>NC_039512.1:6682456-7950373 GCF_003672135.1 Ooceraea biroi
AATATGCAGTGATGAAACCTTTTGATGACCCTAAACCGGGAATTGCAAATATTGTTTTATGGTTTAATCCGCGGGTTTTCCAGGTCGCGTTGTGGTATGCTATGAACGAGAACTGTAAACTGTTCGTAAGTAAACAGAAGGTGATTGCATCGATGAAATTACATTCGAGGCATATGGCAGTGTCAATATTTTAATTTGCTGCAACCTAGTTTTTCTGAACAAACGCAATTATTTTCTAATGACAAAGCGGAACGCTATTAAAATGCAGTTACTGTATAATAATAACGAGGCATGAATTAAAGACAAACATTTTAACGCAACAAAAGAGTTTTAATATAGTAATACCGATGCAATAATTTTATGCTTGTGTAACGATTGCAATGTTGCAGTAATATTGCCACAGCTGTGCCTCCATTTTAATGCAATAATAATAGCTCCATTTATTATGTTGCAATAAATTACGTTACGAACAACGATAATATTACATTCGGTTAGATACGTAACTATGAGAAGAGTGTGCGGACAATCGTAACCGTAAATAGATCCACATAAACATTATTTACCGTATACATACATGAACCATGTTAGGACCACTGTGCTACGCGTAGTGCGCATCGTTTTTACGTCGAATAGCAGCGAAACTATTATTTGTCAACGCGTCGCATCTTCTTTCGTCGGGAACCGCTAAGAAAAGCCGACCGGCACGTCAACCGACGGCGATTTATTGCTAATTATTGTTTCGTGTGCAGAGACCAGTAAAACCGCGAAACGAGCGGAATGTCGCGCGTGACGCGCATACGTAAAGCTCTGACACGCGAGCTGGCGCGCGAAGCGTGTATAAAATCGCCGGCGACATTGATGGATGCGAAATCGGACCTTAAACCAACCCTCGAGGCCCCAGGCTTGGTCCAGTATGATACACAGATATTAGAATAACAAATGGTGTCCGGAGATCTCGCTCCTTTGAAAAAGAAGAGTGCCGAAGGGGTGGTTACATTTTTGCATACTGTACGGAATTTTTTTCGCTCCGCAAGTTGGCACTTCACGGTGACTCGGTGACTTCGAACGGGCGAGGGAATATTTCATGGAGTGCTTAGAAGCGAAAGCTGCCATGAAACGCCTAGATGCAGTTTAATTTACAATTCGCGAGTCGTTTTTAACTGAATTAAGTGCGCCGACGCACGCGAATTGCTATCAAAGTACAACACGAACGTCTGTATATTAAAAGTCAGATTGTATTTTCTTTCTGATTTTCTATTTGTTCTTTTAAAAAGAACAGACACGTTGGGAATATCTCGTATTCTGCGGCTTGCGCGATACATGACGGGAAATTACGCGCTTTAAAGGGTCCGCACCCCGTGCGAAGGGCTCGAATTGAGGGCGGACCGACTCTGAACGCGACACGATATCAATTTGACCAATTAAACGATCCCCATCTGCAAGGGGTTAAATGTGTTATCTGCTCAGTTATATAAGCCCAGCTTCCTCACCATATCGCGCTCTGCTCCCTTGTCCGCCTCTTCCCCGTTGCTATCCTGCCACGAATCAGCTATCTCGCCAAAATCCTACGGGGATGGCGTCACTCGTATCTATCGGTCCCGTGAAACCTTGTTACACATACGCGCAGTTGGCGCTACATTCTCATATCCTCCTCGCTACCATTGTCCTCGGCGGATGTTGCTGCGGTGTTCCTGAGGGTACATCTCGGACCGAATGAGACCTCAGAATGCATCCACAAGTGTTGCGTGGAAATGCGCATTTTGTGCAAAATGCAATCAGCGGTAAACTATAATAGCTCCAAATAAATGTTAAAGTACTCATTGCAAGGAGTCGTACGATTAAACGGTGGCAATAACTTATATCTTGAGAAATCTATTATATTTCTTTTTTATAATTCATTTTTTAGCGAATTGAATTTTTTAGTGAAATAAATTAATTTTAATTCTCATTATTTATGACATTAATTTGTAGCTTTACTTATCTTCCTGGAGATGCGTGTGTGTCATTCTTATTGACCTTCCAATTCTTACGAGGCGTACCGTTACGAGAAACCGCACGCGAAATTCACGAAATACTTGTCTCGCGAAGCAGACGAAACCGGAATCGAAACTTGATCTGGCGTCGCAATTTACCAAGTCACTGTCGAGACTTCCAACTTTGCCTAACGAATTCGAACAAATTTTAACTGGGTATCCGGCATTCCGCGCGGCCACGGAAGACGCAGACGAAATCCGCTCAGAAGAGAGACACCTTTTCCCCTTGAACTTTCGTATCCAGCTTCAACTTGGCAAAGTTGAGTGACTTCCGAGAGACCGATCACGACGCATTGCATGTAGCGTTACCAACATCGAGTACCTGCTCCGTATCGAATACTTACTCCGTTGTACTCCGAATGTATCAGTTATAGATTCGTATAAGTCTCTGCGCTTTGTAAATCTCTTGATTTTATTTTATAATATAATTTTTATATTTCATATCGTGAAATATGAATTAATATAATTTTTATCTAATACCACTTCTAGTTTCTATCATTTCTAACGATAAACTAAGAGATTTAACATTTTTCTCGATTCAAGAATTTTAGATTTAGTTATATTAGATGAACTTATTGTATACTAGACTATGCTTATAACCATAACTATATTATGTCATACTTGCCATGTTATAAAATAATTTGAATTTATTCAAGTATATTTTGAGAAAATATAAGATTTTTATATCATCATGTTATCTCTTTTTTTCAGAACATATAATCCAGAAATTATTACTAAAAATTGGGAAATATATCTCGATTTTAAAATCCTGCTTATCTTATTTCTTAGTAGTGTTTCGAAATCGCAAAAAATATATGCCACGAGTTTCGGAAATTGCAATTCCCCGAAGTAACTGTTGCATTTTAATGTCGTGGCCGAGCCCACCGAAGTCACGCTCGCTTAAAAATCTGAAACATATTTCAACCCTCCATTATGAAGGATTTCATGTTTTTTTCACGATCGAGCTACCGAAGCCGCAATTGAAAAACGAGAGTTTCGTTGGTGGTTTGCAAAATTTCTGTCGGAAAAAATGTACGATCTCGCAAAGAAGACGCTTGTATTTGTAATATGCAAATGTATTAAAAAATGAAAGTATTGGAAAGATGATTAAAAACAACGCGAAAGGATATCTGCTAATTGCTTCACTCGTCATCGTTGCATGCTAACTATGTATTCGCCGCTATAACTGCCAGCTTTGTTAGTGAACTTGCGTGGCGAAGAGAATTTGAAAGAATTACATGACGCACGAATAGCTTTCTATTGTATCTCTTTCTCTCTTTTTTCTTTCCGTCGCGATCGATAGTCGTAATAAAATAAATCTCTGTCATACAGCTCGGGCCAAATTTGTATGTATGTCTCGAAAGAATGTGCTAATGTGCTAAATGTGCCTAATGGAAGTAGGTGCTATTCATAATTAATCAAACACGAACACGAATAATCTTGATAGATTCCACAGATAATGATGATTGTATTACGCTACATTAGTAATGCGTAATGTACATTAATAATAAAGTAATCATCATTAGTCTCGAAATATACTAAGTAGATGACCATAGAAAAGAGAGAGAGAGAGAGAGAGAGAGAGAAAATCGTGGTAAGCTATTAATTTTAGGTCTTAGTTGCTAGATTAAAGCGAACAAACATTGATACCGCTAAGGGTGCGAGTCCCTTTCGTCAACCTTTCATAACAGTTGACGTTGGAGAGCTCGTTCGCAGCGATGAATCGTGTTCGTGAGAATGCGGAAATTAGTTTACGAGTTCCCTCGTTTCTGGAGAGTGTGAGAGACACCGATCAATTATTAACCCTTCGCGTATTTCTGATATCAGCATGCCAAAGTTCAAACACGCGTAACGAAGGTTAATGTAACGTCGCCCTGGTTTTCCTCGAGCCTTGTGCTACCGCGATGGGGGAAAATTCGTTTGAGAGTTTCGTACAGACTGCAACATAACGCATAGTAGAATATCTTTGTGCTATTGCAAAGTTAGCCTGGAGCCATGAAGCGTTTATCGCGAATAAAATTGTGATCAGTCAGCGACGCGTATCATTTTTTTGAAAGGTTTCCTTTGCTATCGATCCGTAAATATTGATACCAATTACGTGCTGCAAACAATATCGAAACACTTGAAAATTTAAAACTCAAGGGACATACATTCTAGTCTTCTAAGTGCTTTTAAAATTTTAAATTATGAGATAGACTTATTATACGCGCGCGCCTATGGTAATCGCATTTTTCAGACTCGGAAATGTATTGTATGAGAATCTTAAATATTTGTTTAATGTTTTAGATTATTGTATAATATAATAAAATAGTAATATAACGATGCTACGATTATTTACATCTTGGATCTCTGTTTCAATCGTAACATCTTTTTTTACTGTTTCAAGCATATTTTATTAACAATCAAGCATGCAGAAACGGAATGCGATACTTTTGCACTCTTCTTTCGGCATAATGCAAAACCTGCCAATCATCGATTGACCCGCATTCGCATGAAAATAGAAGCATTATAATTCTAGCACGAGGAAAGCACCCATAAATAGATAAAACAGGCGACCCGATAGGCATCATAAACGATTTACCAATAACGCCGGCACGTCCTTTCACGTGCTTTCATCATCTATTCCATTCAGGGATCCACTCTAAAGTTACCCCGATAAAAACAGTACTTTCGCATAAATATGGAATGAATAGCAATATTTCTTTAATTGTTGAGTGCGAATGCAAATGTCATAAAATACTGAAGGACATTTTTCAAGATTTGTTATTTTGTTATCTAAACTTGTGAAACTCTATGAATTTATATTCTTCGCAACACATCGTGCTTGTTGGTCTTTAAACTCAAACGTTTTTCGTTAAAATACCATTTAATCTTATTGTTTTTTATTTTTTATATCGAACACAAGGCCTGAAGCAAAAATGCAATGACTAGTGCTTATCTTATACTTATTATACGATTCAAATTACATTTATGTCTGTTTCGGCATTTATAGGAGCATTTATATAGGCTAGTGGTTATATAGCGGCGTGGCAGGGGTAGTTAGGGGTGCGATACTATCGGCGGAGGCGCCTCCAATCATTTCCCAATTAGCAACTGATTGCGTACAGTCCCCGATAGAACTTCGAGCAGCTATAGTTTCGGTTAACTGAGAACCTTGCAAAACGGTGAGATAGAGATAGAGAGCACGAGAATGGGGTGGATGTGGGATAGAGAAAGCGAGTGGGCGTTCTAGATAGGGTGGAAAGGAAGATAGAATTGGAAGTATGAGTAGACAGCGGAGAGGGGCGATTTGCAACGTTAATATCCAACGATGCGGAACGGCTCGGGCAATATCGGTGATTGCACAAATTGCGATCGGCAATGGCGATCTTTATACACGGACGCGTGCGAGGGATAATATAATGGTGTCATTAAAGATAGCGCCGCCATTCTACGGTCGTATTGTTATTGGAAAATTGTCCGGTGCCGCCGTCCTTCGGGGGTTAAGTTCCATTTTTATGATCGGCCGTTTGATCTCGCTTTTACGACTGCGGGTGATGGATTTCGCTGGAATTTTCATTTTTGCAGATTATAGCTGATTGTTGCTAAGGTGTAAAAGGTTTTTAGAGAAAGAAAGAAATAAAAGCCGATCTGCTATCAATTGGAAATAATGTAATATTTTCATATTGAAAATCACTGTTTACTGTATCTCTCGCATATGTTCACTGCGTACGTATGCGAGAGATTAGCGCTTTGTTATCACTATTATTAATAGTGCCAAAATAAGAACAAACATAGCAGAATAAAAAAATATGGGAAAACTATAACGTTTTGGTGATATGTTATTTTTATATAACTGCATTTTACGCTTTCAGTTATGGATCGAACGTATTATACTCATGTTCTAGCACACTTCACACAGTTATGGCTGTCGAAAACTGTTTTCATTTCTGGCAAATTCAATTAAGCAAGCTTGAATCCTTCCATATGGAGACAAACACTGCCGTGTTAGAAAAATGGATAACGATCGGTCTCTGTAAATATCAGTTTCGACGATTTGATCAATCTTGAATCTCTTGTCAGCGGCGATCTCGTCAAATTTAATTTCCCTTTTTTTTCATCGGCGCCAGACAGAATCGTAAATTAAATTTTGTCAAAAATATATATTGCTTAAAAAATAGCGGAGAATGGAGGAATAGAAGAACTCAATTAACTCAGCTGTATCACACGGGATAGGAAACGTACCATTTATACAACAATTTTGATCCATCGATATTAAACTGTCTGGACTTTCCAAAAACTATCTCTCTGAGAAAAACAGTTCTTCTGGCAAATACATATTTTCTAACAAATATAACAATTTCTTGTAGAAAAACAATAGACTTTGCAACAGTGGGTTTCGGATACAACAAACACTATAATAATTGCTTCACATGAATGCGAAAGTTTAAGTATACATATACATTTACCCTATTGAAAGAAAGAACACTGATTACCGCATCGCGCGCGATGATTCAATGTCGGCACTTTGTGTGTTACATCCGAATGGGGTGGCACGCCATTAGTCACATCAACCAGAAAAATGGACTAATGATCCGGGGGAGTTAAAACGCCGAAAGTGGTACTAGTATCGTTTGTACTCGGCGACCCTCCTTCGTTAACGCCCATTGTCTCTTAGGCGGATTAGCCGTCGATTTGTTGTCACCATCCTCCTTTCTTTCGTTTAATCCGCGGACAATGTGACCAAATGCCTTCTTTCACCGCCGTGATAAAATGTAACGAGAGACGTTGTGTCTCATCGTCCATGTCTTGGCGTGTTGCAGAATCTGGCGACCTAGCCGTTGCGGCCGATCGTTCCTCGTGGACCGGCAGCGACGTCGACGGCGACAATGACGACGATGCCGATGACAATGTCGTCAGTGACGACTGCGGCGGCGGCAGTGACGAAGAATCATCCGGACATGAAGTCTAGGATGTGTCGACACGGAAGCAGCTGGCCGGACAACGATCCTGACGCGAATTATTCAGACGGCGCAGAGACCGCTTCAAGACAGGACACCATGCTCAGGTGCGCCCGATGGCGTGACTCGTCGTCACCTGACGGCGTCGTGTTGGAGGACAACGGTGGAGTAACGATACTGAAAGCGTGTTGAGAGTGACTGCGATCGATAGTGAGTGCCTGCGATCGACTGCTGAAATACGCCAGTTAGCTATAGTGACAGGGCACTGAGGTTTTTTACACACGTAATCAAATGACGAATGACGAGCGATGCAGCGAGAGTAATTTTGTATTGTGGATCGAGAGAAGATGATATCGTATATTGCATTTTGCGGAAAAAATAAATGAAGCACATTCGTGAAATAAAGCATAAATCGGTGATTAAGGATCTATCTAAAAATGCTATCATTAGATTTCGTGTTAAATTATCACGAATCTGGTACCTTGCGGCGTTTGGCATCTTATAACTACTAATCTGCACGTTTCATTTTGCTTACATCTAAAATAGATGCGTATATTTTATATTTTACATTATGTTCATTCCGCGAAAATTGATTACTGTTTGCTTGTGCTTTTAAAGAACGTCTTGCGAATATATACGAAGAAATCGAGATGCAGTTACGCGGAGGAGTACGAAGTATTTTCGAAAGCGAACGTTATCGTTTGAAAACCGAACCGAGTTAGTAACGCTGCGAATGAACACAGCGAAACGTGAAATTAAGGAAAACTGCAGGCAAAGCGAACAAGAAAAATGGAGTTTCACAAACTCTCGTCGGTCACGCACGCGTTTTCGCGTGCCGCGAACGAATTACGGAGATATTCTTACGTATTTATATTTGTCTCTCTTGACATTCTGTTTTCGCGATCACGTAAATCACACGAATTATCGCAATTGCCTCCCAGAAATCTATTCTACGTCGCGAAATAGCAAATACCTAAACAATTTCGAGAAATACTGGGGAAATAATAGAAAGAACTGACTATTTTACTCCATTCACATATATCAATTTATGTAAATTATGAGTTTCTCGCAAATTAACCTTAATTAGAACCACATTTTGTGTTTTCACATTTTATATTTTTAATCAAGAAAAACATTTCATATCAAAGAGATACACACATATTTTTATGTTAAGTTATATCTCCATATTCCTGTTTGTAGATGCATTAAAAATGCACAAAAATAAACAAAAAGCTTTTCTTTTATCAGATTCCATAATATAACGATTCAAATGAAAAATTGCACTCTGCGATAATTATTGCACGATATTTGACTACTTATAAATATTTCACAAGTCATCTGCCGTTTTTTAGTTTTATGTAAAACAAAAACGAAGCAATTACATGCAACAATAAATTTATTGAATGTTGGAGATATGACGGGAACGCAAATGAGAGAGAAAGGAAGAAAAGTCAGACAGAGAAACCGTCCAACAAAAAACATTGATTCTCCGGCGACTTGGACACGCGTCATCGCGTGCCCTGCACAAATTAGCAATTCCTGATTCCGCTATGGCTGATTTATTCGTCGCGGTATGCATCGTCTGACAAATTATCTCCGTCCTCGTCGCGCACGTGGGCAAAGAATTGAATATGTGCAAAAATCGCCGGGAATAGCGCGCAAAAGTTCCACAGGCGGAAGAACTTTAATCAATTTTCCCCCACCGTTAATAGAAAGTAACTTTGGATAGTAACGCTCATCCGCGCTAATTAAAATTTATGGGGACTTCGAATTGAATGCGATACTGTGATATTTATCGTGCTTACGTTAGAATTATTTTATTGTGATTTGTTGTTTTATTTATGATTAAAATAAATGTTAGACTAGTAGTCTCTGTTGAGTAATTTAGTTGAAATGCTTGAGTGTAATGAGTGAAATGTTAAGATTCCGCCAAATCCCTATTTAATTACCCTTGATTCATTAATCGGCGTTTCCGTTTCATGAAACGTCAGTTATCATTTTTACTCGTCAGATATCTGTGCACCGCTTTCATACTGTAGCCGGGACATAATGTGGGCGGAGGTTAACGAGATTAACGCGCTAACGATGCCAACGTTAATTACCGCCCCGGATAGACTGCCTAATCGCCGAGCGAGTGGACGCACTAATTACGCACCGGCCCGATGATCGAGCGGATCTCAATTCAGGATCGGTGAGAAATCGCGGAGCCAGAGATTGAATTCCTCGTTTGTTGGATATTCGCAATATAGTTCGTGCATTTGTACGTCATCTAGAGCGTGCAGTTTCCCTCGATCCATCAATACAGCCTAGCCATTATTTAAGCGAGATCATCGCATTATTGAAATTGTCAATAACGTTCAGTCGTATTTTCGGATCATAATTCAATCGCAATTGATTTATCTACATTATTTACTTAATTTGTGCATTTCAATCTCGAACAGCGCCAAGAATCAACAGAATAAAATTCGTAAATCGAGAAATGTAATTGTGTCGGTTTTAATCCTTCATGAGATTAAATGTACACATGAAGAATGTTCAGTTTAGTGATTATCTAGATGATATGAAAAGTTCGTTCAATGTGAGATACGAGATATTCTATTTTGGACGCGACTGAGACTGGTTGCATGCGTTTCATTTTTTATACACACACCAGCGAAAACGTTGCATCAGACCCGTCATGGTGTTTTTGTATAAAATACAGCGAAGTGAAGGAAAAATGTGAAAGTGCACTAGATACTAGTCTAAATAAACCATTTGATTAAGAATCGAAATAACATTTTATATAAAATTAATAGCGCTTGTCGATAAATGACATAAACAAATATCGTTGGCCTAAGTAGGGAGCGGTGCAACGCTTTTTATGTGTGTATACTCTTGTGATAGATATAATTACGTTCATAATTAATTCCTGGCCATCGATACCGTCACATTAAAAAAAAGGTTTGTACGAGAACGCGAATCATATAATTATACACTACGCCATGAATTTTTCATCAAAATGTACATAACGCTTTTTCCTTCTCAATCGACATACGCGGACTCTCTAAAGCGTGCGCGCACGTGACGTCCGTGGCTTCGCCGCTCGAAGACACAAAAAATACGCGGCCAGAGGAACGCGGTGTTGCAGTCTACATTTTACGATAGATAAACGAGACACTTAATTCTTAAGATAGAGAGTTTCCTACATAGACGGCACGCGAGTGCGAGACGAAGCGCGCCAAGTTGAATTGCTTAAGGTACACACCGATACACGTTCACGCACCAGCGCGATGCAGTATACATGTGATTTTGTAAATATATATGCACGTGTGCGTGATGATGACAGCGATCGAGAAGCGAAGATGATGCTTCGTTCTATTCTCTCCCCTTTCCTTGTCAAGAAAATGAATCAACGAAAAGAGAGAGAGAGAGTCGCGCGATGACGATTATACTCTACCAATCTTTTCTAGGGGAATGACGATTGCGTGAGCTCGGCTTCCTCTCGCATTTGTACGTCGTGTGTATGTGTATGCGTGTATGCGCGTCTCTAGGTACACATGCGTGTGTGGTAAACTCGCGCGAAAGGGAATACTGCCGATGAGCAGGAAGTAATGTTCAGGAAGTACAAGCACCCGCGATTGTGGGGAGTAGTTTTCCGGGTTTGTCCAGGCGTGCATGACGACGTAGATGATGAAGAGGTAAGAGAAGATGAGCGCGTGTAACACAGGGTAGACAATAGGGACCATCGAGAGAGAGACTGCTACCGAGAGCGAGCGAACGATGACGAGCGATGACGGGGGCGGCGATGTTCGTTTCATGAATATTTCAATATCCGTCGGCGACGGTAAATACCGAGCGTCGGGAAATTATGTTCCGCAAGTCGGTCGACCCAAGATATGCGTTCTTCGCGACAGGAGATTTCCTGCGAAGGATATTATAGCGACACCGTCGTTTGCCGAAACGAAAGGAAAGAAATTCACTTGAGAACGTTTGTCTTGAACGATAGACAGGTACGTCAAATTTATAAGAGTTATGGATTTGCGTATTTCTACCTTTTTTGTGAACTAAACAAGATATTCATTCGTTTCGTTACGGAAAATGTCCGCTGGTTCTCCTTTTCTTCAGAGATTTCGAATTCAAGTTATACAGATCGATATTATTTTTCATGTGCATTTTTCAGGACCGCCCCCCTTTCACGCTGGTAGCACACGATACGGGAAACAACGATATCCGTTGCGGGTATTACAGCGCATATTACATTTCGAAGTATAATGGAACGTTCGGAGCGTATTACCGCACCAACTGCATATACGCGCTGCGCGTATTACATTTTCAAGTATAAAATTGTTTCACAGTGCCGAGTCTTTGAATTTCCTCACAAAGCTGCCGTCGCCGAAAGAACGCAATCTCTATTCCGCGAGCGCGTCGTGTATATACAAGAGGCGGACCGAACTTTATTACGGGGGTGCGGCGCGCGCGATCCGGGCGACTTGCGGGTGGTTCTCGATCGACCGTGAACGAGAATTCATTCGGCATCAAGAGAGACCGGGGGTTAGTAAACCCCTTTCGTCGTAGGAGGGACGGGTCAATAATGACGACGAGGCAACCTCGACTCGGCTCGTGGTTGAATCGCACGTCGTCGAGAAGAAGAGCGCGAGAAAGGGAACGCCAGAGGGGGACAACGGGAGGAAGCGGAGGCAGAGAGAGAGAACGTGCCACCTGTTACACCCTCGGCCTTCTCGGACTCTTCCCTCCCGGATGAGCGGCGCGAACGAACGTAAAGTCGAAAGTTCGGGGTTTCTCCGGCGCTCCCCTTCGATGGAAACTGACTATCGCCGAGTGTTTTTCGAGCGACTTATCGGAAGTTTTCGTTTACGAGGATTCTACGACACGTAATTCGATCGTCATTATTTGTTCATTATTATGATTGCTCTCTGAGATTTATATTACGATTTCACCAATAGAAATAATTCAGTTATCCGATATTTTGCGATCCTGTATCGTGCGAGATTGTTCGATGTAAAACTAAATAGATTTTCGTACAAAATTTCAGTGTTCAAGATTATTGATTCTATTATCACTGCATGTCCGCCGTTGCTCTGCTCGCTCCTGAGCACTGGCGATCGTGACGCACCAACTATTCCGTGAGAACTTCTCTGAAATACGTTCGCCCACGTGGATCGACTTGTCACGGCGAGGCGAACCGTGAAATCGTGCGAGATGGTCAAACATAATAAGCTTGGAACTATGTACTTAACATGAATAAACCATGTTCGAATAAAAATGTCACATAATACAATGTTTACTTTAATTACTGCCTCAATCATTACACGAGCATTGCACGTACAAACATTACACGTGTATAAATTTTACGGATATAAAGTTAGGATTCAAATATTCCACAAATTACCGATATTCCAGCAAGCTCGCACCGCAGCTAAATGAGATACGTTTTCCTCCCTCATTATTATTCATAAGCGAGCCATTATATCTTGTCCGCTTAATTTTTTGTGGCCTGCGACCATTCCGTGCCATAAAAACTACCGAAAATTGTTACAGATGGTGAAAATTTCTACTGGCAGCTGTGCACCATTTTTCGAGCCAACATTTCCCGAAAAAAAGCTCCGGGTGTTTAATGGATGCATGCCGTGAAGGAAAATTCGACGCCGTATCGACATTTTTTTTCCCCAAGCCGTGCTTGCCGTTACTTTCTATAAAAATGTCGAACGCGATACCAAGTGATATGCGATCAATGCTGCGCTCACGCCCGGTTGGACGATAAAAGCGACCACCGGATACAAGCGCGTCGACCTCGCCTTTTAATGTATCGCACTTTCGAATGTATCGCGGCTTTTATTGCATGCCGATGCGTTTTTCACGCTCGATCGGCATCGGCAGACTACTCGGTATAACAGTACTCACAGTCCGCCCTTGCGTGCATATTCCATGTATGCTTTATTCACCCTATCCGCGTGTTCTTGTTGCGCCGTAACAGCGGCATAACGCATAACTGTGTTACCTGATAAATTACCGCGATCGATCAAGCCGACGGAAATATGTCGGCGCGTCAAACGCACAACCACGTTTTTAACATCTCGAATGTTTCACGCGGCTTTCAGCGCGTAACATCGCGAAATAACGCGGCGCGGACGGCCGCGCATTATCGCGGTTGCGCTCGTGAATCAAACGAAAAAATCCAACGACGATCGCACCACGTTGGCAGAAATACGACAGCGTTTGCTTGCGCGATGCTTTGTCGTGTAAACATGATACCCGATAAAACTTTCACCGTTGTCGATTGCGCCGATAACAATGCGCCGTTGTGCATCAGAGCCGCCGACTCAATTATTTAATAATCGAGCGCGTCCGGCTCTCTGGTCGCATCGCAATAAAATCTGCCGCAAACAAAAGCGATATCGAAAATTTCATTCCGCGCTAAAATGTCGACGAATTAAATATTGACACGCGTTTTTGGAGCTCCGCCACTTTGGCAACGTTACATCTACCCGCGATTTGTAATTTGTACGTTAGACGGGATTATCAGGGACGAGATTGTAGTAATTATCGGAAGATTTATCTCTTCGACGTACTAAATATGACATTGGAGGACTGAGTAAACAGTTTTGTCATGCTAACATGATTTAGACATCAACGATAATTGAACGAGCAATTAAATTGAAATTCTCTGCGAGATCTCCTGCGAATTAATTTGCTTTTCCTATCCATTCTGTTTAAACGGTTTCCCTGAAAGTTTAATGTCTTTCGTTATGATTCGACCCTTCTCATCTACCGAGAATCTCGATTCATAACGACGTAATATTGAGAATGTGTTAATGCGCTCCTTGTTATTTAAGGTACTCGAGTTTGCGATGGACGTGTTAGCATTGCGTATAATGAAATTTAGTATCGATCACGTTAGCTTTTTCAAAACACCAACTGCATCATCCTGCATCTATACGTTCGGAAGCTGATATTGCGTAAAAAACATTCTGGATAGGTAATCATTCAGTCTCGCTCGGTTCCGGCTACTTCATAAACCTTTATAACCGCGTTATCCTCTGTATAGTTTCCCTTATCGATCAAACGTGGGAAATATGTTACTACATCAAGAGAGAGAGAGAGAAAGAGAGCCAGGCATTCTCTTCCAGCGGTAGAATATTTTATGACTTTCATTGTGCACCCTGGCGCGTATCCGCAGTCAATCGGGAATTTTTCCTTTGGTGTTTCATGCATTCACTTACACTTTGCAAGGTATGCACTGTATTATGTAAACTGCTCGCAGACCATATTCTAACAAATCCTGTTCTATAACGCTTGGTTTACACAGTATGCCTGGCATACTCTACAATTTAGCATATATATATATGTTAATGGCATATTAACAATTGTTACGAGAATTAGTTCTAATTACGCTTTATTACGGTAACAAAGTTAAAGTTTATAATCATGAAAAATAAAAAGCTGACATGTTACAAATTGATGGTTACATCAAATGGAGGACAGTAATTTATAAGTAACAGATCACAAATTTGACGATAATAAATTTATAAAAAGCGAAATTGTTTAGAAATAAAAAAAACATCGAATTTGTCGGTCTTTCTTCAAGAAGCATCTAAAGACATGTCGTTACGTTACGTCTTGTGTCAAGCGACGCGATTTCCGACGTACGATCCCATAACCGACTCGTCCAAGTCGTTAAAACAACCGAATGTTTCCGCGATACAAATACGCTTTATGGTACCGCCATAACGACAGAGGAGTCTTACGGAAACCCAGAGATGACCCACAAATGAAAAAGGTAGAAATCACGAAGCCCAGCATCCCCGCGTGACGATATCACGAAAAGTCGTAAAAAGGTTCGTCCGGATTACCGCGGACGTGGTTACGAGCTCTCGCGATGGCTAATAAACCATAAAACACGTGAATGGACTTATATGACCGTGGATACCATCTTCATGTCGCGCGAAACGCGTCTTCGTCAAGGAAGCATTCATCACACATGACTCGTATAAACGCATACGTATACGCACTTCTACGCGTGCACGCTCTTACGCGTATCCCATTAAAGGGGAATTTATGCGTGCGTGCATATACGCTAATGGACATATGTCAACATGTCTAACTGGATGTTCATATGGAACACTTACACGTGTACGTACGCTGTCATAACAAAAGATAAACTGAATTATATGGAACGTTGGCGAACTGTTCATTTAGGATTGGCTACCTCGATTTCCAGATTACAACATAAAATTTGAAATAGAAAACAAACTCATAAATAAATGTATACGTATTAATCGTATTGAAGCAAAGGAAAACTAATTCTATCTTTATGATATAAAAATTGTACAAAGTCTGGACTTATTTATAATATCTATCTAGGATAATATATCCATAATAATATACGATAATATATTAATGTATAATAAGCATTTTATATTGCTCTCTAAAACCAATTACAGAATTAATTTTTCGTTAGCAAAACAATTTGATTCTCGGTATTATATTTTCTAATGCACGAACATCCGTAAAATTTCCTTCCAATATGCATGCAACAATAGAAACATTGTATTCCCTTTTGTTTCTCAGAAAAATTTGTTAAGCATACGTGCAGAGGCACACGCATGAGGACGAAGAGAACGGATACAGAGTATTACGAAATGTGAGGTGAGATGGAATCGGGGTTACGGCTTTTTAACGACAGTCGTTAAGCCGACGTTTCCAGCATGCTGCCAGAAACCTGGAAACAGTCCCATGAGATAGTTTCAAATTTTGCACAATCAATGGATGCATAGATGAAACACGATACGTGAACTTAGCACACATACACACGCACATATACACGACGGTCTCTCGCACCGGTCTCTCTTTTAAGGGCTCGCGTTTAATGCCCAATTTATTGTCCGTAATGCACTGAGGCGTGAATATAGTTCTCTCGTCATTCTGCCGAGGTCATTTGAACATATTCGAGACACGTTGCATAAATTTTCGCAAATGTGCCAATGTAACTTTTGCGTGGTCCGCGAGATAATAGCTTCGAAACGTTCCATTTGTAACTTTTCGTGGTAAATTTCATATTTCGACGTGTGATTCTCGCGTGTCCGTTCGGCCATGCTCAACGGCGCATTAAACATTAAAGTACAAAAGCTTTCAAACAATTAAACTAAACATTTCAATACTCAATTCTATTAAACTGCAATGAATGCATGAAGGGTTCCGACAAGCCGTCCGCAATATATTTTAGCAACAGTACGCGTAATTCTGGTGTTCTCGATTCGAGTGCAATTCAAATTATTCTCCATTAATATTAACAACAGTTCTCAATGAACGTCATCTATAGCGTCGCTAGCGTAGATATTGAATGGAGTAATAAAAATTTAATTATTCCGCGATGCTAGGTGGCTTGGTTCGGTATCACCATACCGAACTCAATAATTTCCAGGACTCCTTCCTCACGGGACAGTTGCAATAAGCTTTTTAATGACTGCTCGTTAAGTCGACGATCCCAGTGTGATGCTCCTGCCACGTTCGAGCTAGCCGAAGTCGGTCAGTGCCCGCGGGGCAGTTTTAACGCTGGAAAACTTGTTTAGCTAGCATCATGTCGTTCTGTTAAAATATAAACTGCGCGCGTGCAAAATCGTTGAGCGAAATTAACTTACCGCGTCGCAAACCGCACTCGTACGACTCTTCAGACAGATGCTCTCGCGGACGGACGTGTCTCCCGGAATATCTCAACGTTAAAAAATGCAACCCGTAATTAGACACCTCGGATAAAGCGCGCGACTCGCGACAGGAACCGCGTTAGCAGACGACGGAAGTCGGAAAACACATTAAACTCGAAACTTCTTGTCGGCGATAATGTGCTGGAAATGTAACGTGCCTGGCATGCTACTTCCTCAGCCCGTAATATCTTGTTCACGGTTTCACGGTGCTGGAAGGTGATACAAGGTGGTTCGTTGAGGTCGCGCGAGATGTCTAACGCGCCACGGCTAACTAGACACCACGATAATTGCGAGAATTGAGAGAAAGAGAGAGAGAGAGAGAGAGAGAGAGAGACTCGATATTTTCTCACGGCAGGGCGAACGTTAACGAATATCCACAAATTTTGTTATTAATTGGCTCGGGCAATTTCTACGCGATTGCATCAATTAATTACACGCTTACACGGTTTGGCGAGGGAAGTTTCTCATTTTGTCTGGAACATTTTACTGCAGGAAGCGCGCGGATAGGATGAATCAAAGCTACGCGGCGGAAGTTAGCGAAGGTAAGTGCGCGACCAAGTCGGGATACAGAAAATCTCCCCATAACTCTTCCCGCAGCACATTGCGAAAAGCGTTTTCAAGAACGCGGGAATTGTTTTGGCTGTGCACCCGCGGTTGAATGCCCACTTGTTCGCCCATCCCACCGACGCAAGTTCGCGAAGTAATTGCTACTCCGCCACCGTCAGAGCTCGAATACCGTGCAGGGTAACTAAAAAGCTATTATACCAAAAAACAAAACCGGCAAGAAAACGCAGGAGAAATCTTTCGTTGCGAGAAGTATCGCGCTTCCTCGACTTCTTACCGACGGCGAATCCGGCATCGTGGAACTTTCGAACTTCCCTTCCGCTGCTTTTCTACTTACGAGACGCTCAAGGGAGGCGCCTTGTATGCCTTGCACATAGCTATAACACACCGGTTTATTACTTGAGAAATGCGTATAAATGTACCTCGCATTGTGGCATCTCTCGTAACTCTCAAAAACCTTAACTTTTCGATGCAATAAATTAAAATACTGAAATACCAAACAACAAAAAGCGCACAACGTTCGCGACGAAATTTTATATTAAAATTAATATATTTTTGTTGATATAAAGCAACTATTAATTAAACATCATCACCTTAATCGCGTACTCGAAATGCTTTGCGATTTCGCTCATAGTTCAACGTGTCTCGAAAGATAAACGACGTACTTCCTGCGTGCAACGTGTATGAGAGATCGCGGCGATTTCGTCGCGCGAAAGAGGTGCGAGATACACACAGGAAGTGCATACGTGGGTCGGGATGGTGCTCTGAAATTTAAGCAAGCCTGGGCACACGAAACCGACGAAATTGAAGCAGCGCATGGAAATGGCGGAGACATCCCGTGACAGAGACGCATACAGGGGGATTGGTAGTTTGTGTCGCGTGAGCGTCGCGACGACGGTACCCCACAACCCTCTCTCTCTCTCTCTCTCTCTCTCTCCCTTTCTCTCCCTTCTCGACGATGGCAACCCTTGTGCAACGACGCTTCGATCGATCGACGAAACCGTCGGCGCCACGATACTCGGTACGAAAGCGTATTTTATGAATTTTTTACAATCGCCGTGCGTTTTATCGATGTCGCCGTCCGACGCACCAATTGTGCACCGGCGAATTTGCATGATTAATCATCGTGCGTCGCGTGCCGGCATCGACCGATCAGTTAAACGAACGATGACGGATGCGTCCGTAACGAATCTGGTCGTGCAGAATACATCGTCGGCTAGTAAATTATGTATTTCTGGAACAGCCGCGGTTCAAATCACTCGCGCGTGCGTGCACGCGTGTCGGTTATCTGAAATTACATTACGAACATGTCTGAATTCTATAGCCAAACGGGAAATAAACTATCGTTCGTTAGCCCAATTATATTTGTCACCTTTCCGAAGATGAACACTAATTTTATTATAAAAAAAATTAATCCAGCGCAAATTTGCTAATTTACACAATACAATGAACATTTACAAGCAGTGCTTGCAAAAAAAGTAGTCGCGAAATAATTTGCATCATCTGATTATATAATAATTGTATTATTATGTTACACTGTTTTTGTCTTATCACTTTAAAAATGTACGGATTTTATAAAACAGAAGAATATATAACTGCGCTATAATATTAGAATTAAAGTACGGATGAAATAATTGCAATATAATGATTCAATGTTTCACAGAAACGGTAATATTTGATTTATCTATAATTAATAAATCAGAAATATCTACTATTTATTTTCGTAGCCTTTTTCAGCTAAATGTGTAATAGCTATTTTCAGTTAGGAGACTTACTTTCGCTTTACGAATTATTAGCACAGTATAGCATTCATTATTATTTGCGGAATTCTATTATCGGAATCCTATGCTACGATCGGAATCCATGCATTTCCATTCCAATACATAGGTCATACATCCGTGACGTAATTAAATTATTACGTTCTAATGATCAATACTTATTTTTAGCTGTACAATCGTTGGATCGTGTCAGTATATTAAATCATTAGCGACTTATCCCTGCCCATGCCTCATTAAATCCATATCCGTTATCCGTTCTCCGCCGGGTGCACACAACACATTGGTGCTTGTCGCACTGATATTCTCGGTGGGCGAAAAGTTATTTACACCAATGGCGTGGTGCCGGTTCGTTTGAGAGCAATACATATGCAACGAGGCACGCACATGTGCTTGGGCCGCGCATGTGTCACGTCGGGCTTAGCTTGCCGTCTACCGCGGCTCCTGTTCTGGAATTCTGCGTAGATGTATCGGCCCAGCTGGATCTAATGGTCATTTCACGGACGAACACGCATCTATTCCACGTACAGCAGCGACCAAAATTTCTCGCGTTCCTGCCCCAGTAATAGGCGCGTAATCGCCGTAAAATTAACTGCCACCTATCGAAATTGGCTTAACTTTTGCATTTAATCCTCATGATTATTCTTTCATGGGTAACGTGATCAATGTCGAAAGCCATCCTTAATCGCTCGTTAATGCTCTTATACGTTATCTGCTAATACGAATTGCGTTGGATAGGAGATTAAATATCTGACTCTTAGCTGCTTAACGTGTTAGTTAATATGTAACAGATCATATTTTAACGAGTCTACTGTTTTGAGATCATAATTTGTACGAATTATGATTTTAGGATATCCGTGCTGTAATATAATACATTAATCACTTTTTACCAAAGTATTTTATATTTTATATTTAATGATTCTATATTCATTCCAATTTCATAATATTTTGTATTTCATGATATTAAAAGGATTATTGTATCTTCGTTATCTGTGTGCCTGAATTCTTTTTAGGAAATAGTTCTTTGAAGCAACTCTTAATTTTTCTATAGTTTCATAAAGCTTCTATACTTTCCTTAAAGTTGCTAAGAATGCCATCATAAAACGAAAATCAGCGAATGTTAAATTCCATTCGCCGTTCGGTGTTGCCGAATCCAATTACGATCAGTAGGAATTAGCTTGTAGTCTCTTTATTTCTTCATCGCTATTCCACCCTTTGCCTTTTCTTCACCGTAATCACTTCGCTTTTCGATTCATGGACACGAACTAGGGACAATCGCCGGAGAGCACAGCTTTACGACGTGCTTCACTAAGTTCGTTAAAGTCCTTTATCGCGTCGTTCTTGGATGGATGTTTTACCTTTCGACTCGGTCCTGCAACACGGAACGATGGCATATTTTCGTCGCGGTGACCCGGCAGTGGGATAACAGTGGTCGCATTTAAACCCAACGACACTTCAAATGCCAATTTCTTCCATCCTCATCTTAAGATGAGATTACGATTGTGCTACTGGCATTTCAAGCCGACGTCGGAATCAGGTCGCCGTGACGTCTCGCCGCCGGATCATCAAGTCGAGCTCTATTAAACTCTCGACACTGTAATGCAATCGAATGGGCAAGTAGGTGTGTCATTAGCTCGCGTATCCTCTTCTGGCTACATGTTGTGTTGATGATAGACATACTCGTTGCATTGCACAACAAGTACCATATCAAGTATAAACTTGCAACTAAATTATCTTTGATTACATCGTTGAAGATTTTACAAACATTATTGACAATTCTTGTGCTATATTCTTGTACTGTTTACCGCATTAAAATTTTAACAATTTATGAGGCGCGCTATTAGCAAAATATTTTTCTCGAATATGTTAAGAACATTCCGTGTCCGTACAGTTGTCTTCAAGATTGCCGAATATTGGCAAGACGAATCTTTTTGCGATACGGCGTATCAGAACCTAGCAAAGGAATATTGTAGCACGTCGTACCATTGTCAGCGGTATCGCGGTCGAGTGTCAGCAAGCATTTCGTACACGGAAGATCGTGTTACCATCAAGGGATTAAGCTACGAACTGAAATTGCTTCAGATCACCGAAGGATAAGAGAAGGACGAGTGATTTCCGCCCCTTTGCTTCCGTTCCTCTTGAGGCTCGAGCTTAGACGACCATCCAAGAAGAGGGTGAGGATCAGACTCGGCGAGAGCGAAAGGCACCACACGGTGTGGTTCATCGGGGAACGATGACGGAGGATGGTTTCCTATTCAGGCTGATGAGCGGGAAGCGACGCGCAAACTTAAATGGCAGTTGAGAAATATAATTTCCCCAGCTGTCAAATGCGTAAGCCAGAATTGTGTCGTGGGATCTCATCTCACCACCGTGCAACAGCCACCATCATCACCATTACCGACAGTCTCGTCGCGATGCTCGCCTCTGCCTTTCAACTTCATGTCGTTGGGTTAAAGTCACCCTCTTCTGGCTTGCTCGCGCGCGCGTACGTTAATTCAAATTTAAATTACATAATTACATCGACGTGTTTAATGGCACGAATACTCTCGTCAGCTTTATGTCGTCCATCACGTACGTAACAGACGTTGATGCACGATTACCCTGACAATTGTCGCGTCAATCATTAACTAGATATTTATAATAAAGGTAAGCGGAAAGTGTCTCGTGATGCAAACATTTATTAATTGCTCTGCCACGCACGACGCAATAAAATTTCACTCAATAATTATATACATTAATTTTAAATATATGTACAATTTATTTTCCAAATATAATAATTGATTTGAGCAACTAAGTCGCATAATTTGATGCAGCTGATAAATTTAATTTTAATGTTCAATTATCCAATTTTTTCAACAATTTTCTTTTCTTTATTTCTCTTTGCTGAGAAATAAATCTAGTCTTGTTTCTGTCGATTGCATATTTACCGCGCGGATCGTTAGGTCTTTATTGTGCACTTTAGTAAATTACGTACTTCGCCATAGCATAATATCGGGGTACTTCGAATTAGAACCGCGACACTTCAATCCGCTTGATGGCACGTCGGTAACCGCACGAATTCAGTCCACAGTTATTTGGGACGCGACTCCCACGTAGTCCTCCGCATCGGCAAACGAATTCGTCCTTATTCCCGATGCTCAGCCGGCCCTTCCGCGCGACCGACCACAGGGAAGGAGTCGCGATACAGCCGGTCGATTTTACGAGCGGCACTGTTTTACGATGTACTTTGAGAAAACTGCGAGCGCGCGCGGTCCCTTCTCCGGACGGCGAGCTACCTGGCCGCGCATAAATGCGTGCAGGCAATATTTCCTTTCCGCTCTCTTCCGTCACCCTTTTCGGTAGCCCTTCGTCGAGCACGTTCCGCGTATCCGCCGGTTTCACTTATGGCATACAAGATTTACCATTGTATTTCAGATATGTCATTCCCGTGAAAATGTCCACGTTTTAATAGCGGGAAAGTAACACATCATACATCTGCTTCTTCCGTAATAATTTGCACCGCAGGTCATTTGTCTTAAAAACGAAGTGATCGGAAGAACGAAACAATAGTTTACTTCGTAGGGAAGAGTCCGTCCTTCTCACATTGATCGCAAAACCGCTATGGTAGAGACAAATAAATAGAAAAACGCGAGGTGCTCAAGCGTAATGTGGTTCTGCGCACACGAGAACGGAAGATTGATGGAACGCGGTAAAAAGGCAAGGGGCTTTAGGTATGTCTTTAACGTACAACTGTTTTCTTTTCATTTGTTTGAAATTCATCAGGCAGTGGACGTCCGAGAGATAGAACAGTGCGAAGGACAGAAAGTACAGGAAGAAATAGCCAGAGAAAGTGAAAGACGGAGAGGAAGATACGTGTTAGAGCACGTATCAAGCTTTGAGAGAGGTGAACCAACCAGAGAGAGGTAGCGAAGAAGAAATGAAGGTATATCGAAAAAGAGGGATGGTACGAGCCACCGGATTCCATGTTCTACTCATCCGGCGGCCCGTTCATTTGTTTTTTGCGTCTGGCACTCCCGGTAAACCGCAAATCCCCAATTCCCACGGGCTCAGCTCCGCGGGAGGGAAGAGGAAGGCAGGAAACGACGATGAAAAAAGGGAGTGGCGTTGGCGGGAAAGGAAATCCAGCGGAGCGACCGCTTTCGTCCGGATGGTGAAACGCCATCCTTTTTGAAGACACTCGGCGAATGGTTCCGGTGAAATTCTTTTGCTCTGGGCGTGAGTTTTGCCAGTGAGAGATCGATTTTGGTCCCCAAGGTCGCCGCAAGCAAGCCCGCATGTCGTCACCGCGTCTCGCCGCGAGCGGCTGACTAAAGTCACGCCGTAACTACTGCGAAAGTGGAGCTCTTTCCGTGAAACCTTCGATCGCGTAACTCTTTCATCGACAGTGCTTTTTTTCTGTTCTTTTCCAGGAATTGCATAGAAACGTCAGTACTTAATCCAATTTGTGAGAGCTAGAACAAATACACGAGGAAAACGTTGTAAATACGGAACAATTTTCGTTGGAAGTAAATGCACGTAAATTTTTATAGCGTGACGAAACAATTTTATAGCGTGAAAATACGGAAGTATTATAGAAAAAATAAAACAATTTACCAAATACAAATTAATTATAATATATACGATTTCACGAAATATTTATATTGGTGCAATTTAGCATATCGCAATTAATCACGCAATTGGTGAACGTGTATAGTACATTTTCTTGTTTTGTTGAAGTCACTGGCAATAATTTATGGTAGAGCCGTAGACACAAATAACATCCGCGATTTCTGCAGCGCCACTATCAGATCCACCGCTTATCGAGTGGCGGAAATCACGGATAGCGATTACGACCCTCATCGAAAATTCTTACGGCTGTCTCGGTTCGAGCCGTCCTATCACGCGAATATCTAACGGCTTGCATTCACCGTTAACGCGGAGACATCGCCGTGCGCTGAATAATTTGTCGCCCCATAGTTACCGTAAAGTACCTTCTCCTTCCTGGTACGATGGATCGATTGTTCTGGAAGAAGAACGGGAATTGTGCCGCGTGGTAGAAGCGCACGGAAAGATACGAAATAACGTGTGGCATGTGTATATTTCCTCTATCGTGATGCGATTTGAATCATTTCCCGGAAATCCGCAATGTCCAAGTTGACAAATGCATTTTACATTACATTATTTGATTGTTAAACTAATCGATAATAATAGTTATTATTGTGTGTATCATGTAGATTAATTTATTTTTTCATAAATGATTATGATATTAATGAGTATTAATCTGTAATTATAAGAATTTATAATTAGCCAAATGCTAATATTATTGACAAAACATTTATTTGATCGATATAAGTTAATTAGTAACTGTTTTATGAGCAATAAGATATTCCGGATAAGTCGGCTATAAATGCATAACTTATCATTTTATGTACAATGTATCTCTTTTATTATACAAGTGAAAACGGCTATATTGTTAAAAAACTGCACATCAGTATGTTAATAATAATCCTGGCAAATGGAACTCGCACTGAGATAAATAATAGAGGGTTTGATATTCTGCACGACTTTGTGCTATTCCATTGTCAAGCTTCAAATAATTTTAGCGTAGCTGGATTACACGACTTTGTCCAATTCGATGGAGATATTATAGCCGCGGCAACACACACGTGGAAGTATCTATAGCCGATCCATTTATCAGAATATGAATCAATTGGTGAAATTCTGTGAATCGGTCATAAACAGCTCAAAATTTCACATCGCTGCTTTACCGTCTCGCCGTGTGCACCATGAAGCGTGATTAACCCTTTGACACGTCGAGTACAGAACGCCGGTAATTACCGTGGCAGGATGATCAATAATTCCCAACTGGCAGATTAATCGCAAAATTTCTCGGCAACGCAATACTAGGAACAAACGATCCTTTGTGCTCCCGCCGAAGGTAATTAAATAATTCTAAATTATCACCCGCCCCCAGAGCATGCATTATTATTCACGATCGTGTCGTGTACCTCGCTTACAATATTGCGGCCAACAATGTTGGAACAAAGCGTTGTTTGCTACAAGCGCGATGTATACATCAACTAACCAGCCCATTGAATCTCAGCTATTTCCTATTTAAGGCACCGAGACCTTTGAGTAGCCGGAAGATGCGTAAGAGGAATTTCGATGAGTGAGGGTGAACTGCGACTAAACAAAGGATTTGCGCCAGAAAGCCGCTTTAAAGTATTTTCCAAATTTACCATTTACCATAATTTACATGAAAATAACATTTTTTAAAAATTGTGATATTAAGCACTTTCTATAATGTGCTTGTGATATTTTCTTTTTTCGTTATGCAAACGACAAAATTAGCGAGTGAAAGCAATTACTAGGCGATAACAGTAAAAGTTGCTGGTCAGGCACTGATTCGATTCAGAGCTCGACAAGCTTGCAAGTGCGTTATATTTATTGAACAGATTTTTATATTTTTTGTTGTAGTTGATAATGTGATCATTGTGTTCCAACTTATGTATAGCATGCATGGCATAATTTAAATATGCATAAAAATAATGTTTTCTATGTTATAACAGTAATAAATCACAATAATACAAAAATTAAGAAAATTAATTGAAAAAATGCTTTAGCAATGCTAAGGTGGAACAGTTGTCTGCATTAAATCATGGTTCTTCGTATGAAGTAATCCGCGAAGATATTCGTGATAGGCGCGCTTGATTGACATCCTCTAAGGATTCTGTCGCGCCATATGAGAAATTGATCTAATACCTAGCGAAATATTTCGCGGTGATCCAGGTGGCGGGCTCATAAAGACCATAGTCATAAAGCGTAACCGGAGGGACGAGCGAACAGAGCAAGATGGCAGCAGGACGAGCCGAGGACCACCGTAAAATCCATACTGTTTCGACGCAGTGTCGATAGAAGCAGCGGGGATTCAAAGCGAATCGGATGGATGCACCCTCACATAGACACCTACACATGTACGTACACACATAGACATATGCGACGAGCGTTAATCGTCGCGCCGTCGTTACGTTAATTGGCCGACGACGCGGCTCCCGACAAAACTGATCCGCGGCACACGGCGCCTGGCGTCGTTAAGCCCCGATAATGATGTCCGTGGTATCGATTTTGCATCATCAAAGCGCGACGCACCGATGTCGCTCGATCATGACACGCAGTCGACGTGCGTATTATTCGCACGTCGTGTCGCGCACTTGTCATCTCGAAAATTTTACCCGACGCGCTTTCCAGATCTCCCCGTCAAAGAGCAAATTGTAATGCCACCCGATCTCGCAGTCCCGGCACCCGCCACTCTCCTGGAATTCGCGGTCGTGTCGCTCGGGACGGGATTATTATTAATAACGTATCGCCGGAAATTCCAACGTGGCCGGCTGGCTTCCTGAATACCTTCGCACGACGAATACATTATTATGCATTTCATATATATTTGATACAAATTGAACGTGCGGAAAATTGATTAAAAACGAGTTTCGTTGCGCAAGCGACAAATTTTTATCTGAAGTCCGAATATTTTGGGAAAAATTTTATATTATTTGCCGCATCAACAAGAGAATAATAATTTTACGAAAGATTACGAAGTTAAGCACATTTTGCAATTGTGGATATATTTTCGTACATTTTCGCGTTTAAGATGAAAATGTTTAATGAGATGTTTAAGATTTTAAAAAAACAATGAATAATATGTATGAAAGTTACTATAAAAAGACAACACGAAGGAAAATTAAATTACTCGATAATTAGCCTCATCTGTTTTTCGATTTGCATTAAAGATTTGAATAAAATTTTTATTGTTTGCAATCATAATTCACGAGTTTTTATTTCACTTCTGCAAATTGAAACGTAATATTTACGATTTGATCTAAAAGAAATACCGTTAAAATCAATACATCGTACAAGAATAACGTCTTATGGAGAGAAGGAAATAAAATATTTATTATTACCATGGCTGTGTCGGTATCGAACATAAGCGAGATTTAAGATCTTTTTACGGTATTTCTTATGAAGAATCGCATTTCTTATTTTTACAGCGGAACCGGAGACACATGGCAGAAATTGTCTGGAATATATCGCGCCAAACTTGCAATGGAGATAGCACCATCTGCATCGAATTTCATAATACTTATAAGATACACACGAAATATACACTTCGAATCTTTGAGGACCTCGTACAAGTATAAACTCTTGCAAATCAAATTAATCTCGCATATTGCGAGAGAAGTATCGATTTTATGATATCAGCACGTGATATATCGGCAATTCATCTAGTTAGACACAATCAAAGTGTAGTTTGTCAAACTGAAGTTTAATTAATTCGTTAGCACTTTGTTTCTAGAGGTGGTATGCGCGTAATTACAGGCAACATCAATAAATTCGTTTAGTAGTGCCAATATTAATCATCGTTCCGATGTGCATTCAAACCAAAAATATTAATACATGAAATCTCTATAAGAAATTGATGTCTATCACTTGAACTCATCATTAACTTTATTAACTTTGACTCAAGAATTATTCTCACTAACTGGATCTTAATCGATCTCGGATATTGTTTAATGCTTTAATTGATTTTTATTAATGCGCATCCTCACGCGATTAATTCGATTAATCGAGCAGTGTCGCGATTTGACGAGCCATAAACGCGAAGTAATGTTGATGCGCCGGA
Organism: Ooceraea biroi; assembly: GCF_003672135.1. Taxonomy (NCBI): domain Eukaryota; kingdom Metazoa; phylum Arthropoda; class Insecta; order Hymenoptera; family Formicidae; genus Ooceraea; species Ooceraea biroi. The sequence goes on from NC_039512.1 coordinate 6,710,126, forward strand.
TCGAAATGATCGAAAAGTCATAATATCGGTGCAATTCGCGCGACGCAGAAATGGATTTAACGGCGCGCCAGGCGAATGACCGTTACGTCTCGCGGGACGTGACTAGTCGGAATCATAAGCCGCTCGTCTAGCCCAGACGTAATAATCGCATCGTGTGTTGCCGACAGGGCGTACAATTGCTACGCCATACTTCTCTCTTTGGAATACACAGCCCTTCACGCCGCTAAACGGCGTTACGTGACGCTCGCCACCCTCGTTCGTCGGTCGTATATTTGCTTGTATACGTACATACGAAGCATTCTGTAATAGAATGCCTATAACTTGGCTCTACCTATACTGACGTTATCCATCTCTCCTCCGCAGGGAAACCAAAGGAGATGAGATATATGAAAGCGAGCCGTGATGAAGCGAAATTGTGTAAAGACTAAAATCGTTCTCGTGATCACGCTTCCGTGACCGCACTTAACGAAGTAGATTAGCGCAGAAAAATAAAATAAAACAAGAGATAAGATTTTAATAATAGATATTTATCGAACAGATCGCTTCGCTATTGGTACGTAATTGCTAATGCGGGTAGGCAAATGTCCACGGACTGCAGAATGCACGCTTTATCGATATAATTATTCTCGCCACATCCGCCTCCGATAAGCTTTGTAATTCTGCCATTTACATCAAGTATTTATCTTGCAGAGTAAAGCGCATTTGTTTGCCCATCGATTGCGGATTTATTCGTTACGGTACGCGACGTATTTTATCGCAAATATATACCGACCGTGCATAGCGTTATTAGTTGGCTATATTTTCCACCTACGTCATGCAATCAGATGAATAGAAATATCGCAGTCATGATGCAATCTGTAGTAGCACGAGAGGGTGGTTAGCGCATGACGCACGATGCCGCTGGCCAAAATCATAAGCTACCATGTCTGGCCGAGATATAACACGGCTAGGTGCCAGGCTTGTATCACACACTCCTTCCTATGGTGTCCCGTAATTCCTACCCTACACCACTTGGGTGACTTATGATTTCATCGTTCGCAGTTGCGTTCGAAGCTGCTTATCGTATCGAAGCCATGTCAAATGTAGACTATAAAGCGATCTATATATAGCAAGAGTAAATGGATTCGCAGAGAATAATATAAAATTGACGTGACAATTTATATTTTATATGAAATCTTCATCGTCGCAGTAACAACAATATAGAAATTTTTATAGCCACTAATAATTTCATATTCAGTACTGATTATTTCTGCCAATAAACTGTCGGACGTATCTACTCTACCAAACAATTAATTCCAACTAATGTTTGAATATAAATTACGGTACGTGATAATTAAATTACCCGTAACGTCCGTAATGGGTTTTGATTTAGCTTTAAACGGCCAATCGGAGAAGTTGCATCGCGACTACCGCTATTTATGGCACGATGCTAGCTGCTATATCACGCGTAACGTGATCGCATCGTAGAGGCGGAAGGGAATCGCAAGTGTACTGTCAAGACATAACGCTGCCCCGCAACACGCACATTCTGCCATCGTCATTCTCGATGGCGTTCGCAATCCTCCGCGGGCACTGCCAGAGCGTGTTCCGCGGCAGTGTTTCCGCCGATGGAAGCTGGCCAAGTCGTGTCGAGAGAGTTATGGGTCTGGTGCGCGACGGCTGGATCAGGGGATCACTTACTGCGCGATTTCGCAAGGTCTCCGTCGAGGGGTTGGTATCGGAGTCGCGGGCGATTGATGCCGCGAGTTTTCCTCGATACCGACGCAACCCCGGAACGCTATTAACGCAGATATTATGGTTGCGACAACATAGTAGAAGCAATGAAAAAAATAGACGGAAAAAGGGATTTGTAGGAGCTAATTTTTTGGATACCACAATTTCGAACTATGAGAAATTATGAAGGCGTGAACCAGCACACTCCGACCAACACAAGTACGGTGTTAATATGCCTCCCAGCAGATAACAGTTAAATGGAAGCAAAATAATAAATATAATGACAATTAATACTGCATAACAGAATAATAACAATATTGGCATTATATAATGACCATTTCACCCGAGGGACGAATCAATTATTGCATTGGAATTGCGCGCTTTATTTGCGGCCAGGAGAATAAATAAGTCGCGGCTCGCGCGCAAATACGGCGCACATTACGCGTCTATATGCCACCGGCGTGTCTGCCGAAAGAGCATAAATTTATCATTAATATCAATTTTGATGATACGGATTTGGAATCGGTATTACGTGTGCGTGTCGACGGAAACGTCCGCGAAACGAATTTTGCGAAACGGATTTGTTTTGCCGTTGAGCTGCGGCCGAATACATACACCATCCATTATATCGAATGGGTATTTATCGCCAGGGTGTCCAGCAACCACCTCCCGTTCCAAGATAAAACCCCCGGCGACATGAGCTGGATGGCCGCGGCGGTTCCGCCACCCCCGCACAGATATCGTACGTAACTTCCGTTCGCGCATCGACAAAACCCCCTGCCCCACTTGAGATGTTACGATAAGGTTTATCCGGTTTCGCTGATGCTCGAGCGCGAAATTGCGCAGCACTTCGCCGACCGATAACTCGCGTGTTAATTGAATGCGAGCCGCATCGAGCATGAACGAGGATCATTATCAGGAAAGTATTCATTGCATGATTTACCAATGTGTAGCCACGTATCGGTGATACGCCAATAAACTGCGGAATAAATACTTTGATGTGGAACACATTATTTTGGAACGAGGAGACGTGAGCGAGATACTAATGATGCGATAAATATCACATATTGAAAATTAGAACAAGTTTATGCTGCTGCCTTCATGAATTACTATTCAACTGCTTTCGATTCATCTGCTATTAGTCACATAAGGGATTACTTTCCTCGTTCAATTATTTGCATTATTCCAAAATGAATTAATCGTATAAAAACAACTTTATGCATCGAAACGGAAAAAACCGTGGGAATAAACCAATATCGGAGAAATTAATATTGAATCAGGAAACTTTCTTCTTGCATACTATTATAAATAATGCCACAACCCTTATTCGTTCGAAAGTCACCCCATACTCATACCAACCCCATCTTATGGTACCTTTCGTTTCACTTATTTACTTGCTGGTACCCAATATATCAGATACTTACCTCGTACCGACACTTTGTTTATCGCTCACGGAGGAGAAGAACTCTACTCCCTCGGCGCTGGAACGAACTATTTACGGAGCTCTTGCAGCCTGCAGGAAATAAGTAAGTTTCGACCGCTGTTGCTGCGATCACCTCCGTGTTGCTTGTGGCAAGAAAAAAGTTTCTATGACTTCGCCCGGGTGTCGGAGCAGTACGACTGGAAGCGCCCGGCCGCCGGGATACATTGTCGTTCGTCGTTTCTGCACTCCATCCACGTCTTCTGGTTGCTTTTTATTGTCGGCGCACGGAGGTACGCCGCAAAAAGACATACGACCACGGCCGCATACCCAATAATGTTACGGGCGATACACACAGTCGCGGTACACCACCACGCGCGCCGAAGAATCGAATTCCACGGGCTCGATCCAGAAGAGTAATCGAGCCGGTATTGAAATAGCAATTCGTCGCAACTACCGCGCGTAGTTGCCGCGCGGTTTACCATTTTCTCTCAAATTCATCCGCGCAATCATTTCCGGCGTGATCAATGAAGGCTCGATTGTCGCCACGTCAAAGGGCGCGTTCGTTGCAGAATGATCGCGACAATCGTATTAACTTTTTCGATGCATGTAGAATTTTCGAACGGGTGCACAGCAAATGCATTTATGCAAATGGACAAATTCAGGACTTTATTTTGCATAGTTGAATCATTGCCGTTTAGATATCTGTGAATAACAGCAATAATAAGAAATTATTTTTATTTAGATAAATTTAGATTTCTTTAATCGTCTGTACATGGAAATTGCAAATCGCTGTCAAACGACTTCCGAATTCATTCTGCTACATAATTGATTATGTTTTTCTTAATCGATACAATCGTTAATCTTTTCTCCGGTTACGTAATGAGCCATAGAAAAGCCATTCGGGAAGCACGTAAAGTATCTACGATGGCTCCTTCCGATTGCGTTTACGACACTTTGTTTACGATGTTTCTTTCGTACTTTGGCGAAGTATAAGAGGCTTCCCGTCGAGAGTCGAGACGCGAGAGAGGAAGAGAGACAGAAAGAAAGTAGCATCGATGATGCCCGGAAAACGGCGACCAACTGATGATACCTAACGAGCTGCCACCGAAGGAATGAAGAAACGACGAAAGGATCGAAACAAGCGCGGAGGAACGACTGGAGACGCTTGAGCAAAAAAGGAGACGAGAGAACGGAGGATTCTCAACGCTGTTGATTATAAGTCGAACCTTTTCTCTCGCTCATTCGTGTCTGGGTTTCTTGCTTATTGCTGCTAAGTGGGCAGCTTTACGCCTCACAGAGAAATAATAAAGCAGCTACTTTATCCGCTTTTCTATAGCTGCTTACTTATCCTTCGACCCATTATTACCGTCATGCGCTTCTTTATGCCTTGCACTGATATAACAGCGAACAATCTGTCGCGTAATGTCTCTCAGGAAGGTTCTAATTCTACAATTGTTCCATACAAAATAATAGTATCAGGTTTACAATTTTTATTCGCAAATATATGCAATGTGCATAGAATTTTACATTTACTAGAGTAAAATAATAATCTTTTCAAATAAAACTATAAAGAGACACGTAACGTTAAAATTTCAAACATTGTCAGGCGGACTGATGTTCGCGTTGCCTTCAAAAGTGTTGCACGCCTCCTTTCTAACGATGGATAATGACAACGTACGGGGACATGTAGGGATGATTTATCGGGCTCGCGTTTCCGCAGTGTAGATCGCGACGCAAAACTTCATCGTAAAAATTGATCGCGGCTGCCGCAAGATCAAGCGATCTCGGCGCGTTTGACACGCTTCGCATCCGCTTTAAGCCACGCGTGTCCTGCGAGCTGCGTCGCGAGATCGGTGCATTTATCGTTCGTCGCGCAGTCGTCGGTCTTTTTTCACGAACAACGACACCCAGTAAATCATACCCAGCCTGCCACACTTATCACGCGAGAGCACGTATCGCACGGAGGTCTTACTCCGTCGCAGCGGCGCTTTATGGGATCCCATATTCTGCACGCGTGTCGCCCGCTATCGTCCTCGCAGCACGTGCGCGCGGAAACCTGGGTGATTTCTATTCATCGATCCGCGCCAGAAGCTCGTCGCGCGCGCGGCTTATACGAAAGTAACGGCGGTTTTATGGCGGGTGCTCGCACCCCCGCACGTTACCCCAGTTATGCACCCACTTTTTTTATTCTTCCTGCGCGCCTTTCATCCCGCGGATGCCGCTCAGGTAGGCCGCCAGGTGTTAAACGCCGCGCGCAAGTGTGAGCGGAATTCGCTTGTGTTCCGCGTGAGCACGATTAAGTTTCCCTCGCACGCAACATCGTTTTGGACTACGTATAAGAGTGTTTTATTGTCTCGGCACTTGCGCTTCGCGTAGCGCAAAGTTACAAGATAGCACAAATGATGAAATTATAGGAGTAGTTAGTACGTAATATACAGAGGTAGTTACCTCGAATTCGAAACTGAAGTTCGCTAGATTGGTATACGTACGTGCGATACGTCAGTTTCCTCGGGAGGTTATCAGTTATTTAGCGTATTATCAGTTAGAGTGACTTGCTCGCTTTTCGCAAAATCTATTTAAATAGTTATTTGAACAACTCGAATAGCTGTTGGAAATTAAAACATTACATTGTCGGACATGCCGTGAAGTTGGAAAGATCCGGATTCGTTCTGTGTTTTTCCGATCGTCGATCGAACTGAGAGCGAGAGGAATCGCTGATTCAATAAGAAGTGTATTAGCGCTCCGTTGCAATGAAAATGTCGTTCGTCACTACGAAGCGATAGAGATTTCCAGTTTTTTACAAATCGAATAAAAAATTATAAATTATTTCACGTGCAAATCTTTTAAAAGACTCTTACTCTGTTCTTTTTCTTTTTGATCAAAACATCAATAATTTTTATTACATCGAATCACACATAATGGATCAAATAAAACCATGTCCGGTAGATATGATCCGGTGTTTGTGTTATCCGACATGCAATGTGTATAGCAATGTGTATTCACTTACCCTCGTACCTTGTCACGGCCATGAGGATGTTTACGCATCGTATAATATCCTAAAATCTGAAAAGAGAGCATGGTTGGAAGATCGAGAGCCATGAACCCCCATTCGCATTTACCTTCGCCTAAGATTTATCATCGCAGGTTCGCCGCAAATCATTCGTCGAGTCAAACTTGGCCATTCCTTGTTCTTATCTCGAGCTTGTCGGATCTCGGGCTCTTCGTCAAATCCGTTTCCTTATGCCGGTACTCTCACGTCGTCCCTTCACGGCCGGTGACAAATTTGATACTCTCGCTTGCGAATTCGCTCCCGTATTTTTTCGTGTGGCGGATCGGCATTACGCAAGCTATGTAACTTTTCGGCCGTGTTGTTTAAAAGCATTGTGAATTACACAATGCGAACAAATGGCCAAGCGCAACACTGATACACAATCGGTTGGAAAACGCTAAATTTTTTCACGATATAAGCGGATAATGCTTTCCATCGGACTCGGCGTTTCGACGTTCGCGTTGTCGGGCATCGTTTCGAAAGTTGAAAAAGAGGAAATGGATAATGCGCAATAGCGCCTGTCGCACATCGCGTTGAATATCCTAGTACAAAGGGCAGGCGGCTCCGGAACGATGACGCCAGGGTGAAAATACGAGAGGGTTGGAAAACAGGCCGGGAGGGTGGTTAAAAGGGTTGAGAGGGAGGGGGAACAAGCGTGCACGTTCCCCGTTACATTGCGTTACAAAGAGAGCAACCCGTCCGGCGAAATCCCTGTCAACGTTAATGCGGGTTCCGCGGTGCGTTAAAATTCCTCGACGGCGAAACAATATTGGCCGTATGCACTGTTTTACGATCCGCACCCTTTCCCCGGGCTCATTGCACACGAATTGTCGCTGGGTTTTTTTTTATTTTCGTTATTTTCTTCTATTTGCGACGGGCTATTCATCGTTCCTGCCGTGGAGTGCGTTTTTGTGCGCGATCGGACGGCGATCGGGATTGGAACGGGAATGTGATCGATTCTGGAGTGGGCTTAAGCGTGAAGTTTTACCACTTCGATAAACCACAACCGGTTGATTCGCCGAGAGAATCTCTCTTATAGTGTAAACGACATTATCTTTCGCGTGTATACGCTTTCCGATGCAACCGTGCCGTTCGAATTCCGCAAAATGGGATATCTATGACGTTCGGCACTCGTCTGGTTCCACTGCAACGTGCTTTATAAGCCTCCGGTTTATATCGAACATGCAGGAAATATTAGAAATAACCGCCGCGCAAAGTATCGGAATGCCGCTTTAGCGAGACTTCAAAAGAGTAGTCAAACTGACAAACGCAATGGACCATTGCGTCGCGTTACGCGAGTTAATGATACTGTTACGCGTACGTTACTTAAACATCAATAATTCAACCGTATTAAACAATGCACGATGCGTTACGCGGTCCATCGGCCCGTAACAGAAAATTGATTCCACGTATTGGCCATGTATTGGCGGACGTATGTACAGCGATATCAAGCCAATACCCGGCTCGGAAGCTAATACCTTGAGTATACACAGCCGTTACTCTCTCGGACAAGGGTGCTTGAATTATACCTGCTTCAAGGATGATCCATTCGGCTGGGCCGTTAGTCTTCCCCGCCGAATTACCTGAATTCCCGAACGTGCGCTCTCTTAGCAACGTCTCTGCAAGCTCCAAGTTCGATATCCTTACATCTGTTGTGCGATGTTTTATATTTCAATTACATGAGGATTTATACGCGTGAACGTGATGTACGCAATATAAATAACAATCAAGAATACGTGAATACTCCCGAATACGTGAAAAATATTTTATTTTATAATTTTGACAAAAATAACAATATACGTTTACAGTCAAATACAATTATCCGTTCCAATTTTTAAAACAGAAAATTATATCACTTTCTAATTGTTATATTTGATAGTTGCAATAATGATTATTTGACAATTATAAAATATCTGAAAATTATCTGTAGCTATAAATGAGAAATACAATGATTGTGATTAACATTCACTCAATATCAGATAAATGGGATCTGCACACGATAAGCGGGGACATCGCATGAGCTTTTGGCGATGGATTTCTTTGTCCTGGTTGTGCTATATGCGTTACACCATACACATTGGAAATATCAATCGACTAAACGTCTCTGGTACCGAATTTCAGTTTGACGGTTGCTATTTTCCACCGTATCTTGCGCGTTATACGAACGGACTATTTCGCTTATCGCTTGACAGGCCTCACGAAATCAAGCGGGGAAAGTAAAACAGAATTGTAGATGAGACGCAACTATGACGGCTGAAGCTTTTAGCTAACAATACACAATGCAACTTTTATTTAGCCAATATTGCGTGAATCGCGATCAATACTGGTTACTGGCTGAAAATAGCTCCTATATTCGTTAAACCACAGCTCACTGTCAATCGAGATGTCAGACTCGTTACAACATTCGCTGTTTCATCCACAATTATGTATTACGTACATGTATTACTACTTTCCGTATTTCTCTCGATCTTTCTCCTTTTTTTTCTTGGATCTATCATATCATCTCTTCATCCACATCACCAAATCGCTCCTGCTTTTCCTCTCAGCTCCGCATGATTAAATCCCTGAGCGAGCAAGCGCAGTAATGAGCTACAATCACATTTCAATTCAATCATAGGTCGTTTCTGCCGTAACCCATGATCGCCGCGGGACGAAATCTCAGGCTGACAAATGTAATATTTTAAAAGAATAAAAATGTGACTACGCGAGAACGCGCGCATAAAATATCAAATTGTTTAGAGTCTGACATGATACAGATGATACTGATAACAATAATGAGAATTATTTCTTGATAATTTTATAGAAAAGCAGTTATTAACACATTTTTAATTAATTATTAATTAACCTAATTCATCAAGAGGGTAGCATATTTTCCTCGCGCAGTAAACGTCGGATTAAGCTACCTAGACTGCCACCTAGGGATGATAAATTTCTCGGGGAAATGTAGGCGCATTAAAGCGCCGATAGTATCGCGCTCAAAGGCTCCCCTTCGCGCCTTGTCTTATTAGGAAAACTTGAAAACTGCAAAGTCGGCTCGTAACGCTCTAGTCCTTCGTGAGAGCCTGTGTACCCGACGAAAACGACGATGTCGTCGGCTAAGGACGTTCTGTAAAGTTGCCTGATTTATGAGCGCCGACGAGTTGGCCGACGGTGAGGTAACGCGAAGGATTCCGACGTAAGTTTAAACGCCTCCACGAACCCCCTCGCATCCCCTTGCCTTTTCTATATTCCCTTCTCTAATCCTTAGTCGAACGAATAGTTGCCATCGAAGTTTCCAGTCCGCGTTATGCTCGCGTGTTCGAGTGGCGTGTACTTGTGCAAGATTGCGCGAAAACGCCCCCTCTCTCTCCGGAATCTTGATTAATGTAATCGAAATAGCTATGTCGCTTCCTTCGGAAAATTTCACCAAGTTGGAGACTGTACGTATGCTTATCCTTCTTCCCTCTTCCCTATGAGTCCTTCTGCTACGAGCTTTTGATTGATAAAACATCACTGATATTACAAGCGCAATTTGTGTGATCTTATTCCTCGAGAAACGTGCATTATTAAGAACAAGATGCATTGCAACAATTAACAAGTACAAGACTGGGGTAGGTTATTTAAAATTATGAGAATATTTTCTTTGTAAATAAAAGAACATATTCACGCGCGCGCGTATACTGATTTTAACATCCTCTTCATATAGCATTTAGTTAAATGTGATTCTTTAATTCTGAGCTTAATTAAAATTATTTGGAAGGACACAAGACAGCTTCCATTGATAGATGTAAAGTGAACGAGCATCGTACGCAATCGTTGTGTAATTTTATCATGCGCTTTGAAAGACCAGGATATTTTTGTGACAATTTAGTTCATTGAAACCGTTTTCCTAAAAAAATTCATTTGGCGATCCTCGTTCCCAATGCACTAATTTACTGGACTTTTACTAGACTTTTGTTTATCCGATGCTATTACGAATACCAAATACTTGGCACGTGCACACACGCTTTTTCATTCCTATCGATAACATTGAAAGAGGCTCATTTGCAAGATGAAAAGCAGCAGTACGTGTACACATCACGGGAAAACGTTGTTCTAGACTGCTCATTCCGCTTTCACAGCTGTCGTGCGAAAACTGATCAGTGCATTAATCCCGGTATTAGCGCCAATTCGGCGCCGCTAATTGGTCGGCTGGAAATTCGAGCCCGGCTTAAATTTTAAACTGGATTCGTGTTTCGGTTTCGTCGCGCGCGGCCACTCGCGGTTTTAAAGTCGAGAGAACGACGCGAAAAAAATATTCCGCTTGCGGCAATGCACATGCGGCCAAGCACGTCCTCTTTAGTGTTTGTTCGTGCAGCGAATCCCGCGCGATTTATTACGGCCAACTCCCGATTTTCGTCGCGGTATCTCGCGCGAAGCTTCGCTGACGTCGATTACATTCGAAATTGTGTCAGCGCGGCGTACACCGGCTAACCGTAAGCGAGTTCGTTGGGAAAGTTTCGACGTACTAAAAGTGACGAGTAATTAACAATTAAACGCAGGTCCGGTAAATCCGCTTCCGTTGCGCGAATTTTTTACCCTAGAGAAGCAATTTCCACCCGTCGGCCCTTAATGAATTATTTTCAAGAAATTAACTTAAAAGTGTCGAGCGACACAAAAGTTTACGAAGCGGGTGGCGACTTACGCTCGAGAGAAATTAGAGAATCCCATTTCTTCCTGTCAGAAAAAGCGATGTTACTTGCAGGTGTAAGTGAAATCGTGTAAATGAAGCCAACTAAGATGGAAAGAAACGCGCCAACTTCTTTTACGGCGCGATAACGCTTAATACAGTTCTCGATTAATCGTTGCTTGACTCTAAATGCAACATCAAGTATTTATACAGGGTGAGGCACCTAAAACAAGTCACCTGAATATCTCGGCTGTTATTGGTGATAGAAAACAATGTGTCAGACCAAACTTGCATGGTTTCGAGGGACACATAATTTGTTCTAAATAGTTTTTTATTAGGGGGACGCGTAGAGGTCATATGAAGGTCAACTTCGTTTTTTTAAATGGTATGATATGTTTTTCTACGTACCATCTAGTAGAGCGTTTGAAGATGCGCACATTGATCTACGGGTCAAAATCAATTCAAGGTCACTGAAGGCTAAAATTTCTAAGTGCTACAACTTTTTCATTTCTGAATTTACGGTATTTTCAATAGCAGAGAACTCTAGGCAATATAAAAAATAATGATATCATCAACTTAGAACTTCTCGGAAAAGAAAAAATTTCTAACGGCTAGAACTTTTTCATTTCTGAATTTACGGTATTTTTAATATCAGAGAACTTTAGGCAATATAAAAAATAATGATAATAACAACTCAGAACTTCGCGGAAAAAGAAAAAATTTCTAAGGGCTAGAACTTTTTCATTTCTGAGTTTACAGTATTTTTAATAGCAGAGAACTCTAGGCAATATAAAGTAAATTATTTTCCCTTGCAGTTGGCCTTCAGTGACCTTGAATGATTTTGACCCGTAGATCAATATGCGCATCTTCAAACGCTCTACTAGATAGTACGTAAAAAAAACATATCATACCATTTAAAAAAACGAAGTTGACCTTCATATGACCTCTACGCGTCCCCCTAATAAAAAACTATTTAGAACAAATTATGTGTCCCTCGAAACCATACAAGTTTGGTCTGACACATTGTTTTCTATCACCAATAACAGCCGAGATATTCAAGTGGCCTGTTTTAGGTGCCTTACCCTGTATATTATGATACATAATGCACATAACGTATCATGCACACAAACGCATAGAGAGAGAATAAATATGCTTATTTATTAGAATCCATGTGCACGTGCACATACGTATAGTTTTGCAAATGGCTTTAAGTTAAACTGCCACGGATTTATCTCCGTTGCACTAAAATCACAGCGATAGAGGACTGTTATTGTACCGCAATTGAGCGCGATCAAAATTCTGAATTGAAACGCGCGCGTACCCACTTCCTGGTGAATTTTTGAAGTGGTTTCCGCCCGTAAAGACCCCGTCGAAAATGGATTCCCGTCATGCGGTCGACCACGAATTACCATTCCGGAAATGAATATTTTGTCATTAACTTTGCGCGATTCCATTGTAGTAATTGCGAACACTTCCGGCCAGCGGGTGCCAAACCGCATAGCGCTACAATCAATTACAACGGCGTCATGCCTCACTCCATATATTATGCAGCACATCGAATGCGCTGTCAAATAATACCTACACGTTTGCAATCAGGTTTCGTGCCACTCGCGCGAGCATCCGAGGCACGTTTAAAGGCTCGTTCATATTAGCAATCCTCGACAGAAAATATCTGCGAGAAATTTCCTCTAAAGATTTCATCCAACAGAATTTTGTCCACGTAATTGCTCACGCAAATTCATGTTTCAACGCTTACGCAATATTTATTTCTTACATTCTTCTAGTATATAATATATGCTATGTAATATATTTTGTTACATAGCAACTGTAAGTTAGAACCTATTTTGATAGATACGGCGATAATAAGTTATAATAAAATGTAATATAGTAACGATATATTTCATGCTATGGAAGCTAATGGCCACTAAAACTACGCTACCGTGACACCAAACTTTCCTTTAATCAAAATTTCACTGTATCGTGTGTCGTGATATCACGGTGACCGTAAAACTTCGTCACCATATTAGCGCAAATGTGAATTAAGCTTGAGCATGTGCCCGCGCGCATATGCGACGAGGGCGAGGTGTGCAGCATGTCAACGCGCCACGGCGTGCGCCTCGATAAATTGGCAGCGTTAAATTTAATGTCATTCATTCCAACGGCATAGCGATCTCTCTCTCTCTCTCTCTCTCTCTCTCTCTCTCTCTCTATCTATCTATCTATCTATCTCTATCTCTATTTCCATCTCTCTCTCTATTCCTCTCTAACTCTCGTGACGTCGGTACAAGAGCATGCTCGCGTTTTACACGCATGTGAAACATGCTGTCTACGACGAAATCAGGGTAAATTTCATGCTTTTCGATCAGCGTAGGCTATATATTCAATGCTCCATTTTTGGCTACGAAGGCGTCAAAATTTGCATACACACACACACACACAAGACAAAATGAAATTTCCAGAATCTGATTACAATTTTCAAAAATTCTACACAGATGAAAGCTCAAACGACAAAAAACAGTTAAGATATGAGAATATCTAATTATTGTAATATACAACTAAAGTACAAGAATAGAGCACTGCAAAGATGGATCCTCTGTTTTAAAAATTAAAAGTACAATGAATCAACAACTTGAATTATTAGCATAATAATATGCTTATATTTTGAAAAAATTTAATTATTTTTACATTAATTTATAGCACACTGGTAGCTGGTTACAAATAAAGTCCGCCCTAAACGAATCACGGCAGCCGCGCGCGATGTTAAATTGCTCACGCGCCCGCACTAAAACTACCCCTCCCGCGTCGGGGTTGCTGTATGTCGGATTTGCGGTAATATCGTTTTTGAAACCGACACTTTGACGAAAACAGCGTAGACATGAAAGGGTATGATGCAGAAACATGGATGGCCTATTCAATTGCATATCCGCTTTCGACAGCATGATATGGCATCAATTAGAATTAGCATTTTCCGTCCATCAATTTCAGATATTTGTAAGCCAACGTTTCAAAAATTAATGTGTTTGTGTTTACGTTGGTAATTGAAGGTATAAATCTGTTCGTTTGCATCTTTTGCATCAAAATATATGTATGATCAATTATTATAATAAATAACAATTTATGAAAAAAGGACTTCTATTAATGACATTTTTCTTGTATTTAATGAATTCATAGGCAAGAATAACATTTTGTTTAAATTTATTTATTTATTACAGCATTAAATGTCAGCTAATTAATGAAAATTATCAATTAAATGGATGTATGTGGTGTACAATATATTATATATAAATAAACGCATTAAACTATTTCATAATTCGAATACCATTAATCCTTTACCATGAGATGTAACATATATTACCGCATAATGTTTGTTGCAATATCGAAAAGTGTCAAATAAATGTCTACGAATCATTTATGGAAATTATAGTGTATTAAGTATTAAAATTCACGCATATATGTAGTCTCGTATCAATAATATGTCATTACTCTCAAAGTATAAATGATAGTGATATCTCACATAATGTCGACAATTACACGATATCAAAGAAAAATTTTATTTCGTCATGAATTACATTTACATCAAGAAATAAATCTCAGAACAAGCTATTAATTGCGTAGAAGACCGATAATATTTTAAGTACGTAACTACCTACTCAACCACGTAAATCTTTCTTTCTTGCGACTAAGTAGGTTCTTTGTCCCAATTTTTAAAACGCAGTTCTGGCTCGTTTTTAGGAAAGCATGCGAACCCGAGGCGTGGAACAACGCTGAGTAAGCGTCGGCTTTGCCACCTTTTCCGGTCGGATACTCGTCTTCCGGTAGAAGAAAAAAAATCATATCTTTCTGATTTACTGTTCGGCCAAATTCGTCTCGCGGCGTTCTTCGTACGCGCCGGATTTTCCACCGACAAAAACGCATTACGCGCGCCGCTTTTGGCAAGAGACTCGATATCTTTTTCGTTCGCGAGCAATGCGGCAGAAACATCTCATTTACTCGATTATACCGCCTATAAATAATGACGCGCGACATCATCCTATTATTTTGCCGTCATAGACAACGAATAATTTCAGAATCATGCCAATGTAATTGTCAATATAACATTCAGATCGATTTATTCAATAACCAACTTATCCTAAACAAAATCAAATAAGAGGATCCTCATTGCTTGATAATATAAAAAATATTCTAAATTTTTCTTATCACTAAATCATTAAGTTTGAATTGGAAAAGTATAATATTCAGTCGTGTGTATATTTAAAGATATTTTAAGATTTCATGATGCTCAAATAAGCTGACAAAAAATAGAAACTTGAGTACACGAGTGACTTGCTTGATAAGAGTAGGTGTGCAGTTTATTGCACGATGTTATACCAAGAGTTCTCAAATTCGTTTTACTTGCGCAACCTTTTTTCCACGTTGAAATAAAATTTAATGGAGTTCCAGCATGGAATCCAGAAAATAAGATGAACCGCGAAGAGCTAATAACCGCGCGAGGCACTTGTACGTTATGCGAAGTGACACGAATATATACGGAGCTGAGTGCGAAATACAACTTGCTGGCAACTATCACCTAGATCATTCCACTTCGTCGAGCCCGACGCCCCTTAATTCCATTCTCCGCGATGGCGTCTTTTACGCCTGAGCGGGTAAACGTATCAGCCATATGCTCGAGCTACGGATGGAAAATATTGTTTCCCGCGACGTTATAACGCCATGTGAGCGAATCTTCTTCTGAGGAAAATCATGAAGAAGACAAGTGTCACTTTTGGAATAGGAAGTTCTCTCAAGTTAGCAAGAACGATAATTGAAGCTCGCAAGAGGATTGGTGGGCTTTAACGTACTCTCACGCTCTCATGGGAATCGCAGAAAGAGATTTGTAATCTTTTTATGAGATAATAGAGTAACATACTGCACTATGTATAATACGAGCATATATTCCTTCAGCTTCAGCATGCATAAAATAATAATTCTTTTCTCATGAATGCTAAAGTCAAAATATCAAAGGAATAAAGCAGGAATTTTAAAACGTATTTGCAACAAAGAGATTATTACAATGCTCAAGAGAGATCCTTAATAGCCAAATACAGAGCTGAAACATAAATTTCGGAGTAATATTCTTTATAATCATCGTTTACATGTATTTTACTTCCAGAGTTTATTAAATAAACTAAAATTCTGGAAAACAGTTTCGAAGAAATATAGTTGCACAAATTCCATGAATAAAAAAGTTAATGATATGCCATATGATAATATGGATACGTGTTCCCAAATATCGATCAAGCAGTAATTTATTTCTTGCTCTCTCTTTCTCTCGCTCTAAACAGAAGAGATTCATCGCGATGACGTCCGCATACGCGTGTCATATCTCGCGTGGATCGCCTTGTCGCCGAGATCGAGATTCTGCGGCACACTACGCTGGGAAGAACGACCCCATAAAAAGTTCATAAAAGCGTCACTGCGAGAGTATGCCGGGGACCTCGAGCGTGCGGGACCTTAACGCTCCCTTCAGTTACCCCGCTGCAGCAATGGCTCGTATCGCGCTTCCGCGTAGCCGCGGCATAATGGACCGAGGCATCTGCTGGAATTTTCATTTTTCCGGTCGACCTCGCGGAAAATCATAACCCGACGCGCCCCCGACACCGTGGAAAACATACGGCTGACCAACCTCGTCCTCGTCGAGCAATGGCAACGACGTCGTGAGCAACCCGCGATTTTGTCACGGACTGAAACGCGTACACCTCGCAATTCTCACGTTTTCCCACTCTCGTCGCTCGTAAAATACAGCCGCATAATCGCCACTGAGACTGGTGGCTTTTTATTTTACTTGAGAAAAATTGCGGTCATCCGCGTGGTTCAGCTTGGACGATGAGGCGAGGTGATGAAACGGAATTTATCGTTTTGCGCAGGAAATATGGTTGGACTTCAGTAATCCGTGTGATAATTTTCGATAATTCTCCTGACGTGTTTTTATGCGCGAATTTCTTGCAAGAGACTTAAAATCTTAAATTAAGTCAGATTAAGGTGCATGCTGTATAAGATACATGTAGCATGAGAAAATAAAGAATGAAAAAAGATACAAAATACGCGCAACTACTCATATTGCGACTAGAAATTCAGAAAATGAAAAGCAGAAATATTCTCTATAAATATCTAATTTGAAAAACTTACCTTTTAAAAAGAAAAGTAACAAACAAGCTGTATAAATTTAATAATTTCCTAAAAATTGGTAACACTAAAGGATAATTCTCATTTTCTGTACTCGTATATAATATGTTAATAGGAAGAAAATTCTTTTATTGTTCGCGTAATAATCTCTTCTATTAAATGTTTATTAAATTCCGTTAAAAAATAAAGTACTAGAAATTGTAAAATAAATCTTTGTTTGCCTTTTCTTTGTCTCTATTTTTCTTCTTAAAGCTAAAATCGGGAAAACCTTTCAAAAATCTTGTTGATAAAATAAATATTGAAATATTTTCTCGCGCGATTTCTTATTTTCGCCACGAGAGACATATTATAGTATTAAACACAAACAGAAAAGCTATTATTATAAATTTTTAATTTATTTCTCTAAACATATTTTGAGTCTCACACAATTTGCAGCAAATCACAAGTTCGTTGTACTTGGTGCGAAACATAATATAATCTTATGCTATACATTCTCATCTTTGCTTCAGATTATAAAAGTGATTCTCAATCTTTGAGCGATTTTGTCGGATTTTCTGTGACGAGGATATCGCGTACGTGTCTTATAGTTCTCCGAAGAGCCAAAGAAGAGAACGCACTTTAAAGTTTAGATTTCTCCGTAGCCTCGTCCGCGCGTCATCGCTCGCGCAAATCGAAAGCTGAACTGCAACGATGGAGTTCAAAGTTGTTCTTTCCTGACTGTTTCGCCGAGCTGCTTGAATAGCCGGGATCGCAACTCGCGACGATCGTTCAATTTCCTCGCGTCGTTAAATCTTGTAAGAAAAAAATGGGCAGCATATCAAACCCTGGATCATCCTCTCCGTCAGAGTGAAAAAGAATCCGACAAATCTGCACAAAGCAATATGCACTCCAACCATGTTGGCGAATGCACGAGGAAAGATCTGCATCGTGCATCGCAAGTGCACTCTCAAAAATTGTAGTTTAATCGTGGTCTCCACGAGCGTATTTCTTTGAAAGAGTACATTTCTATGGTTTTATGTGTATATCAAAGAAAATGCCGAAACTTAGCGGCTTCATTAATTTAACTTACAAAAAGCGTTGGAGTAATTCATTACAGAGAAATTTCTAGGAAAAGTTAAAGTAAAAACACACGAAGCTTTGAATTCTATACGAGAAAAGCATGAAAAGAAGGTAGTCAAATGAGCAAAAGAAGGAGAAAGAAAAACACCCTCTCAGACCTAACGGAGGCTATTGAAGCTTCGATATATACCGGATTACATGATATTGAAGACGGACACGGCAAAGCAGGTGCAGCGAAAAGCGCGGTTGCTTTTAAATCGTTGAGCATGAATAGGAACGAAAAATGTGGCGCTGCAAGAAGCTTAAGCCGTACATCTAAGAAGCGATACACATAGTATCCATAGGTGTAGATCACATTGTCAAAATGCAGTGCACGAGCGTGCCAAAAATTCAGTGGAACAGAGGGTAAACATTTACGCGCGCTCGTGTAGCAACTGCGACCATTCAAATTATTCCACGAGCATCTCCTAAAGCTCGAAAGTCAAGTCGCGATTTTTCGCAGCTGTCAACCATGAATACAGGAAGGAGAGAGACAGAGAAAGAGGAGAGAAAGAGAGAGAGAGAGAGAGAGAGAGAGGGAGAGAGAAAGGGAACACAACCAGAAAGAGGAGAAATCCGGTCGGTATCAAGAGGCTACGAAAAAAGAAAAAGAAGAGAAGGAAAAATGCGATATTGCGAGTTTATACCGGGTTTCCGAGACCGGTACAAGAGTTTGTTCAGATTCGAGTATTCGATTTTAAAGCATCCCTCTTGGGCCAGCATAACCGTGCTATCCGTACCTTTTCCCGACCCCTCGGAGATGGGCACTCATGAAAATATATTGCACTTTCCGCCGCGGTTTACACGTTGCATTCTCTGACAATTGGATTGAAAATCGATCCCTCGCGATTGCGTTATTGAAGCCGACAGGCGGGCATCTCGCAGACAGACAGAATGATACCTCTTATCCTTCTTATCGTCTGCTTGTCCTCCCTCTTATCCCTCTGTGGATACGTGAATCTGCCGCCATAGGGGCAACATTTTAAACCCTTAAACCGTCGTCTGTACTTCTCCGTGATCCTGTCCTCGATCTCCTCCAGAACATTTGCTAATTATTTAATCACGATTGAAAGAACTTTTCAATATTCCAACTTCATGAAATGTTTATCAATAATAAATTTTTTATTCAAGCCATCGAAGAGTACTAAGCAAAAGTTGCAATAATTCATCAGGAAAACAAGTTCTTGGTGAAAGTAATTGCGAGTTTCAATTAAAGATTTAATTGGAAACATTGCTTTTACATTTATCTTAAAATCTATATATTTTATTCAATCAATGTACGAAAATATTGACAAAAGATAAGTTCTTGCCATTTCACGCAGTGTTGAATCAATGAAACCGTTCACTTTAATTACGAGCTTTGCAATCAACTTCACGCTCACGCGAGGCAGAAAGCAAATACGTTCCCAACGATGTCATAAAACATTCGCAAGCGTAAGAAGTGTGTCTCGGACATGTCGTATATATCTTGAGCACCATATGCGCTAGTGAACCTCCAAACCCATAGGAAAGCTCGGGCACGACGGCCGGATTCCGATGCCTAAGCGAATAGTATACCTGCATAATACCGGGATTGCGGATATGCAGACCATAAAATGCCACGTGGGGTCAGCAGGAAAAAAGAGAGGGATAGAAAGAGAAAGAGAGAGAGAGAAAGGAGAAGGGCAAACAAACGCTCCGCTAGACGTAAAATTCATGGTATAAAAATTCACCTACAGTCTGTCGCGCGATTTTCCCGCTCCGCGAGGCACCGACTGGCGTTTAACACGGGATGAATATGCACACGTGTGCATGCAAGAGTACGTAGATACGGGCACGCATAAATACACGCATTATTCCACGGTCAGAAAGTTAAATAACGATTCGTGTCGCATAGAAATATGTAGACAGGTGCGTAACGCCTTTTTTGTAACAGTTCGCACTCTAATAAATCTCTCTGACCTTTATCATTTATTGATAATTGTGTTCTTTGCAGTACGCGAAGCATCTGCAAGAAAATAAAATATAAAGCACGCATTAGGAATACAATTTTTATTTATGTCATCTGATATTATATTAATTTTTTATTACCTTCGTATATCGTATTCAGCAAGTTGAATCAGAGGAAATGTGACATGAACAATGCTATACAGTCTCGCACGATGAATGTCTGCACATATTTTATATCTTCGCCGATTTTCTCTGAAACTAACGGCATCGATATCTCGCTGTTTATCCTCCAAGGAATTTATATCGAGCAAGAAATATAAACGTGTAAGTCTCGTCGAATGTTATTTTAACATAAGCGTCTTGCGTATATATCTAAAAGTACAAGCCCCCATGTGTATGGTGATATGGGAACTGAATCTGCGTTTAATCAACGGCAATTTAGAGCAGATATTGATGATGATTGAAACATCGACGGAAAACAGAAATTAATGCTGTGGCTGATGAGCTTTATGCTTGACAACTATTCACACAGCGAGATATGCTACCATCGTTTGCTTCAATTAGATAATGAATTTCCTTTGAGAATTAACATTCGATCTCAAATATTGGACATCATAATGCAATACAAATATCGCGATGATAGACACGATAAGAATAAATATAGTACAGTATGACCATTTTTGTATTTCACAACAAATCTGAAAAGAGCAGCATCAATCATCTGATGACGAAGAAAACATAAAAAGGATATATAAATTACTGTGAACAAAAAATATTGTCACAGTATTTGCGTTTATCCGAGAGAAAAATCGCGTACATATCAGTGTATGACATATTTCGCACTTTTACCCATGAATTGCCAAAGTAATGTCGACGTCGTCGTGCGCATGTATAGACGATAAATTGCGGTTGGAACTTACGCTAGGAGGAGAGGATTGGTCGTGGTAAAATAGTCTCGAGAAAAATCTAGGTCGTTAGGCGACGCGGCGCGGCGCCCCGCGTGGTGTTCAAACGACACGTCGTCCCATGATGAAGTTCTTGAATGGCGGTCTAAAGTATGCTGGACGAAACAGCGATGTGCATTTTTGAATTTCCAGCTTACTTAAAGTCTACTTGGAAATTCAAAGAAAAAAAAAACATTCTCGGGAAAAATAAAGAATGTTCACGTCGAAAAGAATATACAATATGATTAATGCTGAAATTTAATAACTGCGAGAAGGATGAGTGGTATCGCAATTAGCTAAATTCGTGACGGTTAATGTCGCAGCAATTGTGCATAAAATATCGCCGCAGTTGAATCCGTGAAAGATTAACGCACAAATTGGCAGAGATTGTAGAGTGCAGTAATAGATGGTACATGTCTGTCCTTATAAATACGCTTATATTTGCATATATATCCACATAGATTTCGATGTAATTAGTGGCGCGGAATAAATCCTCCTAGTAGTAATAGGGCTAGTCAGGATCTGGCAAATACTAAAGCGGAATACGTTACTACATAGGCATTAAAATGAGGACACGAATCACCGATTAAATTTCGTGGTCTCGATCAAAGAAGCTTAATGTTATCGCAGTCAGCTTACCGCTCCAAAGCTTATAAACTGGCACATCTATATTCGCTCGTAAATACCGCAGTTAAAACCATATGAAGAATTGTCATCATGAAATTAAACATTTTGCGTTAAGATACATAAACATAGAAAGAAAATCAAGTGTTATTCAACATAGCGAGAATATTATGTGAATAAAGATAAAGTATTTTATAAAGAAATGAGATATATCACAAGAACATTCATTTAAAAAAATTAATTTTCTTTATATTCTTCTCAGAATTATTAAAGATATTTCGGCTTTCACATGAAACATAGAAATCTTCTAGTGTTTTGTGGACGAAGCACTTTATTGTATATTGTTACAATTTACTGTTATAGCAATTGATTTATCTTTTCTTTATAACAAATAGTTATGTTTCCCGGGACTTGCTGTCTTGACAGTCTTTACCGTATGTACTTCAGCTCATGCGTATGTAGAAGAAAAAAGGATGAACGTAACATGTATGAAAAATGTCTCATACTTTCAAAAACAGATGCAGTAATACGTACGAAAGATCATCGCATAAAGAGGATTGGCGGGTACTCATCCAGGAGATTTGATTGGCGGGCACAAATTAAGCTTCCCAGCTTCAGTTTAATGGAACGCCAAATCAGATTTGATATTTCAAGTCATGTCGACGAATTCAGATTGATGGACATCGCGGATATTGCTAAGCTTCGTATAACGATTATTAAACGAGTAGAACCTACGCTAGAAACTCGCAGAGACAATGCGTAGAAAATCAATTTTAAGCGGAGAAAAGGCATAGAGATGTAAAGGTCTTCGTACCCTCATATTCATTTGCAAATGTTGTGGATATTTTGCGATAAATAAATATGATTAATAGAGAATTGAATTAAATTTTATGTATTTAGAATAATAATTTTAGAAAAATGATCTATCTTGTTTACATAGACAGCTTTCATCATGTGAAAATCTATTCAAGAAATTTTCTTCTTATACAGCTGAAGACTCTCTATTTTCCAAGTCATACATACACATAAAGTATTTATGGAATTTATTTTCCTATTTATATTACTATAAATGTTGGCAAGTTCAATGTATGATGCTATCAATGTGAATTTGGAGCGATAAAAACCAACACGCATTTTTGAGCGACTGTATAATACCTACATTAAAAATATGCGCGCAATTATATTTCAACAAATGTTTCGAATTTTCTCTAACTAGCAGCGGTTTTAATCAAGTTAACATTTTTAAAGCAATGCCACATTTTATACGTGAAAATAGGTTGCTATTGCGAATATGAATATTGGAATATCGTCGAGATAATGAATGTTGGAATTAATTAAACATTGCTGGTGGAATAGTGCTTGTGGTCAATGACACATAACGCGTTTCTACCTGTTTGTTGGCGGGTGTTGAATCGAGTGGCTATGTCTTTCTTCTCCAATTTCTGCCGAGGAACACGGCCGATCGGCGCAGAACGTCGTAAAATTTGCATATTGAAGACATCGCGATCCCCCATCAGACTGGGAATCCAGGATCATCGTCGACAGCGTTCGTTTGCATTTCTCTTGGTGCAAAGGGTGCGCAAAGCAGTAATGCTATACATTTCTGAGTGATACATCTAGCATTCGCTAGCAATACACGATTTTAAAGCGCCTTATCTCTTTGACTCTATCATGAGATACGACGAGAAAATGATAACCTCGATATCGATCACTTTCTTATTTATATTTGTTCAGCATTTCGAAGAAACGGTTAAATATTGGATTCCTTCACTTTATTCTATTTACTATTTATCTATGATCTACAAATAAAACTTTTATTACTGCTCTGCTATTATTATAACAGCATTATTTAATTTTCCCATCAGAATTATTCGCTATAAAAGAGTAAGGTAAATTTGTCTGTGACCTATAGCTTGATATTATACTGTTTCTAAAATAAACGTAATACGCACGTAAGGGTAAAAATATTCCTCCACGCATTTTATAAAGAGTTGCTTTCGGTAAACATATTTTAATTTTATTTTGGACGTAATTAAAGACGGCAGACCGACTTAAAGCACGACATTTTAATCTCGCGGTTTGATTACGCGCAATGCACAAGCATTCCTATAAAATAAATAACACGACCGTCGTAGTCGTCGAGCGACCCCGTCGCAGCTGTTTTATTATGCATTCGCACGTATTTACATGCCCTATTCATAACTAAAAAATCTCGAGGAACGGGCGATTCATAATTCAGCTCGTCCTCCGCATTCGGGATCCGAAATCACTCGCTTCCTCATTTAAGCTTCTCACCAATCAAGCAAGTTTTCGCGTCCTCGCCCGCATAAGAATTCGACATTATTCGATAACTAATTTACATCTGATTTCATCAAGTCCAATGCCACGGTTAGAAAAGGGAAAAAACATCTCGCGTCTGAGGTTCAGCGCTTTTTTCACTATTGACAGTGGAGACACTGTTGACACTCTTTCGCCAAGCGTGACAATGTTCCCCGAAGACGGATATAAAAATTGCAAATAGCGCTGAGGGAATAATATAAACGAGCGCGTTTCTATGTACCCGATGGGAATAACTCTCCATTAGTATCGGGTTCGAAACTTCTGTCCCGGTCATCGCGAGTTATGCGTCTAGCGATTGGAGTCTCGAAACCGTCCCCGACGTTGTGTGCCACCGACTTCTTCATTAATGGTAATGATCGCGCATACCCTCCGGCGGTCTACGGAAGAGCTCGCGAAGGGAAACGTCGCGATTTGTATTCAGAACGTGGAACATGGCTAGAGCCAAGATTCGTGGCGGGGCGCGGGGTAGGTCGGTAGATCCGCGAAATAAACCCCCTCATCTGGCGGGGTAACGAGGGTGCAGCGAAACGGTGCAGCACCGGCTCGACCCGGGAGGAAAGGGGAGGCACGAGGGCGCGCACCCTGGCGCTCCAGTTTGACTTTCGACAATAAAAGTGAGCTAAGACCCACGCACCCCGGCGACCCCCGAGCGGTCCTTTATTCGCGGGGAGGAGGATGTTCACTCTGCCATGTCTGCGTTGGTTCGTATAATCAGGGGAGATTGGGGGAGAATCATTTCAAAAGCACCATGTCCTACCGAGCGGAACAAACTGCCGAACAGTATCCTCCCGCCATTTGCTAAACGCGAATGTATCTACGTAATCCGAACAAATCTAGTCTACAATAATAGAATTAAATTATGCTTAATGATGCGATTGTCGCAAATTGCAAATTGCTCAGATAATGCATTTCTTCGCTTTAGCGTTATAATTGTTCATTTGTAGTTTTTAAGTAACTCATAAAATCTAAGTTATTGTTAGATGGTGCTATCTTAGTGTGTATTTTATGAGTATATATAGATCCATATATCACTAATTGCTTTTTTCTAACACAGTTACTTTAGTTTTTGTAATATAACAGACGCTTTTTTTTAAGCAAGAATAGTTAGTGATGGTGAAATCTCTCGTTAGTTATTTCTTTGTTTGGTACGCAATTAAAAATGTATACTCCGTTAATTTCTATATAAATCCATTTTAAGCTAATAAAGCTAATAAAAATAAAGTTCTGTAATCGACATTTTTACAGATCACGTACATATAAATTTATAAACGTATAAAAAGGAAATACAAATTTTATAATAAATTAAATTAATAAATTTAACGAAACAAACTTACAATAATTTAGAACGATTTTATCAACAGGCGTGTTATTTTTGTTTTGCATTTACAAAACAAATCCATGATTAATGGCTATCGGCTTATAAAACTCTCGTTAATATGTCCTATACGTTTAAATATAAGTAATTTATTGCGACAGAACTTTTGCATCTATACGTCAATGCGCTAAGCGAATAGCGAAATTCCGCGTATAAATCCGGGCCGAGAAAGGAAGAGACAAAAATCGATAGCTGACATTTTATCGCTCCAGTAATGGGCGCAATAATAAAACAAGAGCCATCAGAAATTAGCACCGTTCGAGTGCAACGAGAGTCTGCGTGGCAAAATAATTTTCTCTTTATTACCGCGGCTACTGTCTCGCCAGGATAATTATTGCTGAATATTATTATGGAATATGCGAATATTTTGTCGAGTGCCATCCGATAATCTTGGACTGAAGGATAGATACATCACAAGTGATGGTCACTATATAGTTCGTCTGAAAAAACGGATTAATGAATTGATCAGTAAATCAATTCAAATACTGATCACACGCACAAAACATGCGTAAAGCTTCGTGGAAAAATTTAGATCACAGATTTCTTTGTGACTCTTACGATAGCATCGCAATGTCACTATTTCCACAAAAAGTTCCGTGTATTTTTGGAAAACATAGTTTAAAATGCATGCGCGCAATGATGTGCAAATTTAAATTTAAATTACGTTGAATTTATTTTCAGCGGACATCCTACATGGCTCGAGATAGCATTCAATCAGCTTAAAAGAAGCGCCGTGTCTCTGTTGTGTGGATCTTGGAAGACGCGGACGATGCTTCCCGGGGCCATTGTATCGAGTGTCGTCGCGGTTTTGGGAATTTTGTCAAAAGTTAGACTCACTCGACTCTGATTCATTTAGCGGGATAACATCAGGCGAGGCAGTGCTTGGTCATCACCTCACTAGTCCATGCCCTCTCACAGGATTAGTCAAATCCAAAAATAATATCGCACACGCGGGCTGCACCTCGCGGTACAAATGGACACAGCGATGTAAATCAGACATTCTAAGCCTCTCAAACTTAGGATCCGACGTCTGGTGTAATAGGGGTATGCTGAGCACAGATAATGCAGAGTTATTGCAGAAATAAATACAATTGAGCACCGCACAGTTTGCAGGTACGGTGGGCTTTCAGAGAGCGATGCTTATATCTAGCGCCTCGGGGATGTCGTGCAACTATTAATATACTTCGCTCTGGAAAGTCGAAAACCAAAAATACATTCTACAACAGATGTGCGAGTATAGAATAAAATTCATTTTGCGCTGGCTGCTTTTTATGTTATACCGCGAACTCGGACCGCGTTGGTCTTGCTGGTGAATAAATAATGAGCAGGAAATGAAATTAAACAGTGATTCATATTGTAATAAATATTCTAACATGCATTATTATACTTCCTTCACAAAGCAGACCGATCATATTTTGTATTTACCGTTTACATTCATATTTTTTCATTGGTCTACTAAATATTACAGATCTAGCGTTGCTAGAATACAGGATAACGGAAACTGTGCTGTATCACTTTCAGCGGGAACATTTCCACATCGATTAAGGCCTCAGGCAGCCGCAACGGTATTTTTTTCACGAAATCGTGCATTGTGAAAGAGCGTACGCGCTCTAGTCCGTATTTCTCTGTTTTGATTTCAGCCGGCGGGCGCGCAGTGTGCAAAGTGGACTTGAAAATAACCCCGCCACAGGAGGACTACTCGGTCTATTAATAGTTTACCGACGTGAGTATCTTTGTCGCGGATTCGGCACCGACCACGCACGGTTCGGCCGCAAAATCCGCCGGATACAGTCTGCGCGCGTGCACGTGTGCGTTCCTCGTCGCCTTCGAAGACGTCGCTCGCGATGCATCTGACACCCATTATCGTCCGGTGAACTCTGACGTGGTGAACGACATCGATGAACTAGAAGCTG
Source organism: Ooceraea biroi (assembly GCF_003672135.1). Classification (NCBI taxonomy): domain Eukaryota; kingdom Metazoa; phylum Arthropoda; class Insecta; order Hymenoptera; family Formicidae; genus Ooceraea; species Ooceraea biroi. The sequence goes on from NC_039512.1 coordinate 6,737,344, forward strand.
TCGATCAAACGAACAGAACAGAAAGAGAGCAAAGAGGAAGAAGCCGAGCAAGTCCGTCCGGCAGATATGATCGTCGTGGCGAAACTCACCGAGAGTCCCACCACAATTTTTGGCGTTCGCGTATAGCCGAACTGGAAGGAACTTAAAACCGCATTTCGAGTGAAGCTAAATAAAGAACTATGCAGCGCGAGGGCTGAGGCGGGGCGCACGGTGCCTCGCCGAGCGGAATATGTGAGAGTGAGTAAGAATGGTACAGCGAGCTACATGCAGCAGCGAGACAAGCGGATCTCTCAATGGCGTACCAAACGGCGACCGCAGAGGAGGAACGTCCGGCGTCGTCGTCGCGACGGATGCGGTGATTGCGCGAGGTTCCATCGACGGCGAAGCGACCTTCCTGACGCGCGGTGAAGGTGGTCGCGGCAGCAGCGGCAGGTTTTCCCTGTTTAGGTGGTTCAAGCGAAATCGCGATTCAACCGTGGAGAAACGACGGCGAACGAGCGCGAGGTCGGACGATGACGGCATCGTCCGACGACGCAGCAGCGTCTACTCCAGCGTGGAAAGCGTAGACACCTTCTACAGCACCACCACGGTCCGCAGTTTCGCGTTCCATTCGGGTACCCTGGGTCCTTGCAACGTTCTATCTCTAGACATCCTCAACCAAGCGGCCGAAGTCGGCCCGTTCGCCGCTGGAGCTTCGAAGGTGTTCGTTGGCAACAAAGAGAACAACCCGTCGACAGCCGCCGCCTATACTTTACCGACAAACGTGCACTCCAGAAGACGGGACATCACTGCCAGGTACTCGCTGCATCCGTCAACGACCTTCGGCTCCTGTGGGAACTTCTCGACATCGGAAAAGGGTTTATCGAGCACGTCGAAGAGACTCGACGAGCACGAGAGAGCCAGTTACAATGGATCTGTGCGGCGGCGGGTTCACGTGAAAGGGAAGCGGAGAGCGCCCAATCCTCCCGACACGATAGTCAAAATCGTAGAGGTCAATGTACGTGAAACACCCAAGAATAGCGGTAGACGAAAGCGACGGGCTCCGCGACCTCCGGAAAGAATTGCGGAGAATCGTTCCACCGAGGGGCAGTCGAAGCTCGCCGATGGTGGTATGGAAATAGAAGCGCGGAAGGACGTCGACGAGAGTCAATCGATTAGCAACGACACGCTGGTCCTTCAGGGTGGTATGCTGCTATCGAAGAAGGAAGTTTCCGGCAGTCCGAAAGCCGCGAAGAACAACGACGGCGATGCCGGAACCTCCAGCATGACAGTCCTTCAGGAAAGAGCGCAAAGCCCCGTCAGCGGCACCTTGAACACAGCCATGCCGCGACCTTGGTATAAACGTAATGTGTCCGAGCATTTTCGCGATTCCGGAACGTCGAGGAAAGGCGCAATTTTTCGCAGCCCCGCGTCGTCTATCGAGATGAAAGATGAGTGTGTCGGAACAAATATGGGTTCTTCGACGAGCTACTCCGTCGATGCTTCTTTGTCGAGGCTAAATTTCTTTCACCGTGGTGAGCGGCAGAGTGACGACAGGAAGCGACAGGACGCTAAACGAAGATCAGGTCTGTCGATCTTGACGAACATCAGCGAGCTAGACAAAGAGGCGGCGGCAATCGTTCAAGAGGAACAAGCGCGAACGCGGGCGTCGTTGCTGAAGACATCGAAATTCGCCGACGCTTTTGAGGACAGGAATGACGTCAGTGAAGAGATTGTTCAAGATATGGTCGCCTCGGCGATGGAAAGCTCGTCACCTCGTCGAGGCACGCGCGCGCTGATCTCAAAGTTCAACGCCATCGGCAACATTACTAAGGTCACAGTCAACGCCAATTTCTTCGCTAGAAAAGATCAGTCGGGCTACAAGTTTGATCGAGATGCAGCAAGGAATAGCAGATTCGAACAGAGAGGGGATTGGAGGAACCAAAGATTCTCGGTTCAACAAGATCTCGGTCAAAGTGTGCGTGTTGATAAAGATATCTCCAGGTATTTCTTACCGCAACAGAGAACATCGAGAACTGGATCGGCGCAGGTCAATGTAAAGCCAATTGATCTCAAAATCACCTCGAAAAAGGAACAAAATAATCAGTTAATGAAAGATACATCCAGTAGAATATCGTTTCTACAAAGCCAACTCGCTACGAATCGCACAAACGAGCCTATAACTATTCATGACATCACATTGCCAAACGAAGAAAGAATCAGATTACGACAAGAAATTATTGAAGGAAAAGCAAGCAAAGAATCACCGAGACTGAACAACGAGGCGAGTAGGAGATTTTTGTTCTCTCGTGCTCGTAATCTAGTTGAAAGTACGGAAAATGTGTTAGATCCTTTCAGAGGAAGAGCAGAGGGAAATGGAGAACGGTTAGGGGGAGTGCAAAAGGAATTTTCCAACATCTTCGACGAGATCGATCGACAGCTACGTTCGCGAGAGTTCAAACTTATTGAGCGGAGACCAGCAGTCGAATCCGACAACGTCGGGGCGAAAGTTCCAGAGGATGAAGCTACCGTATCGAGCAAAGTGGCCAAAGTACTCGATATCCTGGTGGAAGCTGAGAAGGACGGCAAGACGAGATCGGTGTCACAGCCGGAAAGATCGATACAAGACAAGGAAATCCCGCGTTTGATTGATACGGACCGGAAGACGAAGTCTGGTAAGACAAAATCGACTGCCCTCAATACCGTCGAGGATCCAATTACCGCGGACTTGAAGGAGATGCTGAAGGAGATGAAGCACTCGTTACCGAAACGGCCAAAACCAAAGAAGCCCATGTCAAGCGACGTTCTCGAAAAGGTTGAAAAGCGCTTGCCGGTATCTACGAACAAGACCTCCTACGTTGTCCCGAACACTACGGCGAAAACGGAAGCAATGTCGCCGAACGATTACGAGACAGATAAGCAGAAGGTGTCCTCGTCAGCGCAAACCAGTGGAAACATCTATAGATTAAATCAACCTTCTACCTCGGCCGAGCGACCATCTACCTCGGGTTGGAAACACGAGAACGTGCTCTACAGAACTTCTGGCAAGGGTTCGGCCCTCGTGAAGAATACTTTCCAACTGATAAGACCGCGCGATTTCGCCGAGATAGAAGCTATGAAGACCACGAATGAAGTTTACAAGGAAAACACTTATGCCAATGTGATAGAACCGTCGCTGTATGCCAATGCTCACGTTCCTCCTAGTTCGCAGAAACAACGACCGAATACGACGCGATTTAACGATATTCCGCAAAGTAATCGAATTAAAGTAACGCCGAATATTGCAAACGAGAATAAAATTACGTCAAACGAGAATGAGTTTAAAGAGGAAGGTAATATCGTAAATTACATTTTTATATGTATAAAATGATATTTTTAGGAAAAAATATTTATTTAGAATAACATGCAAATTCTAATGATTTTAGAGAACGTAAAGACAGATGAATATAAATGTTAAACATATAACAATTAACAGAGAAATGATGCATAATTTTTCGATTAATCTTCTTTGATATAGTTCTTTCAATTTAAAAAAAAAATTACTATATGTTGCAGACGATAATTCAACAGCAAGGAACATGAATACATTGGCCATAAATCGATTACTAAGAAAACTAGAAGGGGCCATCGCATCGGGTCATCATCAACAAGCAGCAGGATTAGCAAAGGAATTGGCAAGGCTCAAGATCCATTGTTCCGTGATACGACAGCGTTCAGCGGCACGTTTAAAGGATCAGTTGATTAAAGTCAATATGTATATCGAAGACAAACTCGCTCACCAAGGGCCCATACCACTTCAGGTAAGTAAGCGATACTGACAGCTGCTCAATACGCAAACAAAACGCTTCACGAATCGGACTATAACAGTTGCCGACGGGAATGACGGTAGCCGAGCTGAAGACAAAGATACATACGGAGTTTGAAATACCTACGAACGTGCAACGATGGATCATTGGGAAAAACTTAGCTGATCACGACGAGACCACCCTCGATGAATTACATGCAGTGGATGGTTCACCGGTGTTTCTATATCTCGTAGCGCCTGGTAATCTGATTCATTCGATGTGACTCTTACCTAGATTAAACAAAAGCCTTCTCTTATTATTCTTCATTCTAAAATTTTTTTATTAAAAAGGCTTATTTTTTATTAAAAAGACAATAAAACAAAGACAATGAAATTATTATAATTCATATAATTATTATATGAAAAGGATATTTTATGGTTTCTGTTTTCATAATCATAAATTATAATGTGTTATATATTGCAGAATTTCATGTCGATAATCCGCAAACGAGCAAATTAAAACTCGAAGAAAATGAGGTTCCTGAGGAATTGCCGCAAGATCCGTTAATGGAGGCCTCGCAAACAATCGATAAAAATCAAGAAACTATCGAAAAAAAAGAAGTAATATTGCCAGTAAATGAACCTGAGGTAATAAATATTATTACTAAAACATTTGCTGTATAATACAGAGTATCCCAAGTAATAACTTGCTGAAACTAATTAACTGTCATTTTTGAATGCATGCAATTATTGAAAAAACAAAAATTATATTGAAAAGAGGAAAGCCAATTTTTAATGAGTATAAATACAATACATTTTAATAAGTTTTATAATATAAAAACAATAGCAAGAAGCAGTGGAAGCAGACATATCGGAAGACGTCAAGATGGGGCGATACGAAGAATTGATATCGTTAGAGAACTGGGACGTCATTCCAAATTCCGAGCCAATCGAATGCCCAATATGTTTTGTTACATATGGTCCACGCGAAGGTGTAATTCTGAGAGACTGTTTACATATGTTCTGCAGGTAGAAATCTTTTAATCTATTTCATCTCAGCTTTATGATTTAATCTACGAAGTACATAGAGGGGAATCAATTTGACTGATCACATATCATGCTTTTGCTTTTACATTTTTTCCGAAATGAAAGCAAATTATATAATAAATTAAAATAATATATATGACACGTTTTCGCTTCTATAGCTGTGCTACGCAATATATTTTTAGCTCACTCAAATGTCTATGTATACGTGATGCATTAAATCACGATGTATCACACTTGTATATTTATCTGCTTTATAATACACTGATTCATGTATATTACGAATGCAGCAATTATGTTGGCGCTACTATGAGATGCATCATGATTACATATCACACACATACGCGCGCGAATATTGTGAATATTTTACACTTTTACTGCGCAGTTCTATAGAAAAACAGAGACAAAAATCTCTAACTCAATTATATTTTGCATTTATCAGCTTATAATTATTAAAACAAACGCGCAAACGTTTCGTACCTCATTCTCGTGTGTCACGAATTTAGTTTTATATTTGCAGATCATGCATCGCTAATACAATAGTGTACTGCGAAGAAGCGGAAGTAAAATGCCCATACAGAGATTCCGAATACACTTGTGAATCGACTCTTCAAGAACGCGAGATCAAAGCGGTAAGAGATCTGCTTACACATTATCATCGTAACTGATAATGCAATAAATGTGTTAAGATATATAAAGACGCAATTATGTACATTTGAAAGCTAATGACTAATAATAGAAAAGTATAACAAAGTACATTTGCAACTAAATTAATAATAATTTCATATGTTAAAATTATGAAAATAATTATATAGACATAATATGAGTCTTAATAATCCAATTGGCGTAAATGGAAAGCTAAATTACGCTTTGGTGATGCGTTACGATTTAGATTAAGAGATGTTTAAAAGTTTTAAAAAAAGGTTACTCCATTATTATGCACATCTAGCTGGTCGAGCCAGAAGTCTATCAGCAGCACCTCGCAAAGTCAATCGCACAAGCGGAGAACAACGCGGGAAATAAGGCCTTCCACTGCAAGACGCCAGACTGTCCTGGTTGGTGTATTTACGATGATGATGTGAACAATTTCCTGTGTCCAGTATGTCGAGCCAATAACTGTCTTACCTGTCAGGTAAGCGAAGCTCAATTCTTTATTAGATAATGTAAGGAAGATTAATTTAAAAAGATTAGAATATTGTATCATTATTTTAATCAATTAAGTTTTAATAAAATCAATCCACGCTCGAATTTGCTCGAATCGTTCGAAAGAATTTTATTTCTGCATTCTTTACATTTGTATTTTAGTTTTTATTTCAATTACGATCTTTGAATTTGTCACATAAATTTAACGATCGAAGATCTTCAAAAGAATAGAGAAAATATGAACTTTGATTTTAAAGGTGGTTCATACTGGGAAGAATTGCAAGCAATATCAGCAAGAATTGCAACTTTCAAAAGAAACTGATCAAGAATCTAAAAGGACAGCAGCGATGCTCAAGGAAATGGTCGATAAAGGTGAGGCACTCGCGTGTCCCACATGTGCTGTCGTTCTTATCAAAAAATGGGGTTGCGACTGGTTGGTTTGTTCCATGTGTAAAACGGAAATATGTTGGGTTACCAGAGGGCCACGTTGGGGTCCAGGGGTAAATATTAACTTATCATTTTACATTTTATTAGAGATAGAAAACGGAAAAAAAGAGAAAATCTCCAACTCAATCTAAACTCCAATGAGACAGACTTGTTAATATATTAACAGACGTTCTGCGCCCTTATTAATTATGCACCTTGCTTGTCACAGGGTAAAGGGGATACATCTGGTGGCTGTAGATGCGGTGAAAACGGAGTAAAGTGTCATCCTCGTTGCAATTACTGCCATTGAAAAATTACATCGGTCGCGATAATAATCGAATACATGTATCACGATAATGTCTGAGAAATGCTTTTATACAATTATTTGATATGTGAACGTAATGTTTCATAGGCTCGAGCATTTCATAGGCTTTTTTATATGTATTTAATTCGAGTTCAAATCTCGATAAACCAATGTGTGATCTGAATTACATACTGCTTGCTCAATGATTAATCTTATCGCGATGTGAGATTGCAAGTGAGAGTCTAATAAAAAAAAAGTGGAACACATCTGCTTTTGTACCGATATTTTCTTATTCTTACCGTAAATACAAGATTTAAAGAAATAAATCATACTTTACTTAAAGCTTTAGATAAATCTTTACGTAAAACATATAATAAATTATCGATACTTTTTGCAATTATACAGGCACCGATTCTTCGTTCTCGTCAGAAACTATTTCATTTGTACCGATCTGTTTTAATCGAGTAACTAATGTAGACTGATGATGCGTAAGCTGCTGGTTCAAGTTGTTACCACCTGCACTCTGTAACACCTGTACAAGATGCACCTGTGCTGTAGTAAGATCCATTTTGCCGTATTTCAAAAAATCCTCCTTGCTCAATATGCGTCCTTCCAATATGCCCGCTATAAAACACAAATAGATATTACTTCTGATGAGATCTGAAATTTCTTTATTTTGATGCTAAAGTAAACAAAAGTTGCCTACCCATTAGAATAACCTGTGGAAATTTTTTAACAATTTTTTCGAAGGCAGCAACAGTTCTGTCAGAACCAAACACCAGAGAAAAATGTGACCTATACAACCGCTCCGTTGCCGCATATGGTGAATCCTCCAACGCTAACTTCATAATCCTTTTGCTATATCGTTTATAATACATATTCGCTTTCTTCAATGGAACTCGAAACTCAAACTCATCCTCCGATGACATGGTATTTTGATGGCATATAGCAATCATTTTGGAATTGTCAAACCAGTTGCGGACCTCACGCGCTATTATTTTTTCGTAAGGGTTATACGTATCCTCCTCTTTCGGCGTTGCATGCTTCTTTACTTTGTAGCACATTTCCGTTAATTTCTTATTTTTATTCGGATTCGGATAAAAAGGCGTCATAAATTCATTCACCAATGCTCTGTAGTAATGCGGTGCTCTGGGTTTTTGTATATTAATTTTGCCTCGAAATCGCTTCTGCTGCTGAAGAATTGTATATGGAGTAAGCTGTAATGCTGAAACACAAAATGCAATATATCTTTAAATTCTGACAAAGAATACGATAATGTGAAACGCGAAATCAGTTGAAAAATTTGTACCTACCATTACGACTTTCTCCTTTTATTTATTTATTGTCAACGTCAATTTAGGTTTGTTACGAACGCAAAATCGCTATATTAAGTTGATGGAAAAACAATGGAAGTATATTTCAGAAGTCTGAACCGGCCGTTAATAACAGAACATCTTACTTTGCATAGGCATTTGTTACTTAGATATCATCTATATGCAAATGTTTATATTGTAGTAAGTACATGATCCGTATCAATTATAAAGACGAGTACAAAATTATATGTACAAAATTATTTTCCTTTAATGATATAAGGCACTTTGGAACAGATCATATATATATATATATATATATATATATATATATATATATATAGATAAAATATATATTTATATGTATATATATGCGAATGTGTATATATTTGCAGTTGCATGATATGTATATGTATATTATCTATTCATATTAAATTTTTCGTGCCTAGTTGTAGATTGCATTTACAGTTATGCGATATAATTAATGGTTCCGCTGCAATAATTACTAGTTTCGTGTCTCGTTTCTATGCTATCGCCAAAATTGAGTGATTTCCTGTTTTTGCCCAATCGGAGCATTGAACGGATACCGCCTTTCTTTCGCGAACGCTTATATCGATCGTCTAAAGCTGAATTAAGGGAAGCCTGCTTCACGTCTCCGCGACTGTTTGAGAAACCTTCTCGCTCATCTTTGATATTGTTGCTACTCGTAACTTCGCTATGCACATCATCCACGAGCCAATGTTTCCTCGGCGAAAGAAATTTGTTGTTACATCCGGGTATAGTGTACATATATTCCGGTTGAACAGGATCGACCGACTTTTCGTAGTGTTTTACATTATTGTCACCGCTTATAGTTTCAGCTAAGGCCCCTTTACTCGTATGTTTCTCAAAATTGTTCGATTTACTGCTCCTCTTTGAAAGATTATCTAACTCACTCGAGTGATTACTTGCTTGGCTAGTTGATTTCGGATTCGTTTGTTCGGCACTTTTATTTTCTCTACCTTCGCGTAACTTCTTATTTCTCTTGTAAGTATCGGTGGTTTTAGCATCAAGTGCGGCGTGTCGTTTCTCGGACATGCTCTGCCTACCAAGAGCGTCGCGAGAAAATTTATTTGACGAGGAATTCAACTCTTCCAAAGATAATTGACTATCGTAAGTGGGATCTCCGGAATATTGGCTATCTTTGTCCTCAGTGTTTCGTTTCACGTCGTTTCCTTGAGAGCTATCATTGTTCGACTCCTCTAGCAATACTGAATCCCTGTCATCGCGCGGTCCTATGAGTGTCTTTTTTACATTACTAACAGGCTCTATCCATGTTTTATTGGTAGCAAGACAGTAACTCTCGTTCCTTAGACTATTCTTACTATATTGCTCGGTTAATCTATCAATAACAGGATTCCATGGTGAAGCTGTGACGCAAGACAATAATCCTTCGTTATCCAGTATATCCGTTTGAGAATTTAACGTATTCTTCTCCTTAACCATGCCGTCGTTTATTTTAATAGAATCTGATATGTATACGCTACTGACAGCTTCTGGCTTACGATGAGACGGTGAACTATCTACAGTATTCTTCTCACTTGTGTCATACGAAGATATCCTCCTAGCTATGGTAAGAGTAATCACACCAGTTACTGAGCTGTTTGTATTAAGCATCGCCCTCCTTAGAGTCTCCATTGCATCGGAATTGGATAATCCCAATAAAGATACACCGTTAACATTGAGCAATTGATCATTGGTCCGTAAGCGGCCATCCCTGGATGCCGCACCTCCATGGATAACACTTTTTATGAAAATTCCTAGATCCATATTGATACTATCATCAGAGCTATTGGTCTTGCCTTTAACGCTGACACCTAAACCAGCCTTCTCGGAATCATGCACTGGTATATCTAAAGTCAATATCATACGATTCTTCCGTGGAGATAAGACAATATCTTCAGAGGGTTTCGCTGGCTTATACGTACACTTGTCGTAATTGTGAGCAGCTGCTTTATCTTGAACGTCATTCTTTTTTGCAGGTGATCTATTTAACGCACTCCAATATTTCGAATTATCCGTTATGTCCGTGGCGAGGGAAGTAGATGCCGTAGTACTCTGAGAGTCTGGAATGTTTGAAGAAATTTCTTCTTGCCGTGATACAAGCATTTTAACTTTGCCACCAGGAGGAATACTTCTGAGCAATGAGACGACCTCTGCTTGGCTCTTACCAGTCATCTCTTTGTTATTTACTTCTAACAATCTATCGCCTGATCTTAATCTACCATCCTCAACTGCAGCACCTTTTGGTAATATATTCTTGATGTATATAGGACAGTGCCCTCCAGCAGGATTGTCACGTGTGGTAACACTGAATCCTAAACCATTATTTCCTTTCGTTAATTCGATTTCTATCATCCGTCCAATTTTTCTAGTATTTGCAGTCTGCAGAAGATTATAATTACTGCATTGAAGTCTTTTAATGTTCTCGTCACCTTCATTTTTCTCCAATCTTCCACTGGCGTTTCCATGATTCTTATGCGAAGATTTTTCACTTTTTACTTTCCTTTTATGCTTAACAACAGAGATTTGCAGGCAGGGATCATTCATGCATATCCGAAAAATCTCTTGAACTTTTGAGAATGGTATGTGCAACAAATTATGGCCATTTATTTTTATAATATTGTCGTGTAGATCAATCTGTCCATCCCTGGCGATACGGCCGTTTGGTTCTATACCTTCGACCCTAAGTCCTTGACCATTGCCTAATAAATCGTAACACGGCACCACATGGAGCCCCAGTGGTCCTGCTTCATTTTTAATAACAATCTCTTGCGCCTCTTGATCCCCAAATTCAATATTATTACCAAATTCATACGTAGCCTTAGAATCTTGACCTAATGGTTCTCTACGTCGAGATTCTCTAGGTAGAGACTGAGCAGAATATGTCGTGAGACAAGGTTCTCTTGTTGATAACGCATGCATAGACAATCGCTTGATACTTTCTCTTTTAATACTACTAGTAGATGTAGAGGAATGGATATCGATTGGATAAACCTGTTCTTTCCCATCCATGTGAAAGAAATCAGGGCTGTTTGTGCCAACTGAGCTCGCACCATCTCCACCAACGTGACTCACGTCAGAGCTTACAAAATGAGCCACAATTTGCTCCCTGTCATCGGCTACGTCGCACAATCTGTCGTCCGGATCCAGCAGGCCACCTCCGGTCAAGGAAGACAGGCTGCTGATGGTCAGAATGCTGTCGTTTTTCCCAGTAGCCTTCTTGTATCTCAGGATCGCCTCATGCATCAAATCCTTCACCAGCAAAGTTCCATCTCCGCATGGGACCACCACCCTGACGTTGTCGAAGCACACGGTTACCTTCATGCTCGCTCCGATCTCATATTATGGAAATGTACATACGCACACGTGCGTGCCAACGATCGTATCGCTACAACGATGTAACTACTCAACGATAATACGTCTAGCACGCGGCGCAACGTTCACGCGTGCTCCGGAATGTACGGTACGTCACAGTTTCGGCGCGATTCTAATGCGATTATCGCGTGTTCCTCGAGTCGCTCCTTTCCATATCTCGGGTATGATTCACCACGCAATACGTCGCACGTCTCGAGACTTTCCGCAGCAGAGATGTCGCGGTCCGCGGGTCCAGCCGGTAACACGAGGCGTCGATGAGAGCGTCCGCGGGTATTAGAATCTCGTCGGGACGACTGATAAGACAGACGCGTACGCCCAACTTTATCGCGACATCAAATATGCGGAATAGACGCAGCCGCCATTACACTTCGTTCCGCCGTTCCGCCGCCGCCACGGAACGCCAGAACCGGAGACGGAACATGGCAGCGCAGGCAGTACCATCACCACCAGAAATTTCTTGCGTGCCGCACGAATGCTCGTTTTTTAATAGGGATGATCGTGATCGCCGAGGATCGAGATAAATTGTACTCACCTTTCTTCAAACAAAGCGCCATTCTTGATGAATTCGTTCACTCAATCGTGGTTTAATGCGATGGATAGACGTACAGAAGACTTTTCTCACCAATCACGGTAGCATTATTTACGATGGGCTGCACGGAAATAGTTCTAGTCCGCCGTTCCTTAGTCCGCATACAGTGAGTAGATTCACAATAAGCGACGCTTATCACGTCGATGGGTATGTATTCATTGATGTCCAATCATGAATTTATTACATCACATTCCTCGATCGAATTTTTTTCTTCTGATAATTTACATTGCCTTGCTTCGTTTTGGTATTGTGTGGAAATGCAGGGTCGAGAGTGCGGTTATACTATCAGTCTATTTTTGCTTCTCGGATTAAACGCGTAATAAAAAAGTACTGCAGTGTACAACTTAGCTGAGACGGTGTATTTTATTTTTATATGATATACGAAAGACGCGTGAACGCAGCAAACAAGTGCGACAAAGCGCCGATAGACGTCGCCCAAGTCGGCAAATTACAATGCTGGACAAGTTGTTATGCCACGTGTGTATTGGCGGGTTGCAAGCTTAATGGAAACAAAAGAGCACTTATCTCCTTCGTAACCTCTGATTATAACGACAAATAATTCTACCTTTTTTGTATAATTCTTTGTTCTTGTAAGATTTTGGAATATTAAAATATATAGTTTAAAATCTTATTCGCTCACTTTTAAATGATTGATATTTTTCTTGCATGCCAATTCTACATGGAAAATAGTCCAGGTTTATGGTCACTAACAGCGACACTATAAATTCATATTGTTCAGAAAAATTTGAGCATAACATGCTTCGTTTTAGATTTTGATGCGTTTATTTTTGAAAAATTTAATTGCTAGATTTAATTGCTCGGTTGGCAGATAAATATTAATCAATCGCATTAATAAGAAAAATGCATGTTTACGGACAAGCGCGGGGAAGGGAGTGAATCATTACCGTCATCAGATAGAGTGGGGAGTGACGACTCATCATACATCTGTCTGAACATCACTCCGAATTTCAAACGTTGAACACATCAAAATTTCTAGTGTACTTACTCCGCAGTTTTCTTCATTACGTCATTACAATATTGCTTGGAGACATAAAAAAACGTAGCACGTAGATACAGCCGAATAATGAAGTGGTTTGTGGGAAGTATTAACGAAGCAGTGGCAACGTCAAAATCTAGGAAGGCAGTTTTTGTGGTGTTCGTTGAAGGTGCGTAATCAAAACTTTAGGTTAGACAGTCCGAGTCCATTTCGCAAGAATACAGTTTTTAATTTTTTAATTCAATGGTACATAGCAATACGGATGTTCCAATAAATAGATCGAACATATCTGCACAGATGTAGACATTGTCATACTTTGGTGTAACGTTACAGGCAAGGATGACACATCGGTACAACTTGCACAGACAATTGACACTGCAGAAATTTCTTCTCTCTTAGAGGAAGAGCATTTTGTTGCTATCAGATTGGAAAGTGGGTCTGAGGCTTATAGGTTTTTTGCACAGATTTGTATCCTCTTATATAATATTTTTATGTCTCAACATCATGAAACTTATCACACATATTTCCCAGTTTTCCTTAAATTTAATAAATAGATCAATTAGTGCCTGTACCATCGCTGTTTTTTATCGGTGAAAATGGTACACCGTTGGAGATTGTAGCTGGCAACACAACTGCGACTGAATTAGTATCGAAAATTAACAATGTGCTGCTGAAAGCGGGAAAAACAAATAAAAACTTCTTGTCGATTCTAGTCGATGAAGAAGAGAGAATGAGAGAGGCTTCTACCAGTAGCAGTAGTAATAACAATGCTACTGAAGCTACTGCATCCAATATAAATAACGTTGGACCTAATCCAAATACAGGTTTAACTTCAACAGTAGAATCTGTGACAACAAGTTCTTCAAATGATGAAAAAGGTCTCACAGGAGGTGCAGTTAAGACTGCTACTTCATCGAACACAGAAAATCAAAACAATAATGAGGCATCAAAGAATGATTCAGAAACTATGCAAGAAAATCAGGACGTGGAATTGACAGCTGAGGTATGGACTGTCAAAGATATAAGGATAAATACAACACTCCTAATATAACTTTGGTGCAATGCAATTATTCCATCTTTTCAGGAAAAGATGGAGAGAGCCCGACAATTAATTATGTTGCAACGAAAACAGCGACTAGAGGAAGAACAGAAAAAGGAGCGGGAACGAGAGATTGAACGGCGTCAAATGGGACGTGACGTACAAAAAATGCGGCAGATGCAACAAGAATTGCAGATAAAGCAAGCGCAGGAAGAAAGGATGCGAGAGAAAGCTGCTGAGGCTGCAGCTCGCGAGAAGGTCCGGCAACAAATTGCTCAAGACAAGTTGGAGCGAAAACAGAAGGAGCTCGCGCTGCAGGTGAGCATTTTAATCTCGATTTCCGCGTTCTGGTGGCTTATTTTGCATTATTTCTTTCGTTCTGTACAGCAACAGCAACAGCAGGTACAACAGAAGCAATCCCAAAAGCAGCTTAAGCACAGTTTACCGTCCAGTGCAGCAACAGTGACTAGAATTCAATTCAGGTTACCGTCCGGCAATTCGTACACGGGACAGTTCGAACCAACGAGCACTTTGCGTGCTTTACGCACCTACGTTATCGAAAATATCGAGTTACCTTTCCGACAATTCGTCATGTCTACGTCATTTCCCAGAAGGGAGTTAACGAACGAGGAAAACGATAAGACTCTCCTGGAGCTTGAACTAGTCCCAACCGCTGTTATCTTGATTCTGCCTTTGAAAACTGTGAGTATACGTGTGGTATAGATTATTTTCCAAAATTACAAATTTTTGCTCAACCACTTCACATCGTACTTTTGTACTTTCAGTCTAATGTCACGAAAGCAGTCACTTCGACCACCCAGGACGTTGGTTTCTTCTCTCGTCTCATATGGTCCTTCTTCACGCCTGTTATTCATATCTATAACTATATAATAGATTACTTTTCCGGCGCTAACAGGGAGACAAATCGTGACAATTCCAACAACGATTCCACAGAAGTGGTAAACGAGCCGGAAAGAGATATCTCACCGAATCGAGGAAATGTAGTGCAACCTTCGGGGTAGGTCTCCCTACTGGTTATGCTAAATAATCTCGTAGACATAATTAATATAAAATTGTATGCACTTGCACTTATAATGTAATAAAGGTATAGAAAATGTGGAATTTTTAATATATTAAATAAACGTTTCATGATGCAGTTTGCTTAGACGATACTTGAGTAATCAAGGAGGAGCGACAATCAGAGCGCAAGGCAATGTACACAGACTGCATTCAGGTGGGGATGATAATGATGAGAATAATACTTGGAATGGTAATTCCACGCAACAAATGTAACACAAATCTCGCTCACGTCGCAAATCTTGAATTACGTCGCAAGCAATCGCTTTTAATAAATCACTAAATTCCCGGTATACTGGAATTGCTGTGTTATAATTAACGTTCAACACTTTTCTTCGTTACACGACATTAAAACTTATACAGTACAATATATTTTTCGCACAAACATCATCAGGATTTAACAAACGAGTTCCGTTTTTACATTTTTAAGCGTATGTTAATAGCAGTACGCAGACAAATATCAATTAACATTTCATAATCAGCAATAATAAGAGTATCTTTATCATTTACATTTTTATCATAATGCAATGTTTATCGTAATGCTACCAAACAAAATATATTAGTAAATGATAGAACACATCTTGAAGAAACGATCATGAAACGATCATGTGTTGAGCTGTAAGTAATATATGGACCAAATGTAACGAGTTTCATAGATATCGATATGCAAAACACTAAAATTTTAATATTTCGAGAATGTTTGAGTTTTAATAATTGAAGTTTTAACATTCGTTAAAATGTTAAACGCTTTGTTAATCTCGTGTTCGATGATTAATGTTTCCTTTTTAATTACATGTAAAATTCTCGAAATAATGATATTGATTAATAGTAAAATATATTCTCTCCTTATTGTAAATGATACCAATTTTATAATGTCCTCTACTTCGTAGTATATTCAATAGAAGGATAACAATACTATCATGAGTCAAGATAACTAATCTTTTCGGTATGGCGAATATTTCTATAGTGTTCTGATGGCTGAAAGCAATGGAATGCGACAGCACTTGCTGTATTACCTAAACTATATGTAACTGCCTAAATATCATGTGGACAATGTTTTCAGTGTTATATATTACCTATCGTGAAAACAGTCAAATATAAATCGATAATATCATTTATCGATAATATATTATTAGGTGAAACAAAATTAAAAAAGATTGTTTAAAATTGTATTGTTGACTATACAGTTAGCATGCAGATGTACATGAGCGTTTTAGCGATGTCGAAAAGGAAAAGGTATTAACGTATTAAACTTCACAATGTACCTATATAAATGTCTATGTAAACCTAATAATTAATATAAGTAATCATTAATAATATTAGAGCTTGTCTATTCTCTAATATTATTGCAAATGTGCACTTGATAAGAGGGGTTCGGTTATGTTAATGCCTAAAAAATAAATAGAAAAGTTTGTGACTTTCTTGTTTTTATTGAACTATTATAGATAAATCCTCTTTAATATACTTTACGCGTAAAATATATACATCCTACGTGGTTATCATGCAATCGAGTTTATTCATGTGTGATAATTTAAAGTTTATAGCAAACAAAATGATGTTGCTTATTATTATAATGGTGCACGAAATTGCAAGATGAAAACATCGTGTGTCGTAGTATATTTCAAAGTATGTTCACAGCAAGAGAAAACAAACACCAGAGACCTCCGTTTCATGTCCATGTATCACGTAGCAGGCCTATTTAAGAGGAGCTAAGATTTATGGCCATATTAATTGTCAATTGCCACTTGTCAATTAAGCGTGAAATTAACAAACATCTTGGCCAGTCACCATTCGATTTTGTGGATTTAAAACCCCTTATGAACCTGTTAGAGAGCCACTAGATCTGTAACGCGATCTTGGTCACACCTACTGACAGATTCTGGTAAACTTCGTCACATTTCAATCTTCGCCATAAATCAGATAAAACAAGCTTTCTGTCTCCAGTTGTTTCTGAGAAAGAACTGTTTTACGAAACATTTTAGTTCCGAAAAACCTAATTTATTATCACTCTCTTAAATATTTTAAATAATATTTTATCAATTCAAAATTTGTTTAAAACACTATGTGCAATGGAATGGCAAACAGATTACACACAGTTTAAAAATAAATGTGTTTCATAATTCATTTTGTTCGCTCTAATAAAACAAATAAAATGACACCGTGTCTCTAATCTCTTTATCGCTATGTCACGTATGTAACTGTTAGGGTGATATACATGATCGAAGATATAATAATCTTATTATAATCATAATTTATCGCGCATGCTGAAACAAAATCACCGGAATGACAGCATCATATAAATTCATGAATATTTGCGAGACATCGGTTTTCAGCTGTGTCTAATAATACAGTATGAATTTTTCATGTATATTGACCAACATATTTGAACTAATATCATTATATATCATAATTTGTAAATATGTATGTATATGTATGTGACATAACTATTAAATAAATTACTACAATATAGGATCATTTCTATAAGTGTTTATGTTCTTGTCCTTCTCTACTTATCATACATTTTTGCTTAATAAATTTTACCTAATAATTCTATAATAAACATGCAAAAACATTTTTCTTATTTAAATCTAACGTAATTATTATCTTTTAAACATACTATTTCGAAGCATTCTTACATAAGTCCAAAAAGCCCATTCATATATAAAATAATCCTATTAAATCGTTAAGTTTCATAATTGTATTAATTTCGTATCACATCTGTTCCCTATCACGATTATTAAACGGTGTTCCGTGCCAACGACAGAAATTTATGGTCACCTCATTACCACCGTTTAGTGGACGCCACCGTCGCGCACTATGAGATCATTAAAAAACTCCTTCCAGAAACGCACGTGCTTGCCAAGATCCGCCCAGAAGTTCGCGCGATTGGTTGGTCTTGCAATGACGTTGTGAGCACGTGGCTTCGAGATACCGCCTCGAGGAACGAAGAATTTGACTTGAGTGCCAAAAAAATATTGGACACTGTGAGTAACTCCGACAAAACAGTCGCTGGTTTCGGCTCTAATCTCTCGAACAGATCAGAGAGCATCGGTGTAATCAACCTCATTGTTCATTCAATTATCAATAGTGCCGCCGTTTTTCCATTTTTAATTTCATCCAAGTGCTACTCCTAAGAGATGCAGTGAAATATATAAAATCATGCGATCAAGTTTTAGTGAAGTTTTATCATTGTGTAATCGTGACGAACCGAGTTATTTTTGAAGTGACGGATAATGACTAACTAAAGACTGATAAGAATTTAGATATATAACCATTAAAGAAATAATATGACAGAAAAAGTTACTTCAAAATAACTTCAATGCATAGTAATAGTCTGATGATATTGAAGAAGCTTTTTGTAAATTATTTTATTGACTAAAATGTATGCTACTAAATAGTGCCTTGATACAACAAATTTAAAATGTCCGATGAACAGTTAAAAAAATCTGATTCGAACGGAACGAGTGACTCTACGGAAAATCCAAGGATATGTTCCTTTAGCATCGAGAGATTATTAGCACCGAGCAACAAAGATAAAGAAGAGGATAAATTTGAACAACAAACTGAATTAATCTGTCAGGAAAGTGAGTAGTTACGAAAATATACTCTAACATAATCAACAATTATAAATAAAAAGATAAAGGATAAATCACTTTGATTTATTTTTTATTCCAATCTTTACATTGGATAATTTTGAATCATGTTTTGTTAATGACATATATTTTATTTTAGTAATTTTTATTTGGTATCAACAATATATACCTTCCTTCTGTTGTGAAAGGAAACTATAATAAACTGACAGAGAATATTTTTGACGTAATAATTAATCCGCAATGAGAATTAAATAAAATAATCGCATTTGCCAGGCAATGAATTGGAAACAGGAATGCTTGTTGCACCCGATTCATCCATGTCAATGGCGGAGGAAATTGAGCTTGACGATGCTGACATGGTATGTTCAACATCTCCTGAACCAGAGATGTATTATGGTGAGTTTCGTGAGTATAATTAAACATTATTACGCTTTTAGACAATTTCATAAATATTTGCGATATATCTCTTTCGAAGGAATCTTTACTTCAACTCAAATTATATTTTTGTCAAAATATAAATTTCTCACAGGAGAAAATTAGAAATATGTATTAATGAAAAAGAAAATAAACTGTCTATTCTAATTAATTACGTTATCCGCATTTGATGAAATAATTTTTAAGTCACTATTGTATAGATAAACATAGTATTAAAAGTATTGTTTAAAATTTTAGAGTTTTTTCTTTAAATGCTTCTAGTCTGCATATATTTTAATTTTCCAATCTCGAACGATATATATATATACATATATATATATATATATACAATTTTATAATATAAAACAGTTCATTGTATAGAATGTGCGTAAAAATAAATTTCCTTTTATAAACGCTGCCCAATGCCAAAGTTTGTACATTACACAGGTGTGTACCACCTGTATTTATTTTGTTAAATCATCTGATTAATAAAAACATTTCGAATAAAAACAAAGGAAATAAAGATTTCGAGAATATTTGAATTCATCGATAATAACTATTGAAGTTATTAGCCGATAACATCGATATTGTATCAATATAAAAGTACTTAAGGCATGTTTTTTTCTCAAATTAAATGATTAAATCTTAATAAAGTCATGTTTGTCGATGTCAAACACCGGTATTTCAATCATAAAATATTAACGTACGACAGACCAAAGAAAAATTATTTAGCCTAAATTTTATATCTGCAAATCATCGTATGTGAATTTAATTTAGGGGAAGCGATCGCGATCGTTTGGTAACTTTACTAAACAGATGATATCACCTTTTATGTTATCTGCAATTATATAGTTAATAAACGATATTTCTCAAAAGCTGTGATTGAAGAAAAATATTATTATGCATTTTTAGTAACGTACGGAAAATAAGAACATTTTCTTCAGAAAATAAAGTTTATCTTGCTAACAACACTTGTCTGCAATATGTCTTTTCGTTTTATATCATAACAATAGTAGAATTCATAATTCTTTTTTTACATTATACTGTCTGTGAAATCTTGACAATGGTAATAAAAAACAAAGGTAGCTTCTTAAATAATGGCGGCGCAAGTGTGCGAATATCGTAAGATCTCCAAAGACTACTTTGAGCTTTCGAGCTCATCAAGAAGTATATGACCAACCACTAGTTTTACATCGGTTAGCTGGCAACATTATTATGTGAATACCAAAGGAACTGATTGTTATAAAATCCACATAGGACTCTTGCTGCAATGAATTCATAAGATCGCGTGGAGAAGACCGTCGCCTGTGAGTTTGATCCATTACTTCCTGTAGACTCCACGCCCACTCAATGTTCCTGCTCTTCGTCTACTATTTATCTGTCTCCTGCTAATTCTGCCATGGAAACATGGCAAAACTTGCTCTCTCTACAGCAAAATGTAAAAGAACGATGCTTGCAAGACTTCTCCGAAATTATACTAAAACATTATTGTAAAAATATGTTAAATCATTGGAAAATTCAGTTAGGATGAGAAAAGACTTCTTGAACATTACAACCTTTCAAGTTACAGAGAAATTGTTTAATAAGAAAGACATTAAGTTAAAAAGTGTTTTATTTATTGCTTTTGTTGATTGTTGCATGTCACTGTAATTTGTTCTTATAATTGCAAATTTTTCATGAGATTATTTGCGAGAATGTTATTGTCAGATTATGGTTGTTAAAGGTAAAATTTGCTTTAATATATTTCAATAGCCATCCAACGCGGCGTAATACAGAACGACCTAACTAATATTTCATAGATAATTAATACAAGAATCAAGTGACTCAATTCTGCAGCATCTTGCACGCTCTCGAGAACCTCAACGAGTAATTCCCATTCGAGGGCGCGTTGTGATTTACACGCCGTAATGGCAGACGTGATAAATTCGAGATCCAAGGAAAGGACAATCCTCGTTTGCGACGTGTGTTGGAACTGAGATATGTGGAACGTCGCGTCCAACTACAAAGCCGTCAACGTGGTTCATAAATCTTTTTGAAAGAGCATAACGAATAAAAGACGATGCGAGAAAAGTGTATACTTCTTAAACAAATATGATTTTGAACGATAATTCTACTTTCATGTATAAAACACTCGTCTCCTTTTGCGAATCATGTCAAAATATTAATGACAAAATTCAAAACAGAAGTTTATAATGTAGAAAATGAAACGTTAAATATTTCAAATCTTTAGTTGGCAGATTGAACTATTGTCATATTTTCTTGCTTGAGTTATTAATAATGTCGCTGGTGATTTACATAATTTCATTGTTTGAATATTCAGTAGTTAAGTGTCAGCTTCAATTTTATAGAGTCATTCCCCAAATTGATTTACTAACGGTCGCAATAGGCCACACGGAATAATAATTTTCGTGGATAATCTTGAGTATGAAATCGCCAGCAATGTCAGACGAATGAGATTTAGTCGCGTTTTATCGCGCACCGTGTGCTCTCGTGCCATTCGTCACCGAATAATTAGGAGACAAGTCCGCTGCGGCTCGCAGCAATTAGGTAAACTAGAAGGCGTGGTATTCTATTTCCGCAACGTTCAACGTGGCGTGCCCCTTGAGCTTCGCTCTTCTTCGCCCTCCGTGTCGTCGGCTTTTTTACGTTCGCTTCCTCTACACCAATCCTTTTCTGCTGCTTTCTAGAGCTCGTTCGTCAATGCAACCGGCTCAGAAACTCGACGACAAATGAGCCGTACGAGATTCACCCCTTGCAGACTCCTTATTCTTTCTTCTTTTCGCATGCTTCCGGTTGTGAGTGAAACTCGTGGTGAACTCACGTGCGTCACGCATTATTAGACGAGTAATTCACATCGAGCGCAATTTTTAATATTTACGTACTGTAATGGTACTAAATAATTCTTTTGTTCTTCACGTACACTTAAAACCACATACACGAGGACTCAAATCCAGGAAATGTTAGCGCTATCTCAGCAGCTGACATGATCCTCCTTTGAAAACGCGAGATGCAACGGACTGCATCGAGTGCGTACGTCGGTGGCGCGTTCGCGCGAAGTGAATTAGAGGCGGTACACTTTTAGCCGACGATTCTGTAGTACAGTTATAGGCGAGGGAGCCACGAAAAACGCGCGAGAAACGCGACAATTACGTCGCCATCTGACAATTAGTAGCCAGTAAACGGCGCTCCTCGCAATGACATCGTCATGAACAGTTTTTTCAAGGTATTTATTGCCGGTGCAGTGCACAAGAGATCATCATCTAAATTGATCTCCTCGCAGCAGATTGAACAGCTTCAGTTTATCGACATCGAAATAATCCATACTCAATTATACAGTATTGATTGATTGTGAACAATGTATTACCTTTTATCATATTTTCAAGTTTTTCACAACGAAATTCTCTTTTTCTTTAATCTATTCTTTGACTTCGATTTTAATTTATATAGCAAGATGCTTCTTAAGCTCACTGTTCTGTTTGATTAATTTTTTTGGATCTCCCTACTGCGATTCATATTAATTATTATTCATATTAATTATCATATTAATTATTATTATACATTATTACTGTAACAAGCTGGATAAATTTGGTTTATAAAAGAGAACTTGGAAAACTGCTAGGAAAGTATCGAAGTTACTTGAGCAAGGGTTGGTATATCGCTCTCAGCGTTAATCGTAAATGTCTCGTAAAAGCACGGTTGATCGTCGCGGTGCCATGCTTTTTCGTCGGATGACGAATGGGCAGATAATTAGAAGATGATCCTCCGGCGCTTAAGAGAGCGTGGTCTTGTTACCAACCGCCTAAAAGCGAACCCGAAGACATTCCTCACGATGCGCGAAGCGACGTCGTGTACGGCCGTCTTGTAAGCCGGGATAAATATAAATATAAACAACTTCGACGGACAAAAAGTCTCGAGATTGATGAGGAAGAGGATTCCATGGGGGTAATTGGAGTCCGCTCGCCTACTCAACAGCATGAACTCGCTCGCGTTAAACTCATTCAAAAGCGATTAAAAGGATAAAGATACGGTGCTCACAATGAATGCAACGGGTTTCGAGTGAATGATGATGCGATCTCGTTGCTCGCATCAATTATTCGCACCTTGCCGTCACTCTTTTTCGTTTCCACGTTCAGTGCTTTGTGCTTTGTAATTTGCAGTTTACTTAATCGAGCCATGTTTGATGGCTTACTTCCGACACACCAACATTTGGTCATCAAAAAGGCATTTACATGATACGGATAATCTGTGATTAAGGCGTGATTGCGGCTTTCGTAGTATCATAAGTGTCATCGTGTCTCTGATACATGCCGCTGCTAATATTGACTGTAGAATATACTTAAAGAATACATCAGAGCAGAGCTATTTGTGTTGTTTGAGGTGCTTCTATGTATAAGACGTGGGACATTGTTGCAGAAGCATGCACCAGCAGTAGCGGCGCGAACTCGACCACAAGCGCCGACAGAGATGTCCAAGAGAGCACAACCACCGCTATTAGCGATGACGAAAGGAAGAAGAGACCACGCACGGCGTTCACCGCCGCGCAAATTAAATCCTTGGAAGCAGAATTCGAAAGGAACAAGTACTTGAGCGTGGCAAAGCGACTGCAGCTCAGCAAAAGTTTAAAGCTCACGGAAACGCAAGTAAATATTTCGTGATATATAAATACACTAACTCTTCTCTGTAAAATTGTATTTCCTTCATTCTAATTCGATAATGAGAACGGTCTGTCCTGAAAAAATATTGGCAACAATCTGGCACTATCGATCTTACCATATTCCTGTATTAAGTTGTATATCATAAATAAATTCAGTTGAAACAGACTACGAAAGATGGCAATGAATATAACTTGCGACCAAAAAGGGATATTGTACCCAATAAATCGCGCTAATGTTTTCGACTTCCGTAGACTCTCTCCAGCACCTGAAGTAGTTTAAGTTCCTTGTATTTCGACTTCCTTAAAATCAACTCTAAATTATGGGACAAGGAGCACCACATGTGCAGGCGCCAGATTGTGGCGCCATAGAGGAGGATCGTCCTTTAAGACCAATTAGCACTTACCCACCCTTCTTTCCCGCGAACTGTTATAAAGAGAAAGTTTTTGCTAGTATACTATACTTAATCTTTGCAGAAATGTCTTTTTATGTATTCAATAAAATCCGAATT
This sequence comes from Ooceraea biroi, assembly GCF_003672135.1. NCBI lineage: Eukaryota > Metazoa > Arthropoda > Insecta > Hymenoptera > Formicidae > Ooceraea > Ooceraea biroi. The sequence continues at coordinate 6,761,623 of NC_039512.1, forward strand.
TCAGCCTTTATTGAGATCACATTCTAACCCACACAAAATTTTCTAAACATTTAAATAATATTTTATATGATATGAGAATTATGCCATGTAATGTTCAAGACATACTTGAGATACTTTTCGTTTCGTATATTCAAGTTCTTTCTTATTTTCGCATTGACCATAATCTCGTCTTTTGCCCGAATATTATCCTCTAATATTAGCCAGTCTCACGAGAGACAGTACTATAATTTCCCGAGATGACGATTCCTCCACAAAGCGTGTGGAGTGCGCCCGTTGCATAAGTCTCAGCCGTGCACTTTGTAGCCGTAGGCTTGATATCCACCCGCGCTCTAAACTAATTAATTTACGACGCGTACCCAGAATATTCGCCATCGCAGAGATTATACTACGCCGTCATCGCCGACCGGTTGCTTGCTGGCAATAATTGCCAGCGCCGGTCGAAATATCGCGAACGAGGCGGATAATTATCTCCGCAATCGCGGTCGAAAGGGAGAACGATCGGACGACGGATCAGAGGCAAGAAGGAGACGCGTCGTGCCGTAGACATAACTGTCACAATATTTCTCAGAGTTAACGAGCCAGTTCGGGAGGATCCCTTTTCTCCCCTTGCTCGCAGGCCATCTCATACGTTCCGTCGTCGCGAAGCTTGCATCCGCCGCGGAACGAAATGTACCGAGCGACGGCTGCTGCGCGCCGTCGAGGCGACGAACCGGAGAGGCGTCGATTTTTTAATTAGGATGCATGGTCGGCCGTGGTCGCAAGCCAGATATTACGAACTCAATTCTTGGATCTTTCAAGAAGTTCCAACTTGCACGGAAGATGCACTTTTTATGATTTTATAATCTACTATTATTGGGTGAAATCAGATACCATTTCAATTTGCTTTGAGCATTGTTACAGTTTGTGCATCGTTACAAAAAATCAATCAATCTCAAACATTAGCAAAAACAATTCAATATATTTTTCTTTTCGATTAGTGTTTGAAATCCTCAACATTTTATCTTAGATTGTATTCAAATTTTTATTAATATCACACAGTCGATATACTAACATTTAATATTTCCTTAGCAATTTTCTCAACTCTCTTTTGCCAAAATTCCAAAGTTGATATGTACATAGATGTACTATCATATAGATTGGTGATATTAGAATTATGTATTTTCCTTTTCGTTCATATTTAATGCTTGTAGCAAATATATATTCTATAAAAAACAAGAATTGTTAGCTTGCATGATCAATATTATCTATGAAGGATTTCGCAAGAGCCTCGGTAGCGCAGTAGGCAGCGCGTAAGTCTCATAATCTTAAGGTCGTGAGTTCGATCCTCACCCGGGGCAAATCTTTTACACCCTAGTCCAGTGATTTTCAACCTTTTTTCATTCGTGATACTGTCAATTCACGTATCATAATTCGTAGCATCTCTCGTCAATTTCGTATGATGAGAAGTACTTTACAAGAGTGCTTAGTGGTTTTGCAGGTAATGATAATAAAATATCTTGCGACACCCTCCTTAGTACTGTTAGTGGCATACCAGGATCCCACAGCACCCTAATTAAATTAATTAAAAAATTATCCTGATCAATGTATGAACGTCATAATATTTAATCTTTACTTGAATTTATAATAAACACTAGTATTCTAAATAGTAATGCTCAGTGCTCGTATTATTCGTACTTATAGATTGTTTAACCGAAATACTGCGATCAACTACTGGATATACATATGTATAAACTCATACGCGACTTTTAATTTTATTTTTTTTCAGATAAAGATATGGTTTCAAAATAGACGGACCAAGTGGAAAAGAAAGTACACTAATGACGTGGAATTATTGGCGCAGCAATATTACTCGAGTCTAGGAATTCCAGCACCGCGACCTATTTTCGTTGGTGATCGCTTATGGTATAATTTAATAAAAAAATAGCAATTATCTTTAAAACTCTTTCAGATGGTATAAGTATTAAGACACAATTTTTACATGCTATGTTTTCTTAAGTGTATATATCTTCATAGGTTTTTCAATTACCCGGGGCAACCGCAGCCGGGAGTATCATTGCTCCCGCATCATTTAACACCGTTGCCATTACCTCCTGCATTACCTATCGTTCAACCACTGCCCAGCAATTTGTCGATGAGACAACAAACACCTATTTTTCAAAATGTATCGACTAGTCATCTCGCGCATCATTTTACTCAAAGATTAGACTTCAAGCATCACAATCCTTAGTTATAGATAAATTACTACTAACGGATACTATAAAATATTAAATTAAATTGTTTAATATAATGTTGAAACGGCATAAAACAATTATTGCTACAAACAATATTGCTACGTTATATCCCAAAAGACCGATCATTCGCATAAATGATAACAGTGCCTCAATCAAAAGATTATTTTGCTATAAATATACTTGGCGCCAGACTTACTGCAACTCTTGATTGAAGAAAAAAAGAATGTTTTAAGTGTCATTACAGTTATGAATTATGTGCTACTTATTATTAAATATATTACACAGTTAATTAAAAAAAGATATGACACGTAATGATAATGCTCCTTAATAACATATAGATCATGCAAAAAAATATCACAAAAGTTTTAATATATAATTTTTGTAAAGGATATAAGTAAGGTAAAAATAAGTTATGAATAAATTTGTACAACTTTCGAGATTTTTTATAGATGCATTTATAGTAAGAATATATAAAGCATACAAAATAAAAAATATCTTATTATAAGTGGATATAGTATTCGTGACGCAATCTTTTTTAAAGAATACGAACAAATAGTAACATTTACATTCTTAGATTAGTGATGTAAAGAAATGTAATAAACAATAGTGCTGTAAGAGTCTATGTGTATTATTAAATTAAAAGGAAATAAAATTGTACATTATTTAAGAAATATTACATTGGATTTAGAATCATACACAATAAGGAATTTTTAAGTGATATATTATTATACAAAATTTACATTTAAATTATTACAGTGCAGAGGGAGACAAGATCTTATTAACACCCAAAATTTTGTCGTCATAGGCCGCCTGGTCTTGAATAATCTTTGCATACTTTTCGTTATCTTGCAAATCTTCTTCATCTAACATTTCCTGCATTCTCTGCTTATATCTAAAATCACACAGTAGGTTTTTTACATAAATGTTCTTTAAAAATATAACAATACTAGAGTTATATAGAAATGTACTTACATTTCACTATCCGGATTATTTTCTTGATTTCTGCATTTATCCAATTTCTTCTCTAAAGCTCTTATTACTTCCCGAGAAGGTGGTTCTACACATTTTGCCATTGAGCGTATTTCTATAAGAGTTAATTTGTAAATGTAGCTAATCTGTATTTCATAAAAATGCATATTGGGTGGACCAATAATTTTCCTTTGTTTTCGAGAGATGACACGGTTAACACTGGCATACAACATGAGAGATAATTGAAATTCCACAAATATCAAAATTTAGCGTTAAAAACAACTTGCACAAACTCGATTACGTGAATTAGAAAAACCATCTATGGGTGCACGATGCAAAAAATAGCTAAATTATTGACCAACCCAATAATTTCATGTAATACATGAGACATAATTACTTCGTACACCTTCTATAATTCCTCCCAATTGTTCTCTCGAGAACAATATGTCGGTGACATAATTATCCAAATTTGCAGAAGCTCTCGATGCTGCATGCAATGTTGCAGCTAACGCAACCTGACTTGGCGCATACAGAAGAACACTGTCTGTCAGGAAAACCCTTTCTAAAAATTCATCTATGTGTTGCCTTAATTTCTCAGGATTTTCCAAAGATGTGTATCTCGTCTATAAAAGCATACATATTGTATTTCTTTCTATTTCTTGTAGTCACATGTATAAGTAAGGACTTATATACCTTTATGTCAATCATGAACCCTTCCACAGGCCTAAATGGATTATGCACTGTAAGATTATAATTCAACTGCTGCATAAGAAGCAGTTCATTATTAAGAATTATATCAGATGCCTTTTCCCTATCTCCTTTAATGTTTGCTACAAACTGAGATATAGACACATTAAATTCTTCGACCTAAAACATAGTATTTGTATGAGGAGGTTGATATTATAAAATATCACTATGAAAAATATATATCTCAAGACAAATAATTACTTTGCATGCTAGATAAACACAAGTAACCAAGATCTCTTTGGGATGATAATCCATCACGCTGTTACCAAGATAAAACCTTTTAAAATAATGTAAAGCAGTGGCTATGGTAGCACGTGGCATTGGTGGATTGAATCGACGACAGAAATCTCTTAATTGTAATTCGTAGAAACGGAGCAACGTACGTTCCTCGGTATGTGAGAGAAAATGTTCCTCCCTTTGTTCTGGCTGTTCAGAGAATTTTTGTGTTGTAAGATATTTGAATAACCATATAATTATACACAATGTAGTAAATTGTAGTAAATTGTTAATTATCAATTGCGAACATGTATTAATGTAAATAAGTATGGCATATATTTAACTAAATCCGTAATATCTTGATAATAAATATAAAATAAGCATTAAATTAAATTTACAAACATAACCTATACTTTCAAAATGTGTACTTTTGTAAGTAATCTTAGAAATTTACATTGAAAATACACATAGATATAATTAAGCAGACGAATACATGATTTCAAGAAGAAAGCTAATTGAATGTAATTAAATATTATACAAGAATGGACTCACCGTCATGTTAGTTCCATGCTTTGCAATAAATTCAGCGTTAGTTTTTTCTCTCAGCATAGTCAAGTCCTTCTCGTCGCTGAATATCCAGTACTTCTTTTGCGAACTGTGCGGAAACATCTTGACAATGCAAGTAATAGAAAAAAAAACAAGTGTATCAATTATTTACGTTCATCTATCGCAGAACGAAATTACAAACTAGTGCGGATAAGTATCACTGAAGTATCACTGAACGACTGAACGTGGAAGCGAGTTGAGCACATTGTGTGTAGAGCGCAGCACGAATCATATTCTGAAACACCTTGCCCCTGATATAATCAGGATCTGCATATCTTCAAGTGCACGACATTATTTATACTTGTAGAAAGAATATATTGCGTATATATTCATCTAAATATTAATATTCATATAATATTCATCTAAAAATTTCTATGATTGGAATTATAAACGGTGTATAAAGTAATTCTATGTATGATTTCATAAAAGTTATATTCCAAATTTTAATGACAAATATATTTAGTATTTGCAGTTTGTATTCTTCGGAAATCAAGCTCATAATATATTAACATAATTACTAGAATGTGATATTTATATGTAGTAGGGAATGTGTCTCTTTTTCTTTAAAAATCGATATAATTTTTGAAAATAGAAAGATGAATATATTTATTATTTTTAAAAGTTTCTTCAACAATTCTAGGAAAAATTGAATAAATATTAGTAATTTTTAGAACTAATCTTATTACGATTACAAATCCAAACATGATCAGATCGATAACCATTTACACAACTATGCATGTGTTTCGTGCCAGCTGTTACACTTGCAACATATATTAAAGAAGGGTCTTGCATTTTCTGGCAACCAACGTGTACACGCGGGTAATAAACAAGATCACGGGATGGTCGATGGTGGGGTATGATGGGAGGGTAACGGGGATGAAGAGAGGGAGAGACGGGTGGCCGATTTTAATATGGACGCCCCCGCAAGCGGTTGTACGTCCGATCTGAGTAGGCGTTCCTACGACCCTTTGTCAACCGACAACGCCGCTGCATCTTATCGCGATCACAGCCGGGGATCTCCCATTCTGCTTCTTCGCCACGTTCGGCCCTCGAGGCCATCGCTGTCGCTGCCGCTTGTTCAAGTAGAGAGACGTCGGGCTCTTTCCTCCCGTTACATCGACAGCTATAACTCTCCGCGTCGTTTTTTCCACGTTGGTTTGCGTTGCCGCGTGACTTCGTCGTCGTCGTCGTCATACCGCGATCTGGCCCACCGATCTTTGTCCCGCAGTTGCGATCTGCATCGATCAGAGATAGAAACTGGTTCGGGTGTCAGGCGTGAATTTACATATGAAGATGCGACTCGCGTGGGTAGATGCGCGACCCTGATTTATGAGTTTCGAAACTTTTCGAATGACTAATCGTATATTTGGAGGAGAGGAGGAAGCAATAAGTCGGTTAATATTTATGGGTTTGATCATCTGGTGGATCACAAACATCGCTGATTTATATTTAATAAGATAAGAGATCACCTCGCCATTTTTCCTCTCTAACAGGTAGTGAAGATCTCTGATTATTGATTATACCCCTTAACATAAGTAGCTTTTTAACTTCCTTCGATATGTCCTTATTATATGGAAGCACACACCAATTGCTCCAGCTCTGAGATATCTGCAGGAGCCTGCTGATTTGTCTTCCCGCGATGTATTGGTCATCCTTCCAACGTCGTGGTGTGCAAGTGCGATTCGTGTCAAGGACTATCGATTCGCTGCATCAGCGACGTTCAACGACAACGTTGAAGATTCTCTTGGCTACTGCAGCTATTGTACTGAAGTAAGTATCGAATTTGGGGATCGGCGGGCGATCTACGGAGTCTACCGGCCAACCACCCCACTCGAGGAGCGTAATTTCTGTGGAGATTCCATGACGGCCGGGGAGAGATGGGCGCCCTCCGAAAGTGAAGTACATCTGCCATTAATCTAATATTGCGGTCGCCGTGGCCCTCGACGTTGCGTGCTGCAAGCCAGCCGCATCAAGCTTCACTCCCTTCGAACGAATGGAGTCGCGGCGAGCGCACGTGAGCACATGCACGCGCGTGCTGTGTACACATCGGCATCGGCATCGGAAAGGAGGGAAAGGAAGTGGTGGAATGGGCGCGATGTGTCGGTCACTACTAATGCGAAATCAATGCCCTGGCTTGGCTTGGCTTGCGAGGTGTGACGGATAAAGTGGATTACCTTCGCACCTTTTTGGCTCGACGCTTCGCCATCAAGAACTTTCTATCAAATCGAAAGATACTAAAGAATTACTGTCAGATGTTGCAACACGGACGACGGAGGGTGGACAGATATTGATGTCACTGGCTGTTATTTAGAAGCTTTCTACTTTGCGGAAAAAAGGGCGTTTTGACATATGGTTAATGTTGGGCACCGTCATATGTCTCTGCTCTAACGACGACATTACGCACTAGAATGTTCCTGTCAATAGAAGTAGTAAATAGGATAGGTACAAATGAGTGTACTCTATGAGCTGTCTACGTGAACAGGCAAAAATTGCTGTAGATGGAATTTGAATAAATTATATCTCGACCGATTATCCCCAGAAGAATATTATAACTATCATATAAGAATTATTTCACATATGTATTAAACAATGTATATATTTTTGCTATTAAAATTTCTTATTGTTGAAGGACTGGGTTTAACGTATGCCCATCTGTTGCATTTGACAATGAACAGTTTATCTAGAATTAAGCTAATGTAGGTTTTCTGGTGAGAGAAAGCGTGTGCAAATACTATGAAATAACTAATTAATTAAATGGCATGTAATTATAATAATGACAAATTAAGTTCGCGCGTGAACATGGACATTTTATCACTGCGAAGATACTGCATTTGCGTGACGTAACTACATGAGTAGCTATTTAATTCACATAATTAGTAAACAGTTGGTTAACTAATTACATGCCGCCATGAAGGGACAATGTATTTAAATATACATAAATATACGTAAATAATAGTGTTACAAAAAGGCATTGTTCTTCTTTGCACATGCAATAAAATTAATAATACCTTCAAGTTGAGGAAACGTTTTCTGTTAAATTACAGATAATTAGGACAGAAAACAGCATTTAAAATCACACAAATCTCGTGTAGAGATTTTTATATGTATGTGCGCGACAAAAATATCTAGATAAAGATATATATATATATATATATATGTAACGAGAAAAATAAACATACAACGATCACATAATAAATTTATCCAGCGATTTCGTTATCCTTTAATCCGCCGTTAGATTCGTGTTAACGGGCAATGTTTCACGGTAGTGATAAACATCGCACGTTATCTTCTGTCGGGTGTCTCGGATAGTGTTAGTTCATTAGTGAAACGATTATATACGCTATGAAGCCGCGTCTACACGCGGCATCGTTGCGTAATAAAACATAAATCTCTGTAGCAGCATACATACATCAAATGTAGAACCCAGCGGTGCAGTAGTCCGCGCAACCACGCGTTCATGCATATGTATGCCTCACATACATACATTGTTATTTATTAATACTGTCTTGAATTCTTGCAGCTGCTCTATACATCATTTTGCGAGCAAGTATGGAAACTCCAAATTCAAAAAATGAAGATTCGAATCGATATGTAGTTCACAAAAGATTTTCCAACTTCAGAAGATTGGAATTTACATGCATGACTGAATTTTTTAATTAAATAGCTGAATAAATATTTAAATTGCATAAAGTGTCGATCTACTTGGTAATATAGCATATTCTCTTATCAGACAGACTGTGATATGTTATAATATTACAATAAAAATGCCATTAATAATCAATATTGTATACGATCTACGCATATATCATGGCACATAAGTATTGTATGTAGACTGCTGCGTATCACAAACTCGTGTCAGCATTATGATCGTCGATTATATCCGTGATATGAGCCACAGTGTTTAACCGAGATTACTGCAATTTATCAGAGCTGCCATGGATTTTCGTTATAAATCGAGCGATGCAATGAGCGATGAAAACGTCGCATCGGATTGGCTTTTACATCGATGTTCTTGTTTGTTCTACTATTTGTAGGAAGGCAAGATACACGATCGTTTCTAGATTAATAGGGAAATTGATTCTGTTTACTGAAATCACTATCTTAACCAGTTCATAGACAACTATCTGCATGAAGTACATGTGGTAAATAAAAGAGGAACAAATTTATAGTTACATTTACAACATTAATCAAGGGAAAGGATTTATCACGATCTTTCATTATAACTTTACTAAATAATATAAATTCTATGTAACATATAATGCAATAAAATTTATGTTATACGCATCTCTTTTTTTCTACTCCTTTTTGGATTTGCAAATATAATAAAATTATTTCGAGCATCACATTATTATGAATTACTATTTCATCGTCAATTGATCCTGGAAGTAATAATATTTTATTTAACAAGGAAGGGAAATTAAACGGGTGATAAATTTGATGTAAATCTCGTCACGCAGCGCATTGACCTAGTCATGCTTTTCCTTTTTCGTCTTCGTGATTATACGCGGTGGCACAGCAGATAGTCGTCTCGATAATTTGTAGAATAAATAAACCGATGGAAGAAGGACGGTTGGCGATACCTGAGGGGGCTGTGCACCCGTCGTTCATCCGCAGGCGCCCAGTGCGTTTTTCACGAATATTAAATCGAGTCGTGGAATCGCGCGCGAGCGCTCGTTATCACACCGCTGCTGGACAACGCCGCTAGATGCATATCGAGATATCGGGATGATCGCGAGAACGAAATAGTGCTCCCGAACCAATTATCCTCTCTCGAATATCCACAAGACGGTACCAAAGCGCTCCAGGCGTACAAGATGCAGATGATGCACCGGTGCTTGAAGATCGACTGCGACGATGCTCGGCGCAATAGACAGACACTGCGTTGACGCAACATGCGTGTGCGTAAGATAATCGTGCTTGCACGATTTTGCGTAATGCGGTAGATACAAGATTGCGAAATCTCGAGATCAGCGCCTCGCGAAGCGAGGTAGCGCGTATAGCTGAGGGTGTCCATCCCGTAAATCAAGGGCGCGCGCTACTCGCAATAATTTCTCAGTGCTAATTACGCCGCGTAAAGTTAATCTTGATTTGACGATAAGAGAGCAATAACGATAACTTGATAGTCATGCTTCAGGTGTGTAATAGTAAAAGGTTGGATGCGCAACGACTCATCATCTGTTGCAGGCAATGACGTCCCTTTCTGAACTTCTTGTTAAGATTAGAATGATTTACAGTAATATACTTTTTCCTGTGGCAATTAATAAGAATCAATTAATTAATTAATATTGTATTAACATCGAATAATGTTCTGTACTAGAGCATCATATTCGATGTATCTAGAATTCGAGTAATCATATAAAAATAACGTTTTACATGTATAACATGTATAATAAAAGATCAGACTTTGATCTTTTCAATGAAAGTAAATGACGATATAGTGCATTTTGTATGGTATTTCCGAATGCTTGCTCTTATTGTCAAACATCTGGCTGCCAGCACCGTGCACAGAGTACAGGGTGCATTTAGTCATCGAAAAGCAAGCAAGAAGGTCGTTATGTCGAATCAAACGGAGACTAGAAAGAGATGGCAAGAGAGGCACCCGAAGACGGCTTTTCGAGCGCAACCTTCGCCCCCGGCAGGACCATAGCAGGGCGAGAGGCACGTTGAACAAGAGCCATCGCTAAGGAACAAAAATGTACGGGGGGTGAAGGAAGAAGAGTAACGCTCTCGGAGAAAGAGTAAAGCGGCGGTGGGTTGTACATGGTATAATTACAGAGAACAGAGCAGTGGCTAGACCCACTGCAGCAAAACTTACCGTTGCCCAAGGCGCCAGCATACTCGAAATCGGCCGGACCCCGGTCCCGCTGCGACTCGGTCCTAATTCGTATTCGTGCCCCAGGTGTAGCAGATAGGATACGCCTCGAAAAACGGCGGAAGGACTGGCAGGAATCTCCCGCACTACTCCCTTCTTTCTGTCCGACGCGTTCTTTCTTCTTTGCCTCTCCTTTGCAATGCAGATCTCGATCCGGTGAGCGCAAGAGTCTTTTGTAGACTAAAGTATAACGTCTTTGTAAGTGAAGAACATAGGAGATTCAAGAAATAATAATGCAGCAGATATACAACATATCAAATATAATTTAACTTACATGCATTTCCAAAGTTTTCAATGTTTTATATTTCAATGTTATTTTTAATATTGGTATATGTTATATGTAATATCACTTAATGCATAATTAATTTACTGTTACATTGATTTTTCAGTGTTTGATTATATTTCATGATATTGTATCGTGCTCATGAAGCGTGAAGCTAACTGTTCTTCTCTTCTTGCGTATATTTGTTAGACATTTTATATTTTTCTTTCGGGTACGCGATGCGAAGGAAGGTCCGACTTTTGTACTTTTATTCTCACTCCAGCTTAATACGCGCCAACGAGAGTGGCGACCCCGAATCCTCTAATTTCGGTTAGCCGCGGCCACTGATAATTAACGAACTATAATCAGTGGGCTACTCCTCGTAACGCAACGTAACGAAACGTAACGCAGCGCTCACCCCTGGGCCATATTAAGCCCTTTGCACACCGATATAATTGTGCGTAAAGTATACCCAAAAATATAACTTATCAGATGTCGCTAATTAGATTATGATGAGGCGAGTCTGCCGTTGAAATTAGTGATGCTGAATAGGAATTTAAGTCTCATTCTCGCAAGATAGTACGCATTAATAGCACGCGACAAATTGTTTTAGCCATCCAACTTTGGTCAATTTTATAGAAACGAAATTTTATATTGTCATTAATTTAATATCAAGAATTTTTTATTATATTAATTATTAACAAAAAGGTACTATAAAAGTTATTAATATAATTTCATACTTTTTGTCTCCGTAAAATGTTTGGCAATAATTATTAATTTTTTCTATATTACGAAATTAAGCGAAAAATAAAAATATATGAAACCCTAAAATTATTCTAATCGCACTTCCTTCATATTGCTAGAATTAATATTGTATACGTGTTATATAAATACATAAAGAAGCGTTTCTGCACCGACGGATGAGAGCAGCCTAAACTTTTCGCTTTTATAATTACACAGTGCTGCGGTACTGCCGCGAACAGGAGCTGACGGCCTTGCGGCGGTAAAGTCAGGTTGAGCGACATCGCGAGTGCGATCTTCAGGTTCGAGTCGCGTGAGATGTTTCTTCGTGGTTATCAGGAGAGAGGAAAAGTTATGTGTATGTGTATGAGAATGTGCATGCACGTCTACCTACAACGATGATTAACGCGCACAAGAAAAGCGGAGGAATTTTTATCGCCGATGGCATTGTACGCGCCAGTGTGACAGAAAGTACCACGAGGGGTTATAGCGAATCGCCGTCACTTAATGGTGAGTGGTGTATCATTTGCTTTCTGACGACTAAGTTTAGTCGTGATACTTTGTATGTTCGTGAATGTGGATAGAGTGAACGCACTTTTTCGCTACTACTACCATGTAGTTCTAGAAAGTGCAATTTCTTGTTATTACATGCAGAAGAAGCGGGACTTCCTTGCTCGGTACAACTGTGCAATTTCGTAAACTGCAATTTTTGCGATTACAAATAAAGAAGCGGGATTTACAATGTTGCATAAAAATGGTAATCTCTCTCACCATCAAGATAATAACTTAATGTTATCGTCTCCTTTTTTCATTGGTTTGTCAAGCAATTCATTAAAAATATAACTCTCTCTGTCTCTCTCGTGCTCTATATATTTTTTTTGTATTCCCATAAATTTTACTTTCATATTCTTTATGTTTTTTGACGCCTCTCTTACAGAGAGTCCTGTAATTCTACAATAAGTCTGACATGCTTATCTCCCCTATTACTTCTTCCAACAAACCCTACTATTTGTTCACTCCCTCTTCCCCTGCGTGCATATCCTTATCAGACATTCAAGCAACTGTTCTTTCTTCTCCTTTATCGTAATCACTTCCCAAGAAAATGACATAGAGCACAGCTATTTCGCATGCAGTTGTTAATTTATCGAAGCATTCCCATTCGTAGGGATCGATTCTTCTCGTCCACTAAACTCCATCAAAGTTCTTCCGCATGCAGAGCTATAGGAACTGGATCGAGTATGGCAAAATGCTACACAGCCGACGGTCTGGCGAGTAGAAATTATCCACTTTTGCGGTAATTCGTGCCTGCCGACGCGCATGCGGCACCGCGCAAGATGGCCGCTGACTCGCGAGTCCCGATTGGTGACGATGGGGCGGGTTATTTGAGCGGCGGTTGGTGGTTCAGCGTTGCTCGCGCGAGTAATTTTGATCGTGATTATACTAATTTCATAGTATGCCCCTTCTCGGTGGCTTAAGCATCGGACGAGTTCACACGAGCGGCGACGCGAGCCAGGAGTAACAGTGCCCGCGAAATACAGAGCAGTTCGAAAAGTCTTCTCCGCGCCGGCTGCATCCGATTTTCGGATATCGGATACCACGACGAACAAGATAGACTAGCGACAAAATTGAGGTAAGTTCTTCTTTTGAGATATCGAACATTAAAGAAAATAATATAACTCTTCCTTGTTCAAATAATATTAACTTTTTTGAAAAATCAAAAGAAAATCAAAGAAACGCTTATTTTTTATTATTTACTTAAAATATATTAACACGGTTTTTTATAGACACGTTTGTTCGTATTTTAACATTGTCATTTAATATTTGCAGTTTAACATTCCAATTAATCGGTTATCATGTTTAAATTAACGAATTTCCGTAATGTGCGAATTTTGAACAGATGCTTGTTCTGTTTTCCTTTTATGGAAGAGCTAGATCGATACCTGAAAAGCATGCAAAGCAGCCGATTCAAGCTATTAGTATCAGTGTCAGCTATATTGAACTATAATCGTCTTATATTGTTAGCGAGGCATATTTACGGGCAGTTTCGCTTTTACCCCTCTGCCTCGCCCTCTCTCCTATCTTCTTCTCGTATTTCGTTTGCAGTTCTCTCCTTATCTCTCACTATTGCGCTCTTGTTTTCTCTTTCCGGAATTCCTTCTTTTGCTCTTCCTCCCTCCTTCTCTATTTCTTACTCTCTTCCTCTTTCTCATGCGCCCTCGATGTTCCTCCTTTTCTCTCTTCTCCTGAATAACAAGCGGAGCAGCGCTCCCGCCGCCACCGTCGCCATCGTCGTTCTGGTGGGGGCTAAATTACCACAATTTTGTACTTTTTATACCGCGAGGGAAAAAAAAGAGGATAATTTTTGGTGGAAACGCAACAATTTTATCGGCCGTTGTTATGTGAGATCAGTTGGTGTCTACTGCCGCTGCGCGTTACACCTGTCCGTTTCGTGCCGCTCCAAATCTGCAAAGGATCAATGCGTATTTAGATATCACTTTGATCGGAAAAGAATTTCGCGACCTGCTTAGCACCGAAATGTATCTTGACAGTCGCCATCTTGGCGACCTTGACATCAAAAAATAATGCTGGCAAAATCCATCGTGTGTCAGTTCATCGAACAACCCTACGTTCACGGAGACTATAATGGATGATGTAATGGTCATTGTACTATTTTATTTTCTTTATGGTGACAGTGAAGTGTTCTCGGATGCGTGATACTGTACAATGCATATCGTGAAACTTTTACCTTCGAACTGCATACGTGATTACCCGTGCTACCGAATGCGCGTAGCTCGAATGAACGGTCGCCATTTTGGCGAACACTGACCTTTTTCTGCTAAATGTTGCAAACAGTTTTCACGTGTGAAACAGCATTATTGTGACAGTGAGGCATAAATTATCAAAATTTGCCGCAAAAATTCTTTCCCTCTCTTAAACTGTTGTTAAGTGCTTTACTTCAAATGTCTGGCATGATGGGAATGTACACACATGATAAGCCGGCCGGTAGGTACTGTCTTCTAAATAGCTTATAGCTTGATAACTACTTACACAAGTTAGATGGAACAATGTATCATGTATCTGTAACTGCTTCAGTGCTATGGTGCTCAAGTTTGCTCAAGAAGACTCTTTAATGTGAAAAGTTACCCCGAGATTACGGAGATCGATATTTATTTGAATCATTTGTATGCACTTATTGGTGACATATTTCCTAAAACGACTAAATATTATTTTAAATATTATTTTCTTTTATAAATAATAAGTATGTAATTATATCATCTTGTTAAATGACTGATTTTGAGATACTTTTCGACCATTGCGAAAATTCAGGAGGCTTGTAGCCGTGTCAGTTAATAAAATAGAGGGAATCAGCTACTAACAGATGATTTTTAATTGTTAGTTGCCACTTCGAAATAATTCGTTATCTTTCACGGTTTCTTTTTCTTCAACGTGTAGCACCTCCCCAAATGGATTCTTCTTAAGTTCCGTGCTGGGGGCAAGAGCATCACTGTCCCAGGAGATTTATATCCTTGAGACTTACGTCCTCGTGGGGAGGTTCACTTTGTGTTCATAGTTGTTTTCTTTGTTGCTTATTCAGCCGTAAGCGTCTCTGCCTTATACGCAAGAATTTCGGATACCAGTCAGCCAATCGAGAAGATATCGCAATAAGAAGGAATAAAGTTCAAGGGGGATGTCGATGATCCTTCATAGCCTCCGAGGCGATCTAGATGACGTAACGTTGTTAAAACTTATCTGATCTAGGGCTCGATGCTATTAAAAACCCCGATGCTATGCGGAGGGCATTCTTCGCCCCTTCGGTCATCGAGGAATCAAGAACACAAGAGATTCATCAAGCAATCGTTTCGAAAATTTAGTCCTAATGTGAAAAGGAAAAGGAAACTTGGCGCGATCATGCTGATAAGAATTATTTCCTCAATAGTACTTGTATGAATAGATGCTTTAACAAAATTGTGTAATTGTTTTGACGAAATTCGATGTACAACCATAGATATTAACTCGATGATAAAATGTTGGCGGTAAACATGATGAGTAGCATTTATAAGCATCTGTTTACTTGCTGTATAATTATTATATTAATGGATAATAAAGATGTTATCCATTGTTCACTCTATTATTATAATTATAAAGAACATACAGCAAGTCATTGTTCATAAATTCAAATTATTTAAAGTTACGCCTATTAAACGCATTTTTTCATTCTATGGTAATATATTACTGTAAAATTATATCATAATGCATAAATTTAACATAAATTTAAAATTTCGAGACGTTGTATACACACGAAATTAATTATTCTTATTACATCATTATGCCATTATAGATTATTTATATTGCGATTCTGCACGTTTTGCAAAATTGTGAAATTATTTTGATCTTTAAGTTAATTTAGTAAACCAAGATGATGCGCGCGCGCTGTTATAGTTACGTCTAAATTTACTATTTCAAAAAATAGTCTCGCTAAACAAGTTTAACGTAACAAATCTACCATTATTCGGTATGAATGCATTTTTTCTTTCTCGGCACAAAAAGGAAATCTTTTTTGCACGTCGCGATTCTTCGTAAAGTCGGCAAGATCAGCGGACCGGTCGCGTCCATTTTTGATGCCGAAGGTATCTACCGCTCCCGGGCTTGGTAGACCAACGTCGAAAAAGGGGGAGAAGAAGGCAATAAAACTGCAAGGGCGAAGAGGACGGAGGTAAATAACAGTGGAGAAGGCGTGGTTGGTGCGATGCGGCGCCCTCAAAGCACGGTCGTTCCTCGAGGGTACATCCTTTAAGAGCTCGAGGTACGGGGACTGTCGAAACTGGAAGCCCGCAGAGATAAGATCCTTCTAGTTATCGAACGGACTCCCGTTCTCGATCAATGTACCGAAAACCCGTTCACAGGTTTCAACGGGCCCGCGGGCGAGCCGATCCAACCTCCCGGTATTATTTTGTGTCGAGACACTTCAGCCTTGAACTACCACAAGGACGCTTAATCGTGATCTCGATCACTCGGATGTCCTTGATTGATTTTAAGAAGTTGCCAATTGTACCTGCCGCGCGAGAACACCGTCGGCGATTTCTTCCGCGAGACATGTGCGCCGCCCGTCGCAACTCTCGTTTATCTTGCCGACGGTAAGAACGTTAGCACCTGCTACCACCCATGGTCTTCGTCTTGTTCAACAACTTGAACAGTTTTGTTTAACCATGATAAATAGACTCATTCGGCTAGAATTATATAACAAATTTGCTATAAACATCGATACAAAATACGTAATTAAATGTTTTCATCGTCTACAAGGATAGAGAATAAAACTGATTAAAAATGATTAGAGTTTGTGTAAAAATTAATGGTAAACGGAAGAGGGACGTGACATCTACTCATGATGACAAGACTCATATATCGTTTCCTCGAAAACGGGACAAAATACATCCGCACCGAATAGCAGAAATGACCGAAACACGCCTAAAGCTCGGAGCACCAAATAGGCACCTTCGACCTGAACAGGCCGCGGGGATCACTTTAACGATGATACGATGAACCCGCGGCCACGGAAACAAAGACTGAGACATAAGAATGAAGGAATATACGTCGTTTAAAGGTGGTAATTACAGCCTCTTTTTATATCTCTTAGCCGCGCGGCAGATGCGGCTAATGATAGCCCGAATGTGCCGAATGTGTCTCACAGCGACGGGGGACGCAACCGGGTTCCTCGGATTCTGGCGCCGCCGATCAGACATTACGGCCTGCTACCAATCCGAATCGTCAGGGTATCGTGTGTGATCTTGATGACGGAAAACAAGCCGAGCCGGAACTGCTGCTGAGTGTGAAAGATTCAAGCCACTAAATTGTTGGCCTCGGGCATTTTCTGTTGAAAAACGTCCACGTATGTCAAAGCGCGTGGACGCAGGTGCGATAATACGTGGTCATCGATGATTCGTGACTATTAGTGGCAAGTATCTACTTACAAGGAACAGTCTCGGAATTTCTTAAATGTCGCAGATGTTCGGACACTGCATTGCGTTATGTTACAATATTTAATGATGGGTGATAGTTGCTAAGCTAAGTTGGCTTCATCTCTCCTTTATTTATGTTGCTCCCTTTTAGTATTTTTCTCTCTGTATTTATAATTTTATTGTAATGCACACATCCACATACATATGAATTATGAATCGGCTGACCTGCTTCATTTAACGATCGAAGTGGAGTGCACACAAGGAAACATATTCTGTTCGTAATTATTAATTTTACAAGCAGAGCAATTTTAAAGCGCTCACGCAGATATAGAATTGCTAAATGTCGGTAAAATACGATAATTATAAATGATAACTAAGTAATAAATTCCTCATCTATTGTTCATGATAAAAAGTACGATCTCCATCATTATTTCCAGTACCATCTGGAAATAAACGAAGCAGTGTTTCGGAACATGCCGCTTTACGTGAGCGGCACAATTCCGAGAAAGCCGAGAAACGGTTGAGTTTCGCAAAAAGAAGACTGGAATCTTACGCGAAATTCATTTCTACGTCTCTATTATACGGGAGATCCCATCTATATGTAGATTCCAAGAGGGTTTTGTCGCCTTTAAAGTTTAACTTACCGCTCTTTTTGTACGTGGTCCTTTCGTATCCGAGTGTGCTGTCCGCGGGGACGAAGAAGCGAAGTTAGGCATTGGTTCTAACTCCGCCCCGTGACCCCAGCAGCCTCTAATTATCAAAAATTTTATGAGCCGCGCTACAGGTTTTGTCATATGTTTGCTTAAGCACGCCGGAAGTTCGAGCTAATTGATTATCTGCTAATTTGTAATGTTATTTGCTTAGAAGATGCCGGTAGTTACTGTGCCGAATCCTGAAGCTAATTCTTTTTTCTTTTTGTAACCTGCTAATTTGAACAAACAATTATTACTTATTAAAATTATAGTAGTATTATAGTGCAAAGTACTACTAGTTTTTATTTTATTTCATATTTAACAAAACATTCCTGTATAAGCAATGTTTCAATTTTTAAGATAAAAATAAAAGGTCGGCAAGCTTAGACTTAAAATAATTTTTAATTTGAGTTATACATTATATAGATTTCAATTGAAACACAAATATTAATAGAATTTTCATAAGGAAAAACTTTATACATCGCGATCTGTACGATACATACGTGTGTTTTCAGATGCCTGACACGCGATCAATGATTGAGACTAGGTATAGGCCAGGTGAATGTACAGCTGTTCCGTCCATCAATTTCTAATGCTTCAAAAATCGCGGCTTACTCGCATGAATAATAAATGGTCATGCAAAGTGTTCAAGCATAAAAGGGTCGATTGACCTTTTTTCGTTGATTTCCGAAGTATGATAGCTAAATGGAAGATAAATATTGATAGATAATGACAGATTCTCTAATTTAATAATGAATAAAAAGTGAGAACTATCCTACTCTATATCCTAAGAATCGTTATAAATAATAATTCGAAATGATAAGTTTTCCGTTAGTTCGTGTGAGCTTAGAGCTTCCTAGAGTGAGAAAGCTATAAATATAACTTTCATTCACATGAAAGCAGAAGCAAGCAATGTTTACCTCGTTAGTGGATTGAATAATTGTATCAAACTTGATCTGATAAGAGCAATGTAATTTAAGGTCGTTGACTACGTATCTTCTGCGAGGCGCGTTACTCAGAACGACGGCGATGAGATTCATCTGTCTATTATTTTTATCTTTTTACTGATTTCATCTATGTGAAAAAAAAATAATACGTTTAGATTCAGATAAGAAATTTTTTAGAGCACTGATTGAATGTTATTAACGATTAGATAATCATTGTTTTAAGTATTAATCATATACGTTGGAAATCTGAATGCATTAATTACTGAGAGTATTAATCTTTTTTTCTAATATGTGAGATCTCTCTTATGAGATAAAAAAAATTTGTTAATTTTACATAATATCAGAAAATATAATTTTTAATATCTTCTTTCTAAAACAGCAAATAACTACATATCAATCTGAAAAAGATACTTTAAGAAGATCAATATACAATTAAAGTATATCATTGATTGCTACTTGGAAAAGTGACATAGAAGAAGACAAAAATAATTGATTCATATTAAGTCACAAAGAGCAATCTCTGAAAATATTAGATTATATAATCTTAAAATATATAATCTTATATAATCTTAAAATATTCTAATTGTGTGTAAGTTACACTAAACTTACGCTGGAGGACAAGAGAACATTGCGAATTTTTCGAAGTTACTCAGGGAACAAAATGAGACCACCAGAGGAACAATCGCGAGTATGTCGTGCTCCGTTGAAATTTACTCGGTGCAGTACGAACCGTTAATTATCGGTCGCAAACTACGCCTTCCTGCCAATGGAAACAGCTCTTCTTCATAGTTTTCTTTGAAAATGAGTGCCATAAACCTACCTTTGGCAGCATATAACTTCGAACGGATACAATTCCTCCCCTGCAGTCCGCTATCGCTCTCACTACTCTTGCTTTTATTGTTCCGCATTCTTTTCTTCATGTACAAATTGCCGTGAATATAAAGGGAAAATGATCCGTTTACATTAAAGAATATTTTTCTATATGTACGTACATGAAAAATTTCGTTTTGTTCATATTGTCGCTAAAGTCACAATTTTCCTCACGTTGTGATATTTTACTTTGTAATTATATACTCTATCCTGTTACCGGTCGGTTATTTGCATGCGTTTATATGTTGATGAAGAAATTATGTGCCGGCGCAACTTTATTGAAAGTTTGTTTGAACTGAGCAAAAGAGTGCGCGCGCACGATATGGTTACTACATCCGCATGATTATTACGTCGTATATACGTGTTATCTATACAAAAGCATCAGGGAGAGATGCAACATAATATTACTGTATCACTATACATATAATTTGCTTGCTATATATGTATATAGTTGCCTAACAGTTTGTTACTTTCACTATACGTGGCTTCTCGAAAGATTTCAACCCTTTCAGATTTTAAGTAAAGTACCTTAAAAGTAAGACCTTAAAGGTAAAATAGAAGCGTAAGCAACGGCGTCATTGAAAAAATGCAACGTTACATAGCTCATCCAACACAATTTTCAAGTACACCACCCCGAAGCCATTGGCTTTCTGGGTCAGAAGCAACGACGGCAGTGTTTCGCCGCGAGTCGTAGGGACTTGGCCCTCTGCGCTGACCTATTACACGGACCCGAGCTGCGTAATAATACGGCAGCACGAAACAAACCGACGAATTAGGTACTATCGGGTTCTGCGAAAGCGGTCGACGGACGTTACCAGGACGAACGGATGAAGGAACAGACGGACAGACGGACGGATGGACGGATGGACGAACAGACAGCTAGCGCGAGGCCAAGCGAGCCGAGTGGAGCAAGGAAAAGAGACCGTGGGGAGCGAGACCTCAAAAGGGCCTGGCCTCGTGCAATTACGGGGCCTCGGCAACCCCGGCATTATCCCCAATTATCCGCGTGCGTTTTGAAGTTAGGTTTTCGGGTCCCCTCGGGGGGACCAGAGTCCGCGCGAGAGCCACCGCAAGGCATCGCGACCCAAACGTCCCACAAGCCTCGGAGGCACAGAGCACGGAAGGAAGAGGAGGAGAAGATGGAGAGAGACTGGAGCACCGACGATCCATTATGTGGCGTCTGCTGTCAGACACGATCGATTCCACCACGTTTTGGCGCGGTATCTGGTCTGCACGCCTCTTCTTGTGATCGCAAAGGCTGTGCAATCCGAATGGTCGCATGCCTTGCGGTAACCATTACGGGAAGTTTTCGGATACGATGGTTGGGATATGATTTTGGGGAATCTGAATTATCGTCTTGAACGTGAAAAGGAAACTTTTCTTGCAGTGATAGTAAATGCTTTCAAATATCAGAAAAATATATAGAGGTATTTTAAAGATGATAGAAGTGATATTTTAGGAATTGACATATGCAGATTCCAAGTTTTTTTGTATTAACTTGTTGAATCAGTATAAAAAGGAAGATCAGAGATTTAGAAGAATGGATTCATAATTTTTTAGAAAAAGTCGATTGATATCAGCGTATGAACGAATAGCTTCTTAGCTATTCGAGGATACGCTACTCAGCATTTACTGAATCGAAATACTAGCAATCTATTATGTGGCGTCTAGCATCAGACCCGAATCGATATCGACGATTCAAACCTGCGGACCTCTTAACCGCAAGGCATGCGACCGACTCGCCACGAAGAGCTGATGCAGAGCTATTTTGACGACCGCACATCGAATGCCTCCAGTGTAATCGTGAAAGAAGGACGAGCAAAGGAAGGTCGAATGGGCGATTACGGCTGGAAACCGTTACAGATTTACCCAGAGCGGATCTGATGCAACTAATAGATGTAGCATATAGACGAGGGGTCTTTACCAAAATAAACAATAAAGCTTTGTTAACGTAATATGGAAATATAAATAAAACGCCAATATTTAAAATAATGGGCGATGAAGTAAAAGATACCAGTAATTGCAATTTCTTGCAATGTTCTAACGGAAGCTATGAATATGAAGTATACTTAAAAATGGCTTTGGAAGCAATAGAAATAATAAAGAAGAAATACGATGATGAAGACCGGAAGAGGAAACGAAGATTATAAATGCAGTGGTTGTACTCCTTTTTAGATGCGATGTTTACATCAGAAAGACTTTACCGTAACCGCACGAAGCCTCGCCTCGCTGTGAAGAATGAGATAGAGAAGATAGAGTGAAAGAAAGTATTCCATATAAACCGTTATGATAGCACAGAGTTGATAGAAGATTATTTATCTCATACCGTTACTTTCTCACACGAATATTCATAATTGCTATGCTTGTGAATAATATACACTTTGAATTTATAAATTACACAAAATACCGGAAATTGATCAAGAGTAGAAAGATTATGATATTAAGTAATTACAGTGAATGATAAATCGTGTCATGGTTATTAACTGGCTTGATAAAGGTTATTATCAATGAGAGTGGCACTTTTAGTAACATGTAAAGTTAGATTTGCGCAATTTTGGCGTATCTACCAATCAAACAAATATAAAAACTCGTAGATATTGCAATATAAAATCATGTAATTATAATTTTAATCTTCTTACTGTTTCAAACAAGGAATTCAAGCGTGACTATATCGTGGTAATATAATAAGTCCGACATGACCACGATGTTGGACTCAAGATTTTAATATTTTACTTTTACGAATTATAAAAGCCGGCGAGAAATCCTACATTGGACTTACGTGTAATTATATCGGCCGACACGCGTGATGCCTGATATTAGCTGACTTGTCTAAGCGAAAACGAAACCGAGCGATATATTTGTAATTGCGGCGGCTAGCTGGTTAACTAACCACCGTATAGCTTTCCGTATTCTGACAGAAACTTCCTAGGCGTGTAAAGAGGGTGCAACTCGCCCTGGCGGTATCTCGTGAGCTTTCGTCGATCGGCAGAGTTGATCTAAGCCGCTTAATCATGAAAGGGTAGGGCCGGGTGGGCCATGAAAATAGGGCGTTTTAGAGAACTTCGAACGAGTTTCTTGGGACGGTTGGCGTGCTACGAGAGATTTACAGTCTCCGCACCGGAAAGGGTACCGAGAGGGCGGCCGGTGGAAGAATGGTTTCCGGTGGCGGTAGCTCATAGCCCAGGCATATATCTACGAAGACCGATACGTACGCCAACGTTCGCAGAACGAATGCCAAATTAGCCAGTAGAAACACTCGAGTATGTGCTCCCGCCTTAGAAGGGTCGGGTTTATCCAAAAAACGGTTTTCCCATCTTTTGCACGCGATAAAATTCTCCTAGATTATATACCGAGATAATCTTTATCTAAAAGAAAATTTATCTTTAAGTTTCCATCGGTCGGAAATCGCTGACTTCATAGTTAACACCGCGTAATTCGTGCTATATATGCTTCCGACGGCTTACGCTGCATTAGCTCAGCTTGCGAAACGTTCAAAAAGCAATGCGATTGTTTGAATTAAATCGTCAAAATTACTAGAATATGTGTTGCATCATAAATATATAAAACTATAATTTTTTGTATTATGATAACTGAATTGCACAAATGTAATTTTGCGATCCTGCATCAAAATATTAGTGATTTTTCTCGATAATTTTTCTCAAAAATTTGCTTATTTGTATGTTATCTTATTTTATTACTTTATAACGATACAATACTGGAAGCACTAACCAAATCCTAAACGACTCAAGATCATTGTGCAGCGGCGGCGAGTATTGTTACTCATCTGTAAAACGTACGGTCTGTTTACGCCAACGATTACACGCGAGGCTAGGAGTTAAAGTGTTAAAGGGATTCCAGCTTTTGTTCGTTCCGCGTTCGGGCGTGAACCACGTGTCGGTTACGGTCGAGCCTGCTATTTTCCCGTGAACGATCCCTTCAATCAGGAATTACGTATACCACGTATGGAGTCCGCCGCCGCGTATGCACGTCGTGCGCACGGCCTGCGCAACTCACGGCTTACACCTTTGCGAGCACAATTTTCATAATGATATGCGAAAGCAAGAGAGGTCGGGACTCGGGGATCGCGCGATCTGTTGCTTCATGGCTCCACCTGACATACACAAAACAGACCCACGGCAGATGACCAACGATCCCGACATTATGTGAGCCTCCGAAACCAATATTCTTCGAGGATAATGAGTACTGCAGCGGACCGCCTACCACATCGTGTCAACCATGTGTATGGCATTGACATCGCGCACACATTGTCCTTTTCGCTGCTACCAAAAGTTGAGCGACGTTCTCATTAAAAAAGAAACAGAAGGACGTAGAGCAAGGTGCAACGAACTCCGCCGGCAGATCAAATTGCTACCTTCTTCGGGACATCCTTCTTATTATGGCTCCAGTTTCGTCGTGGAAAATCACTTTGATAGGAGTTTCCGATGCAGTTGGATTTAAGGAAGGCAACTATGATTGAACGAACAATAAATACGGACAGTATCTGATTTGAGAAGACAAAAATATATATATCATTTAATTTAATTTGATTTGTTTCTTAAATTTCATAAATAAAAGAAGATTTTCACGTACATATGATGCGCTAAGTTGCTATATATTTAAATAAAAACATCTTTACTGCGTCCTTTTACTTCATTTGGCATAATTAAATGTAAATTTACTGCAATTTTTACAGCATTTTATTTAAAATAAAAGATATATTCGAATTTAAATATGGGGTTATTCTTGATTAGAATGTCTGAAATTTTTAGTGCATGTCAATAATTACATTGATTGTTACATCATAAATATTCATAAAAATAACTGTTTAGGCAAAGCATAAACTATGTATAATTATTGTTTAATAAATTATTTCCGTTGCTTGCTGCATTGCGGTATATAATAAGCATTTTAATTTTTCTAGCATTTAATACATAACTACTAAAAATAAAATTTATTACTTGATGTTCCCAGTAAAATAGCGCATTATATACTCCGCGTATGAAATGCCAGACTATCGATTTTTCTTCCCATCGCAAAACTAGCGGCCTTGGTCGTTCCATGCAGGAAGTTCATGACCGTGGTGCAGGAAGATCGCATCCGAGTTCGCTGACAGACTCGACCGAAACACAGTGGGATTCTCACGCGAGTTTCCGCGTGCAGGAATACTTGCGCGTTCCTCACATCACGAGCTCTCGGCATCACTTCTCCGCCGCGCGTGCAGCTTTCGAAATATCATAGCACTCCACTCTATAGTTCGGTGCCTATCAATCACTTGGCGCATGGTCCGACAATAAGACTCCTTGAAAGAGGGAGCTATTATCCTGCCAGACTCTGGTGATGCACGACCTCCAGGGTCCGACGCTGGACCTTAAGCCTTCGTTGAACGCTCGTGAGCCGAAAATTTCGCAACATTTTGCGAAATGGCGAGAAGGAGGCATTATGGCTCGCAGCATAATGAAGAATTTTATATTTCCCAAATGTATCAACTTTGATGCCAGTCATAATATAACGCAAAATACTTTGTTCTATTATTTGCTATCAAGATACAAAAGGTTGTACATAGGAATTTGGTTTAGCTAAAGTAAAAGTATATTTATATTTGCCAAATATTTCTGAAAGTCATCCAAAGAGATTACAAGATATAAGATGGATATGTATGCTATATCGTAGAAATTCGTCTATAATAAGTGGCGTAATATCAGAATGAAAAGTATACATGTCGGTGGCGAAGAAAGAGAATTATGATGGTGTGGGCCCTCAGGAAGCCTCCGCTCGTATTATATCTCAGGCAAGCACGACGGTATAATGAAAAATCCGACAGTAGACATAAGTCAGGGCCGTTGCGAGGAAGAGCGATCGGGCTTGTTCTCCTCGTGAATATTCATCGATCTCTGCCTTATCTTACAATAGCAGGGCTGAGAGTAGCGAGGAGAGAATGAGATTCCGCGCTATTAATGTAAAAAGAACGTTTGCAACGATACAGCAATCTCTAGTAATATAATGCATACCTGATGTAATGTCTCGCAATCTATATCTAAATATAATCTGTTAATTCTTTGCATACATACGTGATTTGATTATAAAAATTAAATGAAATGATTATTATTATTAATATTAGTAAATAAAAGATTTTTGAAAATCGTTTCCTATAGACACTGTTAAAATTACGTGATAACTATACATTTTTAAATAATTAAAACAATGAAATTAACTAGTCATCACTATTTGTATATTATTTAGATGCCAAGTATTTCTTCATTTTTTATGTACTAAATACTTGATTCAATATGTCTTAAACATTCCAAAATCTGTAGAAAATTACAATACTTCCTCTTCAAGTCAGAAACTTTTTATAGATTTTCATAATGCACAATAGGACTTAAGGCGTTCATCATTCTTGAAGGATTGCGTGTCAGACTAGCATCCGCATACTCTCGAGGGAAAACTCGTCGTATGTTGGTTGTGTTATGTGTATGTTAGTCGAGGGCGCACACGATACCAGGACAATTTATCGTTGCGTACAGGAACGCGCATATGTACGCGCCGAGCGACGGCGCGAGTCGTCACGAATGCAAGTATAACGAAGACTGAAAACCAACCGCGGGGAATTTACGAATCACGCAACATATCGTTCCCGAGGTTAACCTTCTCCTATACTCATGTTCATTTCATTAATCTCATTAAATTCATGAAACTCGCTGCATCGCGCAAAGAATTGTCTCCCGATATTATTTACCACCGCTTTCGCACTTAATCATGATCTTTATGGAAATATTCTCGCGCACGTAGATTCTCTGCACGATCGAATGTTTCCCTGCAAAATGATTTTTTGCTATTCAATTTTATTCACGAATTTAAAGTACTAACTGTTTTTTAATTATGTACCTTTTACTTTTAAAAATATAATTGTATCTTAACTTGAAAACTAAGTTTTATTGCATTTCTTGTTTGCCCTTAAAGTTATGTACGGGGAGTAGTCACTTTTGAAATGACATGCTAATGCAATGGGCATCCAAGGCGAGTCTGGTTTTTCAGGGCGTTACCCTCAGAAATTCTGGTTGGTTGGTTGGTCGATGCAGAACGTTGAGGGCGGCGCATCTGTCGGCGAAAGATTTATATCCCGAGGCCGAGGTTGCTCCTATCCATTTCTGAATCGTGGCGCTAGGCACGCCGACAAAAAGCAACTTCGTTTAGGAATTAGCAAATCAATGCGGCTGCAAAGACTGTTTCTTACATCGTGCAACAATAAATGCCTAAATTTCGTTTATTCGCTCCAAAAAATATAATCATTATTTAATTGTAATTGTGAATATAAATAATTAATAATTATTTACATCTGAAATTTGCTGAATTGAAATAAAGTTAAAAATGTTATTTAGAAAAAATAATTTATCTGCAGAACCAATGTATAAAAATATTCTTGGCAATTAGGTCAAGAATATATAAACAGAAAATATATAATTATGGAGAATTATATTTATGGAGAAATGTTGTTTATATTTTAACATTTTACAAATCGTGATAAGTATTTAAATACACTGATATAAAATAAAATATCATCGATATACAATTGTTATCTTAATGTGTGAGAAATGTCTAATATTTGAATGAAAGCTAGCATAATTGTAATCTGAGGAGGAGTTGAAATCCAACGATTTCAATGGTTTTGTAGTATGAATACCAGACATTAAATTATCTCGGCACGGTTCAAAATGGAGGATTCCATCTCGGCGAGAAAACGATACGATGCGGCACGATTATAACTCGGCCGCGAGGGCCGTCGGGTCTATCAAAACCCGCTCGGCCATACATCAATGCCATCTATACGTATAATTTCGATGTCGACTGGCTTTTGGTTTTATTTGCCACACGTAAAAGCAAAGGCATGCACGCTGCAATACGAGATTTGAAGTTAGACGAGCACAGCGTTGCACATCGTTCCATTTTTTATGCATCCATATCTCTCTAGATGCTTCATATGCGACGTAACAAAACCAGCATGTGTAAGAAAGATATATTTTGCAATTGTGCAATAATTTATGTATAATACATGATGTAATCATTTATCAAAACTTTATTGTAATTCAGTGGTCATTTTTATTTAATAATTTGATTAATTAGAAATGAATCTAAACATGGAAAATACATGACGCTTGAAGAAGATACAGAACATTATTGGCAGTTAAATGATAAGGTATTATGCGAAGGCAATAAATGTCACAATGCAATTTAATAACTCTGTAATTTTAGTCACTTAACTGTCGTCGTATTACGAGTTATAGAGACATAAGCAGTATCGTGTTAATCCTTATCCTCTCTGTTAGCTATGATTGACACGAAATGCGAAATTCCTCGACGTTTTTATTTGGTATTAAACTTATTATGTACCGAAGTAATGTAAATTACCGAAAGAATTCTGTAGAATACTTATTTATTATTGATGTAAGACATGTTAATAAATTTTTAAGATCTGAATTACTCTTTTACATTCCCAAAGTAGTATCATGTTCGTGAAGCAGACATAGAACATACGATATTCTTCTCCGCCATTTTGCGAGATCTCGAAGGACTCGCGCGCGGGCGAAGATACCCATACACCACGTGCCTGCCGCGCTCTTCTTGCGCCGAGATCGGTAATAACCCAATAAATCAGGGTACCCCAACCGGTGCAATTACGTTCCGTAGCTGAAACTCGCAGAACCCAACCCCTCTCGTAAATATTGCCCTCTGCGTACCGACGCAGCATCCTCGTCGGGTCCGCCGCCGTTTCTTCCTTTCTTGGCTTCCTCTTTTTTTCCGACGATCTCACGACCCCGATGTAACCAGGGGATCCTCCTTGTGTGCATCACACGCTGGGGTTGTCGACGATACTCGTGCCTCATCCCCTTCGTGCGCATCTCGCTCGTGTTCTTTTATTACCGCCCGCCATTCTTCCCGGACGCGAACGGCATAGCGCAACCATGGGAACCGTCGTGGCGTGGAGTGTTCGTATCCTTTCGGGGGATTTAATTGCCACTGTGCGATCTGTTAATTCGCGAGTGTCAGCTTGAGAAAGTGAGTCGGGAAGCGAGAGGGAGGATTTATCTCTCCACAGTAGACAGCATCGACGTGAAGATTCTACGAGAGTGCGTGTTCGCAAAAATATGAGGGTCGAAATGCAACAGATTCAAAACTGCACCATAGGCCCTGAAAAAAGAGAAATGGAATAAAACACAGATCGAGATTCCCATAAAATATGTGAAGTCGACATATTTTGGAGCAATGTGTTTAGAATGTTGCTGAAAAATGAAGTAATCAAACATCGAGTAAAAACTAAGATAGTCATAATAATTAATATAATATATTTTTAACATTTTATATTAATATCATAAAAAAATAATATATTACATTTTTAAAATATAATTTTTATATATAAAGTACCTTTTAATTTTTTACGACTTCGTCAGAGCTGTATTGACATTTGCATGATTAACTTTTATAATGATGAGGGTTGAAAGAGCCATATTGTTTCTCGAAAATGATCCCCAACATGCAATACTATGTATGTTTTACACATGACATATAACATATAACAGTATATCATCATAGGGAGATGTAATTTTACCAAATTCATTCTCGAAAAGGAAGAGATGCCATTTTGAATCACCTGAACCATTACGCCAATAATATATTTCCGACCAGCAATCCATTTATTGGAGTATTCGTAACGAAACATTAAGTAAAAGAAACGTAAAAATAACACGAAATAAATTACATTTGGTCACTTCGAAACATGCACGAAAGAAAGGGTCCGAAATGATACATCGTTCTACATTATTTCCCGATAATTATTGAGAGAAACGTGTACCGTGACACGCGATATCAATAACATCACTTGACAGTGTCAGTTTATATCATACAACATGAATTGAAATACAACAAGTATATAATTCGTTAATCTTACGCAAATTAGGACATTTTTAAAAATCTATTCTTAATGAAGCAATAGTGTTCTGCAATCATATGCATTCGTTTGATAATGTCTCTTTTGCAATTGTAATTCTTCTTGTACAGTATTGCGCAAGAGAGTGTCGCACAATAAGATCTTCGGTTAATTATCTACTGAACAAAATTGACTCTATTGTTATATAGTCCCGTGTTATAATTGCCCATTGTTCTCGTCTCAGAAACACCTTCATACAATACTTTTGCAAAAAATTTTTAATACCAATCTCTGAGATTGCGAAGTTCGTCTGCTACTCAAGTTTGCAATCTTCGCTCGTTTGCTTGTTTCGCTCATTTTGGGTATACTTTATTGTTATTATTCGTAATATCAAACCATAACTTTTAACAAATAAATATTTTTCACCATTTCGCGTCTGATAGCTGTCTCTTTATTAAGAGAATAGATACTTTCTATCGAAAGAAAGCCGTACAACGTAATGATGTTTTTCTGGAGCATCTTAGACCATTCGCCATCGGCATTTTGGTGTTAGGTAATAAATCTCGAGGCAAGTGAGCCTCAGAGATCCCCGCCGTGTTAGAAAAGAAAAAAGCAAAATGTGAAAACGAGAGAATGTGCGCTGCCAATAGATTTACGAGGCCATCTGTCTTCGTAGTACGCACTTGATGCTCACGCTCGCGGGAAAAGCTCAGCTCACCTATGCAACCATGTACACGTGCGTTTATGTGCGCACGGCATGTATATATATATATATATATGTACATATGATTCTAGAAGAACGGTTCGTTATTATAACCCACGAGACGTAATTGTTTCCAAGGAACCGGCATGGCGAAGACCTTGCCTGAGAACCCAGAGATATTGGCAATTCTCTACAAGGCGTTTCAACGATGGTGCCAGTAGTCACGATCACTTCACTCGATCTTAATTGCGACAACATTAAACAACTACGTGGTAGAATTTGATATCAGCGTTATGATCGCAATCACGATTCTAAAGTTTCAATCATAAGGAGAATGTGCTGTAAAAAGGCATAATTTTAAAAACTCATGTTTATAGAAGTCAAGGTAAAAGATTACTGATACGATTTAATCAGTTTTAGTTTTATTGAATTCAATTTGGTTTTCTTTCATTGCTGAAACCTTGAAGGCAGTAACAACTTAAAAATAATTGCACAAATTAGTGAAATTAGTTAGACAAACTTTAAATATTTAAAAATCTTGTATAACTGCTCACATTTAAGATACCAAAAAGTACTTAAAAAAATATTGATACAGACTATAATTTAAATGTGACAATATTCGGTAAATAGACGGGATTGCAAATGTGAGTATAACAAGTGATAAAGTGATAATACAGTAACACTTAAACGCTAACGGAGTTTTGTTAAATTTAAATTGGAAACAAGGTTGCAAATTTATGAGGATTTTGGCGACACAGATATCAGACAGACCTTACTCGAAAATGTCGTGATATTGGTTGGCTTCTGCGGGAAACTCGAATGATAGTGCCGCTAGTCACGACTACCTCGATCGATTGTAATCTGGCGAGCGTAAAGAAAGTTTGCAGTTGTATTTTTATCGGTTATCGTGCAAAGTTGCCTTTCTTTCCCAAGTATACAACGTTGAAAACGTGCAACGGCTTATCGA
This sequence comes from Ooceraea biroi, assembly GCF_003672135.1. Lineage (NCBI taxonomy): Eukaryota > Metazoa > Arthropoda > Insecta > Hymenoptera > Formicidae > Ooceraea > Ooceraea biroi. Next base: position 6,793,325 of record NC_039512.1, read on the forward strand.
TGTCGTAATTTTATCCATGTAAGATAATAACGTTAAGTAATCGAGCGAAATAGGCAACATGTGCATCGCGATTAAATTAGGAACATACTAAGCGAACAACGATGTTGACATGCTTGATAGAATTTGTTGTTTGTTGAGAGTGATAAGTTATGACACTTGTGTCATACATTCAGCTACAATTAATTTATTCACTTTCAGATATGATCGCGTGATGAAGATTACAAGGATATATGCAAGTCTGGTTAAGATGGTTGCGACGAACAGATCATCCTTGCCGAAGCTTCTTCCGATGCTGGCTGCATAAGTAACCAAATATGCAAATTTCTCTGTAATAAATGGTTGGCTATTAATCAAATTATCAGTTCTGTCGCTAGTGGGACGGAGGAAACGTGAATAAAATACGATTATTAATCGCGTAATGCTATGTACTTGAAAAGTATATCATTATGCAACTTCAAGCGTATTTAAGTGAGTATGTATGATTAATAGATGTTGATAAGTTTAACAGATAAAGCCAACATTAATAAAATGAATCTGCAGGTAAAAATGTGCTTTGCAAAATGATTATACGATCTTCAATTTTAATAAAAATGATTTCTGAATTTTAATCTTATCCTCTTTCATTTCATTATTGATTATCTTCTTAGGTAATAAATTTTAGACATTGCATTAAAAACTTTTTTTACACAAAGCGGCTTTCTGACATTTTCAAACATCCTAAGGTGTAAGAGTAATGTACGTCCTATCCTACGCAGAATTTCTATGCGTTTCGCAATGTTCTTGCGTGTTTCGAGAAAATATCGGAGATACATGCGTCAACAGGAAAAAAAATGATTTTTTAGAGCGCAAACCCGGAATGGCGCCGGCGGTCCGGTTTAATCTCGACACGCCCATTACATACAGCGTACGTATTACATCACGATCGCACTCGATAGCGAGTGTATCTATATATGAACCTTATCCCCCATACTTGCCTGCCCGATACGTGTAAGCCGCAATTAAAATTCAAGAAAAATTCTCGGAAACCTGTTCCGAGACCGAGCGAATATTTCGCTGCGGGGTGGTCACGCAGGAACGCCAGTCACGGATGATCTTGTTTAATTGCCTAGCCCCTAGATTCTCCCCTCAAAATTTTTGCTGTCCATTATATCATCGTTCAACATTCTTTATCGTCCGTTGCGGTGATCAATTATTGCACGCAAAATTAGATACTTTTCGACACTTTATTAATAGTAAACTCTTATTATTACCCAACCATTTTCGAATATAGTTTATACGTAAAAACAATAATCTACACTTCCATTAAAATGTCCAGTATACTTGACTTTGCATTACTTATATAACAGTTTAAGGAGAAATGTTGCATTATAGTCGTAACGAAAGACGAGAGATAATTGAGTAATATACAGGGTGAGGCACTTAAAACAGGCCACCTGAATATCTCGGTTGTTATTGATGATAGAAAAAAATGTGTCAGACCAAACTTGCATGGTTTCGAGGGACACATAATTTGTTCTAAATAGTTTTTTATTAGGTGGACGCGTAGAGGTCATATGAAGGTCAACTTCGTTTTTTTAAATGGTATATTTTTTTTTACGTACCATCTAGTAGAGCGTTTGAAAATGCGCACATTGATCTACGGGTCAAAATTATTCAAGGTCACTAAAGGCTAAAATTTCTAAATGCTAGAACTTTTACATTTCTGAATTTACGGTATTTTCAATAGCAGAGAACTCTAGGCAATATAAAAAATAATGATATCATCAACTCAGAACTTCGCGGAAAAGAAAAAATTTCTAACGGCTAGAACTTTTTCATTTCTGAATTTACGATATTTTTAATAGCAGAGAACTCTAGGCAATATAAAAAATAATGATATCATCAACTCAGAACTTCGCGGAAAAAGAAAAAATTTCTAAGGGCTAGAACTTTTTCATTTCTGAGTTTACAGTATTTTTAATAGCAGAGAACTCTAGGTAATATAAAGTAAATTATTTTCCCTTGCAGTTGGCCTTCAGTGACCTTGAATGATTTTGACCCGTAGATCAATGTGCGCATCTTCAAACACTCTACTAGATGGTACGTAAAAAAACATATCATACCATTTAAAAAAACGAAGTTGTCCTTCATATGACCTCTACGCGTCCACCTAATAAAAAACTATTTAGAACAAATTATGTGTCCCTTGAAACTATGCAAGTTTGGTCTGACACATTTTTTTCTATCAATAACAGCTGAGATATTCAAATGGCCTGTTTTAGGTGCCTTACCCTGTATAATTTACTTGTATAGCATTCCAACATTTTATAATTTTATAATTTTACCATAAATATTATTTATTTTTAATCATTCTGCTAAAGTGATTGTCTATAAGATATAAATTATTTGATCATTTTATTAATACTATTTATATATGTAGTAATTTTTAATTTTCTATAATAATCCGATAAAAATAGCGATTTCAGTGATCATAACTCCATATAAAGTAGTCAGTCTTTTGGATATTTTCTGTGTTACATTTGCAATTTTCACTCATGGCTAATCATACCATCAATCCATCAAGTAATCAATAAAATGTTCGCACCATATCAATCATATTCCTGAGAAACAATATTACTTATCCTGTTATTTTTACTATCTTGCTATTCTTCCTGGTAACTCTTTGCTTTCTGCATTGAAATGTTTCTGCAGTGTCTATGAACAAGTTTATCGATTATGTGCGACACCTAGAGTAGAAAATTTCTTCGTGGAAATAATTATCTAGCGTATCTTGATACTTGGAAAATATTGTACAAGCAAAAAATGCCAGCATGGTACGCCCGTGTGTGGGATCCCGAGTAGTATTGTGATTTCGTGAAATGGCGTGCATAGCACAAGTGTGTGATCACGAGAGACATGGTCCCGGGAAACCATTTTGTAAGATGCTGCATCCTGCAGACCGTGCAACCCACGCAATCCACAGCCGACAGAGAAAACTCATACCACTGCAACCACCCACGTTCCAATCCCATTGGTCGAGGCATCTTCACCCATAGGATACCACACCACCCACGGACCCAGATCATTGTCAGGTTTGTATAGGGTGTCCATGAATTTTAGATCAATAGAATATTATCTTGTGTATTAGTCAGAAAAAATCACGTTATACTTTATATAATAAATTATTATATGTATTATTGAGAACAATGTGGAAGTCCCTCTCTAACAATGTGAAAGCATGTTCAATCCTATTCGTTAATGGCTTGGTAAAGAAATGCCGATTGATAAATACTGTTTTGCATTTCATGATTTGATAGAATACCTGTAATAGGTAAACAAAGTTGGTTCAGTTTATCTGTGTTATTTCAGACATTACTGCCTTTATCAGCTACATAAATTGTCAAACATTACTAGAGAAAGGAACGTTAAATATCTTCTTTTATTACTTAAAGAAATTATACACTTTCATCTTATCATTTTCTAAATACTATGCACGGATACAAAAGACAGTAGTAAATTATATTGCGCTAACAGAGTTGTCTAAACTTCGCTCAACGAGTTAAACGAAGCTATGGCTCATGTCGAAAGCCGAGCCAAGAACCGTGTACCGAGTTGAAGACAAAACACGTTTTGCTGGGTGAATAGGAAGGTGAGCCCGGCGAGTCTCAATACGAGAGTTTGCGGCTTCCCCTTCGCCGCTCGGATTACGGTGGGTTAGACTAGGGCTAGATTATCTCAGTGACGGTAAGTATAGGTTGGATCGGCAGTTCTAGCCATCTCGCAGCCATACCAGGAGCATTGCTTCTCCGAACACGTAAGTCTGCCGCGCTCGTCGAGCCACGCGATAATTCATGAGATTTTATGCGCACCTTGTGTAATGTCAGCTCTGACGGCTTTTTTCTTGGCTTTTGTTGCATCATACGAGCGAACAAAACCTCGAACTCGTTGGTGACTTCAGTAATTGGTCAAACGAATGTGATTTCGTGAAGAAAATTGAGAAACATCCGAAAAATTCACGACCGGAAGTAATGGATTATAAATATGAAAAATATGTAGGACTTAACAAAGTTTTTAGATTTAAACAATCATGCTTCTAATCACTGAATTGTAAATTAATTATTAAATTTTATGTAAATCATATTGCTGCAAAGTATATACATTCAAAATAATGATAGAATGTCGATTTATTATAAAATTCATAAGGCATGATTGTATTTATTGAATTTATTATGATCAAGAGATCTTGGATTTCTTCTATTTTATAAATAAACCATTGCTACATAAATTTGAATAACAGGTACTTAACTCTTTAAGTTGCTAAAGTAATCGTTAAACTTCTTTATATTCGTTTATAACAGGATATCTCAAATCATGCAAAATTAAATCTATAATTAAATAACGATTAAAGAGCCATACTTTTTTCATTAACCCGGCGTTAAATTTTACAATTAACAGCTCGCAATTTGCTGGGGCGACGATCGACCGGATAATCTAATTGCCGTGTAATATCTGGCGTCTCCGCGAAAAGAACCTATTCGTCCTATGAAGGCAGCGGTGCCGGATTGAGCGATGAAAAAGAGAGTAGGGGAGAACAGACACGACGAGGAAGGGGGAGTTTAAGTACTCTTGCGCGGGCTCTAACATTACCACGGCGGTGAGATAATTTTTCCTCTGATTATGGGCGCGAGCAATATTTCAATTAGTTGTCAATTTAGTTGTCGGCGCCTGACGGACATATACGTATGCAAGGGCAGACCGCGGCCGGGAATAATTAACAATAAATTATCTGAGGGAACTATCATTACGCCGACTAATCGCGGCAAATTGACCGTTATATTATTAAGCAACCTGCAGACTGCTAATTGCCTGCTCCGTGCGAATCGTTTCGAGAGACGATGACGCCTGGTGAGAGATCATCGCAAATGACTTAGATGAATAATTGACAGTCGAATACGATCGCACTTGCGATCGTAGATCATGCAAATTAATCGAAGCACTCGATTAGTGCTAAATTATTGCGAAGAGAAATGTATCGATAAAAGGATCTTGAGACTCTCAATATGCTTAAAGGTTTGTGATAGATCGCTTGCTCGAACAATTATCTTTTTTTGATATTTCATTTAAAGTACTAAAAGACGATTTATTAATTAGAATAATTAATTACTTGAAAAAGGTTTTTGATATGCTTGCATATACGATTGTATAGGTATTCTTAATTACATTGTCATATTAAAAACTAGCAAACATATTTAGTAGTATAAATCATAGTTTTTTTCTAAGTTTGACAAATTTTATATAAAATTGAAATTTTGACAACAACAAAGATATCTGCAAATTATATTATATTAATTAACAGTAAATAATAATTAATAATATTATTATAGAAGAAATAATTTATATAGTATTCTAAAATCTATAAAAATAAATATGAAGTGTAAAGTGTAAAAAAATATAGAAGTTCTATTTTTCAGATTAAAAACTAATATGTTTTTCCTGGAAAGAAAATGGCACATGTTTCCATCAGGTGCGTGCAGAGGCCGCCACATCGTGCAAAAGCGGTAACAGCCTGCATGATGCAACACAAGATGGCATAGTTAGTATCCAAGTCGTTTATTGACCATAAAATTCTATAAAAATACAACTTGAGAATATTTCATAATATATCAATGCATGAATGATGCAAAATTTAAATAAATGTCTAAGTTTTAATATTCCCATAATTTAAATTTATAAATAATATATTATTTTAAAATATTTAGAAATTTTGTTGGTACCACATAGAAACACATACATAGTATTGAACTATTAATACGAAAAAGTAGTTTTTAATAAAACTATAATGGTATAGAATAGTTAATCACATATGTCATACATAACTCGTTTGCGTAAGTAGTAATGACGAACTTATCGCACCTATTTGCTATCGTCGTCATTATACTAAACTTAATGGAGAATTAAGTTGTGACTAAGTCTGCAATTTATGGTGATAGGCCAAACAACTTCCATTACATTGCAGTCTGCAAACAGATACCTGCAAGAGATATTCATATCAAACTGTAGATATCGTGTTGTCGCTAAAAATGAAGCATAAGAGAAAATTGGCGGTCACGTGACGCCAATTGCGTCTCCTAGCGTCATCGCAGCGTAACCGCGGGACAATTTATTGTCCACGATATGATTTATTTGCACAATATAACGAGCAGTTTTTATATGTTATTTCGTGCAAGAATTATTATACTCTTGTTTCTTAAGCTTACAATTGTAATGCATGTCAAATATTATAATTTACTATATTATTTCCATCTAAGACTTAACTATGGACTGTGCTAGATGTGACGTATACGTAAAGCGCTCCAGGATAATTCGAGCAATGTGACAATTGAGATAAACTACAATAGATATAAATTAAATTGCAGTTTAACTTTTTCTAATCGCATTTTACGTCACTTGTAGCTATAGTTAAAGTGAAGTTCGCCGGAACCTGACTATAAAATAAAACACAATGCAATTATTATATAAATAGAAAAGTTCAAAGTACTGAAATAGCATTGAGACAATCTGATTACTATGAATACGAAGAATCGATTCTGCTGAAATATATATGAAAGATTAATGAGCTCACAATATAACAATACGAAAATCTATAAAAGTAAATTGTAAATATAATAATGCACTAATGGAAATAAGTAAAGTGAAGTCACAGCTTCGTATCGTTGCGAGACAGTGATCATAAATGATCTTGCACGTTGCACAATCTTGCGATGCTGGGATGGAACAGGAGCAATCGAAATATTATCCCGATGATATTAACTTTTACTGGAAAGAGTGATTTTGGAGTGATTTTCGAAACGATTTCAATTTCCCCTCGTGCCAATTCATCGTAATACGAATCTCCGATCAAAGTGTGGAGTCGCGCGCTTACTATCTCGTACAATCGCATATCCCAGTGACTCGAAAGTGCGAAGCGTTTACACCGGTATTTGAACTTCGCTGATGACGGTAATCACGCTCGGCTCGACACTTCAATTGCACGTTTCGTCGGGTTCCTGCGCCTCGGTTATTTTACGATCGGGAGTAACCCACCGCGGTGGTCAGGATCGCGTCCTTCTCTTCTCCGTCGATTTGAAGTCGCGGATCTCGTTCACCGTCTCATCCCTCTCGTTTCAACGTGTTTATGAAATCCATCAGTATTAGTATGCTGAACTATTCTAATATCGAGCATATCGATTTGTCATAAGGACAAACAGCGAAGCATCGTAGTATTGCACGTGCCGTTTCTATGGATAGTTGGTAGGTGACAAATGTCACCCAGCATGAAAGACAAGGTAATATGTGGGTCATTATGACATAGTACTTCGTTGTAATTTGCATTTTACCGCATTTCTATACCCGATCTATTCCAAGGGAAGTACAAAGTTTAGTGGAAAATTGGAATGACAGAAATACCCACATTCATGTATTTGCTAATATTTATTCTACTAACTGTGACTCTAATTCAGTGTAAGATATGTAAAACTTATTGTTCTCTTATTTTAAAGAAAGTTTCCTAAAATAATTTTGCGTTACAAAGCCACAAGAATATTATGCCTTCCGAAGATCTCGTGCGGTTACGTTGACATTATTTGAGGTCTTTCTGTATGTGGATGAGTTATTATGGTGAATGCGCTATTGTTGTGAGTTCCCACAGTGGGTTACCGTTATCTTTTTGATTTGACGTTATGGTACGATTCAATCAAAATGAAATTGAAATTGGGCATGGTTCAGAGTGTATCCTGTGCGGTTCGCGGTTCTAATAGTTGATGCTAACCACAGAGAATCGGGGAGTTAAAATATTAATGCGTATATGAAATTGCCTTCAATAATCGCTTAGTTGTCTATTTTATAATAATTTTATGCAGAATTTAAAAAATTTTCATAAATGTAACAAACAACTTTTTATGTAATATATATCATGATTGTTCATCAACAAAATTTCTTCTTCCATAAACATGAAATTACATCCCATCTCTATGGCTTATTAAAAATAGAAGAAGGTATATAAGGCATGTTATCTACATCTCTAGTCATATATTAATATATTCATAATTTATTACAGTATCTAAGATCTAAATTATGATGAAAATTATATTTTTCACGCGTAGTTAAATCAGTTAAAAGTACAATTCACTGCAAGCTACCACCAATGTGGTATCATCCAATCATTCTATCTTATCTTGTCGTTCTATTGTACCATTCATCATGAACGCTTTACCTCTTCACTCAAAATTCGCGCTAGAATACAAGCAATGTAACGCTCCGAAAGAAAATCATTCAATGATTTGCTTAACAATGATTCAATTCGAATACAGAACTATATTCGATGCGTACATGTATCTACCTAAAATTAATAATGTACTTTCAGACTCAATAGCTCAGCATCTCCACAGCTTATCGTTAACGTTCCACTTGGGGATACGTGGGTACAGCATACGTTCTCGATAAAAGGAACAACATCGACGGTGCCGGGCGGACGCGACGACACGGTCGTTCCACGGTGTTCAGAAGGATGCTGCGACATTATCCCTTCCGTGTGTACCGCGACGACGAGTGCGAGCCTCGGAAGTCGTCGCTACGCACGCACGCACACGCGCGCGCTCATCCACGGCCGGGCGCGCAACGCGCAACACCGGTTCAACCGGAATCAAAGCACCTCGAAGTCGGTGCGGCGCAACGCGACGTGGAGCTGTTCGCTCGATCCACGCGGGTTCTCTCACGGGCACGTACACGCACCCGCGGGAACACGCGCGGAAAGTCCAGTTCGAAGTCCGGCCAGTCGGTGGGCGCTTTGATGTGGCCGCCGCTCTGCTGCCTTCACTATCCCGAATACCTTTATATACGTCCCGTGCACCGCGCTTTTTCTCTCTTCTCACTCTCATCTCTTCTGCTTCCTTCTCCCGCTAACGTATCGTTCGATCGTCGCCTCCTTGCGGTCATCTCTTTCTTTCAGCATGCTCTTGCGTTCTTGTACATACGCACGTACGTATATACATATTTGTGCTGATTTTATTCTATGATTTATCTTAGGGGTGGGATGCAGTTCCCACATCGAGTCAGCGTTGGTTCAAGAGGGTGGTGATTCGCCAATGGTCTCCCTCCTGCGTGCGACACGAGAGATCTCGTGATCCTTGCGGAAACAGTCGGGCGGGTAGCCAGGTAGGTGTTGAATTCGTAGAAAGATTAGACGGATTAGCTTTTTAATTTCTTTATCAATCTGACGGAAAAAGGCATCATGGAACCATGTAATTTTATATTTTGCAGGATATTAAATAAGCAACAGTAAGTTTCTCGAGTTTCAATTATTTTAATTTTTTTTGAGTTTATTTATATTTATGTTGAAAAAGTTTATATAAATTTTTCTCTGGCTTATAGAACATTAAATCCAGTAAACTCTCTAAAATATAAAAATATTTATGAAAATAATTTATTATTTTTGAGGAAATTTAAATAAAATTAATTTAAAATATAGAACGTGTGCTTGACATTTTAAACAGGTATGATTTTAAACGAAAAAAAACATCCAAGTCCTGTAAACTCCTACAATAACACTAGATATCTTCCAAACAAATGATTAATTACTTTAATAATATTTCTGTCACAGTTCTGCCAAATTAAATGTTTAATTTCGATTCGGATCACCAAACCATTTTTAAATGTTACATAATGTACGGAGACAATAAGAAAGATTTTTTTCCTAACAGGGAAATTCCCGAAATGCAATTGCATGGAGCTGACGGCGTTGCACGTCGATCAAAGGAGCACAGCGGAGTGACGAAAGGCAAAATCCTACGCGATGAGCGACGTGACCGGAATGTGGGACGCAGAAAAAGTCGGGTCTCGTCCCTTGCCCACTGCTGGAGTGTATCTGCGAGAGTACACCGCAGAGCCCGCGTTCCTGCAGGATCAGGAAAGAGGAGGGATCTCCTTCCTGTGCAGCACCTGTAGCGCATAGCCGTGCGTCCATCTGTCCGTTCTGTGGCATCGGTGGGAAGGCAAGGGCTGGCCAGCTTCTTGCGGCGCAATCAATCGAGCCGCCACCGTTGCCATCCTGTCCTTCGATCTTCACTCGGCTTCAATGCTGTTTTCCCACCAATGATACACATTATACGCGTGTATATGGAGATTATCTATGTATTTGTTCTTCCCTCCTTCAGTATAGTGTGATGTTTATTCATATATTGTTTATTTAAACAGGAGGCATAAATTGCATTCTGTTTTGGAAAAATGAACTTTGATGACCAGATGATCATTATATGTTATTCGATAAGTTGTTGAAATATAAGAATATAGATAATGTAAGAAAAAAGTAAGCCTTATGAATAAAATATTGAAAAAATATTTCATTAATTTGATAATTTTTAATAGAGAGATAGATAAAAAGGAGAACAGTTCTATTTATATGGTGAGTTTTTAAATAAGATATAATTGCAAAATAAACTTTTGTGGTTCTTTTCTTTACTTCATGTATTATTGTTTTATGTTCTTCAAGTAGTATAATTGTTGCAAACTTGCATAAAAAGAGAAATAATAATGCAAGCAACTCATGTATGATAGCGTTAGATAGCGTAAATTCTTAACACTACAAGTAGGCATCTGCATACCGACCACAATTTTTTCTGGATTATCACATCAAAACGATGGAAGTGAGTAATGGAGATGAAAATATGACGATGGAAAGAAAATTGCGCTTTCTATTTTGGAAATTGAATTACTGTTAGGTTTCTTAGGTTTCTGGAAAAGACGGATTACACTCTTAGGTTGCGAAAACTTTTATCTGTTCTGTGCTTTGGAATCCATCTTGAAAGGGTCGCAATAAATTTACAGTAACAGTAACGTTCTTCAAAATAAAAGGATAATCTTCAAAGTATGTATTATACGTGTGTGTATGAATCGCAAGTTTTCGTTTATATTTGTTCCCAAAGAATCTAGCTTTCTTCTTTATAGTATGATTATCAAGCTGAACATCTGAATCGACGTGGCGGGTAATGCTTGCTGTATTTCACGCCAAGGTACGCACAACGGCGGCACGCCATAATTAACAGTAGCACGTTGCACGGTGACTATAATGGCGGCACTGCTTTGAGAGAGAGAGACCCCCACGAGGGTATGTTAATTTATTATTTTTTTACTATACTATTCATTTCGAGGCTACTCCCTTCTTTCTCTCTGATTCACATCTCGTTTGTTTCGAAAGGCAAAAGGAAAAGATGGACATGTCGTCGCTGCAGGGAGTTTCGTTATTCTCCTTTTTATCTTTGTATGAAGAAGATGAAGCGTAAGAACTATGCTCTCAGGGTTTTATCAAGCCTGAATTATATTATGCTTCAGTAATTGAGAAAAGCTAATAATAAGGATAATAAAATAATCATTCATGTACTTTTGCGTAAAATTGTACAGTAATAATATACATTCTATGTCTAAGAAAAATTATTGAACTACAATTACACACAATACAAATTGAAAAATTTCTATTCGGAGAAACAGGCCGTGCTCGCGTTTGACTTTCCGTTGTAGACTTTCTGACGCCGCGTGCCAACCTGACCACTTCGCTTTATTTGCATTTAAACGGTTCACTGCGGTTGACAAATGAGTCTGATACTTATCGAACAATCGATTGTCGTCCGAAAGAGATCGCTTTGCAAGCGCCGACCGCGATTCTGGTTGACGAATCTTTTAACTTCACCTTGTTTTAGGAAAAAAGAAGAGGAAGACACTCAAGAGAACAATCGGTTCCTGTGACATGCCTATACAAACGGAGAGTCGTGTTTCTCGCGTTTCTCAACCCTTCCGCTCCTCTTCTTCCTTTTGTCACCGTGTGATTCTTTGTAGGCCCGAATCTATGGGAACAACCGAGAAGGGCGCGCCCGTGGAATTCGGAAGCTGCTATTTAAGAATGCAAGCGTTCGAATGTTTCCGCTTGAACTTTTCACGTCCATGAAGTAAACGTAATCAATCTTGTATAATTATGATTTGTATTCCAAAAGCTTTTTTAATAAATAACGGTGAGTTAGATATCGAAATATAACATTCAGTTTTCTCTTATTTCAAGTCTTACAGAAAGCTTTTATAGAAAGTATATTTAATGTACTTATTTTAAGAAAGAGACGGTTGACATGTTGCAAGTATATTAGCATATTCAAATGAAGAAAATGTCGAGAGTTTTTAAAATTTTTAACCGTCGAGAAATTTAGATACGCCTGAATTTTTGTATGTGACAGCGATATCACGTTTGGTTTCAAGGGCACGAGGTTTATGAACCTCTTGGGAATCGAATCGGGTAATGTCCGGGTGGCGTATGTCACGGAGGAAACTCCGCGCGGGCAATTACAATATTTTCTACGTTGCGAAAGAGGATGGGCTTGGCTGACACTCTGACAGCCCGTAGTCAAATGTTCCACGCTTCCCTGCGTTCGCGTCTCGAGTACGGGACGTGAGCATCTGTATATGCACATGCCCGTTTCCTTAACAGTGAGCCCGGACGAGCACAAGCTCGCAACGCGGCTACGCAATTAGAGGACCTCCGCACCTTTCACGTGCTCCCGGATAAACTTTGGAGAAAAATGATTTCACTCTGTCTCTCTTTCTCGAACGAACGATAGTCATGTCTTGAACTAATTATGTGATTAAGCCGACAATATGAGAGAGGCATCTGAACATTTCCTTACGTTCTCCGTGATTTGATTCGTTTTTCTTGCTGTGCTTATCGTAAATCAGAATAGCAAAAAATATTGCCAAGCCCGATACTTTGACATTTCATAGTAGCGAGAAGAGCGGTTTTACCGCGTGTGAACAGCTTTCCTCGATCCGATAATTCAACCGTACGATTGCGCGGCCGACTTCTGTAGGATCGGTTCCTAATGACACTCGCGTAGCACCTCGTAATTTACAAGCCCTCTCGCTGACTATGGCTTCTTTCTCAGGCTCTTTGATATTCCTAATAACGAGTAGATCGCGTCTCTATGGAGGCAAATCGCCGATCCAACGTCGGAACGGGAGGGGAATGTCGAACGATCTTGAGATAGAGAGAAAGAGAGAGAGTAGCTCCCGCAGGTGAGCGCGTTGCGTAAACCGAAATCTCATTATCGCGAGACAAAGGTGCGACGATTAATCATCGTCATCGCCTTGGCGGGCTCGTGTAGCTCGCGGCGGAAGCGCGCGATAGAAGGCGCGATGCGCAGAGATGAAGCCGCGCGGTGGCGAATGAGGACGAACAAGGGGATGAGGAGGATGAAGGACGAGCGTCAACGCGTGGTGGTCGTCAAAGGTCCATGCGGAACTAAGTCGCGCGCCCTTTGTCCCGCCGTGCTTGCCATCCTCGGTCCTCCTCTCTGATGATTTTTTTCGGGCGATGCGGCTCGATTCTTCCGCAATTCGATGCGGTTCATCTGCGTACGCGTCCGAGGACTTGCGCGTATCCACCAAGCCGGGACATCGAGTGCGTTAAATTTGTAATTACGCTTATTACCTGGGAATCATGCATCTTCCACGACGGCCACCAATGAAATTAATCGATAGACCGAGTCGTCGCGCGGCGGGCGCGTCAATTTCTCTTTTTGGATGCGATGTAATTTTGAGACTATATAATGTGCCGCTATTTGTCACATTTGATAATTTCGATAAAGAAAAAAATATCCGTTGAAAGAGCGTATTAATAATTTATCAAATTCACGAATGTTATATATAATTTTACAGTAACATAAAATGATTACTTAGGCCTTGGACTAAAAATATTAGCTTTTAGATTGTTAATCTTATATTATTATACATTCTTTAATACCGTATTCAATTTCCACTTATACATGATGCATTATATCCGATCAATCAAATGCGAAATTGCGCCATTCTGTTTTACCGCCCTAGATGCAACTCGATGTCTCCGATATTGCGATAATTTATTAACTTTAGACGTGCGAAGGACATGGGACTTGTCCCATTAAGTCTCCTTCTGCAAACATTTCAGCATTCTTCGGAGATACGCGCGTATTCCTGCGTCTGAGCATTCTAATTATCGGTCCCTCATTACGCGAAGCATCCTTCCGCGGCGTAGAGAACGCGACGTAGCGAGAGGCATAACGCCTGTCGTTTCACCACCGAGGTCGAGCCGATCGAGCGCCGTGGTAATTATTGGGTTCAGGAACGAACCGGTCGGTGTCGACAATGAAAAATCCAGGAGAAGGATTAATCCCCGCCTTGCGGCACCTACATGTTCCTCGGTGTCCTCAGGGCCGAAGGACGTTCTCTCCTTACGGAAGTCCGCCACTTCGAAAATCGTGCACGTGGTACCCATCAATCTTGTTTATGCATATTAGAGATTACGCGTACATGTAAGTACACGGGGTGATACACGATATCACGACGTAACAAAAAAAAGGATTAACTACGTTGTCGTGCATCAATCTCCGTACCACGACGAGCTCCATCGACCAGTTCCACGGGGAGTGGATATCTCATCGTACAATGTTATTAACCACCTTCGTTTCTTTCTCGAACATTAACGTCAAATCTTTTCAGAGGAAGTACTCCGATAAATACCATTGCGATTTGAATACCATTTGATGTCATGCATCTTGTAGGTTGTCCTTTGAAATGAAGTCCTCCTATTATAAGTGTCAAGCCGAGCGATTTGACACCGCTCGAGAAAACATGCGAGGAACATTTGAAATATGTAAGAAACATCTAATCGCGAGAGCTTCTTCGCGCGGATATGTCAACTTCGTGACATAAATAATCCTGGATAAATGTAAAAAGAAGAGATGGAGAAACGTGTAACAGGAGGAGAGTAGGGGGAGTAGTGGAATTTCGATAAGCGTAAGAAGGAGCTGCCGGATGCAGACACCGCGTTAATCTCGATACGTCGTGTGTCACCGAAGGTGGTCCGCGATGATGAATGCGAAGCCTTAGGCGGACCTCAGGAGAAGGCGGCAGGTAGCCGGGTAGCCGACAACACACAGCAGGGGGCTCTTCTCATCTCGGTGGTTCGGATGTATTGAGTCGAACGGCGGAGCAACATTGCCTCGCCCCATAACTCCGAAGAAAAGAAAGCGGCGCAATGTAAGCTGGACGATATAACTTATGATGTGACGACAGGTGGAAGATGCACCACGGTGTAATAATAACCATTTTGGCAGTAAATTAAACAGTGTGTCCCAAAATTCCTGCTTGTTAATTTTTCTTCATTCAACAATTTAATTTCAAGACGTTTGCGATAATTATATAAAATCTTTTCAAACATTCGACTAGTATATCTGTTAAATTTATTGTCATCATGAATCGCAAGAGAAAAGATTCGATTGCTTAAATAGAAAGGATGTAATGGATATTTTTCAAGGACTGTCACCTATACAAATCGTGGAAGCATAAGTCGGAAAGAAAAAAAATCGGGATTAGCGACATGTTCTTCCTGCGTAGGCGAGACGCAGATCTTCGTCGTTCAATACCAAAACGGGAGTCCATGGACTTGTGCGATGTCGGAAGGGACTAATTTCATGAGCGATTTCCCGGTTACAATATCATAGATATTTATATAAATGTGAATAAAAATAAATCTTTATCTCTCTTACACACAGAGGTGTTTATCTAATCGAGAACTGTTTAAAAAAATAACAAAGTCGACTCTTAATCGGTAATTTTAACTTAATAACTTAAAAATGCTGGTAGTGGTACATGCAAGTTGCAAAAAGTAATTTTTAGGAAAATGCAAAAAGAAACACAATGTTTTTCTACTTAAAATAACCGGAGTAAATAATTTGTAAATGATATTTAGATTAACTAGATTGTGTGTAACATTTGTCTTATTTAAAAATGATATATTGCTATTTAAAATATATTTCTTAAAATAAAGATGTTAACGTAAGAATATATTTAATATAGAGTCCACGTCAAACGTGGATTAACTCATAGATCGATATCTCGACAAATCCTTGTGATCGTTGCACCCGATAAACGATTTACTCAGGACTATCCCAGACGGTGACTTTCGTGGCAGATTATTACGAGTCTTTATATGTTTAAACGTGACAGGAAAGCTTTTAAGAATCTTCTACTAGGGTGCTTGAAACGCGGTATGACGAGCCATTTTTTCTTCTGTGTTATTCCAGCTGCTGTCATGGCTTTTGTTTCGCGTAATTGAAAAATCTGTATTATTTTGACATCTTTCACATCCCTCACAATTGTTGCAAAAATTCCAATGTACTCTATAATCTATGTATATCTAGGGCAATTCATTGGAGAAGTAATAATTTAAATATAATTATTATGTTTCTACATTTGCATTATTTCAATATTGCAATATTTTATAATATTGGTAAAGCATCTAGGAACTATACATTATATCCTTCAGATGCGTATCCACCATCCACCAGGCAACGTAATATTCTTCCTGAAATAGTCAGTAATTAGGAAAGCAAATGGCGCAAAGAGAAATTTCGCGACCATATATCTGAAGGAACTGCGTTCTCGCGTGCATTCGAAAGGCGAGGGAAACAGTTTTCGAGAAACCATGCGCAGGTTTGCATGGGGTTGGTATAAGGGGCGGGTCGCATCCCCATGACAACCGTTGGCCCCGCTGATGAATCGACTTCGTGCGCGGCACATCGGTACACCGGTGAAATGCGATTCCTGATTACCTCGCAAACTTGGGCCTCCTAATTAACAATCCACGAGCGCATTCGTTACTCGAGTTACAACTTTCGTGGGTTCGTACTCAGCCGCGCGCGTGGAAAGCAGCTTTGTAATCCGAGCGCTGATAGACGCTTTTTGAGGATAGCTTCAATTATCGTCTGCTGTTACAAGCTATGAACATCCGACCCAGACCAATCATATTTATGTCTAAAGATGGAATTGAATATCTCAATGAAGGAATCCAGTATTAATGTAATAAATTATTTGAAAGCAGCATAATTAATTGAATCAATTATTTAACAGCTTATCCAATAAATTTACAACTACGTTTACAATTGTTGATATGTACTGACATATTCTTTTCACAATTACTCTGTCATTACTGTACCATTCTTTCTAAGTAACAAATGACGCTCCGTCCATAAAAAGAAGTAAGTGTCACTTCCATGAAGATGAAGTAGAGATATTAAGCGACATTGCAGTTAAGCGACATTCCATATTCGTGGTGAATTTAAAATACGTCGAAGTCGTCGGCGGAAAAATTCACCATCCTCCTTCGGAAAACTTTATGCGGGGAGATGAAGCGCAAAGTCGCACACGCCCACTCGCATCGCCGGAAAATGTATCGTAAATTGTCGTTGCAAAGTGCTTAATGCGACTGTTGCGCGAAGAGGCGTGAGGCGGAGGAGAAGAGGACAAGGATGAGGACAAGGTGGAAAGGAGATTCTCGGAAGGGAGACAAGCCATTTCATCGCCCATGCTGGAATTTCGAGTCGGTGGATGACGAGTCGGTGGTGCAACGAGAGCATCATCGGCAGGCTTGACGGTGCCTCTAATGGCTCGCTAATGTTGCCCGCGAAGATAATCGAGCGTGAGATCGTTCAGCCGATTTTCTTCCGCGCGGATTTTAAGGATAACGTGGACCGATTTTCCGCCTCGACTCGAAAGTACACCGTGCATTTTGCGAGATGCGGATGGCGTTGCATTTTCAAGATGACGGGGAATATAAAATGAGGCAAGATGAAGTGTCAATCTTTTATATCGCATGTGAACTGTGTATATGAAGTTCTATACTTCTGGTGTCTTTTAAAGATTTTATCAATATAATCCAAATTGCAATTTAGTGAATAAGTTAATATGTTTCAGATTATTAAAGATTAGGTATTTTATTTTAAAACTAAAAAATGCTAGTTTATTAAATATTAAGTTAAATATAACTTTAGCTGAAATATTCTTATATATACATAAGTTTGTGTGAGATGATTAATAATCCACTTTCTAGTAATTCAATTTTGTAAACCTCAGTAATTTAAAATACAAATAATATATTAATTTTGGACTATTAATATTGTATTTAAAATCTCGTCTTGCCAGATTGATCTAAAAACGAAGGTGATGTATCGACGCTGTTGCAACATAATGGTCTTAACGGGAGAGGTTGGGTTGATGGTTCGGTTGCCCTCAAATCATCGCGGGTGTGAGGCAAATGACGTTCGGCCACGCGAAAGTAACGCGATAATGACTGCCATGAAAAGCCCCTTCCATGATATCTGTTGCTTTGATGTGTCCTCTTGATGCCTTCGCACCTCTCACCCTTCATTGATTTTCATTCTTTTCATCTATACTTTAAATTCTCATCCGTGGTTTATCGAATTGATTTCGTTCAAATCAGTTAATTAACATTAGAAAAATCGATGACTCTTGTTGTAAAGAAACATAAGCGTACATCATAAAAACATTAAATCCATAAAATTTGAAGAAGTATCAAGTATGTTTAACTGACTAGAGTATACGTAACAAATTATAAAGCTTTGAGAATCATGTAGCCATTAACGAAAAGTGTCGAACAAAAGTGTAAGTGATTTTCTCTTTTAGTGTATTAGAAGCTACTTGTCGTGGGAAAGAATGTCAGAATACGTAATTATAGGTCGCTGAATCACGTGTCCATTATTGTTAACGTAGAAAGGACTGATCTAACACGATGCGGACAAAGATACTGAGCAATTCTGTGAACACACGAGTTAGTAATCTGCCATTCAGAAAAGTTAGCCGGGCATCTCAGGTTAATTCGCTACTTGCATTCCGCTCAATGACCACACGTGAGCGTTTCAGACGCCGTAATGAATGGGCACAGATGCGGATGAGGGTTGCTTTTGCTCGGAGTCGTACGTACTTCCAAATGTCGCAGTGCGAGGTCAACAAAAGGTATAATCTTATGCGATATTTAATTTCTAATGACAATCTGTTAAAAATATACCTACTTTAAACATCTACAGCTCTTATTACTTATGATATAACCTCTATGTTAATTATGGAAAATATCTGGTGATAAATATTTCATAAAATTTCGTATGTAATTTAATTCCAGAAACTTTTCGTCATAGTCTGTTTTCCTCATGCTTAAAATCAAGACTTAAAGTATCTCTTCATAAAGAACTGTAGAGCCATACTGATAATAATTCGTTGCAAGCTTCAGTTCTCGACTCTTTAATCAATGTCTACCGCCCGTGGGCTGCAAAAACACAAGTCGTACTCGATCTCTTTTCTTCCCGAACAACAAAAATCGATAAACACAATCTTTACATCGATCGCAGTTCCTCTCTGAAAGTATTCGTGGCTCGACAATCGAAGCCCGCGATTATGGTCGATTCCTATCAAAGATTGCCCAAAAAAGGGGAATTACTTAGTCTCCACCACCCTCGGTGGTGCAGGTCGCTGCCGTCCGTCGAGGGACAGACGCGTCCGTAGTCGCAGTTTGTCGGCCAATGGGACCAGACAGAAACGCAATCGCAATGCAGGCCAATCCCTCTGCTCCGTTCGTCCACCCGCTCTCGCTCGCCCTCCCGTGCCCGGTAATGACAATCATTACCGGGGAATGATTGCAGCGTCGGGTCCGCCAGCGCGCCAGCCGTGCTATTGGGGGATGGAAACCACCTTATAGAGTCTCTTCTCGGTCCTCGATGCGAGCGGATTGTCACATGCTCCCGCTTGCACGGCATAGAGCGCGTTTCCTCTTCTCCGTCCGCGCTTCCTGCGAGTTCGATTTTGCGGTGGAGAACTTTCTTCGTGGTGTAAGTGACCGAGACATGGCGGTCAGTCAGTCGAGGCGAACAAAAAAAGATAGCGGTCAGAAGAAAGTTACCGAGGCCATATCGAGGCCGCACTTCCGGAACACCCGCGTCGCATTATCGCGATACCTCTCCCCGAAAGTGAACCGCGACATTTGCCTCTCTTTTGCAGTTTGTTCATTTATCCTTCGTAGTGTGAGTGTATTGTGTGATGGAAAATGGCGGCCGCTCACGCGTATTACTGGGTGTAGGAATTTAGCGCGTAGTGGCTAACTGGTTTGCTTGAAAACTTTGTGATTCATTCTTTTGATCAACAAGTGATCAAATTAATATTCGGCTCGAACTGAAAAGACTCGAACAACAACCGGTATACGTCTTGCTCAAATATGAATATCAGTAATAGTTAATACCAGTATTCGCGCATGAGTGAGCGAGTATACCAGTTGCGTTTCTGATGACAACTTATTCGTAGATCGCGATAATGTATCGTCTATTCTATGCGTGACGTTGTATAACATTGCCATGGCTTTATTTAGAGTGGCCCTCGACAAGTTCCAGTGAAAAGCCCTCTCCGTGCATGTTATACGTGACGAAGACGTGGTGGTCTGCATGGCACACATGTCGCTCTAGATGCACGAATGTTCAGCATTGTTGGCGTTGGAACAGGCAAATCGTCGATCACTGCATTCAGGTTTGTTGATCCTTGAACCTCCTTCGATCTATCGTATCTATCGATCAACGGGCGTCCATTGCAGCAGCCACGTTTAATAACAGATCATGCAAGCGCAAGAAATGGCGGCGAATTCGTACGGCTTCAAAATCAAAGGTACCGTGAAAGGGAATCGAAGAGAGATTGAACAATCACATCTTACGATGAAGAGAACGCGCATCGCTGGTGATTACGCAAACGCACAACGATCGACAAATATCTTTCATCAAGGGATTTCTTGTGTATCGCAAATTGGACGGAAAGAATTATCCATTGCCAGGTGATTATGCCAATTCCTTCCATGTTCTCACGGAACAATGTCGAAGCGTTTCAAGTGACGCGCAGCACGTGCACGATTCAATTACATAACGAATAGATTTATGTGCGCGGTGCTAGAATGTGTCACTTGGATTGCGTAAGAAGACAAAATCCGCATCGTGTCTATAAATGTCAGACTTATATGCGAGTATCATGCCTCTGACGGCATTTTAAAGATTCTTTTCCTTAATATCGATTAGATGATAAAGCACTTTTATGAAACAGATATTCATATAAAAACAGATTATTATAGTAATTAAAGCTGTGAAATAGCTAGACTTGTTTGAGTAACTAGACTTGAGTAATCAGACGTCGCGACGAGATACAACGATTCTTTTTTACACTTCTGATCTGTGTGTAATCCTAGCAATTAGTCATAATAATTGCTTTCGATATTTCGGTTCAGCTGTCACAGATACTGGCATGGCGCCGAGTCTCGCAAAACTTGGAAACCCAACTAAGTTGCAGCGTTTACGACTCGAGAGTCGGACAATAATTGTCGCTTGAGAACCGATCGTTTGCGGATACCTGCGAATTTTGCCGTCTGCGAAGGACATCTCTGAGTTCAGAAACAACTCCAAGAAACCATTTCGCAAGAACCACGTGAAATTCTTTGGAAGGTAAGGATTACCTTTTTGCACAAAAACCATGTAGATGTACGACATAAAAGAGTCTGATAAAATTATTTTAATCTTTTAAATTATATGGATCATAGTACTTAACTTTGTTATCTTTTCACGCTAAAAACTTTTAAATTAATGTTACAAGATTTATTATATTTACCTTTATCTATATATAACCTATAATCATAAACTATATCTCTTATACTCATATAGCAATCAAAAGAAAAATTAGAAACTTTGTTCAAAGTAGATACCTAAGCCGTTGTTTGGTGTTAAAATAACAATCATATCCACCCTAACAATATTAATAAAACTAATAAAAACAAGTATCCACTTACGGAATAATTGGTAGACCACGCGATTGATAACTATAGTAACGGTAAATTAACTCTGAAATGCGGATGCGAAAAACGTTTGATGAAGTGATAAACGAATTAAGACTCGGGGAAGCGTGACATTATATTATATAAAGAAAAAATACCATAATAATTGTCGCGTGTCTATATAATCAATCCCGTGGGTGCATTCAGGAACGCAATCGATGGCAAAGCGATCGCCGTTAGAATCAATCTCGTTGGTGTATTAATTTTTAGATCGTGTCATGATAATACGGAAACGATAGTAGAAACTTCAGAAGCGATTATTTCCACGTTTGCGGATTGCTGTGAAACCAAGATTGCTTCCAACATTATCCGATCCCGGCTTATAATGATTGTGCCCGCTGTATTTAATCGTTACGCGTGATCGCGCGGAATTCCAACTCTTATCTTGATCTTTTTTAGCGCAAAACTACGATTTTTTCGTAAAATGATCGATTATTATTGCTTCGACTCGATATAAACACTTAAATAAAAAAATATAAGAACGCACTTCATAGATATCAAAAAAAGAGAAGTTCGAAAGTATACATGATCCTATTGCATGAAACTTTATTTTTACAAATTATGGGAGATCATTTTGACACATTTTGCGCTGAGTTTTCTCTACCGCATGATAAAGAGAAAATGATTCAAGTAGTATGAAATAAATATATTTTTTAAGCGCACTGTTCCCAATTCGAATAAAATTAGAGTATCACATCAAGATCATTTAACTTATTTTATGGATTTATTTTATACAAAAGTGTACATTTATGAAATATATAAAAGTCGAGAGTAAAATGATCTCTATGTCATAAAAGTTTGTGATCTCTAGCTAAATCTGCTCTCTCGGGAGAGCAAACGTCAGCACAACTAAACCGCTACACTAAGCAACCATTATCATTCGCAATAATGACAGACGTCCGCGCTTCTACGGTCTGCCATTCCGGTCAGTCCAGTTTCTACTACATGCTTATGCCTCTTTCTCACAACTATCGATTACAAAGTATCTGAGGTACGCTGAGCTATGTTTAAGGAAATGAAAGAACGTACGCCTCAATGGTGACCGCGTTCTGGCCCACACCCATGCGTGATTCGTGCGTATCGCGATCGTACGCGCTGCTACCGCTTGTATATGCCGTAATTTCTGTTGTAAAAAAAAGAGTTTAAGAAAGCGATGTTTATAAGCCCGCTCCACTTGAATCTATTTCATATCTCATGCGTTGCGTTAACATCACCGGGTACCTCCATACCCTCCATATTACTTTTACGGAATAATGGAATAACGGCTCTTCCGCGTTGACGCAAATGGCTGTTTCGTATTTTCCGTAAATTCTGGGATTATATTGGTATCAATGTATTTCTACAAGAAATTATGTTTTTTTAAACCATAAATTTTTTTATACTTGAAATTTTCTTTTATTCCTTATAAGAATATGTATATCACTGCATTATGTGAAATAACAAACAAAACAAAATATAAAAGTCTCTCTTACATGAACGTTGCAGCTGATTTTTATAAAACAGTTTACAATATCAATTGAAGTCATCATTCCTATATCAAAACATCAATTCAGTTAATATTAGATCTTAACTTTTCTTTCTCTTGATTGCGATTTATACATTTATTCGCTCGCTAAATCCAGTATTTTTATCCTGAGCGTTTTCGTAATAGCTTCAATAATAAATTTTACTGTGAAAATTTCTTTTAATAAAGTCCAGAAAGCATTTTGAAAATACAAGGTACATCGGGAACATTTCTCTCTCTATTCCTTTCACCAGTTTACTCTTTCCGTTCAGCTACTTAGAGACCTTTCTCCAGCGTATCAACTACAAAGTATCAAAGTGTTCGCGGAGGTATATTTACGGAAATAAAACTGAAAAGAAGAGATACACGCGCGGTCCGTGTCGGTATCCACGCCCGTGTGTGCATGTTCATGCTCATCTTCACCGCGCGGCGCGTATACTCTTGTGCGCTCGCGCGCTTGCTTGCACATGTACATGCAGACATGCACACGGAAATGCAGTTCCCGCTCTTTTTCTCTCTCTTTCTCTTCCTCTCTCTTTCCCTCGACGGTGTGCGTTCTTGCTCGCCGCGGAAAACATAATGATGGCGAGCGAGCGAAGCTGCGAGCGTTCGTTCGTCCGTCCGTTCGTTCGTTCTTTCGTTCGTCCGTTCGTCTGGGACTCGTGTTGGAAACCGGCGATAAGGAGGGAGTGTCTACTGCCGCCATAATGATAGCTCTGAGTGCCTCTCCGACTCCGTTGCACCGCACACTGCTCTCTACCGCGGCGGCAATGCACGCCGCGCGTATGCACATGCACCAAGCCCGGAGTTGTGCCGTTGTTGCGCGGCAATGTGCGCTCGTGCATGTGCGCGTACAAGCACTTTGTGCGTTGCGTCCGGGGGTAGGAAGCGTTCTCGAAGCTCTGGATATCTTGCTCGTTTTGACTCCTCACGTACGCGTCTCGTGCCGAGCAATATATAGTCGATAGTTCTGAAACCACTGAAGAAAACGCACGAGTCACTTTGCCAATAAATTCGTAATTCTTCCCTCAAAGATGTGAGTCGAGAATGAGTTGGCTGGAAAAAATACTTTTCAAGAAAGGCGAAGTACCCTTTGAACTCGATTCGCATTGTGAATAACAAATGCCGGAGATATAATGGTCGCTTTTAGCGGAATATATGAGCGCGTGAGAGATGATTGATTCAACGTACGTTTCGATGAAATTTAAGTTTATTGCTTACGTAACGTTGCCGACGGACGAGCATAATGTTCATGGGATAGGGGTAAGCAATAAAAAATGCATGCAGTCGCGTGAGTTCCCCGGCATCAACCCAGTACGTACACCTCGAGGGTGGCCTCGGGGACGACGCGTAGTTATTTATTGATGATGAGAATTAATTTTTAAGTGACCGCTCGTGCGTTGTACATTATCCACGTAGAGTGTGCGAACTATGTATGGAAATTTTCATCCTTAATTATTACAACGTCGATTTTTATTACTATGCCGTTCCGCCGCAGGAAAGATACATCCGGTATACATTCCAGCACCGTCGTCGCAGCCACCGCTGGAGATTAGGAGATCATTACGAGAACAATGCGTTCTATTTTCCAATATTTGCTATAAAATAAATGATCTTCCAATTTAACTGAAATACTTGAAATCTATAATAAATCAATGTTATACGTTCATCCGTTACGACATCGATAATTTTGACTCCGAAAGGGACGAACGCATATTATCAACCGAAAAACGCGCCATAAAAACTCCCTGATAATTCACGCTCAACCCTGATCTCGTGCGGCACTCGAATCCCTGATCGAAGGGCACCACACCCTTGGCCGGTTCCGCGACGTAGCTGCGAGGGTTACACCAGGCACACAAGCGTCAACGGTGTACATGTGGGCCCCGCCATTGGTCGGGCCGGTTCAGATTCATTAGCACGCGGTCGGCGATTGGCCGGCTGGCGAGGCGCTCGTCTTTTTGCTTTCCGCACGCGTAATGACGTGCTGCGCGTCTCGGCCTATATGCAACCGAGCGATCGTGCATGGCAGATAGGTTCTGCCCGCGTCTGCTGCATGTGCATCGCCCACTGCGCGCACACGTATATAGAAAGCAGCTCGCCGAAGGTGGAAGATATCTCGGGGGGTGTGGAGTTACCTGCATCGCAAATGGGCCTCCACCACGCAGCTCTGCCGCGAGCGGCTCGAAAGGATATATACGCCCTTTCTCCCCCTCGTTCCTTCCCGCTGTTCACCCCCGACCAGAAATGATTCTTCGAGGGCAGCTAAACAGTTCGATCGGAATTTTCGCTCCCCACACACGGCTGTAATCGTGGAAAAGATCGGGTCGCCGCGAATATTGTAATTTCCGCGATAGGGCTGAGATTTTCGCACCGCCCTTATTTCGTTTCTCCCGTTCTGTTATTAATTTGCTGGAGCTAAATGCAAGGGAAAGTTAATTCTGCTAATCTTAGAATCTTAATTACATAGACGAGAGAAAGAGTGCATTATTCTATACTTTTTAGGGAGAGAGAATCTGCTGTTAAAAATAGTTGTGTAGTAAAATATGCACAAAAGATGCATAAAAGATAAAGCAAAATGTCATTTTCGCAAAAGATGGCATTTTTACGCGACGAAATAACTAATTCTTTTTTCGTGTTATTCATAAAGGTAATAAAGTCGAGAGCAGCTATACTTTTTTGCTTGCGGATTATTACATGCGTAATCGAGCGCCAGATACGGTAACGTATACCCACCTGTGAATGAATAAGAAATTAGGTATGTGTGCATGCAAAAGAAGACGCATTAAGGTGCAAATTTCTGTCCGCGAAGAAACACCCACTTAAACTTCAAGAAAGATATTCTTAATAAGGATTTATGTTAATTTCAACTATTACGTGTAGTATATCAAGTATCTTAAAGTGAACATGTGTTTTTGCCTCCACTTAATAGTAATTTTATACACATTGCATACAATTACACTTTTTTATATGCACTAATAAGAATATTATGAACATAAGCTAAAATACTGTTCGAGATTGCTTAAGATATGTGCAAAGTGCCTTCATGTATTTGATGGCATCTCTATTTTACGCAGGTCGACATATATGATCCCAGATGATCTCTTTGTTAATAGTCGATTGTTTCCTCTTAACGTTGTAATGGCTTGTATGAACGTGACTCTCAAAATTGGTGCTCGAGTACCAATGTAATCGTACCGCGACAGTATGCCCCTATGCATTTCCAAGGGAGTGTCGAACCAGACATGGGGTGAAGTCGAATAGTCCTCAAAGCGTTATTGAAAGCTCGATGTACGATATTCGCGAGCACCAAGTTAATGCGCTGGAAATAATTATTTTTCATTATCTATCAATGCTTTCTCACAGCGTGGGCACGATCTTCCGCACGAAAGGCGTGAAGGCTGCGGAATAATTAATCAAATGAGACTTTATCGGTGTTGACGGTCTAACTGCTACCGTTGCGCTCGTTTAATGATACCAGCGATGATAGCCAGCGAGCGTAATTAATAATTGCTGCCCGTCGGCATTGTGCCTCTTCAAGTATAAATATGTGAGCATATATAAATTTTTGAACAATCTAATACAACTTTTTAAGTTTGTTATGTTTAAAATTTTGCACGTATGAATCTTTTCCATGTGAAAAGTTGTTTTGAAGGAATTAATTTTCTTTCATATCTAATACAATTGTTAATTAATAGTAAACAGATAGACAGTAAGCAGATTTATTTAATTATATTTTATAGACTCTTTAATTTTTTTTATAGATACAAATTTTATTATTATTTTCTCAACAATACTGAAGTATGCGTTATACGTGCGATCGTTGTGTTGGACGGAATTTTGAACGTCGGAAGCGTCGGCGAACGTACATTTTCAACGTTTCCGTTATTATGCCATCGTTACGTGGTTGTCGTGAAATTTTAAGTTTAAAATGTGGCATAGAAGATTTTAATTTTGCATTTTTTCTCGCTATTGTGCGGCTTTTGATATTAAAAGGCATCTAGTGCGATGCGTATCAAGTGCATCAAATGATACTCGGAGGCCGTGTGTATACATCATCATCGTGTAAAGTCACAAAGTCGGAGCTTCATGGAGATTACATAAATAGAACATGTAATTATGAGGCAACATGCAACAACATTACTAATCACTGCTTCCTTGTTCTTTGTTTCTGAATCTTTCCCAGCCAACTTTGACACATAGGCTATATCTTTGTACGCACCCTTTATGTACCAGCTTAATTTCTTACTCTACGCCGCGCCTAGTATTATTGCACTCTACATTTACGCTGTACATACGAATAGTTCTTTCTTTTAGTTTGATAATACAGCAAAAATTATAACTTTTCTTCAATCGCAATATTTCTGTATTATTTTATATAGTATAAGTAAAATGAAAATGCGTTATCTACTGATAAATTTTCATATATGGAATATGTAGCAAAATAATAGTAAAATAATAATAATAGTATTAAAAGACAAATTGTTTATATTGAAATTACAAATTATTAATTGTAATAAAAGACTTTTAGGAATACTTTTATCTTGTGAGTTATAGAAGTTAAAAAAGGCAGATTACATACTCTTCTTCTTTTTTGACAAATATTTTACAAAATCTATTAGTATAAATTAATATCGTAGTAAAATGCAAGCTTTAAATACTGTATTTATTCAATAAAAATTTAAATAAGCTGTAAATACAATGCAATATAAATAAAATATACATAATCATATTTATGATAACTACTCAACACTCAAAATTATTCTTTGACACAAACATACAGACACAAAATGGCCATTCAAACGTGACTTCGCGTTAGCAGATATGGATCGCGCCCTCCCTGATGGTCGGAGAAATCCCTCTCGGAGGGATGGCAAACGACCAGAGGACGGGGTTGGTGTTACCATGGCAACAACGATCCCTCAGTAGCCGAACCCTCCTACACCCTTCATTCAAGTCTGCTACCCCTATAATCCGCTCGAACTCGAAGACAGCCGCTGCGCAATTTTCGCGAGAGGATACGCGCTTCTCCGATGTATCACGAGAAAAAGAGTAAATTATAACATGTTTGCCCAAAATTGATTTGATAGAACCATGGAAAAATTAATCAAACAATAATATTTTAACTGATTTTATTGTGTGAAATTTTGAAAGTTGCTATTTTATTCTTTAGCAAAGTTAAATGAGCAATTTAAATATGTATAAGAGTTTTCAATTTGTAGTTAACATAATATTATATGTATATCAATTATGACCAATGGTGTTTCTCATATATCTACATTAGATTATCTAATAAAGTTTTAGCTAAAGGGAACAAGAATTAATTCAGACTAAATAGAATGCGTTCTCAATTGTAGGATCAATTGAAAATATCAGTAATTTTTTATCGATAGTATGGTAACGTTAATTCGTGGTGATTGTCTCGCACTAACACTTGAAAATGATTGCTATTTCGATAATACGCAAAGATAACCAATGAGAGAGGTAAATAACAAGGCCTGAAATTATGAACGCTAGCTCTCTCGATGAGTAGACTACACAATTTGTGATGTAATTGTGAATACAGATCGCGGATATATTTACCGCGGCGGTTACGTACATGATTGCAATTAAAATTACTTCGATCACTGATAGCTCTGCGCGTTGATCCGCAGAATGCTACATAATCATAAATTACTTCCAGGAATTTAGTATGTGTACACAACCACGCTTCTGTGTGATTGTGCAATATTGTTTCTGTTTGCCTTACATGTTTCTCTTTATTCTTCTTTCCAAAAAAATTCTCGCAAGAAACTGTTTTGTGATCAAGAAATCATATGATCATCGGGAAATTAAGCTGAAATATTTGTTATAGATTGACATATTTAAATAATATATCTCTTGCAACTCTCTCTATTGGGAATTGGAAAATTATGGCATCCCTCGATTAAATTAATAAAATAATAATACTAATAATTAGTCGCTGAAGATTTCCGTGGGTTATATTTAATCGATTGGCGTAACGTTTCATTCAATCAGCGTCGACCAAGCAATTAACTCTTTTTGTACTGCAGATGAGAGTCCCCTAATCTGCAAAGAGCTCGAAAGGTGACACGAATTTGAAGTGGGATTCCTGCGTATCTCTCATCCATTTGGCAACCCCATCGATCGTATTCATGTACCCCTTCACCCCTTCAACAGAGAACGAGTCACAGAATAATCAGAGATAGGACGTTTTCGCGACGTCTAATTACTGTGCGAGAGTTAAAAAGGGAGCGGTCGATGGTCGAATCTTTTTGCCGCATATCTAACGAAGCAGTGAAAAGATATTTTAAATTATCTGGTCCAGAAAAATGCTGTAAGAAAGACAGCGGGATCAAAGAACCGCCGTGTTCTTCTTCCGTTTATTAATTATTTTTTAATTTTTTTATTACGATGTGCTTTCTTGCCCTGAGGAGATACGCATACATACATATATGTATACGCATACGCCGACGTGGGCGAAAAGTCCGAAAAAGAACCTCCTGGAGAAGCGAGCGACGCGGCCGATCGCATATTGTAATATCGTCCGACCGATTAACATAATATCTCTGCTCCTTTCGTATTCAAAACCGGCCACCGCCGCGGCCCGAATAATGGTACTCCGTGTTTATACTAATGCTAGGTTTGCTGGGACGAGCTCTAAGATCATAATGAGGCTTCGATCGAATTAGGCAGAAGGGTGTCTCTCGTCGCGCTCCTTCTTGATTTTGTTCCACCGACGCTTCTTCCTTTTGCCTTACTTGCATCGGATCCTCATAGATACCGTGATAGGTTTTACGGGAATGCATCATTAAAGAAGTTGAAAGGAGAAGAGGAGAAAATCAGTACAAGGTTTTGTATTAGATGTTGTTTTGTTCTATAATCTTATTAAGAATCTTTTAACGAAGAGATGATAGTCTGAGATTAAATATTATTCTGCACAATACTTCGTGAAATTCAAAACTAGTTTATTTTCGTGAATATAATGTTTGCATTTTGTGCAAAAAATTTGTATATGTCACTGATTAGCTAAAATATAACAAATCTAAGTAAAATTGTATCTAAGTAATGACAATTTTTCGATATATATATATATATATATATATATATTTATGAAATAGATTTTATACCTTTATATGTCCAATTATTTAAATTTCTAATTTTCTTTCCCTCAATTTAATCTAATTTCCTGCGCTGCAAATTCTCTTTTGATATGCATAAGCATGTCTAATATACATATGCAATTCGCAATGAACCATCAATGATTCGTGAAATAATGCAATCTGAAAGTAACTCCTCGCTCTAGGAAAATCAACAGTTTTCCCGCGAAACGAGCTTAAAATTTCCCCTTCGTCGGTCGGAGAAGTGCCATTAGCGGCGGTGATGGCTAGCAGAGCTTTAGAAGCTCCCAGCTTTCCCGCATCACATCGTCGCACTTTCGAGTACGGTAACATCGGGCGTCGCTCATTATTCTCTCGTTGTCAATGATGTTCGTAATATAGCATCCATTCCAACCACCGCCTCTCATCGGGGTTGACCGAATCGCTGCCTTTTAATCCTAAGTACGGAACAATGCTGTTGGATTCTCGCGATGACAAATGCAAACTTTTCCTCGAGGCTCTTTCTCATTAAACATCGTTGGAATAAGCATTTCGTTCATATTATTTCTTATTCATAACAAATATACGTGATATAAATATATTAACATGTAATAAAATTATATATATCATGTAACAAGTTTAATTTCAATTAATTTAAATAATTAAATAAGTAAAAAGTTATGGATAGTACGCTAATTAACGCAAATAAAGCATTACATTAAATATAACACAGTATTTTTATTTATGTTAACAAAAGTAGTTTCTTTGAATAATATCTCTTAATTATTACTTATTAACTTGACAAAGTCACGTTACACTTGCAATGTAAGTTATATCAGCGATCCATTCTATGAAACAGCACTGTGCATCACGTGTAGACGTATATAGTCATCGCACTGCGCGTTTTATGGCAGAATGCATAGTGGTGCCTAGTACTAGACGTTGCGGTACTCCATATTCGCAAGAAATGGCGCGATAATCACTCGTCATCGCGGTCCCTCGCCACAATGATGTGTTCGTCGAAATCGCCGCGGCTCTCTTCAACATACGCGTGAGTAAAACCGCGAGTACGGTAATAGTGCCGTGAGCGTTGCCGTCTCGGATAGCGCGCGTGGTGCAACATCGGCAGCGGACCGTTTTATGTCGTACGGTCGGCATAAAGCGCGCGATCCGGGGACCACAGAATTCGGGATTAATGCGTTTTTAATAGTGACATAACTGCGCCGCTCGTTCGCCGGCGCTTTTTTCCTGGCGCGCGCTTCGCGGAAAGCCCGAACCTACGTGGCACCGAGTGGATTTTTAACGATCCGAAAAGGGAGGCAGGCCACACCGGGGGAGACAGAAAATCGCGTGCATACGTTAAGGCCAGGAATGCTCCACTTTCTTGCGGACTACCGCGATGTGCACGAAAGCCAGAGAACACGGGACACGCATCCCACTCGTTACGCTGCTGACTGCAGCCAATTTGACAGCCAAGAGAAACCTTGATGCGCCGACGACTGCGCATCTCTGTCTGTGTCCGTCATTGAAATGCATTCCCATTTAAGCGTTTCAGAAGAATGTTTCTCTCTTCTATTCTACCATTTAGGAATTTCTTTACTTTGTGTTACTACGTTTATTGAATAATGTTAAGTATCGCTTTGCAAATTTTATTAAAACAAATATGCATCAGGGGAAATCAAGGATGTATCAGTTACAATTAGATAACATTTTTATTACGTCATATCTATGAAATTTTACAGTTATGCTAATTAAAGGATATGAACTTGACGGATCAAACGTACTTTCTTGCTGCTAAAGAACAATGGGTATTACTACAACAATGTTTTAGGCGCGCGTTCTTGCCTGCCGCCATTTTGCGGTGGAGCCGAAGGTGCTTCGTCGTTGCACGATTCCCTCTTCGCTTTCTCTTGTTCGTTTTTTCGCGGACCGTTTCGTCGTCCTAATCATTGTTATTACGGGAGGTCGCCCCGTTCGCACACGCGCTTTTTCTCCCTCGCTCATCCCCGTGCATCCCCCATACGCATGGTCTCCTCCACCCTCGGCGATAGATTTCGGTCAAGCCAATTACATTTTTTCCCCGGCCGTGGAAAGAATAAAACTATGATATCGCCGGTATCGCGCCGTTCCCCACCTGCCCCGAACAACGCCGGTCGACCTCAGAAACTCCAAAAACGATCTCGCAAAATTCATAGGCGCGACAGACGCGCCTAATGCCAATAATCATGACGGTGGATCATCATCTCGTGATTTTCGTAGCATCGTA
Source organism: Ooceraea biroi (assembly GCF_003672135.1). Lineage (NCBI taxonomy): Eukaryota > Metazoa > Arthropoda > Insecta > Hymenoptera > Formicidae > Ooceraea > Ooceraea biroi. The sequence goes on from NC_039512.1 coordinate 6,825,931, forward strand.
TTCTAATTCCCGCGCATCACCCCAAGTCCTTATAAGTAGAAATACGTAGAAAAATATCGTCGCTAAGTTTGCCTTAATTAATGCGCGCTCCTTAACATAATTCCCTGACGAGTATAGTAATTTCTTCAAACCTGAATATTAAAGAAACAAAATTCCAATATCTAAAGCATTAGCGACTTTGAATAGTGATTAGATACAATAGCAAGAAGAAATATGAGACATAGTAGAACACATTCTACTGTGAAATTTCACGGCGTGTAAAGTCATGAAAATGAACATCAGAAAGAAGACGAAGAAAATCGAGTAAACACGCTTCTTGTTCTTGTTAAAAGATCATCGTGCGAGATTATTACCGAAAACATCTAGGTAGCCATAGCGTACCATTAGGATACCACTGAAGCAATCAGGAATCACGAAGTCGTCGTGCTTCACACGCGAATCTCGTTACTCTTCGATTACGAGGCCTAACGAGTGCGTCACGGCGTCCTCTTACGATCTCGAAGACAGCTGGTCGGCCGAGGAGGCAGGAGAGAGCCTCATCGTCAATTTTCTGCCCGACAGAACCGCGAATCCGCGTCGTCGATCCGCTCCCCTCGATCTAAGGCCCTCCACCCTCGTCCGTCGATCTCACCGGCTCTCCTTCCGATATTCTCCGTCCTCGTGGCGCGTCTTCCTTGCTCCTCCAGGCCCAGTAATTGATATTATTATGGGCCGGAGAGGCCCTCCCATTACGTTATAAATGTTACACGGGTCGATTACCGCTCTTTGTTCCGGACATGCTTACATTGTCCGCGAACAATGCTGGATCCTCTTCCTCCGCGACCTCTGGTTCCCTGGCCCTAGCACGTCGTACGTGAAGAGGAAGAGGACGGGGCAGAGGAGAGTTAACCCCGCGATTTAACCTGCGAGATATCGAAATATCGGTATCACGCTCTTTTCTCGGCACGATAGCGCTGATGTTCCCTTTTGACCACCCTCGGTGAGAACTTATTGGGATCATTTGTATCCATCAATAAAAGCAGCGACAGCTTTTATTAAGCAATAATTATAAAAATAAAACAAATGGTCATAAAAATGACAAGAAGTTCGGCGTGAAAAAAGTGTATGTAAAATCATTTATAACAGTTTTTTCTGCGAAATCTTGCAAATGTAAAACGAGTAAGTGGTGCTAAGTGGAATAAAATGTGTTTAAATTACTCAGTCAGATGTGAATAAAATAGTCTATATTCTGAATGCTAGCATAAATTTTGCTAAATGTACTGCAATGTTATAATCGAGTTATATATTTCGATTTGCATTGATCACTCAATCACCTTCAACCATAATATATGCGATGTTGTATAACAAGAGAGGATGAGTTCCAAATTAGCTGGTGAATATTGCGAATATTTATTTGAAAAGTTAACATCACCAATGCAATCAATATAAGCTAGCAATTGGGTGTAACAATTGGGTGAACCTAAACAGCGTGTCATAATGTTTGTTTATTACGTTATGAGAGTTCCGAAAATACTTTCTGTACAGTCGCGTGTGCGAAGAATAATTGCAGTTGCGATTCGGGTCGCCGAGCCGCAGCCAAACAAGCAGATGCTTGCAAAAGGAGCATGCGAATCGCAACAATGCCGTGGCAAGGCCGAAAACACGCTGCAGTGGGCCCAAACCCCTTCGATTTTTAATTTGGTCCCTCTTCTTGCGGCACGTTTTATTTAATGGCGAAGGCGGTAACCGCGCACGGACCCACCGACCAATGGCGGGCCGGCTGGAAATCATACACGGGATCGCCGGCCGCGCGGCGGCCTCCGAGAGTGGAGGTGAGGTTAGGTTAGACCGGGGTTATGCTCGCTCCCCGCGTCTCCTTAACATTCGACGGGCCTGTCCCGGCACGACATTGCTCTCGCAAGAGGTGGGGCTCCCTCTCTTCGATCGGCGTTAGGTATTTCTTCTCCTTCTTCCACCATCTTCTCTTTACCTCCTCCTCCTCCTTCTCCTCCTCCTTCTCCTCTCTTTCCGCTGTTTCTTTTTTTTCTTCTTTTCACAGCCGAACGTCTTCCTTCTTCTTACATGTACCGAGGTCTATACTCCATTCTAAAGTCTTTGGTATTGGATGGGAAGCGAGGATATATGCGTGAAATGAGAATTATTGTATGCATCTAGCAGGTTCAAGTTTCAAGTGATCCTATAAGCGAAGAGATTTTTGTGCTTTCGGTGAAGATTAGGAATAATTAAAAAAAATAAAAAATGAAATTATTAATAGCATAAACAGCACATTATTATGAAAGAGGAAAGAGTATCGCTGAAGAATATAGAAGTTTATCCAAATGTGAAATAAAATAAAATCATCAAAGACTAACTTTAAAGAGGGTTATATCTCTGCTAAAAATTCTCATATTGTACATTTTATTATAAGCTGTTTTTTTATGTGGAATCCGCAAATGTTCATTATAGAAAGTAGTATTGAACAATTGATGAGTTTTACTGCATATCTTCTTAACTGGGATTATTAATTATCCTGAAACAATGGCCGAATATCACTGCCCACTTTTTCGGTCTTCATGGAGATTCTTTCTCACGTACCTCGTAATTTTCTCGCGAAGGTTGCGAAACTCTTTCATCCGGTATTGTCGGACAAGAATGGAATGGGAAGTTAAGACGATAATTAAACCTCGGCGACAACATTGGCGCCCGATAAACCGATCATTGTCTACTACTCGCGGCGAAAAAATTCAAACGGCCGATTAACAGAAGCCAACCAAGTTTCCTTTCGTTTAATCCGGAGTAGTTCAGGGAGTAATTCACTGTACGACTATAGGATAACCGCGTGCGATGAAAAAGGGTTTCCTCCGCGAGGGTACAACCACCCTTTCGATGCGGAGTTGAGTGGAGTACACCGTACACCGACACCCTGTAAATCGCACGCTTCGATCAGAAGTAATTTCTGATGTAGCAAGTGCCACACTTAGATCAGCAATCATTAGACCTAGGGTGCGCGTTCTCGATGCAGTTCGACCTAAGCTATATTGCGCGCTGGACGAACTTCCGTAAAAGTCCAGCAATAGTTATAGATCGCATATCTTCATCACGCTAGTTTCTATCTATCTACACGTGAGTTTCAATGTACAATTCAGCGATGTAGATTATCGATACGTCCTTTGCTGCATAATTCTTTGATGCTGGCGAAGAAATGTCCGTGATCCAAGACAAATATTGTTTTCTAACAGAATTATCGAGGAAGAAAATGTACAAATTAGCTTTATTGATCATTGTATAGATACGGTTTATTAGGTATTTTCTATGGAAAAATATATTGCAACTAGATTTAAGATTGGCGTGACAAAAATAAAAAAATCAGTATCAGATTTTTGTTTCGGATAACATGATAATATATTCACACGTTTAGCGAGTAGGAATCACATGACAATGCGTTGCTTGCGTGTCGCGGTTTGATCAACGCAATTTTCGTTCGGTCTATCATCGGGGGATTTAATCATAAATTCTGTATGAGGATAAAATGGTGTTTTTATTAGCTCCTCCACGTTGTTTGGAATTGATGATTTATCGTTTCCGCGTAACTGCTAAATCGTAATGGGCATCAGCTGAACAATTTATTGGGACCCACAGTTCCGCAACTCTCTCTCCTCTTTCTTATGCGAAAGCTCAATTGCAAATTAAACGCAGGAAGTGTCGTCATCGTTCACCATCGGGACATACAATTATAGCGAATTAAAGATCAATTTTAATTACTAAATTGAGGGGCGTTAAACCATTACGCGTTTATTCATTAACGCGGCAGCGCGGCAGCCAGTTAATAAATTCTACAGAGAATTTGTTTAATTATTAAAATGCAACCTTTGCGTGTGGCCTCATCGATGAAACATTCTAACCGCGATTCCAATCGAGGGAATAAAATAGCGCATTTATCAACGATCATTATAAATCTAAAAAAAGGCGCGCAGGGTGCCATACATTGTAAGGACACGCACGCGGTCAGGTTGATCCTCACAGGTTTCAATTACTTTGCCGCGGAATCTTTTTTCCTTTTTTTTTTGGAAGGTAACACACGCACATTCAGGGTTTCTCGGTAAACGCGAAACGCCGTGCGAGCGAGCGCTGAAAATTAGCATCGCCGCCATTGATGCGCCTGCTGCCTCCGCTGCCCCTTTGTCGATTCTTGCATGTATTGATCGATGCCACCGTAATTTTCGTATCGCGTGCCATATCACCTGCCACCTTTCCTTCCAGTGCAAACCATATCGGCTCGGACATTTTTCCCTCAAAGTCGCATTTTCTTTTTACCGCGCAGCTAGCACGAGAGCCTCTGAGCGCGCGAGTATCCGAGCGCGTTGCGCGTACGCTAATTTTCTCCCGTGGAAGAGAGTTTTTTTCGAGACTACTAATTCTGCGACGTAGAATCTGATTAATCGCCCTGAGCCTCGAAGATAAAGAAATGTGCAATTACGGAGCGAAATTGCGCATGGCCGCTACTTAATTACTGCGCTGAGTGCGTAGCGCGAGATATTAGGACGGTGTATAAATAATGGCAGATTTTTTGTAAGTACATACACGCGCACACATAGGCTGTCCGAGAGAAATATATAATTATGCCAGATATATTTTATATAGCATATTATATACTGCAGCGTTATTATACTGCGTACTCTGAAATTTAAAATTTTAATGAATCGCTTTCTGTGAATTATAGATTTTAATCGATAATATATAATTTTCTAATAGCTACGTCTTTCGATTCTTGGAAATATGTATACCGTAAATCCGGAGCAAATAAAGATTTACGACTATATCTTTATTCGGATCAAATATCCTTTCTATGACTTCCTTTACTTACGCCTTCTTTTTTGAATCCTCTTCGCATATTCTCTCTAGTTTATTTTTATTGAGATCGAACGTGCACAGTCCCAGCATCGTAATCACATTTCCGTGTTCTTTCATATTGCAGGTGCAGTGCGGGGAATGAGAAAAGGAATGAACGAAAACCTTGAACCAATCGTAAATGGCGCGAAGTGAAAGCGATCGGTCACCACAGTTTTCCCAGAAGAGCGCGAGTCACGAAATTATCGGCTTGTAAATCGAACCGAAGGATCTCGTTCCTTTTGCGGCAAATAAGCGGCTGTTCGGTAATCCAGTAGCGAATCGAGCTCACGAAACGTCGAAAGTGAAGAACGCAATCCCACCAATTATCAAAGCATTCGACTAGACAAATATCCACGCTATAAATATTGTTTGCATCATTTCATTTTAACTCTTTTATCTTCTTCAAATAACATTTTGATGTCTTATACGCATATAATGAAAATAAATTTGCTGCTTTTTTTAATTTTCTCTATTTGATTATAATCCCGTTCTTTTTAAATAGATAGGAATGCTAAATGAGTTCAAAGTAAGTAAAAGTTCTTGGCAATATTGTATATAATATAATTCTGTTTCATTATAAATTATCTAGATGAAAGGGAGTGGACCATATCCACATGAGACACTTTGAAAAGAGATTGTAGACAACGTGTCACCTTCTTCTAAGAGAGAGAGATGAGATACCACGGCGACACTTCGCGGACAATACTCCGTGACTCGCACGATTATACGCGAACACCACTTAATCACCGTAATAGGGCGGACATAATGGCTGATACGATCTGTATTTGCTCGTTAGATTCGAGCTATGCTCTTCCACGCATGCAAAAGAGCGCTTTCCGTTTTGCCTACGCCTGCACAAATGGCAATTACACTGGATAGTAATCTTGTATATAAATTTTTGTGTAATGATATATCGTAACAATAATATGACAATAATAATGTGTGACATGAATTAAACGTTATGATTAATATAAATATGTATTCTTCAAATTTTATTTACGATGTTTTATTTTTCTATTTACTCTGTCGATAGATACACACTTTAGAAATTAATACACTAATCATTTTTCCCCTTATTTCATAAATATAAAATTTTTGATATTTTAGAAATACATATTTCATAAGAAAGAAAGAGTGAAGAAAGAATAGAGGTAAAGTCAAGGTAATAAGTAATATCTCTCCCTATTTCCCTCTGCTCAAGATCGGCAGAATAAAGCACGATACGTTACATCACATCAATTGCAAAATGACTGCGTAAAGCCGAAGGCGTAAGTGGTGTGTAGGATTCGATTTCGAGGCGTCTGAATTCCGCGGACACGTTGCCTAATTGAGTCATCGTGCCATTAATCGCGTAATAATCGGGCATCGCAAGTAACTCAGCTGGCACCGATGGTAGTGGATTAAAGTTGTGGGACAGACAACTCAGGCCCGAAGATCGTAGATCGATGTCCAATTAGGCCCAATTACATATTATGGGTAATCGACCACGGTCGGTAAAAGAAGCTTTATTCCTCGAAGCAAAGCAGTACATCTATGGCGACAGGTTTTGCAAGATCGCTTGCATCGACAAAGACGAAGAGGGGACAATTCTTCGATGAAAGGTGATGTATTATAAATTTATAAAATACTTTTAAAATTTATAATACGATCATGTTTCGTTAATGTATCAAGTAAGTGAGTAAATGGATAACATGGGCGTTCAAATTGGAGTAATTTATCAAATTATACAGAAAATGAACTCCCTTCCGGAAGATTTATATATGAATATAGATATTAAAATATTTATAAATAATTATAAAAATCAATTTCCACTTTGGTAGATATAATAAACATTGAAGAATAAAAAATACGTCATTGCGAAATTAAATAATTCCTCTCAATAAACTATTGCACGTGGTATGCACATATGTTTCTATCTATCACGTCTATTAAATATTGCACATTCTTTCTCTTGTTCAAAACTATTTCCCATTTTCGATTGCGCACTTAGCTGATATTCGGGAACGAGTCGTACGACTTTACGACAACTTGCTGTATACTGTAATCTGTGTGGTTTAACGAAGTTCCCTCTCGCTGGAATTCGAGCGATCGCGAGACTTTGCGGAGCGGCGGAGCACGAGCGGCGGAACATCGCGTGCTTCCGAAATATTCCGGGAATATGCTAATTGTCAGTCAGTTTCTTGTGGCACTGCGACTGTTTCTACAATCGGCGATGGCCTCTTTAGCCGCAGCCTGCTCTCCTTCCTTTACTCTCGTCTCGTAGCTTCCCGCGATATTGCCGTTCTTTGTTCGCTGCAATCACCGCCGGTTGCGCTTCGTTAAACATGCGATGGATCGCTCCTCCGCCGTTACCTTTGACTTTTGTTCTCCGGTGACATTGTTTATCGAGTGACTAGCCGCATTCGTGTCTTCCTTACTAGCCAAATGCTCGTAAACAAGTGACAGTGTTTGATTATTTTAATGTAAAGACTGCACTACATTAAGAGAAGCTTACATGACATTGTAATCATTTCACTGTTTAAGATAATCTTATTTCAATATTAATTTCAAAAATCTCTGTTCAGCATATAGTAATCTAAATATTTAGATAATCTAATAAATTCCTCAAAGACTTATGTAAACTTATTAATATAAGATGAATAGAACAATTTTGTTTGATATTGATTTGTGACTTTTTTCGAAAAAATTTATAAAAGATCCTGAAAATATTTAATTAAGAAATATTCCGATTTTGATTCACTCGCTGCATCTATGTTAGATCTATCAACATGATTCTCCATCCAGCCCATTGTATTCTCACGAATCACGCAAACTCCGCGAATTCTGGTGCTACCGATGGAAGGATTGAATAAATTTGAAATTCTCTGGAAAAATGGATCCTGGCCACGCGTAAGCGAAGGCCGCGAGCGGGATATCGCGTGTAAACGCGAACGTATTCAATTAATGCAGAGCGGATGTTGTAGAGCGAGCGATACGGCGCAGGGGACGCTCCTCATTCTCAAAACGGGAGAGCGGCCATGTACGCCGTGGAGTTAATTAATGGGAATGAAAGGAGAGTGTGCGCCGCCATGGCACATACGACCGCGAAGTGAGATACGTTGGTAAGGTGTCGAGGATCCTTTGAGTTATAGCAGACGATCATAGCATCTAGGACGAGTGAGTGTGACGACCAACAGCGAACCAGATATCGCGTCAATGATAATGGATCCATGTTTCGATCAATTTTAGCGGTGCAGATCGTGGAATACGCCGCTTCACGCTCTACAAGCAGTATATAGAAATATCCGGAAACCAGGGCAGCTCTATTATCACCCAGAAGTTATACGAGCTAACTGAAGTTTCATCGCCGCCGAGTTCCAGGTACAGCAATATGTTGTTTTATGGTGCAATCATCGGTGCGGTAATAATCATTAAATCCTTTGAGCGAAGCTGAACGGAGCTGCGGACCTCGGCGAGGTCCGTGTTCCTTCGAAGTATCTCGTCATTAGTGTGACATTATCCATCGAATTTGTTTTGTGGCTATTTATTCATTTTTCGTAACAAGTTCGTTGACCTCGCATCAAGAGGGATGTCAATGAATGCAATTCATTTCTTATCGATATAAATCGAAAATTGAACATTGCGAGAAAAGTGCAAAATTAATACAAACTACTGTTAAACAATGACAAAGAAAATTAATATTAGGTATAAAATTTATTTTATTAAGATTACATAAAAATTTAATAAAATAACACGCGGTTCATAATAAATAATCTTTTATTTTATCACATGATAATTTTTAAGAATCTTTCATAAATTTCTTCTCTTAGCTAACCCGAGTGTTATCGACTGAATTCATTAGGATTCTCAAACTGGTTGCAATGTTCTACTGTCCGTAAAATGCCATCCTCTTGCAGATTTCTTTTACCTTTCGATCATGTCAGGAGAAAACGAGATGAAGGTGAGAAAAAAACGGGACAGGCGAGAAGAGCGAGAAGACTGGAAAAAAGTTGGTGATCCGCGACGACGACGGCGCGATGGTTAGTTAGTCGGTTATGGTGGTCATAATTGCGGTTTACTGTCTCTCAATAAATATATACGACACACATCGTTCGGATCAAGGTGGATGGCGAGGCCTTCCAAGGATTTGAAATCAAGCGGTGCGTATACGGGCTCGGCAGGGAGAGAGTTTTTATGGCCGTTGCTTAATATGGTTTATGATGTTTTGTCCTGCTTATGCCGACCCGCCGCGGAACCGGAAGACTCCTAATGATCCGCTGAGGCCGCCGCAGATGATCCTTGAGGATGCCGAGAAATCGGGCACGATGTAGCGCCGGTAACGAGACCTCGTTATCTGACCGCTTGCGGATCGAAACGCCATTGTTGAAAACTCTATTGGGTACTCCAGGCATCACGCATTTTACATTACGAAGCGATAATAGTACCTATCTAATTGCGTGGTCTCATCGTCAAGTCAGCAATAGACAAGACAACGCCCGATAATTAACTTAATGGTCATCGTGAATGTTCCAGTTTCCTAATCTATCGTGCATATTCGATGTGCATGCAACGTATCTTATCGCTATGCACCAATTATGAGTTTGCGAGTAATTACAAAACGCCCGCAACATTGTGTCACTGTTGAAAGTATACGGCATTGAATGTCAAAATTACTTCGAACAATATTACATAAGAGCCATATAAGCCAATAAAAGCTTCATAAAAAGTATCATACATTATCATTCTAATTGTACATTCCAAAGTAACGATCATTGTATTATAGTTATAATATTATAGTTCAATAATGCCAACGTATATATGTTGCGCTGATATTACTAAAACAAACCATTATTAATCGAGCCAAGTGCATCGGTTGTTTATGCGGTCGATAGCGCGTGACAAGATACGGCAGGCCATATTGCGACGTTATCAGTGTGCTATTTTTCACCTATGACGCTGTACAATACATACCATCGATTAATTCTAAAATGCACTTCGGGGATGCGTGTAATTTGCTTATCGCGTACAATTTTGAAGGTATTCCCTCAGCAAAATTTTTATTTTTTTACCCTATTTACTTAATTAGATTTTAGCTTGCACAAGCGATCCAGAAAATTAGTTTATTAGAAAATTAATTTAAGTTAACATGCGCAAGACGCAGATATAAAAAAAAGCATAGATGGTAAATGAGAAGGTTGATATACACGAGAGCGTCGGACATTCGACGTATAAATATGCACATGGTCACCGATAGGGCGAAAATGCTCGCATTTATGGCTAATTCGGTATAAAATTAGCAACAAGGACAGGTCTACTGGTATTACGCACGATCATGTGAGCAACGCTAAGTAAATAGGCTCGATTTCGCGTGCATTATTGGCGTTGTAAGTTTGGCGGGCTATTATCCTGCAAAACATTTTCGTTGAGTTTACAATGAAGCGCCAAGCTCTCCGGCTCTCTTACATATGTATAAGTGCGTTAAACGGCATCGATTACATCTCGTGTGGCATTAATAGCTGCGACACGCGTTAGTTCCGTGAGACCAGTAAAAAAAGACGAGTTTAACGGCTCGTTATTCCTATTATTTATCTTTACAACGCGCTACTTAAATATGTTACGACGGCCGACGTAATCAGTGGTGCATGCCAAGCGTTTAATACCGGATTTGATAATTGCTGTTGCACCGTTGTGTGATATTTAAGAGATAGGTCAATGGCATTAATAGTTCACATATTAGCGGCCATTACTCCCGAACAACTGTTATAATACGTCTAATGTTCTGCTTAACGTTAATATGCTAACAATCATTTCGCTATTTACTGATACCTAACCGCATGTTATCGTTAAATGTCTTTTCCTCTTTCTCTATCTTTCACATGCTGTAACCCTGACTTAAATCGCCATATAATTTCGCTGTTTACCTTCGTCATTTAACGAAAAACGTCGTGCATTTAATTCCCGCGTTAACGCACGGCATTTCGGTCGATATCATACTCAGCGCGCCGCTGCATGCCGGTCGATGATTGCTCCTTGTGAATTGTTAATTGTGCATGACTCGTAATTTGCGTTTAGTGCGAATCAAGTATTAGCGCATTCAATGCGTAAATATTGTTGACTTAAATTTCAATTTGATTACAGCTCTCAAGACTTTATGAAAATCCTGTTTCTATTACATGCAGTAAGAACAAAATTTCTGATTCACACGTGCACACATGTATGATTCATCTTTAAATATATATAAATATTCTAGAATGCATCTTTGTCTATTTTATTGTTATGACATTTCATATTTTGCAATATATTTTATTTATATGCTAAATAACTATCCTACTTATTTGGATATATTATTTCTCAGTCAAATATGCTACCAATGTCTGTGAAGGTTCCGCTTGCTCATCGTTGCAGCAATTTGTGGCTCCAAATTTTGTCCCACACTATGCTCCACCTGCTTTCTGTCATCAGCGGTGCGTTAATGTTCGTCGCAACTGTTCTTTGTTCCCTCTTTGTTGGGAATTTTGAAATCGAACCAGCCCGAGCAACCCTAGCATTAAAGATGACCTGACTTGTTCTCCTGTAATGACAGTCCGCTGCGAACGGATATGAATCTAAGTCTTCCGACCTTCCAAAATCCAACACACAAGTTATTCCGTACATAACATTTCAATCTAAATATACAATACTCAAAATTATTAATAATTTGAATCGTACTTACTATTAACGTTACCTACATTTCGTGTTAGGTCGATATAAAGCGATTTCTTAGCCTGTTTCATATATCTATTTAAGCGTGAAGCTCATTATCAGTAATAGATCTAAAAACTGCGAATATTTTCCGCACGAAGAAAGTTAATAGCAATTCGAACATCGTAGCGATATTTATGCCGATTTTTCCTGCCGGTACTACTGTATATCGCGTCGTTAGTTACATGCGGTGGCAAGACGCGCGGACAAGTAAAAAGAGGATTCTTGTAATGCGTCGTGGGGAAGATGCATTAACCTTCCCCAGTAATCGTATTACTCGTCTTCATCTCGGCGATCTTTATCGGGCAAATCGCGCGAGGCGGTTGCGCGCGACGGGAAGAATGCAGCCGATGCGACAAGAAGAACGCGAGCCGCGCATTCTTACATAATAATCGCGAGTGCGGCTTGTAAAACCGCGGCGTATCCCGGAATCGCGCGTCTACGACGAAAAACAGGAAGATAAATGAAATTCATCGAGCGACCAACGTGCCGTTCGCTCCTCTGCCGCCGAGCGTGGCGGATGATCGATCCGACGGAAAAGCGCCTCGGAGGAGACGCGCGAGTGCATAGCGTAATGCGAGTAAAAACGCTTTGCAGCAGAAAAAAAAGAACGATGTATATCGGACGTATCGTCGAGGAGTTCCGGATGCGGATCCATCGATCCGACGCGAAGCCTCGTTTTTCATCCCGCGTGACATACATACATAAATGATCTCGCGGCTTTTTCACACGTGGGCCCATCTCGCCCTTCGCGTTTCTCGCTCGACGTATCTGCGACACGACAAGGTCGCCGTCGTTCGGCTAATCGATGGCTGTTCCTCCCGCACCGTCCACCTACTCGCGCATGTTTCGTTGCAACTAAAAAGAAATCTCTTGCCTGTAAAAGGACAATGCATCTCCAGCGCGCAGCGCGTCTACGATCACGAGGACATGTATCCTCAGTAACTTTCCCTTCCTCGAACAATTTTTTTCGCGGTGAATGGCGCACGGGACGATCGATGTCGACGAAAAAAATGCGGTCGATGCTGCAGTAAGGACGCGACGTGGACACGCTCGAGAGAGGGTGCAGCAGGGCCGGCGCTTTCCGTGAACGCCAGCGGCTTCGTTTGATGCTTTTTACCGGATCCTGGATACCGTGCGTTCCTGTAGTGCGATTGGCTCCTTCCACGGGCTCCAACCGGCCATTGGTCCTCTTCGGTGGATATCGGATCCCTTTATGGTTGAATTTGCGTTTGTTAAAAGGCACCTGTTGTATCTGCAATAGTAACATCCATTTAGGTATAGTGAAATAAGTTTGTCATACCATAAAAATTGACGATTAGACAAAAGATCTTTCCACCAATGTGTCTTCAGTGTTGAGGATCGTAAAATACATCTATTATATATATTATATTTTATTTATAATATTTTACAATATACACACGGTAATTTTATACAATACATATTTAACTAAATTAGTTATATATTTATTAATTTTGCAGATATAATATCTGGCTTCTTTTGATATATGATATGGAATTTTGTGTAATTCAATGTTTGATTTTTTTCCTCTTTCTCCTTCCATTAGAGAATCATGAGTCAATTCGAATCAGTCGAATTGACTTCTTGCCCCTTTTAAAATGATTTAGTTCAGCTAAATTAACCAGGATGAGAGTCGAGTGCAAAACGTTTCACACGCGATCGCTTCTAATACTTGATTTATGAGACACCCTGTAAGCAGTCAGAGGCAACTCTTGCTTCGTCGTTTCTAACTGATCCTCATATTCAGGAGAGTCTGGTTCTCCACTTCCTGAAGAGATGGCGCCACTAGGAGTGGTGTCTTCAAGAGAAGAGCCTTCAAGAGAAGTAGTATCTTCTGACTTCGAGTCGAGCCTTCGCCTATAGCTTCCTTCTTCAATCTTCTCGCAAGGAAACCAAGATCAGAAAAGAAATATGTTATGACAATAAAAAAACGTGTCAATATTCACTACAATGCGTACGTCTCCGTCATTTCGCCGGATAACAGCCGGAGCACGTGGAGCAATTAAGATAATATTAATTACCGGAAAATTAACGCGTCGATAATCCCGGCGAAACACGAGCGAAAGTTGGGCTATAAATCATTACGCGGAGGCGTAATAGCCGTCTGTTTATTTTCAATCTTCGCGATCCCACCTGAGAGGTAGTGAGTTAACAGTTCGGTTAAACGGCCGCGGACGATAATCTGCGGCGCGATAAAGCGCCGTGTAACGTCGCGCAATAAAATCGCAATCGCTCGCGATCGCGCCCGACACGATGAATTAACCACATGCTATCCCTATTTATAACGCGCCCGTCGACGTATCAGCGCACGGCGATTAATTATGCATGTGGCGCTATTACGCCACCGAGCGCGGCCGATGGCGAGCGGAGCGCGCGCGAGTTCGCGTTTGAAGCGAGCGCCCGAAAGCGGACTCGCGCAAATTGGGCCGGCAGGTAGTTAACGCCGGCTTAATGGGAAGCACCTTAATCGTGATCACTGGCGTTCGTACACTCGTTGGTTTAACTGCGCTACGACGTGGCGCTTGAAAGAATTAGCGTGTTGGGTCGTAGGTGCGAGAGAACGGAGGGAGACGAAATTACACGGCGGGTAATTAGTTTCACGCGTGCGTCGTTGTGTTATTGTGAGGTACTCGTTTCGATCGTACCCTCTGCCTTGCCTCGGAGCGTGGAACGTCCAACGAAACCGCACATTACATTTATGAATATATTTTATGTGAACGGCAAAGAGCGGGATGAGAACGCGGACACATCGCGTATGCAGAATAAAATCGAACGAACGTGTTTTATTATGCCCAGTCGCAAGTTACCGATGTAACATTTAGATCACAGGACGAGGGTTGCCTGAGGTTCACGTGGAAACTGCTAAAGTCGACAACGAGATGGTTACAAAACGTCGGCCGCAAGCGATAGAGGAGGGCTCCCCTCGCCGTTCCTTCAATTCAATTGAATTCTATTCCGGCGTGCAGTTGATATCATTGAGGTCGCCACTTAAATCCTCATTGTCGTTCGTCGCTTATTGTTTCACCCTTCGGGTACCGGGGCGTGCGTACATACGTACGTTTCTCTTTCACATCCGTACCCGCACCTCTAACCGGCCTGAAGGAGAGCGGACTCGAGGGTCCGTCGCAGGGCATCGACAGCGAAATAGTAGCGGATACTTAAACGATGCTATTTCTCAATGAAGAGCATTATCGTGCTCATAAACTGCACGGCATGCAGAAACTTATGCTCTCTTGTGCAACCGAAACTTTATAGCGTTGTATTTTCTTATCAACGATGTCGACAATGCGTCATCCCTTGTTGAACATAATTAAATCAAAATAGAAAAAGCAAATTTTGGAAATATAGAAAGAAAGTGTAGAACATATATTTTTATATATATTAATTTATCACAAAGTATTATTTACTTGAACAATTTTGTCAAAAATATTAGCAAGAATACAATTGCTTATTACATTAATCAATACGTTAACGCGACTTGCGCGGCTCAATTGCAAACTCAGCTTGACTCAATTTAAATTGTCCAGATATCCTGTATGTACGAAGAAAAACATAGTGCAGGAGAACATTAGCAGCAACTAATGATCTTAAAGGTTGACACCATGATTAGGAGAGGAGTAAGGACACGCACACGCAACGCGGAAAGAAGACGAGATTAGAAGAAAAGGGAACGGCGAACGCGGTGCGCGGGAAGAGGAAGAAATGATCGGTGGCCGGTCGGCGTTCCCATGTGTTACCACGAGGTCGATCAGTCCGGTTTGTTCGAGCGAGCATGTGGGCCAACAATGCCCACTTCGGGAGAACGACCGCGACGCACTTCACTCCGTCCATTATATTCCGTACACGTTTTCATGCGACCGCCGCGGTTGTGCCGGGGGTATTCCCCGTCGCAGCGCTGTCGACAGCATCGAAGGGTGCTCCACCGGCCGCGCGGTTGAAAGACGCTGAAGAGCACTCGTAGAAATTCGCAACGTGGCAAATAGCGTCGAGTCGCGCAACATGGGACCCTCTACCTGTGCCCTATCAGCGGCGAAGTCGAAACTGAAGTTCCTTCAGCGGAAGTTCGACGGCGGAATCTACGATTTCGGGCTTCCGAGAGCATGGCAATTTCTCTTCGAGAAAAAATCCTGCTTCACGGTCTCCGAAGTACCGAATTTTACTTCGGAATTTCTTATCTTGAAGTAACAAGAAATCCTGCAAAAAATAAATGTTTGTAGATAAATGCGAGTGACTTTTGCATCAGCAATGCGTTCTACATGCTTGAGTGCACATGTACCAAACGAAACTTGTTTTCTGTCGCGGCAATCCACATCTCAGCTATTTAATCACTATTAATTACTAATATTCTTTTTCAGTAGTGAGAAAACGAATGTTTCTCCGTAAAATGAAACAGTAACACTGTCGCTACAATTGCTGACTGTATCATCAATAAGACGATAGTAACACCCATAAAAATGATAATTATCCATATGCCACGCGCATAAGGTCCGCCCCGCACATTCACGGGTCCTCAGATAAAATCTTAGATCCTCTGCGTAATGTATTCGCATCGATTACCAATGCACATTAAACACTTGAGAAATCGACTCCCGCGGCTGCCATATAATGTTAGCTCATATTATTGTCATCGGGGTACACGATCTCTATCTCTCCGATCAAATCGCAATGAAGTCATTAATTTTCATTATCCATGTGCTGTCCCTTCTTTCTCTCTTTTGTCCGCGTGCACCGACTATTTGTTTAGACATCAGTGCGTTGCTACTCGTAAATGCAAATGATATAATACTAATTGCTACTCATTGTCGTGCGCACAGATACCGTATCGATAAACAAATAATAATGACCTTAATGAATTTCATTAATCCTGGCAATGCCGATGCGCATACAATGCAGAGGAGCGCCATTAATGTCTTCCACGTTCGAGTCGAGCCTGATAAGTATCAATACGGAGGAGATCCCGCGATACCCCGTGGCGATCATGTAAACTGAATTATCCCATCAGATTATATCGTCGTTGTCATTAGGGCACGATCTCTATCGCCTTCTCTACGTCCCAGCCACCTAACGGGGGTGCCCCCGTTAACAATTCCACTTGATTCCGTCATTGGCGACGTTGGAGTTCCTGAATGAGTTCGTAACGAGATGCACAGCTAGAGGGCTGGGCTACGTCGGGGTTGCCAGCACGTGTCCTCAATGGACCAATCAAAGCTTACCCTCTTCTCCTCGAATCTCTCCCCGATGCTCACTGTCTCTCTCTCTCTCTTCTTCCGTCTTTCTCCCTATCTGGTTGTCCATCTCTCTTTCTCTATCTCTGCGTCTCCACATATTTAACAACTTACATTAAGCTAATAAGGTGCTAAATCTAATGGAGCAGAAATTGAAATTGTTCCTAATGCATTTCAGAAAATATCACGCTTTCTTTTGTGAGGGGAGATTTATATCATGTACATCTTTTTATTGTAAAATATATCTCTATGGTTAATAAAAGTGATATTAGTGTAAGCGTGTTAACAATTTCTAGCGGTAAGTCAAAAGTGATCTCCGTAGTTGCTATACTTGTTCAGGCGTTCAACGAACCGATAATGATTACGAGAGCTAGTAATGAGATGGCAGCGGCGTGCTTTTTTCTTTTTTTTTGTACTTTAATTTACATAATGGAACCTTTGGTGCCTTTGATTTTAGGTCAGTAAGAATCACTTCCAGCAGCGAGTTCAAGAATTGCTGCGGTCGGCGCGGCTCGGAGGATCGAACGAGATCGAGGCGCAGTTCGTCGTTTCCTTGGCGGAGAGAGAATTCGAGAGTCCGTCGCTTGGCGGTTAACGACTCGTGAAGTCGTCGTTCGTAATTAATCATCGTAATGCTAATGACCTTTCCTTGATGGTAAAATTTTACCGCATGCCTATAACACTCAGTTGGATGCTAATGTGCGTACACGTGTAATCGAATCTTTGTCTTTTTTTATGCTAATCTCTCGCAACTAAAAACTAATGGCACAAAATTATTTAAAATCTTATTAACACTTGTTTTAATAAAACGATGTATTTACTACAATTGTAATTTTTACGAACGTAATTTAAATTGTATATTCAGTAATATTCAGTAGTTGCATAATTATAATTAAGAAAAGCAAGAATTCCTTCCCTCCCGCAGGAACAATATTTATGCAGTAATACGCATCGCGATAAGCCACATGGAAGACATATCCCATTAAGCACGCGAATCGCTCGTGTATTCTTTCTCTCTTCCTCTCTTTCGACATGTGTAACGAGGGGTAGTTTAATGCGGCCTGTTGAACGTGGGTGATTCGAGAATCGAAGCGTGCGTTGAAGCGAATGAAAAAGGCGCGAATCGCGCGAGCGTGAACGGACTCGATGGGATTCGACCGATTTCGCACGTTAATCAACCAACCATTTAATTGTTGGGGTACGTAGCAGCTTATTGCAACGTTACGGCAACGGATTCCGCAGATTAGGATCATTTCGATCGAGTGAACAACATCGACTGAATGCATTGTTGAATAAATCATAGGAGTCCTTCATTTCAGATGAAGCAGTCTACTTTGTTAACGTTGAATTGCATTTTTTCAATCAGTTACTTATAGATAGCTTCCAGCTCTTCGGCAAAATCGACTCGAGAGATTTATATCCGATGCTGACGGATTCTGTGAAACGTGGCTAGCTAAAAAGTGATGGCTATACACACCAGCCGTAAAACATGAAATTATAATTGCTCACGATGTAAGCAATAATGCGTTCGCCAGCATACTCGGCGTACTCGCGGGCGTGTTAAGGATATACACACGCGCGCGCGTATATAGTATACTAAGTTCGCGAGAGATTACAGAAAGAAGCGAAATTGCGCAGTCGGTGGCTCGCCGACACGACAATTGCGACACGACTTTTAACAACCACTCTCGACATCCAGGAGAAACTTGTGACATCAAAACTTCGGCCGAATCTCGCGATCGCCGCCGAGTCGGCAATTTCTGAAGCTCGCCGTAAGAGCCTCGCCGCGCTTTGAGCGTACCGGGCGCCAAATTGTCTTCCATGAAGAAATCGTCGCGCTCATTGTCTTGAGTCGTATTATACGGAGGTTCCCAAGAATCGCGTGCTTTACTCGGCCGAGGTCTAACTAAAAAGTATGCCGTTTGCTCTCCCGGAGTTGAGACATCAGTTGCCCTTGAACGAAGAGCGATAAAAGATATCGAGCTTTGATTAATTACACATCACCATAGCACAAAAATTATATGAAAAATTTTATTTTTAATTCAAGGTAGACTTCAAAAAGAAGCGAAACTAAGACCGTTTTAGACCTGATAGATTTAGTTTTTTAAAGCAAAATAATATGATTAGATTCACGAAGATAATTTCTATATATAAAAATAAAAAGTTAAAAAAATTATTTAATATAAACTATTTTAAAACGCCAATTATATAAAATTGAAATTTCTATATACGATTTTATATTCATATAAGTATGTGTAGGTATATATGTAAAAAATTTTTATATTTTAATTTCTATACATGCTTCTATTAAATCACACTTGTATCTATTGCTCGCAGGGCTTTGCTAACATAAATTTCTGTCATTTTCTAATCCTGTATTACAGAGTAGATATATCTATACGTAAAGATTATTCTACAACGTATCATATAGTGTATTTTGTGGATCACGCAAACAGCTTTCATAAATCCATCTTTTTGAGATAAGCCAGGTGTGATTAGTAATTGCAATCTGCAGTCATGCGTTTCATTTTCCAGAACTTTATCATGAAACATTACTACTGCAACTTATTATGTAACAGTTAACGGATTATTTACGATACCTGGGAATAATTATTTGCTAGTTATTGATAGTTATAGTAACAAATTATGAATAAAAAAGGAACGTATGGCGAACACGGTGTTACGAAAGCTGTAGTCTAGTTGTAATTATGTATGAATTCATATTATACCTATAAATTTACTTTCTTTAATAATATGCTATAATGTTTGATATATTATCATAAACGCATATTTTTTATTTAATTCTACATATAAAAATGTATACATATACATTTTACATATTTCCTATCTTTTAAAAGTACACTATTATCTAAACACAATCCAGTGTATGAATCAATTGCTCGATGAATAAATCTTTGTGGATTATTTGTACCTCACACAATGCACGCATCATAAAAATTCACAGTGCACGCGCCTTACAATCGCAACACGCTCCCTCCAAGCGTCGTAAGAACATTAAGCCATCCAATTGGCCGCATCTGTTGACTAGTTACCGGCTGACCTCGGCTCTTATCAAATGCGTTGACGCGATAGGAGTCAAGAGAGTCGTTTGTTGTACGTCCACGTTGGAACAGAAGGAACAAGACAGAGAACAATGATGGGAGGGGAAACCTGATACTGATTGCCCGGTCAGTGTCTCAGGCCGGACCCTTCGTAGGTTCTCCTTTCTATGGTCATTTGGGGCGATGGCGAACGACTACGTCAATTAGACAATTAGCGAGAGAAAGTCCCTTTTGAATCTCTGCGACTCGGCTGACCCAATAGCGGACGGAATTGTACACGAGGCGCGTGTGGGCCCCGAGGTCGAATAAATTAGATTCGTCTTCTCTTCTCGTGGCGATGCGCGTCGCGGCAGATAAGCGTCTCCGTGGGATTTGTGTGTCGCGGTTCCGTCGTGTAGGATTCAACGTGCGTCTCGGCAAGACTCGTTAGACGGGATGAGCTCTGCACTATTCGTCCGTCGGTGACCACCGTCATAAAGTGGCAGTTTTGTTCTTGTTACCGTGTACCGTTCCATCGGCCGCTATAATTTTGGAGGATTGCTTCGCGTCGAATCGACAAAAAATTTCTAGCGGCTGTTTCATAGAGAACTGGCTTACATTTCCCCGTGATCTCACGGGATAGAAATCAGAAGCTAGGCACGATCACTGCGAAACGAAATTTACAGTGACAAGTCAATAAATGTTCGGTGAACGTATACATTTCCGAGAAGTATGCTTTTCTACATTTGTTAATTCTACATTTGCAATCTGAGATGAAGATAATAAGATTGTATCACTCTCTGTATATGCACGAAGGAGTTATTTTATTCTTCCAGATTTTACGATAAATATAATCGTTAGGAAAAACGTATGATGGATTACAACATAACGCAAGAACAACATCAGTCGTCCTTATCATTTTCATAAAAATCTCTATTAAATTTGATAATATCTAGATTTCATTTAAATATTATACATGAGATGTATAATATTTTACCCTTGTTGTTAATCAGATTATTCATGTAATGTTCATCATAAGCAAATATCGAGAAGAGACTGAGGGCAGAGTGGTTAATCGAGGAAATTCAGTTAAACCATAATTAGCCGTAGTGATCGTCGTTATAACAGCCACGAAAGTTTGCCGGACCGGCAGCCTAATGAACTCGTTACATATTTACACGTTGTTCGTGCCTACCGAGCGGCCTGGCGAGCGCAGAAAACCACATCGAATTAAGAGGTCCTCTCGCAAATTGCAGACGAGACACGAGAGAGCGATTTAAGCTCATCGATCCACGACCGACCTCTGAATCCGCTTCGCACTCGCTCGTGCTAATAGTACCGTTTCGATCAGTAAATTATGTAATCGATGTCAAAATATACTGTTTTATATTCTCACGTTTAATTTCTCTGCATTTAGCACACACTGATATTATAAGTAGTTAAAATAATTATATATAAATAATTATATACTTTAAAACAATGACTATATGTTACGTATATAATTTTTTCTCTATCTTTCATTTCTATCTTTTCTTCCTATTTTTATTTTTAGATTAGCTGTTTCATTCTGCTACACGCATCTGTTCTAAAACAGAAGAGAAACAGGTTTTTCTTTACATTTTCTTTACAAAGTGCTTGTTTCACCCCGCGACTTCACCGCGTAATGAATATACTACTGCAATTGCACGATTCCCCTCTAATGCTGAAGATCAATCACCGCGCTACAAGAAAATCCGTCGCGCATTCACAGTTAAGTGCCGGCTCTCAATCATAATTATCAAAAATCCACTAATAATCGCGCGGAGGCCGCTTCTTCAATGAAACCAATCGTTTTTACGTTTTGAAGCAATATGCGGGGTGCTATGCGGAAGTGATAGTGCCGTGACGAGTGGACAGCTTCGACGCGACTCGCAGGGTGGTTTCGTGCCGTCGAAGTTGTCGTGGATCCACTCTGTCGTCCGGTCTTCCGAGTTCAAGGTCACCGAGTGCTTAGGAGGGTCGCATGTCCAAGAACGAGCGACGATGTATCGGCGTTCAGTGGTCGGCCACATGGTGAATTAAGGGTCAGCCCATTACCGATTTGACCTCGGATGACCCGGCAGTGTATACAGAGCTGGTTGCGTGCTGCTTGATTCAATTAACCCTACGACACACAAACACGCACGCGGTGCACACGCATATGGCGTGGTGTGTGCATACGCGAACGCGTTTGCGCGTGTGTATCACGTCGCTCAAGATACGAAGCCGTCGTCGACGAGCAGACGAAAGCGCGTGAGATACGACAGATCGGTACGCTTGTGGCCTCTTAGAGAATTGAATAAATGCGATCCAGTAATCAGTTGCCTGGTGAGGAAACCTGGGGTCAACTGAAACAAGTAATTGCTTTCGTAAGAGTTAACTCAGTATCCGGAAACATTTCGAAAGTATTTCAAATGAGCAGAATTTTAGCTTTAAGAGTGTTCAAGATGATGTAATGATTAATCTTGTCCAATGTTCATAAAATTAATTACAATCGGCGACTATCAAATGGTTACCTATTTCTTTAATTAGTAACTGGTATTTTGTATCTTTGTCGTATCATGATCATCAGTATCGTATACCTCGGACAAAAATTATGAATAATTTCCTGCTTGCTCCCAGCATCGTTGATCTCGCCGGAAATGTGCATGTCCATCGAGCTTCCTAAGCTACGGGAGCCGAGTGTGACCAATATTTCTTGATTAGAAAGCCGCGCGGCACATCGGATGCGAAGGCGTTTGCGAGAAAGGAGAAGCAAGAAAAGAAGGAAGAAAACAACGAAGCATACGAGCGCGAAGAGCAAAGAACGAGGAGGACGGAGAGGCAACGCACGCTGGAGAAGAGGGAGTCCCATCTGGTTCGTCGTGGACCACTCGTAGAGAGGATCCATCAATCACGCGTGTCCCGCACCTCTTGCCGGTAGCAAGAACCTGCAGAACGTCTTCGCCTTTGCAACGGCGTCGCCGAGGAAGTCAGGTCCCATCCTCTGCCTTGATCGTCCTAGGGTCTCTCGCTCCTCGCAAAAAGTGCGTAATAATCCGCGGGCATTGTGCTTGCGGCGGACGCGAAGAAAATAGTATGCGCATGTTCTCAGTCACCTATGCGTTGTCTGCTGGAGAGTCAGGGATCGTGCGACTATTGACAAATGGCTTGTGCTTCCGTATGCTCTCTCCGCGATGCGGTGGGCGATTGTTAGTATGCATCCGAAGTTTTTCATTGTCCGGTTGTAATATTGTGAAAGAATAAAAGATTATTGTAACCAACGTCGCATCTTATCTAATAGCGTTACGTATCATTATCTGCTTTCAATTTCATAGTATCCTCATTATGTTCAATATCCCTTTCCATCGATCAGTTCTGTTGTAATATGTTACGATGAACTTGCAGGTGCCCAGGATTAAAGTATCGGGAATACATAAGGAGAAAGTCGTAGATTTGAAAAAATTGGAAAGACAAGGGAGGAGAGATTGTCCAGCGAGGAAAAAAGAAAGAGGACGATGGCTAAGGCTCTCTCTCTTTCTCTCTCTCAGAGGCGAGATTGTGTGTTAATGTATGGCTGGCATTTGGACGACAACCGTGACAAATTGCTTTATTAGGTTGGCAGCCCGGGAGCCTTTCCACTCGCATCTCGCACCTCAGGGCCGCCACTCATCGTGATTCTACGCTCTATTCTCCTCCGCCTCTTGTTCTTCTCCATTCTCTGCTTCGTCTTCTTCTTTCAGCACACGACAGAAGATAACGTAACTTGCGGCTGGATGAATGGATGAACGGGGATGCGCACCGCGGGAGGGCGGTGCTTTTTTGAAATCGAACCGATCAACCCAAGCTCAGTTGGTTCAGTGGACCCACAAGGCGAGATTACCTACATATTGGCCCAATGGGTTGCTGGAAAATTCCTGTTCTTTTTCATGCAATTCAGACCAATTCCCAGGTCTATTTCAAGTCTTATATATAATTAATGTTAAAGTGTGAAGAGAGAAAGAGAAATTATTTGAGATTTAAATCACACGAAGTTGCAAGCATTTATTCGATTCTCACAGAATTGCTGGTTCAATGCATACACCATTTTGATATTTGATACGATATTGACAATTATATATATGTAGAAAATAATTTAATGCATTCATGAAGAAGTTACAAATAATATATCAGCAATACAGCTTATTTTTCGTACGTCCGTTACGCATCTCCAATAACGTCCATAACTTCCAACCCATGCCCTTTTACATCATCACAGCCGCTGCTCGGCAATCCGACAAAAACCGAGTCCAATCTGGCACGGCGTTCCCGAATCTGATTTATTGACGCCATCTGGATAAATCACAAAGTGTGATTAGCTTTGACGTGGCATAAAAGACGTGGCTACCGCGCGAGCCCGCTTCAGGAAGCCGATATGCCGCGGATCGGCTACCATTACATCACCTGGGCAAGGTTGCCGCCACCTTGCAGCTCGCGCGTCCGCACCGGCAATCCGGGCGAGAAGGCGCGGATTATTAATGTTCGCGCCGGCCCGTTAATGGATCGGGGTCTCCCATTCGAACGTGGAGGAGCGTAGTATGCGGGTCCAGCTGTGTGGACGCGTTATAAGATCCTTTTTTGCGAAGTACAATGTCCTGGCGACTCCCGGATGCGGCGTCATTAAGTTACCTCCCGCCTCCTCCTTGTCTTCCTTGCCCTAGCTTGCGGATTCATAGCGGCGTTGCTTCCTTGCGACTAGCAACCGAATACCAAGCTAGTCATCTCGCAGCTTCTACTCCTGGAAAGGTTATTAACGTTCGGTAGTTAGTCTTCGTTACTTAAACCAAGTCAACTGCCGAATGATCACCTCTGCCGAAATCGCTCTTCTTTCGACATCGTTCCTCGTCTTCAGCCTTTTGAATCTTAGAAGATACGTGTATATCGCGCGAATTGTCATTATTACAGATGTTGCACTTACATGTTACAATTTGATGAATAGCATATTCCTAACAGTATATATTAATAAAAATATCCTTTCCGAAATGACTGATTTATTTAGAAATGGTTAGATGTCTATCGCAACAAATGTGCGCCTTAATAGACGTCTAGCGGTACCAGCGGGTTTCTTCAGGAACGTTTGATGAACGTCAACTTGAAGTGTCCAAGTGAACGACGCAAATACACTCGTGGATATCGCGAGAAAGCTTTGACGGGTGCGATTAGTGATGACAAATCTGAAGAAGCAGGCACATTTAGCCTCAAAGAACTTTCAGCGTATAAATGTAGAAATGTTTGCGCGTGATCGTTATCGAGCGTAATGTTGACTCTGGAGCTATCAGACGTCGTCTAAAGTCAGACGCGTGCGATTGGACCAAATGCTATAAGTGGAACATGGGAACAGTCCGGATTTCTGGTCCACGATCACGTCGGGCTTGTCAATGAATAGATAACGAAGGAGAATGAGCTAGTTGAGGCGGTTTGATACATCGGCGACATCGCCGCAACATTCATCTGCATAATTCATTCTTATCAGTACGATTCCCTCAAGCAGGGATTCTCAACCAGCGATATCGGAATTCGTATTTGCGAACGTAATCTGATTAACGTGCATTAGTATTCGTTTTTATATATGAATGAATCGCATATATAGTAGCTATATTAGTATCTATTGCTCAAACTGTCTAAAAGACAAATTATAAAATTTGAATTGTATTTATTAAATTTTTAGGAATTAATCTTTTTTTAAATCGGGCTCTTAAAAAAGGTGATTTATAAAAACAGTATGATATTGAAAGATTAGAATCTTTTCCATAAACTCCAGTAGCGCGTATATTGAAACATTTCATTTTATAAAAAAATCTTTTAAGCATTGATAAAGATATCAAAATGTGCATGCAAGTGATACGCAAACGGTTCTCTAATATTTCCCACACATTTTGTAAATTTGTAAATCGGATCTGGTTTGATCTGATGTATTATACCTGGAGAAGCGACAACTTCGACGTGGTAGCACGGTATTGAGCGTGGTTCACAGGTCGCGCGGAACGCGTTCGCCACACGTAAGTAAGAATAAGACGCCCACCGTATTTACCCGCTCTGAATTCCTGAGTCGCGGTTCGCCCCCTCGCGAATTGTTGCGTAGCGCAAACCCAAACTCTTAACTCTTAAGCTCGCATGACTCGCCGACTTAGTCATATATACAGTGACTTGAAATCGCCATGGGATCAAGAATTACAGCAATCAATTTACAAGTTTTAAAAATACGCACAATAATAAGCATTTAAGCGGTTGTTTTCTAGAAAAAGCACTAGATAGCAAATAACATATAAATGTTATTCAATTATTCAAATACGTTTGATAAATGATAGAAACAATGGGAAAATTTCCGACGAAGAAGTGCCATGAAACATAATTGAATGTTTCCGGCCGCGTAATGTCCGTAACCGTTTATGATAGAAGACAAACTGATATCGTGAATATTTAAGAGATCGGAAGTCGACTCGCAGAGCGAGTAAAGACAAATCGAGGTACTTTAAGCACACCCTGTACTTACACAGATGTTTAAGAGCTAAGCAACTACTCAGAGCGAGTGAGTTGATGCGAGCCGCGTATCACGAGAAGGAAGTTCAATTTAACCCAATAAAGGACAATCAGAGACCGACGGCGACCAGAGACGAGTACCTACTACTCTTCTGATGGTTAAACGGATCTACCGAGAGACTTCGCCTTCGACTCTTTTCCACCCAGAAGACGAGAAACACTGGTCGCTGACAGGAGATCACGTCATTGAGGAAGGTGTCGCGTCATTATGATTTATATCTGCTGATAATGATAAGAGAAAATAGGAAAATACGTATTTGTTTAAGTTTGCAAGAGAGAACAATCATTATATTTAGAAATAGTCACTGTTTTTAACAATTATTGTATCCATTATTTTTAAACAGTTGCGAATATTAATATCTTGAAAGTGGATAAATACTTTAACTGATAAAAGATAGTGAATACACAAATTTTGCATATTTCCGTTATGCAATGCAAAATAGTATTGTACGCATATTATGTGGTTTACTAGTAAATGTATTACACATATATATTTTGTGCGTATTTTATGATGTATATATTGAGATACACGAATAATGTTGTTAAAAAGATAGGTCTCTTTAATTTTCACACGAGTGTAGGCGATGTCCCTGGTGGAGCTACCACAGTAACAATGAGGAGAATGTTCACTTGGCGTACCATGAAGCTTCTCTGTGAGGCTCGCAGAAACGTATTATGGGCTGGTACTCTGTGCGAAAATGGAAAAGGCCAATTCCATCCATTCTTCGAGCACGGCCCCGTGCGAACGACGAGGAGCATGGAGCTCACGATGCACCGAAGCGTAAAACCGGTGACATGGACCAAGTAGGTTTTCGTGCAGCAGATTTCTCACAAAAGACCGCAAAAAGGACGCACACATCGCAACTAAAGGTGGTTTTGCTAAAAGAGGGATGCGACAAAATGGCTCTTAGCATCCGCAGATATATCGATCACGCCGATTCGGGGTTGATCATCGAAAATATCTTTTGTGACGACGAAATAGAGGAAATAAAAACGTAAATTTCTTTCTTGAATACAAAAAATGTTATCAGCGTATTCTACTTTGACACGAAATCTTACAATTTGGAGAACAAAATAACTTTTAATTTTTATTATATTTCACATATTCATAAATTTTTAGTTTCTACAATTATTTTTGTATTACTAAACATATATAATTAAAATCACAATTGTGAAGCATAATTACTACAACCACGAGAATGTCAAAATTCATCATGAACCCTTCTTGCATGCGTCATTTTACATCGTGGTAACATTAGCCTGACTTTCGTCACGTATCGACGTTTATCTCATAGTCTATGCACGAGAGCAGCATCAGTATCGAGATCTCACGAGGTTCACTCGGTAGTTGGTGATGAAAAGAGCGAGAGGTACCCAATAGATTAGCGGGGGTTCACTCTTGCCTACCCCGCCGGTCGGATAAGGGGGTTCCAGCATTAGCGATTATACGCATCGCGGCGTCCATACATCGGGTGTCTCCGTGTGGAACTAAACAGACAAAATGGCCACGCTTCGACTCACCCTCGATTCCGTTTTCCTTTTTCGAGAGAGGCTTCTGTCTCTTGCTCTCTCTCTCTGTCTCTCTTTTGCGTATTCTCTCGCGCCAGGAAGAGCGACTACTATCTTCGCGTCGAAAATACCTTCGCGAGATAGGGGACTCACGAAATTTTCGAAAGTGCTCCTCGCTTTGCAGAAATATATCTTCGCAAGTCGATGAAAAGCATAGCGACTGTTTTGAACATTGCATTCGCCGCTATTGTTCAAATGCTCAGTTACACTTATAATACTTAAGTATAAAGAACAATAGCTCGCGTTAATACTTCAAGAGAAAATACTAAAATGAAAGATTTTAGTTATAATTTACAATCGCCTTATAATCATTTATTATCACAAATTTTTGTTATTTTTATTATTGTAAAGGTCTCCATAAAAGGAAACTCACGATCGACTGGTTACACGCGTACGAGTAAATAATTTCTGACAGGAAAAGGGCATTCTAAGCGTAGGCGCTTAATTTTCTGTACGATCCTTCGCATCTCAGCCGTGCGACAGATGTAAACTGACCCAGTTTCCGGGTCTGGCTTCCACATTCCATTGTCAAGGACATCATAAGAATGCCATGAGATCACGCCCCTGGTACTCCGCGTCACGTACGCCACCCTTTCCCCGCGGGAGACCAATAGGACACACTCTCTTTCGTGTGCAACGGATATGCGCGCGGTAATCCTCTTTCCATTGGGACCGGTAAACATCAGCTATTCACGTCGCCATTCGACCCCTAGCAAATCCCAGGCCACGTTTAACGCGATCATTTCGGAAATCGGATTTGGCGGCATTGTCCTCATGAAAGGGATGACACCGATCTTACCCTCCACATGCATTTAAGCTACTCTCGTCTACTGATGCATACCACAACATGGCGCGACAGTCCTTTTAAGAAACGAGCCGATCAAAGTAAAGCGTGGGCATTGCAAATTATCGACAATAGGGAAAGCAAAATGCCTTCATCTGCGGGACATGTTGCAAACGATATGCATGTACTTATTTCTTAAGGAAACTTGAGCATAAAAGAGTTTTGATCACAAAAGCAACGAATATTGTTTAGTTACTAGGATGTTTGTTACCCTTATTTTTCGCAATACTCTTGCACATATCTGTGATGAAAAAATTCGATCGCGTAATGAATTGTCTTTGCTAATATTTAATCCGTAAGAAAAACTAGAGAGAAATTGGAAAAAAACTGTTGCATCAGATCTATCGCTTGCGCAAAACGCGGTTTCTTTTATAAACCATACATGTTCGTTCATGAATTAACGTAATTACGGGCTACTTTATAAGAGATCGGCATAGTGTCTGTCAAAGGATGCGGTAGCCGATAAAGATCAATTATAATACGGTGTTTTAATAAAGTGATTACAAACTCTCCTTCGATACTTATCTATGTTTATTGATCAGCGATCGATAACAGTAATAAGATACTTCATTACGTGCGGGCATGGTAAGCTCTTCGAGCCTGCCATTTATTACAACGCGTGGTTGTGTTTGCTCTTCCGTGACGATGCTGAATTTAAATATAAATTGAAGGAAGCAAGTGATTGTAAGATTACAAGTTGTGTACGCGCAGCTAAGCTTTTTCTTCGTGCCCGTTTGTTTACGGTAGATTTATGCATATCGATTATTTGATCAGTGATTGGATCACGTTCAACGTAGGTTTTGTACAAAACATTATTACGCGATCACCCTGTATTATCGTACGGTGTGACCATCAATTGCGTGGGCTTGTGTCTTTACAGCCCGCTTCCGACCTTCGAAACAATTACCCGTAATTAAAGCAGTCGCGTTAAAGGCCAAAGACTCGTTGCCTTAATTTCTACGCAAACTTCCTCGGTGTGAAAGATGAATGTAATCACATGTCAATTCGGAAGGAAAAGTTTTTTTTCACAATAAAGTTCTATCAAAATATAATGCCTTTTAAATCAGAAACTCCGATTTTATCCATTGTTCATTGGGCGAATATTTAATTAATCAATCTCAACAAATTCTTCTGACATTCTGTGTTAATAAATGTACCAAATTTTACTATATTAATAATAATCTATATATATAAAATCCCTATTCTGTCGTTGAATTGATCGGGTACTTCCCGACATGCTAGAAACACCAAATTTCGCATGGTGATAGGGGTTCACCCCCAGGTAATGGGAAAATTCTTGAAATCTTTAATTTCGGTCCAGGGACTACCTGGCGTAGACAGGCTATTTTACTAGTATTAATAATAAAATTCTTTCTCTCTCTCTCTCTTTCTCTCTACTATATTAATAATAATATACATATAACACAGAGAGCGCGTTTGGAAACAAGTTAAACAAACGTTTCTCAATACGAAGCGTTGTATTACCGTTACAATTACTTTCGTTTGTCGCGTTACAGTTATCATAGTTATTACAGCCTAAAGACTGCAAATACCTTCGAAGAGTTTATCTTGAAAATGTGGTGGTCGCGTTATTATCTGCGCGTAAGTGCTCGGCGCTCTTTAGGCCCTAATAACTATACACGCGTGTAGGGTGACGTGTTACGTTCAGCCCGCGCACGAAATAAATTACGGTCAACGTAACTCCTGCGTAACTTCTGTCACGATAGGAATTATCGTGCCATTATTGAGAGGTCGCGTAACGACGGTGGCCTCCTCGACTCGATCCGGACGAAAGAAGGGGCCCCCGTTACTCCTTTCGAGAATTCTTCATGTCTTTTCGCTAGGCAAAAAATGGTCAAAGAGGACAGAAAACAAAGAGCGTACAAAAAACTCCCGAACGCTACCGGCGTGCACGATTCTCTTCAGGTTCCTCCGCTCATTTCGATCCCCCGACGAATGAAGATTCCAAGGCCGGCAGGCAGGTATAATTCGACTTTTGGCTATTGTCATACTTGCACAAGAATTTCGTGTGTAGCAACGTGACATGCTTCCTACTTGAGTTGCTCCTTGCGCTTGTCCTTTCGATCCGTTCAGCTTCTGCTGCGTATTTTATGCAGATGAAATTTTACCTTCGAAAGGATGACAGTAATTATTGCGTAGAGGCGTGTAGAGGGTGATATAATGGGATCGAAAGCGGGGCCGCGGCGGGTTTCGAACGAAAGTTGCATTGCTTTCGAATGTTTACTGTTAATAAACATTGAAACGAGGTGCACGGGCGGTGCGACGCGGTGCTCCACTTTTTACTGTTGTTCGGAATCAGAGAAAACGTTTTCCCTGTCGTTAAAATGATATGCGCGGTGCACATGTAATAACGACGACGACGACCGACTGGTGGCCGGTAAGTAACGTTAATGGCGTACGCTTAACTGTACGGTCACGAAGGCAGACTCGGCACGATATAGCCGATAAGCGAGTTCACGAAACACCTTTGTGAATATCGTAGTGCCAGAAAAAAAAAGCGGAGTTTAGCTCTACCGTATTATTAACCTCACGGAATTACCGGCAATCCGAATGCCAAGCTCAATCTGACTGATCGAAACGTCTCCCGCATAAAAGAACGAGAGATAGAAGGCCGAAGGTGAACAAAATATTTTTCTTTTCATGACGAATAAATTTATGAGATTTACTTCGTACTTATGGTTTTACGTAATTAAATTGAGAATTTTTTCTCTCACAAAACTTCATTCTATGCTTGACAAGAAGTTACAGTTCTTGTCTGTATCTTCAGCTTCTCACGTGTAACAACGTGGTTTAGACGTGCTATTGATGTAATAATTAAAATTACAGATTTATATTTATACTTATAACGATGTTTATCATTAAGCATGTTCACGGAGGAAGAAAAACATGTACCTTAATTGTGTGCACTAATCCCATCAGCTGCACGAGATCTTTCAATAGAATGCATGAGAACTTTATCTCTACGCTATAATAATGTGATCTCGTTCCAATCTAATTATATCTGAAGTGTTTTACGGGAACTATATAAAGATCAGCCATTGTTTAAAATTCACAGAAGCAGTGAGTTACGAAGCGTTAGTATCAATGAAATATCTTAGTCCTAATATTAAGTGATTTGTACGATAACGAGGCATCTCATCTTCATTCTTTACATCTTAATCAGCGTCTCCATGCCACATATAAGCAAAAGCGATCGCAGTAGTGGTGTAGAAATGATATATCTAAAAAAAGTGCGTCCGAAGGCCGTGAGGTAGCAGGTTTTCTTCTCGCTCGTCAGCGGCGCAGTCAGGTATAAGCTGAAGGGACTGGGATTCATTAGCGTAATTAACGGGCCCTCATTAAGTGTATTACGGAATGTACGGATCGTCTGTACCGGTGGGACTTGCTATCGGTCAGCTTTCTGCAAACGGAACCACGCATCAATTACATTCGAGCTGCATGCTCTCCTTTCGATGAGTACGTATTTCTTTATGGTTTTTGGTGACACCTTCTTCAGCAAAAAATTTATTTTGAAGAAACCGGGGCTTATCCATTTTTCAAAGAACGTGTATATTTAGATATCTACGTTAATTTACACTAATAAAATAAATTATGATATTGTTTATAATTGTGTCTGTTTGTGACATAATTTTGAAAAGAATCAAAAAGATACGAATATGATTATGTTGTATAACATTATGTATGTAAATGCGAAAATTATTTTGAGAAAATGCAATATTAAAAGAAGTATATGTACAAATATGATATGTTTTCATAAAAGCTAAATTATTGTTTTCAAAATAATTGATGTAGATTTATGGAGATTTCTATTTAGATTATAGAGGAAAAATAAATTATCTCCATTCTCTTTATGCAGACGAATTGTTTTCGATATTGCCTGTTCAGTAGATGAGTGAGTCGCGCTTATATAACAGCATTCCATCGCATGCGATTGAATGTTAACGATATATTATCTAAAGGATAAAAAAGTACGACCTTTCCGTCCAGGACTTCAGCCGCGAGCATTTCATACATTTCTTTGCGCGACTCATTAATTAGAGTCTCTTGGATGATAAGATGAATCTATGCATTCGTGTACTCCCATGCACGTATGCTGTCAAAGGTATTCTTACCTGTCTTTCTTAATATTCTGCAACATGTAATAAGTGGATAATAAATATATGACTGCATACACGTGTATACAATCATAACTAAATGTAAATATCTATCCAGAGTAAAGTTTGAAATATAGATGCTGTCGTTTTATTTGATGGATAAATAAATAGTAAAGTAATTAATAAAGTACAGAAATAAAAACTGCGCAAAATAAATTGTAAAAATTTTATATTTGTATAAGAGACGGAGATTGATCAATTTAAAAATTGAATTTCTCTCGTTTGTTTTGACATGAACAGATGTAAGAAATAATGTTATCACCTCTGATACTTTGATTGATATTGTAGCAGTTTTGCTTTGATCTCGTTAGCGCGTACATCTGAAAATACTATCCCAGGGGGTCCGGATGTAAAACGAGGCACGCGACGCGTGCGCACGACAAAGGCTTAAGAGCACAAACTTCTTTGGGGTTGACGCGTGCCATTCGGTCTCTGAAATAGGAGGTGATGATAGGTTGAAACGGTGATCCGACACCATTCCTACGAATTATCAAGCGACCATAAAGGCGGCTACTCTTTGCTCTCTCATCAGCTTTTACTTTTACTTGCGTACCCTTACATTTACGCACTTGGTACCATTTGCTTACGTAATAACGCGGGAACCAATTGCAGCTATTTTATCGAACCTGACATTTAAACACACGATAGACAGAATAATTAAATTAAAATTAAATAATAAATTTTCTGTATATCGTTTATAATTGAATTAGAATTAAGGACAAGAAATTTACTGTTATATTATTATGATTTTATTTTAACAGTGATAATAATAAGATTATATAATTCCGCTCACAATTACAAAATGTCGTTTTACTATAGTCTTACGTTAAACAAAAAACAATGTCTATTCTCTATACAATTCTCGTCATATGAAAGTTGATCGTACTACCTTTTCGGAGGGCGTGTCCAAAGATGGGGGGATTAACGGACGGGTGTCGCCGCGAATATTTTATAAGTTAATGTCAATGCGCTCGGTCATATCCGGTTACACCGGAAGTATCCAGCACAATGAAATGCTTGTACGACTTGCAATCGGGCGCTCGTAAGAAAAAGACACAAGGGAGCGATGGAGGGAGACAGGCTAAGTGAAAAAAAATGCTTTTGACCATGCGTAGATTTCCTCCCACATTGAAAGCAACCCCCGTGCACCCTCTACAACGGGTCGGCTTTTTTATCGGCAATGTATGACGGGTTTTTTTCTTGCTGCTCTCCCTTCTGGTGCAACCCCCTTGCGATTGTATTCGAGACACCAGGGGCGTGAACTCTGGCTGCCATGAGTAACCTCGAGGCATTTTTCGCATTTGCAAGCACCGCTGCAAGCAAACCAAAACTGAATTCTGAAGAGAACCGTTGAAGATTATGCGCAATCCAGCTGGTAAAATCTAGACGGACAGAGTTGGCTAAAACATTACTGGAGAATATGCGTTCATAGCATGTAAAACATGTAAAATTACTTTTATTCATCTCAAGACATCAATCCTCAATTTTTAATTTCAATTAATAATTCCGTTTGTTCTTAGACAAAAATATGAAGAATAAGTTATTATATACAATCAATTTTTGCAGTTTCAAAAATTCTACAATATCTTACATTGTTACTATTTGCGAATAGTTAGCAACATTACTACTGCAATCGTCGATCGTTGATGATCAATAATTTTTTGCTGCCTTCGTAATATGACGAAACATAAATTAGCGAATGACAAACGTTCAATTATACTGTACATTTTGATCTTATAGTCCTTTGGGAGTAATTACTAATAAAAAATTACTAGCCGTTTCCACCGATTCGTCTTCGACAATATGCTCCCCTAAAACCGCAAGCTTTAACTTCTAATAATTTATTTAGATATTTACTGCACATTGTCTCTTTCTCTTACCTTCTCTTGAATTTATATTTGAATCTTCCCCTACGTGAAAGGTATAGTTTAAAGTTGTACGCCAGAGAA
Source organism: Ooceraea biroi (assembly GCF_003672135.1). NCBI lineage: Eukaryota > Metazoa > Arthropoda > Insecta > Hymenoptera > Formicidae > Ooceraea > Ooceraea biroi. The sequence continues at coordinate 6,860,920 of NC_039512.1, forward strand.
AAACGAAGGTTTTTTTCTCATGTGGAATATAAAGCAATATCATCTATAGCCAGAAAAATCTGCAATATAATCTTTCTCTTTTGAATAGACATAAAATTAATTTTCAGAGAAAACGCGTTTAGAAGACAAATGTATATTCTCAATAAAACTACATCATTTACCATATATTTACTTTCACACACAAGTTTCGCAAATACAAATTAAGTTTACAAACCGACGTTCGACTAACGTGCAACAGATGAATATAGCGTTTCACAAAATTATATTCGAGTCAATATTTCGCTTGAGAGACGTGATTGATCCCGCAGACGAACGTTTGACTCGATCCTCGTGTTCAGGCATGTCGCCAGATAAGATCTAAGGTTACGACGCGGCCGTTAATGTCAGATTAGTGTCACTAGTCCTTTTCTAAAACGACCCGCTCGAGAGTGGGTCAGAGGGTCGGGCGTGCGCCCGCCGTTCACTGGGCTTTACCTTCCCTCTACGTCTCCTCGCAGCTTTACTTTACGACTACCGTCGAGTGAGAGCCGGTCCTCCTGCAAATCTGTTTATTTTGCGCAGGTTTGCTCGACAGGTAGGTCCTCGAGAGAAGGACCGACCCTTGTGCGATCGACAACTCGAGCAGGACATCAGGCTCGTGTTCCTCCGCTGTCGAAAAGGCTGACAGTTTCCTCGAGATTTGCGCGCTAATCCTTTGATCCTTTATTACTGCCCAAAACTCCGGGCTAACTCTTCAAAAGTACTGCCATTTGACTTTTTGAAATATGCTAAAATGATAGTCCCGACTTTTAAATTTCTTTTTTTTCATTTAAAAGAGGAAATTATTTAGAATGCATAATTATTCGTGAATATTGATATAAATCTTCACATCACGTCATGTGTCAAATTAATGATAGAAAATAATTATCGATACAAATACGGATCATACATGTAAAAAGAACTCAAGGTTTGCTTACATGTGTACCGTCTCATTAGATACCGCGAAAAATGTGCAAATCACAGCAATATGAAGGATAAAAAATATGCAGATAACATAGCAAGGCATTAAAAAGGACGCGGGAACATTCAAGATTATCGCCTGGTTTCCTAATGAGCGTTAATGGCACGTGATTCCTTAATTATCTCGACGACGATCACGAGTATAACTCGTTACGAAAAATAAGATATGTGCAGAGTGGAATCTTACAAAAACTAATTTATCTTATACTCCCTTAACAATATATCATGTTTGAGTTCTTTTTCAATTACATATGCAAATATTTCTTTATAAAATATATTTAATATCAGAACAGTGTTTTTATATATCTTTCATGTAATCTTAACGAATCATTCCGAAAAAATGATCGTATATTATATTTTGTTAATCTCTCCAATAAATGAAATGTATCAAGATTTATGTCCTGAAACGTGTACATTTGATTAGGATCAACAGAACCCGTAAATATCAGCTAATTTACCCTTGCTTCCATACATGGAGTTGTTCGAGTTTCGTTACTGTGCACGAGCATTTGTGTGAGTCTTTCTGCCACGTGCCTGCAACCCTTATAAGACAACTGATACGTTGGGCGGAGTTCTGCGCCCGGTTCCTTTCGACCTTTGTGATCTGCGCTGTGCAAGTCCACCACCTGGAACTACACAAGTTCAGTGGAACCTCGCTAGAGCCGTTGTAAACGTAACGTTTTGTCTTTGAATATTTTTAATATTAGATTATTTCCTTTCATAGAGCATGAGAGGGCTTTCACAAAACATCTCCGAACTATTTCCTAAGCCTACCAAATGTTTGCTCCTTGGATCTTTTTTTGAATAAATAACATTTATGCCAATTTTTCTATAACATTATTTATCACATAAAAAAGCTGCCAATGTGAAAGTATATTGAATTAGGAAAACTGATTATATGCGTGAGATATAAAAATTTTATAATAAAATATCCTGGCAATGCACATGTAACGTGTGATCGTATATTTTTCAATTCGTAGAAACAAGACCGTGAACAGAGATAAGAAACTCGTGCTTTAACTTAACGAATAAAGTTTATGTATAATAATTTACAATACTTTACATAGTACGATACTCGAAACGACTCGTCTACCACACAATGAGTCTCAGCTGCGTGCACGTGGAATGTCATTGCTGGAAGGAAGGGACGAGGTAATAGAATTAGTTCGGCCAGACGAGAAGAGACTTACTTACTTGCCTCGCTATAATACGAGCTAAGTTCCGTCACGAAGACCTTAATATCCGCCACTTCCGCCGCCTCCCACTCGTTCGTTTGTTTATTCGATACCATCGACCGTGTTAGAAAACGGAATGTCGTTTCTTTCTGATTCCTGTGCAATATAATCTCCTTTAACGTTACATGCGTGTAGGTCGACTTATAAAGTGGCTGATTATTATACGTAAATGAGTTGTAACGATTAGTAAAAATTACTCCGTACGAGAAAATTCGTGCATCGTCGTCGTCGTCGTCCACGTAACACGTAACGAACTCTCGGACCACGAGGGAGCCGTATTGTCTTGCACGAAGTAGCGGGCAAGAAATCCGATGTGGGTTAAATGCTAATTGCTCGAAGTCGAGCAACTCCAGCCGAGCGCCGGCGAATCCCTCGGGTGGCACGATCCGCGGCCACGATAAAGCCCACTACACGGAGTCCATGCGTTCTTATCCACGCTTACATTGGAAAGGTTAAAGAGTATCGTGTACACGGCGTTCTGGAGTTCTGGGGCACTTTTGGCTTTCGTGTAGTGAAGTTGCGTGCTGCTGCACGTTCCCGAGCCCGGCCGCCGCTCGGGAAAAGTACTTTCTCTACAATAGTGGAAATAAAAGTTATCGATATCGCGAGTTTAACACGTCGACTGCGTGTGCCAAGTAACTAGTTCACAGCAGATCAATCCCGTTTCGTGGGAAACGAAATATCTCGACAGAATGGAAAGAATCTCGTATCCGAACGTGTTATTATCTGAGTACCATGAATATCATGAATATTGATATTGAACCTTGCATGGGTATAACATGGACACAAAAATCGCGACGTTTAATGATATTGTACCTGTATGTAATGCAACTGTGAGATCATGATTTACGCCGTACTGCTTGCCTTCACGATGATGATAACATCGCGCTTTTTTCCTAATAATCGATGCGAAGGAATGAGGTCAGTTTTATGCAAGAAAAAGATTTATATGACATGCGGCATAAGAGATCGCCCAGGATGTAAAAAATAATATTATATGTGACGTGGCTCCTTCGCTTTCCTGTACGATTTCCTAGAACGAAACGACTCTAACCCATCAAGGCAATTCATTGATAATCCACCTTGGTCTTACTTTGGATTCAAGAATATCTTGGGATATTTATATCGTGATGATATACTTTGTACCGCTAACATCCTTCACGTAATGCGATAACATAACGCTAAGAACGCGCACTCACCAGACCAGATCTACCAGCTTTATCGAAATTCGCTGCGTACGTCGGCTAGAAAGTGCCCCGGATCAATCGCGCAATTCCTCCATTTACTTCCTGAGTAAACAAACGTCGCAATATAAGCAAGCTACCCAATGTGCCATTTACTCCCTCCTCAATGGAGAGGTCGAGTGTTTTACTTCCCAGCAAAAACTTGAGCAATCTGAGTTACAGCATTCGTAAAACTAAGCTTCTTTGAGCCATTTAAACGGAACATCAACCGCTTAGACATGATTCTGATTAAAGGAAACGGAAGACCTAAGATGTTGCCGATATTTAAGAAGTCGACGTGAATGTTATAAAAAAAATTTCTTCTTAACTTACATTATCGATCCTCACGGTTGTGGTAAATGGAATTCGACGTCGATGACGGCTGCTCGTCTTCGAGAGGTAGCCAAAAGCAAATAAACATCCACTCGACGTAATCTTTTCGAAGGCTCGCCAGCTCGAGTGCAGGCGCCTGCCTACGAGAACTCGAGCGTGCTCCATCGAGAATTGTGTCTATTGTGCGTTTTGTCTGCCACCTTCTCCTCGACCTCCTCCTCTTTCGCCACGAAGTTTCCCGTGAGTCCCGCGAGACTCCTTGCATTGTCATATCGTGGTGGTGGCTCCTCTCCTTTTCTCCTCCTTTTCTCTATATAAGTATAAGTTTACGTTTGTGAAAACCGCGGACCCACAAGGCCCCGCGCAGTATTCATCCCGGTGCGTCGGCATACCTTTTTCTGCCGCACGGTCCCGCACGGACGAGCGGGCCTAGTCGCGCGTGGCGAACGACGTACCTCGGAATGAAGTACAATACTTTGTCTCGGAGAAGCGAGGCCGTTTTTACTCGGTATTTTCCGATTTCTTAACGAGCCGATTGAAACTCAGACAAGCTTATTCAATTAGTACTTGCTGGGCTGTATACGCAAATGTCATTGTTGCAAATAAATTTTCTTTCTGCATCGGCAAAGAAAGAGAGAACAACAAAATGAAAAAAGTTGACAAGAAAGACTCTTTCCGTTAAGAAAAGTTTATTTTTTTAATAGAGAATTTTTGAGATTTTGAATGCAACGAGCGCTATTGTTTCTGCTGCCGAGCGAGACGTCTTTTTCAAGACGTCGAGTGGTAGTTTGCGAGGAGATGCAGGATACAGTGCCTTCGGCTTTGAGCGAGATAGAAGTACAGTTATCCATAAAAGTAGAGCATGCGTACGTTGGCTCTAGAGCGGCAGGTGGCTGCCGCTGAATAAAGAGAAAAGGAACAGAAAGAACGCGAACGTCATTTATCGGGACAGCGCAAGAGAGCTCTCGTTCACTCAGAAATAATTTAATAACTGAACCGATTTCTTCCTGTTACACACGAAAATATGGTAACTCATGAAAAGGACATACGACGCGTGCATCATTAATCTGTTTACGCGCTTCTTCTTGTACTGTCGTAAAACGCGCATCTTAGCAAAACAATCATTTTCTGCTCGGAAGGTATTATTTTGCGAAAGAAATTCTCGTTAAATTGTTCGTTACTGAATGTTTTCGTGATTAATCAAAGATGACCCGCATTTCTTGAAGACATTGATTTTGACATGCAATTTTACCCGGTACAAGTTGAACAAAATTGCTTTAAGGAAAAGTTAATTAATGCTGAGCTTTTGATAAATATGTGATTATGTAAATGTTACAAGAAAAGAAATAAAACTTATTCATATATTTTGAAAGATGTCGGGAAAGGAATACGATATAAATGGGATGTATGAATGGAACGCATAAATGGAACACAAGGCCGTATATTAAATTGAATTAATTAGTTATTATTCATATTTTATACAATAGTAATCATAATTAAGGTGTTTTAGTTTTCGTAATATTCTATATTCGTACAAGGGTACTCGGTAAAGTCGATAAATTGGGATCTGCCGTCCTATATATATATATATGTATATATATATAGACGATTTTCCAGAGAGGCCTCTCTTGTTTTCTCTGTCTCTCGTTTTCGCGTTTCTTTACATTCTTATCACAATATTTTACACAGATTCACTTACGCCTTATATGCTAAAGGGCCCCGGTGCAATATTTACAGACGATTCGGGGTTCGATCTCGCGGCCTCGCCGAGTCGGATCGATCTCCGATGGCTTGCACCGAGACTAGTAACACTAGTAAATTCTATGGACTCTTTTTATGTTTTTTACCATTCTCTTTCTCTCTCTCTCTCTCTCTCTCACACTCACTCTCTTCTCGTCTTTTCTCTCGCTTTCCTGTCACGTTAAGTTCGTATCCGTTTTAATGCGCGACGCTGTCATAATCCGCGTGTTCGATGAAAGCGTGGCAAAGATGAGCCGCGTCTCGTTACACGGCTGATTTTGCACACTGCATCATCGAGACTGTCGAATCGACATATTTTTTTCACGTCGCCAAAGTTAACGTCATTATCTCCTGGAAATTGTATATTTCTAATAATCAGATTATTTTCACCGCGAGATACAAATTATTTTTTGATAATGTATTTTTGAGATTCGCGAAAAATGATTCTATAATTTATGTGAAATTAATAGTATTGTTCGCAGAAGAATCCTATTTCAGTGAGATGATCGTAGCTTTCCAGGAAATTTAGCGCCAGTCTCAACACAACGACCAAAACACATCGCACATCTTGTCATCCCGAGCATGCTCAGTTGTTTTACGCTGTTTTTCGCATTTCCGGCTTTACACGCAATTTAGGAACTGAGGGGAGCTTCGTCTTAAAGTATACACGCACACGTCTTCTTATTGCACCGAATCAAAACGCAAGAACTCGTCCGGGAAGGCCGTTCCGTGCCTCCTAGTCCTCCGTAGCGCGACTTGCGGTTAAATCTAACGGCACTTATTATTATACACGGGAAAGAATCGCCGTGTCGTCGTCATCGTCGTCGTCGTCGTCGCCGTTGGCGCATCCTTCGCGTGCACCGACACCGTCTCGACGACGTCAACGACGACGACGACAACGACAACGACGACGACGCGGACAACGTCACGACATAGGAATTCCGCGTCGCCCCGACGTAGAGACATCGATCCCTGGAACATATCCTACCTTCCAGGCCGCCTTTCTTTTTCCGCCGCGGGGCTTTTACGCAAGCTCACGCGACGTAATCACGTACCGGCGTCCAACAGCAAGCGGCGGTCGACACGAGCGGAAGGGCATAAAACTAGTTTTGTACTGTTCTCTTTGTGCACCATGGGGCGAAATCACCCGGCAGCCTAATCCGCCTCGAGTTTCCGCGCCGCGTCGACTTGCGCGGCGTCGACGCCTTCGCCGATTCCTCGAGAGTCGGGGGAGAGAAGGGGAGGGGACTGGGGGAATTACACGAGTGCGTTATTACACGTGAGATCTCGTGTGCTCGATCGTCGACTCTATCGATACGTGGGTTTGCAAAATCGTATGGCTCCGATGTCGCAAGCATACGCTCGAATGTTTGAGATTTAATCCACAGCTGCTATAGACACGTTATTCCTACATAAGATTGTAGCGTAACTTTTTGTGTGTTGTTACACAATAAATCTGTTAAGAATGCTACATAATTTAGGAACGTAAAAATTCAACAGTTATGGATTAATAACGTGACTACGATAGGGGACCATGTCAGGTTTTCGTTCTGATGATCAGTTTCTGTCAAAGATCGAAAGTATCTCGCGAAAGAGCCATTGTTCTGGTAAGCGACTGCAAGAATTGGAAATTCCAAGTTCCAGGTAGTGAAAGGGTTTTTGAAGAATGATTGGCTATTAACTTTTTCGCGACAACTCGAGAGCCGAAGTGTGCGAGACCGAGGCCTGACGGTTTCGGCCGTACCTCGCAACATGTGCCGAACGGTAATGTCAATCAGAGCGAAGGAAAAGGCGGAATCAGGAAGGAAAGGGACCGTGCGGGACCACACGTTCTCATGAGACGACAACCATTGTTGCACCGACGAGACAGTGGATCTGGGTCAGCGGTGGGGCATGCCGACCCTTCCAGTTTCCCGCGGTTGTAAGCCACAGCCGTCGTTTTTGCGGTTTGACGTCGCCTCTTGGAAAACTAGATATTGCGCGGCACAAGATGGCAAGAATGGCCCAATATGGCCGACAGAGGACAGCGAAGAAGAAACAGCGTAAAACAGTCCACCGCATCGCTCATCCGCAACTTGATCGGTTTATAGCGTAACGCTCGCGTTTGGATGCCCAATTTCTGATAGAATTTGAGCATCGTCGGAGATGCGTAGCAGCAACGGAAATGAAGAGAGACGTTACTTTAACATACATCTTGAAGGTTCAATTGAAACGGGTAGCTGTATCTTTAAACTTTATCAAAAAACCTATAATTTAATATTAATTTACATACCGAGGTTACCAATCTGTAAAATCGTTCATAGAATTTTTGTTCAATAAAATTATATTTTTTGTAAACAGATTTATCAATAAATAAATACATATATATTGTTATATAAAATTTGATTTCTTTGAGATAAATATTTTTGATAGATTCATTAAATATTCTAATTGAAGAAAATATGTAAAATATTGCAATTGAAGAAAATCGAAATGTGTATTGAATTATGAAGTTATAGCAGGAACTACAATTTCGGGACATTCACATCGAGATTCGCGCAACGTTTTTATATTTATTTCCTGAAGTTCTTAACGAACTCAAATATCGGCGGCATCCCGCGCATCGTCGATCAAGATAATGATTTTTTCCAGCTCGTCCCTCGGGTTGTCACTCCTCCGTTCCTCTCTCGCGTATTTCTTTCCTCTTCGAAGGAGGCCCCCGGTCGGTTGCCTCATCCGGGAAGGAGGGACCGGTGATTACAGCGAGCCACCGTGATTGCCGAGATCGTTTGACTCACGAAAATGTCATTAGGATTTCATTACTTCCAACCGCCTTGAGGAACAACTGCTCAACGAGTTTATGCAACGTTGTCTCTCTTTTTTCCCCCGCTTCTTCCCTCTCCTCTCCACTATCCCGTCTATCCTCTCCCGCGTAACTCCGCCAATCCTGTCGTCTCTATCTATCGCGCGAGATCCAGCCCGTGCACGAAGTAGGTCGGCTGCGCTCGCGGTTGTTGGGTAACTGTCGCAAAGGATCTACCGACCTAACGTCATTGGCAATTGATATTTGCGAGGAGATAGAAATTGGTTTTCAGAAATGCACAATCGTGCCGGACTAGCCTGGTTCAGAAAAGTGACGAAAATGTTGGATAAATCGTGCCGCAAAGGATCGTTCGACCTAGTCCTGTTGTCCGAATCTTTTTGCTAAGCTTATTTCGAATATAATTAAACCAGGCGAGCGCTGGATGTAGGCCAGGAATTTCAAACTTGATTTGAGTTCTTTTCAGTATTTTCAGACCGATATTATATTATTGCCGTTATTATACTATCGCACGTTGGTCTCATTTGGAACTTGTTAAGTTTGGGGGTAACGGGAGTTATTTGATATACTTTTCTTCTCATTTAAATAAATTTAAGAAAATAAGTTTTATTTTTGTCACACTACTAAATATATTTTTTATTCGTTAACACCGACGTGACCGAGAAACAGAATCCTTAATTAAACTGAAATCACCTGAGCGGGAATCCTTGATCATCAGATTTTACGTTTTCGTTTTGGGTATAATTACAACTGGGAGTAATAGCGATAAAAAATGTAGACCAAAAAGCCACAAGCTTAATATTTTATCTTTTAAGAAACAATATTGAGTTGAATTATACGATATCGCAACGAGATAAATCTTATAATTAAACCGACCTGAGAAAAAAAACTCTTTTTAATGTATATATAAGTTTGAAGCTTCTGATATACAAATATAATCAATTAACATTTAATGTATAATGGTTGAATTACCTTTGGTACCACATAATTGCAATGATAGCGTCGATCCAATATTCCATAGAAAACAATTGCACCACGTAACATTTCTCGTTTAATTAATATTTAAGCGATTAAGTTCGGTATGCAATTCCACGCTTGACAAACGACGGACAACATTTTCACTATAGAAACAATTACTTGTGGAGGTATAATTTTCGCTTATAATTAAACAGCAGTAATCAAATTAGACTCGATGCACGCTATCGCGACGATCGACACGAGCAGACATAGAGAAGCCGTTTTATTTCTCGGGGAGAAGATTCTTCATGAATCTTATTTTTGCAACAACAATTACTTTGTCAAAACACGAAAAGCGTTACAGTCGTGACAATCATTCAATCATACGCGAAGCCTTACAAGACAAGTACCCTCTTCGTAAATCGCATTTCAAGACCGTTAGTGAACGACGTCATTCCTCAGAGAATTCGGGTCGGAAACGGTCACAAATCGATTTTCGGTAATTTTACGTCGCGTAACTATCGTTATCGACAATAATTATCACCTTTTTTTTATAACGTTTACTTCGGAATGGCGACGTCGCTCTTCCTTCTTCCAACCAGCGTCGATTCCAGGACGAAAGGGAGACGTATCGCACAGCACAACAAAAACTCCGCGCACTGGAGTTACGTCACTTTATTGATCAAGAGTCACTCGATGCACGAATCGTTCATAACTCTCAATTTCTCGCGACGCTCTCGTTGATAGTCCACGTTGGCTGGGAACTGAGCTCCTCGTCAGCATTGAGAAACGTTCATTGACAGCGCATCATCGCCGATTCGGAATCGGTGTTTTCGGCAGCACGTCATAGTACTATTTTTTAATTAATATTTCGCTAAGGGGAGGAGCGTGTGTCACACATACACACACGCAACGTCGCACTGTTCGTACGTTCTCACTTCGACGGACGGCACGCACGGATACCGGCATGCGTGTGTTTCGTTTAGACGATTAGAAACAATATAAACATTGAATTTTCCTCGCGAGAGGCGCTATACATATTCACACACTTTGGGGCGAGACCGCTGGGATGCATCCGCGGCGCCACGAAGAGGTGGCTCACCTGAATTCAGTTCGAGGAACATGTTCGTTAAACCGTTGGCCATACCCTGTAAAACGCACAAATCACCATACAATTAAAAAATGTTGCGGCATAACGAGAGATTTTGTGAAATTTCGAAAAACTGCCCGACGTATTCAACTTTAAAATAAATGCATTTAGAATAAAACCGATATTCAATGACTAAATTTTCAATCATTTCAGTAACTGACCTGGTTTCAGCTCAGATATATCAAAGTATAGTTACATTTTTCGAGATAAATGATATCAGGCATCTTTGGCTGTACAAATATATTTTTCATATTCATGCTGTGGCGCATATCTTCACGTTGGTTTGTACGCGATTATTATATTATTAAAGAGATGTGCGGTAACTTTGAAGCTTCCGGAATCACAGCGCGATGAATATTACGGCAAGGCGAGTAAAGATAAATTTGTCGTGTCATGTTGGTTCGCGGTGAATAGGAGAAACGTCCTAAAGGGACACGTGACTGGCAGTGCCAGTTTGCGTTGAAGTCCCGCTGACTGACGCGTCGCACTTTAATTCCAAATTGAAAATGTCTATGATTGAGTATAAAACACCATTCAATTCTATTCACGTAGAAATCAGCGGTCGATACGAGTGTTAATATTACAACTCGGCAACGCCAATGACGGAGCTATTATCGGATACAGACATTTAAAAAATGCCGTGAGACTAATTGCACGTAAAACTTGATAAACGTTTTATTGCCGTAAAACTTGATAAACGTTTTATTGCCGTAAAACTCACCATATACCTCAGACTACTTTTATTTTCCAAACGGCACCGTTACAACCACGGTATATAAATATCATGCATATAATTTGTACAACCAACATTTATGTCTATCAGACTGTGAAACCTTATTGCCAATATTCCGCTATAGTGCTCAATACAGATACTTAATTTTCGATTATTTCGATAAAACTTTAACGTATGATAAAAATGTAACTATATTTTCGACAGACCAATATATCTCAAGAAAATTAAACATTGAATTCATTAATTTCGCGTTAACTATTAGACTGTCCTAGACTAAAAAGTTAACGACACGTTTCACCTCCATCGATGCAGATCTCCATTCAGAGAAGCAGCACTTACGTGAGTAATCCTGGATTGGGGTCCGCCTGGTACCAGGAGTACTGCGGCATGTAACCCGCATGATGCGGTGGCGGTGGCGGTGGCGGTGGATGATGCCCGGGCGTGTGCGGGTGATGATGGGTGTGGGGCGGCGCGTGAGGATGCGGATGGTGCTTCATCTCGCCCGGCCAGGAGGGTGCCGGGGGGCTGTCGTTGTGCTGAGGCGACATCTCGCTTCCGGGGCTCGAGCTGCCGGGGGTGTGAGCGCCGCCCCCGCCGCCCATGCCGCCGAGGTAACCCGTCGTCGGGCTGCCCGATACGGAACTTCCGCCCCCTGGAACACAAACGCGAACCGGGACCCGGGCTTCAGAACCGCTCCGACTCTCGTGCGGCCGTCGCCGCATTCAGCCGCGCCATGCTGCGCGTTGCTGCACATGCAGCTGCGTGTGCCTGAATGGGACTGCCGTCGTAAATTGTATTAATCGCGCGAGGGAGCGCATTGTGCGCTAATGCATCTGGTGGGTGCCTCGGGACGGGAAAGAGTTTCCACGGTGGTCGCGCGTTCGATTCGGTCGCGGGCTCTAAGCTCGTGTCTAAGCGAGCGGTCCGCTCGGGGAAAGAGGGGTGGTACATAGTTTATATTCCTGGCGGTACATCACGCTTCCGTGACACTCCGCCATTTGAAGCGCTCTGATTTTTATCTCTTCAGAAACTTGTGTTACCTTGACGCTATTCTTAAGCACGGGCCGGTTAGACTAAATTTTGTAGTTATTAATGTAACGAGATGCAACACATAAATTACAACGTGCATGTATTTTTTGCGTTCATCTATACTGAAATCGTTATGACGTTTTATCAACATCTTTCAAAAATATTAGTAAGAAAGCAAGTATAATACGATGCCGTTGTAAAAAAGTGTATTGTATGAATGATTGGTTTACAACAAAATGATTTAAATGCAATAAATTAAAAAATGGAAAAAAGAATGATATATGTTACATAAATAATTTCTAAATGCAGAGACAGAACTTTTATCGCCGACTAAATCATTGCGCAGCACGATGATGCGCATAACGAAGCGCATGGTAAATTTTGCTATACGTTGACTAGCTTCTAGCGAGAGAAATTTCTCAAGATGAGGTTAATTACGCTGACTGCGTCTTTCGCGGCGTGCATTTCCGAATAAATCACTCACGAGGTAGATTACCGTTAGCCGCAGAAAGAGTGCAGTGGTGAGACAGTGCCGTCGTGCCGCCGTCGTCGATGGCGACAGCCAACACGGGCGGCGGCAAAGTACCGGCACGATGAAAAACGCGACCCACGAAAATTGCATCGGATTATTAGTATTGTAATTACGGAGCAAAGCGGAGATTGCGACGGTGATGCGGCCGGCCAGTGATGGAGGATCCCCGTCAACCGTGTCATCATCGCGCACGTTCACCAGTGACATTCAATTAACGCTCGTGAATATTCGCTCGATTAAAAATGCGGGAGCGATCGTCGTTACGAAAATAGATCGCTCGATCGTGAGAACGATTCGATCGATCTGGCTGCGCTCTGCCGAAAGACGCCAATTAATCAGACATGATGAGAGAGATTTTTTATCGCGCGTGAGACTTTTTGACTTTAATCTAAAATATACCGCGTATAGTATTTAATGTATGCAAACGTCAGGCGACTCACCTCCTTGCATGAGACTTCCGGGTTGACCAGGTTGAGGAGATGGTCCTCCGGGTAACGCGGTCCCACCTGCCAGAAGACTACCGTGCTGGCCGCCACCTCCACCCCCGCCCTGCTGCGCCGCTTTCATCATCTTCTTGTATTTACTCCTCCTGTTTTGGAACCAGATTTTCACCTGCAAGAAAAATCAGAATGGTTTTAATTAGACTTTCATGAAGATGAGGATGGAGTAAACAATTTTAATATCTAACGAGAAGTCGTCAGTTTTACTTAAAAATTCTAAAATAAATAACTGTCAGTATAATAATTAAATCATTCTCCATTTTATCATGATAGTCAAAGTAACTCTTTCTCTCTCTTCCATCAACTTTCCATTGATATATTGATGTAAATAAATGAGAAGGATAAATAAAAAAGATAGACATATTGTAATTGCATATTATATAAGCGTACATATGATGCTAAAAATCTATTATATTCGAGAGATTGCTTGTTATACTATTTTCCTGTCGTCATTTGTGCATTAATGCCATCTACATGCAATTTATGTTACGATAATTAAGATTCTAGATCCGAATTCTTTCTCTTCTTTTCTCTTTCTTGGATTAAAAGACGTAAATATTTATATTGAAAACTAATAAATCAAATTTATAAATATACTCATAAATAAATTACAATATTTAAAACACTGATGCATCGTGACTCTCTACTCACATTAAAGACACAATTATCATTATTAAACTATTACACTATTACGTTGCTACATTATTATGTCATCGTAATTTTTAGTTTGCTTATTATTATGTTAATTAATATGCTCATTCTTCCACTGTCTCCTTAAGGCATGGATTAATTCATTAAATAATTTTTATGAAATACGCGAACAGTTTTGCGATCAGAAAACGAGACGATGTATCGTCCGATTATCAATTCGGTCGTGAATAAAAATATACTTCCCAAGTGCGCGTGATGCGCAGGAATGCCTGAATCTAATCTGACGTCTCGCATCATCGCTCCATACTGCGAGTTAGAGTCGGCGAAGATGAAGGAAAAAACGCACGTTCCTCTCTCTCTTTCTCTCTCTCGTTTCGTAATCGTCGTTTCTTTTGCCTTCCCTACGCGATGCATAGAGAACCGCAGCAGCAAGCAGCTTCGTCGTCCTGCGGCGCGGATACCGGTGCACACGCGCGACCGCTAGGATTGCACATGCGGTATTTTTTTTGTCTCAACGTCCGCACACATGCGCCACGTGCACGTGACGTGTTGGCTCAATCTTACGTAACCCTACCTCGCGGAGTTGAGCGTGTACAGGAATACGCGAGGTGTATACTCGCGTTTTGCACGGCAAACCAAATCGAAACCGTACGTTTGGATGTACTGGCGAAGCTGCTTTACGAAATAAATTCTCTCGCTTAAGATTTTATTCTACTTGGTCTTATCTTGGTGTTTATATTTTATTTAATGAGAAATAGCCTCTTGTATTTTATTTAATTCTATATCCGCGTATTGTATAGATACGCACTGTTAATGTAATTATAGATAGTTAACAATAGATATATAATAGATAACAATATGTACATAAATCTTTACTTTATATAAATACTAAATCAGAAATAATCAGTAGGCTATCCAAGAATATGCAAGAATAGAAGATTAATAAAATTTTTCATACCAGACAAGGTCGGTTGTTATTTTTAGACGCTTCTCTTACGCACACTCTTGTGCCTGACATGTTCATGATTCCGTCATTCACTCACATTATGTAGAGCTGTTCGGCCATGCCGAATGATTTGGTCGAAAACAGAGACATACCTTTTTTATTAATAGCACAGTAGGCTTAATGACTTTTTAACGAGCCTATCCGCTACACACTATCCGGGCTACTCGATCAAGCTCGGTATATGCCGCCATCACGTCGATCAAACGCTATGGTCATGGAACGCAAGAATACAGCAAATATTCTATTCACTATTCATCAGGCATGAGAAATACTTTTTTACAATTAAAAGTTTTCTTTCGCAATAAACTTAGTTCCGCCGGGTAATGTACCTGCATGAAGTATGAACGTAACTTGTAAAATAAACAAAAGAAGAGATACAGAGAAAGAGAGAAGACGAGAACAAGAGAGAACGCTGCGTAAGCACGTTTTTTGGAATTAGGTGTGCCTGTTCTTTACTTTTAATGAACTCATTTCTATATGACGTTGCATCGCTTCTTCTCAATGTATATCTTCTCTTCAAGCATCTCTCTCTATCCTCCTACGCCTCTCTCTCCAGCGACTTAGTTAATTAAAGTAACTGTCCGGCTTTTGATTGACGTTCAAGGTGTAAAAAGTTGACGGTATGACTGTACGTATGTGCACGTTGTGCTTCAGAGACTTTATTGCGCAATACATGACTTACGAATTGACGTAGGTGAGTGATGTGGATCTCTACTAAATAATTATTTTTAATTTACAATTTATATTTGACAGGAGCAACAAATAAAGTTTGAAAAAGACGGAAATTCAATCTGATTCGGGCGCTTTGATAAGCTGTACAATTCAATCAAGCAGATCAGACAGATACGAGATTACGAAAAGATTGATAACGCAGAAAGACGTTTCCGTGGTCGCGTAGATCAAGTATGAGATATATTAAGTACAGACGAATTTTTGTATGAATTTGCAAGATTTTATCGAGAAAATAAATGAAATTTCTGTAGAGCGATCGGTAACAAAAATACGTGCATGTCGCAACGCCGTCATGTCAATTCAGGTTTCACTTCCCGCAGGTTTTCGTAGAACGCAAAATGTTAATGTGTCCAGAGCGGATCAAAAGTCTGAACGGGACTAATTGGTAAGTGTGGCACGGTGCTTTTGCATTATACATAAGCACTTAAGGAAACCAGAAATAAACTATAGTTCCAGTTTTGCCGAACACGCGTCGTCACACTCCGCGCTGTAGCCTCTTCATTAAAAGCATAGCACGAGCTACCGAAAGAAACACACCGAACACGAGGCATTGCTTTACGAATGTGTCGCTCTGCCCAGCACATGCATACCTATGAAATATACAGGGTGGCTCATAGTTCTTGTCTATCCTTAATTAATCCTTAATTAATCAATTACTTGATCAATGACACATCAACTTGAGTTTCTCAAAAGAAATGTCTAAATGCACTTTAGCAAGTTCGTACTCTGAAGATTAGCTGTAAGTACGTGATCAGTAAGTACGTGATCGAACATCAAGTCAATCATAAGAAAACTCATTGACTGACGACGATTTCGGACATCTACATCAGGATAAATGATTCGAAAATCTCTTTGAAAAATCAGCCGATTCCGAGACACCCTGTACGCACACACTATCATCGCGAAAAATATGCCGCGGCAACATCAGCATGGGCTTCCTCCGGCCTCTGACCGGTGAGCGTGCGCCCGGCGTGCCGGCGCAAATAAATCTCTTTCTAATTGCTCGCTGAAAAACCCGGCCGCAGTTGCGTCGAGCAGAGATGGCGCCCGACAAAGGCCAGCAATGTTAAAACCTGATCTCGATGTGCTTTATTTCGCTCGGGCGGCTGGCCGGCCGGACGGCGAACACGACGAGCGGAGGAACGCGCTCGCCTGGTGCGGCAGTTTGTTTATTGATATTTACAACCACGCCGTTGACAGGATACGACGCACATCGACGCTAAGGGATGCGTCTTCGTCCGCGAGAATAATGCCGAGAGGGGTTGCGCTTTTTCGAGCCGTGTGGAAACGGCATGCGTCGGCGCGCAAAGCTTTAATTAATATTTTTTTTTTCCAGGTGTCGTCGGAGCACGTTAGACACTTGTGCGGAGGGTTCTTGCTTGTTTGCTACTGGTAGGATGGGATCACGGACGATGATTATACTTTGCGGTAGCTAAAAGTGGAGTATATTAATGCGTGTATTTTCATTAATTATATGGCAACTTCTCTGTCCTTTTCTTTCTTGAAATACTGTAGAATATTGCGATATTTAAGAAGTAAGATTGTGGCACCTTTTTTTTACATGATCCAGTACGTTAAGTTTTATGTGACACGTACTTGGTATTATATCAATGTGTCACGTGTAGGTCCACGTGTTCACAATCGTATATGTATATTTCATTCCTCCGTCGATAGAGAAAGTCTCGAAGCGCGCATGTGAAAACGTGTAGCTTTATAGTGCGAAATGTGGCTCGAGATAATAATGGTTTTCCCGCGGTGGGTACGACGACAGGCTCGGTCGTCAGTGATTTATTACTCCTTGCACTACTCATTACTCCGTTAGTAACATTCTTTCTACCAAATTTTTCCCACAATTTGTGTACCGCTCGAAAGAGAAAAATGTCATTTTTAAGATCCTACGGTTCGACAAAACTTTGTCCTAAATCCAACATTCCCACGAGCATCACAAATGTAGCTAATGTTATTTTCAATACTGTTATACTGAACAGTATTGAAATATTATTTATTATTAGATAATTTTTTTCAAGTTCTATTTCTCTCTCTCATTTTATACGAAGAAACCAATTTTCCTTCTACCCTAGTCGTAGCAAAAATATTCGTTGAAATAAATGAAATTACACTCGGAGTGAGTCATAGAGCCGTCGGCCGCAAGAGCGCAATCAAAATCGCTTTACTTCCAGCGACGTTGCAACAGCGACGCAAGCGAGGTGTCAAGCGGAATCCACGGCGGCCCGGAGCCGGCCGAGTTAAAAGGAGCGTACCGAACGGCAGAAAGAGCAAGCCGAGGGATACGAATGCACCCTGACGCCGACGGGCACCAGCAGGCACGGTGGCAAGCTGTCGTTATCTCTCGGCTGGACTTAGACGCGCGTGTTACGTGGCTCGCTGCGCGTCGAATGGCCGTCGGCCGGCCGCGCGCGAACGGCCGAGCAAAAATTGCGCCGGAGCAGCCGGTGGTCGCCTCGCCTCGCCTCCGTCTCGCCTCGTGAGGGCAAAAAGAGGAAGCGAGGACGCCGTTGCTGCCGCGCCGCTGATGTTGCCGCGACCAGCAACGGGCTTCCGACGTCGCTGCAGGCGAGGAACTCGGTAACAGTCCGCGCGCTGTCGATATCGCTGATGCATACTCAATGAGCGATGGATCGTCGCCCAGGGGACGAAGGGGGCGGGAGAACACGCCGACGGCCAGGGTGCGGGGCCAGAGGGGGCTGCTTGCGATCGGCGGGACAGGCAAGATTTTAGACGAAAAAGTGCAGCGCGAATCGAAGGCGATGCTGTTTAATATGTATGAGTGGCATCTAGGAGTGTAATATTATCTCTGTATAAATGGAAACGCTCCCATCAATTCGATCCGCGTCGGGGCTGCATCCTTGGATCGCGATGCAGCTCGATGATTTGAAGTCATCGCGCGGGGGACTTGCGGAAGGATGAGTCGCTAGAAGTTGCGACCTTCTTTTTGGATGGCTGAAACTGCGGATGTGACGTCGACCCTCGAGACATCGTTAACGTACGTTTCGGAGATTCATCAGAGTCGATATTAATTGCGTTATTAAATGTCTTCTTAATGACATATTTGAGAAATAACGCGGAAAACGAAAGCGACATTCCTCGGCGAAAATTTTTTCGGTTCTAATATTGTATATTTGTTGTCTCTTATTTTGCATAATAGGTCGTGAGTCGATCGCTTGGTGCTTCGAATCGATAATGTTTGCTTTATCAATATTGACTATCAATATTGCTCTATCAAGATGACACACACGTAGTGGCTAGTAGACTACATCGTTTGTCATAAATGCAACCTGATTAACGTTCGGGAAAAAATGTTTTCTACTTAGCAATGCAAATCGATATCGGCAAACTATTTTTGCATAATTCACCTGACACTCTATTCCATCCTCGATAAATCTTGAAATCTTAAATTATGTTATGTACGTTATAATAAAAATTTCTCTATTTTCTAACAATATCAGATTAATCTTTGTACCTATGTTACATATTAATATGTAATTTTTGTTATGACGGCTTAAAATAGAGTTTGAAATCATATCAACAAGTGTCACTCGGCTACAATTACATTATGTGATCTATGTTCGCTATTGTTGACCTCATTGTAACTCATCCTTCGTCTGATCGAAACGGGGGCTGGACAATTAAATACAATTACTGCGATGCGATAGTGATGATCGTGCGAGACTAATGATGCAATAGGAAGTTAATAGGATAATTCACGGTCCTGATATTTGTGACATGTCTTCATATAACTTAGGAGATATAATTAATTAGTAATTAGTAAACACATACTGCACGAAAGTTATAAAAATTATGATTACAAAGTTACACACACTTATAAGAATTTGATAGTAGCAGTACTTTTAATTTTATTGTTTACGATTTGATAAAATATTTCTTAAACATTCCAAAAATTTTCATCTAGCTGGAGAGCAAAATCATTGTTCTCAAAAATGAGAGTCACGTGACGGAATTAAGAATTGCAATACTAAAATGATGCGTTCTTTGGATTCTCGCAGCTTGACGCACGCAGGTGCATGCGAAATTGAAAGTTATATTACTGTGTCGTATCGCACAGGTTGAATCGAGTTATTGCCACGGCGAGTTGATCCCACAGTGAGCTATACAGTAGGACACCCCCGTCAACGCATTCTGAATGATCCAATCTGCCCGCACAATAAATAATCACGCGTATCGGTGCGGCCCGCGGCACCTGCGGCTGGTACCTGCGTCCGAAAGCCGTAACAAACTAATCCGTCATCGGTGCCTCATACCGGTGCATATTGCCCGAGGATTTTCAGAAAGTGTCAATCACGCGGGATATGACGAAGGGAAGGGTGCGCAATGAAGTTACCTCTCATCCAATCTTTTACGCTTTATGCGACCTGAATGAATAGATCAACGAATGTGCTATATCATAATATATATATTATAATTTATAATGACTCGAAAGTAGTAATAAACAAAGAAGAGAGAAATATGTGCAAAAAGAATAATATTAACTAAACTAATATTTTCTTGAGATGTGTACTGACAAATTATAAAGTCCCGGGTCACGTTGACAGTACGTACGCCTTATCAAGAACCGATAAGCTGAAAAATCTAACGAAACAGCAATCGCTCGTTAGCTGCTGGGATTACGAGAGACCCGAATCTTTTCTGCGACTGCTAAGTGCTAATGCACATTCCACATCTCGCCGATATGTCCAAAATCACAATGCAGACGCAGCTGGATAACATATGTCACGTATTTGGAGGAGGAGTCGGTTGGTTGGACACACGACGGATATCATAAGCGCCTACATTTCCAGCTATCGGCGGGTGAGGAGGGTGGAGGGAGGGGAGGTCAGGGAGAATAATAACAGCCGTGTAAATGCGTCACTAGGGCCCCGTTCGTTCGCATAATGCTATAATGCCTTTTTTTTCATTTCGCTCGCTCGCTCACTCCCACAATGCAACGCCGGTCCCTCCGCCCTCTCGCCTCCCTCGTCGCCATATCGGGGGCCCCTCGCTGCTTCGGCAGTTCCCACTTCCTGCCTGGCATCGGTGATGCGCAGTGCCACCTTAACAACGAAATTCCCCAGCATTGCAACGGTCCTCCTCGCTTTTGTTTCGTTCACGGTTGCTTCTTTTTTTATATGTACGATTGCAAGAACGATTGCAGGGAGCGGGAAAGATTAACGTCGAAATCCGACGATAATGTAAAAGGAGTTATAGATCTTATCAGGAGCGGCCCGCTTCGCGTGTTGTGTGAAATTCGCGCCTGGATTTCAGCTAAGCGCTCTTCATACTTGCACGAATAATATTTTTCAAAAAGGAACAATCTTGATCGCTCCTAATGCGATTCACACATGACTCCTGAACGATTCAAGTACCTATAGTCACTTGTATACGTGTTTGAGAAAAATGCAGCGCGCAAAGAGCAGACAGGTAACTTGCCACCCGACCTGCGCTTTCGCCGCCCTAAAATAATCGCCATGTCGACACGCGAGTTTTACTATTTCTCTGGCGTGATAATAGCATCGCGAACGCGATGTAGCTCACACAATGTTGCCCCACAATCGCCTCTGCCGTTTTGTCGGCCGCTCGCGACACAAAGCCGCGCGTGCTAGCTTTGTCCGGTGAAATCTTAATCGGAAGCGCGATTATCGCGATATCGTTATTATACGCTTCGCGCACTCGCGTCCGCTCCGCACGCTGCGCCGAACCGAGCCGCGCCGCGCCGCGCCGAGCCGCGGCCACGCCAGCACGAGGTCGCGCAAACAGACGAAAAGTGGTTGAAATCGAAACGCAATTCCGTAGTGGGCTCACGTGCCGCTCACAACGGTGACACCGTGACGAGCGGAATACGCGCCGCACGCGGAACGGCACAACACCGTCACCGTTCCTTTGTGCCATCGTCATTTGTTATTTTGTACATATTCATAACGGCGTTACATCACCACCGCGCGTACGCCGATGCATTCTCTCTTCCTCTCTCTCTCTCTCGCTCTCCCGGCGCTTTTTTACTCCCCGGTATTTTTCCCGGCTTTCCGTTTCCACGTCCGCGGATACCAATCAGTGGTTGTCATCCATCAACGTCCGTCGGTGATGCGTCTCGCGCGGATTTATTAGATCTTGAGGAATGACCAGGCAGAAATAGCGCTGCCGCGTCGCAATTAAAGTGCGATTAATGCGCCGCGAACAGATCGAGTCGGCGATTCTTTCGCTGACGGACATTTTTGAGCAGGTTCAATATGTGTTCGAGTCAATACCGAGTAGTCTGTTCCGTTTTTTGCGGAAAGTACGTCATGCAGGTATGGCATCACGTATAAAATGCTATACATAAATGTACAGTTCTATACTCATCAAACCTGCTAATAGTGGATTCTCTCAAGATGCTCGAATCTTCCAATTAGCGTTTTATACTTCATAATGTTTCGCTACAAAGAGCGAGAGGAGAGTTTTGATACTTAAATTATACAAGATACTATTAATCTTTCAAAATTAATTAATTTTTCTTTCGGAAAGCACGATATTGCACGAAAGCGCAAGCAATCCAATTATAATAGTTTTCCATAATTAAGTAATATTCTTTTTCTCGGAGAGGAAACGTAAATTTTCCTAACTTCCTTAATAAATTTTCATTATCGCCTAGGTTCTTGATCAATGCAATTCCCCTAAGCCAACAAAAAGATCCAAGTTCTTTCATATCGCACGCTGCGTAGCGTAAGCCTCGATTGATTTCAGTTATTCCTTCAAGACGGTGGAGTGCGACTTTGCGCGAGACCTTTCCGCAGGATCAGCGGCAATCTGTGGTCCTGCGTTACGTGAGAAATCGTCGGGCACCGTTATTGTATATCGCCGGCTGTCGTTCGCAAGACACAAAGACCCTATTCATCCTCATGCAATTGCACGCATAGGAACCGATCCCGGCTTCCATCATGCTGCGCATCGCTTCGCTCTATCCTCTCCGCCGATGAATACCTCCTTGCTCGCTCAACCTCGTTACCGCGTTACATTCGCGGTGGAAAACAACTCGCCGCACTTGAAGCGAGAAGCGTGTCTCTGTAAAATCGACGAGTCCTCGATGGAAATCGACAAACGGTCATTAGGGCCGCGAAAGTGCTGATATCTGCCTGCCACGACGCGGAAACGTCGGTCGATCGCAGTTTGAGTGCAGGCAATTGTTCATTCGACGTGATTACATTGGTAATAATTATCAATCTTCCCGTTGTGTCAAGATTAATAGGGCGATAGTATTTTTATGATACGAGCTATTAGCTTTATGGGGTCATTAAAATTAATTAGCGCTCGTTTATTCCCTACGCTAATTGAGATGCAGTGATTTACAGGCGGTTTCTCAACTGAAATTACAACGCTCGCTGGTCAAAGCCGAAAAACTCCGGACTCTGCTTTTTCATAAATACGTATATTTAACATAATCAAAAAACTTGATTGAATACGTAAATTAGCACGTTAGCAATTAATAATTCTCTTATACCATAATAATATAATTGCATAGACATTACATTGACAAAAAGTATTGGTAATTACAAGTATACATTTAAAACTCGTTTCTTGATAAGAGCAATGCAGGTAACCGAAAACATGATTGATGCAAGTAGATTTCAACGACTGTTTCGAAGAGTAACACAAACCGTACATATTTTCCTCGGCACAGTAACGCATTTAGGGTCAGCTTCAAACTGCAGGTCGCTTTGCAATTTTCCCGATGGGTCTGGCACGGGGCCCGACGGACATTCCCATGTCTGTTCTCGCGAGTTTCCACGAGCCGGAATGAGTCCTCGTTTGTAGGTGGGTACCTTCGTCACGGTGAGCGGTTCGCAGCATGGTTTACCGGACAATCGTGGTGGACGCGCTCGAGGACGATGAGCGGAGACAGGACAAGAAAGAGAAAGAGGAAAAGAGAGAGCGAGAGAGAGAGAGAGAGAGAGAGAGAGAGAGAGAGAGGCTGGGGAAACGAAGGAGAGAAGAGAGACAACCGATGAAAAGGAAGGGAAAGAAAGAGAGAAGAAGACAGACAGAGGGAGAGAAGGGACCTTCTTCTTGGTAGTGGCCGCGGAGGAAGAGAACGAGGGACTACCGTATATACTGGGACGCGAGAGGGGCGAGGAGAATGTCGTGCTGTGCTCATCGAGGTGTAGATCCTCGTCCCCTGGGTCGTTCCTACGCCGTGGTCAGCGTCCCACTAAGCCACGGTCACGTTTACGTTGTCGCTTCAACCGCGTCTAAAACCGTTGTTGTATGTGGCAACGTTAATCTTACTCGATCTTACGCGATCATCGGGGTTTGTGCCGTTCTTCCGGTGCGCGACCGGTTTCCCGCCGTTACGCGGCAAGATGCGTCGGTAGAATATTAGCGGATATCGTCTGATGTACCGCTCCGCGACACAGGTAGATACGGCAGATTCGTAGACGTGCGGAGACTGCGAAGATTGCGGATTAGACGTAATGAAAAATACATCCGAATCTCGCGCCACGTGCGCGAATGTAAAGTGCGGATACCGTTAATCTTCCTTGCAGACGGGGTGAGAGATTCACATTCGGCAGTATTACGAATTCCCCAACTTATCTTTCTTTCGTATTTGCATGACAAGTACGCTATTATGCTGAAAGTTCCATCCCGTTCACGCTCGCGTTTCAGCGAAACTTGGCACTCGGCTTGCTCCTTCCATTAACGCAACAATGAGGCGACTTTCGACGGCGAGGCGGGACAATGCGACTATCTCGATCTATCTCTCGGAACACAACAACTAGAGTGGCTCCTACGCGAAGCACCTACGGTATCCCTGAATACGTAGTCCTCACCGCGCGATAAAATCATTGCGCCGCGCCAAGAGTCTCGCTCCGGCGAGCGCCTCGCGCTTCGAATCGCACCTGGCGCGAGTTAGCAGGTTGCCGAGCGGTTGCGGAGTCGATCGGTACTGTGTAACATCGCGTGAGAATTAATACATGAAGGATCACTCTAATCGGAAAAAACGGGAAAAATATCTTTATAAAAAATGGAAAATAAAAAAATCGCATATAAATCTCCAATTCCTAATCCATCATCATGATCCGTCTTAATCAGCAGAAGATCGATAGTAAAAACAACATTCCATACGTAACTTGAAAAGAAATTAAGAGCACCATCGATAGGTACTACACGTCTTTGGATATTGAAGTATCATCATGCTAATGCATTCACATCTAGATAATTTTAACACTTTAATATGTTCTTGCATTACAAAGGGTTTTTAAATCTCAACCGCTTATATCGCACATCATGTTGCCTCCGCATTTAACTCGTCATCATGTACGTTCTTATCTGTTTCGCATCTGATCTCTGCAGCTGCCCCTACATCTCTTCCATCTCCTCGCTGATGCTTACCAGCTCGTATTTTCGCGATCGCGATCGCGGAAGAGGAAACGCGAGCGTTCCGCCAAGCGAGTCGACATCTCAATCTCTCTCTCGCCTCTTTTTTCCTTTTTTTTCTTTTTCGCGAGCGTGTTCATGGATACGTGTGTCCGCTGCTCGAAAGTCACCGGAGCAATCCTTTACGCGTGTACTTTATGGTTTAGGTCGGGTCGTTCGCCACCGAGCGCCTGTACATGGCGCACGCAATGTTGCCGTCAGATTTCCGTAAAAGTCTAGAAATGCTCTCGCGCGCGGTCCAGCGGAGCGCGAAGCCAGGCTCCTCCCGGTCACCTAAAAGGACTTTAGCTTCCACGAAAGCGAACGCAGTTCGATGCACAGGCGGATCGCGCAAAAGGCGAGTCTTTTACGTCTTCATCTGTGCATGTGCAGCTAGGAAAGTAGGAACGCGAGTTAGCGCGAATGAACAGGTGTAAGATACGCCGCGAGGAAACGGCGGAACTAATGTTACCGCGAAACGTTTAATGCACGCACATTTATTCGCACCCATTCATTATCCATTGTATACCGGTCATCCAAGCAGTCTTTCTTCTCTTTGTGGAATTGGACAGGAGCACGCTTAAATATACGTGATAGATACGCAGGCGCCGTACGAAGTAAATGACTTCAGCGATATTTCTATCGTGCATAATGTCTTATAAAACTTCGAAACACAATGACTTTTCAAACGGAAAACCATTGTGTTAGGAGAATGGAAAATATACATTTCATAGCAATTACGAGCACATCGGGAAACTCAGCAGGAATCTAAGACAATTATTACGTTCACAAACAATAACGAGAATTATCGGACTTTACACCTATCTAGCAGGAAAAATTTCGCGCCACCGCAACCGGACACGAGATCGTCAAAGAATATCGAGTCGCGTATTAGTAGATTCACGTGCCACCAATAAAAATTCCGCAATAATCGATCCTCGCAAGCGGATGTGGCGCGTTCAAAGCTAAATCACTCTAAATCACACTTGAAAAAAGTACGAGAGAAAGAAAGAGGGAAACGTGAAGAAAAAAGGACAGAGAGAGAGAGCTCATCGCTATCAAAGGAGTTTGTGGCATTTCGCAAGCCGGAAGAGCAAGTCGCCATCGGCCCCGGAGATTTATCTGCAATCGCGAATCGCGTCGAACCGTCCTGCGCTTCTGATGCACGGCCGCGTATGCAAATGCCGCGTGCAAAAAGCGTGCAGCAACAGCAGCAGCAGCAGAAGCAGCAGCAGCAGCGGCAGACCAGCAGACCGACTCGTGTTTACAGCAGTAAGTACGTTACAATAAAACGGACGGAAACTCGGCGAGAGCGAGTGACATCGCGCCGTGCTACCGCGCGGCCGCAGGATGATGAAGTAGATTCCCTTCTGGCGAGGATGGTGCGTTATATCACGCGCGTACACCGCGGCAGCGCGCATCGATGCGCCTGTACGCGCACCGGTGCGCCGCGCGTAAGTCGTAATATGACGCACCAGGAGATAAAGTCTTATCTCGTCCGCGCGGGATCCGCGTGGGATCCGCGATCTCACCGCCGGGAAATCCCGGCGATCATTAGCATACGCGCCGCTACGTGGAAGAGAAACGTTTCCATTTGATCGCGATGATCGCGGTATACTAACCCGCTTCGCGCGCGGCCCGATCGCCCGATCGACGGACGCGGTCGGCCGGAAGTTGCCGCGCGCTGCTGGCACGGAATTTACATTTTAAAGTGTCGGCGGAACGTTACGGGAGGATTTACGTTTCTAGGAATCAATGCGGAGGCGCATTACGCGCGCCTAGATCTAGATTTCACGTTTTGCGCGCTGAATGACTGAAGCGGACAGCGCGGCGGTGGACGGAGCGTGTCTGAAGACGAAGCGGAGTGCGCGGAGTCAAGTTAGAATTCGGAGAGATGCGGCACGATGACACAGGCCGTAAATGATGATGGAGCAGAGATTCGTATGCAACGCGTTGCGGTTTCACGTGTTACGGGCTTACGGTTAGATGATGGAACGGTACATTGTGTTGAGCGCGTGTGTACCGCTGCACTTTCCAGGCGCATACCCCCGGTAACGGCTGGAAACACTCGCGTTCGACACAGCTTTCAGTGGTGTTCTTTCTTATATAAACTCGTCCTGGGTTTTTAGCGTTAACGCTTTGACAGATGCGACAGCGCACAGCCAGATAGGTGGCAAGAAAAACGCGTCACGATGCGTCGCGTCCGTCGTAAGCGCGCTTCCGCATTCGCATATAGCGTGCGATCGTTTCTTACGAAACTGAAGCAAGGATAACGGAAGATTTATAGTCCTCACTTTTGTCGATCTCGCGCGGAACACGCGGTCCAATGAAATCCCATCTTCCGTTGATTAACGAGTCGCTGTCCCGGATTATGACTGTACTACCGTAAGATCTGATCTTGTCACGTCGAGCGTTCCGAGACAGAGCACGCAGCGTCGTACGCTAGCATGCACAAATTCCCATCGAGCGGACGCACATGCACGCATCATACACAAGCTGCGAGGAGCAGGACCCGTAAGCCGCAGCCGCATTATCCGAAGTACTCTTCGGCGCATAGCGGGCACATGCAATTTTCGAGCGGGTTCTGCCAGCTGGATGTTGGGGAAAGAAAAAGAGACGACACGGCGATGAGCGCGGTGGAAGATGCGCGAGGAAGAGGCGGCCGGGGAGGAGATGGGAGGGAGGAGTGTAATTTTACCCCGGTTGCCGGTAATTTCACGCTTTTACTCGGGCAAGTTAGCAAGGCGCAGCTCGTTCTCGTGGAAAATGTCGTACCCGTTCACAAGTTCTCCTCCGCCGTCCTCGCTTTAAAGGCCTGCTAGCTCACGAAAACGTAGACGGTACCGGCAGATAGTTACGGGACATGGGCTCCTCGCTCGCGAGATTTTATCGCCCTAGAAATCTTTCGGTGGGTATGTACACGTACACACTCGCGTGTATATGTGTGGACGTGCGTGCGTGCGGGAGCGCGGGCGGGCGAACTTATCGTCGGTCTAGATTCGCGATTGTTCATTTATTAACGCGCGTCTGAGATTTATCGTGAACACGAGCTCTTCTGAGAATTAAGCAATCCCATCTTTAACGTTGGTGAGAGGGATGCAAGCACAAAACGGGCGTTATCAGAAATCTAGCTGTTGTTATCACGGTGGTAAGCTCGTAAGAACGTATTCGTAAGTTGCGTGCCTTCGTCTTGATTATTACAATTTTTCTATTTCGTTTGCGTTATGAACAAAGGTTAAAAAGTGTAATAATGGGAAACGGCAAATCTTTCCAAGATATGAGATAATCGATATAAGTTGATATTAAAGATGAGAGTGTCGATCAACGAAAAGAACGTATCTAAATATTACATCTTGCACTTGCTAATATAATCCGCATACTCATTGCGGATTATTACGCGAGATCATTATACGGGAACCGCTGTAATCATCTCATTCCAAATTCCGCCCTCTCTCCCCGGTTAAGGATTTCTCCGTATAATAGCATCGTGAGTATGATTAAAACTGGTTTCGTTGCTTATGCATACATAAATCTCGCATCTTGCACGAAAGAGGAAGCATACTGTCATGAAGTCGCGTCAATCATAGAGCTGATTTGTATCATTTACTCGCGCGTTACGCATATGATCATTGCTGCAAACGGCAATACGTGTCGTTCGAATTTGCTATTATCGTTATTACGCTGCTAGCACTATCTTCTCAAGTTAAAGTCCATAGATAGGCATTAATGTTTAAAAAAAACATCGCATAGGAAATGTTTTACGGAGAAATTTCTAATAAACAATATTTTCAATAAATCTTTGAAACTTATATATATAAGTACACTTTCGTGAATACCGCTAGCGGTATTTTAATTTTAAAACTATTACATTAATGAGATATTGATATTTGATTGATATCGATCGAATAATCGAATAATAAAACATGTCCATGTTAATCGGTATTCGTTAAAATAAAATATTTTTAACGCAGGCATGTACTAACGCGGGTGGACATGTGCTCACGCGAAAGAAGAGGACTTCAGAATCAGCATTTGCTGTTCTGTCTTCAGAGGCTCGACTTGAAGAAGTGATCGTTCACAAGGAGCACCAAGCGATCGTTGATAAACGCGTAGATGCGCTCCGAGGAGTAGGCGTAATAAATTGTTTGCTGATTCTATTGAGCCTACACGACGGTAACAATGGCAGAAGCAAGAGAGAAAGATAAAGAAAGGACCAGCGAATGAATAATCGCTCAAGAGGTGCCGGACGAGCTGTCGTTGTCTTCCTTCGATTAACCTACGTAGTGAATTTAAATTTTCGATATGTTGGGCGCAGGACATCCTTCTCTTGACATCCTTCTCTTAACATCCTAACGTTTTAAATTGAAGTCACATTGTGTTTCGCGCACGGAATTGTACGATCAAGCACCGATTTGAACAGCTTTGCATGATTATATGCGCTTTTGAAGCAAACGAGAATCGCTATACTAGCTGTTACGTCAATCGGCCACAAATAAAAATTGTACAACGCACATCTCGTAGGGTTAATCTATCCTGCCGCATAACTGGTTACCCGAAGTACTTTCACCGATCAGCACATTTCAATTTTCCTTCGTGCAACTTCATTCCGTACGTCGATAACGTTCTATAATGGCAGTTACATACTCCGTGAATAATTTCCAATAATCTGCTACATCAGCGCCCGTTGCAATCGCAAGATTGTGAAAGAAAAACTGCATTTCTTATATTTGTTAGGCAGAACGCGAATATGTTCGGATTTCAACACATCGAGTCTTTTTACTTCATCTATATCGATTCTTATATGGAGCGGCGGCTAGTTGTTTCCTTGATTTAGTTTTTGTTTGTCTTTTTCTTAATGTTATAGCTGATCTTTGACGATGCCGACACACGTGTGCACCTGTGGGTTTTAAAAGCGTGAATTTATCGCAATAACAAATTTATCCTTCCTAGTTTGCTTTACCGAAAATGTTTCCTAAGTCTCAGTCTCCAACGCATTTTAAATCGTAACTTATAAAGCTGTATTCTAAAAATTTCAACAATGTAATCTTAAGAAAATATCTCTTTACTTGTATTGGATATTAAAATCCAACAGAAAGTAAAAAGCTGATATTAAATTACTACTAAATTATTATGCGAATTTAACGTCATTTTATATAATCGTAATATAAGAATACTCTGATGTAACAATTCTTAATATGTAATAAGAATGTCAGCTAGAGCAAAAGAGAATAACAATGCATCTGAAAAACTTTTTCTTCACACGACAAACAATAATATCAATCATTTTCATGGTTGAAATTACGAGACTAACGATCTCATTAATTTCACAAATGCGTCGAGCGAATAAATAACAATCAAGCTAATAATTCTCGCACGAGGAAATCCCGGCCTGGAAAATTGTTTTTTTCCGCGAAGACCGATTAAGTACCGCGACGGTGTCGTGTCTTTTTTCATCATCCGCGAATACCTCCAGGCCACTCGCCATGTTCTTTGCCCCACTGATGAATCATTAGCGAGCGTGTCCTCATCAAAAGAACCGCGCCGAGAAAGAGAAAGATGTCGCATCCGTATTTGAATATGGTGGTGTTTCCAGCAGTTGGACACATCGACGGAATCATCTCTGTATCTCCGGTATATCTCTCGTGCTGTTCGTCTCACGTCGGACCATTGTCTTGCGTTTTCGCGGCAAGGTGAGATGGTTGCGTAAGAACGCACGGAGAACGCAGGGAGGCGGAGATGATATCGCGATCATCGCGATTCTACTTAGGTATGACTAAGACAACCACACGTCCTGCTTTTAGGTGATACGTTCATCACCCATCTAATCTTCAAAGCGTAATATCTTTTTGACGTTATGCGACCTACAATCCTGTCGGACATTGACATATAATTGGATATTGACAAATCTTTGCGCAAAATTAATTTTTAATGTTCAGCATGTGAGTTGATATTCTTCAACTTCAAGCCATTGTTTCTATAGCGCACTAATGCTCTGATTTTAAAAAAATTTTTAAGATTGTCTTAATTATAACATTTACTGGAGTATTCGCAGATTTGTTTCAATAGTTCGCGGTCAATTGGAGCACAAACTGATTTTTCGGCGAACATGAGAACTCGATTTATGGATGTCCCATACAAATGTCGTACGTAAATCACTGGCGAGCGAGCGACACGGGGGAAAAGTGGGACGCGTCGTGTGGATGTGCGAGCTTTCGAGACGACGACAGGCGAGAGTCGATTTACAGTCGCACTGACATTTCGCCCCTGTAAAAGTCCGATTGTTCCGGGATGCTCGGTCGACGCGCAAATATTCCAATTTATTTAATAAATCTCCTGCTATCGAATCGCGACGAACGTGGTAGTTGTAACAGATCAACAGAAGAGCGATTTATTCCAATCTTATTTACACAGATAGAATACTGTCATGATTATGATATAGATCAGATTTATCAAAAATACAAAATGCATGTCTATTCACAAGAGAGATTATCAAAAGATCGACAGCTTAGCCGCGGAGAGATTAATGATGACAGGGCAGAATGAGTTAGCTGTTCATACGAGTATTCACTTATCTTGAAAAGCTAACAATCTTCCGGCTCTCGCTTCTTGTGAGATTACAAACGCTTGCATTACCTGCAACAAAGAAAATACAATCTTTAGTTATTATGCACGCTTGTGTTAAAACTTACGCTTATCATATTACTTAAGCTTTCTCGTAAAGATCACATAACGCGAGCTCGGTTTATTTCATTTAGAATGGGGAGCGTAGCGCGGAGATCGCGATAGTAGGCCGGTACAGTTAAGGCTTAATCGGAAAATTGGCCCGTTTAAAGCGCCGCGCATGGTGCGTGAGTGCGTTTTAATTACCGCTTCATCTAGGGAACATCCCGGTGCTTATTAGATGCGCACGTAAAGGCACGATTTTCGCACAAGACAATGCATTACGTGACCTTAGGAAGCTCGATGTTGTTTTCCCGGCGCCTTTCAGGCGCACGCTCATTAATCTCGATCGGTGAGTCAGCCTTCATGGAGAACTTTCATCGAGGCGTGGGCCTTCCTAGGATCTACCAAGTGCTCTATACTTCAACGTGCGTGCGATATTTCGCCAGCTCGCAGACCTAACGATCATCAATGCCGTACAAGGCAACGTTGTAGCGAGTGTTTTCAGTCATAATTTGCAGCATCATTGGCATCATCACTTAATTAATTAAGCAAAGAACAATGGAGCCAATATTTCGCCGTTCGCGATACCTCGTGAATTCATTCCGTATGGATTTATTCCGTCGGTTGCGACAGATCGATGGAAGGTTAAGGGCTGTTGGGGGAGATTCGTGTACATCGCTCAGGAATCTTCATTAATCAGAGGCCAGTTAATCAGAGGGGGTCAATTATGGAACGCGCGTGGGTCGCGATACGGGGCCCTCCAGGCGCGGCATGCGACGATCGTCGTGAGGGGAAAGCCGTTACAAGGTGGTGGTTGGGAAACGGTTAATAGGACAAATTACGCTAATAAAAGGTAACAACGCCAGCCGTTTTCACGGTAGAATAACAATGCAGGCCTCGCAGGTCTATTTGAATATTTCCCTAATGCCGGACCGGTGGGCCGGCACGGCGGACATGCGCGCGCTTTTTCGTACGCATCAATGCCCGTAGGCCCGTTCGTCGTCTGTCGTCCGGAAGGGTAGGTCCTCGGAACTATTTCGAAACGCAGTCAGTCTCCCGAAAGAGGCATGTCGGCATTAAATTCGTTCTGCCGTCCTGATCAGCCGTCCGATTCCATGTGACTCGCGCAGAATTTATCGCCTCTCCTCGATGCATTTTTACCGGCCGCCGTGTATACGCGCCGCCGTCAGCGCGTTTTCTACCCTTTCCTGTGTGGTAGTTATAACGTTACGGTTGTTTGGTTTTTATTTTCAGATATATGACTTCTCCTAGCTTTACCATGTATCTTTCACGGATGCATTGTACTATATTTACAAAATCGCATAACTCTAATCTTGTTTTATGTGACGTTATAACATTTAGAGTAACGTTACATGACAGAAAACATTGTCAAATATCCAAAACGAAGGGAAAGATAATATATTTGCAATAAACGAAAAAAGATGTTCTCTCGTCGCGCGAGCGCCATGCTCTTTTATCATGGAGGGAGGTCGTTCCTGTTCCGGTATTGGATAAAGATCGATCGTTGACGAGCGATGGTCGAGGGGGGATTCCCCAAATGCGGGACTGCGTTAAAAGCCCGCTTAATTTTACCGTGACACGGGAGTATCGGGTGCCGGCCAATCGGAGCGTGGAGCGATGACGCGCTGGAAAAAAAGAGGACATGACCAATGGAGCCGTACGATCGTCGAGGGGCTACCAGTCGATAGGTCGTGGCTCTCATGCTTTTTAACACTCGAGAGCCGGCGATGGAACAACAAAAATGGCCCATAAACCACGCGTGTGAATCGCGGGAGCGTCGAAACATGTTTCATTTACGCACTTTCTTATGCGTTTGCTTGTGTGAACGCTCGACTGAGTATACACGCTGAGTATACACAACGATTTTTCCTCTTTTAATCCGTAAAATGGATTGCTGATGCTTTCGGTGATGATACACGTAAACTTTTCGTTCGTTTCTCTCGTTATAAATTCCTGCTGCGCGATTTCTAATAGAAATAGAAAATTCCTTTTTAATAGAGAACTTCGCGGCAACTATGATTGCTCACTGCCGCATTATTAATAGCGCGATGATGCAACCGAGTCCGAGACAGTATGCACGCCAGTAAATGAAGCCATTATTGCAATGAATGAATTTCGAAATTCAGCCGATAGCATAGTAAGCGGCTTCTCGCGCGCGTTTTGGCCGCGTCGCGCGCGAGTTAATTGCTCGAGATTGCTGCCGATCTCAATGTATCCTTAAACGCGTAATTCTCGTAGCGGCGGGTGTGTGCATCTCGCGGCTCGTTAATTCCGATGCTACGCGCGGCGAATGCGAACGCGAGCGGCTCGTTTCTAAGATACGTTTCACGAGCAGCGCGCCCGTTTACGTTTTACGTTCTCTGAAGCCTGCCTGTTACGACGATCAGGTGTTCTCGCGTTTCTCCCCCCGCAGCAATTACATGTACATATATATGAATTATTGTGACGGACATTACGATCGCATCAGACCGTACATTTAAATAACGTGTGGCGCGCCTGGAGACTCCACTACCACTTAAATAATAACCGGGTGGTTTATATCAAAGGCAACACGGAGCTGAACGTGCGTATGGCTTACTTCATCGTGCGTGCATCGAAATTTTTGCCGCGCTATATCTATATTCACTCCTTCGTGTTTCGAACTAGGAAACCGTTTCCTGTTTCCTTGAAATTTTTCAAAAGAATACAGACAAGGATAAAGAGGAAAGAGATCCAGTTACGAGCTACGACACTCGGTCTAACGACGGCACCGAGAAGGAACTAATTCTCTGCCGATGTGAACGCGGCGCGCACGCTGAGAACGCTCGCGGGTTAAATACGCAATTTCCAAGCTCGCGGTCGTTAATTCCGTGCTGCGGATACGGAGAAGGGAGCGAGGCTCGTTTCAGGCCACTTTTCACGAGCCGCGCCCGCTCGTCCGTCGTCCACGAGCATGCCTGCGCTACTATAACGGCGATCAGGTGTCTTCCTCCTCCGGTGCTTACGAGCAGCAACACGCGGGGCGGTACCGCGCGCAAGTTCGAGCGCGATGTGTCCGCGAGGACGAGCAGAACCATAAAGTTGCCCCCAAGTTGTAGCTTCGCGGATAACCCGGCAACTGGGCAGTAAAAACGCCCCGGATTTCCATGTTGCAGCTGTGGAAACGAGCGGAACGTAAAATCGCGGCGCGGTGCGGCACGGAAAGTCGCGCGCGTACTCGCATCGCATCGGGCGCATAAAACGCTGCAGGCTCTATTTCCACGATATCCCGGCGGTGTTTCCTTTTGCTTCTCACCTCGCGCCTCGTTTCGGCGTGGAATGCCTATTATCCCTCTCGTTTCAACTCGCGGAGGACTGCCCTAATGCGAGAGCAACTCCGTCGTCTGGTACGGCGGTGTGTGTTTCTCCACGTGGTAATCAAAAAATTAACGGTCGTTAGCGAAGAATTTCATCTGCACTTATGGCTCGGAGGGAACATTACAACGTGTAGAAATTCTCGAACTTGCGATATTTTTGCAACGTTCTACGTGTTACGTTCATTATCATTTGAATCGCGATATGATTCATTCATTCATGATAATGAATAGAACAGTGCGATAATATGTGCTCCATCATTCAAAATCGTTTTCTCGATGTATTTCTCGTAGTCACCGTACTTATTAATTACTTCTGTACCGAGCGGAACGATCGATACCTACTAAACCGAGCGTAATGCTTATCAGCATAATGATCAGTGCAGCGAACGGTCGTTAGCAACCTATTTCAGTCCTTAATCATTTCCATTGACACGTGGAGGTAATCGCGGGTATCGCTACACGTCGCGGCAGCAAAACATAAAGCTGAAATTATACGCTTGTCATCGGCGCCGCCGTTTAGGAAATACAATACGGGAGAGCCGCGATAAATTCGTCTTACGACACTTCTGGAAGTATCAGGAGCGCGTAAAAATGCGTCCGCGGCAAGCGGCGGAACCGTTCATTACGCCTCGCGGTTTCGCGCCGATTGCGGAGCGAGTTCTTTACTCGCACTCGCGATCCTTGCCCTTTTCTTTTGCTTCTCACCTCGCCTTCCTTACACGTTTATCGAAGCGCGCCTATTTTCTTTCCCGCGCTTTTTTGCCCGCGTCATACGCACGTTTTGCCGCCTGATGATGAATGCACGCGGTAAAGCCGGAGAGCATTTATTACACCTAAACGATCATTCGAATAAATTGCGCAATTGAATTTTTTTCACATTCCCACTATTGAATATTCCTTTTCATCTGTCCGCTTCTGCTTAGTCCTCTGTTCCTTCAGCGCTGTTTCAAATCGCGATTGTCTTCGATCTTTAGCAGTCTCGCAATCGCAAAACCACTAGAGACACGAATAAATTACTTTACACCGTACATTCCTCAACAACACTTTCGCATTTCGTTCTGTTTACCGATAGCTTAATCTCCACGTAAGGGACAGCGCTGCCCCAGAAAGATAGACTCTCGGAGCCGTAGAAAACCAGTTTTTTTGCAAGTATGTATATGCTACGACGGCGCGATATCAATGAACGCAGCGAGTATGCAGACCGCATGCGGGTGCACGCGGCCACCGCGAGATACGCGAACGTCGGTAGATAGATTTTAATCGACAGATCGTAACGAGGCGGCCTCATTAGCAGCCGGTTGCCCTTACGACTTTGATGATTATCCGTGGGCAACCGGTCGGTGCATACATCGCGCCAGATCTGCCATGCCGTAGACGATACGGAAGAGGAATATTTTTTTTCGCGGCGCGGCAGCCGAGCGAGCGAGCGAGCGAACGGTGTTCCATTGCGCTCGTCAACGTGAGAATTTCGCAGTCGTTAACAGCGCGATCGTTAACCGGTGGGGATTTTTAATCTAGAAGGGCGGCGGACTTATACAGCGGCGCAACGACTCGCGCGCCGATAACGGCACCGAAAGGTTCTCGTTTCAGAGGATCTCGCTATTACGATCTGCAAACATTGGCAGCTCGTTAATCCTTAAGTTATGAACTGCGAAGGACCGCCGCCGGGATGACACCCGTCGCGATTTGTTCCGGCTCGTGGTAAATTTATGAGTTGCGTAATTATCACCTTAATGGAATTCCGTGCGGCGCGCTTTCGCGCGTGCTCGCCGCCCGATGCCGGACACGGATGGAAAATTGCCACGTTACGTAGAAATCATTATTATCGTGTATTTTATTTTCCGGTCAATCAGCATCCTAAATTCAACACGCAACGTGTAATGAAGATTACGTTTCGCTGATTGTGAGTCAAATCGAAATTTGAAATACCATTTACGCAGGGTAACATAAATCTTGAATGTAATATCCTCCGCGGAGCAGGTAATCTAATCATAAACATATCGCGCGATAAAGCCTAACGAGTTCGAGCAAGTCGCGAAAGGAAGGGAAGCGGCCTGTTGCGTTGATGTCTGTGTCTCGCCAGCAAGAGCAAGGCAACCAGTCAGAAAAAAAGTAGCCTGGCTGTCGCTCTATCGCAGAGAATCGTGCCGAGTAATTTTCCTAAACTCTTGCGTGTGTACACACGTAACAGCGCCGTGTTATTTCAAAGATGTAATTTTGGATGGCGTTTAAAATTTCATATCGTTCGTGTTTTATAATTCGTGGAGGAGATAAGAGACAGAGTCGATATCTTAATTAATCGCTGTGTCTTTGAACTTGCGCGTGCTCCTGTACTAAATTATACAAGATTATTTTGATTTCGTCGGAGGATTAAACGCACTTGGCCCACTGAAAGTTCCGCCATGGCGATGACTCGGTAACGCCGTTGCGCTACGTAGGCCTCGACATGAAAGTAAGATAGCGATCCGACAACTTTAATTAACTTTGACATTGCCGCTGTAATTACGGGCGTCATTAAAAGCGTGGGCATTGTAATTGAGTTAAGAAAAGCGATTTGCACCGCAAAACAACGGGCAAGAGTCCTATACCGTCTTGATTTTCTGAGCCCGCTCGGCTTCGTTTCCGCTTTGCATTTTTTAGAGAAAATTCGGTTTCAAGTCTCTTATTGCTCTGCAATTATAAAATTTACTTATTTAGATAAATGCGTATAATCTGTACAGTGATTTTACAGAACAATATATCATAATAATGTATTGCAAAATATCGCTTTCCACGACCTTTAGCGTATCAAATGTTCATCTCTTCATACTTTCGCTCGCATGCAATCGTCCTTTATTTATGTTCCTTTTATTGGGCACTTTTTATTTATGCCCGCTTGCCGCCCACCACAAACGCACTCACGGGCATACATCGCCGGGAATCGTGCACGTCCACCGGCGTAGGAAACGCGCATCCTTCAATGCAACACCGCATCTTGATTTGCCCTCACGCTCTTGTGCCCCCTCGTCGCCGTCGGAGCACTTTCAGCGTTACTCCGACAATCTGCCTCCGATCTCGCGGGGTCAAGAGGATTATTTTATGAATATGCATAGGCCCGCGCTACTCATACATATACATGCGCGAGTAATTCATAATGGTCCACTCCCCCTCCCAACGTCCGACGCGTCTGCATTAATATCTAGTTTACTCTCGCGTTTCGTCCAGGCGTTCTTCCCGGTATGGTGGCGCGTGAGGGGGATGAGAGGGCCACGTTTTAAGTGGCTTGTCGACACTGTATGACAGAAACACGGGTACTGCGGGGCCGATGTAACGTCGTTTTCGGTGTAACGTCGCTTATGAATAGTTATCGCACGCGAAACGAAGACGGATCAAAGCTGGCCGCGCGGATACGTGTGGTCATAATGCGGCACGTCTTTTCTCATATGTGTGTGCGTGTGTCCGTATGCATAAAAGTCGATATACCACCGTTAGTTTATACATTAGTTGATATAGGGCGGGATCTCTTTCAGATCTCACGATCTAACAGGAAATCACTTTTGACGATCAATATCGCTTTTATTATAATGAGTGAAGAGTGATAAGTGAAGAGAAACAGGTTTCGTCGGAAACATGAATTTCTGCACGAAATAATCAACGTCAAAATGCCAGTTTAATATCTCTTTCGTTGGAATATTAATCCCATTATGCATATGGAATTAATTTATCCAACTTTCCAATGATGCAATATACTTACATTCCGAAGACTACGTTTTTCGCGGTCAGTTACGTTACTGTATCAGGAGAAATTATACAAGCGACGTAAGCGATTGCTGAAATGAAGGTAAACGGCCCTTTTGCTCGACGCACTTGGACAGATCTGTTTTAATATCATTCTAAGAATTTAATGTCTACTTGAAAGCTTTTCTTGTTCTCTCTAAATCGTAACGCCAGCCGTAACGTCGAGAGCAACGGAAGATTTAGTTAACCGTGACTCGAGTTAATCGGGAGACTAAGCCCTCGTACGCGCAATTAGCCGAGGCGCGAGCTTCTCGGTGCTTAAGCAATCTGATATTAATTCCAGTGGGCAACTACGCTATCATCGACGAAGT
Organism: Ooceraea biroi; assembly: GCF_003672135.1. Lineage (NCBI taxonomy): Eukaryota > Metazoa > Arthropoda > Insecta > Hymenoptera > Formicidae > Ooceraea > Ooceraea biroi. The sequence goes on from NC_039512.1 coordinate 6,900,049, forward strand.
ATCCATTCCTCTGTAATATCCTGCTGCCTTCCTGGGGTAGTAAACCCGCTGTAATCTCGTCCCCCCTCTTTCTCTTTCTCTTTCTCTCTACAATTCGAGCTTGGCGGATTAGCCGCGGTGCGACCGCCATCCCGTAATTTCTCGGATCCGGAGTCCGTAATCGCGCGCGTTCCGCGGGGCGCGCTTCGCGCCCCCGGAAAAATCGGCGAACGGTAGCGGCGAGTCTCCCCCCGTATTTAGCCGGCGGCGGTATCGCGGACGCCCTGGTCGTCGTTCATTACGACGATCAGGAGGATCTGCGCTTTCCGCATCGCACGTACGCGCCCCCGTTAAGTATACACCGCGCGCGCGTACGAACGCGCATCCGCGCGCCGCGCGTACAAACGAGTTCTCTTCTCTATCCATCCGCCGGGGTAAAATAAATAAATGGCGTTGCGGCGCGCGATGTGGTCCTCCGCGGGCCCTCTCCTTCCCTCCCCCTCTGCCTTTTTCCGTGCAGCCCCTGCTCCCTGCTTTCCTCTCGTGTGTACCGCGCGCATACCGGGTGTTCACATCCGTGAAAACAGGCTTCGTAAATATGCACGTTTTATGCATCAATACCGTGCCCGCGCGCTCCTTCTCCTACCTGCCCCCTTTTTTGCTCTCGCCTCGTCCTGCTCTCCCGCCTCGTGTGCGCCCGTCCGGCGCGGCGCGGCGCGGCGTGGCGTGGTGCGGCGCGGCCGGAGGGTGGAGCGGGACCATGTATAATTCAAGAGGCGTACGTAATTCTTAACGATAATAGAATCGATAGTCGGTAGTTCGATTTCATGCAAATGCCGACGGAACGTTCCTTGTCGCGCTTTTTGACCGGATTCTTAGGATGGACAACCTCGTCGCCTTGATACCATTAAATTGCCACCTTTGTCTTAGAGCGATTTTAATTAATTATATTCACATTCGCTGCATACATTATCTGATATAGTTCCGGCACAATCGTTTATGTTATGTTAAGATATTTAATAAATACAGATGAGAGGTAATAGCACAAAACCGTTACACACCATGGTCCATGTTCACCTTTCCTTTCGATGGAAGTATGTATGCAGCGAAAAGATACTTTTTATCAGACGATTTCTACTCATCAATGTTCCGTGGAAAATTAAAAAGATCATTTCAGACCGGTTACGCAAGGGAAAACGATAGATGCGTTGTGTTGATCAAAGTTGTTTAACTACATAGGATATTGTCATAATAAAATATATGCACACGAAATTTAGTGATCAAAGTATAAAATTAACATAATAATAAAATGGTATCACTTGTTTCTAAAAATTATTAATAATATATTTTATTATCATTCGATAAATAAAAGCACAGTAGTAACGTATTCGATTATGTTCAATTACATTAGAACGTAAATTTACAAGTGGTACTACATTTAATGTCTCAAGAATATTTTTGATAATCATTCATTTTTAATTGCGTTTTTAAAGCAGGAGGAAAGGGCTAAAAACTATCTTTCTATCATATGCAGCTTACATCACTTTTACGCAGCGGACCGTTTCACTTTATTTTTCCGAAATCAAGTCGTTTAAGATGCATGATTTTAAATGTACTAGATAACATTTCGACGCAAGTCTATAATTTCGGAAACGTGATACATTGCAAAGACGGAAACATGTCATTTTTCATAGATCTAACCGCATTGATGTAAAAACGTTTCGCGTTCTTGCAAAATTCAAGCGTCTTATTAGGAAGATCGTATCAATCTGAAGTGTGGCATAATTATTGTAATGCGCATAAAACGTAACGCCGTTCCAAGTGACGATGTTTTAACGTGTGTTTAAGTCTAATTTATGAACCAAATCTCTGCGATAAGTCTGTGATTATCAGAACACTGCTTAACGAGCGTTGTGCGAATACACGTCTCATATGCAATGCATGCTTCATATACATATCGTACTTTGCCGCATATCTAGATTGTATTTACGTCTACGAAAAGGCATGTTAGCTCAAAGTACAAACAAAAATGCATACATATTGTACATCATATGCGATTATAATCTTCCGTACAGAAAGCACATTGCTCATCGCGTGAAATTTGGTGCATCGTGCCATTTTTTACCGATTTGAATTGCCATTGTTTAGCTGTGTAACTGATACAACTGATGCAGATGTGACGCACCTCGTGCAGTTCGATCCGTGCGATCATTACCCGCAGCACTAACAGGCGTCGTTTCGTGCGTGCGCAGCCGGACACGCAACTGGTATTTTCACGGGAATTAACAAGAACTAAAAGTGCGGGCATCAGCCCGACACCATCGATGAGAGACTGATAACCGCAGTAGCTAAACATTCACCACGACACTGCTCGGTGTCCACGCCTCATTCACTCTTAATTCGCGTGAAATTTGGTGCACGTTCAATACGAGATTGATGGATTTGCCTGACAACGACAAAATAGGTGTCATGTTCCGGTTGACGAAAATATAATGAGAACATGATAAAAATACTTGTTATAATAAATAGAGGTTTAAGTGAAAGCAAACGGTTATTGAATCAGGTCACCTTGTATGTGAAACCGTAATCGTTTTTGGCAGGTTTGATAGAAACCTTGTGCAAGTAAGATTTTTCTGGTTAAGCTTCTAAAAGCCATCCGGTCGTAATTTAAATTCCTTTCTTCATTCCGCCTGGAAAACGAAGAAGACGAGGGAGATGAAACTTTGAGACGTCAGTTCATGGATCACTACGAAGCCGGGCTGCGAGTGCGAAGTTTCATTCTCTCGCAGGGAGAGAGGAAATAATTTTCAGCGCATCCTTAAGAGAGGGGGCATTTGTCCTCCCACCCGCCGACGGGCCCTTAATGGGTTTTTAGTCGGGGCCGTAAAACGCATTAAAACTCGTACCGATGACGAAGGAGGAGGTCCCTCCTTGCCAAAAATCAGACTGTGCATCAAGACTCTCCCTCCGTAAATTTGCAGCACAGTGGTACTTAACGCACTTGACTCGTCTGATGAGGAATCATGGACTTTCTCGCCGTACTAATTGCTTTGTCGTCGATATATTGTTTCGCCGAATGAGATTTAGATGTGACATTATATATACATATATTTCAATATAATAAATATATATTTCATACCGTTACACCAATGCAATTGTATATGAATTGGGACATTTTTACACATGTTCTTCTATCAGACATTTAAAATAAATAATAAATAAAATAGTAATACAATTAATAAATTTGTCATTGGAAATGTTTCAGAGCAAAGATATTTTGAGTAAATCTAAAGTTTATTGAGCAGTCGAAAGATTTATCATTGCATAAATGCAATGAGAAATAGAGATTTACATCAAAAGCAGAACATTAAATTGGTACTGATTAACATATTGTGATGACGTAACTATAAAGATCGTAACTATAAAAATGCAAAGTAGATAGAAATAAACATAATTTACATGATTACGCTGAATCGATTAAATTGTTACTCTTCCATACATAGAATTAATTAGCGTCTTTAACATTTTAATGTTAAAAATAGCATATACTTATACTGCTTTCTACTATTGCTTTCAAGATCAAGATTACGCTTTGATAATCGTAAGTAGAAGTTTAAAAGAAATGTAGAAGTATGATATGATTAATAAAAGAATATTGCCAAGTGAATGTTACTTTCAAGATTAAGAAAAGATTATACTTTTAATCGATATTTATTCGGGACGATTTATAAAAGCTAACAATGACTGGTCACTTACATAATTAATACCATATCTATATAAAGTTCGTTCGAATTGAGAAACACTGGCAGGACCATTGTGGGCGTACCTCGGCACATCCCATATACCTATAGACATTATATACTGCTATTCGCTTTTCGTGCTTAGGTGCAGTCCTGCGGGCTCGCCAGTACCCAAAACTGCCGCAGTAAGACGATACTAATTTTCTATTAGGACGTGAATGTGGCAAAAACCGCTGTTATTAGGTGATAAAAATAGAAATATCATCGCCATTTACCCAAAACAGGCAACTGTGACGTCTGTATTATACCTTATAAGCTATGAAATTTAGATGTCACGTTTTTACTATTTTTCTATGTTATCAGGATATTATTGAATGATTGAACAACCTAGGAAACGTATAGGTGTCGGCATTGCCTATTTTGTAGCTAGAATCACAAAGTCTGGACGTCCTATTGAGTCGTTAACATTCAATGTTATTCCTACCGTTATTGGCAGCTCGTAATTAAGCATCTATTAGCACCTCGTTAAACCCACGCCTGCAATACGTCGAATTCCATTAAATCTTGATCCAGTTTGCTCGATCCGCTTTTGCTTTCTTCGGTTCGCGAAATGTACTTTTAGAGCATTGCACGAATAATAAATTGACCCCTTTTTATCACATCAATGTCACAAAGTTAAATTATATTTTTCCATATGTGGCAATAATGGAAGAAAGATTCTTTTGAGATCTTTTTGATAATATTAATTTAATTGCGTTAGTGCATTTAATTTTTATACTAAAGTTATGAATATGATAACGACAGAATGCTTTTCATTTTTATCTTGTTTCATGAAGTTTATTTTACTTTCTTAATATGCTGGTAAAGGAAACTTTCGTTAAGAGGAAAGAATTGTCGTTAACGTTCGACGATCGACTGGAATTCGTATCCCACTTTCTAATAAAATGAATGTTAAGAGGATCGGTAATCCTTCCTTTATCATGGGATTTACAAGATTTTATCGGTATTGCACATATGGTCGAAGTCGAGAGACTTCGCATTTATTTTCCACGTGGTAAAAATTCATATCCGTTCGCGACGGAACAAGGAAGTGCGCGAACTCGCAACGAAGTAGGAAAGGAACTCGCGTGTACTTGGAGAACGTAGGCGTGCCATGAAGTGTTTCGCCTCTCGAGGACCAGAGTGGCTTTCACCAACGAAAGAGGAGCACGACGCATCGCTCGTTCCCGCATAATTTCCTGCAATGTTATCAGATCGCCAGTTCTCGTAAAGCGAGTCCGAATTTCGCGTGTCCAAGAAAGTTATCTCAGTCTTACAGATTTCGATCGCATATATTCTGCTAAGTACGCGTTCAACAAAGTAGATCAGCAAGGGCTCATTTTAAATAACACATCGCTGATCGAATACTGTATTACGCGATGAAATACGCTGTTGGAAATTGTTATCATTAGTGCAGCGAAATAAAAGTGCAATTTTTTCCGCCTTCCGATTGGAATCGGTATTTTAAGTGGAAATGGCATGACCTGCACGTATGGCCTGACGCTAAATCGATACTCTTCCGTCACTGCGACTATGCTTTATTCAGTGGACTTAACAAAAGATACACCTAGCAGTAAGATAATACGAGTGCCACTGTAGTGACCAAAATAGAGCCGGAGAGCCGGAGTCATTCTTGACTTAGCGACACTCGATGATCGCGACGCTACGGACGTGTGAGCGGAAAAATGCGAATGATAACGAAACCTGTCAGAACCTTCATTTTTTTGCATAATTTTCCACTACGTTCCAATGCGTACCGCAAGTGCAGCATTCGCGGCACTTGAAACTTGAAATTCCTGTTTGAACGTTGTGTGATTTAACGGCATTTAGCAGTGCGCCACTTTTTCGACCCTGCAAGATCCTCCCGCTCTTATTTTTAATTATAATGCACGCTCTTCGGCGAGTTATGCTATTTCATGTCATTCGCTACACGTTTATCTAATGTACGATCCAACGATTTTTCATGCTCGATGTGTTAATACATATTATTATCATTATTATTATTATCACGTTTTAACCAGTTTGTTAGAGACATAATTGCAATCTCCGCGTTTATACCGGTTTAACCGCACATCGATACGTACTGGAAAAGTCAGCGGCACAAATTACATAAAAGTCGAAGACAGTATAAGTTCGAGAACGAAGAAAAGAGAGGGAGAGCGAGGAAGAAAGAGAAAAAGGGATATTGCGAGAGAAACGTGTAAATTGCATCGCGGGTCACCCGATACCGATCTAATGCGGTCCTGTATAACGTCGATTAGTGCACGTACGAGCTGATTGAGCAGCACTGATCCAATCGATTCGCTTGTATAAATCAGCACGCTGTGTTGGTGCCTCGCACATACACACATACACATACATTAGGCTAGCAGTTTGTTTCCTTCACGCGCCGACCGACACATATTTTCACTGTCTACCTTTGTTCATGCCAATGCAATGCGGTTTTACGAAAGTAGATTAGCCTCGTATTTCCTTTGATAACTCAATTGTACTGGCAACATGTACACATGTGTATAAAGTTTACCTTCTCGTGATCATGAAATATTTTTGATTGAAATTAGGTGAACTACTAGCATTAAATGACTTTCCTGTCAAACAAATGATTTTTATCTAGGTAAGGCGAGATATCAGATATTGCACCGCATGCAATTGACTATGTATTATTATCTTGGTTATTAATGCTGAAACGGCTCCCGTAAATAGTTTCAGATTAAATGATAAATCAGAGTAACAGAATATTAATTTACGCACTGCGGGGTTTCGTGTAAAATGATCAATTATGTAAAGTAATAGAATTATACGATCATCAACTGCTGCTATAATGTCTCTATGGTTCAACTCAACTTCAATTATTTCCGGCATCGTTAAGTCATCACAAAATTTAATGCGTTAGCTATTGAGATCGATAAATAAATCTTTCTTTATACCGACCAGCCGAGTAATTAATTAAATGTCGAGAAACAGGTTTATAATTGGGATATGACCAGTAATGTAGAACATATAAAATGTATAAAACAGATTGTTGCGGGAACGCAGTCACATATACAGTAGTTAATAGACAATTACAGATCTGGCGGGAAATGAGACATGTCATTTGCGCCATGATGCAAATTAGCATCGAAGACGATATTAATCCGTGCTCAGATGAAAGATGGTGCCTATTATTCAACGATTGTACACAGCTATATACTATCAGTAAGAGATCTATTTATTTTTGCTATTAATCTTCTGGAATAAATGTGTATTTCTAAACACTTCCTATACAAAAACGGTAGAGATCAAAATCTATTTATTGCTATGTTGTACCTTTCATATCGTTGAGAATTAAACAGATATTAAGTCACATCTTTTCCGCGTTCTTTCCGTCTCGTACTCCCATATATCACTGCCACACTCTCGATTACCGATCGCGGATATCGATGCCCGCTCGTCCGATGAAATTCCGACAGAAATCGCACGTATCCGGCCGATTGAGCGACACTGGCTGAGCGGATTCGCGCGACTATAAATCAGACCAATCCGTATCTCTTTTCCAGAATGCAGCGGATTTCTTGGCTCGCCGCGGCATGGATAGGCCGCGATCGCGGCAGCGAGAGGTCGGGCATAAATATTCACGCTCGACAAGCCGGTATACATGTGCAGGAGTGCGTCTAGAACACGTCGGTGGAAACCGAACGGAAGATCTTACCTCCTCGTCGCTTCTGCGGCTTTATAAGCGCGGCCGTTGCGCGCGCGGATATACACTTTAACTTTAGGCCCTCATCTGGTCGATACGCGCCTCTCTCGGCTCGCTCTCTTCTCCTCTCTGCTCTTCCGTCTTTACACAATGCCATGGAATCATCGTATTATTGTCATAGTAACTGTTTATTATGCACTTATTGTCCAATCAACCGTTAACTGTTACGTTTCCATCACTCGGCTGCGTTCTCGTTATAATGATGAAAACGTTTATTACGTTCCCATTAATGAAACGCGTGTAAGCGCGTATTGGATGTACGGGAAAAGAGAAACGGACACGCGACGAAAAAGGAGCACCGCGAGAATGAAGAAGCCAGTGGCCGAGAGGAAACGTCAATAGATTAATCGTCGCGATAGCCAACGGTTTAATTAGCCGCCCGAGCGCGATTTATGCCAGACCGCCGCGGATAGATACGAAAAATCCGTTTTATCGCGATCAACGGATCGCCTAGTCAAGTGGACGCCGGCATCTATAAAAGATACTCAAGAAGGTGAATTTGTAATATTTAGTCAATGCAGTACATATTGCGTCGAAGGTATCGTATGCATTGTTATTGTTTTATGTCTTCGATACAATTAATTAGAATTAATTAGAATTAGAGATGAAAGCTCAAACTAGCAATAAATCTAAGGAAGGAAAACAAGGAAACATGTTGAAATCAAAATTTTGTTAAACGTTTGTCATCTTTGTAACGTTTCTTGCATGAATATTTAACTTTTGTATGAACATATGAGTCCAACCACATTTTGCACAAAAAAAGAAACGCAATCACGCAAAAACAAAGACTGTATAATGTGTATGATTACTGTGTTTCCTTGCCAATGTAACTTCCGTGAATTAATAAAATCGGCACGCATAAAAATGCACGACAGAAGTAACGATGATTCAAAATCAGTTTTTTCTTCTTTCATGATAAGCATACATTGGTCGTTTCCATGACTTATACGAATCTACATAGTACTTTGTATCAGTTTCCAAGTAAGCATAAATACTTTACTATGTTGTACATAATAATTCTAGAATCTCTCGCTTGTTCACCTATGTTTCATATCGTGCCAATTCCGCATACGGGGAGAGAAACAAAAAAGAACGAAAAAAACATCTCCGGCGGAATGTAGCTCATTAATTACAAACGAGCCGAGATTAATAGGTAGGACTCGAATGGCGGTTACGCAATAAGCGGCATGTGTGCACTTTACTGCGACGGATGCACTGGCGATCGATAGTGTCGCGTTCGTTTCATTATGCGCATTTTTCTACACGTGGCCGATGCGACGCGTTATTCATTAATGATGTTACTGTCGCAGTTTATTCTTAACGCGTGTTGCTCTCACTTTCTTACCTCATCATGCCTGAATTCCGCATCGCGAGTAGGATTCCAAGCACTTGTTCGGTGTGGCGCGCGTAAATAATCATTAAACATTCACGAGAACGCTTCACTAACAGGAGTTTGATGTTTTCAGATTACGCGATTCTGATAAATTTTTAATCGGACATTACTATCAATGCATTGTTCGATGTAAGACGTCATCCAAATCACGGATGTCATTACTGGAACTTTATGTTTAACATCTCATTGAAACGTTATCTAGCCGTTGCATATCAGCCATAAATAATACTACTTGTCCATCATTTGTTGATATCAGATGCTGAGAAATCCTGCTTTATCGCGGCGCTTTATCGAGACGCAAGAGGGTAAACGGATGTTCAAAAGTCGGTGGAAGAGATCGCGAGAAAATGCACTTCAACACTTGGAAGCGATTAGAAAGGTGCTGCGAATTAAACGTGCTTTAACAACTCCGCATAAACTTGAGACGCTAACGAGATAAATGATAATCCCCCTGCCGATGCGAATCGAGCGGGAGCTCAGGAAGTGACGCGCAAATGCACCGTTGCCCGCGTGCATTCGCCTGGAAGCTGAATCGTTATGCATAGCATGCACTCCGATCTTCTCGATAAATACAACTCTTTCTCTCTCTTTTTTGCACGCTTGTTTATTGGCTCTCTTGTGTGTGCAATAATTTAAATTTATCATCTTGAATAGTTATATTAGCGCATTTAATAGCGATAAGAAACGAAATATTAACGTTGACAAGCTGTAATGTGGACTTTAACATAATTCTCAATGATACCGTTGAATGCAAACGACTAAATAGAATTTGTGCGATCGTTGCGTATTCGAATTCCGTATTCACGTATGGCGAGGCGGGCCGACAAAATCTCGGCGCCGCGCCGGTCTAATCAGTCGCTCCTTTCGAACATGCATTCGGAATTAGTTTTCGATCAAAGGACTTCCGGTCTTTCCCACCCGATGACTCGAAAGGGCCGGATGCGTCGTTCGTCCGCGACCTTACGCAACCGCGCGCGTTCGTACGTACGCACGCACGCACACGGTCGCACGCCTCCGCTCGCGTATAGTGGCGATTCAGATCGAGGGACGAACCGACCATAGAAAGACGAGGAAACAACGGAGGACAGAGCGGAATAGACCACGCGCTACGTGTGTCGTGGTGGAAGCGGGGACACAGCGACTTACGTAATCTCTTCTTCTCAGAGTCGGACCCGAGTTAAACGTGTGTGCGTACGTCCGTGCGTACAGGATGCACGCACACGCGCTAATTGCCGGAGACGTATGACTCCTTGCGGATCCATTATTTCACAGAAATCTGACAACTCGTTCGTTAACGCGCTCGCCACCTCGACGACCTACGCTACGGACCTGTTACGTCATTTCGAACGTCAGAACCTGCAGATGATCTCTAGATGTTGTAGGAACTGTTATTTCGTTCTAAGAGAACTCAGTTGGCTTGAACAAAATATTTTTTAAAATGTGTATATATAACATATTATAAAATTAATACTTAATTTTTAACTAAAAAAGATTTTTTCAGTTTCAATTTCTCGGATCGGAAACAATACTTTTTAATTAAAATTAGTCTGTATCTTTAAAGATGTTTAAATATAATTTATTGAATTCACTATGCGTTCGCCATCAATATACGGAGAGTTGGATTGTACTTCTTTCAAAGTGTTATATTCTATATAATAATTGCAGAAAAAGAGATTAACGTAACAGTGCAGAACAAAGACTTTGAGCTGTCATATCAGGGTGACAATGCACTAATCAGTCGTTGACGTTGCAAGTCACACTACTATGACTAGCATCCTAAGTGATTCTTGAAAGAGCACGTACTAGTTTTCCTAACTTTCCATCATTCGATGAATCTGATGACCGTACCAGGATTCCAGTCATTCAGGAGTTTATACCGCATACACACAATGCCGCCGCATTATTCCGCGTTTTTCAGGTCTCACTCGGGAATTAGTCCCGCACGAACTAGAATCCTGCTTCTACAGATCTCACTTACAATTATTCCGGAACATAAGAGTGTATATGCAAGAAGTGATCTATTATACTCGATGCAATGGAAAAAGCTAAAAAAGTCCCTTCCTTCTTGCACGGAAATCGAGCCAGCAATATCTGATTAATTATTTCACCACAAATATGCACTTTCCTTCTCTATTTTCACGTTTATCCGTTTATTCATTTAAACTCAATACTTAAATTTATTCAAATTTTCTAAATTCTATATTGTCGCCTGGTGCACAAATATTTCTTTAAATTCATTCACTTTACTCAATTGATATACCTGAAATAGGAATTCTGTAATTCGAAATGCATATATTTCTATAAAATGTACAAATATAAGACTATTATGACCGGGGGAATAAGGCCTTTGAATAAAAGAAGAAAAGGAACGCGAGAACGATCGGTAGCCAAGACGAAGATGTAACACGCTCTCTTAAAACCACCTGTAGCTGCTGGTACTTTTTCCACGTACTCCGTTCATGTTCTCCAGCACCATGACACGCAACGTCGTTAATAACAACGCGCCCGCTTGCACGTTATTGGACCTGATAATACCGTCTATCTCGGTCGAACTGGCTACCTATATGTCGAATAAGACGCAACTATGCCGGCCTGAGGATCGTTTAATTCCGGCAGGTGTTGGCGCTGGAACTCTGCACAAGCTGGCAACGTACCGTTTCATTCCTTTAAGATCGATTATGTTGGTGTGCGCTAATAAGAGAAAAAATGGGTCATCCGGTTTTGATGTGCCGATATCTTCGAAGCTGCGGGTATACGCTCGAGTGGATTTTACCGATGCCAATAGGATATCGACATCCGTACATATCTGTATGTATAATATACCGATGAACAATGGTAGATAATACCCTCATTCCGTCCTTCAAACGAGAGTATTATAAGAGTCTTATAAAGTTATAAATATAAATATAAGAAAATTTGCGTTTATTAGCCTCCTGTGCATAGATATGTAAAGATCAGTAACCAAATGAGGCTTTTATACTATTAATATTTTATAAAACTGTATCGGTGATAATCACATGGTAATTTCCGAGGGATGACGCCGAGCCACGTGACGCCGTGTCCCATAAACATATTTTGCATGAGACAATGCAGATAGCAATGGCTGAAATAATTTCTCGAGTTTCCCAACAAAGAATTTGCAGCGGCGAGAGGAGCAGGTAGGGAGAAACGAAGGCCGAAGGAAGACAGGCGTGACTTCGTGTATCCTCCGAGAGCGGCCGAGGGTCGCGGAGGCTGCGGAAAGGAAAATCCGTACAAGACGTAGGTGGCACTGTGATTATATATACGCGAAAAACCTTCTACCTGCGAAGCCAAGATGGACCGACACGCTCGAGGGAGCCTCTGACGCGTCGCATCCGCAACTGCACTCTTACGCAATGCTCGCGCGCGGCATCTCTCTCGCTCCGCGTTATTGTTGCCTTCATGCCTGTCGTATGTTCCAAGTGTCGTCGTCGTCGTTGTCGTATTCGTCATCGTCATCTAGTTGCCGTACCGAGAAACGCGATTACTCAGCAGTACACCCTGTAGCGCCGAGGAAAACGCGCTAAATAGATATATTATTAATGTCAAATAACGGTATGCAGTTATTACTACATGTCGCACTACCTGTCTCTTGGGGTTGCGAAAGGGATCTGAGATCGACCTTGAAACGAGCAGTTTAACGCGATGCACAGGTGTGTGAAATATCAACATGAGACGTGTTAACGTAAAAATAATTGTAGACTACTTTGTAGATGTCGTATATCTATCTGGAATAATCTCAATGTCGATTGAAATTATTTTCGTAGACTCGATATACGATTGCGAATGAGCTGGCGAGACCCCGAGACACGAGTCGAACAAGGAAGGAGAAGAGCTGCCGGCTCGCCTTATACGAGGCGCGAATCTCGCGGCATGAAATCGCCGCGACGAGAGAAAACCTGCGGGGCCTTATAATGGGTCGGGGCCGGGTGGGTTCTCAGGACGAGCTATGGGGAGAAAAGGAAAGAAAGAGAGAACAGGTGCGTGACGTCAGGTGGGCAGTACTTCAGGGCCGCGCGAATGAGGCCCCTCTCGCTACTTTTCACTGAAACAGATCGCTGGTCAAACGGCGCCGCCGCGCACTTCGGCGCGCTGCAACCTCATCCACCGCATTTCTCATGGCTTTGGCACCGGTACCAACAAGAATCATACAAAATTATAATAAATTGACGCGAACCTTCGACAAACGCAATAGAAAGCTTATATCTTTTTTTACTCGATTGTGTCATCCCAAAAAATCATAAAGAAAGAATTCAAAAATTTCCAAGGATCCTAAAATTCGTATCATCAATACAAGTACGATTGTTCGCCTTTGCTTTCTCTAGAGTACCTTTTAATCCCATGAACATAAATTGCAGAGCTGTCATTCAGACAGCAATCAGCAGTCAAAGAGAACGCGTTAATAAATTCCGAACGCAATGCAGAGAATGTATCGTAAAATTGATTTATTTCGTTTCGCGAACGGTGTGACGCCACCTTAAGGGTAGTACAGACAGTTCGAGGACGCGCGGCAAAGAATGCAATCGCCGTGGAATCGCGCGGAGGGGCGAGCGGATATGAGCGGCGTATATCGACTAGTGGGGGAAGGACGCGAAGCTGCGCTTGTAAATTATGTATGAGAGTGTACTCACGGGGGATTACATAATGTCTTGTTTACGGTCGAATGTAAACAGCGATCAATGGAACGATTGCGATCACCTATCGGGGCTCACCATAGGATTCGTACGCGACTTATATTCCGGACGGCCGTGAATCGCGCCGGGGCAAAATGGAGTCGGCGGCAGACCGATCGATGGAAAATGCATCGTGCGGATCTCAGCTGATGGCTTTATTAATTATTTATAGCGATCGGTCGCCTCCTTTGAGCGAACTGGCGCTTGAACGTGGCACGCGATTGCCACTCGACCGCTCGATCTTTTTTTCTGTCGATTCTGTCGCGCCACAGAGACACCGTAGGTGCGAATTAGTACATGTGAATTGAGAGTCGCTATTATGGATTTTCTGATAGATAAACTCTGATACTTTGTTGAATTACGTGCGAAATGAGGTCGTGACTCAAAGGCACAACTTAAAAGTGTGGCCTTCAAGGATTATGCAAGTTTACTGTTTCTTAATTAAATTGTACTGCATAACAAAAGCTTTTTTCGTTAGTGTTATCTGTCAATCCTAATATGTGACAAATGAATTTTGCGGGTAAAATATGATGGTCGTAATGCTTTCTAAGTTACACCAATACTTTCTAAGCTACACCTCGAAAATAAGCAACGGCGGCACGCTAAGATTGCAAATTACGTGAATTAATACGCCGGCATTCTACAGTGCTGCCTAGTTAGAGTTAATAAGCACTTAACACAAAGAAGCACACGTATGCGCTCTTTAATGATGGCTAATAATCATCATCCAGTCGTCCCAAAAGGGATGCGTGCACTAACAATAGGTCAAACCGGAAGTCGACTACCTCTCACCTTTCTAGTAATGTGCGTATCATTCAATCCAAGTATTCGCATTAGATCTTCAATTTAATGTTAAGCTTTCCTTCAAGTTTTTATTTTAATTATTCATTATATTTAAAATCATGTTTAAAACACTATAGTATTTATGATGATTATGGATTTATATCCACATTCCAATAAAAATTTCTATGAAATTACAAGATATGCGAGGAAGACTACTTTGATGTACTTGAGCAAGAGAATGCACTTGCTCGAACGTTCAGTTGAAGCAGGAAGAAGCCTTTCGAATTCATCGCCGGCACCGCGAGTCTTACTGCCTCAGTCAATTAATCATTTTCGCTTGTTACACGACTCACACACGGAAGTCGCGTTTCGTATTAACATAGAAAACAGAGTATCAATCTCCTCGCGATTGGCGGTAGTGGTCGACAAGCGGCTCGTACGATTTTTCCTGTAGGTACGATCGCGCCCGGATCTCGAGCGATATAACTTCATGGATCGCGCGCGATTCCATCGCGATGCGATTAAAACGCGCGCGTTTGCCTTCGGAGCATAAAGAGAAAGGAAGTCGCCGGGTAAAAGCGGCCAATTCCGCGAAGTAGCCGTACGAACTAACGAACTGTCGAAGAATCGCTCAAGATAATTTCTCGCCTGGCACAGCCGGCGTGGAACCGGCTACCGCGGACGATTAATCATTGCAGCACATTTGCACGGAGGTCGCGCGCTTATTTGCAAATATTTCCCTGGTCACAAGCGCGTAATTTATATTATACGCGAAAGTGGACCATGTACTTTCGAAATTTGAGGGATGAAGTCACGTTCGCCGTGCACTCCTCAAGTACTCCAGTTCCCTTGCGTCTACTCGCAAATAGATTCGCAAATAAAAGACTGCTTAATCGCGGAGAACTCCTTTTGCCTCATCTAAATCTCAACTCGTATGCTGATTACTCCCCTCGATCCCTCAATCAGCGGTAATTAAATGCATATCTGACATTTTCCATCGATTACTTTCATCGCTCAACGCCGACACGTGCAATCGATGATATTTATCTGATAGTAAAATTAATCATCGCGTTTAGAGATCGATATCCTTTTTCAGCGATCGTTCTCGAGATACGAGGGACGACGATTACACGTGGTCATACGCGGGGAGGAATCGAATAAAATAGTCACGACTCGTTCACGGTTCATCGACCGGCGATCTGTTTACACGAATCCGCATGCCGGATAATAAAAGAACGAAACGACCGAGAGGCAACGATCGGCCGCTCGATCTCACCGATTTCCAAGTAATAAAATTAGAGCGCGCGATCGGCCAGGCTCTTCCTGCCGCAACCGGACTCCTCGTCACGTCCGCGCAACAATTTCTCAGATGGATCGCCCGCGTGTATCTCTTCTTCTTGTTCTTCCCTCGGCTCCGGCGGTACCCCCGCTCCCCCCGGTACCCCGGCCCGTCTTTCTTTCTCTCGGCAGTTGCGATGCAAAAATGTAATTAAAGACGTGCGCGCGCGCAAGCGCGAGCGCGCACATAATGAAAGTGGATGGCGACCGGCGGCACGGCGGCCGCTGCGAGTGAATGACGCCCGAAGGCCACGGCGGTGCAACGTGTGTGCAGTCGCGCGCTGCATACGCGCACATGAGCTTGAGCGAGCGAACGAGTCTGTTACACGAGGGAGTTTTCTTCTTGGGGAAAGATAATGCGTCGTGATGCGCCATCGCGGAGTCTCGTAATTATGAATCAATCGAAGCGCGCGCGTACGCCACCTCGGTTGCGTCACGCGGACGCACTAGGATAGACATTAAATTTTTTATACGAATTGCATAACGGAGAGGTATTTATATCGGATGCAGGTTAGTCTTTGGTCGTAATGGAGATTTTATCGAGATACTTTAGTATCAGTCCATTGTCTGGTAACGGAAAGTTACATCGCGCCTGGGACTACTACGCGTGTTGCGACTATTATTATTGTCGGTATCCATTCAGCAATGGTCTCGCGGGAAACGCGGAATGGTGCCTCAAGCAGCACGAGGAATCTGCATAATGCGCCGCATAATGCGCGCGCTCGGGCGAGCGTTTTTTTTCTTCCCATGAAAAGTCGGAACGGTGATTCGCCATGGAGGCCAAGGAAAAAGAATTGCGTCAAAGCAATGTACTTCATTTCGATCGCGATTGTATATGAAAAAAATTCCGAGAAAGCGATGGAGGCCGCAGAACGAAAAGGGAACTCGGATGCATTGCAGCGCGTAAAATTTCCCTCTAGAAACGCCGCTACGCCTCGTTGAGAATCGAGATTGCATCTCTGCACTTTCTGCGCTGAATTTTGCGACAGATCATTTACCTTTTTTTATACAGGATATTTAGAATTTTCGAGGCAGTTGCCGTAAAAAGTGATTGCTTATCAAACTCGTGACACGCTCTGATTTATGCGCATTTAACGCAGGATATAAATGGCACGCAATTAATATTTTATAATAAAGTTATCGAGAGACAAGATCTGATATAGCCAGTCGTCACGATGCGGAGACTAATCATTACGATGATTTAGCAAAATGATATTACACCCGTCGCACATAATTGCAGATTACGCGGGACCGCTTTTCACTATCCAGCGGGAAAGTAAATCGGGGCGGTCAATCTCGCTGGAATTTATTCGGGAAAAATACTAGTAGGTAACTTTAAGCACCCTGCCAACGGAAACCTCGTTCTCCCCCGGGAATCGCATTAAGCGGACCGGAGGGACACCTGCCGCTTTGCGTTGCGGAGTGAAAAGATCGACGCGTCATCAGCGTGAACGGGCACCGGAGAGACTCGCGTTAGACTCGCCTCGTTTTCGGAGGTCGAAGAGAACGGAGAGTGTTGAACAGCACTAATTGACCTCGGGGGCCCGACTGACCCGGCGCGCGTCCGAGCTGACAGACCGGACCGGCCGACGATTAAACTTCCCGTTAATATCGCCCGCCCGTTCTCAATCTTACTCTCTCTCCGTCTCCCTCACCTCTCTTCCCTCTCGCTCTATCATTCTCATGTCTAGCTCCATTCCACCACTCGACCATGGCCATTCTTCCTCGCGTTACTCTCCGTTCGTTTGTCTCTCTCTTTCTCTTTCTTTCTTTTCCTACTCTCTTTTCTCTCGTTTCGGAGCACTCGCCTTCTCGCTCTTTCACCTCTTAGACTCACCTACACCTCGAGTCCAGTATCCTATGAATATTTATGCGATCCGTAATCTAATACCGCGCACATCGCGCGCACCCAGGAGCGGAAGGAAGACGTAACCACCCCTTTCGAACGTCGCTCTTTCGATTTCTGTGCGTAAGTGTCACTGTCGCGACAACGATGACGTATCACTGTACAGATACGCTGATCAACCTGTGGACGAAAAGAGCCAATAATATTGCTATATTATATTTATTTGAACGTCTTATAGTACGTTCGTAACTGCTTTCAACAGGCACAGAATTCTCACGAAAGAAAGCGCGTAATCGATTCGCGCGCAAGCCGCAGGATCGCGAATGCTTCCCCAAAAAGAAAGTTCTTCTCTTCCGGCCCCATTTATCCCTTCCTCCCACTTCGTCTCGCGTGGAGAACTCACGCTGCTGTTCCAAGTCGCGACTTCACGGTTCAGTCGGCAGGGCGCAGTCTTTGGGCGACTCTTGACCGACTCGACAGGAAGTAGTCAGTCCCTGGTCCCTCGAATGGCTGCGAGGCGTGCGACCATGCGTTCGTCCGCGCGCTCGCAGAGACGAGGTGATTTCGTGATGAAAAATTTTCGCCTCGCTTCCGGATCTGCTTGTCAGGCCTGGTCGATGACGAGCAGGCGAACGGGCGCGCAAAGGGCCCTGTCATTATTTCCCACAGCCGCCGTATGTTTCTACGGTTCCGCTAGGCTAACCCTGACGAAGAAGGGTCGCCCGGGGAACCGTCAAGAAGAGGAAGGAAGGATTCTTCGAGGGGCCCCGCGTACAACCTGTCGTGTCCGTCTTGACAAAACAGCGAAATTACCTCGAGGGTTAAAAGCGGCTGCGGTGGTGGCGGTCGCGACCGCCACGGTCAGGAGTTGTGGTATTCTTCTTTACCGACGAGAAAACGGACAGAAGGGCACGCGAGAATCCTCGTTTTGCGCAAGAATTGCATCCTAAATGAGAAAGACGTTTGTACGGAACTTCTGGCTCCTTGTTCAACCCTCTAGAGCCCGCCGCAAGAAGGTGAATTGCATAGATGTGTATGTGCATGTATGAACTCAAGGATACTTGATGTGGACACATATGTAGATGAGGGTAGATATGAAAGTGACGTTAGACTATCGGGCTGCACGTAGGTCGACTGGCGCTGGCGGTGTCCCGCCTTTGTGAGCGCATTCCTCTTTTCTCTCCGCATCACCATGTCTTTCTCTGGTAGCTTCTGGCGTTGCCCCTTGTGTTACATTACTGGCAATCTTACTGCAAACACGTGAACGCGATAATCGCGCGGGTCAAATCAGAATCGCGAGCATACGCGAGTGATTATGAGAATGAAGATATTTCGTGTGAGTAATGGCCACGTTCGCGAGATACGACACACTACAAATGATATCAGACTTCCTTCTTTAAATGATCTTGTATTATTTAGATTGGACTTTCAAGCAAGCAACAATCTCGCTACACTGTACGATCGGTTACAGTAAAATGGTATATTACAGTTTTTCTTTGCAGGAACCAAGTCCACGTACGAGGTTTGAGAGATTTGCGTCATTGGCGTGTACACGCCACTACCAATCGCGAGAGATCGGCACGCGGTGTCTAAGTCTGGCATGGTCGGTGTATCGACCTAGTATGGCACAGGTTAATAATAACAAAGAATCTGGGACCTCGTTTCGTCGTTGCACGCCATGCCGGTGCGCAAGGGTTGCAATGAAAGAAAGTTCTAATCGTCAACCGCGCGGATATCGATCCTCGTCATCGTAGGCGAAAGCCTTGCTATTTGAACGGCCAACTAACTTCGCACGGCACGGTATATATTCACATTCCCCGGAAAGATTTGGAGAACTCCAAATTCCGCTCTTAAACAGCAATAATTTATAAAAAAGAGTTTTCGTGTTACAGTTTACGTATATAGCTAGTCTTGTGATTTCAAGACAAATCGACGAATCCTTGAATTGATCTAATCTTGATTGAATCATTATTATGGTTTAGCTTCAAAAATGAATGGTATAGATTGAAGAATTCCTGTCTCTTTGAAAATTATAGCAAAAATATCCAGCATTTTTCCATAGATATATATCGATTTATAAGAGAGGTTCATATTCCAGGTTCGCAAAGATAGTCATAGCTATAGAAGCAGCCAACTGCCTATAACTGCCGTTGCGGAGGAACGTTAGTTGAAAAAGTTACGGCTACAACAGGGAAAGTTGCATTACTCAAGATACGACTAGCGTACGGTAGGAAGCGCAGGTGGGCAGTATAAAATTCATACACGGGGTGCAACATATATAGGGATATTTTTATCATCCCGGATATTTTCTAGAGTAATGCGTTTCAAGCTTCGACGTACAAGGTAAGGCAAATTGCGTCGGTCAAAGACATGCGCTGTGCTATCTGACGTCATTTACTACGTGACATTATATTACAAGAGGATGACGATATAAGTAAGACGACATTAGCAGTACTATTTTATGATTCGTACCTCTTCCTTCAACTTCTATATAAAGAATCATGAATCGCACTAAAGAATAAAATTTCTACGTACAAGTATGCGAATTATGCATAAACTATTTGAAAGCAATGTTACGCAGCACCGGTGTTCCCGCCGTAACTTTTTGCTAATACTGATAATCAGATGAAAGCACAAGAAAATGGACCACCCATTGAGCGTTGCACGTTGATCGACTCGTATCACCGATATTTTTCATTCGTCTGTCCAATGTCCCGCGAAAGCGCCGCTGAATTATGCTAAATTAAATGTTCTCGGTGAGATGTTTTTGCACGCAACCATTACCAGTCCCGTGTCGTAACGGCGATATTAACGATCCGTGAAACCGACATCACTTTGGTTGAACTCGATACGCGAATTTTTCTTATCTATGCTGCACCAGAATATTGCTGTTCGTAACACTTTGCAGTTATTACGGATTGAACTAAAAATCATCACAAAAATGCGTATAAATATATAATATAAGAATATACATAAGAATATAGATACGCGTACAAAAAACATGCGAAACGATTCGATTACGCGAATTTATATAAAGCAAAATCGCGTATCTTTTAATATACCAATAAAGATTAGTGATTAATATTTGTCAGTAATGCATCATACGAAATTGTAAGGATATTATTTATGTCAAATACAAGATTTAACATGCATTACTTAAATTGGAGCAGAATTTATTGCACTTTGTTAAGCTATTTTAAAGTTGCCAATATAGCATAGAGGAAAAATCTACTGCGCCGATAATTATTATCGTGTCGTAATTCGTAATATTTGGACTACCATGTCCGCAGTACAAATTAGGGCTACGTATACCGCCGTCATCGTATTCGTATATATCTTCTGAAAGGTAACACGATAGTACCTGCCGCGGGCCGATCTACAAAGAGGATCGATCGACAAAGGGCATCTGATAGGCTCCACAGGATCTTGCGCTGAATGGATCGCGGTCGGTCCGTGGTGTGGTTTACGCGCGCTTCCAAACGCGAATAGTATGATATCGAAGTGTAAGGCTATAGACCTTTAAGCCTTGCACACAGTACTACTCGTACAATTTTCATATCACGATACAAGTAGGAAAAACACGATAACGATGAATTAAATGTAACTGTCTAGGAAATTGTCATTAATGTACAGTTTTCATGAGTTAACGAGTTTGATTACAGAGTGCTAAACAATGATCTATCATTATATGTATTTGCTACTTTGTAAGACGTCTTCAACTATCTTCAACCAAAACATGGTGAGAATAATTTGAGAAAAGAATAAGAAAGAGAAGAGAAAAGGATTTGACACAAAGAAGCGGTTTGCATGATAAGAAATATATTATTTTAAATTTATATATTTCAATTCTGATATAATAATTCTTTCACTATGAAAGTATAAAGACCTGAACTCACGTGGAGAGCGCATAAGCGTGTGACGGATTTAAGAAATCCTCTTCGTAAAACGAAAACTTAATTGTTAATTAGTCCGGCACTATCATTTAATACTGTACAGGGATTCACGGGCATTTCGAGTACGTGTAAGGCCGGCTTAACGTGGGGCCTCGATCCTACGGTTTTGGAGGAAGAATACAAAACGCAAGGGCTCCGAGCAAAGACGAGACGATGGGCGGGGCGCCTCTCGGGCTCCAAGGCGATCCACTCCGACCTCCACCTTCTTCTTACTTAGAGATATAGTAGGCGCGCGCATCAACGTGTTACATCTTTCATGAAACAGCAAATGAGAGTTAGAGATTACATAAATAAAAAAGAAAAACGCGCAAGCGGTGTATATGTGTGTGCAGGGGCCTCGGGAACCGTGCGTGCTTGGTGGGCACACACTCAACTTGCGGCAGCTGGTTGATAGCATCGGCAAACTGTGAGCGTGGCTGATTTTGACGTGGCATTAAAATCCTTTCTTTCAGAGCCGCATCTGAAGTTATAATCACGGTGCAACTATGTACGATGAAGTGACACGGCGGTATTCCTCTCGCGTCCGCACAGTTGTAACCGGAGACGCCACGATATCGGTCGCTGCAGGGCAATCAGGCGTGCCGATGATTGACGGTTACGTTATCTAACGAAGACGAGACGAAGATAGTGCCGCATTAGATATTATATTAGATGAGTCAAACTTAAAGGCTCTCGTGTGGCTGCATTGGGACTAAATGTCGAGAAATTTAAAGTTGCGTGCGAGTTCGATAATTAAATAATTTATTAACAAATAGTGCTGGGCACGTATTTTCTGTTTCTGGATATTCTCCTTCTGGGAATTTTATTGTATCAACGATCAGTCAATGTCGGCGTGGGCCGTTTAGAATCCACGCACGGATAGTTGGGGAACACGCAACAAATGTGGGCAATAACAAATGGCTTGCGTAAGCGTGCGAAGCGATGAATTCCGTCGAAGAGGTCTTTGAGAACAGCCGGCCGCGCGGATCTGGAAGGCAATAGGTAGAAGAAAACGTCCGGCGATCGATCGGCAATGCCGATTGAGACGTCCCTGGAGTACCAGCGGCACCCCTTTCTTTTTATTCTTCCGCAGCTTTGTGTGCAGAAACGGATTGACGTACGATGTGTCAGCGGTGACAACTGGCACATGCGCAGCCCGAATACAAAATGAACCTTCGGCCTTCCATCCGACTCTTTTATATAGCAGACTAACCCCGACTTAACCCCTTCGTCCTCAGCTGACCCGCGATCTCGCCGAAGGCGACGAAATCTTCCTCGGGACTTCCACGAAAGAAGGATCGACGCCGCAGCGACTCAACAACTTGTCTCGCAGGGTTGAAGAATAGTCTTATCATCGCGCCGGATACTCGCAGTGACAGGCAATTTGCTGATGCATCAGCAAACACGACGAAATATTCCGTTTCGGACCATCTCCGACGAGAGGTGTAATAGATTGGTCAAAATGTAATGCGATCCCTCCCCGTTGTTATTTACGCGTCGGCGCGACTTCACGATGTAATGCAGAACTGTACTTCTCATGTACTCGTCTCGTTGCCGTTGACATAGGGTCAATGAGTTGTCTCGCCGGAGTGCCGACATGGGCACGTTGTTCAGCATCGTGTTGAGAACCTTGCACTTGCAAGTGATTACTAAGGAGAAAGTGCACTAATTATATTGTCTTCAGATCCTTTCTATTGAAACTTGAAGTAGCCATTACCTCGGCTGTCCAAAACAGCTACTACCTCCAGTGGACGGAAAATTATTTGAATAGTTTTGAAATAGAAATTAATCATTTCGACAATAATATATCAAAATCGATAAACGTTTCCTCGCATCGTTCATTTTAGAGGACGTTGTAAGTAAAAATTACGAAGATTGGCGGACATGACTGAAAATTCTGATCCAAGCACACACCAAGTGTACGATTGAGCGAAACTCGCGCACGACGAGCACGTCGATCTACGTATTCTTGTTGCATCTTTGGTTCTGCGGAGAATGCGAAAAATGTGGGAAGGGAGCGAGAAAGAGGGGAGACATATATATATCGATGAGATACTCTGTTTTCACAATCGAACCGCGTCGTCTACCTGGGGACCACTGTGCATGCCCGCAAGTTCTTTTCCCGAGCATCGTCTCCTTGGATTTCTTTTCTCTTACGTGACTCTCGTCGTTTTGCGCCAAACGGCTTCTCTCCTGGTCTCTTTCCTTTTGACGTGCCGTCATACCTTCCGGGAGGTCGAGGTCGGTGAGACTGACCGCATGAGTTCAAAGAGTTTCAGCCGCGTGATTCTCATTTACTCAGATATGTTGTTCCGCGTGATAAAAGAGAGCAGTGCGAGTGGTGATACGAGTGATCGATGCGGCTGATCGATCAAGGCCGCGCCTCGCCTCACGGAAATTCTCACGGTTAAATTCAACGTCATGCGGAAAAATTGCGCAATCCATCCTCTGCCATTCGCGATGGAGAACGTGCCAGGTATCGCTGCAAAAAGCTGTCTGCATCGGTAAACATGTGTCTGTTGTTATTTCTAGAGATTCGCTTACTTTCATTTCCAAGATTCGAAGCAATCAGAGCGACACGAGAGTCATGTAATAAAAATAATTTTCAAAATTCAATTTATATACTTTGAAACGTGCATAGAAACGCCTGATATCAGTGTTACACGCTACGATCTTCAAGATATCCTCCAGATGAGTGAAGGCTAGGTGAACACCTTCGGAGGTCTGTACCTCCCCACGAAGGCTGGACAAGGTTATAAAACGATGCCCAGGCCCGGAGCAATGCCGCAACTATGCCGTACGTAGGGCCTCAAAGCGCGGCAATGGAAAGGAGGAAGAGAGCGCAAGAGACCGAGAAGGGCGAAAGGAGATCGCCGCGATCTGAAAGAGAAAGAGAGACAGAGGGAAAAGGATCGTCAACGGGCACGAAGGGAGCCGCCATGAAACAAACGAATACCGAAAGGGCCGGCCGTGGCTGTCGCGGTGCGCGAGCTAGAACGGAGGGAAGAAGGTAGAGGTAGGCGACAGTAAAGAAACCCGAGAGAGCGAAAGCACGGGGACGCCGCCACTTCAAACGACCCGCGCATGCGTCCTCCCCCCTGCCGGCGAGGTAGGCCGGGGAGACCTGAGAGCACGTTGTGACGAGGGGGCGAGAGACGGAGACGCGAGACGGAGGGTGGACACCCAGAGGGACGCGACTACTCTGGATTCCTATAATTGTTCATTTTTGCAAATTCCTCAGTTTTTGTCTGCTACCGCAAAGTTCGGTAACCTCCGGCGAGGAACCCTTAATGTCTCTTAGGGTGCTCCGGATGTGTTACGACTTGTGGATAGCGGTACGTATGGGTAGCGGAGGATGATCCTTGGTTCATGGTCGCGGACGCGACAATCCTTTTCCGCTTCGTCTAGAACTTGCATACAGCTTGAAGTGACAACTGGTCTTTTTCACATCACC
The DNA here is from genome assembly GCF_003672135.1 of Ooceraea biroi. NCBI lineage: Eukaryota > Metazoa > Arthropoda > Insecta > Hymenoptera > Formicidae > Ooceraea > Ooceraea biroi. The sequence goes on from NC_039512.1 coordinate 6,924,983, forward strand.
TTTCGCAGTGATAACTGTATAGAAAGTGCAATGTCCACCTCAATAAATCAATATCTTTAAATATATATACGAGCACGCGATAAGAAAGACATGTTGTGATCATGTATGTATTTGTTCTCTAAAGCGCATCCGAAGCTTTGAATTCTAATTTCCGCTCATAAAGGCGCTATATCCATGAACGTGCTTTGTATAGGAATTTTTATGGGCAAATCCGAATGTTCGAACGAACGTTATCGAAGGTATCTTTAGGGAGAGAGGATGATGTACGCGCTGTTCCCATGTCCCGTGGATCACAAACGGGGCGGTTTCTCGGAGTGTTTCGTGCGAAACGCATAATTCGATCGTTACGCTGCCGTTAGGGCTCCTTCGCGGTATTCCCACCGATCCCGACACGAAGCTCCTTCTTTACGCCTCCTCCGTCCTTATCTACCGATTCTCATGCTTCCTCGTCGGCTCATCGCGTTTCCACGAACTTGTAGAAGCGAGCACGAGGTGATACTCGCGCGCGGCGCCGATACTCGGGGCCGGACGCTCGCGTGCAAAGCGCGAGAGTTTCGAACTGGGACGCCTCGTTAGAGTCCTCGCGAGAGTCCCTCGGTCAATCCCTTGATCCGTAAGCGGCTACGCGGAATCCGCATCGCTGGTACAAAATGACCCGAACGTTGCGGACCTCGTGACGCGTAAACCGCGGTTCTCTTCGGGGAAGGGAAACGGAGGGAGGGGGAGGAGAGAGAAATCCCGGTAAATTATAGTTTTCGTATCACGAGAGCGGCTCTTTCTCTGCACGCTCCAAGCCAACGAACGAGTGGTCGCACTGTCGTCCTGGTGGGTCCCAACAGGCGCGCTTGTCGCAGTATTTAAGCAAACAGAAAGCTGTACGACATTGTTGCGGGCGGCCGCACGGTGGAAAGGTTGTAATTATTGCAAAGTCGATTTATTGCATCGTGACGGTAACCGCGCAGCGTTCCTCTCTCTTTCACTCTTACCGTCTCAGAGACGAAGCTACCATAAAAACAGAGAGAAAGAGAGAGAGAGAGAGAGAGAGAGAGAGAGAGAGAGAGAGAGAGAGAGAGAGAGAGAGAGAGAGAGAACGTATGGGATAATAAACTAGTCACTGGGCCGTACGGAGAGTTCAAGGTGGAATGCAATTATCATAGTTGTTTACTCATCGGGAAGTTCGACTGAAATGTCTACGCGCACATCTCGCTGAAAGCGCCTCGAAGACCTGTTCTTCAAGCTTTCGCGGGGACGCAAAGTTCTTTCGCGATGAAAGGACTTGTATTGCTTATTAACGCAGGCAGTACATCAGAAACATGCTTAGAAGGATGTAGAAGCGCGCGCACATCGAAATAGAGTTCTAATAGGATACGTAAGCGCGATGGGCGCGCGCTTGCCGGGCTCGCAAATAAAAATCCACGAGTCGTGGCAAAAATTAAAGATCGTCGCGACAAGGTACTGCCGGACGAGACGGCCGCGCGTCTTTTCTCCCGTTGCCCACCCCCGGCACCCCATCTTCTTCACGGCCATGCACGACTGGCACGAGAGGGTTCGGATTTACCGGCGAAATGTTGGATTTATTAGATCGAGATACGCGTGGGCGTGCCTCGCCGCTTCCCCCGTCCTCCTGCTTCTCCGCCGCTCGGCCGACGTCGACCTTACCGTTAGGTTCTTACGTACGCGCGTAGGAGCCCTTCCAGCAAGCCACCTAAACCTAAACCTAAACCTAGACGAGAGGAACCACGCACGCATACGCATGGAGAATCGAGGAGGATCGCAGGCGTAGACGCACGTCCTGACGTGCTGCAGCCCTTCTCGCGCACCTCCTCGTCGTTCTAGGAATCGAGGGATACGCGGGTATCGTGAATTCGATCGTCGGCGCCGAACGATGATTTACGGGCGAAAGGGAAGGAAAGAACTGGCGGAGGAAAAGGAAGAAAAGACTCGGAGGGAAACCGAAACGCGCGGCGCACTCTTCGATCGGCAGGTCCGCCAGCGTGAAGATTCGTGGGAATCGTTATTGAGTCGCCGTCGAGCACCGACAAACGCGCGGAACCATCCGCGGGGACGATCGCGGGGAAGTACCGATAGATCGCGTGACGCTTCGCGGGAGACGCGAGGCGCGGGGCGCCGGGCGAGGAACAGTTCCGGTGGAACCATTCGGCCTCTGTGGGAACTCTCGGGGTGGTTTTTACGGTTGGCGAAGATCCGTGATTTACAGTCGCGAGGAAGAAACCAGGGCAACCGGACGTAGGAGAAAGAATCGGAGGACTATTCCGGACGTTCTGCAGACGCAGCCGAGCGCAAGCTCGCGTTACGCGCGCGCGACGCTGCGTCATGCAGCAACGTGGACGAATGGTAGCAGCGTGCGTGTTTCGGAGCGGAAGCTGTGGTCGCTCGTTGTTGGCGCGCACTGGCTTGTTCTGGAAAACCGTTGCCAAACCAACGTCGAATCGTCGAAATGCGAAAGGGTCATCGGGGAATCGGCCGTTGGCGGGTGCGAACGTCAGCGCGATTCGCGCGGGTTATTTACAGCTTCTTGGCATGGAGAGGCGAGCGCGGCAGAGCCCGGGCGCTGCCAGCGAGGAGGAAGTAACGATGATTTATATCCGCTGCTACCAGTCCTGCTCCCAACCCGCGATAATACCAATCATTATCATCGCTTAATAACAGGCATTACTGCCAACATTGAAATAATGCGTGCATGTGTACACGTGTGCACGTGTGTGTATACGCGCGCGCGAGCGGACGAGCGAATGTACGTGCACGCGTGTGCATGTACTTCACGAGAGCTGACTCTTGACGCGGCTGACCCATTCCTACCGCCCCGCGGAGGATACCGCCCCCTCCCTTATTTCTTCTTCACCACCCACTCTCTCTTTTTCTGTCTGTCTTTCTTCTTCTCTCCTGTCCGGCAGGTCCGTCGCCGCACAGTATTCAACGACGTTGCCGGCATCATCCGCGATACGGGCCGCCGCGGCGTCAGCGTTGGCGAAGTCAGGTGCGAGCCAGCGCCGAACGAAGCGCAGCGTGCGCCGCCGGTGATCTTCCTGAAAGATCTCTCTAAGGGAGAAGTGCGGGGTAAAGAGGGAGCGGGGGCGGAGTACGGCGGGGCAGAGGGTTCTCCACGCCGCGAAGGGATTCCTTGCACGAGGGAGGCAGGAAGGCCGCCGCTCGAAACCCCTCGAGCCTGTTTTGCGCGAATTCTTCTACGTTGGGCCGTGGTTCTCTTCTCGAAGAACTCGCCGACGCACGCGATTCTCCTCAAGGACGATTCCTCTTCGTTTCGGCTGTTTCGCGAACATTTCAGATATCTGGCGGTATTAAAAATAATCGCGGTAAAAAATATTCCTGTGTCGATATCCCTGATACGCTTGATTTGATTTAAGATCGTAGAAATATTAAAAATGTTTATATCTCTTTTCTTTACTCTTTGGCTTTTTTCCCTATATGTGTGTATATTTCTCCTGAAATATTTATTTTATCGTATGCTCATGCAACGTCAATGACTTTTTCTCCTTCTTTCACGAACTTACGCTTTGCATTTTCACCAGCGACTGCGTTTCACGCGTAACGCCGTGACTATCGCGCTTAAATGCGTGCCATAATCTCAACGGAACAGGTGTCATTAAGAGACATAACGATCCGTTACGTGCATCCCTACACACAGCTTCGTGGAAGAAAGCTAACGCGGGCAGGCAACTGGTAGCAAGAAAGAGCACGAATCCCTCGGTGACGCGCGAATCGTGTCGAAGAAATCACGATCTGTGAGAAACCCTTTGACTCCATTCGTTTTTTCCACGCAGTTGTTTCGCCCGGCGTCCGAGTCTACGTGTAACGGAATCGCGAGTCGCCGCGTTGTTTCTGCAAACGTAGAACTGTGTAATTATTGGCATTTGAAGCGCCGTGGGAGGTATCGCGATGCACGCCATCGTCCCACGAACGTGGATACATACATGAGCCAGTGCGTGAAAATAATTATTAGCCTCCGTTTGCACGGCAGAGAAACGTCACGAGGAGGCAGAGCTGAGATGAGACGCCGCTCTACGTCGCGGACGAAGAAAAAGGGACGAGTTTCCGGTACTCCGCTCGGTTTCTTTTCCTTTCTCCGTGGCGGATAATATCCCGCTGTCATATGAAGAGTTTTTATCAGTTAAAATAGTATTCATAATGTAATATTTATGTTTTGTCAATCCGGTATGCAGACTTTAAATACAAAAAAATCATGATTGAAGCAAATGATTCTGTACGAAGATACTATTTTTTTTTCAATCATGCTTAAGTCACTAGTCTCGTGCAAATTGCAGTCTTGCAATTTTCGTAATTCTTAAATATCAACTCGTCACATATCCCTCGTAATTGTTAGCAACAAGTTAAAGCGCGCAGGTAGAAGGAACCTCAGCATCGTAAACATGATAAGTGTGCGTTGACAGGTTGACAACCTTCTGTTGGATAGACCAAAGTCGTGACTCTATTCGCTATTGTTTCCGCTGCATTATAATAGAAAGATATTCAATAAGCTCGGTTGCGCTTGCAGTCGTTTACCGCAGAAAGACGAAAGTGACAGAAAATTATAAAAGTTACAAAAACTTGTCGAGCGCGCGAAGACGCAAGTTTGCAGTCTCTCGCTTAATAGAAATTGCTGGACGTAATCCAAGAATAATTTCTTTGCGACGCACACGTGTTGTCGTCTATGTAACAGCGATTCGTTACGGCTTTGGCGGATTCTTGCCGTTCACGCCGCGTTTGACGCTATTAATTATTATCGTGCAAGAAATCAGCCTGATATCGCGGGCGTTACGCTTGCGTCAGACATGAGCGACACGCGCGAAACGTCGGGGGATTTCGTACAAAATTAGAAAAACTGGCAGTACCGGATTCCCGATATTAATCTAAGGAATGGAGATATGTTCTCCCTACACTCAACGTGCGTACGAGCAATCAGCGCGCGAAAAAAATTGCCACACGGTAGCCGAGCAGATAAGTCATTGTCCTGAGGCAAAACTCTACTTTGAAAGGGAAGTTTCTCAGTACTCTAGTGCAAGAAATTATTGCGCGCAATTCCGAGAAATCAGATCAATCAAAGTATCCGTAAAGATATTTTGCTTATTGCGATATAGGGTGGAATTCCGCATTTTCCTGGATAGAAAACGAATAATAAAACTCCGCCACAAGGTTTAAAGTTTCTGCATCACACAAACTCTTCTTTTAAAAGATTTACATATAACTTAAGTATTAATAAATTGTTATTTTCCATCCTTCAATTTAAAGACCTTTGATTCTTATTAGTAAATGCTTTTGAAAATTACACGCGTTTTGCTAATAAAGAGTTTTCTTCAGATAGCTATTGTACAATATTTTTTTATGACATTACGGTTTCAGAAACTGCCTTTTATGCTGTTCGAACGTACTTGTTATTTTAATGCATTTGTTTTTGATACAAAATCTGATAGTTCATAAAATACTATGCTTATAACGTGACTCTGACTCTAGAATATACAGACTTATAGCAGAATACAAAATTTCGCTCAGCGGGGGAACGCAAAGAAATCCGTTAAAATTGTGACATACGCGTACACGCGGACGCGCATACACGCGAGTCGTCGGAATAATAAGTTGTATCGCACGGAGATCGCGTGCGCCGCGAAACTTTCCCATTTATAGCCAGTGGATGACGATCGACAGATACAAGCCGATAGCGACATGTCAGTCGAACTTCTATTAGTTTTATTGTACATCAATAATGGCGGGGGTGGACTGTCACGGATCCGCGTGCGAGCGTAAGCGTGTGCGTGCGCGACGCACGGCTGAAGCTGATCGCGCGCGATGGACACATCCCTATCTTGACACGCACGAGCCGCCAGATCAGATAATATCGCGATAAGCGGGATCAATGCCGGTCGACCAAAGTGTGAGGAGATCGAGAGGATGAAAGAGAAAGATAAAAGAAGAAAAAAGTTAATTTATCATTTGAACCAAAGTAAATATCCTGCTGAATAAAATATATACATAAAAATGCACAGTAATAAATACATATTCAATAAAACAAGTATTTGCATGAACACAATCTTTTGTACCGTCTAATGCAAATGACTTTGGGAAAAAGTATCAAACTAATGGATATTTTCTACACATAAATATTCAATTTGTTCAACTGCATTTATGTATATATTCTGTTTATGAGTTTGATGTATGTATTTCTTCTTTTCTTTTAGCATCGTTTTACTCCGCTATACATTCAGAGGATAAACCGAGTAAAATGACGGTTCTTCGAGGTCGAGAAATATCGGCAGTCTTATATTTTTTGTATAATATTGACTTGTTAGCATTAAAAAAAATCATTTTGTTTTTTTAATTTTTAATTTAATTCTTATCCCTTGCAATTGCAATACTGCATAACTTTACAGATGTGAGGCGCAAATAGGAAAGTATTTTAATTAACTTCAACGAAAGCGGCGGATTTTCATGGCGGACTTGAAGTCGCGTCAAACACGCAGACAAACCTTTCGCTGAACTTCGTAAATCTCGATTAAAAAGTTTCCACGATGATGCGAAGTACTTTATATTTCGCCGCATTTTTGCAAGTTTCAGAAAACCATTAAATAACGAAGTTGCTCTTCCCTCTTATCGATTCTTGCTGGCAAGCCTGAATCCCCATGTGAGTCGAATGATTTCGCACTTATTTCGCGAGCTGTCGGCACTTAATTTATTAAAACGGTTAATTAATTAGGAAGTCAATTAACTCATACACGTGCCGTTAGCCTCTGCGGAATTGCCGTACATGCATCCTAAAGACCTCTTTTGAATTTCTATTGCTTAATATTTCATCGCTAAGTATTTCAGCACCAAAAGTAGCTTTTCGTCCAGCGATGTACAATATATAGTCGAGCAGACGGATCATCAATTATGTTGTTCATCGTTCCCCGACCAGAAATTAATTTTACTATCTCTCACATCTGGTCTAATACAGTACGGAAGAGCTACTATTGCTGATTATTGATAATACGTATAAATTCTCACTATACGTGTTATCACATTTTTCCTGTCCGTCGAGACTTACACATTTCACGCATTTTTGTTTTCTTATATATTATTTATTTAAAACTCATTCATTACTTTACGATTTTGATTATAAGACATTAATCTCTATATTCTCTTTTATTTCTTTATAATTGTAATTAAAGAAAAATATGTGATATCAATATTATTAATGTAACTATGTGATATTAGTACCAAGTTTATTTAAAGAGTACAAACCATCCATAACACATCGGATTGAATTGAAGAAGTTAATGTTGATTTGTCCATATTCACAGTATAAAACAAAATTGGGATAAGAACAAAATAAACTTAAGTGAAATGGACTGACATCACAGCCTCTCCTATACAAAATAAATTGCTCAAGCGTCTTGTATGTGCCACATTTATTCAATAAATAACACTTTCATAAATTCAACGATTTATTGCAGGGCCAGCGGAGTGACCCCGTGATTCGATACACCATACACCCGTGATTAATTATCCGATTCATTGTTCCCCGACGAGAAACTATGTCCGCTATCTAACACATCTGGTCTGATAACGGAACGAAAGGTTTACGGGCCGTCGGCGCGAGTGTGTACCTACGTGTACATACAGCGACTGCAGTGATAGGCAGATAAATGGACGCTGATAAATGCGCGAGAAAGGTGGACGAGGGAAAGGTGGAGAGATATACATACATATAAACATATATATATATATATATATATATATATATATAACGGAGACACACATCCGGTTATCAGTAGATCGATGTTCACTACGAAGACGAGAACGACAGAGCGTTTCGCAAGTCGTCGTTACGACAGTAGCCGGAAAAGGGTAGAAAAACCGCGTAATGATTTTACTTGCAGGAAGAAAGAGATGGAGATTTAATCCGGAGAGTGGACAAGCTCTTAAGAACGTGATCTGGGCTAATCCGCTTCTCTCTCTTTCGCTCTCCGATCGGCGTATAGAGGTTCTTCGAGTCCAGTCCCGCGTATTCATATTGCACTACTCTCTGCATGTCTGATAATGTATTACATAATTTTTTGGGGTAATTGATCGTCATGAAGTGATTCTGTAGTACAATAATAGTGACACAGTTCGATCTTAGAATGAATTATGTAGAAGCTACTTGTGTTTTGTAAAAGATAAATAGTATTCTGAATGTCTGCAATTATTCAAGCATTAGAAGTTTATCCGTTAGAAGGCGCAATTAAAAAATCCTCTAGAGATATAGACAAGTAGAAATTATCATGATTTGAGATATTGATACGTGTCGCGAAAATGTAGTTTCATAGTTGAGAATTATAAAGATACAAATGTCCGTCGAGGCTAAATAATATTGATTGCTTAATTGTGAGGTATTAATAATACAAGATTAACAATGTAATTACAAATTCAAATTGATTCGGAATAGATGAAACTAATTTGTAAACTGGACTAATAATGGATTTAATACAGACTCTTTGAAGATCCGGTTTGCAACATTGCTTTGATACATTGCCCCTTTTTGCTATGCATTTTTTTTTCTTTTCTACGGTTCTTACGCGAATATTTCAACACCGAAACAACGATGGACGGTAGCGGACGGCGTGCACTACTCGTGTTCGCGGGCGCATTCATGCATGAATAATAGTTACTCGCGCGTTCATCTACTGCATGAGCAGCATTTTCGATGATGTTGTGTGCGGTGCTTTTCCGCGAAGCTGTATCGCGTGCTATCCAGCTACGTGACGGTAGTTACATCCCCGAGGACCTTGAACGCGATTCGCGCCAGCTTTTCGATGCGCAATTTTTCATTCGGAAATTCCGTGAAAGAAGCGATTTCGATGCGAGAAGGCATCCGTCATTACAGATTCGTCCGTATTCCATTTATTCCTGTGCCATATTTGAGTAAGTTTCGCTGATATAAAAGCTTCAGAGCAAAAGTGGATTAACTTCAGAATTTGTGAAAATCGCATCATTAGCGATGTATATCCAGAATGATTTACGTGAATTTAATTCGTTTCCGTTTCACATGAGAAACAAATCAGATTTGACATTAAATGCTCATTTGCAGAAACAAGTGTAAGAGATGTGAATATACGGGGCTTGTATTTCGAAATCGTGCACGTCGCGTCTGGTCCACGAGTTTCCCCGGATCGACCCGGCTGCTCCCGGAGTCGCGAAAGCTACGAGGATGCTCACCCCCGCACCCCGTGGGGACGGCGGACGGGTGCGCGACCGGATTTCGAATTCATGTCGTGTACTCGCGCTTCCCTCCCGCGACTTTCGAATCTCGCTTCGACGTGTTCGCATTCCCGGGGCCAATGAGGAGAGATCGAGCACGTTAGTCGCGGCATGGAGGAAGAAAAAGGAAGCACCACGCCCAAGGTACGTGGCAGGAACGCAGACGGGCGTGTTGGTGCCCACGTCCCTACGTATATACAACATCCGCGTGAGCGAGCGAGCGAGAGCGTGTACTTTGCGTGTGCAAGTACTCCCTGTTCTCTCCCTCCCGCCCTACCTTCCCGTCCTCCCTGCCCCTCTTCCGTCCCATGGGTTCCCCTCTGATTCCCTCGTATCCCCTTCACGTATCTTGTGTACACCGGCGGCACGAACGCTACCACGTCCTCAAATTGAAGCCCCGGAGAAAAAGAGATGCGTGGCCTCACCTCGATCCTCACCGCTTCTCCCCCGTCCCCCGTGCTCCCTTCCACCAATGTCTTCTTCTCTCTCTTTCTCCCTCGCTTATCTGAGGCCAAAGGAAAAGAGTAAGAGCAGGAGGAAAAGGAGGAGAAGGAGAATAGGGAGAGCCGGTGGGGAAATGCGAGGGGAGATTGCCGGGAGGACGACGTGGCTGTGTCACGGCACGGGGCAAGGGAGGGGACGAGGAAAGAGGAGAAGATGGAAGAGTCTGAAGGCTGAGGCGCCATGTTGGTGGCGATGACAAGAAAGCCAGCGCGCGACGGTAGCAGGGCCAAGAGTGCAGAGGCGCTTGGTCGAACGCCTTGATTGGGCGATTACGGATTATGCACGGTGCCTGCTGAAGAGCTGCACCGATCGTACGCGGTGTGCATTCTTCGTTACGTGGCTCGGAGATGCCGGGTATCCGCCGAAGGTATAAGTTAGCCTCCCTTTCCGCGCGAAGGGAGCGTGGGGGAAGCTTATGGCTCAATGTAAAATTTAATTGCTACATTGACACGTGTGACTTTACGATCCTTACAGAAGAGACCTAAAATTTGACTATTCCGTCTTAAAAATTAAATAAAATATTTTGCTGTATTTTTATGTTAAATGATGTAGAAGGCTTTTCGATAATATTATAAAACAAGATTATTATATTACAATTAAGATTAAGATATTTAGACAAGGTTCGGATGATTTAAGATCTTAATTTCTCGCTACCGATCGGCTACCGCTGATCTCGAATGATGGTGTTTAGTAAACAACCTGACGCCAGCTGCTCATCAAGTTGCGTCGCGCTCGATTCACTCGCTCATGGGGGGAGAACAACTCCCGCGGTGCTCCGACTAATGAAATTATCCGGTCCGGGACCCCCTGCAACGACATCAACCAGCTACGACGGCCAGTTATCCCGTGATTACGCGATACGCAGTTACGCGCTGCGCCATACGCACCAGCGACAACGATTGTGCACACTTCTTCGAGGGGTGAGAAACGTACAAAGAGCAACCGCGGAAATTGCTCCATCTCGTCCCGCATAGGTCCATGAAACGCGTAATTTTCTGGGAAGGAACTTGTAATTTCATCAGACCGCAACTTGATAAGATCGGCGAAGGGACACAATGTTTGGCATTTACCAATAAAGCACTAATGTGATATGCAAGTCGACCCGAACATATCCGGATGGTATCTCGAGAAACCGCTCCAATTAGCTTCGGATTTTGACTCGCCAATAAATGACCGTGCAGCGAGAAATCTATAGCGGACGAGAAGGTCAGGCCCAATTAACTTCTCTGACTATGTAGCTCGATCTTGCTAATAAATCGTTAATTGGAAACCGTGCGACGGATAATTGGCGAAAAGTCTTTCGCCGACGAGTGCATGAAGCCTCGCCCGCGTGGAAAGCTCGCGCAAAACTCGCCCGATCGCCGGAAGAAAATTTATGGCCACCTCGTTAGTCCGCAAACTTGTCTCTTTCGCTCTCTTTCCCTCCCTTGGTACACTGGACACTGGCGGCAACCCTATCCCCATGTCCAGGGCGTGGCGAATCGGTGATTTAGTAAAGTCATTTGTGCCGATAATGCTGACAGATGCCGTTTATCGAGGTTCCTGTTACCCTGGACCATGCAACTGGAGCCATCCATCGCGCCGATCGCGAACAGGAGCATCGCGATGCCATTTCGATAATGTTCAGAATCCCGATCGCGACGCGAGATCTCCTCGTCATTAGCAATAACCGGCCTCTATACGATCCGCTTCCGTTCACCAATTGAATCCACTTTACACGATTTCGAAAGACCTTCCCGACACTATTTCCTGATAACTCATATCAGGAGTGAGAAACCCGTTTGCCTGCAGAAATATACGTTCTGTGGATTTTATCATTTGGTCAACGCGTACTGTGCGAATTATAAAAAACGCAGAATTGTAGAAACTAAATTCCAAACGAAATGCGTGCGAAGAATATAAAGAGAAATATTAGAGCTCAAGGTTCTTTTTATTTTTTAGATTCAATGTATTGTATATATAAAAAGTAAATGAGTGATTTTATAAATAGTTTTTAAAGAAGCTACTTCTACTAATTATAGCGTAATTATATAACTTATGTATAATTAAAATATATTTTTACTTTTTATGTATACGAGCAATAGAAACATGAGAAAACGAGAAATATATACATAATAAAAATAATTTTCGTTTTGTTATTCTAAAAATAAGTTTGTATTCTATTTTTCCTTTTTCTTTCTGTTAAATATTTTTGTTACTTCAATAAAACATAATTTCTTTTCGCATTCTTGTTCTTTTATTATGTTTGTTAATGTACGGATGCTGCTACTATCTAATGATGTATTCTTATTCTTCGGGAGAAAGCGCGCGATGGCTGAAACATCCCGCAACGTTAGTCTCGCAAATATCACGCTTTGCATATCCGCGTTTATCATAATTTGTTCACGCCATCCCATCGCGAGAAGCGCGAGATAAAAGCTACTTATCGTTATACGATTATGCCGTGGGAAGCTTACGTTCTAGTCTGCCGGTCTTAATGCCGATAGAACTGACCTGTGTTTGCGTGAGTCCGAGGCTGGCCGCGAGCTCCGCTCTTTCCGGTAGCGCGAGGTACTGCGTTCTCTGGAACCGCCTATTGAGCTGCTGCAATTGCAGGCTGCTGTAAATCGTCCTCGGTTTCCTCATCTTCTTGCCCTTACCGTTCCTGAGGGAACCGCCGCCGCCGCCGCCAAGCTCGTCGACGAGGCTTCCGCCTTTATCACCCAATGGCGAGAGGTCTGCGAACATGCACCACCCTAACATCAACTTTCAGAATCCTCGTCACCGCTCGCGTACAAACTAAAAATAAAATTGAACTAAAACCTAGCTCGCGTGATTTAATGACGATGACAAGAAATTCACAATTAAGATTGAAAACTTTAAATAGATATCGTGTAATGTAAAAGTACAATAAAACAATGAATGATAAAAAAGATAAATTACATTTTTTTCCAAAGGAAAACTTAAATTGATTATTAATAATAATAAAGCTGTTGGCAATCTATTTTTCATGTTACAGTATGAAAATACTTATAATTTGTTCTAATCGGGAGAGAGAGGCCGTAAAACGGCGTTTATCGAAATACTTGAGTCACGTGGAATCGGAATTAACGGAAATGACGCGTTGCTTTTTGGAAATTGAAGAAAGGGAAACAATAGCATAAACACGCCGGAATATATTATTCGATAAGCTGCGCGCAATTATCAGATAAAATAAATGCATTATTCAATTCGCATACAAAGTTTGTGATAATTAGCGCAATGTAGAAAATGCGAACCCTCGTTACGGCGAGAGAGAAAGCCCTACGGTGCGTTAACGGCGCGGTAATTAATTACGTAGCCATATATCAATCCTAAAGCGATGCAATGAAGTAGCATAGAGCTCGATAGAGGCGTGCATCGTGCCAGCGCCCGCGTCACCTATCTCGCGCAGAATCTGTTTCATTATTTTTATATCGCGATTACGATGTTGCGTGTTTTCATCGGGGAGGTGCGCGCGTGTCCTTCCCGGGAGAGCGGAGAGCCGTGGACACTTTTTTGTGCCACGATATGGGTACGTTATACCGACTGATTTTCAGCGCGAGCGGAGATGAGACACCATGCATCGGCATCGCGATCGACGGCGAGCAAACAGAGGTATCGACGCCGAGGCTTCAAATTAACGACGACTTCGGCTTCGGGCATGGGGCACGTCTCCCCTCCGCGCGAAAATTAGCACGACTATTAATTAGTGTAATTTACGGTGAACTGCCAGGCAGGGCTCGTGCGCTTGTGATTCTTCGTGATTTATACATGAGCGCGTCAGCTCGACGCCTCGAGCGAAGGAGGATCGAGACGCGGATCAATGGAGAACCAACAGCAGGACTTTGATCACGCGTGAAAGAGACAATAATGATCTCCCCCATAAACTAGCCGCGAGTCTAGGTCCTGCCCCGGCGATGCAATCGCGTGTTTGCACTCGTGTTTACCTTCCTTGTGCAATTTCGAGCGCGATATCTTGTGCAATTCCGAACGCGCGCGATCTTTAACGTCGATGCAGGCACTCTCGGCTCTTTAGTTGCGAGAGGCGGTTTTACGATATGAGGAATAAATTATGTTGCCAATATCTCAATCGTGTGGCTACTCTTCGTTTTTATTGGTTGGAAATAAAATCGATACATCTCTACTAATTGCCTCATAAATGTAGTACGTTTATTTTGCGATTACAGATACTTAAAATGTTATATATTATTCGCGCACGTCAATGTTATTCCTACTTTACTTTACGAGAAATCGTTATTTCGTTGGAAGAATTAATAGAACTGGCGCTAGTTTTGAAAATTGTCGAGAAGGATAACATGTAAAGAGATCGAGATAATGTACTTAATAAATTATTAAGGAACATAAAAATCAACTTCGCAATTGACTAACTTTTGCGTCAACATCCTTCTATTATGGTGCAACAGTTAATATTGTCGCGGTATATCATCGACATGTAACTTTGTGTGCAATAAATTTTGTAGAGGTGTTAGCGGCGATTACGAGCACAGTTGTTAATTATAGCCAGTTAGGGCGACGCGTTGTCGAACGGGGCGGAGTGTAACCCTGCGCGCTCGCGCGCGCGTGAAAAGACCAAGGTACTATTTTATGGGTGCACTTTTCTCTGGCGCCGCTCTCCGAGAACTCACGCTGCGAGGGGTTGAATAGGAGAGAGAGGATAGATTGTGGTTGTTAACACTGAGAAAGAGAGAAAGAGAGAGGGGGGAAGAAAGAGAGAGAAAGGCGTATGCAAAGCGCGGCAGAAACTGCTTCAAAGTGCTACTTTGCGGCGGTGCACGCGCGTATCCAGCCGCCTCGCACCGCTGAAGGTTCTTTTAGAGTCGCGTAATCAAACCCAACCGAACGTATGATAATAAGCCCACCGAGCGATTAATGCGACGTTGATAATCACACGGTAGGTGCGCGGCTCTCAATCCAAAGAACTCGAAATTACAAGGTGTCCGTCTCTGCCCTAGGCTGGACTTAACACAACCTGTCTAACATTGTCGCTGAGCCGACATCTCGTATTTCCACATCGCTACCACACTGCGCGCAACGAATGATGAAAAAGCTCCCCCGAGTTTATTTTCGTATTCCGGTGAAACTGGAAACGAAAATGTCCTTTCTTTGGCCACGAGGCTGTTTATTGAGAAATTCGTAATTATCCGAGAGATTTAAAATTGAAGTTGTGTGTCTAAACCAATAATTCCCGAAGCTGTCCTGTTTTCTGTCCTGTGTACTTTACATGCATGTCCAATGCGATTTAAAAATATTTATTAGACAGATTGGATAAGTGAGATTACGTATCATATCCTGACCTTCTATTATAAATTAAAGTTTAACTATATTATTTTCGCTGTAATTACAGTATACGATAGATTCTGCGATAGATTGTTACATCGTGCCCGATATGTATCTCAACACTTGTCGTTAGTTTAGGAATTTGAATCCTGAAGATAAGTGACAGCCATGATATCTAAAAGTATATCCCCGAAGAAAACACGACTTCCGCACAAATCTGAACGATCCATCGTGAACTTCGACTGGCGGAGTCTCAAAAGGATCCAGACCGACGCACTCTTCAGGTGGGTATACCTACCTAATCCTTGTGAAAACAACCATTTAATACCTAATCCATCACTCGGACTCGGGATATGCATTGTCTTTCGACCGTTCCGGATTAAGTCGGACGGCGGTCGGACGTCAGGTCAGGTGACTGATGCGAGATACTGTGGGGCGCCGTCTGATACGAGACGAGCCCCGCTAATTGGATTCCAGCTTCAGCCACATTCGTTCGTTTGTTCGTTCGTACGAGTCAGGAAGGACAACGGGCGTGACGTGAACGTGGCGACCAGCCAGTTAATGGTCGGTTCATTTGTCGCGATGCTAAGATTGGTCGAAGGTACGCAAACACGCCGCGCTACCCATCCTGGACGCGGTGAACCTTGGAGAGAACCTTCATTGCTACGCGCGGACAACCCCTTCTTTACTCGCGGCTTGTCACTGACGCTCGTATAAGTCCCGGACAGCTTCATTAGCGTTGACCGAAGCGTAGTCTGCAGCATTTAACACCGTCAGTAACCGCGATAATCGCGACGTAGTGCAGTCGAAGCGCGACATCCACACCTACGAATCAACTTCCGAGGAAACGCGTACCTAATTGCGCCGGTGTTATAATCGCAAATTTATGCGCGTTGACGAGCAACCGTAACCGGTATGGTGAGAGCACGACCGTGAAAAACGGATGTGTACGTGATGAAAAATTCGGTCAGTGTTCAAGTCAGCGGCAAATTTTTCGACAGCGGATGATACCGATGGTTTGATAAATGATACTGCTGTACTTTCCATACGTTTAGCATTGTGGATTTTATGTAAGCCCATCTCAAGCGTGACGATGCAACAATCAAAGGATTGACCTCGTCGAGTTACGAAAAGCAAACGGTTTTGTTATAAATCACTTTCATGAAGTACCTATGTTCGTCTGCCGTTACTTGTCGCACGTGTGCACGCAAGAGGCAGGGTGATAATTTTTATTCGCTACACACGTGATACCATCAGCGGCTTGCTAAGCTTCTCATATCCCAAACCTGGATTACGCTATGAGCTTCAGTTTTTCCTAACGTGCGATGCAAATGATACTTTTTTTTAATAATCTTAAAATAGTGATGTATTAATTCCTCTTCGTCAATGCTTTTCAAATAATATCTACTAATTTGATTAAAAACGTGCAATGTTGTTGTTTTAATGACTATATGATATTTTGATGAAATAATATCATTTGAAGTATCGCCTAATTTTTGATTTCAGGCTAACATTTATATATTCCAATTAAATTTTATACAGTTAAATAATAAATTATGATTTTAAGAACACGTGTATCATAAATTGATGTAAATGCAAATTATTGTGTTACTATATCTTGAATCAAGTAATTAGAATTATTCTGAAATTATAGCAAGTTAATCTCGCATATTATGTTTAGATAAAATGACAAAATCATTTTTATTCTGTGGTTGGACAGTGCACAGACAGCCAGTGGCATGTTTGTTAGTAATTAGACACATCACAGTAATTCCGCATTTATCATTCAATTAATTAAATTGACATAATTGCGCTATAATGTCCTTCGCATTATGCACACTAATCTGTGTACGTTGTACTTCATACAATAATTAAAAATGCGATAAGTTTTAACAAGCACTCTTCAAACATCACGGCGGCACATAAATATCTTTTATCAAAAGTTTGAGAAAATCTTTTCGCGGTAATGCTAAGGTTATAAAATTTCCGCGAAACTGATGAAATTTCCGCGACTCAATTCGTGGAGAAAATCGAGGGTTGCGCATTGCGCTTTCGTGCGCGATTTATGAAAAGCGAGCCGCGCGCAAGTTGTGAAGAAAAATGACCGGCAATTTAAGGGCGAAACACATACGGGTTTCCGCGCGACGCGACCCTCCGTGCGTGAGAATTCAACCCTCTGACGAGCGATCGTCCGGCGTCGATCGTTTACTCGCTCGTCCACGAGCAGAAATTGCACCGTACCAACGCTCGCGGATTCCGCCCGTCGGTGGAAAAGTTTTTTCTCGCCGCGAACCCTTTCGCAGGTTTTGCTGTTGAAAACGCTGTTCACCAGGTAATTTTCGAGAGAGGCGCCACGGGAATTGTCTGCAATGCTACAATGCAAGACGCGAGGGTCTTTGCATGGTGGATTACGCAGAAATGCCAGAGAGGTTGGTGCACATCGCGGCGGTGAAGGCGCACTGATCGTTACGAATTCATGGGGCGCGGATGGAAGGTAGCAAACTGTCACCGCCATCCGATCGGTCGTGCCCTCGCGAAGGTTTGTCTTAGGCGCGCCACGATAGAATTCCTCTTTGCTCTGCAGTTCGCGCGCGTGTGTATCCATCGCGATGAATTATTCGCCGAATGTTGCCACAGCTCCGGAATATTTCCAGCCGGTATTCCGGACTATATTTGAAAATGCAATCGACCAAGAAAGCGAATGTCGCTACATGAAGCCTCGAGGCATGCAGACTTCCTTGGATGAAATAAGTTATCCCGATCACGCGATTTCACGATGCAGATGTGTATAGTATAACCATCGTGTTTAGATCACTATGAAAACTTAGGGACACATATTCGTGACGGATTGGCAAATAAAACGGAAATTTTAATGCAATCATGAAGTAGCGCAGAATATTATGAATATACAATCTCCAAATTAATTGCATATATATTATTTAGTACGATAATACTTTTCGATTATTTTCATTATTTTGTTATTATTTTTCCTCAAGTGCAATATCTCGAATGACTATCTTGAAATAATTCCCGTATTCCGAGTTTCGATGATGTATTTACGAAAATGTTCTAAAGTCAACTATCTTAATATCTTGCAACGCCTCGTATAATTCTGCGATCCGCGACGAACCAGAGGCAAATCCGATAATGATCGCAATTAGCTGACTCGCGATTTTGCACGCAAGACAAAAATCATGATTACATTGTGCTAATGCGATTCTAGGGAAAAGATATAATAAAATCACGAGGAGAGAAACAAAGTGATCGGAAGGAAACCTGTACGGACGAGAGCTCCTGTAGGAGAAGCTGAGACTACTCCCGTTTGAGAGTCCCGAACCTTTTTGTCTCGTTCGTTAGCCGCTTTGCGGGACTTTTTTGGGCCCCCCGAGCGGATTCCCAGTCATATATCTTACTCCGTTTCATGGCATTGTGCCGTAGCATATCCAGGGCGTCGACCGACTATTACTACCTGCTACTCCAGATTCTCGTATTCTGTTTTCACATCAACTATAATGTATTCTTGGAAGCAAACATTGCATTAACATTTCTCCCTTCTATCTTAATTTACAAATAGTTACATATTCCTTTATAGAATTATAAAAAAACATTTCTATAGATACAAAAGACAGGTTTATGGAAGCAGTATTGCAGCAAATATACTTTGATAAAGAACTTACTACCTAAGAAAAGAATATTTTTCTTTTTATAGTAACAATTCAGGTGACAAGCATTCGAATGAAATCCTAAGACAGTAGGGAGAGTTGACCGTTCTAAGAACACATAGTAGAGAACAAACTCGCGATAAAAGAGAAATAGGCAAAGACACGACGATACTAGTGAGAAATAATACACCTATTATAGCATTTAAAAGGTATGAGAAATGAAAATAATATTTTGTATCTTTACAGATATGTTAAATTTTTAAAAGAAAACTGAATTTTAAATCTTGAAAGATCTTGAGATATTTATATACGTACCAATGAAAAAAACTCCTTACTTTTGAAGTTTTAGAAAAGTTTAAACTTTGTTACTTGTAGAGAATAAACACAAATTATGACGGCAAGAACTATGAAGAATTTTCAGAGAGGGGTCCTAATGTCGCAAACTTTTCAGAAAGTGTCGTATGAAAAGCAGCGATGCGAGCGAGTGACTCGACAGTATAAAACTGGGCTGAAAGAGCCACGAACGAGAATGGAGCGAACAAATCGCGGTAAGTACAACCAGTTTCCTTTTTATGCGTGGAACAACATCTGATTGTGTTTATGCTGGAGGAAAGACATAAGCGTTCCACATTTGTCGCACGGAAATTCATTAACGCGGATGAAGACATTCACCAAGTCGTTCTACGGCCATATAATAAAGCCATGATAATATAGCGTCGGCTACGATGTAAGATACAGGTAACCCACCGGAAACGCTTGTCGTTATTTTATTTTTGCTTTATGTCAAGGTAAACGTATCACAATTGACAAACGTTGCGTTGCTGACACGAGAATCACCTTTAACGTGGATTCTTTCAAGCATTAACGTATCACTAGAGATGATTCCGGAAAAACTCTTAATCTACTTATCTAAAATTAAAACATAAAAGCTCAAGGCGAATGTTAGAGTACTTGAAATACTTGATTTCAAGTTTTTAGTTTGAAATATGAGAACATTGAGATTTCTGATCCATTATTGCCAGATTGGAATTGAATCGCCAAGTCAGCAGCAGATTTGTTCACAAAATAATTCGTGAAAGGAACATTCGATTGATCGGTACACTTTGACGTATAAAATACCATCACGGTCGACGGATGAACAAAGAAGTCATCACCAATTTCGCAACGCGTGATATTGATCACAACAGCACCGTCGCCTTGAGCTGTTCTCGGTGGTATCTCCGTTCCATGACGACACTTTTCACCCCCGCGACTCCTGCACTCGCGCAATTTCACTCCGAGCACCGTAGCAATTCACACAGACGAGCACGAACTGACTTCGCTACTTCACTATTTTTCACAATTCCAGCATCGTTGGGTGTGGAGCACTGATCGCAATCGACGGTGCCCAACGGCGCACGGAACGGAGACTCACCGATCTAAATTAGCTAGAAGTACATCTAAGAATAGGAATAAAAAATGCTGCGAATACATACAGTTGGGGTACTCACCGTCCTTGGGCGGCGAGGGACACTGGGGAGCGTACGATCCCAGGTGATATCCGTAGGCGTTGTGCTGGTGCATGGGCGCGAACGGATATCCGGCGAGCGCGGATCTAGGACTAGGGAAGCCCGCGTCCGCATGCTGCTGGTTCCCGCTGCCGGGCCCGGAGCTCTGATGCGCCGCCAGGGAGCCGACCTGATGCGAGAACTGATGCGCGCCAGGCACATTGTGCCCGCCTGGGTATCCGCTACGCAAACTCGCGGGATTGTACAGATTGTTGTGCTGCAGCTCGATGAAGGCGGATTTGCCGCTCTGGGATACCGGCGTGCTGGATGCCGTGCTGTCGCCACCGTTACCGCCGGGCGGTCCGGGCGTCACCGAGCCCAGGCCCGCGTGATGAAGATGCTGCTCCATGTCGGAGCCTGCACCCCCGGTGCCGCCACCACCGCCGCCGCCGCCACCACCGCCACCGCCGCCACCGCCGGTCGGTCCACCACCGCCCGACATGCTATTCGGGGTCGGGGTACTCGACGGACAGGGGTCGCCCGCCCCGAATGGGCTCCCCAGATCCGTGAAGTTGAGCGTCGTCGTGCTGCCCGGACGCTCCACCTTAGACACGACGTCGATGCCGCCGCCACAGCCCGCGATTCTCGCCGCCGCCGCCAAACTCGCCGACGACGTCGTCGTCGCCGCCGCGGCCGCTGCGCGCCCTCCGTACGGGTCCCGAATCTTGGGGCCTCTTCAATGCAATGAGCACACTGCGCGTATCCCGTACGACTACGTCGACCAAATATCAAGATAAATGCGGCGGGTTCTCATTGAATTGGTCAAGCTGCTTGGCACTGGTATGGTGTTTCAGTTTCAGCTTGGCGATCAGGTTTGCAATTTATAATGCGAGCAGAGAGAACACCACTTGAATCTTCGCACACTGGATTCCGTCGAGTTGCACTATCACGACATTTCGTTCCTTTTCGGGGGTGCACTGGTAATACTTGAGATATTCACTTGCGGCTATCTTGGAACAGTCTTCGTCACACGTGAGTTGCTCTGCTCAGACAGACTGTTTCGGTGTTTCAGCTTGTCAGTTCGAGCACCTTCGTCACTTGTCACACGTCCACTTCACGCGCGTGCCTGCGGTAAAGCAATTGCGGAAACGCTGTGTTCTCGCAGGTTAGAGTCCCGGTCGATGTTATAGTCCGATCGCCGTGCGTCAGCTTGTCGCCGCTCGGCTTCTCAGTGAAATCGCACCGTGACAGCGTAACCAATCCGTCGACATATCGGTTTTCCTCACTCGCGTTGCAACGCGTTAACAATGATCAACGAAACGTCTCACTCGGTCACTTCAGCACAGTTCTGATCCGTTATCAGGCAGGTTAGAATCGAATGTCAGCAAAAGCCGCCGCGCCGATAGTCCGCGATCATCCGCGCGGCGGATGCTTGCACGCGGCGATGCACACGAATACACGAAATACACGATCCGTTCTGTCCGACCGATACCGATAATCTGTTGCTGCTCGGTAATTCCAACACTCGCGTATATCGTCAATTTAATTGCACGTCGTACGACGCGACACACGCGCGCACTCGCGCACCTCCTCGGCGACGGTGTGCTTTTTACACGCGTCGTGTCGCGATTACTTGGCCGATGAGCGTATCGTGCACGCTCGACGTATGCGCGGACGTATCGGCTGGACGAAGAAGGTAAGGGAAGAAGAAGACGACGACGATGAGCAGGGCGTAGAAGAGGAGAGAAAAGCACACACGCACGCCTGGTTCCAGTAACTGCAGTGCACACCGCGCGGCGCGGACCGGTATAATGATACATAATGAAGCCAGAGCCTCTCCCCGGAGCCCGGATCAACGTTTCTGAAAGTCGCCG
Source organism: Ooceraea biroi (assembly GCF_003672135.1). Lineage (NCBI taxonomy): Eukaryota > Metazoa > Arthropoda > Insecta > Hymenoptera > Formicidae > Ooceraea > Ooceraea biroi. The sequence continues at coordinate 6,947,060 of NC_039512.1, forward strand.
CGGTGGCGCCACTCAAGGCCCGCCTACGGCGGGTGCAAGGCGCATTCGCAATTGGTGCCTCACGCTGCTTCCCTCCAATCGCACGCAGAGTCCGGAACGATGATTGGTGCCGCAGAGGCCATTATGGTGTCCATATAGGCGTTGCTAAGAAAAGGCTCACGCCCACGTCTATCCATACGCCCTCGGGGTGACCGACGCGGAGGTGTTCTGTATACCTGCCTGGGGAAGTCCGTTCGTTCGTCGCGCGTACTAGGTCTTGACTGATATCGCCAGGGATACCTGAAGAAGGTTAGACATCGTTCAACGAATTACGCATGCTACGGAATTGCGTTTGGTATTCTTTTGGGCTTGCTCGATTCATTGAGTAAATCGCACTATCAAACTCGCTGTAACAAGAAGGTGAGGGACGAATGACGTTCCAATTGTTGAATACTTGACATTTCAATTGCTGAGAGTCAATTGTTCAGCTGAGTTTACAATAGATGGATTGTTCATTCGTGGATTTATAGTCTTCTCAAGTTCATAGCCTCGAATCCGAGAACGAATAGCCCATTTGCTTCCCAAAATTCTGTATTTTCAGATATGATGTTGATATATCACAGTTAATAATCTTAAATATACAGAATTTAGATCAATTATTATTTGATTATTGTTGCGACAATTAAATGTCAATAAATTGAATATTGAATATATCGGCAGCAAGACATTCTTGGCTTCGCCCATTAGTGCACCACGAAGGAAGTGTATTGTATGAGTGTCAATATATTTTTTCTTTCTTTTTTCCATTTTAATATTTAATTTTTAATATTTAACATTTAATATTTATGATTGTTTTGATGATGAATATAGCAATAATAAAACTCTTTAGTAGAAATTCGACAGAATAATTCGTGATGATTAAGTTACAAAAATACGCGAGACGAATAGCCGACGCAACAAGTATGCGTATGTTAATCTCAATTACTGATGAACATTTTCCAGTTTAATGCCACGATTTATAAATTTGCAAGCTGCTACAGAAAATTTTATGATTTATACATTGCTTAAAAGCCTAGAAAATTATTTAAGACTTCTTCGTTAATATAATGCGTAATACTACATTTTACATAAGTAAATAAAAATAACTTTGTAAATTGTTGTGCAAAAGCTATTCATCGCTTGTATCTTATTAAGTCAATTGAATTTTTATCGGACAATTTGGCGCCATGAATGCACGCGGCAGTAGCAAGCGGGTGTGGAATAACTTCTGCATGACGTTCATAATAAGGTCGGCCTTTTTCCCGATAGTATCTGCGAATGCGCTGTGGGTAGTTGGGTGAACGGGAAGAGAGAGATCAGATCCTGTTCACGGATATTCTCCATACTTTATGCACTCATTGACTACCAATATATAACTTACCCGCATAATTAATTTAATGGAAATTATTTCGTGATCCAACGTCCTTCCATCGCCTCTTTAACATTCGTAATTAAAATAAATGAATTGGTTACGCGCTGCTTGGCTGATCTTTTCATGAATGAATGAACAAAATTTTTTCGAGAACTATGTATAGTTTATATTTTATTTATATGATTATTATTAAAAGTTTTATTTTGAGATTAACCGTGAAAAATAAAATAAAATATTGTCAAAAAAGAATGGAATTTTCACTGTAAAATACTGAAGTAAATTTATATAAAATTTGGTGAAACTTTATATTTTTACGAACTGTGTATGACGCATATCGCTACAAGGAACTCGACGATTGTTTCGCCGCCGTAGCACAGTGACCTAGAGACATTTCTTTCTGGATTATAATTATGCTTAATCAGTTAGAGCGAGTACAATTACTGCCTTGAGCTTGGTTATCGTCTAGAATGATATTAGTGGCTAGATAATACCCCATCTATTAACATTGCGTCACGTTTCGACGGTATACGGACTCGCTTCAATTACGCAGCAACTCATTTTCGATATGCTGAAGAATGTAATATTAAATACACTAATTTTATCGACAATAAATAATTGTTTATCAAAAGTGGCACTAATATTTCCCATTTTAAAAGATTTTGGGAGGTGCTCACATGCCGTTACAGACAATAACAATGTATGGAGAAATAATAAAGAAATAAAACATGTAAAACACATTAAAGAAAATTGTTCGAAATATAACAAATATAAATAACGAAATGTGTTATATAAAAGTGTTATTACATTTTAAAAATGATTCTCTGATCTTTTTAAGCAGGATGATGCTGAGTGGATATCGATAATGCAATTAATCTCGTTGAGACACGCGATATGTAGTACGTCGAACGTAAAATACGAGGCTCGAATTTCCTTACATGCCCTGAACGAAATCACTTCCCTCTTCGTAATACCGGTGTACTGATGCGCCCGCAGGAACGGCACTAGGCCAAAAGAGCGTGGCACGCTCTTACGGCGCGAAATTACATTGGGGGCTAATTGCACGGCAGCGGTAGCGCAAACACGTGTCATCAGTCGACCGCCACCATCTCACCACCACCATCACCAGCGCTACTACCACCATCGGCTACGCCATCACCATGCGATGCCCATGGTGGATAGCTGCGCGGCCGGTTGTGTACAGTGAATTACGTAATTGAGGTAAATGGCGGCTATCCAAAGTGCGGGGAACTGTACTAAATAAAATGCCATTCAATTAGACGACGAGAGGACCGCGTCGGCGGTACCCGATGTTCTCTCCGCTTCGCCGGGGTCTTCCTAAAGCGGATGGTACGCCGCCGCTCGAAGCCACTCGTGCTCGCGCGCGCGCTTTAAAAATATGTGCGCTCCTTTGATAAAATGATTAACTCTAATCGGTCACGTTGAAGTTCCTTTGCTCACACATAGGGTGTTTTGTAATGTTCGATACTGTTGGAGAACAGCAGATTCATTGTCACGCGATGAATCAGAACGATGTTACAAGCGAAATAAACTTGCGACGTTGTTAAGCTATAAACAAAGACTCCGTTTCCTGCTCTGAATTCGTGATACACGGTACGGCATTCATCAAAGATGAAGGAATATCGTTCGCACAGTGCGAGAAACTCGAGTAGATTTACGCGCGCGGAAAAAAAGGATAATGCCCCGGCGCGGCGTGAAAACATGGACAAATTGCGGCGCGAAGTGGCATTTTGATTTCTCGTTGCCCGTCGTTTCTCTGTCAAATCAAAAGGACGTAAAAATACTCGCAGATTATAGCGTCAAGTGGCACTTTTATCACCCGGTGTAATTGCGCTTGCATCTCGCGGGAACTTTCTCCTGCTCGCTCGTAGATTCCGTGACTGTCGATCGGTGAACTGCTTACTACACTTCGGTGCATTCCTTTTTCCCCGTCCTATATGTCTGATAATGATGGCTTGGATACTTGTCATGTTTGAGTACTGAGTGCCCCGATCGCGAGAAATAAAACATTTCGAGGATGCTGAAGTCCTTTGCCGTTGCTGTTGCATGATAATCCGTCATTTTTATTGTGTTATTCACCTTAGGATATTTGCTCTACAACGAATTTATATCACATCTTATCATTATTATTACTAGCTTTCAACGAAATTTGTTATTATTAATTTAAGGACATTATCGATAGCCGTACACAACATGCTCTCGCTGGCTCGTGTTTCATCGGGCGCCGAACATTTTACTCTTTTTGTGGGCGATTGAATCGCATTGCGTTTTACTCGCATACATCATGCATTTTCCATCACGTGTGTTTAACAACGACGCGTAATATCCACGACGGTCGGCGCTTAAGGTTGCGCGAATATCTACGCCGCGCGAGTGCTATGACGTGGAAAAAATGTAGAGAGGGAGGAAAGACGGAGAGTGCGAGAGTAGCAGGTCTTCGAGAGTTCCTCGATGCCCGGAGCAGTGACAAGCTCGGATCATAATTTTCGTACTTTACTGCCCGGCAGTAAAAGCCGGAGCGAGTATGGGTGGGCGTCGCCCGCAAACATTGTGTTTGACGGTGTTCTACACGGTATTACCATTCATTTCTAACGTCCGAAAACGTCCTCTATTTTTAGCAAGGGCCACGGGATCTACCCGCCGCACCTCCGCCACTTTGGTAGAAGCACCCTAAGGCTCGTCAAGGAATCGATTCTATTAATCCAATATCGCCGGGCGTCGCCGGTTCACCGGCCGCCGTGCGCGTTTTCGGAACACCCTGTACCGTACCCTGTATGTACGCGCATATCCGTTTATGCGCGCTCGAAATTACAGATCAGGTGCACGGGATTGCAGAAATGTACTCCTCGTTAGGGCTCCAGTGGTATTGAATTTAATGATATGGTAGTCGGAGAAAATGTAGAGCATCCGAGAGAAGCAAGTGAGAAGTACTTCTTTCTCTTGAGTTGGGTATACCGTCATTCAAGAAGATGCAGTGAAGTACGAGAAGACACTGCAAAGAGATCGTGTCGACGAGACGTTATTAATGTCTTCTGGAAAGCTGAAAAATAAAAAAGAATAGACTTCACGCGGAGCTTGATAGAAAAATATTGATCTGAACAACGGCAAAAATGTACATAAATAATTATGTAATATTGATAATATTATTGAATATTATATTAGTGAATACGATTGACAATTATCGATTCTTTTTCTTAATACTACAAACATGTACATTAAATTTTTGAAATGTGATATTCCAAAGTTAGTTATCTTAAATTTAAAATTATTATTGAAGCCTTTATAACTTGGGAAAAGTGCATCACGCAGCAGCGGCTCAAAACGCAATGCCAAGAAGGTAGGAGAGGCAGCGGAATCGTGAGTCTCACGGTGAGTCGTTCGATCGGTACTCACGAGAGTCAAAAGCCTTCGAGGAGTCGGCGACTTACGAGGCGAACGAGGACGAGCCGTCGTTCGAACAAAGAGACTTTCACGAGTGCCCCTGAGGAGGAAGAAAAAGACGCCGAGGGGGAGGTGAACGCGCGAAGGGGATAGCGAAGAGCTACGACGAGAAAAACGAGAGGGCGAGGACGCAGCTTCTTCAGAATGGATGAATGGAGCTACTAGCGACATGTTGCGAGGGATGCCCTGGAGAAGTCGAATTGCCCGCCATTGTAGCGAAATTGATTATCGTATATACCGGAGAGGATTTCGAAATAAGATACCGAATAATGACGACAGGATTACGAGTACTTACGGAAGTTGCGTACATTGAAGAAGATTTAGTCACTGGCAAACAAAATAATACATTGCGAAATTAATAATATAACTTGAGTTAGAAACTAAAATTAATTTGAATAACTTCTAAATAATATAGTTTAGAAATAATATGACATAAATTACTAAAATATTAGCTTTTAGAGTTCTTTTTGTCATCTTAATTCGTAAAAACGTATTTAATATTTTTCTGTGATCAACCTGTACAGCAAAGTAGTAAATTAATTAACATGCTATTTATTTCTTATAATATTTTATTTCAAAGAGACTGAAGAATCATATAAGATTTCTTTTATGTCAATATCTTAAGAATCAAGATAATCCGCAATATTTTATAAAAATTAAGAATATAGCTAACAATATGACATTTATTCGTATGAATAAGTCCCTGTGAGATTCTACACTAAAGCTCTTTCACATCGATGAGAGAAACACTATTGTGCCAGGATCTAAACAAAGCGCCGACGATAGCCGATGCATTAATTTCCCAAAAGCGCCAAGTACCTAATTTTTGACGGTGACATGGGCGATCCACGGATCGGCCAGGAAAACAAGGGTCGGACCGACCGAAGTGTCGCGGAACTGGGTTCCTACTACCCGTACGATCGTCCCCTGCAATTAAGTGCGACCGTTTTCCTACTTGGCTCGCCTGCCATTCCCGTATATACCTTCGTTCGTTTCCCCAACGCAGACGAGGAGGAAAAACTGACTTTTAAGGTGGTTGCCCTCGCGTGAATGGACGCCCGAAACAAAAGAACGCCGCGATGCGTCAGGGTGGAGCGAGGGTGAAGTGCAGAGAGGAAGGGTGCGGATGGAAGGATGCGACCGCGAAGGGTGTGGCGAGTCCTACCGGGAGTTCCTTTCAATGAAAGACCGCGTGCGCCGGCGGATATTCGGTCTTTTCAGTTTTCATCAAATATTTTACATGGAACGATTTTACATGGGAAGCTCTGCATACTCATTGATGCACTGAGAAAAATGGTTTAATTGTACCAACGAGATATGATAGAATGCATTTTGGTTAATCAAGCAGAATTTCTAGTTATCTGGACTGGATATTTTATAATTAGAACGTATGATAGACTGTACTATAATCTGATAAAGAAATTCTGATTCGTCCATTTTCCAACAGACAGACTGGTTGAACCTACCAGATTTCTAATTAATGCAACCAGATTTTTTTTGTGGTGGTTATGCGTGTCGCAATGTGATCAGGTACGCAGCTAAGCATGTACATACTTGTACAGTACGTGTCTATTCCCACTGTAAATACGCCATAATTGCTCTGGCAAATGCCGTGGTCGAGGCCAGCTTTAAATATTTCACGGCGTAGTGCAACGTCCGCCATGTGCATAAACCAGACATTTATCGCAAAGTTATCATGAACAAAACACATAGGTACGTGCAATGTTTATCGTAATTCTCGCAGTGAGCTCGTGTAGCGTGTTGTTTATAATAGATAGTACCGTTAACAAAGCCAAGATGGCAATTAAAATACAGTACAATGTGCATACGTTAATGAAAATGAATGATGTATTGATAACGTGTCATAAAGAAAGAATATTGTGTAGACGATTGTAATGCGCTTAATTCTAGGTACCCGCTTTGAGACGGCTTTGAAGTAGTTAATTTTTCCTATTCATAAAGGTGTGAAATGGTCAAGGAAAAGGGGACTTTTTCATCATGCTATGGACTCTTCACGCGACAGCAATCATGAGAAAAAGGAATTTTACAGTTCCAACGGGGCTTTTTGAAGTATAATTATTCGAGAGCAGTGCGCCACGTAAAAAGGGTGAAGCTTTGAAATGGAGAAGACAGCAATTTGCACGCGTGAAAAATATAACAGAAGGGTCGCCAGTACTAGGAGCAAAAAACTCGTAATACCCGCATGCAATCCCGCAACTAATCGCGCGACATTCTCAGGCGCGTCTTCCTCGTACTTTTAATGGTAACAAAGGTTTTCTTTTTTTATCAAACGATTTCTGTACTTTGAAGAAGCGTTTTTCTTCAATTCTAAAGAAAGAAGGAATACATATTTAAATAAAATATTTTGCTAGAGAAAAGATAGCGAAACGACACATATTTTTATATATTTATAGGTGTAATGTATAAAATAAAATATTTTGTCGTAACAATTTCGTATGTTTGTAACGTTTTATATTGTAATTAATGCATAATAAAGGACACAGTGAGCGTGCGAATTAGTAAAAGAAGGAAAGAAGTAAATGTAAAAAAGTAGTTATATTTAAATTTAAAATATTATAGAATTCTTTCTTAGTCATGCATCCATCAATTATTCGATATTATTTTCGATTTAATGTGTTAAATTACTGGAACGCATTTTGTCGCGCCAATCAAGTCGAAAACTATTTATAATAGCAGAGAAAAAAGAGGGAAAATATATTTGTTGACTTGCTGTTATAAAAATAGCTGATATCACTATCAGGAGCAGGGGAGTAAGTGCGTTTCCCATTCCCTTTCTTATGTCTAATCGAATCTCACGAGTACCCGCAATTTCCGCGACTTTCCACAAAGGTCTTGCTCGCACGCACGCCATTGCGAATGTATGCAACGAACACCTGGAGTTCTCAAACGATCGTGATGGACTGTTGATAAAAGGAACGTAGAGTTCGCATGAAGGGTATGTGGGTGGAATTGAGCAAGAAAGTTTGTGTGAAGAGTTCTTCGGCTTCTTGCAAAAGGGGTGGCTCACGATCATCGAGGCGTGTGGATGATGAGAGTGGCAGGAGGCACCGAAGAGGCGGAGGAAATCATCGAATATGTATAATACATAGGTATTGAATAAGAAATAAAAGTCGGAACGTCGTAAGAAAAAAATCCTAAAAAATATATGAAATGATATAAGATAACGCCATAACTTCTTTCTCTGGGTTTAAGCTAATGAATTTGCGATGATTTTGCGATGAATTTGCTAATGATTTTTCTTTTCTACGAAGCTATGTGATATTATGACAACTGCATTTACTATTTTAGGTAATTTTATTAAAATTAGTATAATGTTATTTTTTTATTCTTTTTATTCTTGTTATTGCTCTCTTTATTTATAAGGAACCTAAGGAACAATAAAATATTAACTTCTCATAACTAATTTCATCTATTTATTATTCAATTGCAAATTTAGGGACCTCTTTTAATTGCATTTTATTGTTAACGTAACTATCAATAGCACTATTGCAAAACGTTGTTTAAAACAAGTATAAAGAAAGAAACAGAGAAACAGAAAATGCAAAAAAAGAAAAAAGAAGCTTACTCGTGCGAAAGAGTTGACCAAGTACGGAAAAGAGAGCACAGGCACACACACACACACACACACACGAGAAAAAGGTGGTGCGAGGAGAGTGCGAAGGAGAACGCGCAGGGGAGTAGCGAGAGAGAACGTCAGCTGGCCGCGTTCTCGCGTGACGACGCTCGAGCCGGCCGCGGCACGGCGGCGGCGGCTCGGTTTCCCTCGTGGCGGCGGGAAGACCCGCCTCGTATCTCTGTTCCTCATTACTATTCTATGTGTCGTAGTAGACGACGAGGGCCGTCGTCGCGCATCAGGCCCAGGGTATAGACAACAAGAGAGCGGGAAGTATGCGTGCGTGCCTGTGCGCTGTGCGTGCACGGGCGCACGCGCACGTCCGAGTCTTGGCGAGTACCTCCTTTTTTTTATATTTTTTCTGCCTCTCTTCCTCTTTTTCTCCTTTTCTCTCTCTTTCTCTTTTTCCCTTTTTTCTTCTCCTTCTCTATCGCTCTTTCCTCGTCCGTCACGTTTCCACCATTTGTTTTTATTCGCACCCCTGCTCCACCAGAATGCTAGGGTGCGTGTCTGCCGAGGAGCAGCTCTAGCCACGCTAGCCCGCAGCGCTCGATGTCAACTCGTTGCCACGCATCTGCCTAGCCGGCTGTCACGCCATCGGCGAGCATAAGAGAGAATCAGATCGATCTTACCAAGCGGGCGATGCGCGATGAGGGTGAACGGGTCTTGTAAGTCATGACTATCATCAAACTTTTGCGAAAGTCTTTTCCGATCGCTGTCCATGTCAGATTCTTCGTCGATTGCCGGATGCAAGTGAAATCGAGATGATCGCGCGCTACGAGATACCCACAGTATCTTAACTCGTTGAGATATCATAACACGTATTCTAATCGTTGTTTTGCATTTTCTTTCCCTCTATGATCCATAAGATCCTTCTTTTATTCTTAAGTCGCATCCATTTTTATAAACTACACGTGCTTACAAGTTAGCAATATCGTTCGAACATAATCGTGTGTATTTTTACAGTTAATCTAAATTTTACTACATTATTTAGCAGCAAAAAAAGTGATAATGATGCAAATATGCTGCTTTATTCCGGTGACAATTCTGTGCGACAAGAATCATAAGAAAACACGTATTTGTATTGCAAATATTGAACAGGTCATTGTAAATCGACAGAACGTCTTTTCCCTTGTAGATAGACTGTCAACTTCTTACAATGTATTACTTTTGCCGACGGTTGCCATGCTACCGTATCTTAGAGAATATTGTATTTTATCGTAAAAATTGATAAGAAAGAAAAAAGTTTACTGCGCCATAATGCTCATGTTAATCAGAGGAATCAAGAATATTTATAAGAAATACTTCAAATTTATTACTCTAACAATGTTAAACATAATAAATTATGTTAATGCAGTATAAAACTATGTTTTTCATTAATTACTTATGTAATAAATAAATGAAGATGATCCTATTCTAAAAAAGGCGTCTTAACTTCGTGAAGTTCTTCTTTATCGAATATTGAGGCCTCTTTTCCGCGACGCTGATTGGTTCTCTCGCTTGGCTCGAACTTCGTGTGACTTGAACTTCGTGTTGCGAATGTCAGAATGTCATAGTGGCTGTCAGTGCGGTTATATTGACAATTTTATTTATTATTTCTTAGGTTTCCTATCCACTCTTAAAAAAGCCGTGTTAAATATTAAATTGAAATCATTGTTGCCTCTTTTCCGCGATGCTGATTGGTTCTCTCGCTTGGCTCGAACTTCGTGTGGTTTGAACTTCGTGTGGCTTGAACTTCGTGTTGCGAATGTCAGAATGTCATAGTAGCTGTCAGTGCGGTTATATTGATAAAATATTGATAAATAAAACATTAATATTGAAAAATAAAATAGCGCGCGTAGCGCGCATCTGTGTTGCTAGTATACATAAAATGAAGCACATTAGAAAAATTCTAAAACGTATGTCGCACATTCTTTCTGTTAGTGATTGATAAAATGTTACTATTATATTTTATTATACAATGCTAATTGAAATTAATATGTAATTGTTATTGTTAATATAATTGCTTAATATGTAATTGTTAAGTACATGTAATATATGTAGGAAACAGTTATTTCTCTAGCAATTACAATGTTTGTTTGCTCGTAACATTATGTGGATCCGATCTAATTCGACACGATATCGATTCTTTTGTATTTCTACTGAATGCGATCCTTTCCACAGAAAGCGTGAGCTTCGTCGCGGTGGATTGCAAGGTTAAAAAGGCCCGGTCGTGGGTTAATTCTGTCGTCTCTAACCAGAATTGACACGGCACTCATCCCCCTTGTAGCGTAATTGGCCCCTTTGCTTTCTAGTCTGATGCCAGAAGGGATTTCTAGAAGTCAGTGGGCGAATCCTGTTCCGGCGGCGTTTATATTCGACGGAGGATCCTGGGGGCCGGTGTTTACTGCTGATCTAATAAAAGTCCCTCGCCTCTTGATCGCCGTTAACGTGACCGTGCGTTGTTATGTGGCGCCCCATACTTGGTGCAATAAATTTGTACAATCCCTGTCGGCGTTAGTTATATTATCGCTACGTATCGGTTTAGAAAGTTAGGGCATAAACATCTTCGTCTCGGAATTTTTAGTTTATTTGTCAAAATACTTGATATTTTTTTCTGCGTAAACATACGTTATCAGTTGTCTTATAACATTATCAGTAAATAAATATTAGTATTTTACTTAAATACAATTATAACACCAAGATAGTAAGAGAACAATTACATAACTCTGAAAATTACACGTTAAATTAAGGAACAATAATTTTTAACAAAAGTTTAGAGTTTGTCTAAACAAAATGAAGTTATTAAAAAGATTATCTCTTGAAGGCACAATATAAGATAAATCAAATATAATATAAGATAAATCAAAATTTCAAAATTTTGAATTAGTTATAAATTTATGACACCTGCACAATTTCTTTTAAAAGTAGTATCTTGAATTATGTTGCAACACCACATCGAACATTAGGTATTTACGCGATATATATAAATCATAATTATAGATAAATTTATGAGTCAATAGGTTGTTCCTTATTATCTTACATAACTTTAATCGATACGTGAAGACAGTCCAGATTTGAATCGTAGACGGATATCGGGCGCCGAAAGAGAAGCGCCAGGAGAACAAAGAAGAATCAGTCGGAAGAGACAGAAACGGAGTCGATGAGAGGGTAGCCGAAATAATTAGCGGGAAGCATAGGGAAGGCCGGGCGGAAGGTCGTGGCCAGGAAGCGGCGTGGGGAGTCCTGTGATCTTAGAGAAGTCACGGATCAGCTTGTATGCTTTGCGTGGTTTTTGCTGGCGAATATTACCGCGCGCAATTAGCCACGGTTCATTAGTTACTGTCCAATCAATCAAGCTGTTTGTCGGAAGAGACTTCCTCTTGTAAACTCGCCGGTTTTATAAAAAGCACATCTTCAAGCGCAACATTTTCTATGTATCTTTCATCACTTTCTGTGTATCCTATTGAGTAAAATCTAAATAAACTAAGAGAACAACTATTTAATGCAATAAAATATTGTACTTATTGTTATTGCCTTTATATCTTATTTTATCTTATATTTTTTATTAATTCTTGCGAAGCAATGAAGTTTACTTTATTTATTTTTATAAAATAAAAGATAAAATAATTTTTTATATAGGAATGGAAGAAGCTCTGATTCTCTGATGGACACTTCGATGGTGTAGGAGATAAACTTTCTACGCGCTATAATTTGTTTAATATATAAGATTAAATCCTGATTAATTACAAGGCATCGGCTTCGATTCACCTAATTTCCAAGAAGGATTCGATTAGGGTCAAAGACCAGACCGTCATGGTGGCCCTTAAAATACATCATCGACAGCTTTTCCCTCTACGAAGTGTCACTTACACATTAAATAAATATTATAAATTCTCTTTTCATTTCGGATATTATGCAGAATTAATTGCAATTATTACATCGCAATTAATGTCCGTATAATAAAATTTGTAATAGTAATTTCTTTGTATGTTTTTCAAATTGGTGATGTGGAGATCATATGCGGGGAACGAGGTAAGTCATACTCGAATCCGGTAACTCTATAATCCGAGCGTTTCGGCATCCATCTTCCTCAGCTCTCTGGTTGACCCTTTCCACGGGAGTTTAAACGAAACTCAGGCAATCTGCCGGGTGCTCGGGCCTCGCAGGTTCATTAGTCAGGAGACTAAACGCCGTTGCCCCACTCTACTAAGTAAGCTGTAAGGCCTAGGGATGAGCCGGAAAGTCGAGCGTTCCTCGTAACGATGCGCTCGATCGATCGTTGCTGCATGATCTTGCACAATTCGCGTCTCACCGCGGCGAGCTTCGATTCCCGCCTGACGGTACCGATAAATTGGCCACTTAAAAATCCATTAATTACAACGAGACGCGCGCGAACAGAATTTTAGGTGAAGTGACTACCGAACAGGTTGCCCATTCAGAAAAATATGAGACTTGTGCGAATATTTTTATTTTAGTTGCCTAAGTGGTTTGACTTGATCTTTCTTAAGTAAAATTAATATTACGACTTTGGCCTATTTGCCTTAACCATTGAAAGAGAAATTTATTCAACTATTAATGGCGTTAATAGAGTCAACAGACGAGAAGTGTTGGACTAGTTTGTCGAGATACTGGAGTTACAGTGCCGTTAGTAGTTTGCAACTTCCAAAGGAAATCTACAAAAGAGAAACAGTTTCCTTCCTGACAGGCGAATTATCAGCACGAAAACTGTACAGCGTGCGAAACGGACGCGAATGAAATCCTCACGAATCGCAGACGCAATTGCAAGTCCACTTTCGTCCAGGTGAGGAAAATTTTTTGTGTTCCGCGCGGCAGTAGAATGATTTAGACGGTGTTGGAGAGTGGCGCCAGGAGAGAAGGATTGAGGGCGCTCCCCGACTTCCTCTGGGCCTGATTGCGTAGCCGTAGGAGCGAAGCCCGGTCCGCGCGGCTTTCCGGAGGGATGGGGGATGGAACGGGGGGAAGACAAGGTGAGGTAGAAGAAGAACTTCCAGGGCACAGAGGTACTGGCGCCGCGCGCGGCAGCCTCAAAGGGATCCTCTGCACGCCCATCTGTCTCCGCTCCGCCCCTATTCCCGCGCACCATATACATCATGTACGACCGCGACGTACCCACACGACCACCGGGATCCGACATCGTGTCAGGCCACGTCACACATCACCGCCGCCGCGCGCGGCCGCCGGTGTCCCCTCGAGGGGTTGCTCTGCTACGCGCCCTCCACGCGCGCTGCTACCTTTATACCCTACCGGTTTGATCATGCCCTTCCGCGCGCATTGTACACGAACATGGTTGCAATGGTAGTACCGCTAGGCGTGTTATCATCACACTCGCTAGCTTCGGCGTCAGCGAAATTTACACCGCGACGTTCGGGTCAACCATGTTGCATTTCCGATCAGACCGGAACCTGGCTCGCAACTTCGCCCTATGCGTCCTGTTAAATCTGATTTGAACAGAAAAAATTTTGAGATAGTTCGCCCCGTTAGTCGTGTCGCGTGCAAAGTGAGATTTTTAACATTGCGGCATTGCATGCACACTGACCTTGTTTGCATGCAAATGAAGTGTTATCGCGTTTTCCATCGGTTCTGATATGTCTGCAGTTGTGATAGGTTGCTAATGTAACGCGTTAAAAGACAAATACATTTTTAAGCTATGCCCTGTGGACGGGATTAATGGGTCACGTATGAGTTTGATATGTGAATAAAACTACCCTGATGTTTATAATGTGAATATAATTACTCAATTCATCTTATACCTTGTTTAAACGTCTGGCTTATGTAATCCTAATTATACTAGGTAGTTAATTGCTACGTGGTAATCAATGCACTTAATTGCAAAAACAATCTTGTGCTTAATTTTTATGTATCATGTAATCAGAGAGTGTACCGACTTTTCACAATATGATTGATTATAGCTCACACCGCAACCTAATGCGAAAAGCTTAAGCTTTTTTTCATTTCTAGATTTTATGAAGGATTGAAGAAGTGAATATGACGATTTCTTCGTCTCAAACCACATAAATCGATTATTTTTAATAATTAATTTTATAATTCTCAAGTACATTTCTCTTATAAGTATTTACATTTTTATTAAATTTTAATATATTTAGGTCTACGATTTGTACTGTAAAGATACATCGATAAATCACTTGCAATGATTAACAATAAATTTTGTTTTGAACAAATGCACGCTTAAAGTTCAATCCAATTTACTCATCCTCACTTTTAAATTATTTTTCAGCCTGCGCGCTGTATTTACAATAAAATTCTTCGACCTAGTATTAACAGCCTAAGTGTATCCGACCAGGATTCAGCGATTCGTCGATGGAAGCGGGAGGATGGGCACGCGGACGAGACACGAGAGAAGGATACAATGCCCGCGGCAACGAGTCGTTTTACCGAGAAGTAGGGAACCCGAGTATAGAACCAAGAATTTCCCGCGAGGCTCGCGTGTCCCGGATTTCAGGATGGGGCCCCTGTGCATCCTCGAGCATCCTCGATCTCCTCGAAAGAAGGGCCCTTCGGGCGGTTGACTAGTCGAGCTAGGATACGTCCAGGATCACGCGAACCTTCGGGCACCAAACCGGCCATCACGGAAACATCGACTCGCAGATCTGCTTTTGCGTTCGAGCTGTAAGCCGATCCATGTTCGCAGAGCGGAGATTAAAGAGAGACGTAATCCGTAAATATTATACATATACAATACAAATATTGTACATATATAATAATTTTTGTAACAAATCGACTTTTATTTTTATGCATTTAGCACAATTTTAATATAAATTAAACTGTTTTTGTACAAATTAATAATATTAACAATACTTTAGCACTTTTGTAATATTTGTTGCTTCCATTCTAATTAACATTTACATTATACAGCGACTGATAAAAGGATTTTTTTTTATCAAATCTAAGTATGTTTAATTGTTTTAAATAGCAGAAATTTTTAACTACACATTTACGCTTGTACAGTTTTTATGATCTTGCACGTGCGTTTACCCAGACGGATTGGTCAATCTTGCACGTCAGGAGTTGTTGTAAACTACTGCAAAAGAAAGCACTGTACGATAAATAATGATAGCGCGAGACAAGCGAGACCTTTAACGAGTAAGTAACTGATCTCCGAGATAGGTTAGTGAGTGCCGCATGATGATCCTGAATGAGTTTAGCACCCAATAAAACCGTGTAAATATTTTATGCAAAAAATGTCTCTTTCTATTTCTCTCTCTATTTAGGATCTCGGTCTGGGGCCACCTTCGGCGGTACCCACCAACGCGCGGGTCAACCAGTTCCCGATTCTTCGCGGCGGCCGACCTTTGTAGTCCGACCTAACGTCGTTTGTGAAACAAGCCGGCTTACAGGTACACGAGACAAAGACCCCGTGCGGCTTGGCGATGGATATTTAGGAATTCAGTTATAATTGCTTTCGAAATTTCTGAACCGGTGATATCCCGGACTCGAGCCCGATCCATGATGCTGTCCACGCGGCTTCGCTACGCTTGTTCGGCAAAGATAAATCGTCACACTGAATGATGGTAGGAATCAAAGGGCTATCAGGTAGGATAGGTAGGACATGCTAAGGAAAATACTTGCATATAAGTTGTCAACATTGATACTGTTTTAAATATTTTTATTTAAAAAGACTGATATTAAGAGAGGAACTGATTGATGAAATTTTTAAGAGAACAAGTGATGCTACCACAAAAATCGTGATAAAATCATAAAAATTGACAGATTCTAATTCTTTACAGATCGATGTTTGAAAAATTTAAATTAGATCGACGTTAAAAAGATTTGCGATTTATTTCATTGTGAATCTTAAGACCTAGACAATTTGAAAATGACGAAGTTTCACAGATTCATTACTTTTCATAATTCTATCATACCTTTTACGAAATGTCGAACCCTTTAGCCGTTTAGAGCGCCAGGCGCCAACGTTTCACGCCTCCTCAATGCGGCCACCGTCTATCTTACTTTTTTCTTTGTAAATCCCATAGATGTCTATTCTCTCCTCGTGATTCTAAACACTGTAGTTCTTCACTTTGTGAGATAGTCAAAAGTACGAAAGAATCGATATGAAATATTATGATTTTCTTGAAGTAATTATGTCTTTGCAAAAGATTGATTGATCCAAGTGTGATAGTTTGCTGATACATAAAAATTTTATGACTAAATATTTAGTTTTTAATCAAACTGATCGATATTTATTATCTCTTTCGTTTCGGCATACGTTAAAATAAATCTCATTTCATTCGTCTCAATAGAAACAGGGCGTGTTTCGCGTAAAACTACGTATGCTCAAAACTAGCCCAGTCGGAGAATGTCAGATACTATGTTAATAAAAATATCGCACCGGCGAAACAAATTACGTTTCTTAATATATAGCCTCGCGTTGTTTTACTGTCTTCGCCCATGCCTTCTTTTTCTCTCCTGTTTGGCACTCGTCCTAGTCGAGCATCTCTTTTCTTTCTCTTTCTCACCTCACCTATCCGCTTCGGTGCAAGTCATTCCAGAATAATTTATAACCCGAAGGATCAGCTAAACGGACCGACTAACTTAACTAAACGCCGTGCTAATTTCATTTAACGCCTGTATCTGTGCTCGTACACTCGCCACGGGGGGTTGTTTATCCATATACCCGTGTGGACCCGACTACCCTTTCTGTTCTAATTGCCATTTACGTATTTTTTGATCGGTACCTTTATACCGAGTGTCATGATACTTTTTTATACTTTTTGCTTGTTTAATAAATTTATAGAGATCATCTTTTTTAAAGTATTGAATGTATTTATTTATATATTGATTTTAATATTTAGCAAATAATAGAAAATGTTAGATATAGATAATGTTACGTGATAAATTTGAATATCCTAGATAATATTTATTGTTTTAACACAATTAAAAATAAAAAGCTTAAGAAAAATTAAGTTTTATGATACAATCAGAGAGTAACTTCCTATCGGGAAAATAATAATTTCCGCTTTTATTTAGCAGAGGGCTCTATAGCAATTTATACTTTTCTCTTTAATATTCATTTAGCTCAAAAAACAAGCTGGTTGGCGTGAAGATAATACTCTAGAAGTCTACAATCTCTTCATTCCTTTTTGGGCGGGTCTCTCGCGGAGACTTAGTGCCACTTCTCACGAGAAGAGGGAGGAAAAAAGGCGCAGCCGATAGTTCCTTTCGCCACGGCAATGAAAACGATTCGATGGCCTCGTTAATGTCCAGTTTTATCGATTTGGGCTGAGCATAAATTCCGCGAGATGACGTGATTTTTTTCAGAGACATCACAGAAACGTGCGACTTGACACTCCAATGCGCCCTGATGAGAAATTACGACATGACCTCCCAAAAATTTGAAGATATTAAGAGATTAGTTCGACTCCCGCTTTATTCGTGTAGGAATTTATGAATCGATCGGTGGGCCGATTATTTTAACGATAATGGCTTGTGCTTAGAAAACACAAATATTGTGGCATTTTATGATTTTCTATATAGAGAGGTGATTTATCACTGTGTAAACTAGTTGAAATGTAGAAAAGGAAGGAAATTCATAACTTGCGACTTTTCTTTACAATTTTAAAGAAATAATAATATTTAGTTGCTTTATATTAAGAAATTAACATTCAAATTCTGAATGGTGATCGTTCGAATTTTTGTTAAATCCAAAGACGAACTTCCTCACTGAAAATCCGAAATTAATAACATAAATTGACAGTGGACTAAGAGGATCCCAACGCTAAATTGCCACTGCCCTCCTCGAAATAATCACTCTCGAGAAAAGGGACCGACTTTCGAAGATTTTTTTTCCCTCGAAGAAAACGTCATCTTCGGAGCTGTTTCCTGTCTACGACTAATGCGCCTAGTCAGGCGCCACGATGCTTTCTTCCATTCATGTTTTTCACGGGACGATTAATTGCCAATGTTTGATGATATCAGTACGGTAGCGTCCTTTTGGCTGTCACTTTCAAGGCTACCTGTAGACTTAAAATTACAAAAGAATTACAAAAGAGGAACAAGAAAATTGAGGAAACAGAAAAATGTGGAAGTTAATTCTTCTAATCTAAACTAAAATAATTCAGCTACGTGAAAGTATTTTCGCACAAATATATCCATAAATAGATTTAAAAAGAGAAATATTAAAACTGATAATACTTATAGATTTATGGATTGAAAATCGATAAAAATAGTGAAATTATATTTCAATAAAAATGTAGCATAGATATTGATAATGAGAGAACAAGATCGGCCGTGCCGACGGTAGCCGAGATATCTTTCAATTTTATTGCAACTAACTGAGGAGGCTCTATCTCAGGGAATAAAGGGACGGTCATATGGCTTCTTTTTCTTTTTCCCATTCGCTCATCGGGTTTCTACCTCTTTCTCCCAACTGAGCGTCGCGCATCTCTGCCGTCATTACACGGCATGACAAGGCGTCTCTGTTCCTGCTCCTCAACTTCTTGCCACTTTTTCTGCTCCCTATTCTCGCGCCATCTCTTCACACGCTCCTGGACACGTTACACCGATGGGAAGACAACAGCCGAGGTGCACAATGATCATCGCAGATGAGGCCTTGTATACGAAACGGCGACCTTCCGACCTTCTTTACGCATCTCTATTGTTGGAGTCAATCGATGAGCCGCCAGAAGTCAACAGGATACAAAACGCTCGGATGATGATACGTCTCTCTCATCCTCTCTCTTTCTCTCCGTATGGCTCAAAATGTTGGCAATATATATACGCCTCTGTCTTTTCGCAGCTCTTCCGATAAAAATAGATACGCGATATATAGGAAAGCCTGTACTTAGATGCAAGTTAGATAGGTATAGCAACTTTAACCAAACTTGGAACTTCTTATCATTCAATTATGGTTTTAATGTATTTGATCTCATCTCTTTTGAGTATAATCTATAATAATCAGATAGCTAAATTATCGTGAGTTACAGTTGTCCCTTATTGCAGCAAATAGATAATTATAGGTCAAAGATCGTGTCGCGAGCTTCGATCAAACTGATTCTCACACAAATACCATGGGGCTATCTGAGAGGAAGTTGGCACAGCAGGTCCTGCAGGTTTACGAGGACCATACTTGTGCACACGCCTAATTGATCCGCGGCTGCCCGCCTGTTCTACCTGCGTGGATGAGAGGGCGGCACAGACGAAGGGACGAGCGGACAAACGGATATACGCAGGAGTGGAAGAGCCTGCGTCTATAGCCGAAACCATGTACCAGGAACTGGGTCCTGGCTGGCTGACAGGCCGGTTGGCAACGTACGACGCGGAGCGACTGCGAGAGAGGCGCCAGCTCCTCTCTCGTTTCATCTTTCCTTTTTTTCTTGTAATTTTCTTGTACTCTTGATCCCAACGTTTTATTAAAAATAATACCGCTCCTTTGTCCTCATTCAAAAGAGGATGCGTGATTTCTGAATCCTTTGATCCAATATCCGCCACTGGTTTAATAATGGATAGATTCTAAGGTCCTTCTATTCGTCAATATCTATCGATCTAAAAAAATTTGTGAAAGTTTGATGACTTACCAAAAATCCTTTCTTGCACACTCGAGTAAAGGTTTCTCGAGCTGCGTAACGTTAAACTGACATCTATTCAGCTTTAGCATACTGTGAGTGGTTACTAAACGTGCGACTATCAAAGACTACAGCAAGCGGAACGCTTTCGTCGTACCACCGCAGCGGTTTCTGCGCGTGGCAGATCTCTCTCTATCTCTCTCTGTTTCTCCGTTAGCAGCTGAGCGAGCGAAAGAAAGAAACGGAAAGAAAATATAAAATAAGGGAAAACAGGGAGACAGAGAAAGAGAGATGAGGAGCGACGGGTCGGCAAACACCAACAAGTTGGCCATAATAGGTAGCCCCGATCGAGCGATGGTCTCTCTTGCAAAGCCACGGGTCGAGGAGAGCGAATCCGTTGCATGCCACAAATTGGCTCAAATATTTACGCAATTGGCATGATAACCGCATTACGTGATTATGTACGGTTGTTGCGCGCGATCCCGATGCTCACCCTCTCGTCCCATCATCAGCACCCTCCGCCTCTCTCCTCTTCTCTTCTCTTCTCTCCTCTGTACCTCCCGCGACCCACCTCCATCTCCTCCATGACCTCCCGTATAAACGGCAAATCAGGGTTATTAAACGACCGCTCGCGGGACACACGCATTGTTCGCTCTGGCCATGCAACTTCCGCCTCGAAGACCTTCCTGCTAGCCTCACCTCTTACCCCGCGCCGTTTTTCCGCTTGCACTCGCTCGCTTCTACGGTGGGCGCCTTTTTTTCTGCATACCAGAATCGCTCGTATTGTGTAATAGTCTTTTCGGAGAAAGAATTGATTGCAGTTGTCTTGAGTTCACTTAGCTTTAGTGTACTCGCGTCATTGTGACAATGCAGATGCAATAAGAAGTTTGACTATTAAGATAAGAATAGACCTCTACATCAGAACATTGTCTTGATATTGTCTTTTCCATAGATTAGTTGTGGGTGCCAATTCATTTACTCTTTATTATAATAATATTAGTATAATGTTGTTAGCGATAATAACTTTCTAGCTACATAAAGACAATACATAAAATATACATGCACATAAAGTGCTTTTACCGCTGAATAATAATAATAGTATTTTGTGTTTAAATATAAACATTGTACGCTTTACAACAATAGATAATACCTTTGTGAATGCGATTATGTGACAGGATGAGAGAGTAACTGCAACGTTCACTCGCCACCTATAAAGATCATGTCTCTAACATATCATTTTCATTCCCGAATGGTGCAAAACATCAAGGTCGAAATGTAATAATCGGTCATTTGAATAGATTACTAAATACGACTGGGAGAATAGTCCCTCACGCAACATTGTACGGATTGCAGATCAAGCTAAAGTTGATGCTGACTTGCATAAAAAAGAATCACGTGGTATTTTTTATTTCATAAAATAGTGTGATGAATATAATGCAAACGTTGAAACGTATGCGTAAACGTGATGCGATTATACTATATTATAATCATAAATAATGTGAATTATCACAATATGTTTAAAAACGTTGACCGATACATATAATTTTATTGTCAGGCAGAATAGTTAAAATGTGTCATAATCAATACCTAAGAAAAAGTCAATCACTTTTAACAAAATTACATTACATATCTACATATCAATTCTTATAATCGTTAACAAGAATATAATATTATTATATAACAATTTATTGAAAAAATTTAATAGTGAGATGTGCATTGCAGAGAGCTGGCAGATATTTAGGAAATGCAACAACTCCATAAAAGTTCGCAATATTCCACAGCCCTATCATCCCCGCCACGAGTATGGCGGCTGCCCCTAGGCCAAGTTTTGCTAAGCTTGGTGATTTCGCTTCGGCGGTCGCTTCTTCGAAAATACAGTTACTTCGGCCGTCGATCTAGCGTCGATCCGTTACGTAACACTCCGTGGAAACGCTCGCTCGTGTCGGCTCGGCTTGGCTCGACTCGGAACGCGCGTTACGTGCGGTTTCCGTAAATTGCTACGTGCAAACCCAGCCGTCCCGCGTCTCGCGCACGACGTACATACTCGTCGACGTGGTGGCGAGATCGGAGCTATCCTCGAGATGTACCTCGCGAAAAAGGTGCACCTCGCGCGCGCGTTAGCACGCTGCGCCGCGGGGGAAAGCGGCCGCGGAAAAATCGCCGCGCGGAAATCACACGTGGCCGAGGAGGAAAGCGGCAGAGAAAACGACGTTTCGTGCACGTGCGAATTATGCGCACGATTAGCATGCAAAAGACGCGAGAGAAATATTGGCAACGCGTGAGGATGTTTCATCGATGGAATCGTGCTCGATCTCGCGAACATACATACGTTCGACGTGCGATAGCAATTAGCTCAATTAAATAATATATGGGGATAATTATTCTGAAAGTTCGCGATAATCTGTGTGGCACTTTTGAGGGATATTGACGTGTGCGGATTTTAATTGCACCCTCATAGAGGAATTACTATGAGAATTATATATCTATTATGAGAGAATTATATATTGCGTATTATTGTAATCGAATAGCTCTTCGTCGAGGAAGATAGTAATGGAAAGATCATTGTGTTTAGGAATTTGTCATATTTTATTATATTTTTTAATATTGTCGTTATCTTATAAAACATCTACAGAAGATTAAACGTTTTTAGCATATATTTTGCAGTTATTGCATTTTTATTTTAGGAGGAAGTCGCAGTTCAAGATAATCCGTATTTTCTTATAACCGAGTAACTACTAGCTGTATGTAATGGAACCTATACTTCCAATTATACAAAACAGTTCGAGGTAAAAGCTATATTTATTCTAAAACGTAAACAGGCCTATACGTACAACTATATTTAGTTACAAAAATGAAACCATAAGATGCCTACTTATAGCTCTTGTGTTCTAAGTTTCTTCCAATTGGATTCATCTATTTTTACAAGGAAGTTTGTTGATATAGAAAGTGAATACAACATTTATGAATAGCAAACTATATTTCAATACGTATTTCTTCACTAGACTCATATTTTAAGAATGCAAAATATCGTAAAAGTAAGCTGTGTGGGAGATACGGCAAATGAAGAAGAAAACTACTGCTTCCCGATAATCTTACTGGGATTTAGGTCACCGTGGCAAGAGAGTGAATCGCCGTTACCGCATAATGAATTAAAATTACCGGTTGTGTCGGCAGGACTTAAACACAAAGCGTCGCTTCAAAGGCAAGAATTATTGTAATTACAACAATTTATTGTTACGGGAAGCAGCCGATGGCGCAGAATGCTCACATTTAGTGGATCAATGGCGCTACCTAGCGATAACTTCTTCAAACATATGCACACGATGGTCTGACTGGCGACATCTTGGGCTTCAACGTGGGACACTTTAGACTGCCAATTTTCCAGGTTTTATTTCTTCATTGACTTCATTGATTTTACAATATATTAAAATTTAAAATATTTAAATATTGTAAATGAATATACAAATAGTTAACTCATTTATATTTCAGTCTTTACGCAATTATTATCTGACTCATTTTAAATAAAAGATAAGAATATCTGCAAAAAATATAATCGTTAAAAAAAGAAATGTAGATTTTTTATTAAACAGATAATAAACTTAATATTAGTAAAGTATTAAATAGAAGAATATAAAAATAAAATAATAGTTTCTTTAGCATATTAATAACAAATAATTTTTATAGCTTTCTAGAAAAGTTTAAAGTTGTCTTTGCTGAAGATGTCCATCATTTACATGACATTAGGACCACTGGGAAATTTATCGACGGCGGATAGGAATCTTTATCTCACACGAGCCGACACCACACACAGGACGACTCCTCCTCGTCCTGGTCCAGTCCACCCACGCTCGAACCGTCACGTGCTGGAAATGATCACGTGGTCCGTGAAGGTTCTGCCTCCTCATTATCATAACCGCTTCCACCTTGTACGGAGCATAAGCTGGCTCTAATAAGGAGCGACGCTCGTGATCGTGACCACCGGAGGGGACCACGCGTTTGTCTTCATGCAAAATTGCCTCGCTATTTCGCTTGCAGATCGCTTTCCACTTTCCTATTTATCTATACCTGTCATTGCACATCGCTCCTCTGTGATTTCATGCATATTAACAGTCACCTCGTAGTATTATGTGATCTTGGCATCGCATTTATCAGAAGATATGAATTTGATTTTATGTATTCTCCACACTTTCTTTTATCGAACATTATCATTAATTTATTCCATCAAATTGTAATTTTCTTTATACTACAAACAGTTAAAACTGATATTCTTTTAATAACGTTATAATATAATAAAAGATTTTAACAATATTGCTTCATGTTTCACATTTTAAGAAAAGTAACAGTCAGCTATTTAAAATGGTTTAATAGATACACATAGAACAATTATTTTTCTAATTTCAATAGAAAAGCTTCCTATAAACAGCGCGAATAAAATAAAAACAATAGTATATATTTGCGATATAAATAAAAAATCGAAAGAACAAGTGCTAAAAAATATGTGGCAGAAGCTTTCTTACCTATTCATTTACTGATATATGCAAGAGATCTTTATCATCAAGAGAACATGCGTATATGTCCGCATCTTGGGAAAGTAATATTTGAAAGGTATGGTCAGTCTTCATGCAAAAGTCGATGTCGCATGAGATAAAGACAGTATTGCCTTTCGAAGTACTTTAACTCGGGTGGTATCAACCGTCATCTTGCACCGGTCTCGCACGTGACACTGCGACCGTTATGCGCGGTCGATAAATGACGATTACATCAATTCTCGATTTACACACATGTTTTTGATAATATCCCCGCGAATTGTTATTTTTTGTCACGTAACATCCTACACAAAGAAAAGGGATGCGCTTTCGCAATTTTACTGAACAACTGCCATGCGAGCTCTTCCAAAGCAAGAAAGGCAGTCCCTCATAAGTATCGGTTTGATTGCACCAACAATTTTTCGCAAATTGCGAAAATTACATATGCTCGTGTAAGCATGATATCAGATTAATTAAGTAAAACATATAGGAGACAGGAGTACAAACATAGGAGTAGAAAATTATCTTTTTTTATCATTGCTGTCATCTTCCTTGCTTATGGTTTCATTTTATTTAAAAATTTATAATTTAAATTATACATGTATATGTATATGTGCATATTGTTCAAACACATAGAATATATTAAACAATTTTTAATGCATTTAATCTGTTGAAGGATAGTCTTTTATATATACTGCATGTGAATTATTGTATCAATATCATAAACGAGTTTTCTTTTAAATTAATATTAAAATTAATAGTAATGAAGAAGGTTTAAGGACATTTTAGAGGAATAAACAGTTTATCAAAGTTTTTCACATTTTATTACCTGTATCTTTGTAACTTTTTTATAATTTTATTATCGGCAAATATTTGAATATTAATACGAACAATCAGTAAAGTTTAAAGTATGAAATATGTTAAGAATCTGTTCTTTAAATAATTTATTTTCTACGACTTTTTAATTTTTACGAATACTAATACAATATTGCTAAGGAAAGGATTATGACTCGTTGAGCTACTTTAAAGTTGGAAAAGGATTAAAGCGACAAAGTATCTTGTTTTTCTATTTATTATTTTTTATAATTTCCCGTCACCGTAGCAGCAAAAGTCGAATATCTGCATTTATTATTCTCAAGACGATGAAGAGCTTCTGCATGTGGTTATTTTTCCTGCGTGGTAATTGGTTCAGTTTCTGTCCTTTTTTTTCTATGCCATACTTCATTCTCAATACTTGAGTGGAATGTAAGCAATATTAATAATTAATATATTTTATATAACATATATACATATTAAATATACGTGTGTATAGATGTTTATTATATATGGTATAATAAATAAAAAACAGGTTAAAAAATCAGATATTTTAGATGATACAATTTTAATAAAACTTACTCATCGCTCCCATCTCTTGAATATCCTGCTAAAGTTCTCCATAACTCCCTCGGTCCTTCAATTGCAAGAGGGAAGTTTTGCGAAGACCATCCGTCTACTAAAAAAGTCATATATTGTACATATGCATATTGTTCAAACACATAGAACATATTAAATAATTTTTAATGCATCTAACCTTTCGGAGGGTAGTCTATGCGTCTTTTAGTTAAATCGGTGTAAGTCTCATCCTGCAGCAACAGAAAAAATACCGATTGGCGTAAAATATAAATTATAGTATAATCACATAGTACGATTATAGAATTAGATATAAATATGCAATAACATAAACGGAAAAATATAATAAGTATATTAGTTTCAAAATCAGCAACCTGTTGACTATTTCTGCCAATACGAGGTATATGTTTCTCGGCTTTGTAAAAGAAATCTTCGAATCTGTCACTGCGACCAACCCGGGGCAACGTAGGTATCTTAGCAATCTTCAAGAAGAATGCAGGTACTTCGTCCGCCTTCGTGATATTCTCACAGATTAACAACGTAACCATTCCAACAAGAAAAGCTGAACATATAACATACGAGAAATGAATAACGTTGAATACTCCGACTTAAATAGAGGATTTAAATAGAGGAACCGTTATTCCTTATATTATACTTAATTATATTAAATAATCGTTTAAGATAATCATCCAATTAAAGTTTTTAGAAAAATGTATCAGATCATAGCCATTGTGCTTACCATTGAAGAAGACACCTCCGATCTGCTGAATGTAAGCCCTTTGCAGCATCATCTCGAGGATATCTTCAACGTCGTGATATCTGCAATGGATCAAGCTCGGTTCAGTCTTCTAAAGCAACCACTTTGCCCTTGATGCAGTACATCACACCGATCATACACCTCAGAAACAAGTGCAACGATTATTTCGGCGAATGGACGCGTGCCAACTGACGTAGCATTCTCGATCGTGGCCAGCGTTTAAGTGACTGCCATAGGATCCTTCCGAATCCTGCGGAAAAGGATACGCGTCTCACTGATGTTCGCTGAATACTGAGCGATTTGTCGCGTACGTTCAGGTTCTTCCATTACCGCCAAGAGTGGACTAGAGTGCTCGAAGATCGTGGGCGAAGGAGAATCGACGAGAAGTTTGCACGTCGCGGAACCCCATCACCATTCGAATCCTGCCAACTGTTTGTCCACACGCGGAACACGGGCGAGAATATTTAACCACGCATTCGCACGCGAGTAAAATGTATTCTACAGGATGGAAATACATCGTGGGACGTTGTGGGAAATGTTTAACGTACCGAGATGCATTCGGCTATTGCCGCGTAAAAGTAAATAAGTAATATCTGGAATCAACAACGCGTAATCGATAACACCTGCGACGCGAAATCGAGAGTTTTATATAAATTTGATCTACTCGACAGACGAATTATAGAACGGTGAAAATTACTTGGAAATTGAACAGCGTTTTGAGAAATTAATTTTTTTAAATAATTATTATGACTCGTGTATGACGCTGGTTGCTTCTATTACCTTGAATAAGAATATTCTGATTTTTAACTGCGCACGTAGCCGCCAAGCGATTTTCTTAAAACTACTGCAGAAAGCGTATCAAAGCGTTATCATATTCAGATGTGAAATTTGTTTTTCTACTTTAAAATCGAAGAAAAGATATCGATTATTCTGATTTAATGTCATAGAAATGTAATGTCAGAGGTGTAGATCTTTCATACTCAAAAGAATAATGAAAAGAATAAATTCTATCAACTATTATATGTATAATAAGTGAATAATATTATTTACCTAAGAGTAACTTGAACAATACTGAGTGTAACTTGATCAAGTCCAGTATATTTATACCAGATTAAAGAGAAATTAAATATTTAGTTCATGTACACCTCATAAATTAACACACTTGTACTCCCTCATAGTACTGAGAGAATTCCTGATTACTTTTTGTCAGCAGAAAATGTATCGTCCTCAATGTCTGACATGAACTATGTATTTGATACGAATGAATATGTAACTTTACAATACTTTACAGTTTTAATAGTTACTATATTTTGATTTACCGTTAAACATATGATTATTATTGCTGTATAAAATAAAATAAATGTTAATGTTAAGTATAATGAAAGTTCTATAAGTTTATTACTAAATATATAGAAATTTCTTATCATAATCGATTATATTAAGGTAAAATATTGATGTATCTTATATGTATATATATATATAATATTTTATATGTGTAATACATGTTATATATATGTGTAATTCGATTAAATGAATGCGCCAATACTTTTACGGTTGATTCGTACGCATGTTTCGATCGCAGACAATAACCCTTATTCGAGCAGGTGAATAAAACGTGCTTTCCATATTAAATGTCCTTCAAGCTACATCTTGTAGTTTAACCGAGTTTCAATGAATATACTTCTACGATTGTACAAATTATTTCGATTTTTCAGCATTTTGATAAATATATGCTTTTTTTCTTTCCTTTAGCTACAAATCAGTTTATTACATAATTTTTTAACAATTATTGCAATATGATTGTCTATTAGATAAATGTAAAATTGAGATAGATATCTTTAAAAAATACGATTGTAGTAAGCGGGGTTATCACTGTGACGGCCGGAAAGATAAACTATTTTCGTGAATCATTGCGCGAAATATAATACATATAATGAAATTTTATTTTGCTATCTTTCAAGTAGGTATCTACATATCTTAGATATGTTGTAAAAAAATCAGTGAAAAATATTCATATTTGCGCCTGCAGTGTGTGGTGCCATATATCTGCGCATAAAAATCGGGGATGCGCGGTTGACAGTATTCCGTCTGAACGAAATTCCTGAAATAAAAAAAGTTTTGTGTCATTTTACATTATGTGAATGTATTTTCAGTTAAGCGTACGGATCCGTCCAGGCAATATTGATGTTTTGGACTTTGGTCACTAAAACTCCTATAATACAGAGTGGCCCAAATTGCTTTATACATTTCGTCCACAGAATGTCTGCGAATGGCAAGCTTATAGAGGTACTCAGTTCATCAATTAACTTTCCAGTAACTTTGCACTGACATAGCTTTGCGCCCATTCGTTTCTGAATCTGAATATGGTTGATGTACTCTTTTTTTGTTACTACGTACGGCACCGAATCGATGATTGCTTTATAGATTTTATTGTTACTGTCGGTTAGAATTTGGGATAACTTGGGGCGCCGAGTATTTTTAGGTAGCGTGCGGGTGCGACCGACCTCACGCTATTCTACGAAGACTACTATGTATATAACTCCGTTAATATTGCGAATTTTAATATACTGTTTTAGGGACATATTTTCAAGACTCTAAGCATTAAGAAAATGCAAAAAATCGATTTTTTGAAATCGTTACAGTGATGTCTCCTCTTAAAGGGGAAAATTAATTAAAAAGATATTGAATTAGCTCTTAAAATTTATAATATTTTATTGTTGACGCTTTTAATAAATACATGGCTCAAGTGTGGAAATTTCATTATGAGTAAGTATTGTTCAAATAAAAATTTACGATTATAGATATACTGCATCAACAATGAATGATAAAGGAAGTGTGGCGAATATTCAAGCACATAATTAAGAAAGAATAGTTTTACAAGAGCTTGGTTGATTACATTGT
The DNA here is from genome assembly GCF_003672135.1 of Ooceraea biroi. Lineage (NCBI taxonomy): Eukaryota > Metazoa > Arthropoda > Insecta > Hymenoptera > Formicidae > Ooceraea > Ooceraea biroi. The sequence goes on from NC_039512.1 coordinate 6,976,638, forward strand.
TTTAATGTTATATTGTCGATCAATTGGTAGAAATCGTAAATCTCGGTCGGTCATTCATCTTCAGTTGGATTCTTGACGAGATTGCCAAGCTGTGCATGTTTCACTGGCGACTTCGCAAATTGCTGACAGGGCGCGGCTGGTAACTTCGTAATCTAAAAATAAAATAAATAAATAATATAAGATAAATCTAAAAATTGTTCACTAGATTTTTCTTAAGAAACAATGAGGGAGGATTATATAAGAAATTTTATAAAAATTGATTAACATAAAAATTGGTAATAATAATTTTTGTAAGGAATAATACTTTTTAAACAAAGTGATATTACTAAAAATAACAAAATTCTAAAGGTTTTATTATCTATTAATGTTAAGAAAAATTATATGATACATTAAATACAAAATTTTAGTACAAAACATGACTTCAATTGATTTTGCAAACTCCATCTAATAGATGGGGTTGGCTTTACATTCTTAGGGGATAAGTCTTTCATTGATTTCTTCCATAGACTTAGGTCCATATTCTCAGGTCACTTTTATTAATAAATGCGCGCATTTATTTCTGATATTCTATAATATATGTAACGTGAACTATACACTAAATGCACGCATTTATCATAAAAGTGAGCTGAGAATATGGACCATAGAAAATATTTCCTATGTCTATAATCTCTTCACGTTTTTTATAAATTTTTTAAAAGCTATTATAAATTAATTGAATTAATGAAAATTTTTCGCTTACCTGTCACAGTATTGGATCGTTTGCCAAATATGCTACCGTTAAACGGTGGTTTTCTATAGGCAGCATCTACGCTGAGAGCGAGGATGGCTATGATAACAGCAAGAGCGATGGTGAAACGAATGGAAATCATGTTGGCGAATTCTTTGGCTTCCGACTAAAGCAGCAGATAAAAAAATTGCTAATTTATAACTATGTGTGTTGCGAGATGTGTTATAATTATTATTTTGTATTCTGCACGCGTTTATTAATAATCAAATAAATTATTAGTGTTGAAACGTTGGGAATAACTAATGATGACTTTTAGACGAGTTGCACTGAAAATTTTGAAACGAAACAGATAAGCTTACTTGTGAACGAAGAAACTTTCGTGATTCTTAGACGATTGTCAGACACCGAATGTTAAAGCGGCGCAAAAGTTGCGAGCTTATATACTCGAGAAAGCTATTCGAAGACAAATGTCTCCATCAAACGCACTCGACCTACATTATTTGCAAGTAAAGTCATGATATCGCCCCCTAAAGATATTGATTCGTTGCGAAAAATAAAAATTCGTATTCAACGATGAGTAACTTGCACGCAAGAATATCCAAAGGTCACACTATAAAATTTTGAAACCATGGAAGTAGGAAATATTCTTCGCAATGTAAAAAGTTAGATTCATTCTAAAAACTATGTTCTATTATGAAATATTAATACTATAAAATAAAAAAATTATACACTCTTTTATATATGACTGTTTTACAGTAAACAAAGAGATAGCGTATGTAATGTCTTCACCTGAATAAGCAACTGTATCTGGAAGGTGGATGAAACTTGACTGATGCTTCGTCGACAGCAGGATCGGCTTTTATAAGAGGATTTCTGTGGTATGGGAAATGCAATGTGTGATATTGTAACATAAAAAAGAGATGAGCTATTAGAGGGTGTAATGTAATTATGGACTTTCTGATTGTCTCTTACTTCAGAGAAATAAAGGTCGCCTTGATAGCGTCAGAAAAATCATTTTGTGGAAATTTAGCAAACTAGTCATAATATATATAAAATTCAATTTTTGATTAATAATTATTTTATATTAATACATGTCATCTGTTCAAAAGTTGATTTTTATTAAATAATTGCATTGAAATACTTAAATAAAACATATTGTATTTGTATGTTTAAATTTCGATGTATTTCATTATAAAAGAATATAATGTAAAATAATTCGTTATATAATTTTCTCATTAATAGTAATTTATATTATATATACAATATAATAAAATAAGAAAATACTAGGTGCTTTTGTTCTTATTATGTAAACTTTTTAGATTATTAATCTAATTATTTAAAAATTACCTATTATTTTTGATAACGAAATAAAAACTTTTATTGTTAAGTTTAGCAATAAAATATATAACTCGAGGTTTTATTATTGAAAATTTTACCAACATATGGTATCAAACTTTATTTTATCTATCATAGCTATTTTACTCATAAACTTTTTTTGTTACTATTAGTCGATATATAACTTTTCTGTATCTTCAACGGATGATATGGTATATTTTTAGGATACCAAAAATATTATAATACATGTGAAGTAATACTTATAACATTAGAAATTTGTTATATTACCATATTTTATAAAACAGTTTAGTTTTTATTAATAAAGTAATAACATTTTGTTAAAAATAATTGGGGAGCCTTCAGAATTGTTATTGCAATAGTTATTATTCTTATTATTGTATGACAAAGCATAAAGCACATTGAACATTTTTGGTTTTTATATACATAATTTACAATATTAACATAAATAATACAAATACAATTAAGATATTAATTGTTGAAGATATTAATTAGCTTTAATAGAGCTCAATTGTTTCCGACGAGTTAATATATCGGAAAATTTCTCAAATGTTTTAGAAAATCAGTTCGCTTGTAAATGTTTTAGTATAATATAATCTTTTTTGTATTATTATATATGTATGCTAATTGTAAAGAGCGATTATTCTAAAGAGTATGTTTAACATATAAATATGAAATTAGCGATATTTTGTATTTCATTTTTCTTATGCATTACTTTAATATCTATAATATCTATAATATGAATATAAGTATTTACAGAAAATTTAGCAGTTACATCTACCTCGCTTAAGGAATAAATGATTACATTATATCTTAATTGTGCTCTCGACAATTGATCGACATACTCGAATAGTTACTATAAGCGTTAATCACGTTGCAATCATAATATTCTAATCTTTCAGGCACTTATACAATAAATAATTCTCTATTTAATTATCGTTGTTGTGATTGACTTTTTATATATGCGGGTGCTATATTACTTAATTAATACAATGCGCGCTATAGTGTTCTTCATCTTTACTCCTTGGACCCGCATATTTTTTGTCTTGTTAAGAAACAGACTTTACGTTGTGAATGCAATGTATGAAGCAAATATATTTTCTTTATTTATAATATTGATATTTATAAATTTTTATAAATTATTCTAAGTATATTTTTGATACATCTGGTTTATTTGATAAAGAACCGTAAATATGATCTTTATGGAAATATGGAAAAGTATCAGCTTTCAAATAATGAATTACTCGATTTGGCACGTGTTTGTTAAACATAGAATATTTTATGACTCGTACGCAATATAGTATCGAAAAAATTGCACAATTAACGATGAATGCGAGTACACATGTCGATCGATAACCGAGAACGCATTAAGATCGAAAATGCATCGCACAGGCATACTAAAATCTACATCTTATTGTCGCGTCACAACTTTTTCTTTTTAATCGGCATATGAATAAACATTGCCGATAATACGCTGTACAACGATACTATAATCATTCTTCACCACTGATATATTGGAGGTAAGCGATGACGATCGATGATAATTTATTAATACCGATCTTTATGACAAGACTTATCGTGTTAAACGAGTTACAAGTTACTTATCCATCTCGTTACTTATCGTTTATACAAGAGCATATGAAAGTACTATCATTAAAGTAACAAATCGACCACAGCAGGCCTGTCCAAGTCTTTATCGTGAGCAAAATGCTTCTCCTTCTTCGTTGTCTCGCTGAATGAGAAATAAAAGAATAGAATCTGAGATTTTATTAGTAGACATTATCGTTGTAACATGACCGTTAGTCATGTATTATGTTTATATTACTTAGACGTGATATTATGAGATATTACGGGATAACGAGCAATTACGAATAGAAGAAAAATTACGAAGAGACTCAGCGAGCTTGGACAGATCTGGATCTACATAATGGAAGACATGGATTTTGTTTTATCGCTTAATTGTAAATATTAATTTTAAGTATTATCGTATAAAAGCTATTAATTGCACTAGGCGACTATATTCAGCGCGAGAATGCGTGTTGCATACCATACGCGCATATAAATAAAGTTTATTGCATAATACACATATCACACATCGATGTCTTGTTCACACGTCGCAAATTCTTCGACCGAATTTTTATGATTAGCATATAATTAGCATATAATCTTGAACTCATGTTTTCTTAAGAAATTATTGTTATATATGTAATAAATTTTATGCAAGAAATAATTCAATTTTTTCTGCTTCATACTTCATTATTAATACAGTAATTCTTCGTGAAAAATATGAGAGACGGAAAAGCTTTTCTTAAGTGATTCATATATTGTATAAAATATAATAAAAATGAAAAGTAAGATAATGAAGAAAATGTATATGGCATTGTAACGAGTGTAATATTATAAAAATGTAACAATACTATACTTTCAGAATGTAATATATATTATTTTTGTTATTAATTATTTGTTAACATGCTATAATAGTAGCACAATATTATAAATAATATATAAATAAATTACATTTAATTACATGTCCACGGTGTTTCTACTATAGAATCATATTTCTTCGGAAAAATATGTTGTTTGAAATATATTGTGCTCGAGAGATGTATCGAAATTCACAATAACAAGAAACGGTCATGCGATAAATATTATTTCGATCGAGCCAAAGCATAACACGTGTGAACCAGACCTTGTGTAAAATTCTTAAATCTAAAGCGATTATACCAACATTATATACATGAAGCACAATTTTATATTTTATATGTTACAATTATTAACGTAATATTCTATATTATAGTTTATAATTTAATCATATATGACGGGTGTCAGTAATAATTTTCTTAATTTCTTCTAACATCGTATTTTATTATTATATTTCTTAACAGAAATTTTTTTTATTTCAATGATTATAAGGACACAGATAAAATGTTTAAAAAATTATTTTCTTTGTATAACGTAAACATAATAATATACGAAATTGTATTCTGCTGTTATTTCGGCAAGACGATAATAAATTATTAATCTTTTACAATAATATTACGTTCTGAAATTACACATACTACGCAATTATTGAGTAACATAACATCGTAACTGTTAGATAATAATTTGTTAATTTGTACTGCTTATGTAAAAATTAGACTACGTATTGAGTTACCGGAAGAAATATCAATTTAAATAACTAAAATTGTGAAAAAAAACTGTACATATATATATACGCTTTAGATTATTCTTTCTTACAACATTCTTCTGTTTGCTTAATTACTACAGCTGCATTTAGTAATGCACTGTGAACCGAATAGTGAATCGAATATGAGATATATAAATTAATATTCGCTCTTACATGCACTTTGTGCGTTACCTCTTATTTCTATAACTTCTGCTTTTTTTGCTGTTGCTTCCATTGTTCACACTGGCATTGACTATCAGGTTTGCTAGAGCGACATGACACTTCGCAGTAACGACTGTAATCCATTCGTTCAAAATAAGTCATAGGTTTTATTGAGTCTTCTAGTTCCTCCAGAAAATGTTCCGTTGTAGATTCCATTACACGTTCCGGCGAAGTATATTTTATATCTTCCTTTTGCGGCTCTGCAATATTCTCCTTTTCCTCGGGGTGTCGAATGGAATCCCTCAATTTTTCCATGAAAATTCCCTCACCAGCATCTCGTTTGCTACGTTGCTCGGACTCCGTTGTCGTCTCTGTACTGTATGATCGACATTTCGCACCGATTTGTCCCTCGACGGCGACGCTGATCGGGAACGTCTCTTGGTGAAGTTCGCATATGACACCTTGCTCGATCGGTGAATTGAAGATATTGCTGACGAGATCTTTCGCCAGCTCGTTCACCAAATGTGTAATCCTCCAGTTCTCGTGGAGGCGCATGGTGTTTGGGCTTAAAGGTACCAAGGCTGGACAGTAACATCCTAATTCGCTCTCGATGGACGACCTCAGAACGAAACAGTTTAGCTCGGAGGCCTCTGACAAGTCGTTAGCGCACAGTTTCAAACAGTGACTGACGAGAACCTTTGCTTGGTCGTGGTCGGACTTGGACTGGAGCTTGCAGACTCCCTTGGGATATCGGGGATATTGGTTCGGATCCCTCTCTCTCCGTTCTCGCTCACCCTCGGTTTCCGCGCCAGGATTACAGACCAGAGCGCAAGCGTCATTCACGAGAGGTGCTGGAAGGCTCGCGGCACGGCCCACCAACGCCAACAGGAACACCCAGCAGAACAGAGGCGTCATCTGAAAATGATGGCTAATCAATATCCTGAAATGGATGTGGAACTCCGCGTTCCGATGCCGATGCGGCGGGAAGGGTCGGCACGTACGGCTAAGAAGGAATTCCTGGAGTTCGACCGCGATCCCGCATATGTATCCGACAAAGTTTCCTCCGAGAATTGGTTTCAATAACCATCGTATGTAGGATGAACGAGGATAGAGTGGACAAAATAGTTGAGGGTTCTAAATGACGTAATTAACGCTTTCCGTTTCGAATATCAAACGTTACGCATATTAAACAATGGAATTTTAGCAAAGAATGTTGAATTCTTTTATCAGAATGTCCGTAAAATCGGTTGATAAATTTGAGAACACTCTACTTACCTTAAAGATGAGAAAAAGCTGGAAAAGATGTCAAAAATCCTTTCTCCGTGTGTCCGTTGAACGTTTTTATATGTAAGAAGGCTTAAAATTTCAATAGCCTGAACTAGAGATGAATATTATTCTCCTTATTACACTCTTTTAATAAGACGTGATGAAAGTAACTATCTTTCGCAGAGACACTTTTCTCATCGACCTCTCGAATACCGACTATCTATTCCGGTCTGCGGACTGTTGGCTTTATAGCTTTAATGTCAAGCAGGGCTGTCCTTTACTTTGGCAGTACCTGACGTAAAGCCATAAATGAGCGTCTTTATCTCTTATTTCTTCTCTGTATCAAGTAAAATAGAAACTTACACTTTCTAATTAACAACAAAATAACAAGGATGGCTAAGCAGAACTTTTCATATTACAAAAATTATTTTCTTACATATTTATACTAAGAACAAAGCAACGCTATTCATGTCTTTATTTGAAACTGTGACTAGTGAAAAACGGTTATATAAATCCATTAGAAATTTTTATAGTAGTAATATTCCTCTTTTCACCTAAATATAACACTAATAATATTTTTAAAACTTTAATTAAGTAAATAATTATAAATATTGTTTGTTTAAAATTATATTAAATGACTGAGCAAATTTATCAGAAAATTTAATAATACAATAGATGCCTCCCGAATTTAACACCGAATATGAATACTCGCGCTACGTTCCTGAGCAAATTAACTGATGTTGTCCCTGATACTCTGTTATTCCCTTGTGTTTACCACTATCTAATATCCTCTAAGAGCCGAAATAAAGTCAGAAGTGTTGATATGTGAATATTTAGATCGCTAATAGTCACTTTGATACAGGAATATTACGTCGCTAGAGTACGAAATAATAACTGTTGAAATTCAAATAAATCTAGATAATAATTGTTACAATTTTCTAATTTTAAGATTTTAGATAAAAGAACTTTTTCATTTACTTTGTACGAGAGAAATGATAATAACAATTAATTTATATTTATAGTTTCAATTTTATTAGAGATATTCTGACAAAATCATTAACATAAAGTTTATAATATAGATGGAAATTCATCTAAGAAAAAAAGAAAAGAAACCACAGTGAAACTATTTCATTTATTTATTGTTACAGTTTATTTTATATAAATCTATATATAATTTCTTGTCAGAATTTATATTCTTATATGACTAGAATGCTTTCCTAACAAACTTATTATCGCATTTTTGAGTTTTAGAAGTAGTAATGACATGGAATATATCTGCGATTACTTCTTATTCCAAAAATTAAATTTTTTCGATAAAACGCATTCGTTACAATGACATTCTATCTAAAAAGCCCTAACAAAGTTCTGGAAATGATTCCAAAAGCAATAAATTTCCAAGTTTATCCACGCATTTGTCGTGCTTAATGCTACATCAATGTCGAAGCAACATAACTTAGATAATATAAATTACTGTTACACATTATTGTTTGAATTCGTTCACTCTTTAGTATCAGGCAAAATATCTTGTATACGATAGTATTATTGTAACGATTAGTGAAATATTATCAAATTTCTCACGGCTATTTAAGTAATAAATTTCTTTAAAAATGCTATACGCGAAATGTCAATCCAATCTAAAGTTTTCCAAGTGAAGAATAAGAAGTTTTGTAAGCGTCTTTGTGGACGGATTACGCTTCCTTGAAGAATGGATGAGTGAATGCGGGATCGATGCTACCCAACCATAGTTCCATTAGATTGGTCGACCTACTCCTTTCCTGCTAGCCATGTGGTAAAATAACTTGGATCCCCTCTTAAGACAGTCATCTCGAGCTGATGGTTGCTGTTGGCGAAAACTTCGTACTAAAGCTTTTCAGGCGACGATAATGCTATTCTCCTTAATGCGTCATGACATAATCCAGAAAGATAGACTCGCAAACAGTAAGATCGTTTTATAATACTGCTACGTTTATAATTTATGTACAATGCTTATTTGTTTGAATTAAACAAGGCTTACTTACTATTATCTTAAACATTAGAGAAAATTTATTTGCAATGCAATTAGCTTGATAATATATTTTATCTACAATAGTTATAGTTTTAGAGAATAAAAGCATAGTTTTTTGTATATTCTGTGACATAAGTAACATTTTTTTAAATGAAAAGATGTATAGCATCATATCTCGATACAAGTCACTTTCAATCATCCTTTTGCTCGCAGAACATTGACACGGTGTAGTACAACGGTAGAAGTAGTAAATTCTCATACATCGTTACACGAGTGTGCTAGGGGATTTATGCGCCTACATGAAGCACAAGATATATCGACTCCTCGAATGAGGAAAATACGTGAATGTTTTGGCACACTAGTTACGTTCCTGACCCTTTCTGGGTCTTGTCCTCCACCCACAACGAAGGACGGAGAACGGTATTGATTAAATTCACCGACGGCCATTTTGTCCCGGCGCCCTATTGGCTGCCGTCCATTTTGTCCTTTTCACCCCTTCCTCCGATGAAACCGTAATCATTTCTTCCTCTTTCAGCATCGCTATCCCTGTTTACCTACCTGTTCTTCGCTCTCGATCCACACCCTATCCACCGAAAGACGACGCAGGCGTCGCGACATTTTCCGCGGAAGAAATCGGACAATCAGTAATTAGATTCTTTTGTGGTCTCTCATTGCGCATCCTAATGAGCGTTTCGTTTTTGTTCTAAATGTATTTTGGCAGTATTAGTGGAAGGCAATTAATTTTAATAATGTTCTTCGATTTGTTATCATATCGTTTCCTAAAATTGGGTTTTTAATAAGAGCAATCAATTTATTCGTTGATCCTTTGAGATTGTTTGATGTTTCTTTGTTGCTTTGTGTAAAGAGAGAGAGTTAGGTAGGCAGAGAACTAGAACTAAAATACTGCAGGATTGATATCAAAAAAGTCAGTCATAAGTAATGTTTCTCATTTGCTTTTTAATATTTGATACCATATACAGGTTCGCCAAGTTTGATGTTTTAATAACAGTCTGCAGTTTTGATAACACTAGCATAGAAAAATAATGGCTAATATATCTGAGAAATAAAACATGCAAAATAAAAAAAAATATTGAGAGCACAATATAAGCTTAAACAGAATTAAATGGATGAAAGTGATATTGTAGCAAATTTGAAGAATTACTTCATTAATATTCAATGTTATATTACATTGTTACATTTTACAAATTATGATTTCTGTTCTACATAAAATTGAACTATAATATATATTCTGTACATACGGTAGTTTATCGAGTGTCTTCAAGCACAAAGCTATAAAGTATTTACATTACAGTCATATATCTTTTATAATGTATACGCTTTGAAATTTATAGTGACATTCTGTTCCTCAGAACTGTTCCGAACTTTGATCTTCTTCAATATTTCTGCGTGTCAATATCAAGAGTTCGAGATTCTCATTTTCCAACCGCCATCAGACTTTTCTCATCTCAGTAAGGCTTTCTCTAAGATAACGAATAGAATATACAAACATGTAAAAGTGTCTGTAGAGGTTCTGTCGCGGAAACCGCACGCGGCCAGGATAAACAAAAAGAAATCTGCAAGCAAAAAACAACCGGGAAGTGAGATTGGCATACTTGTTCTCTTCCACCTTCTTTTTTCCTCTGACGTCAAAACTGACATTCGCCCCAGGATTGGCGGCATGGCGACACGCCCTGCAATCCACCACCGTGTTTCACCCCTCGACTCCCACCAGTCGCGATCGGATACGGCCACGCCCACGCAAAAGCACCCCCAGTTAGGAAGGGTAGCTGCGTAGGTTGTGCGAAACGAAACTGGGTCAGGCAGACTCGAGGCAGGCCGAGTCAGGCCGAGGCTCGAGAGTCGTCCAGGCGTTTTCGGCACGAAGCAGTCCCTTCGAAACCACCCCGACGCCCGTCGTCGCTTCACCATTCCGTCGGCATTCCATTCTTAAAATTGACGTTCTTTTCAAAATAAATTCCAGCCCCGTTGGGACAAGTCGAGCCATCGTAAAGAAGATCTGACAAGAGGCAAGAGGGATTAGGTGAGTACGAAATGAAGAATATATTATTAATTAGATTACTTGTCCTTGATTCACGATTAAATTATGATGTAATGATGTATTATCATCGTATTTTATAAATTATCATGTAATGTGTAAATCATTGAGGAATGCTTCGAAACTTGACAATGTGTGATGTATGTTTTTTAATGAAAAATTATAATAAAGTGGATTGAAAAAAGATTAAACAGTATGTGTGTATAACAAAATTATTGGAGCCAAAATAAATTGATAAATTAATGGTAAAATATTAATTTTCATGATAATCGATCACATTTTACAGTGGTAAATTAAAAAAACAGCAAACAAAATAGAAATGGTAAGATTACTTTATAAAATTAATTTATAATATCCAGATATAAAGCTGAAAATTATTTTATGATATGAATCACATAAAAACAATGTGAGAGATGAAAGTAGCAACCCTCAATGTTTACAACCAGCTTTAGGATGTTTATTTTTTCTCGGCATGATAATTAGCCTCAAGATATTTTTACTAAATAGTTCACAGCTTTAGCTGTATGGTTCCATTTATTCTATTAATAACTCATATTATCGTATTTTATAATCTCTCTTCTTCTATTTCTCTTTACTAGTTTACTTATCTTTATATGTTTGCAAATCTACTTTTCTAAATTTAAAATTGATATATATTTGAACAAAAATTAATTAAACAATTATTGACATATTATAAAATTTTCTTCAAATCTCTAACAATAAAGAAATCATTTTCAGAAACTTTAAAAAGACAAGATCTCTGTTACATGAAAAATTAGATTAAAAATAATTTAATTTTATAAATTTCTTAGAATAAATACAAATGACAAATAGCATAACATAAAATATTATTGTTTAGAAACTTAATTTTTCAAGAATTATCACATTCAGATTCTGGCTGGCAGATACTAAAGAAATTCATTTGCCTCTATTCTTGAAACTTTTTTTGGAACTCAAAATAAGTTATACACATTAATTGTTCTATTTCAATATATAAAATTTTGACATTATCAATCAGTAAAAAGTAAATTACAGCGCATTTCATATTCGCGTAGCATACTCGTACTTCAAATACATTCATTAATCGTGCATGTATCATATATATCTTATATCTTATATCTTAATCTCTTGATATTTTCTTCTATTACACATCTTAATGCTTTATAGAGATGGACGTATTTCGGATTTTCTGTAACTTTCTTCTCATGTTCCCAGGAACGCTCCATTGGCTCAGAGAGCAAAGCAATCCAATTGCTTGTGAGAATTTTAGAAAAAAAATTATTTTTAAGTAAGCTTAGAACACAAAGTCTAAGTGTTAGAATAAAAAAGATGGTATTATAATCGATTCGTGCATCGAACTTGGAGATTGCGAGATATTCTTTGTGATCCTTCCAGTCCTGATAGGCTTTGAGTTCTAGAAATTAATAGAAAGAAAACCACAATGAACTGCTCTCTGTCCATGTTTCTTCGGTCGCTCGGCCTATTGTGTGCTGTCACAGCGATACACTTTCGCTTAACAATTTTGCAATCCCGCTGAAATTCGCCCAAGATTCGGCGCCGCAGTACGTCGTGACTGAAGCGGAACCTGTTATTGACTGTTGTAGGGACTGTTGAGGCGAGGGACACAAGCAGAGACATGGACAATGTGCAAATGATCAGCACTAAAATCACAGCGATCAAGGAATACTTATATGTAAGGCATCCGCATTGCACACCATTCATCGCCTCTATTCATTTAGTGATCCTTAGGCCGAGCGAAGTAGTTTCTTAAACCCCAACAAGCGGCAATCACATGATTAATGATATTACGACTAGCTTATGCGGGTGAATCGACTTTGTGTCGGCACGGTTGATGAATATTTTCTGGCGAAGATTACACACTTAACTTTTTTTTGCTATTACAAAAATGGAGTTTTAACTGACAAATGTCACATAAGAGTGCAGAGTGCAACTTAAAGAGGAAAGGTTCTCGTTACTTTGGATTTCAGAATTTCGCACGGACGCACTCACCGACCAGACTAATGAGTTCCGAAAATACCTACTCGCTCTCCAAGGAGCACTGCAACCTGAAGTATTCGGGTAAGTGATTGCTTCCTTAAATACTTGTATGTCAGAATCTTTATTTAATTGTCAGTAAAATACTGCATGAGGTTTATGTGGCGATAGCTATTTTAGGAACAATCTAATAACTGCGTTGCATGAAAATAGCTTTACTTATTCACCTAACGATATTCACCTAGCATTAAAAATTAATGCATAAAGGAAGAACAATAGAGGCACAAATTACATCATCGGCATATTTTACGTTACGCGAACATACTTGGCTTTTCGACAGGATCCAGGAGTCACAATATTGTTCTGATTTCGCGAGGCTTACGGATCGGAAGGGTGCATAATAATAGAGGATTTAGAATTATTCCAAAGAGGTTGCCGCGAATGGTTGAGGACAGATTACACACCACAGGGACGTGGAAGGGTTTGTCGTCTTCGTCGTTTGAGAAGTGTTAGCGGCCGATAACGACACGCGCGTGCCACTCGTAGAATCCTGGCTATTTTAATGTAATCTTGTCACGAGACTGCGGAGAAAGATTTGCGAAGTAACTCAAGGGCCAATTCAAATGTCATTTACGTGATTTCATGCTTAAATATTTAGAAAAATTTTAAAAATACGTATCGTATAATATGAAATCTATATCACTATAAATTAATGTCGTAATCCTGCTTATAAATCGGCGTAACTAATTACCACGTATAACAATCCCTAGAAAGCGCTTTGATTAAAGCTGAAACGCGAGGGCGAAGCACATCTGGTGCCAAATGACTATACACATTCTAAATGTACTGAGTTCATACACAAGAAAATCAGTGTTTTATAGCAAGTTTTATAAAAATTAAGATTTAGATATACTATGTATTAATATTATATGTCGCACGTTTAATTGGCTATACAAATAGAAATATTTATGCGGACTATGTTAGTTATGTATCATATTATTATTGAAAGGGACAATTAATAGAACGAAACTAACGGCAATTATACGATGTTTTAACGTAATAAAATCTTGAACGACAGCTTGAACTTGTTTGTATCTCGAAAAGTGCTATAAACCTCGAGAAAAAGGAGGAGGTCTTTGGACATTAGATTGATGGAGCTGGATTAGCTGGATCCGACCGCTGGAAGCTGGGGATTTCACTTGTCTAACCATAGGCTCAAGGCATTTCGCCATAAGTTCTCGTACGCCCTTTTATCTTTCGGCTTTTATTCAACACTCTTATGATTATTGAAGAAATGCTCTTATCGATTAAAGACAGGATTCTTTTGAGATCCGTGTTATCGATCAAAGTTACGCTATAAAATTTTTACCAATGTTTTCGCGCGCACATCGAGTATAAAGTTAATTTTTATTATTAAGGATTTAATAAACCTTTGAATTAAATTTATAATGGATACTTTGCTTAAAGCTAATAACTTACAATAGCAAAATAGTAACATTTGCAAACTTGTAAATCTTTCATTCGATATCATCATCTTAATTAAAAATAATAACAATTAATGTCTCTACATCTTAAAAAAAAACATAAGAATACAATTTTATACTTCCTCTGAAAAATCTCATTTTCAATCGTCTTAAAATGCTAAATAATAATTTGAAAGCGAAGTCTCATAGTCGCTCAGCTGTTTATCCATGGGATCACCTTAATGCAATGGGAAACGAGGGGGTAGTTTACTCCATGGGATACTTTATGGATACCCTACGATAGAAGGACAGTTCAATTTACCAAGGATTTACCATGAGCACATTGAAATGTTCCACTGCAACGACTTCGTTCTGTCTTCATTGCCTGCATGACTCAATAATCCAGCTAGCATATTATTAGGCGAAACTTAAATGTTTCCAGTGTAATTTGCATGCAGATGTACATATAAATGATTCTAATTTTTTAAGAAAATAGCATATGACATTTTATGTCAGGAAACCACACTAATATTTTAGTAAAAACATACTTTTGTATTACTCTTACAGATAAATTTTAAATGCAAAATTAATTATCAAATTTTATCACATTTCATTGTTGTAATATCTAAATATTAATTATATAAAATATATTCTATGTTGACATGAAATTATGTTTGTTAGTTATAGAATAGTGACATACTGCATGATTTTCATAATGTAATGTAATGAACAGTACACTATTATGTCATCGTCAGCCAACACAACGTCGCGATATCACGAAGGGCTCGCTATGAACAGAAGGAAGAGGAAGAACATGAATAAGATGGTGTCATCCCACCAAACAAGTGAGAGTGTGTCAATATGGGTCTATACTTTCAATTGTTTGATGAGGTGAAATCATTCTAGTCGTGCTACATCTCCAAGGATGACATCAGAATCATGATGGTATCAAGTAATGGAACGACAACCGAAAGGAATCTTTTTGAAAGGAATCTTTTGTATTAATGTGTTAATTATTCAATTGATATTACGACAGAAGAAATTACATTTGATTCTAACAATCAGAGACACCACTGCGTGACACCATAGCGTGTGTGAATTATATTACTTATATTTGTATGAATCATAAAAGAACATATAATAAAAGCTCTATTATTTAAATATTGCTTAATTGAACTGCTTAACTGTTTAATATTTAGTTAACTTATTATATAATCAACTATTATAATTAAAATATATTTGGTTTAAATATTTAAATGATAAATACATTACATTAAACGATTACAAACATAATAAAAATGAATATTTTATTGCAGGCCAACAAGTTAAAATATAAAGTTAAAAAAGGCTAGTAATTACCAAATTATAGATAAACAGACCAATATAATTAAAAATTAAAACTATTAAGATAACTAGAATTATTAAATAACTATTAAAGTGAACAAACATTAAATCAATCAAATTGAATAAATGGGACCTTAAACTTAATTGAAGAAGACTATTTTCAACAAATGGAAAAATCATTAATATCATTATTTAATTCAAATTTAAGGATAATTATATGAATCTGAATGTTCTTATATATATATGCAAGGTGAGGCACCTAAAACAGGCCACCTGAATATCTCGGCTGTTATTGGTGATAGAAAAAAATGTGTCAGACCAAACTTGCATGGTTTCGAGGGACACATAATTTGTTCTAAATAATTTTTTATTAGGTGGACACGTAGAGGTCATATGAAGGTCAACTTCGTTTTTTTTAAATGGTATATGATATGTTTTTTTACGTACCATCTAGTAGAGCGTTTGAAGATGCGCACATTGATCTACGGGTCAAAATCATTCAAGGTCACTGAAGGCTAAAATTTCTAAGTGCTAGAACTTTTTCATTTCTGAGTTTACGGTATTTTCAATAGCAGAGAACTCTAGGCAATATAAAAAATAATGATATCATCAACTCAGAACTGCTCGGAAAAGAAAAAATTTCTAAGGGCTAGAACTTTTTCATTTCTGAGTTTATGGTATTTTCAATAGCAGGGAACTCTAGGCAATATAAAGTAAATTATTTTCCCTTGCAGTTGGCCTTTAGTGACCTTGAATGATTTTGACCCGTAGATCAATGTGCGCATCTTCAAACGCTCTACTAGATGGTACGTAAAAAAACATATCATACCATTTAAAAAAACGAAGTTGACCTTCATATGACCTCTACGCGTCCACCTAATAAAAAACTAGTTAGAACAAATTATGTGTCCCTCGAAACCATGCAAGTTTGGTCTGACACATGTTTTTCTATCACCAATAACAGCCGAGATATTCAGGTGGCCTGTTTTAGGTGCCTCACCCTGTATATATTTATTTATTTATTTATGCTTGTTGGTATTGAGCATGTTAATAAGCGAATAGACGAAAATAGAATGCTTGTAATTTTATATTTTGTTCACAGACATCTTACCACACAATGTAGAAGGCTACCCAGCAACTAGAGAGTTCTTGATGAAAGTGATTGATATCTTGCTGGATTTCGTCAAATCAACCAATGATAGAAATGCGAAGGTTCTCGAGTTCCATCATCCTGCTGATATGATGCGTATACTTGATCTGGAAATTCCTGACACTGGATTAACTCTTCAACAACTTCTACTAGATTGTTCGATGACTTTGAAGTATCAAGTAAAAACTGGTAAGAACAAAACAAATGAACCAATTAAAATTTGTTTTCATAAAATAGAATAAAAAATGTAATCTTAATATCTTTAATGCACGTAATAGTCACCTGCTGATATATCTTACAAAAATTAATCAAAACGTAAACGCGCGTAAATATTATAACAAATAATGATATCGCCAACACAATAATAAGAAATAAAATATTTAAACGGAAAGTTCATGCGGATTTTTTTACAAAATTCAAACGCAAAGTTTTGTATTAATTTTTAATGTACTATCAGGATTTTATATTAAAATAATGTTCTATTTTCTCTTCATGTCATGATTCTTTAAACAATCTTATATTTCGAGAAAGTGTGTTGACAAATATTGATTATATTTTTATTAATTTTAAAAATTTATAAACTATAGATAAGTTTATATTTTTTTGAAATAACGCAAGAAGATTTCATCTATTCTTCATAAATAGTTGCAAGTTTTTAAGATTTACATTTCCGTTTAAACATTTAAACATTAAAATTATTCTGAAGCTTGTTAACCTCAAATGCGCAAGATGCACAAATCCAAGGAAAACCAAAAATAGATAAAAATACTATAGGATTACAGGTACCCCCATCAATAAGAATCTTTTTTACGCCGCGCTATCGGGCGTTCCTATCCCCGAGGGCGATAAGCCACATAATTTCATATTCAATTTAGCATACGCGCTCGCAGGGGCAAAGATAAGGTGGCAACAGGCATCGGCAATGAAGCCCGACGGCCGACGGCCAACCCTCGCAATAAATACACTAACGTTGTGTCTGTAATAAACAAACGAAAGTATACCCGCGATATTAAAAAAAGCTGAAAGATAGATATTTCTTGCATTTATGTCCTGGTTTTGTGTCACGTGTTCCAGATATGATAGAATATCTCTGACTTTAGATAGAATGATGTTATTCATTTTATATATGCACAGTTTGTTGTGAAAAAATTTTAAATATTTTAAAAGAGATTTTAAATAATGTTTAATTATCAATAACTGTCATAATATTATTAAAAGTCTTAATAACATTTCGATAAATTTCTACAAAACAGTATACCTATACATAAGTTTAATAAAATATTACTAGTTATTATATATTCGTGCACAATTAAATTCTCTACTTATTTTGATCCTAATTTTTTACTTACTTTCATAAATCTGGTATTGTAAATCGTAGATCATGATGTATAGGATTTGATAAATCCTTCAGGTCCTTTTGGTAAATTTTATCCCATGAAAGTATAAGATAAACGAGATAAATGGGTCCAGTAATTCGAGATGAATTTCGATGCACAGAAATATTGTAGCAATAACATCGATCTGTCGAAGAGCGGCCGGTTATGATATAGACTTCGCGAAATACCAAAGTCAACCGCAAATCTCCCTCGGCGTGCGAAAGTTTGCTATCTCGGTAGGATTCGATTACCAACTTGAATAGATGGTAATGCACAATAGAGGAGACCTAACCAAACTTAGGCCAGGAATCCGGTCTGTCTGCAGTCCGTGTAAAAGGAAGCGAGGGCAGCGCGATCATCCCCCCGGTATCGAAGGGCGCGTGCACGATACGTGCCGACAAAAACTCGTTATTAGATTATATGCCGCAAGATTCAAGAACCCTTCGCATATCAGTTTTTGGGGGTGAGAAGGGGGTGATCTACCCTTGGCTGCAGAAAACTGTCCTGTCCCTGAAGGATATATCAGTTGATGCGTATAGATATGGAAGTCACCCTTGGAAAGACGGACGTATGTTGAAAGATATCGATAACGGTAGCGAGAACCGGAATCAGAGGAAAGTTCGTTGAGGTATTGACAATGGAGGTACGACTGAGGAAATCCAATGCACATTATAGATATATATATATTCTAATCAATATATTCTAATAATTATACAGTATAAAAATAAAACTGTCTTTGATATGACAATAATGGATTCTGGAAATATTCTACAATATAAAGCGATAGGTTTTAAAACGTAAAACGTAAATCAAGTTTGAAATATCGCAAATATCGTATATTTAATAAGGAAATTCTATATTAATCATACACAATTACTATAAATATAAATATGAATATAAAAAGAAAGAATCAATATTGATCATAGTATTTGTGTGAAAATAGAAAATAGAAATTAAATAATAAAATTTCTCTAATAATCACATCAGCATAAATATATTCACATGTATGATGATGTTAAGCAATATAACACTGAAATTCTGTAATATAAAATAGAAAATATAATAGAAAATGAAATTCATTGTAATCTAGAAAGCTGGAACAAAAAACTTGCAATATATTGCAAGTCTATACAGCATTAAATCAAGCAATCCTTTTTGGAATGCTTGATTTAATATAGTATCCGTGATAAAAAAAACTACGACGTTAGTGCACGTGACGTCACATACGGGGTGGCAAATTCAATAGGATTGGTGTAATTAAGAGGCATTTCTACACGATTTTTCTTCTGTAGGGTCGCAGGGAAACAGTAAATAGGGAGCGAAACCCGGCTGCAGAGGGTGGTACGTTGCGCGGTATACGAGGGTAATGGTATTTCGCGGAGTTCTGGCGTGGCGGCATTGGGGTGCAGGAGATCGGAGGAATTTAAATTGATATCGATAGTTCGTCGTGGAATGCGTAAATCGGTTCGTCATGGAATGCGAAAAACGCAGTACCATATTCGCGCGGCGATAGTTTCCGTTGAGAAAAGTCGGAGTCTCATAACATCAAGCGTCTAAAACACGTAACGCATTTGTTCACTTGAAAAGAAATGCATTGCATTCAGTTCTGGCATGCATATCCGAATGGAAAAAGATAATTTTATAATGTTATGTAGAAACATTTCTAATATAAAGTTCCAAAAAATACGAATAAATTACAGTATGTCTGAAGTTTTATAAACAATATTTTAAATATGATATTTTCGCGAAAGTAACAAAATATTATATTTCAGAGAGGAGAAATAAAGTTGTAATAGAAAAATTAAAGAACAATTATTATTAGTACATAAACATAATTATTCCGTGTGAACAAAGCTATGTAAAAAAGCATCACGACATAACAGTTTGCAAGATTCCTTATAAGGGCAATGTAACAGCAATGCCAGGCACAATGTTTCCTTTCTTATGAGCGGTATGATTGATCGCGCGGCATTAATGTTAAGCCCGAGTTACACACTTCGTTCTATACAAATCCCGAACCCTATAATATATCACCACAGCCTGTTCAGAGCAGGTTCTCTCCTTGCGTTCTCTCTTTCTCCCGACTATGCGAGGGCAGGAGCAAATTAGTCGGAAAATGATTCCCTGGATAGCGTAATCGTTACGACGTCTGGCGGTTAAGACAAATCATTTATTGTATTGCAGTTGAAAACTTTGCTTAAATAGAGCTGATTGCGTAGATGCAATTACGTAGATTGCAAGAAACAAACCAAACGTTAAACTATATGTGAACACAAACTATAAAAATTACAAAAATTAATATAATTTAGCTTATATTCTAATAAAATTAATACACTTTAACAGTAAGCTGTAACATTTTACTGACTGAAACGTTATCACAAAGAGACTTAAGTTCTTGTTAAATCTTTAATATTGATTATTTACAGTTGCATTTAGTTTTTTCATCATTCGTTGGAACTTATAAATATTTACAAATTATGCATAACATGAAAATTAGGAAGGAAAGAAATATCAGCTAATAGCATGAATCCAATGCAATTTCCGCAAAAGAATGTCAAGAATGCAATTTTAATTCGCAACAAATTTGCATAATGCAAAGCAGCTTATCGTGCACCAGTTGGTCGCACGTGTTTGTTTTTCTGTACGGTGCGTGCTGCGTTTGAGAGCCTCTGCAAACAATCTAGTCGAGCAGCGACGCGTGTGACGTGCAAAATGCGGGCGCTTCGGACCATCGAACCCTGTTCCACCCTCGTCGTAGCGCGATTCTATCACTCCTGCCAGTCTGGAAGAAGAGAGAAAATCGTCTTCTCGCACACCCCTCGACCGGACGCGTGCCACGATTCACGGACCGAGATAATTGCGAATAACAGTACGACAAACGGCTCAAGTATCACCATCTGATATCGCGTCTGAGATGAATTTTACGTCAGACTATTGATACCTGCGTTGACTGGTGGCTTGTGTAACTATTTTCATAAAAAAAGCAATTGAAACTTTTTTTAAAAGATAGACGAAAGTAGAAATATGCAATGCGTTTATCGTCAAGACGAATTTTCAAAGTAAAAAGGATATTGCATAAAATTGTTTATAAAATATGGAGAGTATTGATTACAGATAAATGATATAATGACGACTTAATGATATCGATGTATAATACTTAGCAGTAGTGCGATAAAGATTCTGTTAAAAACGATTGTTGTTACTAGTTAATAAAAGTATTATTGTTTTCCATTAAATGTTTCCATTAAAGGAATCCTTTAATGGAAACACGTGGTACATGTTTATAAGTTCTTCAACAAGAATCGGAGATTATCCTTCTAGACCTTTAACGTCAGTTCGACTTTGCCACGCGGCAAATCCCAGGCTGAGGGCAGTCGACAGTAAAGGGGGATGTCTATACCTCGCGGATATAGACGCCATGTGTCAATCATTACGTAAAATTAGAAGATTAAAACGCACCCACTATAAAATAGATATGCAGCGTGTTCTAAATTTAGCTTTGTCATAATAATGTAAAAGATTTTTGCTTATTCTTTAAAAATGTAGAGTTTACAAACGTATATAAACAATATATAAAATAATTTTATTTGATCTTTTATAACTTGAATATAACTTGAAACCTTCAAATTTTGGTTTATTCCTATATCTTTGATATATCAGCCTGCGTGCATTGTGCAGAAAAGCGTAAGATTATCAAACACAGGAGGGTCAAAGTCTTCTCGATACCGGATATTCAATGAAGTGAATCCATCATGTTTCAAGGATCGAGGGATTTACGTTATCCAAGAAGGTGATAGAGTACTCGTAGGGTTTTTCGATATGCCATCTGTTTCATGGATTATTTCTAGACATAACATTGGAAGAAATGTGGAAAGATATTTTTGCTGTATATCGATTGTCATCTTTTTTCTTTACATTTTATAGCGCAGCTTTATACTTCCTTCATGAACGTGTATGGGTTTAAATGAATTGTGTTTAATGCGCAACGTAAATAGCGGATTAGAAGACTGACATATCTATGCATTTACGTGAGAAGGAAAGAAAGAAAAAGCACTCGCACTCCCCTAGTTGCATCAGAAGGCTGGGCTCCCATCAAACAGAGGCATTAGGCCTGATCCTCGCGCGATGTTCAGCCGAGCGGATGACAACGTACTCGGGAAGAGCTTAAAGCTCTCTTGCTGCCTTTTCTCTAGAGTGCCTTTAACGCACCTACACGTCAGACAAGGCTGTGCAGAGAGTAATACCCGGTCACGTGCCATGTCAGCGTTATTAATTACTTTGCTATTAAGAGTCACTTGTCAGCAATCACTGCAGCCGGCAGAATAATTTATCAGCGATGAAATAATTAATTTTTCACCAAGCAATTGCAATTGTTCGTGTCATTCTTGGCGAGACAATTTTTGCGAAATCGTCGCCAAATAGACGATGATTAATAATCGTCGAAATCACGTAAAAACCAAATTCATTTCTTCAAGAGATTTTTTCAAGAGATCATCTTTTCTTGTTTTTAGGGCATCCACATTTTTTCAACCAATTGTCATGTGGCCTTGATTTAATATCCATGGCTGGAGAGTGGTTAACTGCGACAGCGAATACGAATATGTTCACCTACGAGATCGCTCCTGTGTTCATTCTGATGGAAAATGTTGTGCTGCAAAAGATGCGCGAGCTTATAGGCTGGAACACGGGCGATTCCATCCTCGCTCCAGGAGGATCTATCAGCAACCTTTACGCTTTTCTTGCGGCTAGGCACAAGATGTTCCCGTTATACAAAGAAAGAGGACTTGCTGCCATTGGAGGACAGCTGGTTATGTTCACGTCCGATCAGGTATGTTGAAATTTTGCACGTATATTCAATAATCTTAAAATAAAATTTAACAAAATTTTCATTAAAAGCCATTTCTTAGTTCTTCAGTTTTGAAAAAACTTTAAAACATTTTTTTAAATTAATGCATTTATAAATCTTTTAATCAGTAGTAAGTGAATCTCTATTAAATATAAGTTTACGGGTTTTATTAAATGCGTTTTCATAAGAAATAGAGAAAACTGATAGAATTGTTTACGATTAGTGTGGGTTGTTAATGTCCACAGTGTCATTATTCTGTGAAATCATGCGCTTCCGTTTGCGGCCTCGGAACGGATAACTGTGTGATGGTGCCTAGCGATGAGCGTGGTCGTATCATTCCGTCGAAGCTGGAGGAACTGATCTTAGAGCGCAAAGCCAGAGGTCATATACCGTTTTTCGTGAATGCCACTGCAGGAACAACAGTTATTGGCGCATTCGACTCGATCCAGGAACTTGCAGATATCTGTCAAAAGTACAAGCTATGGCTACATGTGGACGTGAGTAATGTATTTTGACAAGTTTTATATGTCTCTCTGTATTTATTTTTATTCAAACAAATAGCACAAATAATGAATTATTTTATATAATATTGCTTATATAATAATTAGTTTAAAAATGTTAATATTTAATATAATAATAAATAATATTAATATTATACGTAGTATTACATAACATTTTTTCCAAATTAAAATAATATTTGGTAACTATAACAAGATATTGCATTATTAATTGTATATTGTTAATCGCATAAGAAATTCAATTAATAATTACAAAATCCAAAAATAAAATAAGTAATAAAAAGTAAATATACTGATTTTAATCGAATATAGCTTTATGAGATACTTACTTAAGTAGTTAAAGCCGTTCCAAGCCAGATACGCTTATACAATCAAATACAATTTAAGCTGTAAATGCCAAACGCGTAAGAGCCTTACCGTAAATAATAAATGCGGGAAACGGCAGAGGTTGCGCTAATACTGACACTCGCAGGCGAACTACGGGGAAATTCGAGAAAATACCAGATCTATAAGTCAGAGATTAAGAAGCGCTTAACCCGAAATCCCGCATTTTGCTCATTCATATATTCCTCAAGTCAAAATCTCACATTGTATCATCGAGCGTTATTTTATGTTGCAGGCGGCTTGGGGTGGTGGACTGCTTCTGTCGAGAAAGCATAGACATCCGAAATTGACTGGCATCGAACGGTGAGTACTATTTTACAAATATTGAAATTTCTCAGCTGAATAGAAATAATAAATTTCATTATCAATTTTTTTATCTATTGTGTAATTCCTTATCGTTATAAATTAAATATTACTGTTCTACGTTTTTATTTTTATTTCTTACATCTTTATATGTTATTGAATTGCGTGTATGCATAATCTTAGCATTTAATTTGAATAGCACGCTATATATACAATATAGAAGACTGAACCCATGTGTATTTTATAGTTTATTGAGGCTTAGTTGAGATTAGTTATGATGGACTTCTCTCAGAAAAATATCTCTAACCCAATATACCTTGCATATACGGGATAAAATCGATACGACCCTTTTGAGAGGACTGCAATTCGAATGCTGAGCGCTGAAAATGATTTTGCATAAGAATGGTCGAAGATAGTCAGCCTATAATGTATTGCTCGTATAAACCGCGATTAGGATGCTACGAGGGGCTGGCCAGATTGCCTCAAACTGATTTCTTGCATTAGCAATCTTGTTGATGTAGAAAATTTCAATAATCCTTGAAAAAGCGAACTCTCTGTTACTTTACATAAATAAAAATATTTGTAATGGATATTTAAAACTTATAATGTTGTAATGCTAAAAATTGTGAAAAAAAGTAATATTTGATTAACTTTTATAGAATTTTTAAGAGATAATGTTTTGTTAAAAAATCCGTGTTTGCGAGAAAGTGCACAACTTTCGATTCGCTTTGTGTATCTGTGGGTCCGAACTCGTCAAAACCCTTCAGGCTGTGATAGGGGTCAGGGATACGGGCGAAGCACGTATGGGGTTGGCGAGATTAATCCACGATTTGCATCCAGGCGCATCTGCTCCCTCTATTCGACAACAGACAATCCCTGACCTGAAAATCGGTACGAGAAGTCTCTCGGGAATGATTTATGTACAAAAAAGGATAGCAATGCGTCTATCAAATGCCACAGTACTCCAAGAATATTGATAAGAGATGCATTTTACCAGTTTAGGTAGAATATAGTTTACAAACAATACTTATAATAAGTCAAATGTATAATATTTCCTAAATGATAAGGAAATTTTATCTTATATATAAACGGCTTATATATTTTATATTTATTTTCATAAATATTACTCCATGTTTAACTTACAATTTGTTGCAAGTACTATTTACCGTTACTTTTATTTATTGATTAAATATTTACTCTTGAAGACTATTACAATTACGAGTTATCTCTTGTTAATATTTCTCATATTATCTTCCATGTAAAGCCGATTGCGGACAATACGCGTTCGCGATTTTTTTATATGGACTGTACTACGACGGGAACTTCCTTCCTGGAAGTCTTGATTAAAATGGCAAACGAACGACGCGCGGAGAAAGATCCGATGCACGAGCAACAGCTGGATCAGTTCCCTGGAGCACATTTACAGAACAGAACTCTCCTCTTATATCGACGCGCCGTGGTACCGTGCCACTATGCCTTCCTTCGCGAAGCTGAAATAAAAGCCGGTGCCTTGACGATGCTGGATTAAACTCGTACAAAGGGAAGCCTTCCCCATTCACCGGTCGGTCCTCTTTCCTCCCTGACCCCCTTGCAATCGTGTTCCGGATTGCGTAGACTCGAGAAAGAACGTCCGTGATTTCACCTTTTCGGAAAAATCGAAGAATTGTGCTCGAAAAATCAAGCCGAGAAAAATTTTGGAGCTTTCCTAAGTCATAATGTACATAACTTGTATAAGCTGTAATGTATATCTTAGTTTGTGCAGAATAGAAACAGATCTAGCTACTCAAGTTTTCTTCAAGTCCTTAATTACAAGTTTTCAGTTTGTTCTTAATATTTTGGATTTATTCTATACTTTAAAGAGAACCTTCAAGTTTTATTTTTAGGAAACTGTTCTTTACTTCTAGAATACATTAAAAAGATACTGTGTCAATGATAATTAATTTTATCAATATCTATCAACATTATTTTCTGATTGCCACTGAATCAGAAGTGTAAAGTTTGCAAACATAGAACTTTCGTACATAGTCTACGTACTCTATGCGCATCAAGTTTAAGGGTGCGGGTAATTAACATCCCCTGTAATATATATCGCGCGGCTTTTGGGGTTGGCACCTCGAACGAATTTAAAAGCAAATGGGAGGGTGCTGTGCGTGCCTGCTCCAGCTGCAAATCACATTAATCATTCGCGCGCGAGCTTTATACATGCTTTTCAAGTACTTTCTATGCCTTCTTATACGAAAAATTTATTGCAATTTGTGAATATGTAAGAAATTCTAGTGTAATGTGTCTATATTATAAACGACATTGCTTAATATATTACATAATCTACTTTTTAAATTATTCTGTTAGTCCCAACTTAAAAAACTTTAAAATTCGATGTTTGTTCAAATTCAGAATAAAGAATGTCCTCTAACATTTGTGGTTTGCTTATACATGTATTTCTATATCGCAAAAGATATCGATGATCATAAATTTGTGTATATATGATATAGACACGGTCTCTTATAACGAAGAATAAAATAAAATTAATTAAAGGCTAAGATTAATGTAAATTTAGAAAAAGAAGAAATCTTATGTGAGATTAAAATAAAGGACAAATAGAGGTATGTCAATCTGCAACATGGAGGAAGATGCACCAAAGTGAATAATGGAGCGTCTGTTAACGACACGAATCGTGCTTTGAGGGTACTTCAAGAGTACCCTCGTATCATCCACAGGCCTCTCAACCGACACGCCGAACCCGTGTCGTGATAAACATGTCACTTGCCAAATATGAAACATCTATCTCGCAGCATTAAACATGTATCAAAAAGTTAAATCTTACATATAATTTGAAAAACATATATATATGTGTATACTATGTTTCTTCCTAATTCTTTATAAATTCCGTAATTTTATTCATATTTTTTATCTCACATATATTTGCATATCCTGCGATTCTCTTATTTTTTCGCTTGACCTGTTATCATAATTTTCACAAACGTTTTGTTTGCTTCGTCTTATTTTATCGTTCATGATTTATCGAATTTGTTTTTTGCCGTGATTTTCTATATTACTCTCAACCATAAAAATACTCAAATGCCACCACAAATTTGTGTCGAGGAGTGTGAACGAGAATTTTCAGTGCTTCTTCAAAGATTAAAAAGGGTTAGAGGTTTTTACCACCGGAGTAGGTCCCAAAGGACCAAGGGTTAAATCCAGTCCCACAGCTATATTAATAGCTCTTCTCTCGAATTGATAGACCCCCTTCCGTGGCATGGTAGGAAGATAACTCATATTTTATCCCCTATTGGTTCCCGTGGGAGTGGATAAGAGTTTGACGACCAGCTGAGGTCGGCTGGCTTTTTCAGCCAACTCGGTGCTTCGACAGGTTGCTGATAAGGCGCGAGCAAGAGTGATTTTCTCGTATCTACTTTCAAAATGTGCGGTCGTTTGATATGCCACGTTATAGAAGCATTTTTAACTTGCGCAAAAAACTTAAACTGAAATTTTCCTAGCATAGAATTAACTTTGTTAAATACATCAAGAAATATCTTATAATACAGAGAGAATAGTAATTTAAAAAAAGCAAGTAAAATGCTTTAGGTTTTTTATAATCTTTATTACTTACTAAATATATCAAAGATAGTATATTTAAAGAAAATAATTGTATTTATTTAAATTGTAATTGCAACGACGCGTTGGTTTTTTTAGGGCTGACTCGGTGACATGGAATCCTCATAAACTTATGGGAGCCATATTTCAATGTTCTTCCATTCACTTTAAGGAGGATGTAAGTTATATTTTCTATGTGCACGTTTACGATATTGGATGTAGCCAATTACATAGATTATATTTCTTTTCTTCTTTCTTTACTAGAGAATAGAAGCTTATGAATTATAAAAATAATATAATAATTACTATATCTACAATATAAGTGAACGTATTTTTTTACAACATTGGACAGGATGTTTTCGTATAGAATTTTTATATTTTGCATTTCATGTCAAAGTTTTAAATTTTTTATTTGTGCGTTTTAGTTTGTAGTATGCTAAAAAATATACCCTCGACTAAAAAGTATTCGTGAATAAATGTCAACGTTGCATCGCGATATCTCCAAGACGTTGCACTTCTGAGAATCCTGCTGTCTGTCCATGTCGGAATTCTTGCATAGTGCAAGGGCAACGACATAACACTAGCCGCATTCCGAGGGGTAGTCCTACGTGCCAGGGCGCGGTACTACAGGAATTTAATTAAACTAAGAGATAACATATGTTGCCGTCCGCCTATAGCACGCTGCCGGGGAGGGTCCATCTCCCCACGCGACTCAGTTATTACTAACTCTGAACTTCCCCTTCGGATATTAAAATTCCGTGCACCGGCTGCTGCGAGATATCCAGGGGAAACGCGCCGTGCTTTTGTCGGGCCACGGTGCTGTTGACATTGAAACGCGGCCAGGAAACGCTTCGTTAGCATTGATAATCAGATTGTTTTATCTATAATACTGATACTGTAAAAACTTAGAAATGTAAAAACAGTAGCTTACTTTTAACGAGTAGATATAATGTGCACTTAAATGTCCACTTTTTACAATTTCAAACAGAAAATTTACAATTTTAGCAGTTTTAATTTACAATTAAAAGATGGTGGTAATCACGGAAAGATATACATATAATTAAATCGGTAAAGACCTTTCTTTCTTCGAATAAAATATTCATTAATTGAATATAGTTTAATTCTCGCATTATAGAAATTCATAAATGTTGTAGGAACTATTATTTTAACTTAAAAATGTGATTTGAGACAATGGTAGGCAACGATGGAGTGCAATATTGGTGTGGCGTATGTCCGCCATTTTGTAAATTCAATATCCTGAGATTTCCTCCTCACGCGCATGTGTTGAAGCGTCGTATCGATCTGCATGGACTCGCCCTTTTCCTCCTCCACCTGTCTGTCAATCGAAAGTTACGTGAAACAATTCTGGAAACGCTCCATTATCGGAAAAATATTGTAAGCGTCTATCCCTCGTCAGTTTTGAAAGCGAGAGCTGTTTCCATTTTGCAGGGGCTACTAATCAGCTGCAACCAAATGTCCGCGGAATACCTGTTTATGACAGACAAGCTGTATGACGTGAGGTATGACACTGGTGATAAGGTCATTCAATGCGGACGTCACAATGACATTTTCAAGCTTTGGTTGCAATGGCGTGCCAAGGTAGAAAACCTATTATATTGTTATACTGACAGCGGCTTTTACACTTTCGCGTTACGTCGGCTCTGCGTTTGCCTCGAGTGACATATATGTTAAGCTTTTATACAATAGTTCAAATCTTTATTCGGATGATTTTATCTTTCCACTAGGGTACGGAGGGTTTCGAAAAGCACATGGATCGGCTGATGGAGTTGACGGAGTACATGGTTAGGAGGATCAAGCAAATGCCTGACAAGTATTATTTAATTCTCGAGCCTGAGTTGGTGAACGTCTGCTTCTGGTATCTACCGACGCGCGTACGAAATATGCCACATACCGCGGAGAGGATAAAAATTTTGGGAGATGTACGTTTGATTAATTATTCTACACATATATAAGCAAGAATTTAATAAAAATCTCTAAATTTAATGACAATAAAGCTCTAGAAATAATATTTTTTGCAACACTCAGAAGAAAATTGTATATATGCTTCCAGATTTGTCCAATTTTGAAAGGTCGCATGATGCAATCTGGTACACTGATGGTTGGTTATCAGCCGGACGATCGGCGACCCAACTTCTTCAGAAATATCATCTCCAGTGCCGCGGTGACGGAGGCCGACGTCGATTTCCTCTTGGCTGAGATGGACCGACTGGGTCATGATTTGTAAGAAATCTGTCCATATATAGTCTTTAATCGTACAACATGTACAGCGATTAGATGATTGACATGCATCGTTGGCAAAATCGCATCCGCTGATTCACCTAAGACAAAGGTTCCGAGATATGTTCTAAATAAAAAATGTGTGTAATTCGGAGTTAAAATCAAAATTCAGAACTACTGTTATGGATACACAAAACATATAAAGATA
Organism: Ooceraea biroi; assembly: GCF_003672135.1. Classification (NCBI taxonomy): domain Eukaryota; kingdom Metazoa; phylum Arthropoda; class Insecta; order Hymenoptera; family Formicidae; genus Ooceraea; species Ooceraea biroi. Next base: position 7,006,792 of record NC_039512.1, read on the forward strand.
TGTGTTTCAATGTTACACTAGACAAAAGCACAGACATTGAACATATATTCAGTTTTATTGTTCCTATTTTACGGAAGAAATGAACTTTTAGCAACATGAGTTATTTATCTCGCTGATTGGCAGAAGAATATTATCTTGTAAAACAATATAATGTGACATACATTAGTCAGTTATTAAAAACCTCTATTATCCGATTACTCGAAAGACAAAATATTCAGATAATTAATCTTTCTGAATAATTCAATAACTACGCATTGTAAAGTAAAGAAAATATTATATAATATATTATATAGTATTCTCTATATAAATATAAAAAAACAAATAAATAATAAAGTATCTTTTATTCTTCATTACGCATTTTTGCTAAACTGCTAATTTACAGATTGTTGATAAAATAACTTCAAACTTTCTTCCTGTGCTTTATATTACCTAAAGCCTTCTTTAAAACAATGGTTTAGAATATTTTATAATTTAAAATGTACTTGAATATTTGGAGATGTCATTTTTTGAAATATAAAATCATTTTTATAGAAAAATTCTAAAATATAGATTTATAGATTCGTTATTTCTAATCAAACTTTCCGTAATTTTTCTGATAATTTTATTATTATATGTTTTGTCATTTATAGCTCCTTTACAATATAGCTCATTTACAAGTCCTTTCTCCTTGCACATATGTTTGAACGTACTCGTATAAACTTATATATATATGTGTGTGTGTGTGTGATATGTTTATTTTCGTTTCTTAGATCCTACTATCTGTATGATTGACGTTCAGTTAGACGGTATTCGGATAACAGAGGTTCTAGATTTGATTTCATGTCTAAATTTTACTCCAATTGAACAACGAAATAATTTCTCTTTAGCGCTCTTTAAATTGTATTTGCGCAAGTATCTATTCATAAAGAGAATTCTTTCTTTGGATAAAAATATAATTCATAAAAATTTAGATGAATTAAGATGTTACAGCTGTTGATTAGGAAATAGAGATATAATTTAATTTTGCATAAATCTCTCATCGTATATATGGACGGAAAAAACGATGATTTTAGCGAAGGATCGATGCATGTATAATTAAGTGCTTCTTTATCTTGCACGGTCAGTTTGCAGTAGCGATCTGAACGCCGAAAGGTATTCGTAGTACATAAGTTTTCTAGATTTAAAAAAATCGCGGCATATCCAAGAAACGAAGATACAAAGTTACAGAGTTAAAGATGCTTCCGGCCGTAAAATATATTATTTTTCGCTGCTCGATGCTTGATAGTATACGCACGAGTGATACAATTATCAGCCTCTCGTAAATCGAAGCAATAATAGTATACACCCGCTTTCCAAGTGAAACATTTGAATAAAATCATTTGAATAAAATCTTTTATCTTAAAACGAGAAAGGCAAAAGGTAACATTCTTTAAAATTTACAATTAATGAATTGTTCTTAATAAGTCCTATTTTCAATTATATATTCAATTGGTTTTGAAAGATCTATAAGTATCAACTTACAAATAACTTTTTACATTTATGAATATTTTAATATTTTAAAACTGAATTTTTTTATTATATAGTTTTTTATTACAGTTATATAGTTTTAATTACAAAGTTATACATGTCCAAAATTGTTGTATAAATCTGTTTAAAATACTGCAGGAATTATTCATTATTTTAAATATTATAGAAATTGAAACATTAACAATATATTAAAGATTGATGAGAATATATATAACTTATTAACATCACGAAACAAACAAAGCAATGTCGTTCTCGGATGGTATAGAAATGATTTAGAACATGTTTATATTATAGAGCTATGGCTAATTAAATAGCGACGGAATAGAAAATTTCTATCGTCGTGGCGTAACAAATAGATAGCACACAAATGGCATTACTTTCATAGAAAATAGACTAATGCTGTGCATTATTGTGTTGAAATATTGATGCTATTAATGAAATTAACTTATTGATTGTTTGCGAAGATGACGCGTTACGAGATGGACTGTGCATCCATTATATACAAAGATATGTATATTATAATTTACTGTTAAACAATTTTAATCAAACGGAGAGTACTATTTAATATATAGATATATATAAAAAAGTATAAATATATAAAATTATCAAAGCATATATATATATATATGTATATATATATGTGTGTGTGTGTGTGTGTATATATATATATATACATATATATATATATTTAGTGTTGAAAGATTTTAAGAATATACAAAACACAAACCCATGAAAGTACATGCTTTTTCAAATATTCGTGCGAACAATTGTTACTTAGTTCGTCGATTTTATTAGAAATTTATCTATTGTTTTATTCAAGCATTATTAACACATTATTGGAAATGATGATTATGCATTACCGTAGTAAATTGATACAAAAATTATTTTTAACATATCATAAATCTCATATTAAATAATATTTCCTCTAGGGAAAGAATAAATATAATCTCATTGTAAGCAATTTTTAATTTTTATTATGTATTAATTAATGTACTTTTTTTCGCGTTTGTGATCGTGATTTTACATCATACATCATTAATTCTTATATACATGTTAAACACAGTGAATTTCTCACTATGCGATCGACAATAAGTGCTTCGATCTGTTCGACATTAATAAACCGAACAACTCTAGCTTTCGACTCAATTGCCAGTACGGAGTAACAGAAAAGATATTTAACGCGTAAGTAATATAAAATATCTAGATGTAATTGTACGAAAAAATGAGTGTATTTATGTACATTTTCGGAACTCACTGCATTTCTTTTTCCGCCGAGAATTATCATGCCGTCGTGACAATTAGCTTAAGTCATATTTAGATGAATACATCTAGATGGGGAGCTGCAATTAGTATTTTATGCAATTAGTACCGGGATTAAACTGACGCGGGATTAAGCAGAGTAGAGAATAATCGATATGTCCTGATACACGTAATTTAATGCCAAAGATGTTAATCGTACTTAAATGACGGCGCTTGGCTGATGAATTATAACAGGCGATGTCAATTCTGTGAAACGTATGTAATGTATAAAATATAAAGCGCGATATATATGCTGAATTCTGCATCAATGAAACAATTTAAACTGAGTAATAGAAATAAAGATTTGTTAAGATTATAATTCATTAAAAAGAAAGTAATGTCTTAGTATGTATGTTTACATTTTTAGAGATTATTCCTCTCTTTTTAAAATATATATCCTCTTTTAACTGCATTTTTATATAAAAAGTACAATAGCAGTTTTGATTGCCATTTATTTGGAATATGTATAAAGGTCCGTTTTTGAAAAGAGGACATTATTATACGTCATTTCGTAAAAGATATCAAAGTTTTGATAAAGCAGCATTACCACAATTTGCAGCTCGAATCGTAAACATTTGGAATATTACGATGAGATATTAAACTGTATTTATTGATCCAGAGTTCAAACAATTCACCTATAATCGTTATACGCCAAAGGGGGGACAAATTGTATTTTTCGAAAGGAAAATGAATTAAGTGATTCAACTGACCAGCAAATCGATACCTGTAAAGAGGCACTCTATCGAAAAGTTGTTGATTACTATTCGTAATTCTATCGGCGTTATGAATTTCTTTAGTTATAGTCGTTGGCATTGCCGACATAGCGATCAATGCTATTCATAAGCGAATTCTCTCGTAATTATACACATCTGATTTTCGTGATTGCTCTGCTCTTTTTTTTATTACAAGTCATATATTTATATGAAAAATATACTCGTCTCTGTAGACTTCTGATTACTTAATTTGCGTACATAATTAGTAATATATATTAACACGTTAAACCTCGCATTTTTTCTTAAAATTTAGAACATTTTTACATTTGTGTGGCTGATGTGATGGATGTCAGCAATAAACTAGTAATATTAAAATACTGACTTATTAGAAAAGATACTTATTAGAAAAGTTACATAATTGCACTTTATAGAAGTTATATTGTTGCGAATGTTATATTATTTTTTTTTGTAGGTGATCACACGATATTATAATTAGTATTTTAAAGATTTGTACATAAACTTTAATGCCTGCGAATATTTCATATAATGCTGGCAATAGAAGTAAATATAAAAAATTCTTCTACCACAAGCGTTTTTATTTAAGTTTTATATTATGCACAGATATTTAGGTGTCATGCAAATTTTTGCACAATTCAGAATTCTGTATTTATTGTTTTACTATGCACCATTTTATGCACTCTATTCGTACTTTAATGTTTATTACGTTGCATTACATTGTACATATTGCACTCTAAACATTTTATCGCACCTTAAATGCACTATATTAATAATTATTATTATAATTCTTTCTTTCGACAGTCTACATCGACGAGAAATACATGTATAATCGAATAAATCTTTCACTTCTTTCTTAATTGTGTCAATCAAATAGAAAATCATTCTTTTTACGTGTTTCTTATAAATATCATTTAATTAATTTTCTTGGAAGTCCCTAGCCTCTCATTATTGTTAATTACTAGTCTAATTACTAGTATAATAAGTTAATAAAGAAGCAAGGAAAACAACAACAAAGTTACATGTCTTCCAAACGATTAGCATTTAGCGATAAAGCCTCGAAATACCATCGAGGAGAAAGCTGTCCTTATATACTGTACGTAATGAAAAATACATTTATATATAAATAGGAAAAAATACATATGTACATGCGCGTACGTGATAAGATATCGTTGAGATAAATAAACGAGAAGCGAAAATCGAGAGTATGCGGCGATGAAGAGTGATTGGTTGCTGGCATGTCATAACCATGTTGTTCGAATACCTATTTGCCCTTATTATCCACTGTATATCAATGTCTAATAAACTGCTGTTACCCTAAAATTGTAATTATTTAGAACATAAAAATACCTTATTCTCATTGAAATAAGATATCAAATAAAATAACATAAAATGTATGCATTAATTAATTTACTATATTAATTTACTATATTAATATGTCTATCAATAAATAAGTTTTATTACTTATTCAAAAATAATTAAGAAAACGTTTTGCACGTTAGAAATATTATTTTTAGTTTAAATGCTAAAGAGTTAGTGTTTATCAAGAAAATAGGAATAAACTGATAAGCAATATATTACATAATAATTACTTTGCTTCTATCGTATATTCTAGAAAACTTAACTGATTAGTATTCAAAATAACAACTGCAAAGTAAAAATAACTATTCTCGTTATGTTGATTTGTAAAACTAGTTAAACCAGAGGCTCGTTCGAGGCTTATCAAGGATCGCGTAAACAGGTGTATAAATTATTCTCTCTCGGAGACCGGCCTCGTGGAAGCTACGGAATTATCATATCGTCGACTTGTATCTATCGCAGTAGAGGTGGACTCGACAGGCAGACAGACAGACGTTCGTCGAGGTTGCAGCCATGAAGTCGTTCATCGAGTATTCGGCAGATTGTGATTTCCCGATTGAAAACTTGCCATATGGAGTCTTTTCTACGAGGGATAACGTAAGTATTATTAAATCGCATTATATAATTTCTGTACACAACATCACGTCACGTGATATCAATACATACATACTTGAATAGATCCAATAGTAATAACTTTATTTAGGAAATCTTATTAATATATCTTAATATTTAATGTTTACTTTTATAATTCCTATAAATATTAAAAACTTATAAGATATAATATAGGATTATAGGGCATAAAAGTGGAATTATGATACATTTCTGTACATGACGCAGTATGACGTAATATCTAACAATAAGTAGAACGTTCTCACAGAAGTTGTTGCAGTCGGTATTCTCGCGATACCATTAGTTGATATGTTGTAACCATCGTTCGATAATTCAGAATGTATTGTTTTGGAACGCTAATAAAGTATATCAAATATCACTATATATTAAAATATTTAATTAATGATTTTAATTATTAATACAACAGATATAATATAACAAATACAACAAATATAATGTTTCTGTAAAATATTTCAGCCGGAAAAGAAGATAGGCGTAGCAATTGGTGACAAGATTTTGAATTTGAGTGCTATTACGAATTATTTCGACGGACCACTGTTGAAAAATAAACAAGATGTATTCCATCGTGATTGCCTAAATGATTTTATGTCTCTGGGTAGGCCAACATGGCGAGAAGCAAGATCGAAACTTCAAGAGCTGCTTTCCGCGAGCAATCGTACTTTGCAAGATCCGAAAATCCAATCAAAGTAAAAATAAATGAAAACTTCTTGTATTTGTATTTCTAGAATCATTATTGTAATTCATTCTCTAACATCCCTTTCAGAGTGTTCGTCGCACAAAAAGATGCTATAATGCATTTGCCGGCGAAAATTGGCGACTACACAGACTTTTTCTCATCTCTCAATCATGCTATGAATACTGGCATTATGTTCCGTGGCAAAGAAAATCCACTGCTGCCAAATTGGTAATTTTTCCTCAATTTCTGAATTGTATGCTGTGTATATTTTTTACGAAGGATAAAAATTAAAATAATTATACGCATAGGAAATATATGCCAACCGCCTACCATGGAAGAGCAAGTTCAATTGTTATCTCAGGCACACCCATAAGACGACCACGGGGTCAAATGCTTCCCGGGGAGGGAAACCCACCACCTATATACGGACCGTGTCAATTAATGGATTTTGAACTCGAAATGGGTATCTTCCTTGGACCGCCTACGAATCTTGGTGACACCGTTCCAGCTTCGAAGGCTTATGATCATATCTTCGGAATGGTCTTGATGAATGATTGGAGTGGTATGTTGACAATAAGAAAAATAATTATTTGCATTTAATTGTTTCAAATATTATTATGTTTCTACTTTCTACTTTAATTGCTTATGAATCGTTTGCATTTGATTCTTTTAATTATTTTTAGCACGAGATATTCAGAAATGGGAATACGTTCCATTGGGCCCATTCGGCTCAAAAAATTTGGGAACTTCAATTTCTCCATGGGTAGTTACGATGGAAGCTCTAGAGCATTTTAAGGTACCAGATACTGTCCAAGATCCAACGCCATTCCCGTATTTACAACATAAGGAGTCTGGTAGTTTTGATATCAAATTGGAGGTTGATATTAAAAGTAAGTTGATTAAAACTTTTTTATTATTTATTTTTTGTGATAATAATTCACAATATTTTCGTTCCATATATCGAATGCTTACAATTGTAATTTTGATGTTACAGCTGCGGGTGGTGTAAAAACCACAATATGTCAGAGCAATTTCAAGCATCTGTATTGGACTCCGCAACAGCAATTGGCACAACATACTGTTACTGGTTGCAATATTAATTCCGGCGATTTAATGGCTTCTGGCACTATAAGTGGAGATGTATGTTCTACTATCATTATCTTCATAAAATCTCATGACATCTGTTCTCTTCAAAACGCAGACTATACATATATTATATTATATTACATAACTCTGTAGGTATGATATGTGTTAAATGACAAATAATATAATATTTTAGACTCCGAGCGCTTATGGTTGTTTGTTGGAATTAACTTGGAAAGGCACAAAGCCTATCGCATTAAAAGATGGTACTACAAGAAAATTTCTTGAAGATGGTGATGAAGTTACTTTACGCGGTAAGTAAATGAATTATTGATAACACATCTAAAATTATAGAACAATTTACATCGTCGTCTTTTAGGTTTTTGTGTTGGTGATGGTTATAGGATTGGTTTCGGATCATCTACTGGTACATTGTTACCCGCCCACAAGCATTAAAATCAGTGTATTAAAATAATACAGAACAATATTCATTTATACGGTGCTTTGTATGTTGTACTTTATCTAATAAACTTCTCTGATTTGCATATGTCTATTTTCGTAATCCTTTATCAATATCAATATCTTTTACAATGACGTTTGAAGAAAGCAATAACATTTAGTTCAAAACAATGATATAAAATCCAATTATGTAGGTATTTTAAGGTTATATAATTAAGTAATAATAATAATAATAAATTATATTATTCAATGTGTTAGAGATACTTCTAATCGAAACATTATGTAGAGATTAACCATGTACTATGTAGAGATTAATCTTTTATTATTTGTATTATTATCATGTATTAATTAGGATTATACAGGGTGAGGCATCTAAAAAAGGCCACCTGAATATCTTGGCTGTGATGATTTATTATAATTTTGACAAAAATTTTATTATATTTATTATTAAATAATTTATTTCTTATATATTTCCTATATTATATACACGCAATAAATGCGCTTTATAGAGAAAACATATATGGAAACAAACAAGTATGTTGTAAAACTTGTAATTTACTTAGAGGCGTAACATTGTGTGATAGTGACGCAAAATAACTCAATTATCGATTAGGAGAATAGCCAGCTGAGTAAGGGCGATCAATAAGGAGTTCAGTACAGGTGCAACCAGAAGAAACATGGCAGGCATTTTACTTCGGTGAGTAAAAATTCACTTAAATTAAGAAAATATGTGTCTTTAACCTTACAAAATTATTTAATAAATAAGCCACATCAATCCATTTTGTGTGTATTATTATTACTCTTACTTTTGCAAATGTAAGCTGTACAATGTCAAGGTCTGACATTGTTCATACATTTAAAAGTAGAAATGATTCCCGTTATGGTAAAGGAGAACGCCTAATAACTACTTTTTCTTAGCTTAATAAGAATACATTCTGTTTAAGTGTATTATTCTTTACACACATAAGTACAAACACGCACAAACGCGCGCGCGCAGGTATATATGTGCATATATACTTTTATAACACTAATTATATGTCCTTCAGCACATGGCTCTAGTATTTTAATATTATTTTTTAATTTTTATATTGCATGATATTTGTTACTTACATTTTTTTAGGAGTCTTCACAATTTGGAAAGTTCGCCCAATGAACCTACTGCTACATGGACTGTTCCTTTGAACGATGGGAATCACGTAGTGGAGTTCGAGCATGGAACAGCAACAGGCCGACGTGTGGTAAAAATCGATGGCAACGACATAGTTCATAGAGACTGGATGTTTCGTTTGGTCGGTGATGAAATTTTTACGTTTAATAACACCAAGTTTGTGATCAGAGTCGATCCGATGCCAGGTAAATTCTTATTATTTTATCTTTAGAATAAAAAATCTATTAGAATACTAATCCATTGTGACAATTTAATAGGTCTGAAATACTCTTACGCATTGTGGGTAAACGGAAAAAGCTACAAGCAGTTCGTTCAGTCGCAATCAAAAATACTGGAGACTTGGTTAGCCAAAGTTGGAGACGAGGAATATAGAATCGTATTAGGTAATTAACGATAATAACATATATTATATTTATTGACACAATTAATCTTTCTTCTATGATATTTTTCAGACAAACAAGCTCACAGCGTTTGTGTGAATGGACAAGAAGTGGAAGTTGAGGTGATCATAAAAACATAAAGTTTTAATAAATAATTAAGTAATGTTTCTTTTTTTTATTTCTTAAGCACGATACAATTTTACTGTTAGATGATTTTAAATATATGCATTTAATTGATTTTAAAGAAAAGCATATTAGATATAAGTTTTTTTATTGTTTTAAAAATTTGTTAAATAATAAAAATATCTTATATTATCTGTATCATATTTCAAATTTTACATAATAGTTTGTTTGCAGAACGAGTTCATGGATGGCGGTGCAGAAATACTTTTCTCTGTTGGTGATTTACCGGCTGCGATCAGATCTTACAGCTCAAATCAGAAGGAGATTGGTATAGCGTATGCTTTGTACATCGATGATGTTGAAATACAGCAAGAGGCTTTAATGGAATCCTAATTAAAATATATATTTTCTCATAGTATTTGTTATTCAATTAGATGTTTTATACTTAATATTATTATAATTAATGTAATAATGGATAAGTACACATCTATCTCTTTCTCGTTAATCGTTAGTATGTACAGACATATAACACATTTTTTAAGAACTTTTTATCCTTGTAAATGTTCAAAATTTAACTAATACTAATCAGAATGTGCCATTTTATTTTATGTACATTTTTTAAATTATGAATGTAATAAACTCACTGAACACAGCGTAATATGAATTTATTCACTTCAAATACTTCTTCAGAATACAGAAGCATATTTAAAAATAGTTGAATTTATATGTCTATGTTCATTTAACATTATATAGAAATTGTGGAATAGACAAAGAAGTTTTGAATACATTTATCACGACATTTTCTATAATGAAAAATTATAAATAGTTGAGAAAGATTAAGTTTGAAGAATAAGAATATGTCGCGACGACAAAGCAGTGTTTTCAGTCTTGGATCTTTAACTTTAACCCCTAAGCAAGATGAATCTTGTTATGAAGGTAGCAAATTTTCACAATTTAATTATATCTTAAAAGTTATTAAAAATATTTGATTTTCAGATATGACAGAGACAGAATTACGAGAGGCACTCAAAAATATTGCTCATTCGAATCTATTGTTAAGGTTGGAAAATGATGTTTTTGAACGGTATCTTGAACGTCGAGATCCTGAAAGTCTTCGAAGTAATTTCATTACTTAATTTCTGTTGCAAAGTTTTTAGAAATCATAGCATTTCGGTTTAGATTAATGTTCTTGCAAGCATATTAGTATCAATTCAAAGTATTTTGTTCAGCAATAGCGCAAGTCTTAGAAACCGCTAAACGCGTACAAAAAATTGCGCCTCAGCGCAGTTATACGTCACCCGTTATGAGTGCAGCCGGAAGTGCTGTGACTTTCCGCGACAAGGATTCACTGAGTATTGCCAGTATCCCATCCGGAAGTCATATCACGCCAAGTCTTTTAGCAGCTAAAGCAGCAAAAAAAGTAACAAAGTTAGTCTGTCAGATGTAACTTTTATTACTATTGTATCCCTGATTATTAATATATCGACTACTATTTGAACATAGGATCACATATGCACAACGCATTGAAATGGTGAATACTGAGATGCGGGAATTGCAGGAAGAACTAGTAAATTTAGAACAAACGTTACGGAAAAAGAAGATATATCTGCGAGCGCAAATGGAAGAAAGCGAGATTAGCATTCGCGAGACTTGTAGAGCTAGGGAGGAATTTGAAGAGAACGTTGTACAGAAAGGCGTAGATGGTATTACGGGAAAAATACCAGCTGAGAAGTTTACTAGGTTATAATAAATAACTCATATTATAATTAATTTATTTCTAAGTATTATTATATTTTAAATACGCGTAAATGTACAAGAAATAATAGATTCGAGTTTGATGTCTAGATTTATAGAGGAATGGTTGAAAGTACTCGATATCATAATGGAACGAATCAGGTTGAAGATAATTACCCTAAAGTCTCAGATACAAAAAGTCAACTTGCAATTGAAGCACAGAAAAGAATTCGGCGAGGCTCTACGCGCCATAGATTTCGAACAATTGAACATAGAAAATCAAGATTGCATACGAAGAATCGAGGAGAAAAATCAGTATTTGCTCGAAATGAAAAGAATCACAGGTAAAAATTGGGTATTCCGCGATCTTTAGAATATTCTAATTGTTGCATTTGATGCAGGTCGTTATAGCATTGCATTAACTAAGCACAAGGAAAAATTGGGTGGCTTGATATCAACTGTGAATGAAGTGAGAAATAAAATCGCATCTAAAAATAAAAAAATTACAAAATTGCAATCAGATCAAACAATGATGCAAATCGAAATCGAGAAGATGGAAGAACAACACAAGTCAATCACGGAATTAATGAATAACTTTCATGTAATATTCTTAGATTTTTATGTACAGCTTATTAGCAGAACTTTATTTCGTCTTCTAAGACAAAATTTCTTCAAACAAAATTTATTATTTCTCTTTTTAAAGATTATCAAAGGATTTAAAAGACGAAGAAATGTACATATACATACGTATAATTATTTGTTGCTTAATGTGATTTATAAAAACTGTCAAATGCAGGTTCCGAGAGTTATAGACTTCGTTAAAATGCGTGCAGAACTTCACGAACTGCGTAGAATTCACAAGCAGTTAACCAGGCAAAGGAAAATCCAGCAAATAACACTCAAATTAAACAGACACTGAAAATAATCTCGTGAAAATTAAGTAATACATGATGAATATTATTATTAAAAATATAATATAAATCAAAATTAAATTCTATCTTAGTAGATAAATCTTCTTTTGTCAGTTCTTGAATTTTTGTTTCCAGAAGAGAATGAAGTTATTTATTTGTATCACAAATGCATAAATCATGTATAAGGATATAAGGATATAAGAAGGAAAGAAACAGAAGGTTCCAAAGACACTACAATGTGTCTCTTCCACCGTAGAAAACAGATTTACCGTTACAGAAAATGTTCTGCATAGATGCCTGCAAGCAACGAGTCATAACTTGATTGTCATGACTCTTCTTAAAAACTTATGCTTAAGAGATTGTCCAACTCATTTTCTAATCATTTAATAGCTAAAATTACATTATAATTAATTATATTCAATGTATTATCATTTATTTATCTCGATTGTATACCCGAGTATTATTCAATTAAATTAAAAAATGTTATTTTTTATTATTTTATTCTGATCATAAAAAATGCATATTAAGCAAGCAACGAGTCACAACAAACTTGAGATTATTTATAAATGTGACACAACTCCGTGTAGCAATTATAGTACTGTCGTGCCGTCACTGATTACGCCATGGGATAATTAAAGTTACGGTATTTGTCTACAGAACGAAGGAAGTTCATATTATATACCGCTGCGTGCAAAACATGACTTCAGTATAGCAAAAAGTATAATTCATTTTTAATGTTATGTTTTAATGTTATTACATGCAAAATCCTTTTTAAATAATAACTAAATCACGAAAACGAGAAATGCTAGAAACATAGCACGGAGTTTACTTGACAGATACAGAGAATTCACAGATACGTTAAAAATTTTTATGAATTAACAACTGTGACATGTTTGACCGAAAGCAATTGCGAGATTAGAATAGACGTAGGAAGATTTTGGCGTGTGCCGCGATGCGTTGGGTGGTTACGCTTCACGCACCGATAGTGCCTGTCCCTTCTTTTTTTCGCCCGTGGAATATCCGTACCGGAAAGGCCCGTCTTTCTTTCTGCCACGATTCAGTTTCGCCGCGACAACATCGTCGCTGGTTCTGTAATCAGTTGTCGAGCCTCAGCGATGTGATTAATCGTTCTAAAATCTATTCTATAAATTTCAAAAACATATTTCTCTCTGCATGGTAGAATATCACTCTCCATAATCTAGTTTGCTTAAATAGTTGGCACGTCATTGTCCAATCATTTATTTTAGATCATATTTAATTTAAAAACGAACTTTGCGTGTTAAACCTTCGATTTAAACGGTTTCTCCATATATTCCTTGGAAATAATAATATCTCTTAATGGAATGTAAATGCAATATATGAAAATATTAGTCTAATTAATAATTAGATAATAATAAAACGTGTAACTATTTATGCATGTATTTTAAACCATTATTGTGTTTATTCATTTGTGTTTAACGTTGCATATATGATAAGCATTCTTCTTGAGAATGAAAAACACCTCAAAATGTGCACGACGAATATTGCCATGTCAATTGGTGCAACGGTGAATTTGCAACAGAGAACGTCGACAGTGAAAAATCGAAATCTCATTATTTTTTTCGTTATTCTAATACAAGCAGGAATATATGGAAAATACTTGGAGGTAAGACGGCGTCTTATACCCGTTTTTGATTCACGCACAATTTCTTCGTCAGAATTAGGTTGCCGGTCACGCTCGGCAAATCATAGCGCTATTGTTCTTTGAAATACATCATCAGTTATTTAGCTATATTTAAAATTGTCATTGGCATACACATATATATTTATAATTATTTATTATATTACATACTTAATAAGTTATTCTAAAAATTCATTCAATTGTTATTCTATTGTATCAAGTGTACTTCTTTTCCTCTCCTTTGCGTGATTATAACTGATAAAAACAAGTAATCAACTTACATATTTAAAATATTAATTCCTAAAATATTTTTACTTACTTGAAGGGCCTCAATGTAAACTTAGGAGATGCCCTTCTATTTCTCAGAGAATATGATAGTGCAGCTTCGTTAATGTGTACAAGGGTGACAATGGCTCAATGGAATTTTGCGACAAATATTACTGATACAAACCATCAGAAAATGGTATAACAGATTTTTTAACTTAACATAAAAATTAACACAAAATAGGGTAACATTAATAATTTCTGAAATATGATTTATAGACTTTTTAATATATTGTATGCAATTATTAGATAGATGAACAAGCATTGAAATTAAAGTTTGAAAGAGCTTCTTGGCGAAAAGCAATAACTTTTGCTTGGAGTCGAATACCAGATCCATTAGCAAGAAGGGAACTTAAAATGATTGCTACGAAAGGTCGATATTCGTTGACTGACGATAAATTTAATGAGGTAGATCAATGTTTTATAATAAAAAAATATTAATTATAAATTCTTTAATTATAAATAATATATTTAATTGCTCAATAAAATTCTTGAAAATGAATATTTAAAAAATATATAAATAAATGCAATCTGTGATCTTATTCACTATCAAATTTTTTTGTATATCATTATTGTACTTAATTTCTCCAGATACACCGCTTAATAAGTGAGATGAAGGAAATTTACACAAAAGCTAGAGTGTGTCCATACAAACGAATTGATGTTGAGTGTAATTTAACTCTGGATTATGGTTAGTTTTTCAGTTTGTGCGATGCGATAGATAGACGTAAGGAATATGTTTACCTATTTGTATTTAAATTAATTTTATATTTAACCAATATTATTAGATATAAATAAGATAATGGGAAATTCAAAAGACTACGATGAGTTATTGTATTATTGGGATGCTTGGCACGAAGCGATCGGTCCAAAACTTAAAAACAAATATTTGAGATATGTTCAATTGGCCAATCAAGCAGCTAAATTAAATGGTATGACAGACTTTGATCGTAAATATAATATTCCAACTTGCGTCATAAAAATAATACTTTTTAGAAACATGTTTCAAGCTAACAAAAATATTTTCTTGCGAAAGGTTTTGCTGATGCTGGCGATCAGATGAGAGAACTGTTTGAAGATGAATATTTCCAGCAAAATATAGCGGAAGTAATGTCAGCCATAACTCCGCTCTACAAGAATCTGTTCACTTACGTACGATCGAAACTGAATGAAAGATATGGTAATAGAATACGCGAGGATGGACCTTTACCGGCGCATGTTTTGGGAAATATGTGGGCCCAAAATTGGGAAAATCTATTCGAATTAGTTCAACCTTTTCCTGCGAGCAAGAAACTCGATGTGACTTTGGATATGATGATTCACGGTATCACTCCATTGAGGTATGCCTCAGGCTGTGCAAAACTTTCGTGCAAACATGTAAGATATGAATAATGTTATAATAAAGTTATTTTTACGGTGAAAAGGATGTTTCAAATAGCAGAGGAGTTCTTTACGTCGCTCGGAATGAAGCCAATGCCGCCAGAATTCTGGAAGTTCTCCATGTTCGAGAAACCTATCGACAGAGAAGTTAAATGTACCCCAAGTGCGTGGGATTTTTGTAATAGAATTGATTACAGGTAAATTTTCCATTACTTGCCTGTACGTTTTTTAACATAATTATATTTTTACTTAATTCTAGCTTTTGTGCGCGCTTCGTATTACGTAGAATGGCAAAATAAATTGTTTTCTGAATAGATCATTTTTGTTTCATATAATTACAGGATAAAGCAGTGTACTACAGTTACAATGGATGCCTTGTTATCAACACATTATGAAATGGCGCGATTGCAATATTATTTACAATATAGGGATCATCCACTGTTATTTCGAAGCGAAGCACTTCCAGGTATATTCTTTTTATATATATTTTATGAAATTTCGTTAATGACAATTTTTTAATCAGGATTTGACGAAGCTGTTAGCGATGCGATTGGTTTGTCAATTTTTACCCCTCAGCACTTACATAAAATCGGATTGCACAATAATTTAACAGACGATTACGATAGCAACATAAATTTTCTGATGCTAATGGCTCTTCGCAAAGTGGCTTATGCACCATTTGCTTATATAGTTGATCAAGTAAGTAATAGCAATAATTGAATAATTGAACTAATATACAAGATAATAATTACTCTTATTTCTATCTTTCATGTATAATATATTTAAATATATATTCGAGCACTATTAAATTATTATATGAAAAAGAATAATCAAATAATTATTAATTGCATGCATTTATTTGTTTTTAACAGTGGAGATGGCATGTCTTTAGTGATGGTGTAGAAAATATGACAGCATATTGGTGGGAATTAAGAATGCAATATCAAGGCATCGTTCCACCTATGCCTAGATCTGAAAGGAATTTCGATCCAGCGGCGAAGTATCATATCCCAGCGGACAATCTCTATGCCAAGTAACCACATAAAAAACATGTTTAGTGTAAATAATGCACGTATCATGTTTTTACGTTTCCACTCAATTTTTAGATATTTCGTAAGCGTTGTCTTACAATTCCAATTGTATCAATCACTGTGTGAAATTTCCGGTCACACTGGCGAGCTGCATACTTGCGATCTTTACAGATCGCGGGAAGCGGGTCGATTGTTATCGTACGTAAAGTTTGCAACAATGCTCTGTTTAAACAGAGATAATAAAAAATAATAGTGTATCAATAAGACAATTAATTTATAGGGATGTTCTATCGATGGGAGCCTCCAAACCATGGCAGGATATTGTCAGGAAAATGACAAGAGGTAGAACAAATAGAATAGACGCTAGTGCCATGCTCAAGTACTTTGAGCCTTTGAACGCGTGGTTAAAACGAGAAAATGAAATGCAACCTGTAATCGGCTGGATTACAGGCCGCGACAACAATGGTTGGTTTAAAATTGATATTGTTTTAAGATGATTGTAAATACTACTCCATGAAAGTACAAAGTTTACGTTGTAAGAATAGGAATTTTCCATTTTGTTTCAGCATTGTTCGCTCAATGGTATCAAAGCGGCGCACAGAAAATAGAATTGTGGAGTTTCCTGTCCCTACTGCTTTTAACTTACAGCATTACTATTTATTAATAATTGTTGCATACAATAATTTAGAGCATACATATATATCCATATATATTAAATTTTTCTTATGTCGTATTTTATAAGAAAAAATATTATTTTAATTTAGATTTTTAGGTATATATTATTATATATAATAATAGTTAGTGACATTTATATATAACATTATCTTTTTAAGAACGTACTTTAGTTATGTTTTTTCTTTTTTTCTCCCTTTTCCCTTTTCCTTCTTTCTTTTGCTTATTCTTCGTTTATAAATACCTACAATGAGAAAAATATCCGGTTAGATATAATAAAAGAATTGCGCTACTCTTAACAACAGTGGATATATGCATACATCTCATACTAACTGTAGCGATCAATAGTTTTCTCTCGATGCTTGATCTCACAGATGTCGTTACTTGCACGTTCTTACTGGCACATATCGCTCGTGCTGGGATACGCGGAGTCAATATAAAGCAAGATGACACATAATACTAAAATGTCGTAAGTTTAGTGAATATATTTATTTGTATAGTATACTGAAGACACACAGATTGGCTCAGAACAATTGTAAAAATTTACTCGTAAGTTTTCCATGTGTCAATTTTTAATTTTCCTTAGTACACGTAAGAATTAGCACGGTACAGGAATATTATTATTGGTTAGGAAAAGAAGCGGTGTTTTTCGAAATGGACATCATTTTGGCTCGCGGCTTGAGACTCAGCTTTGAACTAAGTAATGCTTCAACGTTGCTGACGAGATACTTTCCCCTGTCAGCATGTTACACATGCCGTGTCAATACAATATGCTGGAAACCAGCATTTCCTGGTAAGCACCGATGCGGATGCGTCAGACACATTAGATAGCGCAGTACATTATCAAGCTTGTTTTACTTGCAGAAAGGTACCTTCGTTACAGAACCGCCTCATGTAGTTCTCTAGGCCTCATAAGTCACAATCTCATATATCAAAGGTCACTGAAACAGAGGGTGAACAAAAATGGTATCATTTTGGCACACTACTCGGACTTGAAGCAAAGTTCTCAGAGTGATTACCAGAAACCTCAAGCAGAACAGAAAATATCAGTATTCCAAAAAATGAAACAAATGACTAAAGATTATTGGCATGTATTAATACCTGTACACATATTGACATCCATAGGATGGGCAGCTATATTCTATACTGCTGTGAGAAAGTATGTTTTAACATTACTGGCATACACATATCATACTTGGACAATTATATGTAAAATCGTGTACTTTCAGCGGTGTGGATGTAGCACAGATTTTGGAATACATGAATTTTAGTGAAAAGTATGTAAATTTAGTACGTAACTCAAGTGCTGGGGACTGGGCCATTACTTATGCACTTTATAAAATATTTACGCCACTTAGGTACACTGTTACCGTTGGTATGTAGTCTTAATACTTTATGTAAATATACTTTGTCTGAACATGAATATACTATACGAACTGATAAAATGCAGGAGGAACTACAATAGCCATTAGGCAACTGAGCAGATTAGGCTATGTAAAGGCACCATCATTTAAGCTTCAATCAGCAGAGGTGAGTAAGGTACCTGAAGTGTAATGACGTCTACTAAGAATGAAGAAATAAATATTTTAATATGTAATTAGCTCGACATCTGTATCTGAATCTCTTTTGTCTGTTTACACGCAAACGTGATACAGCCTGCGCGCAAAATCATGAGTAGGTTACCGATCAAGATTAATCTTAAATATATTATATTGATTTTTATTCCTCTTGCTGTTTACGAGTTGCACTTGTTGCGTGAATAATACATCTAAGATCTTGATTTAGTTAATTTGGGATGTATATACAATCCATAAATGTCTTTCACCGTGTTATAGCCAATACGGTCAAACAAATATGCAACAGAACAGGAGACAAAATTCAAGGCAGAGTGTAAAACAGGTCGACACACAGAACCACCAAAACCATGACGATTCGCCCGCATTATATATCGGAATTGGGCTTGGTGTAGCTCTGATATTTATTATGCGTGATATTCATGTACACATTTCTCGTTGTGAATGTATATTATGTTAATAATAGATGACCTACATCACATTGTTCTGAATTTATTTCTCCAATCTGTTCCTCATTCTGCAAGCATTGTCGATGTGTGTATTAACAATAGATATCAAGACATTGATCTTCTATATATTATATTTAACAATAACTTTGTAAAAGAGATACTTTAATATACGCTTTACAAAAATTTACATAGAAAAATAATACATCGTTTAAACAGAATTATTTCTCCAGAAATTGGGAGTACGATGAAGACGAAATTATGTAGCTATTCTGTATTATGATTTCGTACTCGTATTATGGTGAAGAAAATTAATGTATGTATTGTACAATGTTTTATTTATTGAAAGATTGTCATTTATACATACTACATATGTGCAATTTAAATAGGATTATACTTTTATCTACAATACGCGCGAACTTAAATATACTATAATAATAGAAATAATTACAGTTATTAATGAAGAATAACAATAGTTATTTGGCAGCTCGAGTTGTGCGTCTTTCAATGCTAATAGTCACTTATCATGTATCATGTACATGAAACATATTTTTCCAGGTCTTTGTATCGCAAATACACTAATACTAACATACATCATTGTAACCCTCATAGTATCGTCATATTATATTGTCATATACCGATAAATTTTAATGTTGCGCGAGTCTTCGCGTACACGTAGTATAGTAAACACTATATTTGTCCTAATAAATATTGCAAGTGTGAAATATGAAACTTAAACGACTGATGGAAAAAGTTCGCAGGAATTTGCAAGTTCCGAGATCCATATATTTCCGTTCAGGAATTTGCATTATGATGAACACGATAAAAAGATGTAATAAGAACATGATGGATGTTATGTACATGCATGAAGTATGGAGTTCTGCTTAACTACGAATATAATTATTACTATTATGCTACTATATCACAGTTGCCTGCGCAACTCGTTCATCCTAATGAGACCACTGCATTCAAATGTAATGATCAATGTACGTACGTACGTACAACCATTCACAAATAAATAAGATTCGTATATATTAAATATACTACTTACTTAGTCTTACGTCGGCTTTTGTCTTCGATGAGATAAAAACTAAGTGTGTGTCCTTGCATTCATGTTTATATGCCATGTTTATTGATTAAAATGATACCAAGAGGGCAGTGTAATGATTTCGGTTTTCTAACATCCAGTCTTGTATAGTTATTTCAAAATGACATATTTCTCTTAAAGATCGGGATAGCTAAAATGCTATCTTTTCGATGTTTATAAAAAACAAATCTAATATATGCGATAGTTATAATAGGCTATTATTTCTTGCCGTACATCAATCACGAATATTGCTGTCACAACTATTAACTTCGATATTAATTTGATCAATATCTGCCGCTTTAGGAGAGTATACAGCGACTGTATGAACATGTATCATAAACAGATTAACAAGAACAATGACTTATAGCGATCAGTAAGACGTGATTTATAATTATTGAATCGTCAATCGATTTTCATCTGTGCGAATGTTTTATAATGATCTTTCTCATGCATTCATAGCCGACGCGAATATTCCATTCTTATGCTACACGTGGTTTATTTAATCGATTCCTACGGTATTATCGGATGATCGTTACGTGCGCAGTTTGGAAAATGGAGACCACTGATGTAACTTAGCCCATAAACTGATAGCTGGCCGATACTGGCTGCGGTGCCCTCGGTTGCGTGTGCGATATGCGTTGGATGTGACATGCACGACACATAAGCCTACCGTCGAGTGGATAACACCGCTTATCCGGTTCGTCGGTCAATTGCATACCGCAATCCTCGCAAACGTAGCAGTCCACATGAAAGTCCTTGTCCATGGAGACTACCCGAACCGTTTCCTCAGTTCCCTGACGAAAAATGTCCATTAGACATATATGCTTGACATATGCAAACAAGCGGAAATTAATTTCGTGCGTGCCTACCTCAACCGGTGTGATTCCCTTTCCGCAAGACGCGCATTTGGGCGCGAACATTCTGTGATAATCATTCACGCAGTAAATCTTATTGTCGACGTCGACCGTGAAAGGAACACCATCAAGACACTCGTTGCATACGCAACACCTGAAGCAACCTGGGTGATACGATTTGCCCATCGCTTGCAATATCTATGGAAAGCAGAAGACATTGTTGAATTACAATAAGGAGTTAACTGATGCTAATGATCGTGTCTCGTCGCTTACCATTTCCATGATGAGGTGGCCGCAAATTGCACATTTCTCGGCCGTCTGTTGGAAACCAGAATACTGCAAACAGGATAAGAGTTTTTATGAGTTTGAGGAAGCGATCGAATATCATCTCTATATCACACTATAGCATTTAAACAACTCACGTACCAAATAATCTTCCTCGCAGTAAACCCTCCCATGAACATTGTAGAATGCTTTACCACGGAGCGCTCTTCCGCAGGAACAGCATATGAAGCAATTGGTGTGATAGAGGTTGCCCATTGCTTGACAAGCTTGTCCGGCACCGGTCACTTTTTCGCCGCATGTATGGCAAATACCTATCACCAAAAGTATCGTTAAAATATCGTGCAAATTTATGTCACGTTACAAAAACTAACTAGCGGTTAATTCTTTCGTCATGACATGCTAAGTATATATATTTCAAAACTCTCTTCGCGGAATGATACAAAATAGCAGATTCAAAGTGATTTACACTTGATGACTCATATTGAAGTTACGCCAGCGAATTCTCTACTCAACATTCCTGAAATAGAAGGTGTACGGATAGAGGATTGTGTCACTTCGTAAAACACGAATTCGAACATCATCGCGAAGCACCATAGCGCGCGCAGACCAAGAACATGAGAATTGCGAATTCACCGCCGGAGGATAAAAATACCACGCACCGGCAGAGGCGGAATTGCAACACGTTTATCAGAATCGATTGTCGTCGAGAACTTTCCGGCCTGTTACGGATGAACGAGATCGAATAAGCGAACTCACAACTCTCGATGGGCAATCGCGACCCTGCCATCCTTTAACTGGATAACTTGCACCCACGCTGAGAGCCAGCCGTTTCAATTTTGCAACTTGGTTTCGCTAGACCAGTCCTGGCCGGACTAGAATCCGACCAACGAGTCGGACTGGTCTATCTATAACGAGATTAGTTACCGGCCGACGTAGACCACAGTGTGGCCTCGCGTACAGGACGTTACACGAAGAGTACAGCTTGTCCGCAAGTATAAACGCAACTAAGGGGACATTACGTTCGCCTAAACGCCTGCCACTTCTCGACTGACATTGCTTCGCTCACTGAAGTTCTTACATGCCTGTGTGCGCTCAGTTCCTTATTGTGCGCGTTGCTCTACGTTCACATTCATTTTCAAGAGCTGTCTCTACGTTGTAATGTAATTCTCTTTTACTTGTTTCGTATTGTTTGTCGAATTTTCGAAAAAAACATTTTTCTTTGTATTTTTATTGCAATCATCGTTTTCTCTTAATAAAATGAGAGATACTGTGAATGGTTCTTGTTCCTACTCAATTTTAATAATAGTTTTTATCTCGTTAGTAATACAGATATATTTGACCAAATGCAATGCATTTTTATATTTCTAAAGTATATTAAATGTAATTTAAATTCATTAAATTCTTTATTTGAATGTGATTTACATAAAATAACGTTCTTTTCTGTTAAAAAAAGAAAATAAATACAAGATCTTTTTAAAAACATGACACAAAAAAGTAGAGAAGTACAAAAATTTATCAGAATGGGCGTGTGTTGAAGTTATGAAGTAGTTGATATAATTAGATATAAAATTAATAATATAATTAGGTATAAAAAGGAAAGAGAAAGATAGCGAAAGAGGTAAGAAATTTCATTTCCTCGTTCTGCATCAGGCATAATCTTGTGAACTACGTAACCGCTGAATTGCTGTTGTTATTGCGCTCTCGACACGAGGAAGCCAGAAAAGTGGTCATGTCAGTTGCATGAACATGCGGTGTAATACATCGCATCTATTGGTACTAGTATCAATGCTATCCTAATGCTTTTAAACAGTCGTAAGATTAAAGCAGTCTGCTCGCTTGTGTAGGCATCGTACACGTGTGCATGGCACACACTTGCTCTCGGTTCTTCACGTAGAAGAGATGTAAAGAAATACGTGGGTGGAAGCTAATGCGGTGCGCGAGAGAGTGAATGTCAACGAAGTATCGCGCTAAAAAGTATCCGCGACGCACCGAAACTCGATTCCGTTTTTCGAAACCGGTCTACCGGGAACTTGCGCCGTGGGAATTGGTACGGCATGTTGTCGTGCCCCCCTCTTCCCTGCGCTTTTTATCGTTTCCCAGAAATATCTAAAATTATGAATTCCCTCACGTTAAGGATTCAGCCGTATCTACTATCATACTGTAAGGAATTTTTCTAGTTATTTTTCTAATTTTTCTTTTTTTTTCACACAATATGAGAGACATAACAGGAGCGAGAGTGCAGATAATATCTTTCAATATTTAAACAGATAATTTAGTTGATAATAACCGGTCATGTTTAAAGTGATGAGTTTCTGCACGGAAATGGCGCATGAAGTGTATCGATAAGCGCGGTTTTCTGGAGTGAGTAACCGTATAAACAATATTTTCTTACCGAAGTATTCCCCTTCTTCCTCCTGTTTTTCCATTTCCTCTTCGAGTTGTCTCGTCATCTCTTCTATCTTTCTTTCTGCTTCCGTAGGTCCCTTCAAAAGGTAATTTACAATTTGAGATTTAAGTCGATGACGATTATGAATATCGAGTATGTAATCTAAGTAAAGTGTAAGATACCTAAACTATTATTTCATTTAAACTATTATTAAAACTATATAAAAATAATATATAAACATTTTAAAAATATAGATAGCAAAAAGATTTCATGACTAAAATATCGCGACTGGAATGCAAGTTATTTCTTATCGATGAGCAATTTACTGATTATCTATTATATAAAAGAATTCTCCAGACGAAATCATGACGTTCTAAACTTTGTGCATTAGAGATTAAATGAATATGATCATCTAGCAACGAAGAAATGTACAAGCAAGAAAAACAAGAAATAAGCGATGGCGAATCGTATTTTCGTTTAAAATGTGTGTTAATCTTATCGTCACATAGGTCAGGCGTTATGTAAAGTGCAAGTGATTAAGTCACTGACGTTAATGAGATCATCTGATACATAAGAAGCATGTCTTTGAAATTACTCATGATTTTTGGGAAACATGCATTGTTTTAAAATAGATGAATAACACTGACGAGTATCTATAATATATCTAATAATCTAAATAAGCATTGTTTGCGATAAAAATGCAATTTAAGCGGGGTAGAATTACGGTTCGGTGAATTTGAGATGCATCAGCATTGTCTACCTTCTCTTTCACGTATAAATTTTATATATAGTGTTTATGGCATGCAGCCAAGGTACAACTTGATGTACATTATGATCAACACGTTTCCTTAACCCACTTGATGCAATTCATTTATACACTACTCTCGTTGCTTTCTTCACAAAACATGCAGCATTATTATTACATGAATATTTGATAAAGGCGCAGGAAATATACAAGGAAACATACACATACATAGGGGGTTTTTAAAACGAAATTTGTTACACTAATACAATATCTTTATCTACGTAATCTCAGCAGATTTTTTAAGAATAGTTTTGCAACAATGATAAATTTACCGAGGGTCTGGAAATGACATTGTAGGGTAACAATCCTTTTCCCGGCTTCATTGGTGGACTAACGGATTTTCTCTCTTCCCTCTCCGGCTCAGAAGATTTTTGCAATACAGGTACACCGGCATTTAAAAGTACAGGTCCAGCAACTCCACTAGTGACGCCAGGAGGAAGGCTAGTGATTCTAGGACCAGCATTGATGTCTATTTCATTCGTTGCAGTTGAAGCAGTAGAGACAGCTGTCTGAACTTGTCCACGTACAGGATTTCCAATAAAACTGGATGAAGAAGGCAATCCACGTCTAGATGAATTAGTTATATTTTGTGCAGCAATATCTGATAATATTTGAGCATGTGTTGGACTTGTTTTTGGTGATTCTCTTGCTACATTGTTGTTAGCAATAATGGCTCTGATGGAATCACTTCGACTTGGAGAGTAAAGGGGTGAACTTCTTGTAGTTGCAGGATCTGATATGTCTGATATGTAATTCCTGTCATTTTGTTGCAACGTACCTAATCTCAAGTGCTCTGTCGAGCGATTAGAAGAATAAACAGGAGAATTTCTTGCAGGGAAATCTGATCGATTTTCTTGATGATGATAATTTCTTTCGCCCTGAGATATTGTACGATTTGGAGAGTAACGACATGCTGTTTGTTCTCCTGGACGAATTCCATATACTGGAGAATTTCTAGTTTGTGATTCCCCTGTAAAATTTGTATTTGTAGTTCTTGAAGAAGGTTCAATGTACTGCTTATAATTTTGCGTATTGTCTTGGCGAAATTGAGAAGGTTGATTATTATCAATCTGATTTGTGACACGAAATCCTTGCTGCCCACTCATAGCATTTTCCAATGAACCGCGATAATGATGAGATTCCGATTGTAAGCGTACTGGAGGAGATTCACCGTGATATGGTAAACCAGATCTAGGAGGTTGCTGCTGTTGCTGATCAGAGCTATAATTAAAGCTTCTGTTTGGTGGTTGCAATTCGGAAGGAGGAACATAAGCACTTCTTCCAGCCTGATGATCCGAAGAGGTAGTGGATGAACTTTGTAAGTACCTAGATGCGGATGAATCAAGTGATCGTTGTAAACTTGAACTTTCATAATTCTGGCCACGCATACTTCCACTTCTTTGCTGAGTATATGATAAATTTTGTGTTAGCCCGCGTTGATTCATAGACTGACCCACTTTTCCAGTCATAACAACATAGTCACCGCCATTGATATTTGCTGGATGATAATAGTTTGATGGAACTTGAGGCCCTGGCTTATTTTGCATGTTTTCAGAAAAGTGCACTTCTTGTATATTCTCATATACTGGTGGAGCCTCGTACGGAGGTAATTCTTTTGCCGGTGATACAGTTTGATAACGATTGCCAGTTGGCACTTGTGGTTGAGCTTTTCTATAATTCCCTTCGTAAGAATCACCAACCAAGGAACCTCTAGGACTACTTTTAGGACTTTTTCTAGATTCTATTGAATGATAATAAGGAGGATGTGGTTGAGTCTGCTGTGGAAAATAATCTATATTTTCATAGACAGGAGCTTGTTGATGAGCTCCGCGAGCCTGACTCTGCTGCTGTTGTTGTTGTGCACTAATTTGTTCTATTGGTTTCGGAGTAGCAAATCGTGAAGCAGCTATGATGTTTTCACGTTCATACAACTTATAATCATTCGCGGTTGCTTGTCTAGAAACATCTGAAGAATTGCCTTCGATAAAACTCTCAATAGCACCGACAGGTCTACCAGACGCTCTGGCATCGTTTCTGTTAATCACGTTTCTGGATAGAGGTACTTGAGCCTCAGGTCTGGAACCTGAGACTCTCGTACTTGTCGTACCACCAGCGTCTGCGGTGTCATCCCCAAGATGCAGATAACCTAGCTTTTGTATATAGGAAGTGTCCCCCGAATTGCACATTGGCAACGATTCTTGTTGGCAGGATTCTTGTAATCACCGATAAATCACAATGTCGTTTTATTTCACACGTACACTTCACTTAAACTTCCAAAATTAAAATAGTACCGATGAGTCAAACGCAAAGTGGTTCGACATCGTATATGCGGTATCGTGGCGCAGCTCAGTGGCTCGCTTGTCAAACCGATCTCCCCCGACTGGCTCTCTCTTTCCTCCACTTGCTTCTCTCTTCCTCCTTCAATTCTTACGTGCGCGCTCTCGTAATCTTCTCACGGGATAGCACGGAACCCGAAGTGGGATATATGTTGCGCGTACAGAATCGCCACGAGGCCCTGTTCTTATCCTCAATTTCGGACTACGCCCCTCGATCAAGGCGCCTCGGAGTAGCGTCACTACTCTTCGAATGCCGACACGTTGACCGGCCGCACACCTTGGGCCTCTCTCGCGTTACAATACTGAAAAATCATCACCTGCGAAAATTCATGCGACGGCGCATACGCACGCAGGAACGCATGGATTGATGGTTGATTGTGCTCATCTTCCGTCAAGACAGAAATCTGTAGTATCATTCATTAGTAGTAACAAGTATCATTCATTGAGACTGAACAGTTGCTGTTACTGCTACTAGTCGTGATGTGGCGCTGAAAGTAACTTCCAAGTAGAGATTCTCTACTTGGAGGGTCTCTGCTTTCCAGCACTCTTGCTGCTCAGCCATCTACCAGTAATGAAGAACTTGGAAATCTCCATGGTAACTCAATGAAGTAGTCATCAGCACTGACGCTATCAGCGGTGCGAGGAGAAAGTAAAGAAGTGATGTTACATACTATTTGACCATTTACAGGATTAATTTTTTTATTAAAGACCAAACCATACGAAAGTTGGCGTAATCAGAAAAAAATCGCTGTCCGCTAGCGTTTTTTCAGGAATATTATGACCAGCATATTAAGTAGATATAGCTTCTTATACCCATAGGTAATTTCTAGATTATTTTTATCTTCTAACGACTTTTTGTAATAATTTTATTATTAAAAGAGCATTAGTATCACATACACATTTTTGTAAATTTTCTCATCTAGTTTTATAGTTTATTCTTAGAAGATCTTTCTTTGTCGTCACTCTAAGAATCTGCTTTCATACCAATTAAATTTAATTAGATTTCATGCATGGTCTAAGAAGATAACGATTTCCAGCACAATTGTAGTGGGACTCGAGATTTAGGATAATCAGAGACTTGTGCACAATCGCACGACTCATCTTCGATCGATGAATTCTGAGAAACGGGTCAGCGATGAAGTTAATTGCACATAATATCTTATTTTTTATTTTCTTATTCCTTTACATTAAACTGTAATATTTTCATATGAATGAATTAATTATATATCGTATGCGCTTCATTTATATGAATCGGATATGATCTTCATGTAATACGTAGGCTATAATTCTTGATATCTGAATGCAAGGAATCGATAATATCTTTATTTAATAAATAGTAAATAACTCTTTACGTAAAACATATGTATAAATTAATATATTTACATACATATATGTAATTCGTTATTTTTATTAGATTTTTCTATGATTTGTTTATTAATATAACATTCAGGGCTATAATGGTTGAATTTATTTGAATCATTTGTTAATTAAGTAGAATGAAAAGAGATATTTGCTTTAAATTTGCAATTCTACGTCATCACTACTCATTATTCGATTGCATCAAATTTTAGCAGCAGAAGAATCAACAATCGCTTAGTACTGATTGAAAGGTTTTCGTACATCTGATCTGATGTATGTGACGCGACATCGCGGCAATATTGTTTGCTACAATCGCGTCTCGCTGTCGTCCTACGCAGGAAAGGAACCAACTTTTCACCCGCCGTATATCGCAGCTGTTCGCCGCACGGTGCGATAGCGTGGGTGTCGTGACCTCGCTCAACGAAAACCTTATATTTCCGAAAGGTGAGTAAAAAACACTGACTTCAAGCCCTCTCGTACCACCCACGAGACAGTCGGCACCCACGGTTCGCCAGGCACCTGCGCGAATAGCCAGGCTGCGTTGGCCAATATTGGTTGATCGATCGATCGATACTAGCTCGTGACGCAATCTCGCGTATTCAGGATTCGATTTCTGATTAATTCGCGAATCTCATACAGGCGTCTATCGTTGTCCATATGCTTCTGTTCCCTTCCTGTTGTGCCTATCAATTTGCGGACATCTATCCTGAATAAAGTATTCGCAAATTATGTAAGTAAGCTCTGTGAACACTATTTTTAACAATGGAGAGAATATGTTAAGCTGTAGAAATGTTATTTTTATTTTTGTGTAATAATTTGCCAATGATCTGTCATCGCTGATAGCCTTGCGGATCATGATTTTATCATTTGAGGCTTTTATTGTTTCATTGTTCAGAATGCATAGACGACAGGTCGTTATATTTAATTTTACATTCGCTATTATATTCGCTAGTCTTATCGCTCTAGTCACAACCAAGCGATATTGCGTGAGCGTGCGTATACGTAAAGTGCACTGTAAGACGCATTACGTCCCGAGCGGAAGTGCAGTGACCAACACGCACGACATGGCAACGCATTCCCGTCGCGCCGAGCCTTGTATGACATAAGGCCTAATACACGTGTCACATCAATACAACTGTTGAGGCAATTGTGTTTATAAGAACACGTAGGACACTCGTAGAATCATCCGCCGGTATAATGATATTACGCACCGGAAATGTATTTTCTGTCATATTTCGCGAGTACATGGAAATAGTTACTGGTCAGTAATTTATGAGATAAATTATATATATGTAGTTGCAAATATGTATTCATACATATTATGTATTATTATATTATATTATATTGCATTATAGAATATAAATTAAAAGATTTATACACAGGTCTCTGTATGTACGTGACGTACCTTGTGTTTGCGCGTATATGTATTTCGATATACCGATATATCGATATGATTAGTGTAGAATAATTGTTCACCTGCGTACTCGCGTAGGTATACTATGCATATGCAGTGCTCACGACTTGTTTCTCTGACTTGATAAAGAGAGCTTCCAATGCGGAAATACGTAACATTGATATCATGCTGTAGAAATCATTTCTCTATTTCATTATAGATTTCATAGTAATTATATTGCTCGCCATCGAGCAGCAATTATCGCAATAAATACCATGAGCGCATTGCGTAAAGCAATATTACAGCCGAATCTCTCGAACGAAGAAACAGAGTGTAACGAAAACTAAAAACGTATGCAGGACACGTGATCGTAAAACGCGAATTATGAAATCAATGCTCATCGGTTATGCAGAGTGCGCGAATTTTGACGGTACAGAAATTTTCCCTACGCTCGGCAATCTGATTTACATTTGCAATGACGTTGCATTCCGCCGTCGTGCGTTTTATGCGATCAAATTAAATTCTTGCACCTTTCAGGTTGCCGTGAACGGCGGAAGTCTTTTGCGTTCCAATAGCGACTACACACTAGTGCACGCGTGTGCACGCATTTCCTGAGCGCGTACAAGCGCATACGCTGGTGTCAACCAACACCAACGTGTCGTGTGTGATGCATACCTTGTATCTTGGTTGCTGCCTTGACAAGAATTTGGCTCGAAACCGGTTCATACTCATGAAACGCGCCCCTCTTCGCGATCTCTTACATGCTTCCGCTCCAGGGTTGACTCCAGATCTTCTAATGCAGAGCTCGGCAAGATTTGCACGCGGCAGCCGATTTTCAGCTAGCGCCGCCTCCCGCTATTCCCCTTACCTCGAGCTCCCGCGCGCAGCCTACAAGCTGCTCGAGGCTCAGGACCGTATGACACGCGTGTATCTACATATATTTACAATAGCTTTCCACATCACCCGTGAGGTACTATTATTGACGCGTTTTTTTTTTAAGTGGTATCCCCAGTAGGCCTAATCCACTGATGACTAAAACAACTCTCTAACTAATAAAATAGAAGAATGAAATAACTGGAAACTAGAAGAATGAATTAAATGGAAACTATTCGGGCAATTCAGATTGTGCAGGCAATTTTCGAGATCTTTTAGAGACGAGAGTAGAAACATCGATTTCCATATTGTATGTAGCAAGTCGTATAAGACGCGGTAAAGAATCATCACTTAAAGACCGTTTTTCGTTTTTTATCAATTTCATTTTCGAAAATGAAGTTTCACATAAATATGTGGAACCAAACATGGAATAAATTCGAAGACCAAAATTTCGCAGTTTGGGATATGATGATTCTGATAAAATTTTATAAAAATCAGCCCCGGTTTCTTTAATCGTTTTCAGGGAAATATCAGTGTGTAAATCACACAATTCATCCTCCAAATCAAAATGTTATTCAGTGCAAGGAGCATTCCTCTCAGTGCAAAAATCAGTTTTTGCACTGAAGGGAATGCTCCTTGCTTCGTCAAGAGTTAAAGAATTATCGAAAGCTTTCACTGTTTCGATGATGCAATTTTTTACAAAAGTACCTTCGGTAAATGGTTTCGAATTTTGTGCTATAAGCAAAGAAATAGCATAAGAAGCTAATAGGGATTTTTCAGAAGAAGAAGAAGATTTAGGAGAAGAAGATATTACACCTTCTTGATATATTAATTTAGTCCTTCGAGGATATTTAATTTCTCTGTGTCCGAATAATTGGAATATTGGACTGAATGATGACATCTGAAATGCCTCTGTATTGAAAACTTTTTTATTACAGCAAATTCAAATCCACAAAGCAAACATATCGTTCGATTAGAAATGCGATCGCTATATCATTGTCTCTCTGCGACAGTCTCTCTCGCCAGCGTAACAGTCGTTGCCGGCAATTGTTTTTAACGTTTTCCAACGGATATCATTTATAAAGCAGTCAGAGCAGCGGATAGCAGCGAATAGCAGCGGATAACAGTGGATAGCATCGAATAGTAGCGAATAACAGCAAGTATTAGCAGTAAATAATTTGTGCATTTTCTGAATTTCATGATGGATCATCAAAAGTATGCTCAAGAATTTGACAAATCTTGGGAAACTAATTATTTCTTTAGCTACATTTCTAATTGAACGATATGTTTGCTTTGTGGATTTAAACCTGCCGTAATAAAAAAGTTTTCAATAGAGAGGCATTTCAGATGTCATCATTCGGTCCAATATTCCAATTATTCGGACACAGAGAAATTAAATATCCTCGAAGGACTAAAATTAGTATATCAAGAAGGTGCAATATCTTCTTCTTCTGAATCTTCTTCTTCTTCTTCTGAAAAATCCCTATTAGCTTCTTATGCTATTTCTTTGCTTATAGCACAAAATTCGAAACCGTTTACCGAAGGTACTTTCGTAAAAAATTGCATCATCGAAGCAGTGAAAGCTTTCGATAATTCTTTAACTCTTGACGAAGCAAGGAGCATTCCCCTCAGTGCAAAAACTGTAACATCCAGAATTACTGATATCAGTAATTCTATAAAAGAAAAATTACAAAATCTTTTGATTTCATGTAGATATTTTTCTTTATGTCTCGATGAAAGCACCGATATTCGGCATAAAAGTCAACTGAGTATTTTTACTCGAATCGTGCAAAACGATTTCTCTTATGTCGAGGAGCTTTTAGATTTCGTTCCTTTACATGGCACAACAACGGGTCTCGATATTTTTTTAGCTGTTGAAGATTCACTTAAAAAATTGGGAATTGATTTTAGGAAATGTTCTTCGATTACGACTGATGGCGCAAAAGCGATGACAGGTTCAAAAATTGGTTTCGCTGGCCAATTAAAGCAGCGTAATATTAATATCCCAATTATACATTGTATAATACATCAGGAAGCATTAAGTGGCAAAGTAGTAAAATTATCAACAGCTATGGAGACCGTAACTAAAATAATTAATTTAATTAAAGGTGGACAGAAATTCCTTAATCATAGAAAATTTCAGTTATTTCTTCATGAACATAATGCTGTTCACACAGACATCCCTCTTCATTGCCCAGTACGTTGGCTTAGTGCTGCAAAATGTTTGGAAATATTTTTTGCGATAAGAAAAGAGATCTTCCTTTTCTTGCAAGAAATGAACAATTCTAAATTTCAGGAATATATATCGCTTTTGGAAGATATCATATTTCTTTCTGAACTTGCCTTCATTACTGATATAACTAATCAACTTAGGCTTCTCAATCTAAAACTTCAAAAACCGAATCAAAATATTTCCCAATTAGTTAGTCACGTTGATTCATTCCGAAGAAAATTACAATTATTTAAATCTCATTTAAATAATGATATCTTTCATTTTTTTCCTTCTTGCCAGATTCTTCTCGAAGAACACGGCAGTAATTGTAATTTTAAGGAACATATTTCTTTCATTGATTGTCTTATAGAAGAATTCGATACACGTTTTACTTGCTTTGAAAAACTTCGAACCGAATTAATTCTTTTTGAGAATCCCCTTACAGCGCCAATCGAAGAACAACACCTTGATTTGCAGGATGAATTATGTGATTTACACACTGATATTTCCCTGAAAACGATTAAAGAAACCGGGGCTGATTTTTATAAAATTTTATCAGAATCATCATATCCCAAACTGCGAAATTTTGGTCTTCGAATTTATTCCATGTTTGGTTCCACATATTTATGTGAAACTTCATTTTCGAAAATGAAATTGATAAAAAACGAAAAACGGTCTTCTTTAAGTGATGATTCTTTACCGCGTCTTATGCGACTTGCTACATACAATATGGAAATCGATGTTTCTACTCTCGTCTCTAAAAGATCTCGAAAATTGCCTGCACAATCTGAATTGCCCGAATAGTTTCCATTTAATTCATTCTTCTAGTTTCCAGTTATTTCATTCTTCTATTTTATTAGTTAGAGAGTTGTTTTAGTCATCAGTGGATTAGGCCTACTGGGGATACCACTTAAAAAAAAAACGCGTCAATAATAGTACCTCACGGGTGATGTGGAAAGCTATTGTAAATATATGTAGATACACGCGTGTCATACGGTCCTGAGCCTCGAGCAGCTTGTAGGCTGCGCGCGGGAGCTCGAGGTAAGGGGAATAGCGGGAGGCGGCGCTAGCTGAAAATCGGCTGCCGCGTGCAAATCTTGCCGAGCTCTGTTCTAATGTAAAAGATATAATTAACTCTAACTTGCCCAGGTGCTTCCGTTACTTCGGCATTTTGATAATTGGGTACCATTGAGGACTTCCTTCGATTAAGAATGACAAAAAATTTATCACGCCTGCGAAGAATGGAAGGAAATGACAAAATTGGATTTACTGATATAATGATATTGACGATATGACAAATTCACATCTCTTTGGGAAAGAAATCTTCGTCTTTCTCATCGTGAAATTTATATAAAAACAAAAATTAAAATACAATGTATTGAAAATGTAGAAATAAAGTATTAAAGGAACATTAGTTTCAATCTATTAAATTTTTAAAACATTCTATCTTAACAATTTAATTAAATGATTTAACGAGTAATTTATACGCGTTATTATAGTTAGAGATTACATAATCTCTTTAACAAGGGATGTATTCTATTCATTAAAAACATTGTTAATTAAAACGGATTTATGCGAAATAATATGCTTCCGAATAATGCGCGAAATTAGCTTCTGACGTTAATGAAAATAGATATTGTAACAATGTAAAGGATCGAGTTTATGCATTCCAACTGTGTATGTACATCTTTATTGATAAACCTTCACTGCAAGTGTCCGAAGAAATAATCCTGAGACACATCCAGTATCCACGTCCGCTGTTCCCATCCATTTCTGGGAGGACAATAGGCTCTTCTGACAAAGAAGAGACCGCTTTCCTTTCTCAGAGCTCTGCACGAGCTAGAGCCACAACCGGCTGGCTTTTGATCGCTGCGGTCTTAAAACCAAGAGCAAATTGCTAATGAAATAAGCGACTAATGAGAAAAATAAAGACTACAGAAATTTATTAATATATAATAAATATCACATTTTTTAATAATATTGAACACTAAACCGCGTTACAATTAACGCTTGATATAAATTGTAATTTTTATAAGCTGATATTTTAATGGAAATTTATTGCTTTATGAAGTTAATCAAATATCATTTAAAACCAGCTTGAATGACATAAAAGATCACAAAATTGGGGATTACCTGAGAATGCGGAAAATAAGAAGGGTACATCTTCGCGCTTCTAGAAAGGTGATGCATATATGTTATGAAGACTTAATTTGGCTCTCTCACGCGACTCAGGAAGGCCGTTATACGAAGGACGCTTCCCACGTTATTATATTGTGGCAGATGTGCGGTACCTTCTGTTTATTTCGTTCGGACGTGTACATCGTAATACGGTCAAAACGGCGTTGTACATATGCAGATGGGTGAGATGGGTCACGATTTTATCAGTCAGTGCGGATTATTGTGTTAAATTCATGGAGATGTTCCACGAGGTCGTCAACATTCGGCAAATTAGCTACGTTTTAGAGTTTACGGTTTCTTTGAATGCGGTAACTGTTAAAGTTCCACTTGCGATATGAGATAACCGTGAATTGTCAATTTTCATCTTACTTTTTTGATTATAATGTTGTTGAAGTTATTAAGAGTTGGAATATGTCAATCAGATTGATACGTCTTTCGTACAGTTGTCATCAATGAAGATATAGCAGAAGAATGTTGAAAATGAGATAATGTAGCTTGTATATGTGTAAGATCGGAAGAATGTGATGATTGAGAATCGATGAGAGGAGTCTCGGTTCGTCGAGATCATACGAGACGGTCACGCACTACCAATTCTATGGTATGAGTGTCGAAACACTCTGGAAAGTCTAGAATCTGTCGTCAACAGATTTTGGCTTCTAGATACAGAAGATTTATGATAAAACATAGAAAACAAATAAGATCATTTAATTAAATTGTAATTTAATTTTTGTACTTAATCAAAAAATTAAAAATCTTTTTGAATAAGTTGCTTACAGAAATTTTGCGTGATATATGTAGGTTAAAAGCTAGTCGTAAATATCTTAATAATGCATATTGTTTATTTAAATGTAAAGACAATCAAGTGCCTATCGTGTATACTCCTAGAATGTTCTGCTTTCTCTTATTTTTTATTTATCATTACTAGTTAAATCAAAGAAGATTATAATTTTTCTTATTCGTTTTGCTGGAACATAAATCATAGATTACGAAAGAAAACGCGCGGAAAAACCTATGCCTTGTCCACCGGAAATATTACATTTACACGAAATGCAGGTGCAATATTCTCAGAGAGTCGAGCGAATGCTTTGCCGGAACTGCGTAACCACGCCACGGTGAAAACTCGATCGTAACTTCATATCCTGAAATTAAGCAGCGGCAATTAACGTGTTCTCGCAAAATATGCGGGGAACGTGTTCTAGAGTTGCTCGAACGCGATAGGAGATTACCAATGCTTCGTATATGCTCGATATCTATATCTTATTATATTTATCAGTTATGTTGTAATTACATCTTCCGTTATTATTCCTCGTGTGAAATAGAAATCGGCGTCATTGTATCGCTTCCAAATATGGTAAGAGTAAGAAATGTACAGCATATAACTTTTTTAACCGAAAATATGTTTTTGACATTTTCAAATATTGACACATTAATAAAAGTACACAATATAAAAGTACGATCAGAGATTTCCAGGAATTTGCAAAATACATGTCTGAATATTGAGAAAGTGTTGAATTAGAAAGTATTACTCAGAAAATATAGTTCTGCAAGAGATTGGGAAATAACAAGATTGAGACGGTAATGTGTCCCCAGAATCTGATTTCGATGAATGTTGCAAAGATCCTTGGATAATGTAGCTAAAACGATAAAATATACGAACTAAAATATATAAGATTATGACTCAAAAGTTTTTTTAGTTGAAAATATAATAAAAGAAAATGTGTGTGTGTGTGTGTGTGTGTGTGTGTGTGTGTGTGTGTGTGTGTGTGTTACATACAATTTAGATGTTTGATAAAGAACTTTATTAAAGTAAAAAATGTAATTGTCCATAATACATATGTATACAATTTGAATTGTTGAATAATTTTTTCTTTTTCTTTTCGAAAGAATCGAAAATTTATTCATTTGGTGATATCGAACGAATTATCTCAAAGATCTTACGCGCAATCGATTTGATTCAGGCCAACTTGAGAAATGTTCGACTCATCTCGAGAGAACAAGACTTTCTTGTAGTTGCAACTCGCTGCGCGGAAGAACCCAGTTTTAAACGTAAGATTGTCGATGTTGATTAAACCTTTCCGGGAAGTCTCTCTGATAATACCTTTAACTGATCATTATTATATTAAGAGAATTATTAAATCGGACGTCGGAATTTTGATATCTTGAATGGATTCATAAATTAACTAAATATACTGTTATTAATCATACATGTAATACTAATCTAGATATAATTATATTACATTTATGTATATATAATTTGCATGCACAGTTTGCAAAGTTCATTGCAAAATAAGAGAGAAACACAAGTATAAAATTTTATCATCTATATACATACATTAGTACATCAGAGATAAAATAAATAATTATAGAAAAGAAACGTGTGTTAACAGTTATGCAACTTGATTCTGCACAGATGCAAAATTCTTTTGTAAATGTTGGGAAATTTTATACACTTCCGCTAGCGTATCTAATCTATCGCGTATTGCATGAGTTGCGCGAGTACATCTTGAGCTGCATTTCTAATGATTTAATTATATTTTTTAACTACAAACAACAGCAGGAAAATCAGTTGAAAGTATGATAAATGCGTTTGTATATTATACTGTAATAAGCGCGTACTTTCTTATTTCCTCTGTTTTTAACTTGCAGCTCAACCTGCAACTTTATATTGCAATCAAAAATTAGCCTTTAATTAGCCTTGAAATTATTGTATTTTACAATTGACATCTGTAATGACGTATTCTCCTTTATTACTATTTACACATACACGTAAGAAGAAAAATGTTGAAGAAAATTTACATAATACTGTGAGAAAAAGAAGTTTCAATATATTCTGAATTTCTAGAAATCGTAAAGTGGAGTATACATTATTCAAGGTAAAAACAACACATTCTCGTAAGTTACGAATCGATTACATCAATATGTTAACGAAATGAATCGATGACGCATGTGTAAATCCCAGAACTTACAGCAATTGAGCTTGTTCCGTGAACAGTAAAGCTTTTACCTATTATCACAATTTTTATATTACTCCAAATATTTCTTTAACTTATTTTAAATGCTTATGAACTTTGTTTAACAATTAGTTAAAAGCAGTTACCGAGCATTCAAGTATATTATTTCATGGTTTTGTATGTCATTGAACTAACGTACGAACATACTTTATCCCTGTTTATTGATAAAATTTACCTATTTTCTAAAAATAAAATAGATTTTATAATGACAATTTATTATATACAGGGTGAGGCACCTAAAACAGGCCACCTGAATATCTCGGCTGTTATTGATGATAGAAAAAAATGTGTCAGACCAAACTTGCATGGTTTCGAGGGACATATAATTTGTTCTAAATAGTTTTTTATTAGGTGAACGCATAGAGGTCGTATGAAGGTCAACTTCGTTTTTTTTAAATGGTATAATATTTTTTTACGCACCATCTAGTAGAGCGTTTGAAGATGCGCACATTGATTTACGGGTTAAAATCATTCAAGGTCACTGAAGGCTAAAATTTCTAAGTGCTAGAACTTTTTCATTTCTGAATTTACGGTATTTTCAATAGCAAAGAACTCTAGGCAATATAAAAAATAATGATATCATCAACTCAGAACTTCTCGGAAAAGAAAAAATTTCTAACAGCTAGAACTTTTTCATTTCTGAATTTACGGTATTTTCAATAGCAGAGAACTCTAGGCAATATAAAAAAGAATGATAACAACTCAGAACTTCTCGGAAAAGAAAAAATTTCTAACGGCTAGAACTTTTTCATTTCTGAATTTACGGTATTTTCAATAGCAGAGAACTCTAGGCAATATAAAAAAGAATGATAACAACCCAGAACTTCGCGGAAAAAGAAAAAATTTCTAAGGGCTAGAACTTTTTCATTTCTGAGTTTACAGTATTCTTAATAGCAGAGAACTCTAGGCAATACGAAGTAAATTATTTTCCCTTGCAGTTGGCCTTCAGTGACCTTGAATGATTTTGATCCGTAGATTAATGTGCGCATCTTTAAACGCTCTACTAGATGGTACGTAAAAAAACATATCATACCATTTAAAAAAACGAAGTTGACCTTTATATGTCCTCTACGCGTCCACCTAATAAAAAACTATTTAGAACAAATTATGTGTCCCTCGAAACTATGCAAGTTTGGTCTGACACATTTTTTTTATCACCAATAACAGCCGAGATATTCAGGTGGCCTGTTTTAGGTGCCTCACCCTGTATAGTTCAGATATAAATAACGTAAGATTATCCAGTGATTTATTATTGTTTATCGATGTGTCCATCGATATCCATTGTTCACAGAACACAATTAGAACGTTGAGCAGTG
The DNA here is from genome assembly GCF_003672135.1 of Ooceraea biroi. Lineage (NCBI taxonomy): Eukaryota > Metazoa > Arthropoda > Insecta > Hymenoptera > Formicidae > Ooceraea > Ooceraea biroi. The sequence continues at coordinate 7,046,030 of NC_039512.1, forward strand.
AATTGTCCCTGAACGTGACAAAATGCATGGCTGCACAGCTTGACACGCGACCGTCGTCATATAAATTTTGTTTACAATAGATTATAAATACTTATTTCACTTTGTATAAATCATGTGACTATCCGGCGATAAATCGCAACTGAGATATTATCATTAATTCTTATATAACATTCTTTGCGATCAAGATAAAAAAAACTTAATGTTTAAGAGAAAAAGAGCTGGATAATTTTAATTAACATACCAGTCTCTCAATCTCGCGACTTTCTCTTTGCAATTATCACGACAAAGATTTTCTCACCGTTAATATTAAATTGAATTCGGTTGAAATCATGAATTCCCGGTCGCATTGTTCTTAACGCGGTTCTTCACTTCGTTAATGTGTCTTCTATTAAGAGAGGTTCAACAATGAACGATACATTATAGCAACTATCTTAGCTATCTGGTTTCTACATTACCAGTACTACAGTATCTACATTACTACAATTTTAATTGCAGTTCGGTATCATGTAACGAGTTGTTTCGACAATTACAATTATTCTTTATAATATGGATTTCAAACCAATATTATTTTATTTTCTTTGAAAACTAACAGAACGTTTTATTATAACAACAGATATCATCGATTTTTTTATTTAAAATAATAGAAATGATTACATCAGATTAAGGAGAAAGTTTAAAAGGATGGAAAATGAGAAAAGCGAAAAAGTTTATTGAAGATTACGCCAACGATCTGGAGGACTAATTGGTCTTACTGTAATTAACACTCTTCTTAATTATTCAAGCTGTTTGTGCAGACGCAAATTTCTAAGATTCGTTTGCATAAGCCCATTGCGATAGTACGTGTTAATTTATTCGTTTGTATCGCTTCATGTAATTCCTTCTATCACACCGTACCGTTAACTCCCAGAGCGATGTAGCGTATCGTACGTTTTTTGGCTGTCGCTACGAGCATTGCTACCAATTGCTAAAATCGTTCTTCTCTCCGTTCGGCGGAAGTTCTGTTCCCGTTCCTCGGTTTACACGCGAGCCTCGCCTCGCTCATTGCACAATATTTCGTATCTATCCCACCGCAACCGTGTCCTTTGTCGTAGACGTCTATCCTGCGTGGGTACATGAGTACAATCCAATAACGCAAGTGCGTAAACGCAACTTAGGCTGACGATCGCTAGCGCAATCCTTGGCGAGGCACGAAATGATAGTAGGAAGTTGCGACAACTTTGATTCCGAGATTCCGAGATTTGTGCATTAATTAAAGATAATAACCATTTATAGTGAATATACATGTACTAAACCTGTGTTAAGGGATTTCTACTATATCAATTGTTTCATTTCAATAAAGAAAAATTGCAAAATCGACCTAATATATTGGTGTAATTAGTGAGAAATTATAATGTATGCGAATTAGAAAGGCGTAAGAATGCAATGTAGGATACATAATTGCATGTCACGAAACGAGATTAAAGTTGTCTAAGAAAATGGCAAATTTTCATTTGTTTCGTTACGGTTTGATAGGTGTGGTTCCGCCGGAAGTGGAAGCGAATTAAGTGCCGTCGTGCCGGAAATGCATGGTAAGATCACGTGAAACAGATCAGGCAGTCATTGTTCATCACGAAATCGCGGCCGTGTTGTTCCGGAAGTACCGAAACGTTTCCGCAAACGAGTAAAAATCTTTGACAAGGATGATCCAGTCTTAATGAGTTAGAAAGCAACATTGCGAAAGAAGATTCATTAAAATTACAGCATGCATTCACTAATTAAATTTCTAATCTAGATTGATTGTTTCTCCTATATCTGATATTACATTTTTTAACTCTCGTAGCTAAAGATTAGAAATTACGTATCTATGATAAATAACAGCGATTTTAATAGAGTATAATTATACACATATTAATTATATAAAATAAAAGATAAGATTAGTAAATTGATAATAACAGCCGGTGGAACAACAAAATTGAGCTAAAAACTAAGAGTTAAATAATAAAATGGACAAAAACTCTAATGATTATGAATTTAAAAGATTTTTCCAGTAAAAATACAGCTATTGAACAGAAACATAATTGCATCCTGGCAGTCAAGACATTTCATGGCATAACAAGTAAATGGGAGTATGTCAGTGAACGAGTTTATGTTAAAATCCAGTTGTGTGTGTGGATTCCTATCCCATTCACTGTTTTTACCATATCAGACGTAAGAATGTAATATGAGCAGAAATATAGGATATATGTAATTAACTTTATGCTCGATTATGCCACAGAAATACGATACGATATAACACTTGTATGACTTCGCATGTATTCCAGGATACCGTAACGCGATTCCGCTATTATTTCTTATATCTCACGAAGCTTCGACTTTTTCCGCGAACGTGACTATCAATCCGTCGCTTCATCTTTCATCACGGCACGTTCTGTATAATCATATCGAAGTACTTTATCACGTGAAAACACGGGACTAATGGTCCGTGTTTGCACGCGTCGCTCGTAAGGGTAGAAAGTGCAATGTTCGGCCGCGCCTGGATAAGGGCGCGGCTTTTGAGGGTGCGGTGTTTGCTGCACGGCATGTGCACGTGTAAGCACCCTTATTTTTCATCCTCGTGACAGCACGGTGGGGCCAATTTAATTTAATGTCATTTTCTTAATAACTACTAATCAAAAATGTTCCAACAATAGAGTCTCTATAATTACAAGAAACTTATCCTATTAGTTTTTATACATATGTTTTGAGACAGCTATTTTCAAAAGTAAAATTTTTAATTTTACTAATATGGTAATATAGGTAACGTCTGTATTTTTTAATTAATATCTTAATAAGAAAGTAATAGCTAATATTTTAATTAATTAATCTTGAGAAATAAATGGACTCTTGGAAGATATAACTCAGATTAAAAAATGACAAGCACATAGTTAATATTCGCATAATATCTCGTTAAATCGATTAGTTATCGAGTTTTAGAGACTGCTTAAGTTATCTACAGATAATTACGACCTGACACAAATTATTTCTGAAGAAAATAATATAAGATGATCATCACCATTTTACCACGAGACCAATCTTTACATTCTTCATATTTTTTTCAAGTAAAGGGTGCAATTTTGAGCTGTCAGAAGTGGAGGATTAATGGAGGGCATCGTGATTTGAGGGATGACTGGGCTATTTGTACCAAATGTGGCAATTTCGTACCCTAGGATGTATAGGATATAACACGAAAATGACGATTAACTAATAAGTCACACCTAGCTCATGATTTGCGTTTTTGAGTTTCATCCTTTCTTTGTCTATAAAAACTTAATGAACAGAAAAGTAGATCCTTATACTTTATTAAGTTGATATTACATTATATTATATTATTGCACTTGTTTAAAGAAACATTTTTAATTTCAATATAAATATACATATATATACAATACATATTGTTTATAATGACACCATCTCAAAAGCGCAATAGTGTGTTGAATATACTAATTTTTATTAAGGAAAGAAGTGGTAAGTAAGCTTTTCGTACAAAAAAGACTTTGTGTTCTACTGGAGGCAAGATAAATACATATATGTGTGAACGTGAAGTTTCATATACGCGACTGTTGGACAGATTTGATTCTCGGGTGCCATATAACACTTTTAATGTTTGCTAACTCTCGTGTTATCGCGCACGTAACGTGAGATCATAAAGTTAGCTTTTATATTTATTTTTCTTCTCACCCTCTCTCTTATCAATGAAAAAACCACTTTTAAATCCTTTAAATATGATACCAAAACAAGCCAACATAAAAGAATATAAAATAAAGAATAAAACATTTCATAAAATAAAAATTACTTAAGTTTATAATAGATAACTATTGTTTATTTTAGGAGTCACGAATATACTGACATATATACTGACCGCGATTGATGTATTTTAATAGCAGTTCCATGATGCAGCAAGGTCCAGCTTCCGTTCTGTGTGACGGAGCTCATTTCCGGAACTGTTCCATGCTCTACGTATTCAAAGGGGAACTCCACGAGTATTGTCTTTCCCTCTTTGTTCAATCGACCACTTTAACCACTATTTCCTATAGATGTTATTTACATCATCCAACTACTTTTAGTAGCATATACCTTGAATTAAAATTTTTCCGAAACAAAGAAAATAATTATGTTATTCAAAATTTTAATAGTATTAATAGTATTAACAGTAATTATTCGGGCGAATTAATAGTAAAACTTTAAAAACTAATATTAATCAATTTAAAAAAGAATTATTACAAATCACAATCTTCTGAATATGTGTGCCATTCGAACTTGCATTTATCATTAAATATTTTATTCTTTATGTGAAAGAGACTTTCTTTTCCCTAAATTTAAAGCATAAAGTTTGTTACTGTAGCAATATTCCATTGTTCCTATATCCATTGAAATTTGAAGTTACAGTAATTTAGCCCTTTTCTCTTCCGGGATGTGCATTTCTCTCCGTGAGACATCGTTCCATTCGCAGTTTAACTACGTAGGTCACTGAAATTGTTGGCTCCCAAGGTAAAAATTATTTTTCAAGCGATAACATTCGGTTACGTCGATCTTCGGTTTCGGCGGACTGACGGCCAACAGGTTCGCCTTCCTGACAAGGTGAGATACATGCCTCTTCTCGTTGTATCCCTTTACCTCGTGCACGCATACACGCAGATCAGCACTGTACAGGTGCAGGATGGATGCACGTCTGGAAAGAATCGCACACACATGGAGGAAGAGAGGGCCTCGCCTGTGGGAAAGTAACACCATGGGATCCACCCGGCTGGACCACTATACTACCAAAGTCCCATAGTATATAGTAATCGTGTGTATACGACATTCCGTCATGCTCGTCGTGCTTGCTGTTCGTGTATGTACATCGGCTAAAGTGACATGGTTCTGATGTAGTTTTGATCGTTTTTATTTTAAGTAACTTAGTTAAATTGTATGGCATTATAGGCAAGAGTATGATAGACCTGAATAGGTCTCATAAGTAAACTATGGTAAACTAGGTACTTAACGATAATGCTATGCAATCTGTTCGACATTGTTACGTCACTTAAGTTAAAAAATGTGATTACAACGTTTCATTGAAACGTCGCAGTGATTAGATTTTTAGATCTTCAATCATTCTGCCTCAACATTAGATATATAATAACTGTTTACCTTTTATAAGAATATTTTTATAGGAGAGTTAAATAAATGTTGAATTAAATCCCGATAATTGAATACTAAAGTACGTATAATTGATCATAGTAAATTAATTAAATTTAATTAAATATTTAAGTACTTTTCCAAAATACTTAAATATAATATTTAAATCTCCTGCCTCAGGATATTCCATTATCTCAAAGATTCTATCTATCCTTTCAAATTATTCTATCGCCATCGATAGAATAATTTGAATTTCCTGAATTATACCACACACGCGTGTAATATAAATCTTTTATATCTTCCATGGTAACAGACGACAGCGTGGCGCCCGTGAGCACGAAAATATTCGTCACGAAAGCAACTTGGCTCGACAGGTCGACGCTCGTAAAGTCGTGCCTCCATGATGAATTGCCATTCGGCAAATTGTGTATGTAAATGTGTATCAGGTAGCCTTTACTGATTACCGTGTCTCCTCTCTAATCGACCCCATAATCGATGGACAAAAAGTCAATAAAAATGCACGTAATGTAGACACATTACGTAGCCTCTGCTGATTGACAAAAAGTGCGAACGACGTGTCGAATTGATTAGAGACTGTAACTGATTGTTTTGTCAATCAAGACGTCAAATCATTTTAGCGCAATTCCATAAGACAAGCAATAGAATTTTTTGTATTTAGTGTTTAACGATCAGTTTCACGGATAGAAACACGGCTTAAAGTACATTTCGCGTGTCGGCGATAAGCCTGCAGTGCTTTGCAACACCCTACGCAAGTACATACCTACATACATTTCGCATTGCCGGTCGCCGCCGCGTGCACTCGCGAAGCTTATCTGCCGATTGCAGCTGCAATGCCGGCACGGACGGTGATCTAGCTTGGCGGAGCTAATTGAATTTTCTCCCTGAGATTGTCGTGAGCGAAGCCAGAGCTGTTGGTAGAAGAGCCTTTCACAGTGGGGCCCCTTGTGTCCGCGACAAAAGGCACGCGTGTTGCACGACCGAATCGCGATAGTACGCGCGGCTGCAGCCGTGAAACTCTCCCGCGTTGCAGCATGCCGCAATCTTGCGCCGCGCCGGCTTGAGACCAAAGTTGCCAGTGCATTTCTTACGGACGTGCCGCTGTTAGACAAGCGACGTTTTTCCAGTGACCGCCGGCTCTCGACCTCGGCGGAGTCGATGAAAAAAATTGAAGAAACCGAATGCCGCGTGTACGATATGCGTTTGTTGGCAAAATCGCGATTACTGCGAACAGATTCTGCAAAATGTCCAACAGTTAAATCGCATCGATGAACTTTAATCGCACTTCGATCGCGCTTCTTTTTATTTCGATACTCTCTAGGGTTTATGTTGTCAAGTGTTATATCATAATTGAAGCACAATTAAAGAAAGCTCGATTCATCGTGATAGACGTAACATTATAGGTAATTTGCTAAATTTCCACTCAGATTGCGATGTATTATTTTCAAAGACACCCTCTATTTTGTTGACACGCCTTCGCGTCTGAGATTGGCCTCGAATTACATATGTCGACCACCCCACGTTGCACTCGGCTGCACCGTGAATGCCACCCAAGTGCCTAATCACGTGTTCTTTTTTTTTCTGTGCCTACACCTTCCGAATACCTGCGGACCGATCAGTAAAGATGCTTTCTTCCAAGCGGAAAATCCATCATCATAAGAGCTTTCATAGAGAAATGCAGCACAGTTGCGATGTCGGAAAAGTCGATTATGACACGTAATATACCGGAAGATGAAGATTTATTCATGCATTGTGTACAAGAATAAGCATAATTGCGTACGTGCTGATGTAAATGCAGATATAACGCTCTGATTTTGATCGTGGAATATAATAGCGGCTAGGTCGCTGTAACCCGTTTTCCTCGAATCTACGAATTTCTCAGTCGCCAGCCTCATTGTTTTAGGTGCGCTAGGTGTGCATATCGTGCGATATAACGAGTTTATTAAAGGAATCGGAAGGAGAAGCGTACACACAGCACCATTGAGTTGCTCGAGCCGACTCCCACGTACATCGCTCACTTTTCCCTCGCAAAGACGTAAGCCCTTCTTTCGCTGATGTGAGTTCGACGCCCATGCAGTCGCTCGTCGGGTGATCACGTAGGACGCACCTTTCTCGCGTTTTATTTTTTCTTTCTCTTCTTTTCGAATGTGGCAGGTACAGGCGCGTACGTAAAATATCGCCGCGAGGTGGAAGGAATGAAGATTTGTTGGTTGAGTTGCGAGTCAGATAAGCGGTCCACGGCTTCATGAATGGATCGCTTGTATATCAACTAATCTTCCTTGTTGTTATCTGAGATACGCTCATCAGTTTCAATATTATTGGTATAATAAGGCTATTTAATTTTTACGATAAATGGAAAAACAAAAATATTTTCTTTGCAAGGTTGAATGCATTATAACTATTCAAGTAGCCGAGGTACGCTAAGTCTCATATTAGATTTCATTATTGTTCGTTTTCGCGGAATTTCTTGTCTCGCAAGTGCAAATAAAGAAATCGCGAAAGAGATCACGAAAGTACATAAGATGGAAGTTACATGAAAGAAGTGTGGAGGGGGATTCATGTTAAGGAATTATATGACGTGTATGTTATTATAAATTGCTGTCGCAACACTCTGGTGATTCTGTGTTGATCGCCTTAACGATCACCTAAATGAGCACGCGTTACCACCTTCACGTGATGGCTTCTTACCGCAGTCTCCACATCATGGAGAATCTTGTGCGCGAAATAACTAATAGAAAATAAAATTGCCGGACGTGCTTATCCGTAACGACCTAGCGAGGGACCTATCGGACTCTTTCCCCACGGTATACGACTCGTCAGTTGCGATATATGCGCGCGTATATAGCTCGCTTTCAACAATGCAACCCGGAACTTGTTGTGCGTCACGTAACAGTTGGATCTTAATTTATTTTTCTAGTAAAGCAATTGCAGATCGCCATACGGACTTAAAAAAGAGAGTGCTTTCTTGAATTCTCCAACTTGAATAGTCACCTCCATAAATCATTTCGCGTGATAGCACATATGCCACAACTTTCGTAATTATCTTCGTAATTATAGTAATCTCACGATCAATGCAATAGATGGGACTACAAAAGATCTCAAAATATAATATGAAAAAATATTTATCCGTTGCAGGAAAGTGGTGATTCTAAGTTACATTATTTGAAATCCTGAAGAAAAAAGATGTTAAGCACGTCAATATTCATCAATATCATACTCTTCATTACTCCAAAAAGGATACACATCCGCAATAACTGATATATTCAAAAATCGCAAGATGTCCATCTTGTACGCGCGAATTCAATTTACGATAGTCATCGGTCATCTCTCATATCGTAAAGCGGACTTCGCGTTTCACGAGTTTCACGTTTTCCTGGCCGCGACGTAAGGAAGAGTCCTGGAGCGAGGGAATAGAGCCTGTCTCCTTACGAACGGCTGATTCCGTGGACATATGCCTTTCGTACCCTGAGCGACCCGGGCACCGTCGTCGCCCCCGCATCTACTCTGCACGCGCACACGCACGCATATTAATACAGACTCAGCCACACACAGCGTACACACACGTTCACAGTGGTGTCTACCATGCAAGAAGGTCGTTCTCTTTCCTCTACCTCGTTCGACCCGCTGGCGCGCCGTTTACTACGTTGGCTTACTCGAGCGTTCTCACCAGTCGCGACAGAACGCTTGCCGAGCGCACATCGTGGTGTGCTCATCGGCACGCGTTTCCTGCTGAGCTCTCAAGACAGGACTTCGGACTTTGCCGCATTCTTCTCTTCGAAGAATCGAGCTTATTACGTTCGAATGTTCGTCGTACCTTCATCTTCGTGGGCATAAGAGTCCGGAAACGTAACGTGCGAGATGATTGCAGCGATTTCTGCACGCGGAACCGTACGCCGGATGTCATCGCGCAAAATGCGCGCCGGAAGTCCCTGCTTGTGCACTCTCCGAGCGCAGTGAGATTGTGACCGATGGTGAACTGTGTGTTGTGATCGTCGCGTGAATTCCTCTCTGATTCAAGAGGGTGGACTTGGATGGTCTTGATGCCGCTTGTTCGTTAATTCTGAATATTCACCGCGTGTCATCGCGAGTGCACAAACCGCCTACTTGCAAATTCGGTGAAGGTGAGTATATGCAACACGTAGAATAAATGACATTTGTTTATAAAGCAACGTTGATAGCGAATTATTTCGCTCTTCCTTTTGTGATAAATCAGGAATGTGCGTTTCCTGCTGTTTCTCTCACACCGTCCGTCGTGATATCATATCAATGCATCCTTCGGATGCACGTGACTCGGTTTGCTGATGATGCGTTGTGGCAAGTAGCTTCCTATTACAATTCTGTATCTACGCAATCGCAGAAATATGCGCAGCACATAATTAAAATTTCATGAGTATCCTAAATTAAGTAAACAATTTTAATTTCTAGTTCAATAATTTCTTTAATTCGCCATTATTATTTTAATTTCTGGATTTTGGTATCTATAATATAGGTACTCAAATCCAGACTAATAATTAAAATAAATACTAGATTCTTACTATTTTTTACATCTAGATAAGAAATACAGATTATTTGTTATTATTATAATTAAAATTAATTATTATTTAAATACAACACGTTTAGGTTTTTTGAAGTAAAAATATGCGAAATATATAATAATGTAGCTTAAGACAAAGGCAGAGAGGGAAACTGCTTCAAATTCTTTCATGCTATCTCTTCGAAATCGTTCGCGGAAACGCATGCATATGCATTTTGCATATGCGATATGTGAGTTTCTGGTGCGCATCTGCGCTTTGGTGTTTACCCGAGTGCGGAGGGCTTTCCTCGCTTTCCATAAGATGGGCGTGCGTGGACGTCGGTTTCGGACGTTGCAATCGTCTGGTTTCACTCCGACATCAAATTACACAGACGCGCTTAAAGTGTACCGTTGCGGGTGTCCGGTTTTTCTACGAGCAAGACCTTCCCGCCACTTTCCACGTTTGCTCAGCCCAGCAATTCACTGTCGCTGGACTCTACTTATCAAAAGACCTCCGGTTTTCCTACGACCTTGCGAGAGGAAAAGAAATTAATTGAAACTTATGTCGCTACGCGACTTTCAGTAAAGTTACGGGTAAACATCGCCGGAAACCCACGAGTGAAACTCGTACTGACAATTTCACTCTGCGCGCCTTTCGACGTTGTTCCGCCAGAAGCGCTTTTGAATTTAAACGGAATTGGATGGAATTACTCTCCTTGTTGCAACTTTGTTGAATCATGAATTTTTTACAGATTACTAAGTGATCCTAAGTGGCCATTATATGTATATTTTGCATCTATTTTTCAACATAAATTAAACATAAATTAAACGCTTGATCACGGATAAAACATGAGAAGTTGATTTGCGGAGAATTATCGCTATTGCGCTGGTACATTCGTGCGTGATGGATTGTTCGAGTTTACAGCCGGTTACGTGCACTCCAGTTCAATGCTCGCGATTTAATGCTAAACGACCCATGAATCCTGATTCCAGGTAAAAATAAAGAGAAATGTTGAAGCACGTGTCGATCTCGCCGTGGAGAGGGCGAGCGGATAGCTTAAGCCTCTCTTCTAGCGGCGGTGCAAGTAGCTGTGGAAGCGGAAGTCCTACCCCGGTTCACACACCACCACCCTCGAGAGCGTCCTCATGCGCATCCCTAGCACCCCTAACTGCCCTATCGAGCTTCTCGCCGGCCGATACCGCGCCCCAACAGGTGAGTACCTTTTTATTTTTTCTCATACTTCCGCAAAATCCTGAATCCGGAAATGAAATGTGGGATTTCATTAGACCAACATACTCTACGCCGTTTTATTATGAAGAAAAATAATTTTTCAAGTTGATGTTTACGAGATTTTTAATTATTGATAAACTGATAAAATAAAAAAATGTGATAGGGGTGTTATTATAACGTGACGCGGGACGGTTTTTTATAACACCCGGGACGAGACGGTTAAGTTCAACGTGGGGGAGTATAAAAAGCAGCAGTCTGCGTCCAATAAAGCAAACAGGGAGAACAAAACGCTATTCGCGGGCGGTCCGCCGAGTGTGATGTAAAGCGGTTTAGCGAAAACGGGAGCAATACGTTTCCTGAGTACTTATTAACAGCTGGACCACGTGTTCAACTGCATGACGACGTCTGATGGATTTGCTTAATCCATAATTATTTCTGTCTGATCAACATTATTCGTAATTCGTCAGTTATTGTATTATAGTTTCCAATACAGTCATAACAAAGCGAGAACTAAATAGAAAGGTAAATCTATAACATAATGACAGTCATTAAATTCTCCATCGGAGGATTTTGAAAAATGAAGCCATACATATAAGAATGCCGCTGAATATCTGGAATGTTTGGAAGTTTTGTGACTGGAACCAGTTTCGATGACGGCCGCATAATTTCTCACGGCTTCGTAAGTCCATGCTATAGTATAACTGCGCGACGTGCGGTTTCGCGTCCCTTTTTGCGCGAACAGAAACATGACTCTTGAGGGCCGTCGTCTCAGGAAGGCGTTTAGGCAGGGCATATTTTTCTTCACCATCTGCACAAACCATGGCCAAGCATATGTTTACTGTCATTCGAAATCTCGCCTTCTCTAAGAATCACAGGACATTATCGAAAATTACTGTGAAACTTTGAATTGGTTTCTTTTTATGCAAAATAGTTGCTTTGTGTGCATGTAGAGTAACTTAAGAACAGAAGCTTTAGATTAAGGCGTATTGTTTCACATACATTATAGAACTATTTCTTTGAGAATACCTTTTATAGGTGAAATAATGTAGTTAATTGTAGATGGCACAGAATTCTCTAGGTCGAGTGAGTAATTTTTGCAACTTCACACGCCTAATTACGATGAGGGTCGTTGCATTTAAAAATGTTATTTCACCCGTACAAACATCAGTACCCTCGTTTCCACTTGAGCTCTAGATATTATACGCGTGATTCTCCTCGATGCTTACATTATATGGTGAAGACTTTTCATTGTATTTGCGCCAGTCTGACCCGTTTCGCACGCGGGTTGCAAAGGTCGTTGCAAAATATACGGCCGCTTCCGTTAGTCCGTCTGAGATACTCGACCGCATGCATATCTATAATATCATAAATATTTCATAAATACTTCTGCGCAATTTCAATACACAATATGGATATTTAATTAATATATAATTAATATATAAGTATTACAAAGAGATAAAATTTTAATTACAATAAAACTCTAATATAAAATGTAGGTATTACATATGCGCGCATATAAACAATACCTAACAGGGTTTGAAATGATTTATACGATTATGATGCTTGAAGATAAATTTTTCATTACGGAATGTTCATAGTTGATTGCGAAAGTATCTATATCGTGACAAGAAGTATCATCTTTTTATTGTGTGAAGCAATAAGAAGCAGAGACAAGATCCCTTCGTTTTCAAAGCACGAGATACGTGTACCCCGCAGTTTTTGTCGATGGAACGGAGGATTCTGTGTGAGAACCCCGCATACCGAAATGTCACACATTGCAACCGCGTTCACAATGCATAGTGAAAAACTAAACGAGCCGCGGTAGCCATGGCGGATCCACTTAATCGCGCTCGCTGCCGGTCTACGCCGACTTTTTTTACTGCTCGCTCACGATTAGGCAGTGCAGAGGAGCCTTGAGCATCAATTACACTCGAACGTGAATTCTGTATTTTTCGCAATTAACACTGAAATAGTAGATACGTGGGAGACGCGCATTTTCGATAATTTTATCTAAAACTTTTCGTTTTTATTATAACGTTAATTAATATTTTATATAATATAAATATTAATGTTATATAAAAATAATTAAATATATTAAGCAATTGATTTTCACTTTTACAAGATTGAGTTTCATGTTTTGTTACGCCCGGATCTGTCCTGGCCCTTGCAATATCCGGCGCAGCAGGCCGTGCTTCCGGTTTCTTTACGATTCTATCTACACTGCCTTGTCAATCAATTCCGATAAACTGTATACTATATCTTTTCTGGTAAAGGTCGCATCTGTATCAGCTTAACGTCAAATTTTATCAATGCAACGCTACGATAAATTTTTATTGTTTTTAATTTGATTATATCCATCATATTTTGCATTTTTATGATTAAAATTGTGTCATAATCTTTAATCATTTTATCTGGCTCTCTGAGATGGGAAATAAATTGCGCTCTCATTGTGTGGACGCTAATCAGGATTTATCATCAGCATGACGTGTATCGCTATGGATGGATTTCGAAAACGTTCATTGTCCTGCGATTCCCTCGGAGTAGAAGCACTTTACGCATCGCTGACTCGCGAGAAGGTCGAATTTACAACCTCTTCTTCTGGCGGATCTCTCTCATTCGCACCGAGATGCTCGTAATTCAAGGTCGCGCGGCTGGGAATTTCGCTATGTGTCATCGACGTATCATCATTACTGCTTTTTGCATAAAAAGAAAAACGTCCATTTTATGGACAACTCGGTTCAATAAAAGTTTTCAAAAAATGCGTTTTATCTCTTGCTGAGGAAAAAGTTGAAATCTAAATGTGTCCATTTATTTAAATAACGATCGATCGGCCTCGATCAGGTACTTATCTGCTCCAGTCATTAGACATGCGGGTAACAGTAATATCTCGCAGCACGTCTCACAAAGATGTGCTCTTCTTACGGTCATACACTCTGATTAACATTATGCCGATGGCATCCTTCATGATTCTAGACTAGTAATTACACAGGTATTTACTCGAGAATCATTAGTTATTACTTCGATACTCGCGCAATCAGGGTAATATCATCCTCGCGACGTTCAGGTACACGCGATTACGCGCACGTATGTGTCAAGAATGTAAGAATCAGAACGTCCGTTTTGTAGCATCGTTTCCGTCAACGTAGATTCACGATCAACACATTGTCTTCTCTCTTCCTGCTCCGATTCCTCTGCTCACGGATAAAGGAAGAGCGGGGAGCACAATAAATTGTACGTTGCGTTAATTATTACGTGCCGCCTCGCCCGCATCATGGAGACACGATGAAGAGGAAGCCAACACGAGGAAGAGGGATAGGACAAGAGCCGGCAACGTCTTCGTCAAGGCTTTTCACCGTGGAAGAGACCCCGTTTGTTGCGACAAACGACGGATCACAATGGTTTATAATCAGGATACTATTTATGCTGGAGATTCTTACCCATACATCCAAGGATAGTTCCCTCATAACGCGGAACGATGGGATACAATGGTGGAGGAGAAGATGTGTCTTTCAAATGGAAACATGGGATCCCTTCTGTGTTTCGGTTTGAACTCGTTGGACCTATCAATTGCAGATTGGAGAACACTTCCATGCCGATCGGCTCGTCGACCGGTTCTGTCGCCATCTTTAACGACTATTTATGGGGCGCCGAACGCAGCGCGGTCTTTCCTCTGTTACGAAGATAATTATAGATTATTATCCGCTTGTGTTCGGGGGAAAACGAGAGAGATGAACTCTTCTGCTCGGACGGATCGGATGCTCGGGAATCTTTACCGAATGCACGATCTTAAGCAAACACGCTGCCACCGTACGAAACACTCACGGTAAAAAGTAAAAATTACATCCACTCCCTCGTTTTTCATCATCGGTCGTATGGCGTTTCTCATCACTGATGTAACCGGAATGACGTGTGCCATAATCTTTCCGGATTAAGATCGACCTCGTTTACACGTGGAAGCGTATGTCGAGAGGAAACCGTACCACTCATGAGGAATAAAAATTCTTATCGGAAAAATATCTTGTGATTATTATAAGGACCAACATGGCTTCTGTTCCTTCGAAAGCGTAAAAATATTGTTGCATGTGCAGTTTCATATCGCAATAGTTTGCACATGTTAGACAAAGAGGCGGATGACTGTGCGTAAGTTCAAGATTACGAGCGGAAATGTAGTATGGTTAACTGGAAACAACAACTCGGCTGCATTGTGATAAGGCTAATCGCCTCAAATCCGGAAACGCTATCGAAAACATTGAAAGGAGTTTAAGATTTCTTAGTTTTGAGCAAGTAACGGTCCTTTGAATAATTAATTGATAAATATGGCCAGTTTGATTTTATAAATATTTAAATTTTTGTGAAATAAATATGAATAATTTAATTTTACAAACACATTCAGATGTATTATTTTGATTATAAAGGCAGTACATTTAGGCAATGTGTAAAATAATGTATGGGGACTTGGTTTATTCTCATGGGATTCATAAGAAAGCTAGAGCATATTATGTTACTTGTTCAAGGATACTTTCCCGAGTTAGTGATAGACTTTATGTTTCGCGAACGAAACGCTGGCGAGAAATTTATCAATCGTTTCATTCATATTTCGCGGCAAATATCTGTGAATGGGAAAAAAGATCGCGCCGCGCTCTTGCGCCCTTATCTCGTTCGACACGTGAATCTCGTTCTATTCTTACGAACAACGCCGTAATCATTGGTCTTATATCTTTATGGACACGAAAGCAGTTCGTGGAAAAACGGGTAAACGGCTGATAAAGCGGAAGAAAACCGCCAATAGGGTTGGAACGCCGACGAGGTCGATAAACGAAAAGAAAAAAGTTTTACGATTATATTTATAGAGAGATCAATGTGTCCGACTTATTACATGACGGAAGCTGGATTAGAAATTCTACGGACTAATTGATGATCACCGGAAATTTCTCGTTGGATCTTTATAAACAGTCTTCGGATTTACGCGCGTCCGCGACCGACATGAAGGCTTTAAAAATAAATATTTTAGCAGGATCTAAAATTCCATTGGACGGAAAAATTTCTCAGCTTTATCGATGCCTCACTTCGATGTCGTAACTTCTAACAGCACATAGCGCATAAATTTATGATTTTATGCAACACATAAGAATAGACAGATATTTATCCTCAACTCCTGGATAATATTGTTCAGATTGATCGAGGTTTTCCTAATATATATGTTCTAAATTACATCACAAGATAGAGTGAACATTATGTAATGATCTATAGATAACGTCTCAGTGTCTGTTCCTGTTTGTTTCTTCCGTTTTGTTTCACTCAACAACACGATGCACAAAGTAAGACGTCTTACTCACTAGTCCGCGCTTCTACAGTTTAATTTAGAAGATTAAAAACACTGTACTCTGAAAATAGCTAAAGAAAAACAATTAAACGGAAGATATACAAGTCTAATGTGAAGCACTATGAGCAAAGAAAGACTGATTAACATCTAGAATTGAAAACATAAAAATTGAAAAGGATGACTGTACGTATAAGAAATTGCAAGATTTATTTAACTCGATTGATAATTAGAAATCAGCTCACTCCTCAACGGGGCTTTTCCACTCGGCAAGACTAATCCGCTTCATCCGAGTGAACATTCTCGTCCTGCTCAATGCCACCGAATGATAATTCCTAATTGAAATGCTTGACCATTATCACGCGGGAATGGCGTTCGCTACATCCGCGATTTAGCACTTCAGCCAGGAGTGTACCGGAATTCGTTGCTTAACACTAAGGATAATTGACGTATTACGCAATATGCCGCTTATTCGCCTTTCAGGTCCGTTCCGACAATTGCGTAGCGTTTTCCATTATCGAATTATCGTGCAATTTGACATTAGTTGCAACGAAATCGTCGAGATGACAGAGTCAAAGTACCAATATGTTTCACGAACGTACGGTAAATGATTCACCGCATGACGTTCCGCGGATGAAATCATCATGTCGCAGAAAAACCTCTCGAATCGATAAAATTAAAATATTCGTAATATTAAAAGTATTTGGATAGAATCTATACAAGCACTTTAGTATTCTCTTTTTTACTATTTACCCTAATAGAAGGATAATAATTCTATTTGTGTTATTCATACCTTTGAAATCCTGTTATTGAATGTGCGAGATTAGAGTGCAATTTAACGGTTCGAAAGCGAGTGGATTTCATTCATGACGATAAACGTAAGAATTCTTGAGCCGTGAATGTCGTCAGGGATCGGTCACGGGCTACTGGTGAAAGCACTCGCACAGCCTGGCAGTTCGTGCACGCGAAAGTACTCATACACATTTGTAAGTATACTCATTCATGCTACTGCGAATTATTACCTGGTTAAACTTGGACGATCTGAAAGCGTGGTATCTCCGCACCGTTAAAGTCGATACTTTACACGCTCGTAAAATGAACGGTCTTGCAGAGCTTCGATAATGTACAAGGATGAGAAGCGCTTCCAGAAACACGTGGATTATAAATCATATATACGGAAAAAGAAAAAATTTCTAAGGGCTAGAACTTTTTCATTTCTGAGTTTATGGTATTTTCAATAGCAGAGAACTCTAGGCAATATGCCAAATAATAGTTTAGATATCACAGAACTCCTCTGAGAAGAAAAAAATTTTAAACTCGAGAACTTTTTCATTTCTAAATTTAAAGTATTTTCAATGCCAGAAAACTCTAGGCAATATGCCAAATAACAGTTTAGATATCACAGAACTCCTCTGAGAAGAAAAAAATTTTTAACTCGAGAACTTTTTCATTTATAAATTTAAAGGATTTTCAATGCCAGAAAACTCTAGGCAATATGCCAAATAACAGTTTAGATATCACAGAACTCCTCTGAGAAGAAAAAAATTTTAAACTCGAGAACTTTTTCATTTCTGAGTTTACGATATTTTCAATAGCAGAGAATTCTAGGCAATATAAAAAATAACGATATCAACAACTCAGAACTTCTCGGAAAAAGAAAAAATTTCTAAGGGCTAGACCTTTTTCATGTCTGAGTTTACGGTATTTTTAATAGCAGAGAATTCTAAGCAATATAAAAAATAACGATATCAACGGAAATTACATTTTATTCATATAATTTTGCATTACTCCTGATAGTATATACATATATATTTAATTTGGATATTAATATATTGGAACATTTTATAGTGGATGATTTATATACATATATAATATAAAAGATAGTTAATGAATGTGTCTCTCTCTTTTAATGATTTCTACTTTTTAACATTTTTTCTTGTTCTTTTGTTATAATAGCTTTGAGATACTACATATATTTTTATGAGATTGCCAATAAGCATTAATTAATGTTTATGACTTCACTCTCAGATTACTAAAATACAAGGAGCTTCTATACTAGTGGATCCATTTCAGGAATCAGTTGTAGTACGATAACCGTAATCAGAGACGGATGCAAACGATCCGTGGAGAGAATTCTTCCAAGAACGTTTAACGTAACGTTGGCGTTTCCAGGCTTGCATACGATTACGTACGAGCGCGTGGTAATGCATTAGCAATATACTATCGACTACTCCCTGCCATCCAGGCGTCAAAAAGCCTTATGTCACCGTGAGTCCACGAAGTATCCAATCGTGTCACCGTGTGGGACGAGAAATTGCATTCTGAGAATTCGTGTTGAAATGTCCTTGATTCTTCACCGGGAAATTCTTCATCGAAACCTGCCATATCTCGAAAGGCTATCGTGTGTCTAGCAATATTATCTCGCAATTATGCAAAAATATGTGTCATATTTTGGACGTATCGCAATTGTACGTTTTAAAACATCTTCCGAATTTTCTAAAAGGATTAATAAATGTTTAGATGTCTTATGTTTCAGAAATTAGAAAAATATAAAAGTAGAAACCGACAAAGAGTAATTAAAAATGATAGAGAGATAAAATTTTAATCACAGATGTATCCGGCGAGATAATTTCTTAAACAGGTGATATGCTTTGCAAGTTGCCTTATGCAACAATCTATGAGTCACTCGTGCACGTGTCTTTGTCTCTACGCCTATCACGGATCTTTTCTGGCCGTTTCTCGCGTTCAATGTACACTCAACATCTGGCCGATCGACAATTGCGGTTCGACTCTCCGGTCTTCGGTGCAGATGGTCGAACTTTTCGTTCGTGCGACGCTGAACAATGATGATTGTTACACTTAACATTCTTCGAGTAGAGCTACGCCAGCCTTTATGGATCTCGCATAATAATGGCCTAACATTGTGCCACAATGCCGAATGGGCGGGAAGGGGTGGTACGAAGATCCCGGTGTGATCGAAGGAGCTAAAAGCCATTTAAATTCTAGCTTTTGCAATTGAAAAACGTGTCGCACAAATAATGCTACCTTTATCACAGAATATCTTAGCGTAATCAATTTTATTATTTTATAATCATTGAAATTAATACATAATAAAAATGTGATTTATGTACTTCTTCTATAATAGATCTCTTCACACGTTTATATCTTGATTACTTTCTTAACTGCGAAAGTAACATGTGTATTTACTTTATTTATTTACGAGCAAAACCTTGGGCTTTTAAAAGTCCAGTTTCGTAACTTCCGTTCTCGCGATACATAGCGAGGAAGAGAACACAACCGCAACGACGAAAGAAAAATTACACAGGACGGCGGGATGCAAGACGAGATGATTAATTCCTGCGGTTGAGGAAGTAATGCGAGATCTTGGAGTCGGATCTTTTCTCGCTTCGGTCGAAAGCATAATGATGTGCGAACAGGTTCCCTTCGTCGCGACTCTGGGAAGTTTAATGCTCGGGACGCGTGCGTGCATTTCGGCCGCGGC
The DNA here is from genome assembly GCF_003672135.1 of Ooceraea biroi. Classification (NCBI taxonomy): domain Eukaryota; kingdom Metazoa; phylum Arthropoda; class Insecta; order Hymenoptera; family Formicidae; genus Ooceraea; species Ooceraea biroi. The sequence goes on from NC_039512.1 coordinate 7,065,747, forward strand.
ATGAAAACCGCAGATCCTGCGGACGCTACACGGTGTAACGCCGTAGTGAAAGCGAATCATTGTATATTTTGAATGCCGAATTGTGTGGCCGAATTGATGGCAGAATCGCGTGAAGGGACGGTATTGATCGGTCTGGATAACGATCAGCAAGGACACGAAATTTCGGAATGAATGAATCTCCGGTGTTGCCTCTCGGAGTTTCGTGCTTCCATTGCCGTCTTGGATATTTATTTTATTCTTCTCTGACTTGCTAGTGACGGCAAAACCTGAGTGCTACGGTATTCCGTTATTTTGTCGTTCTATGTCAGGAATAAAATACTATTTAACTTCTCCGCGATATATATTCGTGATATAGATATTCCAGATAAAGTTTCTTTCTTTTTAGACGTCCTCCAACTTGTCGATACGTACTTTTCTAGTGCAGAATCATATCCTGCATGCCAGTGAGCTCATGCATATGTGGTTCGGTGGGAAAACAGATGGTGCGCAAATTATTTTATGCAGTAAACGTTTTTCATCGCCTGCATTCGCACTTATACCAATACATACGAAATTATTCAACATTTTCGCACGAATCTCAACCACAGTACTATCATATTGGTCACTTCTTCCCACGCTACAAAGACACCGCACGAAAACACTTCAAAGGACTTCACGTTTGTTCTGGCAATGATTTAACGTACAGCAGCCGAACGCAAACACTGTTTATCGCTGCGACTTCGTGAGCTTTGATATCGCGTGGTGATATAGCGCGGTCGGAACGAAGCGCGGGGCATCGACAAACGAGAAAGGGGAAGCTGGATGAAGAACTTACTACAACGGTGGTGGATGGCGGGAGGGAGATGAACATCGGAAGAAAGAGTGAATGGAAGCACTGTGTGCCAGATGGTTTGGCGGCATCGTCCCATCTCAATACCGCACCGCGCTACGTATCCGGACGCGCGATCTCATTGCTATTTCATAATAACCGGGAGAAGCTCTCGTTCGTGTAACTCAAGCAGCATCATCGATGATAACTGTCATAAGACTGACCTCTGACAAACTATGGTGTTTTATGAACTCGGCCCGTTTATCATCCCGAGATTTCTATAAATACTAGGAAATCGGAAAGAGCGTGGCTTTCTGGCATTTATTTCTACATGATGAAAATGCCGCGGTTATGGTACAAGTATTCTGGAAAATAATTGACAACGGAGAGAAAAAGAAATAATATAATTTAGCAAAAAATTAACTATTAATATTCGGTAACTCTTAGTATTTAATTTCTAAATAAGACAAGTTGAAAAAGAGATTAAAAAAGGATAATTAAAAGAAAATAATTTATAATTTATTATAGTAAGATGCTAATTTAAGTTTTGATAAGAAATGCAGGACGAATTGTGATTTAAATAATATAAATTAGATAAAATTCGAAATTCTGTAAATTGTATCTTTAGCTATAGAACTGGCAAATTGCATCCGTTTAAAGTTTACCGATGAGGCGCATAGAATTGCATGCCAATGATGAGACTGAATAGGATGCGAATGGCTGACCTGGAGGACAAACCGGCTGTCCGATATTCAAAAGCTGACCGGATGCAACTCATGCAAGGGTTCGAGACAACCGGAAGTTCGGCGTGTCTCGTGCAAATACGATAGCACTCGGTTGAAAGCGGATTGGCTGAAAGAGATGAAAGCCGGTAACTGTATAGATTGTCGTCGAAATCGGAGCATGTGCTTATCAGTTGAAACATTTCTCCCCAAAATTATTTAATCTAAAAATACAAAATTATAGATAGAAATCATAATTAAAATGGAGTGAAAAGAAATCATTATATAATTAAAATACAACTATATATTTGTATATTTTATTATGTGTATGTGTTCTGTGTGTATGTACAATCTCTATTTATATAAATGAAAAGGGAGACACATTTCAAAAAATATTCGATGTTGCATCTCACGGAACGTAATGGTGATTCAAAACGTGTATTTATGACTACAATGTCCAAAAAAGTAACTTTTAATTAACAATTAAAGCATTGAGTTAGTTATATATTTCATTTGGAATGATCGGGTCGATGCACACGGTAGAGCACCGACGCGACGGTGATCACTTTGTTGTGTCTCGTGCATGTGTCGCGCGCGGCCGCGCCGGCTTTTATGCACATACACGTGTGAGTCGGGTCGTTGAAACGCGTAAACGTGTAATACATGCCGCAGTAGCGTACGTGTTACGGCGTATTATGAGTTAAACAACGTAATGATAGCTACGGCGCCAGTATCTCGATGTATCTGCGTCTGTGGGTGCATGCATCGGGTGTTAGGAAAGATGATGCACCCGCATAAATAAATTATTGATTATTCTCAGTTCTCCTTCTCAAATCAAATCTATCTCGAAGCATTTATTCATATCGTGGAACAACTTTTTTCTTGGTTTAATAATTTTCATATTTGCGTGCTGTTGAATGCAAATGAAACTGATATGAAGCACAGTGATATTCTAACTATGGACATGGCGCCAGCATAATTTGTTCCCTCTAATGATCGTGAGGAGAAACGTTTAAAATTAATTAATGCGATCTCGTGGAGTTTTATGGATGAATGAAAAGTGCGTTCGTCAAGTATCGCGATGGTAACTTAAATATGATGAGTAATGTAGCGCCACAGTAGTATAATCTGTCTTTCCTCTGTGATGTAACGGGTGACGCAGATGCTACATTTGCGATTAGAGTGCAATAAAATAAGCAATAAACAGAATAAAATTCTACTGCTTTAACGCTTTTGTTGATTTTCAGGCCATCAAACATGCCTGTAACATCTTAAACATCTCGCGCGTTGCACGGAAGGTTTCTTCGAAAAAAGAACATGACTATCGTTCACGACTAAACATGCAGTAGTGACAATAATGGTCCTGTAACAATGAACGATTTCCCTAAGCCTGCCTTTTCATCGTTGACGGATAAACCGTCTTAATTCCGAGTTTCTTTACGACACTGATGAAAGAGTTAAAGCACGAACACGACACTTCCGGTGCAATGAACCCGCTCGCGGCTTATTACGATACCAATATTAGTTTTACGGCGAACCTCTGGAAATAGTTCGGTAAGATATACGTCATCGAAGGCTCGAGGAGTTCGACAGCCTATATATAGTTACGACTGCAGAAGGACTGCATTCACTGTGCAGGTGCGCGTTGCACCTGTTTTCCGAACCCCCAGCAACGACGAAACGTACTCTACATCGGGAGGTGATCATTTATGATGTTTCTGCCAGTACGCACACTTTAAATAGTCGTCCATCATCTATTGTGTAAAGGCTTAATTTACGATCGAGAATAATATGGATTTCCAATTGGTCTGCAATTTGCTGACTGGCGAAAGAACGTCATGATCCAAGGTTAAATGCCTCGTGGTGGATTTCTTTCTCGCCATGGTATACGACTTATTGACACTTGGTCAAGTGAAGTCAAGAGGATGGGTTAAATGAGACTGAGCATCATCGCGCATTGCCGCTTGTTTATTTTCCAACTGCAAACGATAATCTCAAACTGCAAACTGGTTTTCCACAGAAAGGAAAGTAGTTTTACTCGCGGACTGATTGCTCGATTTGTGAAAGTCTTATTGAAGAGGAATCTCATAAAAACATGCGATAATCTATGGAGATGATCAGTTTGATCAAAGAGAGACTTTCTTATCATAGATAAATAATATGTTATTTTATTAATATCGTTATTTCCATAAGAAAATAAAAGTGTGGAGTACGAAAGAAATATTGTAGCTGCCAAAAAGATCGGCACGGTTCCTGCTCGTATAAATTTCATGGCGTGCAGCTCTTGGTAGGACGTTGCATTATTCATGGAAACTCCCGTACTTTAACGCAAGGTAATCCCGCCCTTGTCGGCGTTATCGTCGCGACGTTATGCCGGCCGGTCAGGTGTACGTCCAGCGGAAGACTTCGTCAGTGCATTGACTGAGACAAGGGCGAGCTACGAAGAAGGCGGCCGAGATACGAAGCGTAGCGACGTGATTGGATGAAAGCCAAAGGAGAGCAGGATAAAGGAAAACGACGGTCGTGATCATGCGCACGGATGCACGACCATGCTTCCTTCGAGCCCTTTCGTGATTCTCGCGAATTATCTCGCGCGCCCCTATCACTGCAAAATAACATATCGCGACTAAATTATACACCGCTGTCGAACACCTCTTTGATATGCAGAGCGAAGAAAAAATTTTACTGGTAACGTTAAGAGAGCTCTGGCGAATTATACTCAATGATGTAAACGTGTACGAAGATATTTCATGTTTCCATTAATTTCAGATGCATACTCGTTACGTTACAGAGTATAATATTTAATAGGCTGTGTTATGCAGTAATAAATTGTAGGAAGTCATCCATGTACCATAACTGACCATTGCTACTGTTACATGCCATCAGTGCTTGAGGAGGAAGATTTTAATGGATGTTTCGGCACGCGTGTCGCGCATACATGGAGAACACACTCATCTAGTGACGGGTGCCAGACTGTACATTACTGCTCTGCATTAGACACTTTAGAAGTGGAAGATATATTATCACTTAACCGTCGACGCCAGATAGACTGGAAAAATAGTCGGCCATCTTCGCTAGATTTATAAACAACGACACTGCATAAGTCAATACTATGGCGTACAATAATTAACGATGTCGGTCTGTGCCGGTAGTTGCTTTTAAGTAAGTACAAATAAAAAAATTTTCCCATGAGAACATGTATTAACAATGTAATATTTGCGATATAAACCTTGATAAAAATAAAAAACTATTTTATGCAATTTTATACATTTAAATATTTCTATTTATCTTTCAGTAGACGTATTAAATTAATCTTGAATAGTACGCCAACTTCCGTTTATAATTCCGATTAATCGTATATCTAAATATAACTCATTGAATCGATTTATGTAATCGCGCTAGCCTAATTCAATTTAAAGGGAGTCTACGTTTATATTGGATTAATATATCTCTATGACTGTCTCTAACACTTATTTTAATAAAAATTTAATTTAATAAAAATTAAGATACAAATTGAAGATCATTTTTTATAAAAAATGTGAGGCGTATTTGTTTCTTAAAATAAATTGGTAATCTTGATATCAGAAATATTTTAAAAGTACATAAAAATTTTTTGTATTATAAACCAAAATCACATGCGCGAATATTTGACACATGCAGTTTGGTTAGTCAAAGGTTCAACATGACGTAAACCAAGAAGCAAGTTATTATGCGAGCGTAATTACGCTTTAATTTGACTTCCGCCTAGAAGGGTACTTGATGAGCCGCAAGTAGAATAACTATGCTTGTTTCCCTATTTCGAGAGATCACTAGCGTGACACGCTCGATGAGATTAGAGCCGTATCTACGTCGGACCGGCATAGGAGAGGATGCTTTGTCACTCTTCCACACTCTACGAACCGGATGTGAGCGTTCCATGCGAGGCGGTTGTGTGTCGCTAATAATCGCGCGCGTGTTGGTGGTAACGGGGGACTTAAAGTTGGTCGAGTTGTTCTCGTTTAAAACAATCAGCAGGAGAGGAAGAACCAATTATACGAACCTGTAACCGTCTGTCACCGACCTCCTGGCTCTCTTAATATGCCGCATCAGGTCTCAAGTATAAGTAATCAAAACAAAATGCTTGAAAGCATGTAAATAATCCTTTTATTTCATCTCTCGAGGAGAAATCAAGTTAAAAGATAAACGATAAAATTATTCTCGACAAATTCAATCGAGCTGTGTGGGTGCGTTTAAATATTCATTTTACGAAAGTTACTGACTTGTTGCATTAAGTGCATACAAAGCAACATTCCACGTCCGCATAATTGCTTACGGCTGGCAACGTTGCCAGGGAAGCGCCGCTTTCGCGTATCCTGCAAAAAGAAGCTATATCCGGCATGCATATGTAATTATTTTTTAAAGCAAGTTAATGAATTGAAGATTAAAAATACACGATAACGTTCGTGCATAACAAAATACGAACTACGTAAAAGAGCAGGATTTCCTGATAGGTTTTCCTACTTCCATTTCCTTCTATTTTACATTTCATAAAAGTTTATATATTTTCAGCGATACTTTTATTTTATAATAAAATATAGGATCGCTGTCCTTATAAGAAACATTCGTTGGCTTAATCATAAAAAAAGAAACATTTGGTGTACCTTTCGAAGAGCGCTTCACGAGTAAGAATGGGTGGCGGCACTTTCCTCGCAAAAGAGAGACTTCCCCAGCTGTCTTATTCTTTTAAAAACGCGTAGCCGGCACGCGACACCATGTCCGTTCCGCTTTTCAAGAAGCGACAGGATGTAAACTCGAAAAGGATCCATATTTCGTCGGCCTATACTACACACAGCCTCTGCCATTCATGTAAAAACTAATGGAAGTAAAACAACTGTCTCTCTTCCGGGTACCGTCACAACTTAATTCAGTGGAGTCCTATGTAAACAACTGTATTATGTACTGATCAATAATTTAATATTTAAAAATTAATCAATATTTAAAAAGCAAATGCTAGAAAAAATTGAAAAATATAAATAAAATTTGCTCAGCATTTCATAAAAAATTATTTAAAAAATCCTATGCAAATGAAGAAACGATTAAACTCAGGAATAAGACGGAAATTTTTTACACGCTTCAAGAAATTCTACGTAGTAATCTTCGCACTTAATTCGATCGCTCGCGCTTCCGCACAACTTGTTGCATAATGCGTTTATCCAATTTATCTACTGCATAATGTAGTCGCACATGCGACATTAGTATCAATTCGCTGGAGTAGATGATGACTTGGTCATTATAGAGCTAAATATCTCTTATAAGTGCATTTTTTAAATTGATCAATTCACGCTTTAACATTAACAGATGTGGAATTTAGATCTAGATATCAAATGTATCAGAATCGCACACAAATGCTAATATCGCGAGGTATCGCGATCAGTTTATCAATTAAATCTGCAGGCATGTCCTACAATCGATCTGAAATGAGAATATCAGAAATAAAGTGCGTATGCGGAATTCGGAGATATTTCCGATTGCAAAATCAATCGGCGATTACAAAATATTTGAGCTCGAGCTTTAGCATCCGGCTATGGAGAGGGCTGCTCATGGCACGTCTAGCACGCGAATTGCATCCTCGCGACGGCACGCGCGTGCACTCGCGCGTGCAGTGAGCAATAACAACATGCGGTTTCGCTTTCATCTTGCGCAGAGAGGAAGAAGCCCCGATACCATATGGCTCCAGAAGAAACTTGCATAGGATGGCGCCGTCCGCAGGAAGAAAGCTTTCCAGCATGACCGTATTATGTTCTGTGTACCGAGAACACATTGCGAGGAACATGGGACGTCCTACGAGAGACGCCCGTGTAAAAGCAGGGCACGCGATGAGGGCACGTGCCCCCTTTTCTCTTTCGAGCATATCGGCAGCTCCTTTGTGTCGTTGGAAGGACCGGAAACGGGTGTCAATTGTCAGCTACTCGAACACCCGCGACTGAACGCGTCCGGATCCTCTGAGCGAACTCGAGAAGACGCGCTCTTGTGTGTGGTCCTTCGCGAATGGCTTCTTATCAGGATGCGAATGCAACGTGCAGTCAGAGATGTAAATATAGTATTGATTGACGGTTCTATCATATTTGTGCACGTGGCATAGCTTTGCGATAGTAATTCGAGAATGGTACAGATTTCATTGTAAGTATTAACTTCATTTAAAATATAAAATATAATCGAGTTGTCCCTAATTGTGATTTTTCAAACTTAAAAGTGGAGAAATCATATTACTTTTTTAAACGTAATAATATATAATGCAAATAGAAAATGGTTTGAGAAAGATTGACACAGAAAATGGTAATCTTGAATTGTTATTAACTTCTGCTAAATTTATCATCGAACATCTGTTATATAAACCAAAATACATACTTAATTTATTATATAATCAATCACTATCTATTTTCTTTATACAATTTTCTTTGACAAGCCTATCATCCAAATTGATGAACGCATTGTCACAAACGATGAAAGCATTATCGATAAGGTGGAAGTGGATAAATCTGCCGTTACAACGGTAATCTATAAAAGGGGATCACAGAAGATAATCTTGACCCACACTACATGCCATTGCCTCGTCATCATTATTACCGCCATCAATTTCATGCGATGTGGTATCCTCAATTTTATAACCTAAATGCAACAGTTTACTGTTCCGTGAAAATAGAACATAAACCGCGCGCAATGTTGCAGTAATATCCCGGTTTTACTGGTTCCGTTTCATACGGATGAAGGATATTGAGCAAAAAGAAAACTGGTATCCATGGTTTTTATTGTTTTATGGTCTTTCAATTTCTACTGATCATCATTGTAGCTTAGAAGTCAATATCAAAGAGAGAGAAAGATTATTTAACGGAGTTCTATAAAATCTCTTTAAATTGGTGGAGTTATTGACATCGCGATCGACTTGCTCGAAATGTTGCACTCGAGCAATGCAAGTGACAGTGATTGACCCTCCCAAGGAATTCCTGACCTCAGAGCGTCGGGTTCAGAGACTCCGCAGTTGAACTCGGCACGCTCGATTTAACATCGTTCTCTTCCCGACCAGAGGAACCGTGAAAAACGGCGCCTTCATGCTAGTTGCAGATAGGCGGTTCACAGTGGAAAAAATAAGATATAAGAGTCTGTTGTGCGAAGCTCAAATTATGTGTGCCAATTAAGATAAGGGCATCGTAAAGAAACAGACATGCTACCCTTAATTAGTCTCTCTTGTTAACTCATAAATAAGTTAAATAATTATTGCAATGTTTCACAAGAAGGAATTATTATGTAATATACATATATTATAACTTAAAACGTAAAATAATTTAGAATTTATTTTCTTATTATAAATTCTGAGAGACCATCTTACATAATACTATTATAAATTAATGATTTATTTAATTTAATTAGAATTTAATAGAATATAATAGAATTTAATAGAATTTAATAAAACTTTAATGAAAGTCTCAACACGGAGTAATTTCCTTTTCCAAACGATTAGTTAATACTTTCTCCTTTTCTCGTCTTAGCAAGCGTGATTATTTGAGCTCTCATTGGACAATGATAGTAGAACTGAGTTTCTACTATTCGCATTTCTTGCAGCGCGAGAAACGTGATTTCCCAGACTAGTAGACTAGTATCTTCGTACTTGCGGAGACGAGCTCATTACCCAACCCGCGACAGTTATTCCTATTATAGATCGGAGTTATGTAAACCGGACCGTGTGACGATTCCTGGGACAGGAGAAGGAGTCACACGGGCGACGTTCTGCCAACCACCGTCAACTGGAAACCTCACGAAACCTTTCCAGTCACATGCTTTTCCACCGAGCGTGCGAAGTGTGCTTTATTCGGCAATAATTAAGCCTCCCATGGCTTTCGTGACGAGCATTGTCTCGCGCCGGGAAAGTGGCGCGAAAGTAAGAACCCGCAGGAGATATCTGCCGAGAGGTTTCTCAGCAGATCCGCATGGCACGTAATCTCGCGGATCGCTGAATCAGCAGGTGATCCTGAAAGGACGATTTACGTGGGATCAGAGAAAACGGAGAGAGTGGTGATTGTGCTCGGCTCAATCATGAAATCCTGAATTTAATGATTGCGTTCTGGATAAATCGCGTGGGATTAATTAACGAACAATTTGTCGGAATCTCATGTAATTACAAAAAAATTACATGTTAATGTTAGATTTGTTAATTGTGGTTAATAAGTAAGTACATGTTAATGAGTATGTACCGAATGGTAGTTTTAGTTACAACTATCTAATTTTAAGAACAGTATTATATCGATATCACTCACATACTAATAACAATGTGAAAGGCCATTTATTATTACAATTCATGTCATGATTAATTAAAGCCAGTGACATTTGAAATTCTAAATTCCATTGCTCACAACGTTCAAAGTGGCTGATGATGATGTCGCACGATATACCGATCGAATTATATATAATCAGCAGGTCTTTGTTACCACGTGTTGCAGGTGTCGATGGGTATCGGTTTCGTAACTTAAGACAGATAAGCAAAAATAGATATTTTTCAATTAGACATATAGATAAAAATTATCGCATCTGCCCTTTCATTTAACACATTAAAATTTCTTGGATCTGTATTATTCCATGAAATTAAGTTCAGATATGTCAGTATCAGTTAAAGTATAAAAACAACAGCATGAAAGAAAGACTAGAAAGAATGATAATTAGCAGAAAGACTATAAAATAAAGCTATAATACGCCCCGGCGATTCTGGAAACGTCAGTTTCACGCTTTTGAATTGCAATGTAACGCTCGCTGGATCATCTCATGCGAATAATTGTTCGCGCAACATCCAGCATCTTTAAACGTAGTATAGAGCAACGTTCTCCTCCCCGTTTGGAAGCGAGTTTTTGTTTTATGCGATCCTCGCGACCCTTCTTCAACCGGAAGCTGGGAGGATAAACGAGAGGGAACACGTGCTCGAGTAACGACGGTACCTGGAGACTCTGTAAGGAAAAATGGCAGCTGAGGGCCGAAAAGCACGTGCCACGCATGAAAGAGGAGACGCAGGACTCAATGGAGTGTCGGGATAAGAAATTTATTATGCAGTAGACTCCTACCTGGGACACCAATACGCGATGGTAGCCATTGAAACTGCTGTTCATGGGCTACGTGGAGTTGCATGGAAATGAACGTACGCCGTCCATCTCGAATATGCCGAATGTACAGGGTGTTCGCGATATTCTAATACCTTAACAAGATAAAATCGATAAATTATAACTGTATATTAATCAATAAAACTGTTTTTGAAATTTTTAGATATCGATAAAAAATTATGAATGCACAATAGATTCTATTTAAAATATATACATACGCGCGTGTATCAATATTTATGATGCACATTATTTAAAAGTTTTTATCTTGTTAAAAGAATTTGAAAATGATGATGACATATGTCAATTTCAGCGAATTAAAGCATAGTATTGTCGGATGGTCATGCGAAATATGGGATATCTGCAGTATATTGTCCCATGCGAAAGCAAACAGGCCCATAATTTGCTTTTTTCGACACTATCACGTTGCGAGCAATTGAGCACGACCTCGCATTATTCTTGGCATCATTAAAAGTCCAAGCGACATGCAATTCATTGCTTATAATTCGTCCATTAATTTTGCAATCTTCTAATAAAATACAGCGGGCCTGTTATCTCCTCAAGCACAATTTTTCTTTTTATCGCTTAACTTGTCATAGTGAGCGTCAGAGTCGATTTCTCTCTCTTATCGAGCGAAGAATAAATATTATAAATAGACGGTGACATGCGAAAGACAACACGCATTGAGAACAATAAAACTCAACGATCCAGACATCATGCACTATCTCCTAGTTATACCTAATACATGCTGTTACAGAATAAATAGACGTTCATATTTATATTAAAAATCTAAATTAAAATTTTAAATACGTCGAATACAGTTCGATCGTCAAGGTAGATTAGCTGTATTTCTTGTCGACTAATAAGAAATAATAAATTATTAAGAGAACTCATAAAATGTTTTCACTTCAACGCGCTTTCCGTCTTAGAATAAATATTTTAACGTCATTACACAGCAGTAAGACTTTGTTAATTAGAAAGAGGCAAACTCGTTTAAGAGCATTTCCGTTGAAAGGTGTCGCTTACCTTGCTCTGAAATGATACGTATACCGGGTGTCGTTTCAATGAGAATGCTGAGAACCGAGCTACCGATAACGATAAGCTCGCGATAAAGACAACTATATTTAGAACCTCAATGCGCTGCTCAGGCAGAACAGGACGAATCGCGGTGGGAAGTAAGAAGCAAAAAAAAAGGGCAATGGCTGAGTTACCGGTTTTAAATGTGCAGTTAACGGCACGAAGGTCCTAAAGCGTGCAACCATGCGTTCTTCCTTCGCAAAGAAGCAAGTATGGGATTTTTATGGATTCCAGCTAAATTGGATCTCCTCATTACGACGGCATCCCGTGACATATGGCACCCACTATTCTATTCTGCGCTCCACTTTTTGTCACATCGTGCTTTCGATATGGCGCATTAACGGCTAAGTTTCGGGACTTCCTCCATTTCTTTGAATTCCTCAATGTGGTTGCCCCATTATGGCTTCGATTTACAGAATCTTTAGGGCGATGTGTAAAAATACAACCGTTTTCCTTGTCCCGACTTAATGAGTATAAAAAAAACGAAGTCGCCGGACGACTTGTCTCTAATATATAATTATGATTCGTTTTAAAAGATAATAAATTAAATTTTAAAAACCAAGAGTATGTGTGTATGGAATAAAACATGCATAACATTTAAAATACATGCATATAACAAGAGTTTTTATTATGTTCTTTGCATACAATAATATCACAATAACTGTGAGGATAAATATGCAACGTGTCTAAAAGATCGCTGAAAAGGTTTGTCTTAATATTTCTTATCGTATCGCAAAGTTAACGTAAGTTAGCGAATCACGTCATTTCAATGGCAAAGAACTCCATGCAGCATCCGATTACCAGCTGTAACGTAAAATCAAGGGCACAAAGCCAGTCTGCACGTTATCACAAAATTCCTTTATGTGCGCTATTATAAGCAGTAACGATGATATCATTGATCACATTATGCAAGGTGAGTTGCACGCTGATACTCTTCGAGACGATAGGAGGAATATATTTCGTAGAACGAAACGCTCATTACAAGTCCTGACATAATAATATAACTTAGATAGACTGTGACGGTAGTTTTCACGGTGATAAAAATCATTAAGGCGGTGTTTCTGACGAGGGTGTCAATCGCACGAGCCAAGCAATACTCTTAACTCGAAAAAAGTGCCGCACCGAAATATCTCGAGGCATATTTCTGTCCGCCCTCGTATAACCGGGTGTGAGATATTGGAGCATACTCCTCGTAACGGCGTGTCATGCGTCCTTTCTGATCCTGATGAGGCGCAGGCCTTGCTTTGACACTCGCATCTTCCACCTATCGCAATATTTTTCTTTTCATTAGCCGCCAATCAGATGAAAACACGATCCCTCGATTATGAGATCGTCTGCGATGTACTTTTTAACGCAGTGAGTTCGTTAATGAACAGTTGTTTTAAAAAATCTCTACTTATTTCAATTTTATTGCAAGGTGATTGAATTTATGATACTTTCTCTCTCCTTATCTTTAGTCTTATACAGCACTTAACAAAAGGACAGGAAGCATCATTCATATGAATTCAGAATCAATGATTCATAACGATCTTTGCACCTCTTATCCGCGTCCAGTTAAGAAAGATGTTTAAGGAAAAAAATGTGCACGCGTACTAAAGCAATTTGCGTAAATGGCATTAATAATGAGTAAGCGCATTGGAATTTCAACTGCTGAATCAGAAATTTCGCTGCATCTATACACAGAGAGAAAACACACACAGTTCGTGAGATGAAAATCTTTCTGCAGTCAGACCGCACTGTTGTATATTTAAACCAACGTTGTGTATCTTCGGCTTTCTTGGGATGGTACTTGTTAGACCCAGCTACGATATATCCCTATCGATTCTCGGTCGTCGTAAAACTCCATCAGGAATTCCGCAGCGAGTTTATCCATTCAATTCGTTCCTTTTATACAAGTATGCGCGTAGAACGAAATTGATATATTTTTATATGTTGTAATAATTTCGTATGGTATTTATACATCTGTCTAAAAATTTGGCTTATTTCTAGAAAGAACCCTACAGTAGATCTCATAAATATTGCAAATCATTTCCTTTAGAAATCCAGCACACCAGCATTATCTTCTTTCGAAAATTCCGACATTTCACAATAAGGCGAAATGTAACAGTAACCTCAACTTAATATGCGATTGCGCCAGTATGCAATAAGCGCCATTGTTGACATTGTAATAAGCACATTGAAGGCGTAATCCCACGATTGTCGTCGAAACGTGTTTAATTCGCACGGTACAGGCTTAACCGGATCCCTACGGGGCCAGCTGGATTTCGTAATTCAAGTTCCGGTTTCCTGCGATGATTTCGATTTATACTTTAGCGAAACTACCTTCCGCAGATTAGTATAGAGGCACATTCGAATCATATGCTTGTGCGCGCTTGTAAAGCGCGTTTCGAATCAAAAGACTTTCGACAGGGTGATAAAAGCGTACGACTGGCTCGTAAAGTCTCGAAAACTCGTGTTTCAAGGGAAGACCCTTCGCGTGTAAACATGTGCTCGCGACATCAGAGCTGACGTTTAGCTGATTTGTGTGACATTGATAATTGGACAACTTTTGTAAAGTTAGCACCTTATTTTCAGAATTTTAATGTACCTATATAATTCAAAGAGATTTTGATATAATTCAGGTATATTTGACGTGATTTCAATTTTTTGCTAAAAACTCCTAATTCTTAATATGTTCCTAAAAGACGTGAAATGCTAATTGTATATTTTTGTTACATCATAATTGCATTTAATAACTTTTCTATTTCAACCAGAATTAATTTCAATCGTAATATCTTCTGATAAAATTATTTATTCTCATCTCAGACAAAATTATATTTTAACGCAGTGTCTACGCAAAGATGCTATATTAATATGAATATTAACGCATGCGAGTAGGCATCTGCGAACGGGGTGATCTGGTGTCTGGTTTATTTTTGGTGTACGTATCCCCTCATAACCAGTCGTATCTGAAGGGTTGATAGCGTTTTATGATGCACGCGTGGGCAACGCCGGTTTCCGAGTTAATTATGGACTAATTGTCAAGACTCGCGTCTTTGGAACTTCTTGCTGTGCCGCTATGCCATCAAAACAGGACGTCTTCCTTCCTGTTGCTACTGAATTTAACTTAACCCGAAAAGGACTATTTTCTATCCCTCCAAAAGAGTGTACTTTTTTAAAATATTTATTATCACGAATATCATGTTTCTCAATTATTTTTTAGTAACGATATTATAATATATGTCATTTTTACAACACTATTAGTAATTGTTTAGATCTTAGTAAAATAACTATTAATAATATGAATATACTTCTGAATATTTATAGAAAAAATTTCTAATTTTTGTTGCAGACCACCATCAAAGTCTATGCCAATTGCTTGCGGCCAGACATCGAATACAAGACCTTGAGCATTACTTACGAAACGACCTGTCGCGAGGTCGTGCAAAATCTTTTGAATAAGTATCGTATGAGACACCGTGACCCTCGGTTGTTTTATCTGACCATGGAGGTGACTGTGAGGAGAGCCAATGTGCGCACCATCCTGCCGCTCGACGAGGACGCGAGACCAGCAGTCTTACAATCCTGCCATCCTCGCGGAGATTCCAAGTACGTTCCCTGTCTGCCTTTGTACTTGACCACTGGCCCTTCATCGGTTTCGGTCGGCTTCGTGACATAATTTCAGGGCTCGTGACCGTAAATACGTCCCGCGAACCTCTGGGCACGAGCTAACAATGGCCGATGTCCTGCGCGTCGCTTGCTGATATAATTCTTGGACGCAAGTGGTCGCGCGTGGGTCGCTATAATTTTTTTACATACAATTCTCGGGGAACGTGGCTATCTGATTTTACGAAACAGCATAGAATTTACGGAATTTTATGGTGCAGCATTTGATCGTGAACACCGTAGATTGAAAAAGCACATAGGACATTTTGAGGATTCCACGAAGATTCGTATTAAATACGCAATATAAATATGTCTCAGTTATCACATGATATAGTACTGTGGTAAATGAAAAAATTATTACAATTTACTAACTTTTGAAAAGAATAGAGTTACCATAATTATGATGATAAGAATAATCCATTTACTAAGGAATTCCGACGCGACTGATGTTTTCTTGGTAGTTTGGAACTTCCGGCGTGCGACTGTACACGTAACACAGGACGACAGTATTTGTCTCTCGGCACAAACCGGTGCTTTTATGTAGAAGTAATGCTCATTCGTGTCCTTTAAACTCACCGACTTCTACCAGTGTCGCAGAATCTCTGGTGCATAAACTTATGTGCTTACATATGCCTCCGTCTCGTTTGCAGGTTTTCGTTGCAGACGCGCCGTGGCGGACTCGTCAAAATATACGACAGCGCACTCATGTCCGGGGTAAATAAATTTTTCTTCTTCCACAAATAAGCAAGCGTAACAGACTGCATTTTAACATTAATAAACTAAACTTTAATAAAGAATTTTAAGAAAAAAATAATTACGATTTAGAATGAACTGTATTATAGAATTCATTTAGATGTTATAATAAAAAAGTTTTTAAAAATATTGCAATCTTCACTGAATAATTTTATGCTTACGGTTCGCAGTCTAAGTACAAGAGCCTTTTGGTCTCGGAGCAGACCACCGTAGACGAGTTGATCCAGATGCTGCTAAGTTGCTACAGCTCCAAGGAAGCAGTGGAGCAGTTCTCTCTCTACGAGGTCTGCGAAGGTGAAGAGTACCAAAGGAAATTACATCCTGATGATTCCCCGCTCAAGGTTACACAACGCTGGACAAGCGTGGATCGACATCTTCGTATTAGGCGCAATCCAGATTATAATCAACACAGACGGAAGGTATTACACGCAACATTTAGTGCCTGATTGCTGTATAAATCGTATCTTCTTAAAGTTTTGCGCAAATATGTTTAATGTGATATTTTTACAAAAACTTTACTCTTCTAATTTCTAAAATTTAGTAATTATATGATAATTACTGCAGAGTTTAGAAAAAGTAAGAAATTTAATGTAATATTCTATCACGTTCTTAATCTTGAAGGAATATTTTCCGTGGGAAAAATGCATAGATGATCATTTATAAAGTTTTACTTACAAAGACATGATATCTTCCTCGTGAGTCATCTTCAGCGCCTTCTCTACTGATCGATCAATACAGAACAGAGAAACGTATTACACATTCAAACAAAGAGATCGTAGTCGTCGAATGCAATCCGCATAATTACACCGCCGACGGAATTATTCATAAGAGCTTAATAGAAAGTCAAATCCATTACACAATCGATGTCGTTTCAGAGCATGTGGGCGTCGGATTCGAGCATCACCATGGCGATGTCGAGACTGGATCTCCGCGATACTCTTCCTACCCATTACAACTCGAGGATTGACAATAACAATCATCTGAGTTTGCATCATCTTGCTGGAAAAACCAGCGTTATCGTAAACAACAACAACAATAACAACAATAACATTCATCGAGATCAACATCACTCGTCGTTAGGTTCCATCAATAAATCGCCGCGAATTGTCTTGCCCCACACCCCGGATCGTTCGCAGGTGCAGCGAATGCAGCTTCCGCAAAGCGTTCCATCAACGCCGCTCTCATCGAAGCACTTGACTGCTTCTTCCTACGCCGATTACGAAAATTATATTTATATATAAGAGTGCATGCTTATCAAGAGGGCTTGTCAAGTAAGCCGAGTCGTTCATGAACTTGCATAAATAAAAATCGAACAAATTACTGTATTGATCGCGAAAATTTGTCTCGCGAAACGGTTACAGTTACCAGAGGCTTTTTGGAAGCACGAAGAACCATGCGTCGTGATTATTCAGTAGCGATTGTCTTCGCGTGCGAGTTAGATCTTCAGTACTGTGCGCAGTATCGATCGACAAACAAATCTTATTGAGTTAGAAAGGAGCTGATGGATTTTTAACTGGATGCATTTCTTACTTGATTTGATTAATCTTGCTTGATACAGCACATTGTTTCTTCATGAAAATTTACATCAAAGAGGAACATAATAATTTTTTCGATTGAGTATTAAGATGTT
The DNA here is from genome assembly GCF_003672135.1 of Ooceraea biroi. Classification (NCBI taxonomy): domain Eukaryota; kingdom Metazoa; phylum Arthropoda; class Insecta; order Hymenoptera; family Formicidae; genus Ooceraea; species Ooceraea biroi. Next base: position 7,083,501 of record NC_039512.1, read on the forward strand.
TGGATAATAGTTAAGGAGTGCACTAAATGTATTTATGACAATTAAAAATCACTATGAATCTTAGTCTTATTTCAGTATATCTGTCGCAGTTTTCTAAATGAAATGGTGAAGAAGAATTAAATGGCAATATTTATAGCTTATATTTCGGCTTATTGAAGGTGAGCAAAGTTCACCGTTGAACAAAGAGAATTTACGATATTAATTAGTTAGTGAGGGAAATTTGTACCAAAGGTAGACGTAGGAAATTTTATACATGTAGTATACAGGGTGTCCCGGGTTTTAACCGACAAACTGCGGGAGCATATTTTACTAGTGGAAATAAGAAAAAATTCTTATATCAAGTTTGCTTAGAAATGCTTTGTTACAAAGTTATAAACCAATATTGAAAAGAAATATGAGATAAGTAACAACGGATTTTTTCACAAAAATAAAAATTATGTACGCAATGATTTAGTGACGCATTTCAAAATGTTGTCCTTGCACATCGATACAAGCTAGACATCGACGTAGTACAGAATTTGTTACGGTACGACATTCCTGAAAATTTTGTTGCATCTCAGTAACTGAATTAGTAATTCGTTGCTTTAAATCTTCAAGCGAGATTACTTCTGTACTGTAAACTTTATTTTTTAAAGTTGCCCATAAATAAAAATCAAGAGGCGTTAAATCGGGCGATCTTGGAGGCCAGAAAACCGGTCCTCCTCGACCAATCCACCTATGAGCGTAATGTTCATCTAACCAGTTTCTAACTTGTCTAGCATAGTGCGATGGACAACCGTCTAACTGTATCCAGCTGTTTTGGCGAAACTGCAGTAGCACATTTTCCATCAAAATTGGTACATGTGAATACACATAACATAAACATCTTCGACCTTCCAAATTCTACACTATGTTCCGTTGTTACTTATCTCATATTTCTTTTCAATATTGGTTTATAACTTTGTAATAAAGCATTTCTAAGCAAACTCGATATAAGAATTTTTTCTTATTTCCACTAGTAGAATATGCTCCCGCAGTTTGTCGGTTAAAACTCGGGACACCCTGTATATATACATATACATAAAAATAAATAATATATGTGCTGCATTCGTAGAAATATGCGGCGCTCATCAAGCCTGAATTGATTATTATAATTTTTATAAACATTCGTTTAACGTTCGCAAAAGAAATATCTATATTATCTTGAGAATTATTGTTTTATCTTTTTATTATATAAATTATATAAACTTGTGAAAAAATTTTAACAATATCGATAAACCCGTGTAATTGCATAATCTAAAAGTTAGGCATAGCAGGTTTTAAAATCGCGAATGTCAAAAAAGATTGTATTATTATTTATTTATATAAAATGTAAGGTGTTTAGTTAAGTTCGTACGAAAAAATGATTCTAAATTATTGTTAATTCCTATCGTCCACCCAAAATTTTGTGCAATTTGGCCAAACAGGATACTGGAAATTCCTTGCATGTAAATATTACGGGCGAGAGGAAAATATTTAAGTAACACTCACTGTTATCGCCTTAATTAGCACTATTGTGAGAAATTGTAATAACCACTTTCAGTAGTACATATATATATACATATCGTTCCTTCTTAATCACTTATTATAGGAAATATAACTTAGAAGACGTTAGACATGCTGGCTCATGATTATCAATCGCAAATACATTTCTTTCGCTTTCGCGAGGCCAGACAATTCTGTCGCGATAAAGCTGATCAACTGTAAAACAATTTTAATGTGAAATTGTGCGAAACACTTTGAGAGTTACTATCCGATAACGGCGAATCAGGTGATTTCTTCGTTTCCACATGGAGGAAATGAATGAAGATCACTTCATGCCTTGTCGCCGCGCTGTGCGTTTAATATTTTATTTTGCCAAAGAGTCGGTACGATACGTATATAAAAGTATAGAGTAACACGCGCATCGAACACAGCAGCTGAATGTGCATTTGTACAAGAAGTTTTGATATGTATGTCGTCAGCGAAGGTGTGCGACATGGTTCCACGCCGCACTCATTGTATTGAATTAATGTACCTACGTAGAGTGTAAATATTTTTTGTATTGTCCGTTTATATTTTATAGGAGAGAGTATCGAATAATGATTTATATATGTGTCCTGAATTTATGTCCGTGTTCTTATTTCACCTTATATGTGTAATAACAAAGCGTCGAAATTTATGACATTTTGCGATAAAATATTTTATTAGAGATTTCAAACTGCGTTATTTTCTTGATGATGTGCTAAAAAAAAAGTATAAAGGAGAAGTTTTACTTAAGATAAAAGATTAATGCACACGAAATCAATTGCAAATCGTCTCAACGTCTCGGGATGGAAGCTTTCTGCACTTTAAGTATAAAAATGTCAATAACAAATAATTACATTATTGCCTAAAAATGTTTATCTACCGTTGCATCAAATATCTTTCTTTATACTTCTAATATACATATTTATTTTTTTCGAATACACATCATTAAAATACTTCTCAATTGGTCGGGGACGATCTGTACAGGGAACAATACAATGCGTCGGCGTCATGTGATGATAAAAATTTTATTTACAAATGCGACAAATGTAGGAATTCGGGTACCAGTGACATGCGGGAGAGAAGCGATCGTCTACAGTGACGATGTAGTCGCTATCCTTTCTCGCTTGTCCATATTCTTACGCTTGTTATCTCTCCGAGACATCACTGGCAAAGGAGAGAATCACTGAGATGTAACAATAATAATTTTTACATTAAATACGATTAAAGTCTAGCTATTTTAAGGGCTATGCGGAACTACAATAATAGAAATATTTGGTTTCTCAAGGGAGAGGTTCGTTCAGGATCTCTTCAGGAGGGGAAGGGAATAGGTAAGAAGTAGGTGGGACGTGTCGGGGGCTGGGAATATACTTCTTTCTCGTTTAAGTTTCAAGGGATAACATCACAGTATTGACATTTCAACATTGAAACGATCAGAGCATCTCGTCCCTCGAAAATCACTGAAACATTCATCGAGTTTCTGCCCGCTCGCGGGATACTCTACTTCGACGTTCGAACAAGGAGCGAGTAGTCCTCGTCGCGATCGTTTGAGGACTCTCGAGGAACGCGCTGCAACGGCCGTAGCGCTTTTCATTTGCTATAGAACAATTTACAATATCTTGTTAATTAGACGTCTCAATTCCGTCTCTGAACAACTGCACGTACTATACGCAAGCTGCGTTCTCTCCACTTATTTACGTTCACTCGCTCGCTCACACACACACACACACGCGCACATATTTTCTCTTCCTTTTCTCTCTTGATCTGTGCCTTGCACTCACACCTTGCGATTATTACAATTAGACAATCGGATAACAGCAACGTGATTGACACAATCCAACGCAATGTCTTACACATATTCTTCTGTTTCTCACATTCTCTCTTTTTCTCCCTCGCTCTTTCTTCATTATCAGTGCAACAATAGTGAAATAAAGTTCTCTTCTTCAAGGAAAACAAATGGATCACGAGTAGTACACATGGCATCTTACCGTGTGCTGAAATATTTTCTGCACGTTTATCAGTGAGTGACACTGAACCCACTCTTTTGTGTGACAGATAATATAGATAATATACAGAGAAATCTTTGATCCGACGAACCAGCCACAAAAGGGAATTATCAAGGACGCTCGCACGTGCACAAAGTCTATCAGTCCTTCGATACGATTCCTACATACGCGACGAAATTGCATCTGATCTTGCACAACCGCTAGCCGGCCCGAATCGACGATAATCTCTCGTAATACATGCATGAAAAGTTCAAATTATGTGGTATTGAAGAAATTATGCGCCACTAACATGTATTTAGAAACGCTGTTTTGCCTTTTTATAATTATAGTAAGACAGACTTATAAAAGAAGCCATACTGCATTCTCAAACAACCATAGAGAATTACAAATTAATGATGCGAGAGTGTGTCGCTAGAATATTCTTAATTATTACTGACTTAATAAAATTTGTTATTGTAACTAACTTTTTTTAATGCATATTTATTTAAGAGTAAAAAACACATCGGTTTGGGCCAGTACATGATACCGCCGCAAATCTTACAATTTCATTTCCTCTCTTCGCTATATAGATATACTTTCGGAACCACATTATACTTCCAACAATATTACAGCGAACGCTTTTAAGGCTCGATACAAGGACAGGCATTTCGCAATTTTAATCGAGGGATTCACATTGGCCAAATGTCCGTTTCGCTGTATTTTCGATTGCGAGGACACTTGAGGCCTGTGCTGAATCCTCGTTTGGACCTTTCAACCATATGGGGTTGCATTCAGTGAACACGTCGATGGGACGAACGAGGGAAATCGTCGTCGACGACTCACATTATCAGCATCGCATGCTGTAAAGCGACAAATAAATCCAAAAAAATTAGTGGACTTTAATTCCGACTAATCGTAAATTATCCTATCTTAATAAGTACTTAAGAATTTGTATAATGGAACTTATTTTATCACCATCGTTTATCGACTGCACTCGAGACTAGAATTATTTTACAAACATGTACTATGGGATTAATCAAATAATTAGCAAGCAATCAAGAGTTTTCTTCGCGCATAATACGTCAACAGTAATAATCTGTCGTCTCGAAGAGATCTCTCGATCGTTCCGACAATCCATCGTTTCGACAATCAAACCGATCGTCGCCAAACGATTTCGCCACACACAATAAATTCGCTAAAATTTTACACCCGCACACATCGTATAAAATCGAATTAGACTAATAAGTAGCTCCGAAATTTCCAATCCGCTATTCGAAGCTAAAAGTGGTCTCCTAATCCTGTCACTTCACGAATCCGCGTGCACACGGTCCGACAAACTAGTTAGTAGAAGCAGTAATCGTTTAATTATTAATACAGGTAGCATTAATTAATTGTTACGCTTTATTCCCGCGTACCAGCAAAGAAAATTATTTGAATCCAAAACTTCGAGTGTATCAATTGCGCGCGAGCAAGTTAGAAGCGCTCGCCGACAAAGCAATAAGATGGAAGTAATTAATTAAGCGTATAATTATTATCATATGTGCACACAATGCGAGCCAACAAACCAAATTCCACGCAGTTATCAAGTCAATTCGCGCCCTACACGCGCACAATATGCATACAACATCAAAGGTTCATCCTCGCACTTCAGCCTTCGTCTCCTCTTTCACCTAACGTCGATAGAGTCAGTTTAGTCTTCAGAAAATTCGTATGTTCCCAATTCGACTTTCAGTGTGTTTCGTCTTGCCTATGATCATCCTCGACTAAAGTCAAAACTTCTTATCTAGCATAACGCTTAGATGACGGGTTCTCTATACGTAAATGTGTTTTGTACAAATCGCCCATGCTGCGATCGAGTCGTCAAATTTTGAAGAACTGAAGAATCGACGTGATTCTTTTTAAATATAATCCAAGATTACTTAAACTAATATAAAATAGACCATTTATCATAAAACAGTATATTTATATTTAAAATTTATTTGAAATAAATCTAACTCGGAGAACATCTCATTAGTAATATTTCATCAGTATCCTACGAAGAATTCTATTCGCTTCAAAATTCGACGACGTACAATTTTCGTTCCAACGAGATTTAATCGATCGTGCAGCTACACGCGAAAGCTACGAGCGTCAATCTAAGCAATTATGAGCGAAGGAGATGTAGATGTTTTTAAGATCGCTTTTCTTTCTTTCCCTCTCTCTCTCTCTCTCTCTCTCTCTCTCTCTCTCTCTCTCTCTCTCTCTTTTCATCAAGGTATACGCTGAATTCTCGGCGCTTTTTTTAGCGCTACGTTAGATCAAACCTTATCAACAATATCGAAAGTAATAAGGGGATCGATCAAAATCGCTAAGCTTTAAATTTAAATCCGATGAGACATTTTCACTGCAGATATTTTCTCTAAAGAAATGTTTTCATATGTGTTCATGTATATACAGGGTGAGGCACCTAAAACAAGCCACCTGAATATCTCGGCTGTTATTGGTGATAGAAAAAAATGTGTTAGATCAAACTTGCATGGTTTCGAGGGACACATAATTTGTTCTAAATAATTTTTTATTAGGTGGACGCGTAGAGGTCATATGAAGGTCAACTTCGTTTTTTTAAATGGTATATGTTTTTTTACGTACCATCTAGTAGAGCGTTTGAAGATACGCACATTGATCTACGGGTCAAAATCAATCAAGGTCACTGAAGGCTAAAATTTCTAAGTGCTAGAACTTTTTCATTTCTGAATTTACGGTATTTTTAATAGCAGAGAACTCTAGGCAATATAAAAAATAATGATATCAACAACTCAGAACTTCTCGGAAAAGAAAAAATTTCTAAGGGCTAGAACTTTTTCATTTCTGAGTTTACGGTATTTTCAATAGCAGGGAACTCTAGGCAATATAAAAAGAATGATATCATCAACTCAGAACTTCTCGGAAAAGAAAAAATTTCTAAGGGCTAGAACTTTTTCATTTCTGAGTTTACGGTATTTTCAATAGCAGGGAACTCTAGGCAATATAAAAAGAATGATATCATCAACTCAGAACTTCTCGGACAAGAAAACATTTCTAAGGGCTAGAACTTTTTCATTTCTGAGTTTACAGTATTTTTAATAGCAGAGAACTCTAGGTAATATAAAGTAAATTATTTTCCCTTGCAGTTGGCCTTTAGTGACCTTGAATGATTTTGACCCATAGATCAATGTGCGCATCTTCAAACGCTCTACTAGATGGTACGTAAAAAAACATATCATACCATTTAAAAAAACGAAGTTGACCTTCATATGACCTCTACGCGTCCACCTAATAAAAAACTATTTAGAACAAATTATGTGTCCCTCGAAACCATGCAAGTTTGGTCTGACACAATTTTTTCTATCACCAATAACAGCCGAGATATTCAGGTGGCCTGTTTTAGGTGCCTCACCCTGTATATCATATGTGAATGAGCTAATGTACTCATAGATGTATGAACCTCCATCGTCGCTCTTATCTTGAGAATTACAAAATATTATAAAAATCTTGACAATGAAAGTGTTCGTAAAATATGAATTGCAGAATTATGATTATAGCGCATAGCTTCGCTCGGACATGTATTTTATAAACAAGCAGAGTTAATCAACCGAGTGATATTCTCGATTTGCAGAAAACCGCTTCACCGAATTTTACAATTACATAAATTAGCATCAAGTTCCTAAAAAATGTTGAATATATTTTATTTAAAGAACACTGTTTTAATTTATCGTCTGAAAAATTATCGTTGAACAATTTGTAAACCTTTATAATTGCAAGAAAAAAAAGAGAATATATCCCATATAGCAAGCTTCTGTGCTGCATGGGATGGAAGAAAGTCAGAAAAAGTATAACAAATAACATAAATCAAGCTTTAATAATAAAGAAACAGTGTATTAATATTATGTTTATAGCATGTATTTGTTTTTACAACGAATGCAAATCCTTAGAAGTTTTCTTAGCTATTATAAGTGAATAAACGTTATAAGTAAAGTACGGAAGTTTGTAAGTTCACAAAATTTGTGTCATAATGAGTTATCGCTTAAGTAATCTGAAATGCGTTATTTTCTTAATAACATCGATGAAAGAGCAGAAGAGAAGAATTTCGTTTAGACTGAACGATGACGTGAAAACAATCGTACGTGGATCGCCTTCATGAGTCTCAGCATCATCGGCGTGGGAGAACTCATCGCTAAACTACACAAACTTCCGCATTCTGCTTACAAATATACACCCGAGGAGAGAATAGTGAAGCATATTTCTTTATATCGAGAATGTCATGTGTATTTGCGTTTCCTTGGGATGGTCTCATTCGGTGCAGATCGACGTGGGAAACGAACACGTCGTACGGAAGCAAAAAACAGTGTGAATATCTTTTACGTGAATTCACAGCGACCATGACGAAACTTATTTACCTAATATGTACAAAGTCTGAGTTGCGAAAGGACCTCGCGATTGATCGTCTCGAGATATGCCGCGTCACTCGTTATTTCACGTAGAGATGACTCACAACGATAATCTTCATTCGATCATTTGTTAAAGAACGGAACCTCTGTTGTTTTCTTGGCTCCTCACTCAAACGTGCGATATTTATGTCTATATATTTCTCTTTACAAAATTTCTCCCTATGATAAAATTTACATCCTCAACATTGACAAGCGATATTGGCGCGATAGTTCGCGTCGGCACGAAATCTCATGCGAAGCTTTGAGATACTCCAGATATTTGTATATAAATTTGTATATACATATCTATCTAAGATTTAAGTATTAAAAGAGGCAAACAAATACATAGCACGTATGATCGTAGAGTGCGCAAATCAATTATGTTCCGCGGCACAGTTTCTTCATAAAATGTGTCTTTGATTGGTACCCATCATCGATCGGTCTTATAAAATACAATACCTTGAAACAAAAAGATTTTACTCTTAATACTTTGCAACCTGATTAGCTACATTATGATTCAACATTGTGTCTCCTACTTAAGCTTTCAAAGAACTTAAAATCTAAGGAAGATCTAAATATTTTATTAGATGTACATATATTCTTTCTTGAATTTTTAATAAATTTAATCTATACAATTACAAGAAAGATGATGCGACAAAAGAGGTACCAATTAAGGACGTGTTATATACCTATCATCATTTAACTATGTAAATTAATTTTCAAACACTATATTCTGTCAATCACATATGCCTATCTACTGTTTCAACAAATAAACAGATTGATCTAATATATGAATTCATATTACGATCCGAGTTTCTGTAATTTTCATAAATATGTCGCGAAATGTACTCAAGCTCCACGAAAATCATTTCAGATGATCAGGCATGCATACTTTTCAAAAATCTTTTTCCTTAAAGAGAGAATAATCTAACTGCTATTCGACTTTGAAAGCAATATCAACGAATTGATCGAAAACTCAATTCGAAAACTTGAATCGAGATAGAATCAAGGTTATCCGTATGTATGGTTTATGCTAGTTTATACAGACGTACATAATGTATAGGACACCGCTAATCAAAATCACTTGCACGCAATCACCGCATATACGTATGTATAGAAGAAATTTCCGATTAATTTTATCCTAAATGATGATGGTGATCTATTCCGAGTTATTTGGCCGCGAGAACATTCCTAAGATGTTTGTAAGTTTTATTTTCATCAAGTATTACATTTATTTCTTCAGCGACACGGAGGATAATCATATTATCCTGGGCAGAGGGAAATATTTCACGTATGTTTCTGCAAAATGAATCGATACGATTGATTTTCCTCTATTTTTTACCACAGTCAGATGGCTCCGCGCGTTGGAGTCGACAGATATTTCGCAATGAGCATGTCACGTGCCAAATGTTTTCCGTGACGTGATAAATATCTTTTATTATACTATTTTAGCGTAAAAACAAATTGAAGATCTAATTACAAGTATCTTTTAATTCGACATCGATCCACGTTATGCACGGCGTATCGACGCTTGCGTAAGTGAGTACTTCAACGGCACTCGTTTAAAAGGCTTCTTACAGTATTTACATAACGCCATTGGAGTGGGAAATGCGAATAAAAATAAGCAACATTTTTGGAGAGTAATTAAAATTTTTATAATTATTCCAGTTCAAAATGTTTAAGAAGCTAGTCAAATGTTGAATTAATGTATGATAAATAATGAGCTATACGATTCACGAGTCCAGAAATGTATCTAATAGTTATGTAGCTTTACTGCGACAATATTCAAATTATATCCACAATTCAGTCTATCCACAGAAAAGTCGAATCATTTTTATTCACATCTCCTGAATAAATATCCTCTTGAATTTTCTCTTATCTTGATTAAAATTCATCGAGCGATATAGATGGAATCTCTCACTTGCGTGTTACAATTTATATGTATATATGTATACTATGTACATAAAGCGCGCTTTCTTTGGTGTGTAGTGTACGTGTATTTCAGTGTATATACTTTTGCGTAGTTCTAATAAAACGTATAAACGCATTATAGTGGCGCGACAGGTTGTTGACGCGCTCAATCAAAATCGAAAACTTTCAAAGTATTCAAAGCGCACCGAGACATTTTCTGATTTCGAGTCGTATCATCAGTGCGTCGTCTCATAAATCAAAAGCTCCCCCAAAACGCCTCGTTTCTACGTTAGTTTTTGTCTAATTTAATTATGTGATTGATGGTAAATATCACTACATTGATCGAGTCGTTCAGCTAAATCCGCCGTTGTGAGCGACGACGGATCTTGATTTCTACGATCAAAGTCCGAGTTTGCGGAGCCGTAACGATCGCAAATCGCTGAAGTTATGATGGCTACATTCGCTGCCACGATCGACGATCGAATTGAAGTCTCTATGATCAGCTGCGAAGTTTCAGTTAAAGCTTCCTTGTTTCGCTTACATGCAAGATTAACTGGTAATAATTAGCTGATATACTTGATCATAGGTCATCCCTCTAGACGATCGTTAATTTTCTGCAATTATAATTAATCGTCATTTTATTCACATATTCTATAATTAAATTCTAAAATAGAAGTCAGATATACTCTTCATAAATCTTTTTCTCGATCACAAGAAAAATTCGGTTCTGTGTCGATCGCCGATCGCTGTTCGACGGTTAAAAGGTTTAAGTTTTGGGGCCCAGGAGAAGACGGTGCAGGGATTAAGGCCCCAGGGCTCTCTTCACTCTCTCTCGAGTGCACTTTCTGTCTTGGTCTCCTCGTCCCACACGATTATCTCGCGCGTCTACTAGTGTCATCGAGCTGATTCCACGAATGGGGTTTGTCCTGCGTATATGTTGCAATGAACAAGGACACTGGAGTCGTTTCGACTTGACCATAACTCCTGATACGAAGACCGTTTCATTGAACGATCATTAAACTACGCTCGAACCTTGAAGTATTTATGGTAATTACAAAGCATTTGTCTTAATAATTTCCACGATGATGTTTCTTACTGCAATAATGTTTGGCAAACATTTGTATCGTAAAATAACGTGTATAAATACTAACTAATGATTAATTTATAATTGATTTCGAGCGAGCTCTTAATGATTTAGTGCAAAGAATATCGTAAAGTTGCGATTGCTTGAACAACGTTTGCACCAGTTGCTCGTAAACGTACTTGGGAGCCTGTAAAAAGGTTCGAGAGTGAGTTTCGCGCTATTTTTCGCGCAAGAGATATGCAGAATCGGATCTCAGTTGAATGTGCGAACGACTTGGAGTAGTGTGCTTAACGAGGAGCACCGGATGCAGCCAAGTATATATATTTTCTTTTAGGAAATTATTTTACAATGTTACTCTTTCTCCGTACAGTGACATATAGAAAATGTTTCGTGGGAGGATGCCATGTAGCGTGCATCTCGTCATGGTCAGCACTCATTACAGTGAGCGATTGACACATTTGGCAAAGTATGATATTCTTCGTGAGCGGTTGACGTGTTCTCTCGATATAGTATAGCAAAGTTCATAAGTCAGTATATGTCGTCGAACAGGTACATCTTTCATAATGTTTGTGCGTGTGGATAATTCAATGGTTGGTAATAATTAACAAGTAATCGCAGGTGACACTGTCAGAGTGATACGCGTTCGCGATTTTGATTACGACATCATTCGCAATTGACGAAGTAAAACGCGACGTAGGACATTTAGATGTCTAGAGTATGAGTAGCGTGTGTGAGTTGTAGGATTGCTGACGGAACTCGTCCAGCAATGCTCAAGAATAGCCGTGTTGTCTTTTCTTTACACGTAGTTCGAAGATAAGCAATATTTAGTTATATTGGTGGAAAAATATCTGGATGACACGTGCACGCTGCTGATGACCGGTAGTATTAGAAAAAGAAGAAGAAAAACAAGTGTCTAATGTTTGATCATTAAACCGTCTTTGTTGGATCAGTATTAAAGAAATATAATCATACAATTGAGATGGTTGTAAACGCCATTGATCGAAATACCCAGTAATAAGCAATAGTAAGGAATAAATAGCAGCGAAAAGCAGCGTATAGCAGTGCAAAAGTTTCTGGAAGATAAGAATATACGCTTTTTGAGCGTGCCAAAAAGGATTCTTCAACGATTACATCGCAACTGAATCACCTCTTCTAACAGAACAAAATCTTGCATTACAATTTATGGACATTTCCTGTGAGTGGCACGGATGAGAATGCAAGCGCGAGACGTTGTTCGGGATTAGCGTGCACGCTGCTGGCGACTGGTAGTGTAGATAGCGAGGTTGAACAGGTACGCGAAGACAGACCGTCAACGATCTTGAAAATCGTCGATGATACGTCCAGATAGGATCGATACATGATAGCGTCATTCTCAGACTTGTTGGTGGCTGGTATCAGCCGATCTGGATTTCTGTTCTCTTCCTTCCTTCTCTCTCTGTTCTTTTTTAGCGTAGAATAGCGCGACAGGAAACAGCCCCACTAACAGAGCGCAGCGATCTTATCGCGAGGTAGCGTTGCGCACTTCCTAGCGTTACCGGGAGGCGAGCCCGCTAAAGGGCGGTGGTGCGCAGGTGGGGACAGCGCTGTAGCGACAGGCCCCGGGGCCCCAGCTCCTAAATAGCATTAAGAGCACGCGAGTCCTGCTGCTGGCGACGTCTCGAGGCACTACCGTAATCGACGCCGTGTTCCTCCTCGCCGTAGTCGTGATCCATGCGGTCGCCCCGATCGCGATCCATCCGCTCCAGCCGCGATCTTCTCGTTCCGCCACTGACATCTCCAGCACCATAACTGCCTCCTGAATTAAGAAAAGAGAGTTAGATTCGTCATTTATAGAGTAGTATCTAAATGTCTTATCGCTCTCGAGTGATTCGTAACTTTGGTAAATATTTTAATATTTTTGTTACTTTTAAAGATATCGAAAAGGATTATTGCTATTTTACAATACATAAATAAAAGAGTATGTTCAAGGAAGTTTTTGAAGAAAAAGAAAATAGTAAAAATTGCCATTAATATTTTCATGAGTTACTCAAATATTAATAAAAAGAATGTTAAATTATATTGCATATAATCTCAAAGTTTTAATTTCTTTCACTTTTAATCTTTTCTGAATAAAATGGAATTTGATATTAGTATTACAAAATAATCAATCGTGTGCTAACAAAATCCAAATCTCACCGCAAGGAAAACCTAACTATACATCCATACTGCTCAAGTTCTATTCTACGAAAAAGGAACGCCACTCGAGTCACGAGGGTTATCGCTGTGAGCGATAGGGGTGAATTAGATATAACCCACTCCAGCTAATTCATTCCAACATCACTTTACCCAATCCATGCAAGCTCTAAGCGAAAACAATTAAATAAAAAAGAAGATACGTCGCAAAGACTCCGACGTTCGAACTATCGTTACCGATGCGCAAATATCAAGAAGTTGAAGAGTGCATTCTTGTACTCGTCGACACGTTAACGCAAACTTTGCGCATGAATCTCGTTAAACGGCAAATTGTGTATGATCCATGACGAGGGCAAGGAAACCCTTCATAACTTCTGTCCTCTCGTTTTACGCGACTAGATTATTCTCTCTACCGTTAGATAATTTCTACTTTCTAGTCCTATTCTATGTGAGAAGGGTTGGTGAAGGGCTTGCGAAACATACCAACTAAAACGGGGATATAGGCAGAGACAACGGCTAGTCTTCTGATCGTGACATGTTAAGAATTTCGAAGAAATGATAGCAGAAATTTAAATTATTGCGTTATATTTAATTATATAGTGTTTAGTTCCAACAGTTATATATTATATGGAGCAAATAAGAAATGCAAGTACATTATGTTTGTGTGCATGTGATGGAATTTTATAATTTATAAAAAATAAAATAGTTTGTACGTGTAAAACGTTACTAATAAGATAGAGATTTATTTGACACAATGTTTTACAAAATATCTTTCCAAAGCTTAATTATATGTGTAACGAATAAAAAGTATTTATCTATGAATATAATAAAATACTATATTTGTAATTTTGGAAACATATCGTGATCAGAAGTTTAGTCGAAATAATATTTCATCGGACTAAGGGGGCCGCCATCATGGGCAAGTTAAATAGAATAGCAATGATATAATGGTATCAAAAGAGCAGCAATCAGATAACTTCTATATATAATTTTAATAATATTTATTCTTAAAAAATTCTTGCAAGTGCAAATAAACTTATCTATATATTATCAAGTGAAATAAAATGTTTGTGCAAAGTTGTCAAAGTATAATTTTGACAACTAGATCTGGGAGTATGTATGAACAAGAAAGTATGTTACATGATTGGATTGTTTCAATCTCTAAATAATTGCATTCTTGCACAAATTTGCAAAAATAAATTTTTGAAATAAAGCAACACAAGACAAGAACTTTGTCCTTATTTACGTCAGAATCTTATGTTCTGGGAAGTATTTGATTCTCTGAATGGCAAACCCCTAGTTACTTCACTGCATTAAGGAAAATAAAATAATAAGGGAGCATAAATCATTTTCTCTGCTCGAGAGAGAAAGAGCCGGGTCGATTCCATATTTCTGGGCCCATGCACCAAACCCATCTTCTGTACTTACTACGCGCCCTCACAAAGGTATCTCTATGACACAGTCTCTAATTCTTTCAATCGCATCCGCACCCGGAATTAATATTCACGGGTTCAACGGAGCGTATAATTTGGTTTATGCCGCATAAAATCGCATCCGCGATGAAGGAAATAGAAGCTCGGGCCTTCTTAACTCGAACGTTTCGTCTTGGTCTCTTGGTCACCGCGACCATAGTGGTACTGGGCCTCTTTTCGGATGACTCCCGTGGCAGCCACTGCCTCCGCTTTTACACGTAAACAAAGAGAACATCGGAGTCAGAGCTCGTTGCTGACAACTGGACTAATAATCTGTACGCACGGATTGAATACTTTCCGCAAATTTTGTGCACGTTGATCTGAATCACAGCACGGCGTAGAGAGCTTAAAAATTGATAACAAGTATAATGTTACTCGCGAAAGGAATAAATAAGAAAGAAATTAGGTGTTACTATCATTGGCTCTCTGCCTCACGCGATCCCGCAGTAGCTTTGACGTTAATTTGGCATAGCTTGAAAGCACTCGTACATTCTCGTAACTTCTTCCTCCAAATATTCACGATTTATGTAAAATATAATTAAACAATAACGAAGATACGTAATGGGATTGAAGTAGTTATAATGGTTTCATGATTGCAAAGAAGATCTCACTATCTTTTCAAATATAAAATTCTAAGAACAATTTTATGTTTAAAGAACTTAAAAAGTTTTCGTTTTCATAAGATTCAAAGAACATGGTATTTTTAAATAATGACAAATTATTGTACGCAACGAAATTATTAGACTTAAGAGTTTTCGTATCTTATAAATATCTTAACTTACTTGAACAACAAAAAAATCTACGTAATTGATAATAAACAGTGTGCATGAAATGTGCATTAAAATTAAGTACGAGAAGCACATTTAATAATTATCTAACATATTAGATAAATGGAGAGAGAAGTTTTCTGAAATGGACAAAAACGTTGAATGAGTGTTGAATGCACAAATAAAACGAAACGTTGAATTGGCCGCACTAACGGGAGAAATAAGCGCGCCTCGGTCTTACTGCACTGGATACAAGTTCGTATCGACCCGTGCGTTTGATCCGTACATTGCCGCTGAAAAGAAATATAATGTCAGGAGAAAATGATATCGATTCAATGATACACGAATGTACGATAAATGCAAAGATAACTTTAGTCGTAAACCATCATCTTGCCTCTTCAACAAATGAGATAAAATGCCAAGTTGGCAAACGACTAGGTAAGTCTATGTATTCTGATACATAGGTAATCTATAAATCACGAACCGGTCAAAATATAACTGTGCAAACTGAAAATGAAATTACAAATAACATCGAAATCCATGTATAATAACATTCATGCATTAAAAAGGTTTTACGTTTCTCTTTGACAATAATTTATGCATAAATTGTGAACGTGCATGCTGACATTTATATTGCATTATAACAGAATAAAGAAATATCTAATTAAAGAGAAATTTCAGCTTTAATAAAATAATATGCAGAGAAATGTTACATAAATATTTTTCGGAGAATCGATACGTAAAAATTAGCACAAGAGCGTGAGCGGTACACTTGTATTTTGTGCGTTGAATTTTAACATGCTCTAATAAAATAACGAAATTCTCTGAATGTGAAAATACACCTACACAGATTTCATAACAGTCACATAGATTTCGATAGAATGCAATGGCTAATTGGTTCGGACTGTAGTCACATGCCACTGATGTTTTTGAAGAGAGAACATTACTCTAAGACGGATTCATGCAATGACGACGTGCAACTAACGATCCACGTTACTAAATGAAGATAAAGACTAAAGGTACAAATATGCTTGTGAAATATGCTCGAGGATAATATTGGGTTACCTCTTCGATGATAGTAAGTTTCATGAGGAGCACCTGAGAAGGTAAGAACAAAGTATGGAGTGTTAGTGACGAAACTGTGTGTCTCGTTAAACATTTTTATATTAAGAAGCATGGATATTGATATAAAAAATATTGTAAAAGCATGATATTCGAGATGAGAATGGAGATATACGTTACGCCTTTAAAATGATTTTCTCGAGACACTCACTAAGTGATCTGACAGTAACATCCTTGAAACCAGTATTTTAATCTTTAACCAGATAATTTTGAGCATTGCTAAATAGGTTTATAGACAATTTCCGGTCGGCAATGCCAAGAACGTCAATCGACATATTGCGCGCCCATTTGCATCTTGTATGACGATGTCACTGCCAAAAGTGATGTACTATCGTAAATCATCATCGGTTTTACATTGTTTCGTATATCCGCCGATACTTTTGGACGGTTTCCACAAAGCTATTACAGACGACTAAAATACTGGCTCTCGACTAATGTTTTGTTCGTGTTATTTTTAAATTTTCTATTTAAATTCGGTCTCTCGAGATCTCTTTAGTGTTGTTAAAAATCGGAAATGTCTTCGACCGATTTATATTCTCTATATCTGACATTATCTATTTGATATGCAAATATTGGATGTTACAAGTAAATTAATTTGCATAATGTAAAGCAATTAGTAGTCTACCCAGGTAGACAATTAAAGAAGTCTATTGTCTTCTTTAAGTGAGTAAATAAGTATACGAAATATTTGCAAAGAAAGAAATTCGAAATGTTTGAGGAATTGATTAATAATTTTTAATTGTCGCAATACCTGAGGGCACGCGTTGCGTATACGAATCCGCCGGAGCATCAGGTGCAGGCACGGCGCGCGGCACCGTAGAAAAATCCGGTGGATGCGTCGCCCTCCAATAAGCTTCCAGGTACTCGGCTACGTGTTCGCATGCTTCCTCCAACTGATTCTCGTCTAGGATGACGTCGAACATCTCCGGTGGGCATTGCGCCAACTTTTCCGCGGCCACCATTTGTACGTTTAGATGACGTATCTGCGATTTTCCTCGAGTTTTGATCAGCCTCTGAAGTACTTTTGGCGAAGAAATCTTCAAATAAACGATCGTAGGTGCCAAACTGGTCTTCGCCAATTGCGATGGATGATTGATGGTATCGCAGTCTAAAACGACTAACTGAAATTAAACACATTAAATTTAATTGAGTAATTTACCCAAAGTAAATTTATTAGGTTGAAGTTATTCTTCAAAAATTTACTTTCTAGCAAGTCAAAATAAATATAATCTAATTAATAAAATTAAGAAATTTATAAGAATGTTACTGTAAAATCCTTTCACAAACCTGAAGAGTCCTAGCAAGCTCGAAAATCCTTTCGATCTCTTGTTGAACTTCTGCTAAACAGCTACTTCTGCTAGTTGTTCGCTCCATAATTGCTCTTTTGGTTGGATTGTTTAGCAAGGATCTCTTCGCTAACGAAATATCGGCCATTACCCTCGTAATAATAATTCTGTAATAGTCAATATTTTATATGTAATTAATAATTAATACAAGAGACATAAAATAAATTAAATTAAATTAAATTATTAATTTTCTATAATAATTTGACATATCTTCAGCACAAATAACTTGTATTATAACTTGTATTATACAGGGTGAGGCACCTAAAACAGGCCACCTGCATATCTCGGCTGTTATTGGTGATAGAAAAAAATGTGTCAGACCAAACTTGCATAGTTTCGAGGGACACATAATTTGTTCTAAATAATTTTTTATTAGGTGGACGCGTAGAGGTCATATGAAGGTCAACTTCGTTTTTTTAAATGGTATATGTTTTTTTACGTACCATCTAGTAGAGCGTTTGAAGATGCGCACATTGATCTACGGGTTAAAATCAATCAAGGTCACTGAAGACTAAAATTTCTAAGTGCTAGAACTTTTTCATTTCTGAGTTTACGGTATTTTTAATAGCAGAGAACTCTAGGCAATATAAAAAATAATGATATCATCAACTCAGAACTTCTCGGAAAAGAAAAAATTTCTAACGGCTAGAACTTTTTCATTTCTGAATTTACGGTATTTTCAATAGCAGAGAACTCTAGGCAATATAAAAAAGAATGATAACAACCCAGAACTTCGCGGAAAAAGAAAAAATTTCTAAGGGCTAGAACTTTTTCATTTCTGAGTTTACAGTATTTTTAATAGCAGAGAACTCTAGGCAATATAAAGTAAATTATTTTCCCTTGCAGTTGGCCTTCAGTGACCTTGAATGTTTTTGACCCGTAGATCAATGTGCGCATCTTTAAACGCTACTAGATGGTACGTAAAAAAACATATCATACCATTTAAAAAAACGAAGTTGACCTTCATATGACCTCTACGCGTCCACCTAATAAAAAACTATTTAGAACAAATTATGTGTCCCTCGAAACCATGCAAGTTTGGTCTGACACATTTTTTTTTATCACCAATAACAGCCGAGATATTCAGGTGGCCTATTTTAGGTGCCTCACCCTGTATAATATTAAATTAAATCGGATTTAACTATACATGCACATATAAAAATAATGCATTAATAATAATAATAACCAAAAGAAAAGAAATTTATGTATAAAATAGATTATACATCGAAGTTTAGACAGACCTGCCTTCGAAGCGATGTTTGAGAAAATCGAAGAGCGCTTTCTGCATCATGTCCGTTACCTGGTAACCCTTGAGTGATGGTCCAACCAGCACCACGGGCCTCATGGAAGGTACTACGTCGTAGGGGGTTGTCGTCTCCTGAAAATCCGAGGAAACGATCAGTTCGACTAATTGAGATGAGTCTCCTTCGCCGCAATCGGTCCCAGGATAGTCTCACTTACGTAGGACTGCGTGAGCACGGTATGCAACATTGAAACATTGAAATCAGTTAATGGCCACGTCGATTTGACACGTGCGACCTCCTGCACGGCCAAAGTCCTTCCCTGAATGTACGAAAGCCCACGAGACATCTAGTCCTCTTCGAGCACCGAAGGTACTTTGGCCAAGCAGCATGTTAATAACTACGATATCGAGCTATTAAAGTATTAACGGCCTCCTACGGACTATCACTTTTTTTCGGCTAGATTCTATCCTATGGTGGTGAATAATTTTCATCACAGCTCGCGCGCTCCCGAGGATGATTGTTGGATGAACGCTGTACGTGTAGTCATTGCAAAAGAAATTGATCAAATGTGCGTTAATGCGTGACAGTATTTACCAGTCGACATTGTGCGCATTGGTGTAACTGCATGTGCCAACTTTGATTGAAAGAAACATCTAATGAAAGATACTCATCATTATTTGAATTTCAAATAAAAAGTGATTTAATATAGTATAATTAAAAATACGCAAAATTATTAGAATAAAATAGATTATAAAATAGATTAATGGAATTGCAGTTTATAGAAATATTATTTGCATACCAAAGGCAAATATGATATTTTTTCTAGGAGATTTCTTTTTTAGGACCGACTGGTAAATCATTATAAGCAGCCGTAGACACAAAAGCATGTTTCATCATCAGTATCATTAGCACGAAATCATTAGCATTAACATTATCTTTAAAACTTCCTGCGACAATCAAGTTCAATGTTTCTTATTCAATTTGACATTATTCTAATAATAATAAGTCTCTTATCATTATTATAAAATATCATAATAAATACTGTTACCAGTGAGATAAATCGTTTTGACATAGATTCTAGAGTCGCAAGATCGGTTAGTTAATATAGTTCAGATTGTGCTTCTGCTCTTAATTAATGTAACAGAAATTGATGCATCATGCGTTAACTAGATGTAGCCTTTGATGTAAGCAAGAATAAGCCGAATAACAGTCCATACTGAAAAAGTAATGTAAGATTATAGAATCTCTAAGCTTCTTCATTTAATCCTAGCATAATACTTGTTATTACGCACGATACATCGTTAAACACCACAGTTTAGTGTGCACACAGCTTAAATCAAGCGTAACAGAGGTGGTAAGATAGATGGTGCGTTAGATATTCGCAGCATGGCTCGCAAAGCGTTTACCGGCTTCTTGAAGAAGTTCTTCCGTTTCTCCTTAGCGGGAGGGGTCGTCAGGGTCGCCTTGCCAGGTCTCACGTTTCCGACGCTGTCGCTGTCGTCACCTGTCGAAAGAACAGATTCCACGTTAGTCGAAACTTTGTCTGATTCAGAACGATCAACGAGTCCCTCTTTCTCTTAAAGAAGCTATCAAAAAGCACGCAACTGATGTGATGCAGTCTAAATGTAATTTGCTAATTTATGCTTGCATTTCTGCTTATAGCAGCGGCTATTAAAGTTCAGCAGCTAGCTACAGCAGTAATAAGAGTCACGCGTGTGTTGATGGATAGATACGAATACGGTGTTTTACCTTGATGACTTTAACAATGAAGTGAAAACTAAGTAGGACGCGTGTATATGAAGCGACAGCAGTATAGTGAGCAACTTTCTTCGTACAGAACAGAACTGGAGAAGCTCGCATATCTCCGCGTAGGCCGCAAGAGAAAGAGAAATTTTTTTCAATATTTGATACCAATCCGGCAGATTGTAACAATATTTAATAATTACATATTTATAATTAAAAATAAATTATAATATTAAACGTTGTAGTTTTCGTACGCGCATAATTTCATTCTCTTGCGGTCTATGCAAGAGTCGCTTCAAACTAAAATATCTTGGAACAATATAAGCACTTAAAAGCTGGTGTGTTTGAAATATTTGGGATACTTAGGAATTTCAAGCGAATGTTATTCGTCAGATTTTTTTACGACCGGCCCGTAGCAACGATCCGTCCGCCTGTAATTCACTGTCGAGAATCAAGCTGAGAAAATTCCCGATCAGGGAGTACGTCGAATCGAGTACGCCGTGAATTTGTGGGGGAAGAAAGAAGGACGTGCTAGGATACCTGGCGTAGGTGGTGTGGAACCACGTGAGGGCATACCACTCTCGCCAAGGTTCCCTGAAGACCCTCCTCGCGTTGAGTAGAGACCCTTCGAGCCACGCGCGGTGCTCGCCTGCAACCTCAGGGCCTCCAGCTTGACCGGTGACGGGATGAAACCCACGTCGCAGTTCTCTTTCACGAGCCTGCCGATCCACCAGTTGTTGTCATACTTCTCCTGAAATAAAGTACAATTTATAAATGAAGAGAATTTTAGGATAAAAAAAGAAATATACTTGGAAGTAAAGAACGTGTGCCCGCACCTTGATGTGAAGAAAGTCGCGGACGTCAAAGCTGACGGCCGAGCCGTGGACGGGTGAATCATCGTCGACGGATCCGTCATAGCTTACGTTGGTCCGCACCGCAAACGCTACCGGTTTTGACTAGAACATAAGTTAAAAATTTCAGTTAAACGGCTGAATACAACTGTCACACAATTATTTGCTTAATCAATCGTGGCATTTTGATTTACATCAATTTACATCGATTAACACTTGAATTCTTGGTCCTTGCAATTCGCTCAATTCGCAACAGTGTATAATTCCGTGGTTTCTTTAAATAATCGACTTCATCGGAATATTAGTGTTATTTCAAAAACACATGCTTCATAATCGTAATGTACTCGCGACAGCTACGTCGCGTCGTAGCGAGAAAGATCAGCAGGAGCTGCAATTATCAATCTCGATGGCAATTGTGCTGGCGTCGCGTACCACCGTGCTTAGCTACGTATCATCGCCCCTTTATTCATGTTATCGACTTTTCTATCGGGTCACGGTACAGCTCTCATATCGCGATATGTGCACAAACATGAATAACTATATCGCACGTGCAGAGTGAAAAATAAAAGCCTGCCGTACTGCCGATAAGCTTCACGCTCGAACGACACATTGTCAGCTTATGCGTGGACGCACTGTCAGTGACAACACCGTCGCTTTAATAAAGAATAAAAGAGTATTGCGGCAAGCTCTTCATTTTTATTGCGACAAGCTATCCCTCGAAGGTCGTCTCCCGCCAATCAATATCCGTTCACCGCTAAGCCGAAGAATACTAAGTCGATCAAACCCCCATGTTTGATGTTCGTAATATTTTATTTATAACTTTACCAGCACCTATCATTTGATCTTGTAATCTTGCGTGATCCTGTATTGTTTCATAATTCACCGTAAAAGTCGAAAGTCGATTCTTCTGTCTGAATTTACTTATTTACAATACGATAAAAAGTACTTTACGGGATCGTTAAACATTGATAATAAAATCGGAGGTAAAAGAATATCTTTTAGGAACAAAGCGTTTTTAATTATGTCATGAATACTGTTCATGTGTTTCGCTTAAAAATTTACGAGCGAAGGGTTCATTCTTAATAAAGTAAAGTGGCCCTGCTTGAATTATTTGCAAAAATGCCACGTATGCTTCCTCGTAAAACACTTCTCGGTACGTGTGGCTCGTATTTAAACATTTAAAGCAACCGTAGGGATTTTAGATTACGTCATACATTTCTACAAATTTATCTTGGAATGCTTTAGAATACAAGCGCGAGGGAGATCACGAGAAGCCGTCCGATTGGTACTTCGCTGAGCTGCTTTCTATAAACTTTTTCTCTTCGCTTCCTGTCCCGACATTGGATTCCGTCACAGATATTTCTTCCGTTCGTTTCTCATGAAAATTCACAATGCCTATGACATGACAATAAAATACAGCGTTGATGATGATGAAACATTCGTTGGATCGATAGGCGGCGATTCAAGGGAAAAAGGCAGTGTGAAGCTGTAAGAAAGAAGCAAACTGGAGCGTGCAAAGGATCAATAACTCACCCTAGCTTTTTCGAGTTGATTGAGGGCCTGCCTCTCCTTTTCGCGTCGTAAACTTTCCTTCTCCTCGTCCAGCGAGAGATCCGAGCTCGGCTGTGAGTAGTTCGAATCCGCCGAGCCCTAAAATCAAATGATCAGAAAGGTCATGCATCAGATTTGTGAAATTTTACGTAAAATTGAGAGATCTTGGGAAATATAAAAAAAATCTACTATTTATTTTTATGTGAGTGCTTTAATTATATAGATATATAAATGTTTTATTTTCAGTTTTCCGAGATTCGCAATAAACCAACTGTCTTCTACAATAACATTTCTAAATTTGGTTTAGATTTCTTCGCAATTTTTGGTATGGAAAGTTTCTTCTTAACGCTTTGACAGCATTATTTAAAGAACGATTTTAAAAAATTTTATATATTAATTGGTTCTGCAATATATATTCCGTACATTTTCAAACAAATTGAGTCACACAATTGAGTGACAAAATAAACTATTCTAAATGTATATATGTGATTGCACATTGTATGTTCTTCGTAAGACCATTTACAGTCAAATTTTGTAAAAATATATAGGTACATTAAAGTATGTCATACCGCGAATACTTTTTAGGTTAATACTTCAAATATCAAATATTTCAAGAAAAGTCTTCGAAAAATTTCTCGAAGGCAATATAGTCGAGTAGCATTTATTTATTTTGTGTAGCTATATAACTATAGCTGTAACTTTGTTCGCGAAACCGTAAATGATAAAGTGTCCTACGACGCAGTTCATTATGTCTATCACCCTACAAGCATTGACGTAGATTACCGTGTAACAAAGGAAATCAGTCTAGCAAGTGTTAATTAGTTCCTGTTAACATTAAATGAATCGATCCAGCATAGAAAGGAAGACCTACGCATGTTCGATGTTCGTAGTCGTAAACAAGAAATCGAGGTCAGCATGAAGTTCGATCAGTACATTAATAGAACCCGAAATCTGCAATGTCTCTAAATCGATATGCTATTTCAACGTACTTAATATTGCGAATTCTGCCTTTTTCTCTCAGTTGCATTTTATTTTCGCAAATTTAAATATTTAAACATTAATTTAATAATTACAAATCATTTATCGTTAACAGAATTTTGTCTGCTTCAATCAAGTCGTTTCTTAAGAAGCTAAATAAACAGATTACTTAGTGATTTATTCAAATAGAGTCTTTTTATATTTCCCGTTTCAGTCGTATTTAATATCAAAATGAGAAACTTCTCGTATTAGATTATCACATTTACTAGATCTCTCAATTTAATTGTATTAGTTTTCGTTCAGTCGTTGGATTAATCTCGCCACGCTCAAGTTCCGCTAATAAGAAGCTGTGAAGTCACCGAGACTGCTTTCATAGGACCCACGAGTGTCTTCTTCTCTCAAAGAAACTTTTAAGGGAATGAATTCACTCAGTCAACGGGTCGTAACCATGTTA
This sequence comes from Ooceraea biroi, assembly GCF_003672135.1. NCBI lineage: Eukaryota > Metazoa > Arthropoda > Insecta > Hymenoptera > Formicidae > Ooceraea > Ooceraea biroi. Next base: position 7,108,150 of record NC_039512.1, read on the forward strand.
ACAATCTTTGCCTGAACTAGTTTTTTATAACTGTATATACACATATGTATTATACGACTAACATAAGTTAAACTTTTTGCAGAGCAATAAGAATCTTTCGGTAAGCTAATCTAAGTAAGATAAGCTGAGATAAGACAAGTAAGATAAGTTGATAAATAATATAGATGAGTCAAGGAACATACATAAAGACATAAATGTAATTAACAATATATCGTAAATTTTATGAAAATAGAAAACTTATTTCTCTTCTTTTTTCATTTATTTCTCTTATATGTACATTTAGTATTTGAATAAATGTATGATTACAATTACGATAAGCATCTTATATTATTTTAAGAATTGCTTAACGTTGCTGCACTTTTAATTAAACTGCTCAATTCTCAAAAGTGTCGGCGTTTATTTTCTGTCATTTTCCACAAGAAAATTCTAGAGGTAATACGAAATATTTTATTTACTGCCTAACAATGAAATATTATAAGTTGCGAATTCTGAAACTATTAAACTATTAAAGTTTAAAATGAAGATTTCTGTATAAAACAAACAAGAAATAATAATATCTTGAGAATGTATCAGGAATGAAAAAGGTTCACCAAGGACAAAGATTGTAGTTCCAAGGCTAGTGAAGTATATCCCGGTATCACGCTAAAAAGAGTCAATCTCGATTAATCGCGCGATCAGCGTAAATGATCGCTATGCTACAACAATGGCACGGATGGTCGCTTCTGCTTCACGCCACGTTGCTTAATGCGAGCTTTAAACGATATGTTACAGAAAATTCTATATGTCTAGGAAGCAGCGCGTCTTTGACATGATGAAACCCTTCTTTGCGCTTCCTTGCTCAAAGTACGGTTAGGATAATTAGTTATTTTTGTAGGGCGATCTCCCTCGTTACGTGGAATCCCTTGATAACGAAGCGTCATTACAATCATCTCTTGATGAGAAAAATAAAAAAGCAAGAAAAAAACAATCAGCGCATTTTGTTTTTTTGTTTATTATTACTTTGAGAAGGGTAGTGGGTAAATTTGAGGGAAAAAAGAAAATCATGATAAATGGAAAACGAATAAATGTGAAAGAAAAATCAAATTAAAGTAGCGACTACTGAGAAAAATTGTGGTAGCGCTAGGATTAACAAATAACGCAAATAACCAATTTATTGACTTGGATGTCATAGCTACCTAAGTAAGATGGTAAGTGGAATTGGATATCTATTGCACTGATATTCATTTGTAAAAACTATCGGAATAGCCTTGAATTTTTCGTTTAAAGGAAAAAATAGAGAGATTTACGTGTTTCCTCGGTGAATACCTGGGTAAATAGCTTGTTGTAGCCGGAATTGTGTTGATTGTATCCAATCATCGCCGGGAGTCACCATGGACGCCAGGACTGTTGTGCTGATGGTGTGTAATCCGCTCCGATTTGGAGCACAAATTTATCGAGCTGATGCTCTAAGTCCCGCTTAGCACACGCTACCGTATGACCATCCTCACATTCATCAAAACGCTTATCGCACTGATCTCTAAGTTCACGCCGCTACGCCATGTTGAATGGCGCAGTGGCATAAGAGTTCAAAGAGCTTGCCTCAGACACGTCGTGTCTCAAACTTTTTTCGTTTTCGTTTGCAAGCCATCCAAACACAAGTCTTGATCCACTTCTAAATGATCGTCATCGTCATCATGCCATCATGACAAGCTGCTAGATGTTTTGCATTCATGGCGGATAATGAAAGCCAAGAATAATTTCAAAATACTGACTTTTTTATTAAGAGTCCTTTGTAGGATTCCTTTGTTATGTAGATTTGAATCGGAGTCTACAGTAAAAATATATATCGTGAGAAAAGATAATAAAGAAGAAGAATGGACGTAGATAAATAATAATGGACGAACGTGGGCGTAATTTCTTTTATCCAGATAATTAAATATTAAATTTAGCATGATTGACATCCATTGCGTCATGCGCCTTCTTATATAAAAGAAATACTGCACAATGTTTTAAAATTAAAGAAGAAACAGTGGATCGAATCGACAATTGGAAAATTGAATCATTCTTCAAGTCAATATATTCCATAATTAACCTGGTTAAGTTTGCTGCACGAAAGGATTACAGAAAAAAATTAATGACGTTCACTAAAATTGTCTGTCCCACATTGCCAAAACTATACAAGTAAGCACGAAACATTGATAAGTTACGCAGCAATGAGTAATAGATAAAAATATCTATAATGTTGACGTTGATAAATAATGGACTCCAACACTAACTTTTATCTACAATTATAACAAGATATATTCCAAAAATGAATAAAAATTTTATTTCTAGTCATCTCACGCACGAATGGATTGCAATGATTGTAATAAAAAAGAAAATATCATACATAAAAATATTCGCAACATTCCACATTAAAGATGGTAATTTAAGAGAAAACCGCTAGTTCTCAACAATGTTCTCAATAAAATAACCTTTATCGATTCGTTATAATTTTGATAAAAATAGATCAAACCATCATAACGTCATTAGATGTTAACGTCACAGGCCGACTTCCGCTTGAATAACCGCGAAATGTAGTTAACGAGTTTATCCGTCACTCTTGCCATGGCTCAACAGATATAAATTTGTGACACTTAGTGGCATAAATCGCAATCTACTTCATAATAATAACTTAAAATATTCATAACAAGGTAACTGAAAATTTTATCGACTCAATTCGCGCAATTCAGTAATTTTTTTCTTATTACATCACATGGTAAGATGAATATCAAGATAATATGAATATCGCAGTAGAATTTTATGCAACAACGAATTTATATTATTCATTTACTTTTTACGTTAATTGCAAAAATCTCGATTTCTTTGATAAATTTGTACTAGTTTTATTACGAAAAATACTTTATTTAATGATTTATGTGATTGTCTCTGTTTTCCATATAATCTAATATAAGCTGGCAGTTTGAAAACAATCTCGAGAATAGAATAGAAACTTTATGACGCTAACTTGCAGCTGACTGAAATCCTTGATAGAATGTTCTATTTTATCTGACTCGTTTGTTCATAACTCTAACGACCAACTTTTCAACTGGTTCCTTGGTGAAATATTCTTAAGATAGAGGAGATCGGAGGTCGCTTTCAATGGCACTACTTATGTAAATCGATTGTTTTTAAGCCTCAGATGCAGTCTATATATCTCCAAGACTGATTTTATTGGACAATTGTGATCATACAGAAAAGAGGACGTACGATTGACACTTTTTATAACTCAATATTGAACAAAGACTTTTGCGATAAACAGTTTTTAAATTCTACCTCCCAATAACCATTTTTGAATCATTGTGCTCTTTTGGATAAATACCACTGATTATTGTAATGCACTCTCCATAAATATTTACATTCTCAGAGAAACTAGCTTGAGAACTGCCCAAGTCATAAAAATGAACTTTTCTTCGTTACGAGAGAGATGAATTTTCTTCAGCGAGATTAAAGTGACTAATGCTATAATGGAAAATTTTCTAAAAGAACTTTGTTGCGTACATTAGTACAAGATTGAAATCAAAATTTTGTTAAAATAAGATCGTAATCGAAATAAATTATATAATTCCATACATACTTCGCAATACACTGCATGTAAAAATGTAAGTTGAAGAGCTAGAAATTTAATTTTCGAAAATAAGTAATGTGATATTGGTAATTTTTTCCCAGGGGAGGCTTTTACGACTTTCATTTATTGAACTTGCTCCACCTTTGAAAAAAAAACACTGATGTGCAGTGAAAATGAAAAACTAGAAATTGAATTAGAGTAGCAAAGCGACTGTAGAAAAGAATTACGCGTTGAGTATCGTCACGCAATTCCCCTATCTCGCCACGTCTATCTGGATAATTAATTAATCCATCACAGGAATAACCTTGCAAAAAATAACTCTTATATTGACCTCGCTAGTCAATCGAAAGTGCAGCAATTCGAGGAAACACGAAACAGACCCTTAAATTATTACTTTCAGAACAATCGATACTATTAACTCTTTAAAAATTTCTTTCTTCAAATTGTCTGACTGACAGTCAAACCTATGCAGTCAATATTAAGATATTAATAAGCAGCAAATTCTGTTATTTAGGAATTTGTAAAGTTACATTGATAAAAACTCAGTCTAAAATAAAACTTGGAAATAAAAATAGAAAACCATTCTTTGTGTCCCAAAAAGCATCACATAATTTATAAATTTTTTATTCTGTGCATAAATGATTTTTATTAATAATTCTCAAGATTTAATAACTTTAATAGCAAGAGCAAAACGGCATGCTAGCATTATTCCACTTTATCCCCGATTGTATCGTATATAAAATCCTCTTCGCAAATCAAAACTCTTCGTGAAATCGTGACCCACGCTAAAGCTGCTAAACCGATGGTACATCACAGTACTGTGGCGCCCGGAAGCAGGTCAACGACATCATGCAACCTCGAAAGCAGTTTCCACGTTCCAGCTCGCTAGTCGATCGACAAATAGCTTCGACCAGTCTTAGTTTTTACTCGTAGATGCCCGCGTTCGTCCTATCCTATCGTCCATACGATTACATAAACCTTCTATCGTACCTTCTGAATCCTAACAACCCCTACGAACAGTCCTCCGTACCTCACCCAAATATCAACTTTTCATCTTGGAAACGTATCCTTCTCCTCAAAATAAGAAAACACCTTTCTCGGAAATATCAAACACCTCGGAGTTGCTCGCATATCGCATTTTTCCCAGCGAGAAACACAGTCTCACTAAACAAATGACCACAAAAAAGAAACAAGAATTTCCAATAATTTCCTTGATCTCTCTCACATGGCGAACGGAAGATCTTCGCGATTCGCGTGCGTGGTGTCACGCGTGTCCGCGACACGCGAGTTCTCACACTCGCGAGCTTTCACCCCTGCGAGCCTCCACGGCTGACGGTAGACGCGGAGCCCGAGAGAGCGATCGGTCGGGGGTGTCTGCGCGCACTGACACTATGTGCTCCTCCGAATCGCACTCCTAGCCGGGTTGTCCGTTATTCCGACGATAGAGAATGCCGTTTTGCGACTCGTCCGTGCGCGGGCGCCACCGCAGTGGTGGTCGGACGACACCCCCGTGACTATATCGATCGCTGCGTCCCGTTCTCGGCTCCGTTCCGCCGCGTCCTCCTCCGCAAATCACCCGGAGTGCGACCCGCACGACAATGCCAGGCCACTGCTCCCTGACGGCAACGTGTCCTATCAACCACCCGGTGTACACGACATGCATACAGCGTCGCTCAACTACGACTGGCCATGTGATGTCAAAACATCGAAAAGAGAGAGAGAGAGAGAGAGAGAGAGAGAGAGAGAGAGAGAGAGAGAGTTATAAAACTCAATGAAGATAAAACACTTATTTTACTTTTAAGAGCAGAGCAATCTTAAGATTTTGATCTTGAATGTATGAGCAGGTAGTATCCTTTTCTATATTTTATATAATTATATAATTATATAATATATTTATAATTTAATGCATAGAATATTTTTTTATGTTTTGCATTGCAGTGAATAAAAAATTAAGTTTTATTTAATTATACGCGGACTAAGACAATTATATTATTTTAATCATACTATGATATTGCATAGATCAGTATAAGCATCTGTTCGATATTAATTATTCTTATATTTGGATAGCATGTAGGTAGTTGTGTGAAACGATATATGTAAATTCTTTCTACAGTTCTGCTTTCTATAGAATCATGAAAAATTCTGTTTATCTGATGTGCATGAAGCTTGCGTGTTAATAATACTGTCCTGATGAGTAATACATGCGCAGAGTTTTCTTGTCAAGCTCGATCCTAATATATTGTCCAGTTGCTCTGATTATCGTTAGCAATACGATGGAATGAAATGATGATTTCTTTTTAAAGCCAGGCCATTTTTATTCACGGTATGATCGTGTGGGTGTTGCATATGTCATAAACATGGGGAACTGCTGATAAAAAAAGATTGCCACTTTTATCTTGAGGGATACCGACCCACATGACAATCTTTGTAGAACATATATCGCCGAAATATATGTCATATTTTATGTTATACTGTATTTTATCACGAAATATATAATTTTAAATTCTGTAATTATCAAAAAGAACTCTTAATAATTTCGATTAGATATTGTTGCTTTGAAACTTTGCTATGGACTATGTCAAAACTATAAAAATACTAATAATTTCAAATAATAATAATTCGTTTTAGATATAATTTTATATCACTGCTTTTAAACCATGTAATTATTTGCATTGACAGTAACAAGAATAAAATGATAATATTATTATTATAGAATGATAGACTAAATGATAGAATAGATATATTACTGTATTCAATGTAGTTAATAAAAAATTTAGATATTTTCTGCAATTTTGCGTTGAAATCTAGGTCGTCTATGTAGGTTACGCAGAGTGCGTGCGCGTGTGCCGCTTTCCTCTCTTTTACTTTGTTGCCTTTAAGTTTTGCAGTCTAAATTGCAGTTAAGTCCAAACATAATTGCAGATATTTTAAGTTTCTTTTTATTGTCTTGTTTCTATTAACTAAAGCGATATAATTCATGACTTACAAGATACTCTCAGAACCTTTCATTTTCTTCCTACGAATTCTAGAAATTGCAATGTAAAATTTATAGATTTACTATATTAAGGAAAGAGATATAAAATTTCAAATTACTCCAGCATTTTGCAGAAAAGAAGAAATGTGAAGATTCTGAACTATAGATATCCGAGGGTAATAGCTTCGATCTCAAAATCGTAGCTCATACATGAATAATCGGCGAACTATACGAGTGTGACGGCACCCTCTTTCATCGGAGTCACATAGTGCAAAAATAAAATTTAAGAGCATTGTGCTTGCAACGATGGAATGCGCATGTCCGCGATACAGTAGGTCGCGAGTGTAAATGATCAAATTGGAACTCGCTTTTATATACGCACGTACGATCTTGTATCTATGCTACGCGATTTTCTACGGTACGATCTTATGAATAAGTGGCGTTTTGCCAATGGAAATATTACAGTTATTAAACAAAGTATTGATCTACATTTCACGCATGCGGTTTCTCCGCTTTGTTATTATAGAATTCCTTTAAACGGATATCTTTACCAGTCAATCAATTACGTATTGGACATCGCGGCCTCGATATTCCGGAGATGCGAGAACTTTACGGCAGCCAAGGCGTTTGGCAGTTATTGAAACTATGAGGACTTTGGTGGCCGAAGGACACAGCTGCTATTTCGGTTTTTGATGATGCATTAGAGTCCTGTCCTGTCGCGTCTCGTCTCCAAAATATAGATCTATGATCGGTAATATCTATCCGATTAGTCGTGCTACGCTATTGTTAACTGACAACAAGCAACATTATTATAAATATGTTCAATTTACCCTTCTTCTTCCGAACGGCTTGTAATGATCTCGCCTCATAGGTCGTCGTAAGTGTGCCATATCCAAGAATGGAAGACGATGAGTTGGACGGAGAAAGATGGATCAAAGCTACAACAATGCTCGCTGACACTAAAGAGAAGAATGCATCTGTCACACGTATCCGGATCGACTGGAACAGTTTTCGTCAGCTTTGCCAGTCCATCGACTTCCGGCGCGAGGTACGGCGAGTCCTGACTCGAAGCCGCATTTATCACGATCGATCGTTTGCTTCCTTTTAACCAGTCCAACACAGATCCGACGTAACACGCATACGTTCCACGTGGATGACGTGTATCGATACGAGACGTCCGTCAATTCTCGCGCGGACGCTTGATCACAAATTAAAAAAGAGATTTATTCAAAGTTATTTATTGTTTATTATTACTTTCCGCAAAAACTTTTTTATAATTGCTAATTAAAGCCATTGTGTGGGGTAAATTGTGAAACTACAATTGTTTACTGGATTTAAAAGCTTGCTTCGCATGTGTAAAATGTACATTAGACGTTAAAATAATATTTGCGTATATTTTATACAAATATGCAGATATGTTTAATCCATATAGTTCAATTTTATAATACCTACTATTTAATAGAAGTTGGATAAATTTTGATTTCGTCACACTTCCCTCTATTCGGTATCACTAGTTCTAAATCGTTTTAATTTTGCATTTTAGTTCGATATAAATTAATCAATTACATACAAGACTATCTCATCTCATAGTTATATAATAGTTTTACTCGTGATTTTATTATGTAAAAGATTATTATTATGCAACATTACTTTTTACAAAATATATAATATTCTAATGCTATGTTGTAACTTTCTGAAAACTAGTCTAATGCATTCCTTCACTCATCGTCCGATCTTTGGATCGATGCCGACAAGTTAGTAACAATCCATGACGTCTTCGAGAATATATCAGATACATAAATCTTTAGCCCTGACCTTGACTCATCAGTGTAATTTTTAACATGAGAATTAAGAATTATTAATTAATTAATTCAAAATGAGCCAAAATAATGTCAATTTTTATTGTCATCCAAAAAATATATTTTGCAGCACGGTAAAATGTGTGCATATTATATATTAATTATATATTATTAATTGCATGAGGAAATTGTATTAAATTAAAATAAAATATTTATAATTGTGTATTTTTCTAATTAGTCAATCACAAATTAAAGTACTGTACATCCTGCCACACACTAGATTTGATTGCTTTGCTGAGTAAAACAATTTCCAAGTAAAGTGTTGCGTTAAAAATAGAGTTATGATTTCATAACAAATTGTCTCAGTTTTTAATAATTCTTCAAAATCCAGATGTATGGTCGTAAAATCAATACGATCCAGTAAACAATCTCGAGAATCGTTAACAAGCGTAATGATTAATCGTAGTATTCCACACACTTGCAAGATTTCTATTTAATTAATAAACCGTTTATTAAAAAATTCTATCATGTTTTAATCACAATGTAGCAATTTTAATTCATTATATGTTAACACTAAAAATGATCACTTTGCTACCCAGCTGATGGTACGAATGTCACGTGTTTGTTCTTCAGACAGCTTCAAATTCCGTCATCAAGACAACGAACTTTCATAACTCAAGTTATCGTATTGACACAAAGAATTAGATTGCAATTTTTGGAAATTTCTTTTCCTCTTGTGATCTGCAAGTCCGATATATCAATGAATGACGATTTTCGAGATCCGGTGTGAGATGAGCTCGGTGTGGATGTACTGATGGTACTGCTGAGTCGAGAAGCTTTTGGAACGTACTCACGACCTCCTCCGCTATAAATAAAACAGCGGCCGCCACATCGAAAATTCCACCAGCGAGATGGTTAACAGTAATTCGTTGTATTTTCCTCGAAGAGGAAAACAGGAAAATTTTCCGAATAGCAGAAGTTAGTCAAAATAGATCATCTGAAGACGTCTTTAGAGATGTCGTACGACACTGTTGGGCGTCTTTGTTAATTTGTACGTAGCAGAGATGAGAGACACCTTTCTAAAAAGCAAATCTCAGTGTAACTAACCCTTGTCAAGCAATATAAATGCTGAAATTTTCTTAAATCTTGCTCAAAGGTTTGTCTCTTCAGGTACCGTCTTTAAACTGCCAAGAATTTTCAGAAGTACGATAGTTTATTTTAAAGTTTTGTATCTATTTTTGCTGACTTGATTGCTTTTAAAAGTACTTCCTGGAACTGTTTTAAATACTCTATTTCCAGCTAGCGTATTAACATTGAAATGGTCTATATAAACCTCGATTTCCGTTAATGTACAATTTTTTGATAAATTTTACAATAGAATAACGCAAGATTTTACGCAAGATTTTAAGTTCTCAGATTATAAGCTCAACACTTTTTACAAACTAAAATATATTAAAATTATTTATCATTCGCGCGTTATTAAACAATTATTAAAGATAAAAGCTTAAATAATCATGATGTATGTTATAAATATGAGAACAATAATCGATGTTAATTTATTTTAATCTAGGTTTACTTATAGTCTGCAAAACTATAATTTAATAAAACTATAATTTTTATTAATATGATTGAAAATTTTTTGTTTTTTCTTTCATTGATTCTTTCACTTATTTCATTGATTATTTTGAATATTATCTTAGCTGGATAATCATAAAATTTTTAATGTAACTGCAAGAACTTGGTGGGTACAAGTCATAAACCGACTATACCATACGATTAGTAAGATCCTCAACTTCTGTTTTACCGACGACTGATGATAGAATTTTCATTAGATTTTAATAATATGCTACTTTACCAGATGTCATATTACATCTTATTACATGTGATCAGATTCAAATTATTATAAAGCACATTTGCAACATAAGTAACAAAAATAGTATTTCTTCCATTCCACTCCCAATAAATTTTTAGTAATATATCTTATTTTATCAGTGTAATATAAACCACAATTAATCGAATTATTAATTTACATTTACGATAAAATAATACTGAGCTTGTAAAATACAAAAAACAATTGAAAATGTAAAATCTTGATAAAGTCTTGGAATTGTTTAAGAATAATTAAAACCTATGGACCTATTTATGACATTTATATATGCAGCTTTGCAACATTACATTTGTTGAATGCAACGAGACAAAGAGCTGATTAATCAATATCATAAACTCAATTTCCTCGAACATTATAATTAAGAACTGTCTCTTCACTGTTCGTTGAAATCTTTTCATGAATAATGAAACCTTTCCTCTTCACTTAAGTAGCAAACAAATCATCAAAGTTTTTTTCTAGGAGTGCTTGGATCTGTTTCAGAAAGAGACCGCTTCTGCAAAGCGCTGTTTGATGAATAATGAACGCTGTCGTCGAGCAGGACGTCTCTTTTCAGGAAGAATCGATGTCGCGCTAAATATACGAAGCCAAGAGTCTTTGCTTCACAGTCGGATGAACGAACGCACGCTTCTCTTAAGCGCTGTTACGTTTCCCGCTTTAATTATTCAGCGTCCCGACGTTTCCGCTGGTATTTTCGTTGCCGCAGACCAGCCGCAGATCGTGCGGACATTACACGAGACGCCGGATATTACAGTGCGATCAAATTTACTAGTAACATATATAGGGTAATACTATATAAAGCGGAATGTTTATATGTAAAAAGGTATCGCCGTATCGCCGATTATTGCAGTTAAACTGCGTCGCGCATTCTCATATGCACATGCACACTTTTTCCTTTATCGTCAAATTTATATTTCAATATTTCCCCTGTCTGCAGATAAATAGAAAAAAAAGATAAATAACAAAAAATTATCAAAAAGGATATTAAAGACATTTTAAGTGAAATAATTGTTAATAGAACGTATCAACGCACATTTATCTTAAATATGTAATGTATATTCATGATGAGAATAATTTTCCAGCATTTATCTTTCCTAATCATCGAATTTTTGTTCACGATGTTAATCATACACTGTTTACGAGTTCGAGAGAAAGAGCCAAGGACTCTAACGAGCTTGTTCATCTTCGTTGCACATGCTATTTGGTGGCGTTATTAGTGCGCACCTGCATCTGCTTCGTTTCTCCTTCGCGGTTGCATCATCGTCGCTGTCGCTTCCGGAAATATAGGCCGCTTCGACAAGGCGCTCGGGGCAGATTTAGAATCCTCTGGCTGACCCTGCGACGCCTTCCGCACGTGCCGAGCGGACTCTTTCGAGTTTTTCCAAAGCGGCATATGAAATCCGGGCACCTCTTGTGTGCTTTCGTGACGCTCGCAGCTGCAGCAGCAGCACGCCGCGCGTGAAAAAGGTCGAGCCGCAAATTGTTCTCTATTGCGGCAAATTAGCGGGCGATCGCTATCGAGAACCTGGAATTATTCCGTGGCCAACGGCTGCGTGTGCCTCTAGCACCGATAATGTACAAACAGCTCTAAGTTTTCTAATCCGAGAAAAATAACTGCACATTTGCTCGCTATTTAAGTCTCTTATTACTCGAAATTATAGGAGTGGAGTAATATTTACAATAATGGATCTTATTATGCCTGAGTCAATAATCGTTTATTTCTCATTAATCCTGTCTCCTGTTGAGTTTCAATGACAATCCATTAAAATGCCCACGTGATCACACGTGGTCTTTATGAAAATTTAAATCACAAAGTGAAACCGCTTTGAGAAGCGACGTCTTGCAACATCCGCCATCTTATTTACAACTTTCGGTTTTTATTTCGTGTAATAACTTGGATACGTCGCGGTATTTATGGCCTCAACTTTTTGAGTTACTACAAAAACGTTGCAGACTGAGAGGAGCGGCGAGTAAACTCGTCCTGATGGTGAACACGCACAGTGTACAAAGTACATAAGGTGCTAAGTCCGCCGTAGGGGCGGTGAATAGACGGCAGATGGCGGACACCTGAATACCCTTTGCCGAAAGTTTCGGCAGGGAGCAGATAAGATCGCGAAGAATCTTTGTGGTGTATCGCGAGCCGCACGATTATTACTTGCGGCACGGTCAAAGATTATACCGCGTGCAAAGAGGCGAATTAGATGCGCCCCGATGCGTGCGATCGCAACCTTGAACCTTCGGCATGAAGACAACGACGACACAGATAGATCATGAAGGCGAATTAGATCCAATCGAACGATTAAGGACAACCGGCGACTGCTCGAGGATTCGGTTATCTCGGAGATAGCGTAACTCGAGTCGGCGAATACTTGACGAAACTGTAATCGGAGCTGCGATCGGAACCCGATTACGACAATGGTCTTTCCGAGCATGACGGTGAAATTAAAGAAGATCGCTGATCCCGCGCCCGCGGTCCACAAGATCCGAGATGCATTGTGATGTAAATGAAACGACCACGAGAACGTAAATAAAAGCGTCGCGTTACATTGAGACTTCCATCGAGGAAATATTCCGTATCTATTCTATCTGAGTATACAGAGCTAGAGAAATGTCTATCCGGAAAGCTATAGGGAATATTTCATGTATTCAGAATATTTTCAGAGGAGTACTTGATAAATATAGGTGAGCACAATGCCGTCTTAAATAGTACCCACATGCATTTGCATGCATTAAAAGGAGAAAAAATGATATCGTGATTATTTACTCTTTCTTCAATAACTTGCGAGTATAACTTCCTCATATAAATGCGCGCAGCTTAGATCAAAGGGTAATAATCCTAATTTTCTCCTCCAGTTCACAGTTCCCACAAAGAGATTTGGATTGCCGTACTTTCACTGAAATCTTCCTCCCTCCCTCTCTCTCCCTCTTTCTCTTGCTAGAATGTAGACCGAGTAATCGGTCTTTCAATATGAGTAACGTATTATCATCAATGAGGCAACAGACAAGAATTATTTATTCGTGATCACAGATCTCACGCCAAGTGCACCTCTCTCTCTCTCTCTCTCTCTCTCTCTCTCTCTCTCCTGATCCTATGAGGAGCTGTCCGGATAATTTCCCTTCCTCGGGATAAAGATCCAATTTGTGGGTCACCGTTATGCCGTCGAGGTGTACGGACCGTAGTTTCGGCGTGGCATTACCGTGGTTAATGTAAATCGTAAGATCAAGCGTGGTGGGAGTCGGGCCGATAATTACGCTGGTCGTTGCTCTAGGCGCACGGCATGCCGGCCTGTTAAGAGCGGCGTGTGCACGCTCTTAGAAATAAACGTGTCGTGTGCGTTTTACAGCCGCGCTTTCTCCCTTCCTCCCCCTCTCGCTCTCTCTCTCTTTCTTTTTCTTTTCCTCTCTCTCGCACGCTCATATCACGATCATGCGCCGGGGTACACGTTCCTACGAATGGCGCGACAATTTCGTGGATTCGTAGAGAAAATAAGCGCTGCTCAGACGTGCACGTGAATCGCTGGAAATCATCAGGTTTCTATATGCAACCTTTTGCGATCCCCGATGTTTGCGCGCAGAGCGAATTTCTATAGTCAGTCGCAAACAGAGCTTGATTACGAGAAGTTGTAGAGCAATTTATATTATTATTATTATTATTATTTAAACAAACGTTTTCCAGGCAAAAGTGAAAATGGAGATGAAGATTAGTTTTTAATGGATGGAACGATGTCTACTTAGCTGCAGCATCGTGAGATTAAAAGAATGTAGGGCCGGCTAAGAAACGAGGATCAAGATGGTTCAAGAAGATTGGAGCGTGCATTTACAGTCGCACTTGCCCCGTTGTATCCAACCGGCGCACCCGCTACACCAATGTGCATGTACACGCACGCGTGCGTGCGTACACGAAAGACACATACGTGCATAGGATTGTAGGATTCCGTCCAGCTTTCTCTTTTTATAGCCCTCTAAGCACCGAGACCCCGCCTCCATGCGAGCTTCACACAAAAGCAAACCTGCGAGCTGCTGCTACGCGAGTACGTGTATCACGTGCGCGCGTGGGTGCACGCGCACTAATACGGCGCATACGCATGACTGCTTAGATACAACTTCGGCTAGGATATATTTCGGGGATATGGACTTCTGAGAGGTTTGTCTGAATGTACCACGTCAATTAGATCTAAAAATATCGTTGACTAAGAAGCAAGCGGTTTCACAAACAAGATCTATCTCATTACTTTTTTCGGTGTAGGTATCAGGAATAATTAAATGAGAGGAAGAGGGAAAGAGAGAGAGAGAGGCAGTTGTATTACTCTTAAACCAATCGACTGTCGATACAGTATGGGTCAACAGCCTCTCCCAAAAGATTGCAAGGTGATTAAGTGATTAAGACTGCCGAGAGTCACACTTAAAAGTTCATAATTATGCGACTTGATATTCTACGAATATTTTTCGTTCATTTCTTCAGCGAAGATCTTGAATCTCTTAAATTTTATTAGCTCACACTTCGATTCTCTAATCGTTGCCAGAATATTCCCTGTAGAATAAATCCAAGTTACATTTTCTCAAGTTATATTTTCTCGTCCAAACGAAGCCGACTGATAAACAGTAATTACCTTAAACTGGTCCTGGCAGCATAATAAGGCAACATTCTCCATCGGTATAATTTAAATACTTACTTAATCAAATTTCCTTACTTTAAGATACATAGTTATCTGACTTAGAAATTCAAAGATATTCGAATACATAAAAAAATACCATTACATTGTATGTTAGAATTATACGAACGCAAGGCAACGGTTTTGATTATGAGACAGGAATATATTAAAAATTGCGATAACGTATCGCTCGGTGGCAGTCACTTATAACGCGCGTAAGTAAAAGTATCGTGGAAAATTGCACAGAAAAGTGAAACGTTAAAAGCAACGGTTTCAATATCTTGGCAAATCCGCAAAACCGATGTACCGATGATGTTATTATCGTCACGCCGAAGCTAAAAGCCACGCAGAAGTCGTTTCGGAATCCACGGATACCCGGAATCCGCGTTCGATATCCGTTACTGTAAGTGGTACGAGTACTCGGGACACGCGCGTGGTACAAATTACTTCGGCAACCGCACCGGGTATTTACAGTCATTGGCACGTAAGTGCCACATACACGACCCCTGGGTGTGCATGTACGTGTAAGCAGATATACGTGTATACGCCGAGCGCGTGCATGTATGTACTCGTGGTAGTTGCCGTTAGTACTCGCGTTACGCAAGCGAGAACTACGACGATAATGGCTTTCAGTTTTCCTTTCCATCTCCCGAACATTTCATCTCTGTATCACAGTTATATTCCCTGTATCACAGTTAGCAGTTGTTTCCATCATTAGGTCAGACAGAATGTTGCGCGTTTGTTACTCGAAACTGTGCTGTTTTCGTATCTCTCCATCGCAGTTATGTAAAAATGTTTACTGGGAATCGTAAAAAAAAAACCGTATTAATCCGTATTGTAACGTATTCAAATTATTTTCAGGCGTATCAACCGTGCAGTTTTGTGAATGTCAGCAAGTTGAAAAAATGTATTCGCATCGCAATGTATTGCATAAATAAATATAATATGTTATAGTACTGATAAAACCTGATTCACAAGTACAATAACAACACTTGCATCATTTATTCTTTCTTGCAACGACACATATGTGCTTTGCGCGAGAACAAAAGCTAGTTGAATTTTTCGGAATGAATACAACGCAATTGATGTTCCAGCGTATGATAAAAAATTATATAAGGAGAAATATACGTGTTTATTCGCATTTTTATCGCAAATATAATTCTCGCGTTGTTTTGAACACTCGAATATTCCATTCTTTCATGACATCATGATTATCAAGTTTTTTTACCTGAGGTATTAATCGTGAATTAATTAAATAGATATTCCATTTTCTACATCTGTTTTTATGAATTCTGATTGCTCTTCTACATCGGCTGCACAATGACGTTATCTCCTTCATTTTAACGACGAACCATAAATTTTATTCATGTAAATGGTGCAGCGTGTGCGCGCAAATACGCGAATCAACCTTTAATAATAATTTAATCGAACGTCGCGTCCGCCTCTTGCGCACAAACGAACCTTGTTTGTCTGGCCGTCGTCATTATGCGCAACCTAATTACCGGCCAATGATTTCATGGAACGCTATTCGAAATCCAATTGATGAGATGCTCGCGCGATTGGCGATTCACCGGCGAATTAAACGCCCGCGTTGCCAATCGCCAGGCATTTACATATTTAATGCCAAGGACTTGCTATGAGTTATACTCGAAATGTGGACAACGCCTACGGGTATATGTTTTACATATTTTCTTGTAAAATTCAATTCACCACGTACACAACTGAGCGTGCGAACTTAACAGTATCTTTCTGGAAAGCGGATGTAGGTATACCCCGTTAAAAGTTCGCACTTACATGATTTCAGTTTGGGTGGCCTAACGTTCATTACGACTAAATTTAAACTGGATTTAGAGATACGCACGAATCTAACGTGAAATCTAGCGTGGCATAAGTGCTGATTTAAATTGTTCATAATTCTTTGGCTATTCATTTCTTAAAGTAGCTCTATATCACATTCTCGGCACAACTGAAAGACTTAAAATTTATTCGCAGGTATAATATTCGCAGGTGCGATACCGTCGTGAGAATCACAAATGCGGTTTCGTTAACTCTCTGCAAACTGCATAGATCGCGGAGTGCCGTAATGAAGTCACCGCGGCTGAATGGGAGACACGTTTCAATGGCCTGAGAATATCTCGAGTGTATCATCGCAGAAACACGCACACGCGATGGCACTAGTAATGACGCCGGCGGAGTCATCCTATCGTCGGGAATGACTGGGCATTTTATCAATTCTATTTACAGGTTGACGCGCGGCTATCGATCCGTCTAACAGCTCCCGAGTCTATCATTTGTCAACGGAACTGTCCCGCCACGAAACTCGACAGCTTCATCGGACGCAGTACGCGAAATCCGGTTGGATTTGTTTTCCACGGCCGTTTCACTGCACGAGAAATCGGTCCGAATAAGTAAACAACTGGAAGTTTTAACTCTACTTCGGTAAGACACCCTTAAACTTTCGGGTGAAATCCCTCGGTAATTAATTGTCTCCTGAAATTGTCTTCCTGCTGAGAAGGCGATAAGTTGAAACTCACAGAGTAATCTGTTATTAAGATATTGCGTAGTTAAATACTTCATACGTACGTAGGTGAATAATACGTGTCAGGCACACGGCTCGACTTTCTCGAGACGAACTATGGATATATAGGTGAACGCGTGACGCCATATAAGGAAACTCGTCTGTGTTCTCCGTATTTCCTCGCGGTACAAATCACTCTGTCTCTAAATAATACAATTAACCTACGTCGCGCCAGACAACTTTGCATATTTTTATTATGTTTTCAGTTCTTCAAAGCAAAAAAAATTTTAATGCCCACAAATATGCATATTATAGCGACAACAACGTCCTGCTATTGTTGCTTACAGCGAATAGAATCGAATTACGGGCAGGATTACTGCGAGTCTTCTGAGCTTGAATACAAAGAATACAGATTATAAATACGTATTTAATGCTTTAAATTATGAAAAGTTTGAAACAGTTAAAGAGAAAGACACACGCGTGTAACTCTGTTACTAAAAAATTATGAAAACTAGAACACCAACTTTTTCGAGTAAAAGATTGTATCGGAAATAAAATGCGTTACTTTTTCGCACTTTAATGTAAGTTGCGATATATCGATAGTTACGAGAAACGAAATTTCGTTACTCGTAACTAGCATTGAACAAGCTTATTGAATCGCTCAGAAATATGATGTCGTATCAAGCTGACTTATGAAGGTAAGTCGATGCGCGACGACGGGCCGCCCACGTGCGATATAGCATCGAGGTAGATAATAAATCCGTTGAATCGTGCACAGATGATGCGGAGCGTGTGTATAAGTATGCATTAAGGATTAGGTACGCCACAGCCGCTGTAAGCACTTAATGGTCGCTTTGGAGAAAGCTTTAAGCGGGAACCAGCTTCGACTGGTTACTGCCGGTAGCGCGATGCTTCGTCTCATCGAAATTATCGTGAATTATCCGTTACGTGCGTTTAGATTCGTAAACGAGCGTTGCCCTCTCACGCCCAAACCTGAGAAAGTGCTGCGAAGAGAAACTGGAAGTCGATCGTGCGTTCGCAAAGTCGCAACGAACTGAGACGCGACGATTAAACGATTCTATTTCAGAAAGAAGAAAGTTTTAATTGATAATAAATTATCGCTGTTTCTAACGTGGCAAATTCGTGGCTTCATGTTTTCCTATCACATGAATATTTATTCATACATAATCACGATAAATATTCAGATGTCGTTGCTATACATTGTGATCAATAATTGATTACTACTTTCATGACAATTGAATTTCTGTGGCTATAATAATTGCAGACAGTTTCGAGATAATAATGCATTCCGTTATGGATTATAAATTTTCCGTCTTGTTCACGAGGTTGCGTGTTAAAATTCGCATTACGCGGTCTCGCACAAGTGTTTCCGCAAGATACTCTTACAGTAGGGCCCGGTATATGTATATGTCGGAGTGAGAAACGTAGCGGATAACGAAGAAAAGGTACGTCGCTTAAAGAGTCCAGTCATCTCCCAAGAGCTGACCTTGATCTTGAGAGAGTGAGTGGTGAGGTGCAGTGTGAGGGTCAGAAGTAAAGGCAGTAGTTAAGGCGCGTTTCGCCACCTTGCGATTTTTTTCTGCGTCTGTCAATGAAATGTGCAACTGTAAATTTTAACGATGTTACATATTAATTATATTAGTCGATTCATACTCCGGTATTGTCTTTTTTATATTTCGTAATTTCAGATAAAACCTAATTGTTTGATCTGCTAGAATGCTGCAGTTTCCTTTAACAGCATAAGTGTTTCTGTTTTAAAAGAAAGAATATTATTCTATCACAGTTTCATCGTGAAAGTCCCAGTTTGAATACTGTTATACATGTTATATGTTGTATCGTTTAATACTTCATATCTATGTAATCTTTGCTTTAAAACTAATGCTTTACGCTTGGCTCGGTGTTTTGCATAAGATTATCTTGTAAAAATCTAAATCGTATACAAATATTATATTCACCTTGTCAGAAATAAATTTTCTCTTCATGAAATTTTTATCAAATAATACGATGGAGTCGTGAGCGCGACCTAATTCAGGCGTAGTCGTAGAGAGAGACAGGGGAGATGTCCGTGGGCCTTTTTGGCGGTGTTGCGGGGGCCCGAATGGCGGGCCGTTGGGCCCGCAGTGTCGGTGCACATCGGCCTCAGCGCAGACATAGCGTTTTCGCTCTCCTCTCTCGCGGTGCGCCGCGGTATAATGGCAACGTGTTTTCGTCTAATGTACTTTTTGTGATGTCCTTGATGGAGGAGTCTGCGAATGCAGAACTACAGGGCAGGCCCGGTGGGGCCCGTCGGTGCGCGTGGAGTGCCGCGGGGCGCAAGAGGGAACATCCCAAGAGGATGGGAGGAGGAGGGGGACGCGACAAGAGGGCCCGGCAGCACCTCAACCCACCTCAACTTCGGGCCTAGTCAAGGTCAGTGTGGCAGGACCACTCGGCCCCTCTTCTTCCTCCTCACCGTCACCTCCTCTGATTTCTTTTCTTCTTATTCGCGCGTCCAATTCTCTCTTTCTCTCTTTTTCACGCCCGTTTGATCCCCCTCCCTCCCTCTCAACGAAGACCGAACCGCATTATCGCGTCATACCGTGCTAGGACCCACGCCCTCTCCCGTGCCACCGTCTTCTTCTTTTTTCATTTTTTTTTCTTGCACGGACCAACTTACGATCCTGCGAAATCCCAATTAGTGGAGATACCCGCGTGATAGGACGCCGGCGAATAGCGTAGCGAGTTATCGTTGGACACGCGATAATTCGCACGGCAGATTGAATCGCGAGAAGTACGATCGATCGTAATGATCGCAAAAGTTTTGAATGCTCGCGCAAAATATCGTCGCGCGGCATTGTCGCCGTATAATTTCCCGTGGTCCCCGCCGTTCGTATTCGACAAATTGTCGCGTGCAAGAAATTATCGTTACTCCTACACACGACATTGTACATTTTGCAAACAGAAAAACTGCACCTCTTTTGAATGTTCTATTTTTCGTCCATTGAGATTAGTAGATATGTAACTACCATGCGATATGAAAGATCAAATGCATGCTTGCACTGACTAAAAGAATTTCGCGTCTTATCAAATAAATAATTCTTCTGTTCGTTTGATTAAAAAAATCTTTATTATATTTTAACCTTGATGCTATTTTATCATGACAGATTATAAGTGGAATCAATTTGCGATTTTCTTGAACCAAGATAAAGATATCCACTGGAAGTCGGAGTCCGTACTCCGTTATCATCCACGTTGTTGCTGGTCGAAAACTCGAATCCTTTGGAGGATCTCGAAAGCGCAGTCAACCCAGGCGTTCGATCTGGCATACACCGGCGGCCGAATAGCTGCCTTGGGTATATCAAGCGAAATAAAAAGGAGGACCTATTTATCTTGACGCCCGCGATCGTAAAGAAAGGCCTTTCGAGGATACTCACAGGAGATATCTGATTCATCAGCTTCATTCATCAACGTCGGACGCTTCTGTTTCTTTCATTTCTTTGAAACCGTACACGGCTTCTCTAGCGTATGAGCAACGTGCGGAAGCGTCGGCGTTGTTAGGCGAGCCGTGCGGATAAAGCTTCTTGAGTCGACGATGATGAGGCCAATCGGGAGTTCATTTCCAGTCAATTTTGTTAGCACGGTCCTAGCGCGGAGCGAACAATCGCCCAATCGCAGATTATTATTCGATTAATGATTATAATAAACGCAAAATCAGAGATCATTATTTTCATAATTTTGCATATATAGAGAATCATACGCACGAGTTATATGTAGAAAGAAATGATGTTGTATTCATTAAATCTCTTTCAGAACAAAAACAGAAAATAAGCATCAATCATTGCTCGAAAAGGTGCAACAATTTTACACTAAATATTTCTTGTCGTTGCTTCCGTTCAAATTCATTCGAACAATAATTATCGCAGACATTGGCCCAATCAAATGAGAGGAAAGCATCGATTCTTCCAGGAAAGTTGCAGCCCCTCAACTGTAACGACCGCTTGAGACTACTTATTCGTATTGTTCTATTCTCCTTCAAATTAGAAACACTGATGCCAAGACTGTTGCATCTGGTAATGCTGCATTTGCACCGCGGGCGCATCTCGGAATGTCTGGCGATAATGATCAACATCGAAGCGGGATGGGATGCTGCAAAGAGACGACTCTACGGAGGATGCAGCGGGACGCAGAGATAGACAGAGGGGAAGAGTGAGAAAGGGAAAGAGCGAAGTCAGTAATTCGAGGCCCGGAGGTGAGTGAGCAAGGCATGCTAGTACCAAATGAGATTGGACCCTCTGACCATGCAGGACGACTTTTGGGTCCTGCTCGGCCCGCCCGAGTCCTTTACGCTCGGTGAGGCCCACTCCACCGCATCTCCCTACCAACGCAGCCGACCTCGACGGTGTCGAAGTTCCATTACCGGCGACGCCCGATCCGTGGTCTCCCCGCGCCATCTTAAAATATTCGAGGATTTACATTTATTTCCTCCGTAGGGTGGAGGTGGATTTTTATGTTCGCGGATAATCGTTACTGTTACGAGAGGTGATCGTAAAGATTCGCCGATAATCCGCGCGCTTTTAGGCGAGTGTAACGCACGCCGCGATGCAACAAACGTGCGACTTTGAAATGCTTGAGGCTGATTTACTAAATCGATTATCAGTTGTAACTTCAGATTAGATTAAACAAACACACGCAAACATATCGGATAGAAAAGACCGATTAACTATTTAATTTTCTATTATTTATAGATTTTTCTATTTTTAGTAATTATAATCAGAGCTTTGAACATTTATTTGATATTATAGAAATTATGAAAATATTAATAATAATTGTCACTGTGTGTATGTGTGTGTGTGCAGTTGGAAGAATTCTATTGCGCCAAGTTGCTCTTTCTAGATGTGCTTAGTATGCACATAGTTGATTGGTCCATCGTGCCACATACACGACCTTCCCCACTCCATAGCTCCAAATATTAGTGGTGAACTTGCATCGTTGCCAGGCATCAGGTTACCAAGTTCCCCTTCCTCTCGTCTTCAAAGAGTCCTGCTTCTAAATGCGCCAAATGCATTCTTTGTTCGATCCGGTGTGTGAAAGTCGTGTAACTGGTTACATTTTTGTCCGCCAGCGCTGAATAAAAATATTTCGATAGCCGTGTAGAATCTGACTTTTATGAAATTATAGATATTTTATCTTCTATGCATTTTTATTTTAAACAAAAATTTCTTACAGCAAGTAATATTAATTGCTATCAAGAAAAGCTGATAGCAATAAAATTCGAAATTGTGTATAATTGTTCCTCTCTCTTGTTATTGCTAATTTATATCTGTCTATTATATTGCAAATGTACATGTAAGGTATGTGTGTATGTAACTCATATACTTTGACAATTAATTTCCTTGTACAAAAATTCATAACCGGATGTACTATCATATTCATACTGCAACAAAATAAATCATCAGTTTATAACATCAGTCTAAAAGTCCTCTTTTTGAAGTTGACATCTTTATTAATCGTTATAACTTTCAACAATAAAATCATAAAAGAAGCTTTGATTCGGGTCGCAAGATCCGCGGCATGATGTTCACTTCTTCGGGACGTATCTAATTGCCCGCAATTCCCGTCTTCCGGGTGCGACGTACGTGAGCCCGCATTAATTGCCCCCGGGCGACGCGCATCTGCGTTCGCATCGCTACGACGTGCGTGATACACCAAGCCTCTGGAGTTGTCGCAGCTGCAAGTACCGCGAAGAGCGTTGCAACGGTTTCAATTGTCCGCAATATGGCCGCCGGCTTAGCTTCTCGACTAGGCCTCATAGTCGTTATCCTTGAGAGCGCGCCATGCATCTCCTTCGTTTTGTTTCAACGTACGCAGGATGGAGCGGGCGGAAAGAAAGAGAAGGAGCAAGAGAGCGCACGGAAGGAGAGACTGACGATAGAAGAGAACGAGAGACGGAGGCAGCAGAGGAACCACGCCACAATGAGGGTCCGAATGTTGCAAAACCGCCTGTGTGTCTGTGACGACGCGGCCGGCTCCTACAAGAAATGATAATTGCCAGTATCCCTACGCCATGTACCGCACAGTTCGTCCTGGTCTATCTGTTCCCTCTTTCATCCTATCAGCTCCCTCCGCCCGTACGATTGGAACTGCGAAAGCTACCCCTTTCCGTGAGAGCCACCGGTTATTAGAGCGAGGGGAGTACCAGGAGTATCCTTGAGGACTACTCCGTACCGTTCAACGAGTGTCTCAAACTGCTCCTTCGGAAATGTAGACCGATATTCCGTCCCAAGGCGTTTCCGTGCGTGATTATTGGTTTTGTTTCTGTCGTCGTTTTAACCCTGTCTTAATATATTCAAACGAGAGTGACGCGAGAATAGATAAGCAGAGGATGTGGTCGAAATGGACAAAGTACCTTCGCATGATTTATTATTCCTTGAAGTTATTAAAACGAAGTATATTAATACGAAGTATATAATGGACATCATGAAATTTAAGTTAAACTCATTAAACATAGTTTATTAAACTAAGTATTAATATATTCCTCTTAATATTTTAGAATATTGAAATTTAAATCGAATGTAGAAATGAGATTTCGACCCGGATAGAAACACTGGAAACTCAAATCATCGCTGCAATCATCGAACTAATAGCCCACTCCGAATTAAGCGGTGTTTTTGTAAAGTCGAGACCTAATATTGCGGAACGGCGGTGAATTTTTTGACGAACTGCTCCCATGAAAAATCACTCGTCAGTTATACAATACCGCCCTCTGTGGGGCCAGTCATCGTGAATCAACGGTTAGAAACCATATGTTTCTGACCAACTGCGCTATGGAGTCATTGAGAAAACGGTCGTAATGAGAGACCACCCAATGAGCACTTTGTAGCCGATCGGCAAATCAACGGAAACTGGAGTCAAAAACCTCTCATTATGCGCTTCATTATTTCGCAGGTGCGATCCACTGGCGCATAATCAATCCTGTTGTATCTCTCCTCCTTTGACATTCAAACACGCGCTGCTTGCACATTGCGCGGTTCTTTTAGAATCACTCTGCTGCATGGAATATGTAATGCTTGAATAATGAATCGAAGTTTATTTCATGTTGCTTAAATTATTACACTAATAAATTATTAGCAAATTTTATTAGCAAATGTTTTTAGTAGAGATCTAAAAGATATTCCCTTGCGATTATTTTTTTACTGCTCTTGGATTTGTTACCAGTTTACCCAGTTTATTCTAAGATTCTTGGGTAAAAACTAAAATGTGAAAATAGAATAGCCGTCGAAAAATGCTGTCTCGTAAATATCTTTATATGTAAGCATAAAGTAATATAACTTTTGACATGCGCGCTTAAATACGCTCGCGCAATAGGGTATCGTAAGTCGCGGTTTCGAATCGTGTGATCTTGGGATCTTGGGTATTCCTCTACCTGACTTAGCCCAAGAAAGGAGATATTATGGCCTGCTGTAAAGCACTAAAACACCCGAATAGTCCTAGAAGGCCTGCGGTGGCCCCTACGCGGTAAGTGGACATTAGCGCCCGCATTGTGAATCGGACCGCATCGTCCACTTTAACTGACGAGAGAACCCCGAACGCACACAAAGATAATACTGTACAGTTTATGCTTCCGTCCATATGCATTGTGTATAACCGGGGATGACTTGTGATAAAATCATGATACAAGCGTACTTGTATACTTATATATTGACATTATAGATATTCAGATATTTAATGTCGATAATCATGCCTTATCTTTTACATATGATTTTTATAACAATAATCTCTTTTTTAAAAAATTAATTTAATAGACAAAACAGAACCTATATTAAACTTATCGTTATTCCTCTTAACATCCGAAAATTGACAGTTAAATTTAACATAGTGTTAATTATTTTTCTTTCTCTTTTCTTTTTTTTCATTCTTTTTCTCCTATTTCTTCATCCCTTTCTTCATCTTGCTCGCATGTACTGGCTAAACAGCACACCCTATATACGTTGATGCCTATATACTCGTGTATACGTGTATAGAAGCCACGTTTTACGCTTCGTGGATATTTTCGGGCCTTCTGAACTTGTTGCCCCACTCGGTCCATAGTGGGGGAATCACCCGCCAACCGACAACGCTATTGGTTACCGAGATTGCATTACCGCGTCTTCCGATGGGTGAAGGCATGAGAGGAATTCATCGTGGGTTCATCGAAGAAACGGTGATCCGTGAAGAACGTTGGAAGCTCGCGAGAGATTGGTCCACGTTAAAGTACAGCATTCCATCGTGGTACAACGAAATGTCTCAGTGGTAACACATTCGCACAATTTTTGAAGTTATCAGCGTTGATCTCTACACGAGTTAATCAAGAGGTTGCAGCCCCTTTTTTACATCAACGTGCTTTCAATGGCACAGAAGGTGTACAAGTTTCACGCCCTTTAGTTAGTTTTAACTTTTGTTAACCAATAGCAAAAAGGCCACTCCCTGCAGAAAGATTGGAATAGATATATGCGCCAGCACAAGGCTCTGATTAAAGTATTTAATACCAAATAATTACTACATCTAAATTTATTTATTCATATCGCTGGATACTAATAGTCAGGATAAATTTGGTTGTTGTATAAATATATTACGCACGTTACCTAAAGATAATGAATCCCTGCAGGTTCCTATACTATGTCACTTTCATTCTCAATCGTATTTTCGTTTCTCCGAAGGTAATTCCAACAAAACAGTTTCCGATCGCTGTATCCTCAGGTATTCTCACGCCGGTCTTGAACAAGAGAGAGAGAGAGAAGGAGAGAGATGAAGCGTCGTGAAGCGCGGGAGACTTGCGCGTTCAGAGATCAAACAGGTGTAAAGAGAGAGGCAACGAGAAAAAGATTCGCTGCACATTCACGCTGCCGCGCACCCTGTCGCCCCTCATCAAACGCCATCGCGGTGTTCGACGCGCGCGGACGGGAGATCCTTATCTCAAATCAAAAATGCAAAATCTCTACTTCGAAGGTGCGGAAGACTCGCCCTCAGGTAAGACTCAGGTATTACTTGAGATTTATGACAATGTGGTCCCTTTGGAAGAATGCATTCGAAATTTAACTTTTGAGAACATTTCTAAATCATCGATCAAGTACTCGGACAAAAATCGGCTGCATTTCCATTTCAGTTTAGTTAGTTTTAACTTTTGTTAACCAATAACAAAAAGGCTACTCCCTTCGGAAAGAAATTGGAATAGGTATATGCACCGGCATAATTTGAAACCTATTGTGAAATAAATTCTTAAAGTCGGTTACTTTGAAGAATAAAAAATGCGTATTGCTTTTCAGAAGTGTAATTTCAAAAGCTTTTGTAATAATAAAACAAATCATTTCGGAAAAATATTTTAATGACTGAATGATCATTTGTACAATGTACAATTTGTGCAATGGACTAAGAAATATTAATTTCATTATCATATTATGATAATAAAATTAATTGCTTCATGTTATTGAAAACATAATTGAATGGAGAAAATTTTGTTTTATAAAAATTCATTTTCAACTCAACTCTCATCCATTGCTTTGTAATATGTTCTAAAATAAAATATTAAATGTATAATTAAAAGTAAATATTAAAAAAGTAATTTAAAAAATAATTTCATTCGACAAATAATAATATTTCATGCCTCGCTAATTATAAACGTCAAAAGTCCAGCGGAGCAAAGCATTCTAAAAAAATGAAAAAAAAACTGAATCGATAATTCGACAGCAAGTAGATTTTGCGTGTAGAGATATATCGACTGGTCATGGAGTACCATGTACCAGTCGCACATGCGCTACCACTGATCCCACTAAAAAACAGGTTTCGAAAGAATCTGACCGAAAGTAAGTGACTATTAACGACGGAATAGCTTTATAAAAATTTATCATCCCCGGGCTTAATAGTCTGTCCGAAGGACGAAGTATCTCGGTCGACTACGATGCCGATAATAAAATACCAATGAACGGAGTGAAAGAGGTTCCTCCCTTCCTCCCCACTGAGTCTCCTCTGCTTGATTGCGCTTGCGGGCTTGTAGAGAAGCAGGTACACACGTTCCAATTTTACACGCTAATCCCTCCTACATAAGAGATACATACGTAGGAGGACGCACATTGGTACCTGTCAAAAAAATGGCGATGGGGTGTAACAACAATACAAAAGATGGAGTCGAGGTATGGCAGAAGTTAACCGCAGCAACGCAGCAGGGCTGCAAGGGGCCAGTTTGCTAGTTTCGGCGGGCCCCTTGCTATATCGCGAGAAAAATAAGTTCACAATGGCGTAGCAACGTTATTTCTTTGAAGCAGATTTAGACAATTTACCAGATACAGATGATTTTTGAAACAGGAATGTATGCATTTATGCAAATATAAAAATTTAATAAACATTTATTTATGCGTGACAGCATCTATTGTTGCAGAGAAAAAGTTTCTGAAATTTTAAAGAGAGATTTTCTGTATTAATTTTGTAAATTTTCGTTTTGTTTTACTACAGTTTAATATATAGCGTAGGATTTTAAACTATAATTACTTGAAAACTTACAGATCGGTATAAATTTTCAGTGGCAACAAGTTGTTATTGCTTTTAGAAGTTCATATTCTATTTTATCATTTCTTATTTGCATTATGTTTGTCATTACATTGATTATCAGGTTTTCATGCATACAATTTTTAATAATGTTAAATAATATTATAATATTACTATACGAAGCAGCATATTTCAAAGAAATTACATATATGCAGCAATATAGGATACTCGATAATTTTAGGCAATACGCCATTGCCTCGAAACAGGTCAGTACTGCCGTAAGATCCTTGATGAGGACAAAGAAATCCTTTCCCCCTTCTTCTTCTATCCTTCTCTTTTACTTTAAGAACATCCCCTTGCTCCTCTACCACGCCATGACAGACCATCATTGCACTAATGCAAGTGTAGGCACATCGTGCCACCGCACGACGCAAACGCAACGGCAAGATGCAGCTGTCGGATGTTCGCCCTTCGTGTAACGAACACTTCTCTATATGCACGTTGTAGCTCAACAAGATATCACCGAGAAATAATATAGAAACGTAAATTTTGAAGACATTTCAAAATTCTATAATTTACATTTTGTTCACTAGACAGAAATCCTTCCATTCCTTGAATAACAAAAGAACTTTAAGCACAGCCACGATTTTCAAGCTTAAATTTATATTAGAATACTAAATTTTGTATTGTTCCAGACTTTGCGGATTATCTATCAAATAGTAGTAGATTCTTGAAAAATATGGATTTGCAAAAGTTTTGTTATATTAAAACATTGAAGTTTTTAGAACATTTAAAGTTATAACCAATCAGATTGTCTAAAGCACAATATAACCAGTATGGTCACTCTCTGTCGGCCCTTTGATCTTTTCGTTCTCGATCACGTAGTATTCCGCCATTTAGTGGGTCTGCCATTATTTTCGATAAGTCATCTAGCGTTTGATTCGTCAAAGCGTGTCACACACTCACTGATTTTACACTACTACACACACAACAATTGTCTCATTGGTCGCAAAAACATGGCGATGCGCAGAAGGGATCGACGCAAAGCGAAACAAATGACAGAGTGCCCCTACTAGTTATACTATGGTTTAAAGTTTACGTGCTCAGGTACGATGCATCACAGTGAAATAGGATTAGATGAACAAATTAATTTGGTGCCTTTATCTTTATTTTGCCTTTATATTACCTCAATTATAACTGCGCTTTTAATTCAAATTTTTCCGCCGTTTAGTGGGTTTTAATGCTAAACTTAAGGTTTAAAATATACTATATAGCTTAGGGAAGCTAACAACATAGCATCCATATCGAACAAGCAGCAAATCGAACATTGCTTGACTTTTAGTAGGATGATTAACCCTTTAACTCCGGCAGTCGTCAATAAGCGACTTATATAGTCTTTTTACCCGTAGTTAAAGGGTTAATACATAATAAAAGTGAAAAATAACTCGTGACTATACAGTCGTGCTAAAGTGATCTAATATCTTTTAGTAAAAATGTGACAATTTAAAAAAGTGCAAGTACAATGAAGCAATATTCAAATATTGACCAACACAGTGCTGCGTAATAGCAGGTGATAGACACGTGGATTTTTGTTATTCTGAAGCCTCAAGTCGCGAAGCATCACGTTTAATCTACTTACAACGATTGCCGATCTTGATATGCACAGATTCACTAACTGCAGATCATTGCGACCTTCATGTAGCGTAGCCCTTCCGTTCAATCTTCCCTGAAAGCCCATCAAAATCTTAATTCGAGAAAAGCTGATCGTGACAGCCGTTGCACCGAAAGTTTTACTTAATGTGGCTTCCGATCGATACGTCACACAAATCGCGTTAATTTGCAAATTAATTAAAATTAATCTATTAATTAAATTCAATCATTAATTTGAATCCATTGATTCTTATACATGTTTGTGTTCGTATTTTTTAATGTGTTTCAAAAAAATTGGAACTCCTGAATAACTTGGAGGGATCAAGTTTTCGAAAAAAATGTTTTAGACAAAGT
Source organism: Ooceraea biroi (assembly GCF_003672135.1). NCBI lineage: Eukaryota > Metazoa > Arthropoda > Insecta > Hymenoptera > Formicidae > Ooceraea > Ooceraea biroi. The sequence goes on from NC_039512.1 coordinate 7,138,086, forward strand.
AGGAATTTAAAAAGATCTATACTTATTAGACTTATCAGTTTGACTTTGGGTGACGTGACTAAGGTAAGCCAAGGTCAATTTAATTTTTTTAAACGGAAATTTCAATTTTTTGTTATATCATCTTGGACAATGACACGTTATATATCATAAATACCTTGTTGGGCAACTCTTGCTCGCGAGAAACTGCGCCGCGAGCGCCATCTGGTGGCGTCTGTAACTATATAGAAGCGCTGGGCGCTTCTTTGCTTGTGGCTGCCGTAGGCCGCCATATAATACAGAAATGTTTAACCATTAGTTCACTATTTAGACAATATTCTGTTTTTTGTATTATTCCTCAAAATTGTAGAAAAATTTCGATAATTTTCCCAAATATTGTTATTTATATCCCATCGAATTTTTAAAAAAACCTATTTTTTAGGATTTTTCCTTATAGTCCTAGGTAAAACTGTAATTCCTAAACTGATAAGGAAATCGTTCCCAAGTCGTTAGAAGTATGTCCAACTTTTTTGGGAATTTACCATGTTTTTAAGAAAATAGAAATTCCCATGGTCATTTGTGTGCTTTCCTATCAAAACTAATGGAAAGTTTCCCAATTATTTTTTATAGTGTAGAATAAATTAATTACGGAATTTACCATTTTTGAGGTCTAACTGATTTAGATTTATATTTATTGTTATATGCTCAAGCATAGGATACGATTATTGCTTTTTAGAAGTAAATTCTAAATATGATTTGACACACATACACATAAAATATTATATATATGAGCTAATGTATGGTAAAAATACAAATCTCACTTTGCACAAGCTATACGTGTATAGCTTGTAAAAATGGACTAAACATAAAACCAAGGCGCATAGGACAATATGTTAGAAGAATACATATAAGAAGATGAAAGTAAAAAAAGAGAAATTTGAAAAAATCTGGACATAGAAAGATCGGATGGCTTGTCAAAACCTTAGATATTTCTCAAAGATACACGTGTGATTTATAATAGATTCTGTGTGGCCGTATCTAATGTTAAAAAGTGCTGTAAAATTGCATAACTGTACTGTACCTAAAATCTTTATTGTTGTCCCATGTCCTATGCCCCATATCTCATGTCTCATTTGTCCCATAACTCTGTCGCTACAAGGTAAAGCATCAAAGACCAGGTTTGAAACCTGGTCAAATTCCACGTTTATTAGATTTTTATTGTTATTTTAGCTTGTCGCTTCTCCGAGTAATGCACTGAGTTGCTTGAAAAGTCCGCATGGAGTTTTTTAACAAAAGTCAAACACAAACCCGGAAAGTCTTGCATTTTTGTTATTAAGTTGTTTGTGGACCAAATTTTGTATTAAGAATTAATACGAAATTTTGCGTTTCAATTTTGCTAAAACATCTGCACGGACTTCCGAGTCAACTCAATATTTTGAGGTACACATAGCAAGGATCGGAAAGATGTAATTTCGGAGTATTTTTCTTTTTTATCCTAATCTATTCATACATACAGGGTGTCCCAGACTTACCGTATCACCGCTTCAGGGTAGACTCCTGAGGTCATTCTGAGACGAAAGTTCCTCTTGCAAAATGTCGAGGGTGGCGTAGTTTCAGCCCTATAATGGATTGAAGATATCTTATCCATGTACAGACTTTTCCCGCGTTCAGTGACGGCGGGTCGAAGGGACCCCGCGCATCGCGCACCGATCAATTCGATCTTAAGTTTTCGTGGGATTTTCGTGCGTTACTGTTCGACTTTCTGCGATATCGGCAGTATGATCGACAAGAAAAGACGGATTGATCGCTTATATTGCACGAAATCGCGATACACGCGGAACTGTCAAAACATATGTGAAGTGCGGCGCGCTCCCGCGATGACAGAAAACCAGCCGTCCCTGAACGCAGGAAAATTCTGTACATGGGTAGGATATCTTCAACCCCTTATAGCGCTAAAACTACGCCAACCTTGACATTTTACCAGAGAAACTTTCGTCTTGGAATGACATCAGGAGTCTACCCTGAACCGGTGATACGGTAGGTCTGAGACACCCTGTATAAGTATTTTCTGCGAATTCTAATACAAATTCCTCCTAGAGACCTCTAAGACGTCTAAAGGACCTTTGTCTTCTTATAACGCGAAGAATTTTGCAAGTCATCTCCGCTTTGCTCTTTTATTTGGGTGCTACGCTTGTTTCTCCAGCAACTATTCTTCTGCACAACTTTCCGATCGCAGGTGAACGATGAATTCTACTTCAGGAAATTTATCTTCTTTTTTTCGTTTCTCTCTTTTCTTCCATAACAATCCTTCGTCGTTTCCTATGCTTGTACTATCGACACACTCGTAAATGATCATAAGTGCGAGGAAGAGCATTGATTCACTATTCTGAAGAAGGAATGAGAGCGATGAGCAGAAGAGAAAAACGAGCAAGTATACCTGCTGGTGGATATATTAACATCATACCCTCGTCACTAGTTCTCTCACAGAGTGAAGTAGTCATCTCACTCCGACACAAGCACGTTCTTGTCCTACTACGTACTTTTTCCCTTTCAATCTTCTGCCTGCTTTCTATCTGTGCCTCCTTGTCCGTCTTCCTGTATCCAGCAAGTTAAATACATCCAAAAGGAGATGCTGCATGCACAACTGCAAAGTCAAATCCAGCCCCACTCCTCTCGTGTTAACTCAACCTAAGCGATCTCTTGGTTGCACTTAAACTGCATTCCATAAGCTTAGACGACCCTCACTGCGTCGTGTCTTGTTCGTTTCTTCTTTCTGTGCAGCATCTTGCCTTACCCGTCGTTAGTCCGAAAAGCAGCCCACACTCGCGCTTTTGTTGCGCTTAATATAATACATTAATGTTTCCTCGCCACACTCGTTTGAAAGCGCATTTCAGTAAATGGCCAATCAGCGCGCCCGTAACAGACTTTCCTCAGGGTTATTTATTTACGTAATTGGCCCAATGATATTTATCATCCTGTGCAAAGTGATGGCTTCGCATAATAAATCGACTGGAATATTAAGCTGCGTCAGTAAACGATGTTTACTTCGGTTTCAGTTATAAATAAACTACAAAAACTTTTTCGAGAAAATTTGCCCGTCTTCAAGCATAAGGTACAGATGAATTATAGATAAACTTGAGGAAGAACTTCTTTTAAGATTTAGAATTCCTTTTTCACACGCAGGATACAGCCAAAGATATTTGTCTGTTATTTTCTGATATTTTCTTGTAAAAGGGTGATTTTCCAAGAGTTTGGCTTATACGCCTCACAAGCTATAAAATATTTAGTATCGAATGCAATTCGTGCAAATTTAACATTCTGTAATCGCGACACAGGCACGCACACAAGTCGCACCATCGCAGACGCTTCAAATTACAGCGGGGCGTCGAGACGGAACACGTTTCGGCAATTGCATGTGCGCCCGCGGGGACCTGAATAATGTCCAAAGCCGCGTAGAACCGTCCAATTAGTCGTTTACTATTGCCACTAAAATCACCGGCTACGAATTGGCCGGAGCGGCTCGCGCCATAGAGCGCATCGTGCTAACGATGTCACCGCCGGCGTCTTTCGGTTGCGTGAAACTTGTCGCCTTTTCGCATCTTGCATCTTGTCAGTAACGAAGCACATCACCTTCGTGGCAAACACACGTCCGCCTCATTACGATGATTATCGGTGCAATCAGAACCGCGCGATTCCTTGTTGGCCGGTGCGCGAGCCGCACGTACGTGCCGCGTGTTCCCTAATTCGGGATGTGATCGCCAAAGCATTGAGGCACAAAGTAATCGACGATGAAAAGGGAACGTGCGGCACATCAGCAGAAAAAGCAGGCCACAGGAAAAGAATTCAGTATAAGTATCGCGTTAAAGCCGTGCATCAATGGAGACTAGTTCTTTCGACCTTTCTGGAAAGTTGCAACATGTGGTTACCGGCAAGACCCTTCGTAATCAACCCTCTGGTTCCTTCCTAAGAGCTTATTTTCTTGTTGGTTTGCTATCGTCAGGTTAGCATTTCTTCTGCACTACAACGCGTTTACGACGCAGCTGCTTATTTTATCTTTAATTAAAAAATAAATGAGACTTTGGGGTAAAAATAGATTATTTAAACAAATTTATTTAACACAGTGTAAACAAGTATAAAATAAAATTTAAAAAGTATAAAATAAAATCATTTGTTTAGTCATTATAAGTGAGTAAAAAATTTCAAACTATTCTGGTTCTAGTAGGTAGAGCTCTTAAGTTTTTAAATAAATTAGGAAAAAAATGAAAAAGATGACGTTGTTAATAGAAGTTTGTTAATATTATGTTAATCGATATCAGTTTTTCTTTTCAAGATTATATCTTGGTCAACCGTTGCGTGATGACACGTGCGTGATTGTAACGTGCGCGTGCGATCACTCTTCCTTTTTCTGGCGTCTCTACCAAATGTGCACATGCGCGTGCACGTTTCCGTTGCAGTTTACGCCCTGCAAGTAAGCACGATATAATGATAAATCTAAAGGGTGATCTGCAGACAGTCAAAGAGAGAGAGAAAGGGAGGCACAAGTCACGCAACGAATGTGTCTACGTGACGCACAACCCCTGTCGGTAGATTATTACTGTCAGATCGCACGTTCTTTTGAGAAAAATAGGATCATGCGAAACGCAAAATACAATTGCGGCTTTTACCATTTCGAAAGGTAACCAAAAGCGAAACGTGACTATGAAAAGAGTACAGATAATGCATTGCGATGTGATGGCAGTGTATATTGTTGACTTGGAATTTCTTCTTTTAGAATTTTTAAAATTCCTTTAGAATTTAGTTTGCTCCTTTCAAGAAACATGCATTTATTCATAACTTACGGAGAGAAGAAAAGAAATGTGAAAAGAGATGTGAAAAATATAGAATTTTATAAAACCTGAATTTATATATATCTTAATGTTATAAAACAGTATTTGTGCAATTATAAAGATCGTCTGGAAGATTAATTTGACATTAGTATTAAAAAAGTATAATTACAGTTCTCTTTAAGTATTTTGAAAAAAATAATTTCTATTTTAATAACGCAGTTTGCTTTGCACCTTTGATATTTTATAAACTTATTTTAGTATTTTATAAGGTAATTATGCATTGCAGTTAAAATAATCATTGAGTATCAAGTAATATATTTCCAATAAAGCACGATATAAAAAAGATATAAAACGAAACTATTCTACCCGTGCAAGAGATGTTATTTACTTATTAATAATCTGTTGAGTGGATTAATTACTAAGTACAAGCGATATTTTTTAACGTGTTCAACCTGAAAGTGAAACAAGTTTCACCCGGTAAATATCAACGGTAACATTTGCAAGGCAGCAACGTATCGATGATAACGCAAAATCGCGCTCGGCACCAATTTATCAATTCCCAAAGTCGTTTCTCTACGCTCGAACATGTGTATTTAATTTAATTGACCTATAATTACACCTATCGATAAGACTCGTCCCAGATCTTCTGGGCGTTTCTACCGTGCATTCGTGCAGTCCGATGGAACGAAGCTGCCTATTGCAGCGATACGGTATGTTCTGTGGTGGATTACAATCTCATTAATCTCCAAGTTCACTAATTTTATCACTAAATATTTTAAGTTAAAAAGATTTTACAGAACATATAAAATATACCATTAGTTATTTTATGCCGTTTTATTTTATTTTATTTATTATTATGCTATATTTTATGCCCTTTGAACTTATTAAGTACAGCGTGCGTTTTATAAAGATTATCTCACTCGGAACATCATTATTAGAAATCAGTTCATGTTTGTAAATTTGCTGAAATATTGATATTGAAATAAAAGTATTGAAAGCAGAATTATCTCGATGAGAGAAATCGATATATCTTATTAGAAGTCATCCAAAGTCACTCAAGCGACTTTGTTATTGAAATTTGAAGGAGAATGGTTTGACACATTTGAAACATCTACTTAGGTATGACCGCAGCCTAAGTTTCGTACAGCTCACAGTAGTATGCAAAATTAAAATGCATACAAAACATAAAATTTCTTACAAGAGTGTAATAAAAATATTATAAGTATAATATTAATTGCAATGCAATGTGGCGCAACTCGTGTCAAACTTATCGTGACCTGCACGAAGCAGTCGCGTCGTAATTACTGAGAAGACACTGAGAAAAATTCGCGAACAACAGCGATGTGTCCCGAGATGAAGGGAGAAAAAGACGGAAATGATTAAACGAGCAGCACAACGAGCTGGCGCAAGAGTGGCATTTAGTCGCATTAGCGCCGCAATGAAATCGCGGCTCCGTGCTGTAGAGCGCAATCGACCGCGATCGGCGTAACGGTCCAATGCACTCGCACCCGCGCCCGATCTTAATTGCAATCGCAAATGAGACGAGAACGAATAATTGCCGTACATGTCGCAAGTTGCTACAATGTCGTCCAACGAGTGGTCCACTCTTGCGGGCTATCTAACATGACCGTACAGGAAAGGAACACGACGTTTCTGCAGCTGGAAAGTGCATTCCGACAGTAACTTCGGCTGTCTATTGGGCTACACGCGATGACGGCTCTAATTGAGAAAGACGGTATAATTAAATTGCATGTAGATTTCTCTACGCCTGAACATTAAGCGCATGCTGATGTTACGTTCGAATCAGAGATTGTACGCAAATTTTATTCGTCGTGACACAGGACATGTAATATCGTCATGTTGGATTTTATTACCGTACATGCAGATGAGGATATAAGGATTGATTACTGACATGATCTTATATATATATATATAATTTCTGGATTATATTGCATATTTTTGCATTCAATTGAATGCTTACATTATAATTAGAATATAACTAATTTCGTCTAGCATAATTAGTTTTTTGTTGATTTCACGTGATTTGGCATTTTCTGATATAAGTATTATTCAAAATGTTTTCTCGTAGTTTTTGTTATATTCGCATGGAACAAGATCCATTGACATTTACCGTGAAGTTCCGGTAAACTTCTATCTTAAGAAAACACCTGTATGTTTTATATTAAGAACTTAAACTCTCCTCTCCAAGTGAGATATTAATAGCTTGACGGCAATAGCGGCAACGACGACGAGAATAAATGGATTCGTTTTACAAATAGATCCTGTGCGATATTATTGAAAAATAAAAATAATACCAGCAATAACCAGCCTATGCAACACGTAATGCAAATATTCAAGGCCGATTCGATGCACGACACATCCGCTGGCTTTTGTCGTTAACTGACTGCAAAGTGCGCTACGTGAAAATTGTACAGAATGGACAGCGACAACGAATTAGCCGGACTGCGTGGATTTTTTACGATCACGTTTTATTATCACTTATGCGAGCCGCAGTCGCTACACGGAAAGTGCATTCCCGCGGCTGCAGCCCATCGATCAATGCATCTCCGCGGACAACCCGCGTCGTGCTGACTTCCGCGCTTAACTAGCGTCTATATTTAGACATTTACTGAGCCGGAGAGAGAAAGAGAGAGATTTCACTTAGACTGCCATAAATTTTATAATACACCGTAATTAGACACATGATATTCGCGTCCGTGTGGATTTCACTCGCGACATCGCGTTCTGGCATTTATGTCGCATTCGCCTTCAATATTTGCCCTGGTACCTCATTACACTAAACTTTCGGGTTATACCGTTGTTATTATAGTTATTACTTATATTCGGACACATCCTGATTGAATAAGGTTTCCAATATTTTCACATCGTCGCTTACGATTCCTAATTAATCTCTGCTTTGTGTTTTAGAACGCCAACGCATCGATCGATCGCGCCGTAATGGGTTTCTGTTAGCACTTTTCTCCGCTATACTGCACTCGCATTTAGCGTCTGTCGATGCTGTCATGGAACGGCGCATATTACACGTCCATGAAGTGTTATAAGAAAAAAATTTTTTAAATACATATTTATTTTGCTAAAGCACATATCCATTGTGAAACGTTATTACGCGATTAGATGAAGAGCACGGCAACAATTGTGATAATATAATTCAGAGTGTGACATATATTGTAGTAATGTAACCATGCTAAACATTCCATTTCTCCTAATGATTGTCATTGTAGTGATCAGTATTGCCACATTCATCGATGCATTATTCCATAAGCAAATGTACATCATACATATATATATGGATTTTATACATATATCTCTCTAAGCAGAAAGAAGCAGGAAATAATAAACTGGGTACATTATTTCCTGCTTTTCCATAAGAGAAATAATTAGTGTTGCAATTATACGTAACTTCTATCATAAATTATAAATATCCATTCACACCATAAATTAAATTCTAATTATCTTGCCGATAAAAGTATATATATTAAACAGCACGCATTTATAATTTTATCGTTATTTCTTACAATAACTCTCTAAGGATTTATAGTTTAATCGTATCTTATGTAATAGTAAAAATAGAATCAAGATTACTGTTGAAACGATTCCGCAATAATAAATCATTGAATAAACACATTAATTTATGAAGAATTTATCTGAACTGCTTTAGATAAATTCTATATATCATAAGCTTATTCGTTACGATGCATGATGCATTTTTGCTGATATCTTTTTTCTTTATAATGAGGTGGTTTCCGCATAGTATGCATATTTAAACTTTCACTTGCTATCTTTTCACGTGCATTATTGTGTTCACATTAGACAATCACTTATCACTTTATTTTCGCACGTTATTGAAGATATGTACAATATAATGTACAACACAATATTTTCTAACGAAGTTTTTATCCCGTCATAAAATGGAAATATCATAAAATTCCAGAAAATTCCAGAAAATAATATTATTTAATATGAAAATATGATAAAATAACGATCGTTGGAAATTTTATATGGCAATGTGTTATTTCTGTATGATGAATAACTTACTTCAAAAGAAATAATTGAATATATCAGAATTTATCTCTCACAATAAATAATATACATTTATATGAAATGGAGCATATATGTACGTGTATCAATTTTAATTTGACACAGTTTTATAAAAAGTGAACATTATTTAGAGCGCTTACTTTCTTGGTGTCATTATGTGAATGTCTCCGAGGCATATTATTAAAGAAGCATTATACTGATTCTCTCTGAATAAATGATCGAAGTACATCGAATAGAACGTTGTTTCCCTGGAATTATGCTACCAGACGACATACAAGTCTCGACGGCAAAATGGGGAAGAAACTTTTTGTACGTGTGTTTTTTTACCTAATGCTTATAAGACCGCGCTATCCATACTCATTACGCAATGCCGTATCGTAAGACGACACCTTCCGGCAATCTGGGACCAGTAAAAAAGCCGTGTTGCTGGCATAAAGATGCGCAAAAATAACCCATTGGACCTCACGCAGACGCGCTCGGCGTCTGCCATCGTAAATCGTAAAGAGTTACACGCACACGTATTGGCCTATCAAAGACCTATCCGAGAGCCACGATTTCCGGGAATAACAGAAGACGAAGGTCTGCTCGTCTCGGCCACTTTAAAACGAGGTTTTTTGAAAAGAGGGGCCGAATCTAGAACGAGAGGGGGTTGGGAGGAGGAAAAAGAAAGAGAGAGAGAGGGCGAGAAGAGAGGACGCGGTTGGGTTGGGCTCGAGTAATGAGTATAATCAAAATGGTTTAGTAGAAAAGCAGCCGCCAGCTATACCTTTACTAGTGTACACGGCCGCGCATTTGAATTTGAATTTCGAACCATCTTTGCTCGACCATAATGCTCGTCGGTCACGCAGGCGCCACCTGATAGATGAACAAATTACCGGTTTGAGGGCCTACTATCCGCCCTTTTCTATTCGTCTCTAGCTGCATCATTGTTCCAATAAGCAGCTCAGGTTGCCGTCTAGTTCGCTTTATATGCACGTCTGTGTATGAGTCGGTTGGACATTTATTGCTATCGGCACAAATCCGCAACATCCTATTCACAGATGTTTTGCCGATACCTCTAGCTTTTCGATGACCGTGTATGGGTGTATGTGTGTTGATTCCAATGTATCCGTAGCTAAAGGACATTACATGCAACATTAATATCTTCATCTTTTTATTCATTTTTGTTATTATCATATTATAAAAGATGTAAAAACGTTCTGTATATTGCTATACGTTGTAATAGTGAATTATATAATAGTGGATTTCCTTCTATTCTATCCTTCAAAATTCATATTTCTTTAATCTCAATGTGATACAATCAATTAAAGATTGTTCATCACTTAATGTAGTTTAAGCTCGTGCTATTCAAAAAAACATTATCTTTCAAACAAGAAATGTACAAACTATGAGTTCTTAATGAGTTAATTAACTAAATAGATCGCATTAGTTTTGATAAAGTGTAACATTTACGTTTTGAGAAACAGAGGTATGTCTCTTTAGGAGATCTACGTCAGTTTCGGTATCTTTCTTCTGCTATGGAAAAAATCTATGGGAACAGAGACCGGTTTTGGAAAGCAGCACCGCATTGACAAAAGAATTTAATGGTTCAATGGAAATGTACGTATACACGGGTATTCCACAAATTTATGTTCAAACAATGTCAGAAAAAAGAAAATACTGTATTTTAGTAAACTATATGCTTTCTAGATCTACAGATCTGCTTTTTTGCCAGAAAATTATCCAAAAATATTCAAGTTTGTGCTTGGAAGCCTGCGAACAATATTAGACAATATTGTAAATGTTATGTCGAGAGAAACTGAATTTATTATCAAATAAAGTTAATTATTAAATTGATGGTAATACTAAGAGCGACACACTGCCTATTTACATGCAATTACAGTTATTATAAATATCGAATTTGCGATATTAATTACTTTATTTTAATTATGTTAAAAAGTTCATTGATTGATGAGAATATTGAACATATAATAACGTACAGCATTCGATAATTTAATTACGCCTCGTTTTGTATAATATACTATTTTGTATAATGTGTGTGTAACATGTTTACAATTTAATATCCATCAATTAATAACAGGTATTAAAATTTTATATTATATGTTTACTAGTTATTTTAATAATACCAGCAACAATTAATATAATGTGCTAATAACGTAACATTAAATTTTGGCAGCAATTGAAATTTAATATACTTTTTTCATATAATATATCGTATAATATTTCATATAATATTGCATATAATATCACAGCTATATATATAATAAAGAATGAGCAGGAACTGCGTAAGTAACTATATCGCAGTTACTTTTAGTACATAGCACTTTGCTGCATTAAGACGCGTTAAAGTTTGCTTTTTCTGTGCAGATATGAAAGGAATGCAAAAGAATGCAACATCCTTTGATCATAAATATTAATTCATCTATAAGAATACACTCCTGAGGGGGTTGGGATTGTAGACTACGCTCTGTAAGTCTGAAAACGTTACGAGACGCTTCCGAGTCAGTGGTGCGTGTTCCATACTGTGTATGATCACCCCTTCCGCACTTTATTATACACACGCAACCCCTCGAATCACGTTGCAGCTTACAGTTTTCAGCTGTTACCGTCCCTTAAGCATTAAATCGCAAATCTAATGCACCAGAAAATTATTCTTGACTTAAGAGCCGCTTGTTTCTCTTTGACAATGTCAACAACTCGCCTCATTTGTGTATATAATCTACGATTATTCACGATATGGTCGAATATATAGATGAATATATGACATTTTATTTGCCGTTGTAACAATATATTGGGTCAGCCAATAATTTTCCTCTCTTTTCTGGGGTATACGATTACCAAATCAAGAGTTTAATCGAAAATAACGCTATACAACACGCGAGACAGCAGAGATACTAAAACTATCGAAATGCAGTATTGAAAACGCACAAACTCGCTTATGTGAATCGATACGATATTTGAGTATTGCACGGTGAAAAAAAATATAAAAAAATTATTATTGGCCAACCCAAATATACCACTACACTACTACCTAACTGGTCTGCCAAATATATCATTTCTTTGCTAAGCACTTGTTTGGAAAAATCAATATGGGAAATCCCAATGTAGAAGACAAAAAATAATATGATTAACCATAATTTATTTGATAAAGCAAATCATGTTTCTAATGTTCGTTTTACTTTATAAATATTTCATACATAATTGTCAAAATTACGTTAACTTAAAATGTCGCATTTCCCCCTTGCGTAACATGATAAGGAGCAATGTGCTTCACATTTGCAACCTTCATAAAAGTGTGTGGTTCCTGTCTTTATAATAATGCGAAATAGATTTGCTCTTTTGAAGAATTTCTTGAGAAAATAGGTTTTGGCGACCTTCTGCATCTAGCACTTTTGCAGCAATCCCTTTCACCTGGCCGTAGACTTAACGGCAGAACATCGTAATCCCTAGTATTTCCGCCTAGTAATTTCTCTAAGGCGATTGTCTCTCTTGCGAGCGCTCTATATTTTTCTCGTCGTACGGGATGGAATACGAGGCGAGGTAATTCGAGCGGGTAGTTAAGCGGTACCCATGGAGCGAGCCATGGTGCAGGGTCCTTATACTCTTTAAATACTTAATAAGGTCTACGAAGGGCTTCCCTAAAGCCACTATACCGCATGTTCCCTTTTATGGATTAAGATGCTCGGTATGCCGGAAGTAAAAGAAAAGTAAACTCGTTCTATCGAACGGCTTTTACGCCCTTAGAAGTAAGTTGAAACGAATACATGATAGATACACCAGCGTGAACGCCGTCATAAAATATTAATAGATAGATTCAATATTTATCATCAAACTTACATTTATCAGCAAGTCAATGTCGCGTAAAAAATGCAAGAGTAATTGTTACGTTGATGCAATTTTTATTTCCATCAAAAAGAAGTTTTATTAAGACTACATCAAAATTAAGAAAATGATTTAATGAGTACTGAGATTTCTACAATTATATATATATATATAGATAGGTACATTTAAAAAAATTTTTTTCAATTATAATTATTTCTCTAATACATTCTTCGGAATTTCTATTATTGACATGATGAAACTTCATAACTCGTATATTATAATTTGTAATGCAATTGAATAAATGATTGGCATCAGATGTAGTCGCAGAACTTCTTGGCAAATGGAGCAATTAATATTCTAAAACTTCGCCTTCACGAAACGTTGTAAAGTCTTTCTTTGTGATCTTTACCTGATCGAACCATCTAATGTGCTCAATCTGAACTATTATCATCAACATAGAGTTTAATTCAAATTACATTCCCACTGTCCGTTACTAAACTTTTACATTATAAAATGACATTTGTAAAATTATATTGCGCGTAATTACCTTCTTTGTCCTTCAAGTTTGCATGTCGGAATTAAATTTATGCAATACCACGAGGTAACGAGCAACGAGCATAATCTCGAGAAATGACCGTCGCCGTTTACGGCGAATATTTTAATCGCATCGCCTTCTGGGCCGATATTCCTAGGACTATCGTGTAGTTTCATCCGGACTGACCGCATTCTCATCCACGTGACGTCAGCATCGAAAAGAGGCTCTTTACGCCGCGCTTAGAGGAAGCTCATGAATTTGCGCCTGACTACATGTTCAGCGCGACGGCCTTAAAAATTCCCGGTGTTCGTTTATGGCCAGCTAATTAGATTTTTATCTTCATTAACGACCTGCCCGGCGAATCCAGTCTCGTGAATTGCTGCGATTCATGCGTTATTCGCGCCCGTCTGCGTGTACCGGGTGTCTCGGTGATCGATGTGCGTCACCGCGTTCTATGTGACAAGTACAAATGTTTCGTTCGACGAAAATATTAGCCTTGAAACAGCAGCGGAAACGTGACAATGCAGACTACGTTTCACGCGTACACAGCTTAGCATTAGTACGTCGAAGTATTTACTGTTTTGAGTCTTTTTCATTGTTTTGTCATGTTTGACTAAAGCGTGACAAAGAGGCTTACAGCCTCTATCAACACGTAAAAGAAATACGTTGAAGACACTGCATATTTCTGCGCTAAATATTTCATATATTTCACGATCAATTTCCATCTGGGACTATAAACACAGGCGAAGACGATAAATGAGAACCAGTTATCTCCCTTTTGCTTCTCGCAGTCGCGCTATTTCAAATCCTGAATAATACCATCAAAACTAACGTAAGTAGGAAGAGAGAGAAAGAGAGAGAAGAAATGGTCGCGCGAAATATTTTACGATCGGTTGAGAGAAATTCAATTTTCGATCATCTCGCATGATTTACGTCCCCACGGCAAAGCGTTAAAATTCTGCGCCAAGTGCCGCGCAATTAATTCGCATCAAAAACGCAAACGATTATCGTATTTTACCATTGATAGTCACGCGTTATAGCTAAATTATATTTTATACAAGAACCTATGTAAGCTCTTGCAGAAATGTGCCCATTCGTGTTGATTTATGCTGACGATGCCACAAATATTACTTGCATGAAATTTTTGCGTACACCCCGAGATATTAGTATTGATATTTATTATTTCGTTTCTGTCCCCTAGTAAGCATTATTATTTTTAAATTCAGAAAGTTCTAATCACTAATATTATAAAATTCCTTTCTTTGGTAACTTTTTATTCACTCTAATTACTGATTAAAAAGTCAATAGTTCAACTTCAACGTGGTATGCCCTACATTCTATATCATACTTTTTTGTATCATGTAAGCTATAATTAAGAAGAAACAGTTTTATTAATCTTTTATATTGGCATATTCACACACATATATACAGCTACAAAATCTCATAAAAGTATTATTGAATTGTAGGAATTTTATCTATTATTACCATAATACTTTAACAAGAATAATTTCAAATATAAATAACAAAAGTAGATATTATTTTAGAAACATATAATGCTAAAGCATCCTCCACTACTGCGCAAAAACGAAAAAGGTCAGGCGTGATATCTCCAGTCCTATAAATGTACGATATCCCATGAGCATTCTTGCGGATCAATCGATATCGCGTAAATCAACCGCGGATACGTCCATAAAACGTTAGATCTCTTTTCCGTACGTCACGCAGCGTACGAGCATCTAAATGAAACTCGCAAGATGATTCCACAGTCATATGTATTAAAGCATGGTCGCCTGATTTTACGGCTTTCGTTTAATTCTTGCACGCATTTTACTGGCGAATTAAAGGGGGTTCCGAATACGACGTCGTTGCTGCCGCCGAAGGGGGCCTAAGCAGGCAGGGGACTTTTTGAAATTTTGAAATCCGATTAAACTTCACGTCTAGCATATTATTATTTTTATTACAGCTCATAGAAAGTTAGAAGTGAAGAAGTTTTAGTATCGACTAAAAGTAGACAACCTTGTATTGAATAAAAGAGTATATGAACGACACGTAATGCATGGCAACTAATGATTCAAGTAACTGTATATCCAAGTTTTATATAATTATAAAGATTTATATAATTATAAATAATTTACTTAAACAGGAAGAGCAATGTGATTCTGTATGTCAAATGAAAATTTCAAGTCAGATAGTAGTCTTATAAAAAAAGTTTAACAATAATAACAGTTTTTGTATTCATGTAATTTTTAATTTTGTGATTAACATATTTGCTCAGCCTTTATTTTTCGTAAATTGGATAACAGAGTTCAATTTAGAATTCATTTCAATTAAGAGGCGATAGTTTAGTCTCGCCTTACCATGTCCGATCAGATACTGTTCTAACGCAAGTTTTTTTCTTATGAGGATACAATATCTAAAACCGAAACACCCTCATCACGTACTTCCATCAAACTCCGGACTCTTAACATCAACGTTGTCAGCTCCGTCCAAGTGAGTGCGTTACGAGGCCGATGTGAACGATTCCAAAACTGTCACGTAGCCTGAGAAAGGGGATTAAGGAAGGAGAGAAGCAAGAGGGGCCAGGTGCGTCGTGAAACGTTCTTAAGTTATTCATGAATTCGTTTAATCGGTTTCTGCGCGTACCGGGCTATCTCGTTTTCTAGGTTTTTACCGCGTGTCCGAGCTGGTAATCAACGTTAATTCGTAGAAAACCGTACCAGTAACAAGGACTATAAATTCTTTATTAGCCGGGAGCACTGAGGCCTTCCTTCTTCATCAGCGTCTCCTCCTTGTCCTTCCCTCCGATTTCTCTTCTTCTCTGTCTCGCGAATCCTCGATACTGTTCTCCGCGATAAATGCATACTTCAGTGTCTGCGAGAAAGCTTGAGATTTACACGATGGAGAGGGAGTTTATCACGTTTCGGATTTCAGACCGTAAATGAGTTGTTTGTGAGATGTCATTGATCTGTGCACTGTTATCACTGAATCTCGGACGGGCAGTGATAAAACGATGCAAATTTGACTTGCTTTATAATCTATCTCTCATCTGTGTAATGTATATGACTTTCTTTTATCTTTCATGTATCCTGTTGTTTCTTTTCACGTGGATTACTATGAATTATCGATCGAGAATGATCAGTGAAATTACCCGACTGCAACAGTAATCTTTTAAATTTCAAAATGTCTTGTTGCTCTTATTACTCGAGGAATCTACGTATGTGCACCAAGTGATTCGGTGATTTGCTACAAAAATAGTCTACGCGATTTCTTCGTTACAGATATATAACGCCACTCCTTGAAATTGCGAGAATAGTGACGGCAAAAGAAAGCTAGATCGTTCGCAAAAAGATCGGTTCACGTTGATTTCAACATGGTGAATTAATATAATGATAGTTTGCTGCAAAATTGCTTTGGAATACCGTAAATAATTTTAACGAATTCATATCTTAATAATATGTACCAATAGTATAAATAAACGATATTTCAATACTTATATACTTCAATACTCGTATTTCAATACCGTAAATGTACAGAAAGAAGTTTCCATATTTATTTATGATAATTTAGGCATTCGTAATAAAATTCAATAATTCAAATAAAAGACGTCTTTTTTATTATCATACATATACTTGGAAGATTGAAATTAATTCCAATCTTTAATGTTTACATTTAATATAATTCCATTCCTAAATTCCTAAAAAATATAATATGAGGAGACAACAAAGCGGCATCAGGCTAACGATTAATAAAGTAACTGCACTGGGAACCAAACGATAATCAATGCGGACGGAACCAAATTCGAATTCTCAGCATTTGGTCAAATTCCATTAGCCCCGAAGAGAACCTGGTTACCGGTTTTCGGAGCAGGCTCCGTGTAAATCAGATGCGATGAGGACGAGCTTGCGAGTGCAATCTGCCATCTGAACGGATCGAAGGGGCAAGTCTGTCCGTTCTTAGTCTCCGACCTACACCAATATGCTACTAAGAACATATGTTAGGATTCTACATATCGATTTGTAATTGTAATATTTAAAAAAATATCAAATATCTTTTCTCACTAATATACAGGGTGAGGCACCTAAAACAGGCCACCTGAATATCTCGGCTGTTATTGGTGATAGAAAAAAATGTGTCTGACCAAACTTGCATGGTTTCGAGGGATACATAATTTGTTCTAAATAATTTTTTATTAGGTGGACGCGTAAAGGTCATATGAAGGTCAACTTCGTTTTTTAAATGGTATGATATGTTTTTTTACGTACCATCTAGTAGAGCGTTTGAAGATGCGCACATTGATCTATGGGTCAAAATCATTAAAGGTCACTGAAGGCCAAAATTTCTAAGTGCTAGAACTTTTCATTTCTGATTTTACGGTATTTTCAATAGCAGAGAACTCTAGGCAATATAAAAAATATAGATATCAACAACTCAGAACTTCGCGGAAAAAGAAAAAATTTCTAAGGGCTAGAACTTTTTCATTTCTGAGTTTACAGTATTTTTAATAGCAGAGAACTCTAGGCAATATAAAGTAAATTATTTTCCCTTGCAGTTGGCCTTCAGTGATCTTGAATGATTTTGACCCGTAGATCAATGTGCGCATCTACTAGATGGTACGTAAAAAAACATATCATACCATTTAAATAAACGAAGTTGATCTTCATATGACCTTTACGCGTCCACCTAATAAAAAATTATTTAGAAGAAATTATGTGTCCCTCGAAACCATGCAAGTTTGGTCTGACACATTTTTTTTATCACCAATAACAGCCGAGATATTCAGGTGGCCTATTTTAGGTGCCTCACTCTGTATGTATTAATTGTTAAGCATATTTTCTTTTCTTAATTAACATATAAGACATGAATGCATTTTTTATATTAGCGTAGCTAAAACTACATATGTGTGTGTGTGTGTGTCTCTTTCTCTCTCTCTGTGTTTGCTGAAATGGAAAAAAAGAGAGAGAAATCTCATGTTACATTTCTCTGAACGAGATCCACAAATCTCAATGGATAACCATTCTGTTTTAACCATAATTGAGATGTCACCATAGTGCTGTTCGATCCGATATCGGAAATCTGCTGGGAGGCGCGCAACAAATGTCTGGGATTTACCTCGATGATTAAAAATATTATCCAGAAGAATTCAACGTGACATATATCGTAAATCACATGTGCCTATAATAGCATACTATACGAATGGTAAATGAAATTCAACAAACAAATATTTTAAATTATTATATAAATTAAGAAAACAACGTATTTTTGCGCGTATCAAAATTAAATTGCTAGTATATCAAACTTTCATTCATTAAAATATGTTGTAAAATTAAGATCGATTCACATTATACGACATGTACCATTACGTAGGTATAGTATGAATCGATCTTTATTTGTAAATAAGTAAAGAATAAAGATTTTTAATAGCGTTGAATTTACACAGTTACTCAAAAACACTCATTTGCGCAGAAAACGAAAGCAGAACACCGTCAATTAATCACAGAGCCTTCGTGTCTTGATCTACTGGCGCAGCTTGTTTCCTGGAAAAGAATATCTATTCCCTTGACAGCCTTCTGCGTGCAAAGTGCAGCTGCAACGTAGGCTAGTATGCTCCACCCATAATTGTTAATTATTCGCCGGGTTCTCTCGTGAGCACAAGCAAGACAGGTCCGCGATAGCGCGAGGAAGATAGGGGCTGTCTGTGCCTGAAATTGGTCGGTGACTAGCCGACGATGTGGATAGCTCGCGAGCAATTTGGCGGGCGGTAACGAAGGGTCTGCGAAAACAAAGGCTCGTCGTCATTCCGACCAATTGTTGCATTATTCATGTGTTTCTAGCAAGAAGCGGTCGTAAGCCAGCCTCGAGACTTTTACTCTCGCTTTGCCTTTCGGCGCCGCGCATCCCTTCTGGGCCTGCATGGCCGTTTCAAAATTCATTTCATTCTCCTGAAGCGTCTTAAACTCACCATCAGTGTGTTAAAAGCGTAGTGCAACCGTGACTTGATCACTGAGAGATCTTGGAGAATTCTCACCAATAAAACTCAGCTTTTTATGTACTAGTTCACAGAATTCAGAAATGATAATGATCGATAATCTTTAAAATCAATATTTAGGTAATCTGTGAAATATCCGAATTCTTAAGAAAATTTTATTTCCGAGTGTAATCATAATATATTACAGTATGGAAAAAATGCTTACAGGGTAGATAGTAAATATAAAAGAAATTCTATTCTCAACAAAACTTGCATTGAGAAATAAATTTTGATGGTTTAGAAAGATAGATGAGTTTACGCAATCACTCATGTCCTTCTTTATATTTTCTTCCACGCAAGAAATAATCGCAGGTATTGATCGAAGATCGAAGCATCCGTTCGAATTATCCTAATGAAGTGTCACTAATGTGTGTGGTTCGGGTTGCCGAGCTATCCTAGATAACTTCGAAGATCCATTGTTCCTAACGTCAGGTAGCTGGTCTCGTATTCCCGGTCCGTGAATAAAGCGGGTGAAAAATAATCGTGAGATATCCTATGATAAAGTACCTGTAGAACCTTAAAACGGATGAGAAACGATTGTCTCGTCCGATAAAACGCAATTTTTGGATGACCGATCGTTCAAGTCCGGCATACTTGCTGTGTAATGGATTTCGACACTGTGAAAATGCGCAATGAAGTGTAAGCGCTAGCAAGATGGTCGCCGTTGTTATTTAGCGTTCCATAAATATCCATAAATTACCGGGAAACCACCGCAACCACGGCGCAATAACCTCCCGGTGTGGCTATGGACGTTCACCACTGTGCCGTGCATTGCCCGCCGGAAAGACCATAGTAAACTTGTCAGCGTTGACACAATCGGCCTCCTTAACGAATCATAAACGCCAACAATACCGCATGCCAAATGCCAATCTGTTTTCGCGCTCGAGCGCCACGTTATTTCGCATATGTGATTGCTCCTGCTTCGACCTTTTCTTTATCGTTCATCAGCTGAAAATCTTGGTTTTATCATTACTACGAATTATGTATCATTGTTGTATCAAACGATATTTTTCTGCATTTATTATAGTTGCAGTGTGTAGAAAACTTGAGTTTATAATTTCACCTCGTGTCATTTTACTTCATGAATTTTTCGTCAAAGTTTCTTTGATAAAATAATTAATTCAACGAATTTTTATTCAATTATGCTCGATTTACACGTACTATGAATTTTGTGCATAACAATTTCTGGTTAAAATGTATATTTTGTGAAGACGACGAATATATAATATAATAGGCATTATTCCAGCTCTTCCCTTCTCCTGCGAGGGATAAATATGCGGTACATCGTGGTATTTTTAGCACAGATGCGATACTCGTCCTGAGAGCGGTAAACAATCGTAGATGGCCGACGTGCAAACGAGAACCGAAAAACGCCCCCTCATCCATTTTGTGATCCTCTTGCCTCATCATCCTATCTTCTTTCTTTTCGCCGTTATTCAAAATGGCAACCTGGTGGGTACCTGTTTCGATTTACCTGAAGGGTCTGCGTACGTAGCGGGACGAGCACACATCCAACACGAATGTCGGGGAAGAGAAGGGAGGACTTTTGGTGGAGAGAAGGTCAGCCCTCTCCGATCCCCTGTCATTTGTTCAAAGTTTCGAAATGAGAAGGCTCGTCCTCCATATGTGTGCAAGTACATATCCCACCCACTCATACAATTGTACTTTGTGACGGTGTGCTGCCCGCAGAGCACTCGCATACCTGAGTGGAGTTGCCCATCTCCCTCCTCTCATCGTCCCTCGATCTACCACTCTCCGCGCGCGCCACCCTATATACCTGGTGCTTCGTGCACCGGAGATACACGCGTCATTAAATAATCCCAGCCCGACGCTCTCATCAGGACCTTTACGAGGCGAAATAATATTCGACCGTCCGGTCGGATACCACTGCGATATTTTACGTAAGGATCCTGGACCGGCTCGAATCCTTGCGGCCTCTCGTTGCGACCTGCCGCGAGGATTTGCGAACTTAAAAGCGTGCCACTTTATGACTATTTGTTGGAGCATTATATTTTTCTCGGAATTCTTTAAGAAGCTGTACATTCTTTTAAGAAGTATAGAAGAGTCTAGGAGCTTTTATAAAAAATAAAAGGTTTGAAAATTTCTTTTGGAAAATACAAAAATTTCCGAATCTTTTATGAAAGAAATATGTGTGTATCCTGTAAAGATGATTTAAAAACTTATAATTATAGAAAAATGTATTTAATGATGCCCTATTTTAAAAGCGTTACACTTGCTGAATTATGGTAGAATCTTTTTGAGTAATAAAACCATGTATGCAAGTAATCTGGTAAATAGACCAACGGTTAAAGATTTATAATCCGATAACTAATAACATAATAAACATAAAAGTGACGATGTTATTTACAACGTGTGTCTTATCTGCAATGCTACTTGAGTATACACTTAAACAGGAAATTATTATAAGCTTAAAGAAATAACGTAAAAATGCAATAAAGTTTCTTCGTTAAAATCAGTATACATGTATATATAACCGGTTCGTAATACGTAAACGCGTTCATTGAATTGCAAAGCGGTACCCAAATCAAAATCACTGCTTATAAATTTATATAAAGAAATAAATAGATAACATCTTATTTTGTTCTGCAAAACTTTTACAAGAAATAATATTTATTTTCATAAACATGAAAATAAATATTATTATGCGTATCTCATACTTCTTAATTTAATATTTACGACATATTCAGTAATTAAATAATTGCTTAGAAAAGTTTTGCAACAAACTAATTATAAAAGAAAGTATTGGCTAATTTACATTCCACCTGTAGCACATTTCTGCATATAGATTTTTTCAACCTTAATACTCCACATACACCAAATTAAAAATGCCGCCGTGGTCACATATATTATGCGAGTGATTATCAGGAATCGTAAATCGTTCCATAACGCCACGTGCCTCTCGAAGGCAACAGGAGCAACAGTTCAACCGGTGTGCGCGAGACGCGTTTTAATCCTCTTAGGGGGCGGGCAAAGATGCAAAGAGCGCGTCTGCGGAAATGAAAAAAAGATGATACGAACTTGCGTGGTATTAACTCATTACGTAACACGCTTTGCTCGCGAACAAGACAACTCCAGCAGTTAACAACCCGAGTTAACGACCCGACGCACCTTGCGCGCCCCCGTCAGCTTATCGCTCCGCGAAACCCCTTCATCTCGCTGTCCGAGCGGAGCGCCTCCATCAAACTAAGCCGCGATCGTGCCACCTCCTCGCGTGCTTCACGCGACTCTTGTCCGCGAACACAATGCCCGATCCTCCTCGTGGATCTTTCCAATTAAGCGGCAAGAACCCGATCAGGTGCAGAAGCATGAGAGGGTGCACGCTGGCACTCGTTTACTTGCGCTCGTGTCCCGTCTACTTGGCCGAGGGGCATAACGCGATCACGATCAGGAAAGGGAAGTCCTAAGGCTGTAAGAAATACCTTCTTCTGAATTCTCTTTCGTACTTTGTTTTTTTTTATTTTAGAGTTTCCTTTTGCCGAACGCGTTTCTCTTCTTTTTCACTGTCGTTCATGTCACGCGTTCTCTTTAACGCAATCTGACGACACAAGGATATTCTTTTGGTATTCTTCTTCGATATTCCAAGAAGATATTCCTGTAATTTCTGCAATTTTCAAGATATGCGGAGATCCACTAAAAGGCTTTTTTCAGCTAATTCCGCAGCCGCAGGTGTACTCAACTATACAACAAAAGCGGCAGTAACTGACACCATTGCTATGCCCTCTACTCTACAATACCAATGTGGCGGTGTCACACCTTTGCAGACTTATTAGTATCTGTCGGTTTCTTATTGAAAGATTAGCCTTAAGTCGTGACACATTGTATGCGCAATATAATAAAACGATCTTAAAATATCTTGCAAAGATATTTTTTATTGCACAATGAGAGGTATTAAACTGTTTTAATAAAGTTAGCAGGTTAGAAATAAGAAAATGAAATAAATGAAAAAAATATGATGTGAAAAGAGAATCAAACACTGTAAGAATTAAATATTATTACACTTCAAATACTGATTCTACACCATTTAAACGTTTACATGGTTGGAATAGTTGAGTATCTGCAGCGGTCGGCTGTAGCACGCATGCGTGGAACAATGTTTGGTCAATGCTGATCGAGATGATACAGGATGAATAAAAAATTCATAGGTTCGTTGAGCAAAGAACAAAGAAACTCATTTGATCTTCCCACAAAAAGTAAAACGGACCAAGATTCTGTGCGGATTTTTTATTTAGTTTGGTATTTTCTTTATAAGATATTTTTATAATTATTATTTTATGAAGATAGTTCACAAACAAATTATTTTATTTATTATATTATTATATTTAACTGTATATTGAAATTATATTATATTGAAATGTATCAATATATTATTCATCACGCTAAAATTTTAAGATGTTTCTACGTAGACAATTTAATCACTAAACGTAATAAAAAAATAATAAAAACAGGATATATTTAGCTTATAATGTTTTAATCACAACTGCATAAACTTTTATGGTAAATATATTTTTTTAGATTTCTCGATATCATCGCTAGCTGTTCAGTGTGGAGCACAATGCGAACACACGTACACGAGAGTATACGTTTGTGGTAATTCAGGGTGATGAGAAGCAAAAGGTTGACGTATTCAAGAATTGCAAGCCGAAGAAGAAAAGGAGGAAAGAAAAAGTGTAACTATGGCATGCTATAAGAAAATACATCTATCTATAGAAGAGAACCGTAGCTTTTCTAAGCAACAAAGGCCCTGGATCTCACCTTGCGATCGCGCTTTTATTTTTTTAATTTTTTCTTTTTCTTCTATGGCTGCATCCTTTACTCGTTCTTCTTTGCCTGCAGCCGATGCAATCAATGCGTGCAATGCACTGTTTTGTTCGATTTAACTTGCGATATGAGCGATATATGTGATTTAATGAAACAATATTATAAAATATGCCTCATTATCTCTAATACATGCAATGTTTTGAATACGTATATATTTTTTTGCAGTGCAATACGGAGAAACTATTTAAACGATTGGACGACTGAATGTTAAAAATATTAGGTGATTGATTTATTGGTTAGCACCGAGGTATAATAAGGAATGTTGTCATCGTAATCTACCTGGGCGGGATTGCTAATTTGAAAGTAGTGAGTGCTATAAATATATTGCTAAGTTGGTTCCGCTTCGCGCCTTGCATCGACTTGATCGACTCTATTTATCGAAAGCGTATTATTGGCCGAAGCATGCTGTTGTATCGAAAGCAGGAAACGTTAAATCAGAAATATTTTCCAAGCATCTGTAGAATTTATAACTCTTGTGAAGCGATACGTACTTTCTCATCATTTACACACTGGCAATGCCAGAATCTACAAGCATAAGCAAGTGATTCCCGTGATTTACACTCTGCATAAAAGCTGAGTCGTATGAAAAATGACCCAGTTGGAGAGAATCCGAGATCTTAGAAAATCTCAGAGGTCTTGTTTTAACTAGTCGCCATTAAATATTCATTTAACTAGCATATGTTTCTAAGCCATTTAAGACGTTTCGCTTGTTCAAGCATTTTAATTAAAATATTTCGAGAAAGACTGAAACTATGTCAAACATTTCAACCAGTACCAAAAACGTACCAAAAATAGAAAATAACTAAAATCTTCTTACCATTTACGATTCTTCGTGCGCAATTTGTAATGAGACATTCTCAATTTGACATCACGTATTTGAAATATCGGATCAGAAACGCAAATTCCAAATCAGAATATTATATTCCTTTGTGTGTTGCACTATCCTGACGCCCAGACATTGCAACTTATTAATCGATGTTTACGCGAATAGGCTGTAGGATGTCGTATTGCGAGACAAACTTGCTTTTTTGGAGTTATTTATCTGAATCGCTTTTATACGTGTTGAAAGGTTATATTTTAATATATTTTGTTGTTTTCTACGCGGATATTGCGTCTAACTGAAGCTAACTTTAAAAGTTACAATTTGTGGGATGCAGAATTAGTGATTTAAAAGACAGGACAAGTATGATACGTTCGAAGACCAACAATACTTTGCACAATAATGAAGCCTCAATTTCATCCTGATTGCTATGCGCCAACGAGAATTATGATATGCCTTTGCCATTTAACGAAATATAAGATATTCGAAATCGCGACCTTGGGTACTACGACGTTATATTTGCACTTTAAAACCATTTTTTGCGGTAAAAACTTGTTTCCAATCTTCAATCTTCAGAAGTATGATAGGCTGTTATATATAGTCACAGTACATATATACAATCTTTCTCTCTCACACTTTTCGCATACTCTTATATTCGGAAATTAAAAATTATAGTTCTTTCTCTCCACTCAGACATTTGGTACAAACATTTGGAATTAATATGAAAAATATTTATAAGAATGAGTATGACATAAAAGACACGAAAGAATAGCAAGGACACTGTGATAAAATTTGTAGCGTTAAATTTGGAAGTCAATTCCCCCGATTCGCCTTGATCTCCATTGGTTGCTCCGATCTTTGCTTGCGATAGTTCTACCGTTTGAAACGAAATACAACACAAATACCGAGAGCAATAAGTATTTAATTACCAAAGGCATTAAGGTATAACACATTAGGTGGTTTCCTCGGAACTGACAGGTAACCAAAGACCCGCAATACACTGGCGGTAGACTATTAACAATAATTTCGACGGCGATTCTTGACTTGAGAGACATGGTTGGTGGAATTCTTTCTCGGTAGAAGAGATGAGGACGAGGAAGAGAGGAGGAATGGAGGAAGAAACGCCTGTGCAAACCCGTTTGGCCGTTAGCAGTCTCCGACGCTGAGGCAGACACTCGGTCCAGAAGGATCGAGACGCGCTCACGGGCAAAAGTCCAGCCCTTTTGCTCCTGCAGACTTATACACTGACCTATATTCGCTGGAACCGGGTCTGGAGACCCGGCCATAGCCACAGAGACCCACTACCCTGAAGAACTCTCCCGTGAGACGATGAGAGGTCGCCTCTACTCTTCGTCTTTCCATTGATTCACGCTAGTCGCTTGTCGATGACGCTTTCCGAACGAAGTTAACACGCTTTACACGAGTTTCAATACGCTCACCTACCCTTAGATACTTTTAGAGTCTTTTTGTCGCAATTCTTAGTTTTTCATTTCTTTTGTAAATTGATTTCGAAGATATTATTTATTACTATTCCAATTGACACAAGCATGTAAACGATCAAAAAAGTATTAATAATCAATACGATTATTTTCTTAACAAATGACTCATTTTAACGCGTGTTTAATAACTTTCTTTTATAATACTTTTCTTTTAATACAGAAATATAATTTAAGAAATACTATCTTGCAATGTATGTAACAATGTAAAGGAAGTTTGCTATACATGAGAAAGCTGTGCTAAGAGTTCACTCTTACTTCTTTTCCCACAACATTAAGAACATGACGAAATGCAAATGCATTATGTTAGAATGAATTACACATCCGTATTGCAACATTGCGTATTATAGTCTTATAAATAATAGAAATAAACGACATATTAGATTATTCTTGCTGTAGGAAAAAGCGTGTGGGTGGCCCGATCCTTTAAAATCTCCAACGCGCAACTCGTACATGTTTCGAGGCAGTGAAGCTATTACGGGAGTAATAGCTCGCCTTTTCGCATGCAGATCGAGAGATATTAATTGCGTGTGGTAGCAGTAACAACGTTCTACTTTCGAGTTACACGTGCGCGCATTGCGGTAATTAGATGTTCATGGTAACGCAACCTTACGTCAATCGAAATTTTTCACTACGGACTTCCTTGTTGGCCGCAAACTAGCAGTTCACGTCTCTTGTCGAATCATATAATCTGAGATAAAATACATGGTATCTCCAATCTATGCAGATAAATGCGTATTTAATTATAATCATCGACAAGCCGTTGTTAAATTTACATTTACCGATGTAAATAGCATTGCAGCACCAGAATGTTGCACATTGCCAATTAATTTTAATGCAGTCTGCGATACATATACATATATATATATATAATCTATAACTGTGTCATTTATAAAATATTTTATGCTATTTTAATCATTGTATGACAACAACATTTATTTTATTTTATATCTCCCAAAATTTAAATATGTAAAATATTCATATGGGACGACTTTTATCAAGCATACGAGTAGTTTTTTCAGTAATTTTTTTTAGTAATTTAAAAATATTTCATCGTCATCGGTAGACTCGGAGATCTCCAATTTAATGCTAGTTTAATAACATTTTCGAGAGGCGAGATAAAAGGGTCATCGATTCGATTCATTCGCTGCAGTGCATGTATGACATATAATTACATGCATACGCACACTGGTACGTGCACGCGATGCATCGAGAATTTCGGAAATATACAGACAATTGAGCACTCGCACGCACAGATACAATCGCACTCTCTCGGCAATCTGGATTTTCCAGCGACGTTCATGCGCCGGTCTCACTCTCTTTCCCATGCGATTTTCACTTTCGAACAACGTATTTATCGATCATCGCGCATTAAATGCGGTAATTGCTGGTCACGGTAATTCGGAAAGAACGACAGCCAACCGGTCTGGTTGGTATAAGCGATGACGATCGCTCTTCCATTACACGCCGCGAGCCCGCGGTCCCGTTTAAGTCCACGTGCGATTATCACACATACGCCGGCTACAGAGTTGTAACGTAATGCGTATACGTGGTCGACATTTGCATAATTACAGACGTACAATTACGAAGCGTGCAAGATTCTTGAATGCGCAATCGATGTAAGCGAACGGTTTAACGATAAATGCGCGCGTGATGGATGCGAACACGCCCGTGTCGTTACCTAACGATATCGATTAAAGGAAGCGCACGGCTCTCGCGAGCGATCGCAGCCTGGAGAAGGTGTTACTGCAGTTCGACAAGTCGACAAGCCAAAACAGCGTAACATCTCAATAAAATAATAAGCGGATTCTAACCACATCGATAGAGTTTCCTGAACGTTTGCGGAACGTTATTTGTGGATACGTGAATGGAATAAGAGAATATCTTATGAACACGTGAATTGTGCGCAATGTTAGCACTTGAATAAAACCAACGTCTTTATTTATACGAAAGACTCGACCGCAGCACGTGATAAAAGGAGAACGAGACTCTGAACAAGATTTTGTCTATAACAGATCGTTCACACTTCGATTTTTTGACCGTGTTGGTAATTTTGCCGAATCGACCTCAACCGTAAAAGAACTGAATCGTCTGAACGCCTCTACTATGATGTATACGCCACTAACGACCGGCGACGGTTTCTTTACAGAATCCGTCGGCAAAATTTGCCGATTCGGCAAAGTTATTGATACGAAAAACCGAACCGTGCGAACGATTTGTAAGTAAGCCACGTTAAATCTGATGGGCACGCAATTACGCTGATGTGTATCTTCATAGAATCGTATAGTCGACAAAACCTTGCATACTCCATCTTTGATTCAAGTTTTGTTTCTTTTATGGAACGTATCAATCTTGTAACTCCACTTTCGCAATTTCAATCAACGCACAGTCGGACATTGATCTAAGATCTGCAAGCAAAAGCGCACCAACATTAGAGAGGCTGGACGAAATCAAATCGTTTCACATTCCTGATTTGACTCCGACAAATCGTATGACACGAAACAGGCACTCGTGATATTCAAACGATCCGCGCAAACGGGCGTGCAACGCTACGATTATGCGAAGATATACATCAGCATAATCGCACGCGCATCACGTTTAACGTGACTTAACGACTCGTCTCGCTAACTATGAAGAAATCAATCAACCTCACAATGAGATCTCATTGCTTAAGCAGAAACAGCTTTGATCCGTATTTGGCCTCGCGATAAATACAGCATCATTTTTTTAACACAAGAAATAAATCTGAGATACGTAATTATATCACACAATGGATAATTATAATTCTTCACGCAACCCCGCTAAGATCTGCTAATAGTTGAAGCACTATTTGCCATATTTGTGGTAAAACAAGAGAACGAGTTGGACGAGTATCAATTAAGAATATTATAATATATCCGAGCACAAACTGATGTACCGGAATTATTTTTCAGAGAACAGAGTAGCCCAGTTTTACGAGTCGTGCGTCATATTCGGTGAAAAACCGTCCTTCTAGGACAGATTTCATTTTCCACCTTGTTGCCTCTGCCATCTCGCACCCTTCGGCTACGTAGAGTTCCCGTCCCTCTCATTAGCGAGTCTGACCCTCGAGAAGCAAATAGCGAGAAAGGATGTCGCGGTGAATACAGCTGTAAATGAGAGAACACCGCAAATGTGACACCGAAGACGCGTCGCCATGAAAGATGCAAGAACGCTAAATGAAGAGAGCCAGCATCAATTATCGGAGATACCAAAGGGAGCCTAAAGCGAGCATCGTGATCAAAGAGGTCGATCCTTCATCCTCGGTATACGGCACACAGCCTCGCACCCTCGTACTATACAGTTTCACTCCGTAACACGTTTGACCTGCTTCCGAGTTTAAGGAAAACTTCGTATAGGATCCGCTCCGCGCAAACAAGATTGTTTACGACTAAGTGGTCCACCAACTGCTGAACAGCGAAATGGCAGCTGTAAAGAATAATGTAAGTTCGAAATATCTAATGTTAGATCTAAGTCGTAACCCCGGACCCAGTGTATACTCATCTCTCATGTGTACTCTGTACACGTTTGTACGTTATTTAATTCAATTTATAATCCATCATCTTTTATGTATCATACATGTATTGTGTATTATATCTTACACTTAAGAATATTGCGAAATATAAAGCAATTTGTATGAAATATATTTAAGGTAAGTATAAGTAAAGAGTCTATTTGAGAAAACAAATGTGAAACCAGCTTACGAGGCGTTGCCCAAGGATCGAGCGGTTCGCACTTGATTGCCGGCTCATAAAGCAATCTCGATCTCGGGACGCAGGCATAAAAGCTCGCGATAGCTCTTGATATCAATGAGCACGTGTTTCTCTGCGACGAAAGCGTGTATCGTGGCACGATCATATGAAATTCCAGGATTAATGCGTACGCGCACGTGGTAGCGGTATCACGTAGCCAGCAATAAGTAGTTATTGTAGATCGTAACGAGACAATATTAATCAACGGTTACGTTAATTTGAATTTATTGTTTGATAAGAAGGCACGTAGTGCACAGCTAAGGTGAAATCTCCTGTGTAGCAAGATCGTATCGGAGCTCCGATACGAGATACGAACGCTGATGGCATATCCGGGCGACGCGCAATATTGTGCAATACGATGTGCACGCAACATTATAAAGCGGCTACTCTCTCTCCTGCGGCTGTCTCCTCGCCAATGGGAACACCAGAAAATCGCATTCTATCAGAGAGAAATGTATACTCATAGAGAGAGATTTTATGTCGCCGCGCCTGGCAGTCGGGCGAGATTTCTTTTCAATCAAAGAACCCACAGAGCCATAAAATCAACCTTGTGACGCGAATACATCAAATGCAAATACGAGATACATTGTGTTTTATTGCACCACTTTTCAATGAGAAATATATATTGTTTCAAATGGATTAGTGTTTCAAATAATTATGAAAACATCATATATTTAGATGATATTGTTTGCATTGAACTTGTAAAGTTCCTAGTGATTAAAAGAAGAGAGAGAGAGAGAGAGAGAGAGAGAGTTAAGTTATATTACCGCGAGAGCATATGTGTAGGACGGAAACTATCTACAACGTAAATTTACATAGGATTTGAAACTGTTGCTAATGGCTTAAGTTCGCAACTATTCCTCTATTTCGCAGCAACACAAGCGAATGGGAGTGATAATGTTGTACAAATGGCTATTCAAGTTTTAAGTAGGTTTCTAGGAGCAAGTTTTTAACGGGAACGACCGCGCTTTCGATACATAATGGTACTTATAAGAAATAATATTATTGAGAAAGCGTCTTCGCAAAGCCATTATCATACTTTGGCTTCATGCGACAAGGTGCGTTTAAAATCATCCTGAACATGTATTGCTTACTTTTTTTGCACATTATTTTCTTTTATATCTAGAATATTAAACACGCTCTCGATGGTCTGATTTTGTTGTCAAAAAATGACGATATTATATAAGTAGTATTGCAATAATAACTAAATAATGATTTACGGTACGAATTAAGGTAATTTCATCACGACTTAAAACTCAGCTTATTGAGAATTTGCATATAAGTTTACTATAGATGATAGCACAAGTTTATTTTGTAACATCTCGAAATATGCTTCTCATGCGTATAATTATACTTATATATTATATATTATACCTACGTTACATACGTTTACACGTATGCGCTTTGGGCAAAATCATGCAATCTAAAAGAAGTATGCCTAGCTATCTTCATTAGATTGTACTGATACGCTTCCTGTGACCGTGACTAATCCATTCTGCATGGAAAGCAGCTGCAACTCACCGGATTGTTGATAAGGTTCGCCGAGGTGGATGCAGCGGTAGGACGATGATCGTACTCTTCCGGATAGTCGTCTCGGTAAGGCCTGCCGGTGGTAGGTCCCTCCCTGGGCACCTGACTGTCCCTTTCGTCTCTGACGTCGCTGATAGGATCTCGATGGAAGTCCCTAAAGTCCCTGAGGTCGCGTAGATCCCGAAAATCGCCGAGGTAGCCCTCTTGGTAGTCGCGACTCACGTGGTCCCGTTCACCTCGAAACTGCCTCGACATCGCCGTCAACTCCTCCTCCTCCGAGTCGGGCAGTTGCTCGACTCCACCGCCACCTCCGCCTCCTCCAGCACCACCTCCGCGTCGGGCGGGATGACGCCGGAGGTCACACCATCCTACCTCCTCCTCCTCCCTGCCGGCGATTTCGCCACGGGGCAACCGAGCCGTGCTTGTTGCCCTCACAACCAATCTGCCTCTGACCTCCTGCCCCCGCGGCCCCCCGGGGGGCTCCACCACATCACAATCAAAGGCTATCCCGCCCGGAGCTCTCACGACTCGACTCTTCCGCGTCTATCGTTCCTTCGTAACCTCGAGCTCTTCCTCGTTGTTGAATCTTTTGCGATTCGCGACTTGGCTCCACGTGTCCACACCGTTGGTGTTGCAGGTAAGGAGCAAGGAATAACCGCTGGGTTTAGGCGATGCTGGTGGCGTGGGTAGTGCGTTGACTTCCAGGAAGTGAGGCGGTAAAGTTTAGCTACCTGCAAAAATTCAAATGCAAGAAACAACAGTTAGAGTAATCGTGAAACGCCGGACATCACACGCCGAAAAGAGCTTAATGTTACATCAAGTTACCGTTCATTGAGTAGTGTAGTGTAATATTTATTAATTGCGAAACATTGAATAATACAAAACGTAGAAATATTGTACTGGATTTATTATTCTATTCATTTGACGAATTGCAAAATGTTTCATAAACGCGACTCCGATGTTTTGCGAGTTAGACATACGTAATTAAATGAACGTTATGACTAAGTCGTTCGATATTATTTTATTCAGTTTTCTCGATAATGACGTAAATTGTATTATTAACTAGAGCGCAAACACGCTACTAAGCATGGTTTCCTCGGCAACTGAAGGTATCAATTAATATAATTATTCAACTGCATAACGCGATGAAATATGCTTGTCATTATAACTCTTGAGTAATGGTAGTAGAATATTTAACTATTGGGATAGATTTTTCCGAAAATATTCAACGTGAAGTTATACCAAATTCCAGAATTATATTTAATGATACTTTCTAAAGCATTGCAACAGATGTAAATGACACGTTTTTTCCACTTATTTAAAAATCATTAGACTGATCTTATATGCAGATACGTTAAATAAATCTAGACATAAAGTAAAATAAAATTTAATAATTTCAACAGAATAATATAAAAGTATATAATTATTTAAAAATATATGATGCAAATATACATTATTATAGTACATTATAATACATTTATATAATTTAATTTCATACTTTATATTATATTTCGCAACATATGAATGATACAATTATTTAGTTGCCAAGAGAAATTATTTATCATTCATGGTTCCAATTAACAGAAATTATTCAGTTTCATTTTGTCATTGTTGTTTAAACAAGCAGAAAATTGGTTGCATTCCATTAATTTATCTACGAATTATTAAATTATTTAAATAGAGCTGCAACGTATAAATAATATTTCAACGCACATAATGAATCTCTCGGTTATTCGCACATGTATTGAATTTATTGTTGTTATCAATCAGTAACATATCGAAGCCTTCATACCTCTATGATTTCTCTATCGGTGTGCGACGTTATTTACACGCACGAGAGAAGTCGCGAATTTACGCGTGATATCGCGGCACGTCTCTGTAATCCTCGCTTATTGCAAATTCAATTTTGTATCGCACGACACGGGAGATACTTCAATTTTATCGAATAAAACAATTTTGCGAGAGACACGTGCTCCCTTCATCGCATCGCGTCACTGCGCACTATTCGCCTGACAGTCTTCGCAGTTTACTAGAATTCTTTCTTTCCCTTGTTCCGTTTCCTTTGGTCTGTTTACTCGCAAAACTCTATTTACATCGCAATTCGATTCCAACGATACTGCAACAATGTCAAGAACGAAAATATGGCCCGCGGCGCTTCAAATTTAACAGAGCGAAAAATTCGGCTGCGAATATGATTGCGACCGCGCGTTGCGTTGATATTCCGTTATAGTTAAATCTGCAACTGATTTGCACATCTCGCGTTATTTAATATGAATATAAATTCATATTTGAAGAGCATAAAACGATAACGTAATTTTGTAAAAGTTTCTAAAAGTCGAGAGAAATTGCAGCCACCGATCAAAAAACAGCACTTTGCTGTTAATATGAAAGTGCATCACACGAAAGTGCATCCTCCGGAGTACCATGGTGTTCCCGAGTGAGTATTAAAGCAGACGTTCTCGTATTCAGTAGTATAATATTATCATAGAGATAATTGGTGCAATGAGGTCAACCTGTGACTAAATCGTTTGTTCGTTAATTAACGGCACTGTCATCAGAAGGCGTTGTCTCTAGACTGTCGCTATACAGAAATGATTGATTCTCTTTGCCAAGGTCAGCTACATGTATTTCACTAAACATGATAGCAATAATTTTCCTAAAATTGTTACACTAATAACTATATTATTATATTTTTCGTTTAAATATTTGCAATCGTAAAAAATTTAAAAAAATACACAATCTTAATATTTTTTCAAACGAATTAAATCGTCATTAAAGAAAATTTCAAGATACGATATGGAATTTCTGAGCATCGTTAAAAAGATGTTTCAAAAATTGTACACAATCTCAGATCCCCTCAATAAAAATATTTCCGATATAAAATTGCCACGAGGAAATCAAAAATAAAATAAAATAGGTCATGATGCGTTATTGATCAATTAGCATAAGAGTACATGGTTAACAAGAGGAGAATCCGATGCGTAAGATCCTGTCGCAGTTCTCGGAATAGAGAGGGTGGTGACGAAGCTCGCCTAAGGTGGGGTGAGTTGAGGTTAGGTCACGCCGCAGACCACGAATGTAGGGCTGTGGGTCGCGCCCGGTCGAGCTCAGCTGCGCCGCGACCCGAAGGGGTTGCAGCTCGCCTATGATCAGACGAGTGCTCCCTTTCGTCCGCTCTCCGTTGCATGCATCCGCGAAAATTACATGCGCGTCAAGCGGAAAGCGCCGGCGAATGGTCAGACGGCGAGCGGGCTTTATCGCGGCACGGCGGAAGTCCCGCGCAACGTCAGCGTCGCGACCGTTCCTCCGCGAAATGCAAACGGACTCCGTGAGATGATCGTCCGGTCCGAAGATCGACCTTGCGTCTTCGTCCGGTTCTGAAAAAATTCGCTGGTACCCCCGGGGCTCATTCTCGATAATCTCGATAATTGCCGGACACCCCGGCGACCACGTTCTCGAAACTTACGGGATCTTTTCAGCGGTGTAACCATAACGTCCCCCGACGTTCTCCAGGGGATTGGAACACACCACTCGAAGCTGTCACTTTCGCGCGCGGACGTTGTTTCGGCGTTTCCGAACGGCACCTCGACGAGACTCGCGAGGATGAGGTTTACCGAACTCGCGCACGCGAGTCGCGAGCGGCCGCACGACTTCCGCGTGGAACGTTCGAGGGCGACGTAGCGAGCACTACGTCAAAACGACGGCGATGCTCGGGGGCCGTGTTCGCGTCGACGGCTCGCTGCTAACGCGGCTCACGCCACCTCGGCCACCCTCGGCAGGCTACGTTCCTCATCGTCTCGACTCGACTCGCGCACCGTGACGTCACGCCGGACAGACGAAACCCCGGCGGTCTGGGATATCGATCGCTTGCGCTGGCGCAGCCGAAGCTGCGCGCCCTGCGACGCTGGATGATCAGAGACAGACGCGGCGGCGGGACACGTGGCTCAGGCTATGAAAGATGACAGTTCGGAGCAACTGCATGCTGGCGATTCTCAATCGTAGAGATAGGTTTAGGTTAGGATTGTGTTTTGTGATAATTATGTGCTCTTGAATCATTTATATGATGTAATAAACGTTTGTGAGTACGATGCAAAAAATCCAAACATCTTACGTCGGCGGTACATAACCAATGAATGTTCCGTCTCTTGATAATGAGTCATTTAGCGACACTGAGTATGTGCATTATGTGCAATGCTATGAATGACTCACTGACATCAGGAAAATTTCACTCGTCAACGGTTTGGTGAAATAGCAAAAACGTCGCTTACTTTAGGAGAATAATGGAATAATAAAGTAATTGATGTAATGAAAATATATCGAAATTTTTTCGCACGCGCGCGAAATTTGTAATAGATATTTACAGATTTCACAAATAATAATACCATTGTTCGTAATACGACTAACAGAGCTTTTCATTCTTAAAATATCCATGTATTGTTACGTATACCTGTCGATATTCCGATATTTGAATATTCAAATCTGAGATTCGATTTATCGCAACGCCGACTAATGCTATTATAGCAAAGCGGGATCGTTTTTCATTAATCTGTTAATTCTTCCGTTGACTATATGGGTGATCTTAAGAAATTTGAATTATGTAAAACGATAAATTGAATTGAGCGATAATTACCAGTAACATTAAGCTTAAGTGTTATTTCATAAGCGCCACGGTAACTTTTAGAGAGAAATAAAATTACAAAAGAAATTAATTAATTTTCAATTAGATGATGATAATGATGCGCGTACTACTTGTTATCACTGTTCGTGTCGTTTTATTTAGAAAACAAGTATTGAATACGCGGCTTCGTTTTCTGTGAAACTATCAAACCACCTGTCAATTTGTTGTTTCTTCCTTTCATTATGTGAAGCTCACGCAACGTTATCACGTCTCTCTGGCAGTGCTTTATAAACTGCATATAAACGGCATTTTGAACATTTCCAGAAGCAAACAAAAGAGACAAAAAAGCTCAATATGCATTTAATATTTCGATTTCTAAACAGGATATTAAGGAAATTAATATCTTTGTATTTTGACATCTGACTTTACACGTACTTATAAGATTTCAGTCATAATACTGTTTCTTAGAAATAATAAAATAAAAACTGACAATAATAAACTGATAATAATAAAATAAAAAATGACAAATAAATTTTCAAAATTATTCATTTTCACATTAAATCATCAATTTTCATTAATTTTCAAATTAAACAACTTCAATACCATGTAACGTTTACTTATCACTAACGAGTGTTGGAATGTTATCGTAAAATACATTACCAGCAGGTACTTTCGAAATGATATGCCTAATGACTATCAACGTGATTACATTAATTACGCTGTTTACTACACAGTTGGTCGTTACAAGTATCTTTTTTATTAGGATACTTGACAATTGCTTTCATTACACGTTTGCTAGCTACAAAGTAAGGTGGAAATTCTTACGTACACCTCTGACGTTAATTTGCAAAGCTAATAGGTATCACTCGCGCAATTAAAATGCAATGCGCTTATCTGAGTTAATACCGTCGTTGCAATGTAATGACTGTGGACGAATCGTGACACATTTTGCTACAATTGCTGCTGGCTCTATATGCATATCTACACAACAGAAATGGAACAGATGTTACGTAAATT
This sequence comes from Ooceraea biroi, assembly GCF_003672135.1. Classification (NCBI taxonomy): domain Eukaryota; kingdom Metazoa; phylum Arthropoda; class Insecta; order Hymenoptera; family Formicidae; genus Ooceraea; species Ooceraea biroi. The sequence goes on from NC_039512.1 coordinate 7,175,419, forward strand.
ATAATGTACATACAAAGATAAGAGAAAATAAAAATAGATATACGTAATTCGACACATTTGCGTTATCATGAGCGTCTTCAATCGTCATTCAATCGTTTCCACCTTCAAGAAAAGAAGAGATTAGCTTTTTGTATTTAACGTAAGCAGTTGAAGGGAACTACAGTCACGCTCGCGAAAGGCTCGCACCACCCACTGAGGGACAGTTGTGCTTTTGCAATTCCATCGGCCACCCCGTCGCGAGCATCGACATCTACCGGGGGTTGAAGGAAGCGAAGCGAAAGAGAAGGATATGACGAAAGCGAAGTAAGTACTGCACTTTTCCGCAACTTTTCTTACCCTGTAGTCCTTACCGACCTTCAGCGATAACGCTCATCGAGATCGTACCGTCTCCGAGATGCTCACCACATTCTGGTAAAGTATCTGCGGATTGTACCCGAGTGTGTCTTCAGCTTGGACTATCGATCGCATCGACGTCGTTAAGGGTGGCAGCGAGAACTTGCCGCTCCGCGTGGTGCTGCATGCTGGTGGCTGCACTCAGAATGTGCATTCCGTAAAACGCTGAAGAAACGTGGAGAAGATCATTGACGTGGTGATCGCAACTTGAATTACGATCTGTGTGTGTGTGTATACACACACACACACACACACTTTAACTTTTCATATAAAGGAAGAAATATATATACAATAAATATATATAGAAATAAACACATATATATTGGAAAATTGTTCGTAAATCTGACAAGCTTACTGAAGTAAAAGCCTAGGTACCTAGAATTTAGAAGCCTACATACAAAAAAAACTTGAACATGTAGACAGATGTCAGGTGATGCCAGATTCCGTAGATTTGGTAGCATGTGTACGGGTGAGTTGAGTCGAGCGAGAGTAAAACAGAATGCTACATGATGTAGGCTTCTAAATTCTAAGAAAATACTTAGGCACTTCTAGGTACGTTTCTAACTCCGGTAATCTTGTTAATTATACCAGTTTGTTATTTCGGTTTTGTCAAACAATTTCCTTACTTCCATTTATACAGAGTGTCCCACGTAAAGTGTCCAATATATATATATATATATATATATATATATATATATATTTCTTCCAGCATATGAAAAGTTACAGTATAAATATATATATGTATGTATGTATATTTATATAAATATTTTTACATAAATATGTGTAACCGATATATAATATCTAGTATAATTATATTATATAATATGCATTGCAAAAAAATGATGAAAATTAAAAATAATGTAATATCCTCGCTTATTTCAGCATTGTATCGTAAAACTATTATTTATCCTTTTGAATCTGAGATTGATGAAAGCGCGCAATATATTGAAGTTTGCATATTGATTTATGCATTGAACATGCTATGTCTATAATGAATAATGCGGATTAATGTTCCTAGAATCGTTTTAACTGACATTTTTATAATATTCGTACATATTCAAGAACAGTTCAGTAGAATTCTAAACATTAAAAAATGAAGCAACATGTCACTCGCAGAATGTAACAGAAAGAGCAGAAATTTTTTTTAATTTTAAACGTTCCCTTTCTTATATTATACGAAAATTGTCAAAAATTGTATTACCAATTGAAATAATAAACAGCATATTTGTAAAAAAATAATCCTAACTTACAAATAATTCATTTATCTGCAGTTTGATTTTAAAAAACGGTTAATTGCAAGAGGGTATTTTCGTTGCAAGTATCGATTCTCTTCTATTCTGAAACTGTGACACTAAAGGCGTCTTTAGGGGCTACGTATTTTCAGCTCAAAAATAGAACTGCAATATCCAAGATCTTCCTGATGGAAGCTTTAACTGCTCTAATAAGAAGAACAGATTCGTGCTATCATCAAAAATTTATAGAGCTGCCAGCGTTAAGCTAGGTGGTTACGGCCAATTCAGTGAGGTATATGGAATAAAATATCAGAACAAAATTATGCTATCTGTAAAATGTAACAGTTTTATTTTTTACTTCTATATATACATATATATCGCCATATTTTTATTTTTTATTTATAATTCTCTTCATAACTAAATAAAATCTTGTCGATTATTCAGGTATCCGTGTGTACAAAGGTTCCATTTGTCCTATGGGGCGTGTCCAACCTTTTGGCTTTCCGCATTAAGTGAAGAGAAATAGCCCTGGTAGAAATTTCGTGTATTTATTTAGTAGTTATTGAACAGTTTTGTTACATTCTGCCCAGTAATTGACGAGTAAAACTGTTGGGATCCCGATCAAGATGTAACGTTTTTCCTACAGTTACTGGCCACAAAAGATGCACAAAATCTGAATTCATTTACTGAACAAAAACTAGACAAAGAAACTATTTAACCTATTACTAAGCAAGTTTACTACTCATAAAATGGGCTTAGTAAAACTCTATCTAGTTTTTGTCCATTTTCTACACAGTATTGATACAATTTATGAGAATACAGTAATACTAGACAGTAACTGCTTGGGTGTCTAGAAAAACTGCACAGATTTCTACCAGGGAGTCTCGGCACACATATAAAATATATAATACAGTTAATGTAAGTAAATAACTTGCTTTATTTTTTAAATATTTTTTATTATAACATTAAAAAAGAGAGCAACATAAAACTAGTGGAATATTTGACTTTGTGTTTGTGAAACATAAAGTATCGTTACAAATCACAGTTCAAAAATTTGATTTTTATGATCTTGTAGGGACGCAATGCTAGGTGTTCAGGTAGTCCCGCAGGTTGGACACGCCTATCCTTAGAGACATCCCTTGGGCTACACATCGTGTCTCAGCATTAATAGGTGGTACCGATAAGCAACAACATTCTAATTCATCAAGAGCTAACAGATCGTGCAATCTTTCGCTAATGACTAAACGGAGATGACTAAACAGCACTGAAAAGACGCATCGGAAGACGCGGAACATCAACATCGGATGCTACCGCGACAGAAGTCGAAACATCCTGCCTCATCGAGACGCGCAGCGGCATCGCCGGTTTCCGCGGCGTTCCCTCCGAAGCGGTTTGCTCCTTTAACCGAAAATGATCCTCGTGCTAAAACCTCGCACCGGAAGACGTAAAGCATCCTCGCGCGCCTCGTCGCCTCGGCGACGTATCCGTCATCATCCCCGCAGCTACGTCGTAAGGTGGAAGCCTCTCCGTCCTCGTTCCGCTCGCGGTCCTCCAGCTCGTGCTCTCACGCTCTTCCTCTTCCAGACGACGGCATACAAGGGGCAATGCTACCGCCGCGCGCCGCGACTCTCTGGTGGGGAGATCGAAGCATACTCCTCGCAGCGTATCGCGATAGTGGGAGAAGTGTCTGCGCCATAAAGAGAGCCACTATACCCCAACCCGGCGGTGGGGATGATCTGTCTACGCACCACGTAGTGGGGCGTACGTGAGCGCGAAAGAGAACTCACAGGGGTGATAAGGAGGCCAGGCGCGAGGTAGTAGAGGGAGCGAACGGCCGCCGAAAGCGTAAAGCGACCCATAATTCGGTGCGCCGCCCCGCAATCAGGTTCGTACTCGTGCTTTACTGGCCGCATCGTTTGTCGTCATTGTCACCGTTAGCCGCAAGAAACGGTAGTGTGTACGGACTTGCTTTTCGCGTACTTACTCGTCGCAACTCGCGGTCGGTCCACGATAAACGCTCTCGTTACGCTTGAACAACACGCGGGAGCATTCTCCGCTTGATTCCACTGATCATCGGACGCGCGTCCAAGTCGCACGCGCTCGTCGGTCTCGCGTTCGTATACCGCGCCGCCGAGGCACACGCGCGACGGCCGGCATCTCGCTCGCGGTGCGCGCGCGATCGAGATATCGAGAAGAACCCTCGCGGGTAGTGCGCTGAAACGGAGAATGTAACCAAGAGGAAGAGGATGAAGAGGAGCGTGATACCACATCGATAGTTCTGTTCCTGACGTCGCCGATTTCGATTTCTTGCCTCGCTCGGTCTCTCACGCGGTTGATGCGAGTTTCTGGATTTGTTGGATCCCCGCTTTTCGTTCCAGCCGGTTTTCACGTGCCTCCCGAGCCAGGGACGAGGAGCCGTTCTTTGTTATTTTCATCCCCCAGTGCGATCGGAGGAAGACAAGGAAGTGGAGGTAACCATCATCATCATAATCCAGATTCTCGCGGGTTCGTGCGCGGCGGCCGATCGAGGGGTGAGGAGGAGGGGGGGAGAGAGGAAGAAAGAAAAATGTGCGAGCGGAGAGACGCGGCCTAGTGTGAAATTGCGTTTGTCGTGTTGCTTTTGTCTTCTCACTGATCTCTGATCCACATTTTTGGTTTGGTGTTGAATGTGCGTTTTTTCATCGACGCTGAAAGTTCGGTGTGAGAACCGTCGACACCTTCCAGCCACCGGTCGTCGTCGGGGACTGTGTACCGACATTGTCGTCGTCGTCGTTCTTCTCCTCCTCCTCGTCGCCATCATCGTCACGTAAATATGAAGCCCACCTACACGCTCCTACAATCGCACACGTACATGCCGAGTGCACGCGCGCGCATTCATACAAGCATACTTTAAGTACACACGCAACACATACGCATTTGGAGAACGACGATGTGCATTGGTGCACGTGCACGGATGTGCATGTACAGAGCCGCGCTCCCGCACACCGTTCTGATTATTAACGAGTTATTACCGCGATACTAATTAAGTTTAATCGCAAGGCCGCCCGTTCGTTAAAGTTAATTGCAGGATCGACCACGGCCCACGCCGTTAATTGCGCCGTCCTGCTCGTTGCTCGACGTGCCGCGCTTTTATAGTGTTTCGTGTTTCGCGATCGCGAGCGGAACGACAGGATCTCTCACGAAAATACGCTGCGATCCTCGCTCGTTCGACGTTCAACTTTTTTCTGAGTGTGAGGAAGAAAAAAAAGGTCGCGGGAGGATTAGTACAATTATTTAAACGACGTTGGTCTCTTTGCGCGAAGGACTTTCTGCGTCATAAACGCGTCATAAACGCAAGTAAACATATCTCCCAATGTGCGATGAAAAATTTTCCGAGAACCACATTAGGTATTGAAACTATGAATGCTCGAGATGACGCTTACATAAAACTTTATACTTATGCGAAACGTTAGATTCTATCGGACGATTGGATTTATTATGTTATGCATATTGATTATGTATATTTCTTATTGCTTTGTGTATGGAGTTTCATGCGCAGATTTATTTTATAAAACGATCATCTTTTTGCGATATTATATTTAGAATTGTCTGACATTGCCAGTTATTAGAGATCAATATTGAACATTAAAGATTTTGCTAAAGTTAGTAAACTTAGATTCTGATATAATGTTGTTAAGAACTGAGAGGTATTTTTTGTTTTTGTCGTCGTATGCAAATGTGTACTTTTCATATTTAACATGATTAAATAATGAGATCATGAAAGGCGTGGTATTTCATTTACTTTACTTTCTTAGAATTTAAAATATTTATCGTTAAGGACATTTGTCTAATGTCATTATGTCGGAAACTAATGTCAGTATAATTGATGTTATCTAATGTCAACAAATTACCTGGTAGTTTCCTCTTCTTTATGAAATGCTTGTTTTTCACCAAAAAAAATTAATAACATTTATGTGACTCAGATTTTTATTTTATTAGGAATCCATCTACATTATTACCTACATTATTTAAGTCTACTTTATAAACAGTTTTAAAAAAGATCCTGCGGTCTTTTTTTAAAAGATACTAGAGAACAGTATCTTTTGTAATATTTATATATAATCTTGATAAATATTGAATAATTGATCGCACACGCGACAGAAAGATAACATATGTGTTTTGCGTAAAGTTTCAAACTCTGCAGAAACAAACACGACGTTATTACGACTTTGATAATGTCCGTCTGTGTATTAGTGACCGACGATGATAAATCTGGCGTGTATTAAATGTTTACAACTGTTAGCTGCACGTGCTCTAACTTTTTCTTGTTTCTGACCTGTCATCGTAATTTTATGTTAATAATTTGATACTATTTTATCCTCTTATGCGACCGATAGATTTTTATACATCCAATAATCAGTCTATTTGCCGAACGCAATGTTGCAATTTCCTGCGATGATCTCGTTTCATTTATGATTGTCTCTGACATTCAGCCTCTATGTTCTTATATGTGCAATTAGCTACTGTCATTACTGACGATGACTACATTACTACCAAAAATTGAATTGATTGTTATAAAGATTATTTGATCAGAAAATCATTTTTTTGGAACTATCAAGAACCTGATTTGTAAAAAGATAACAATTAATAATTTCTAATTAATATTATTCAAATTCAAAAACAGATAAGAAAGCAATTTTCTTCAAAATGTTTTTGCTTTGTCAAAAATTCTAGTATTTACAGAAATCGACTTCAAATTTATTTAACTAGTATGCTATTTTTAAAATGTAATTTTATATAAATTACATTTTAATTTTCGGATACATTTTAGATATAAATTTTGTATAGTAACGTTTTGTATAGGAACTATGACTTATTAATATATTTTATCAATGATATTACAATTACAATATACGAATATCATAGATATTCAATATCAGAGAAATATGTTGATAAAAACATTATAAAATACACGGGAAAATACATGGTTGTACACTTTTTAGAGCAAATTTTGAGGCAATTGCTTTTTGGTATGGATGGGAAGAGCAAGAGGATGAGAAATAAAGAAGATACAATTAGGATACAAGTAGGAAACAAAGAAAAATATACAGTACGTAAGTGCAGTATACAATACAATAGTACATAATACATAATAGTACGGTACAAGGATACGACATAGGCAATTTTGATGAAATTCAACCAATAGGATTAATGGAGACCTCGTGTAAAGCTCATGATTGGCAGACAGACTTCAAATGCGGCAGGAATGTGTACTGCTACGTATATAATACTTTGTGTAGGAGTGTAGGTAATATTGCTTATAACTATAGATAGTACTACTTTGTGCTGCTTCGTGCTCTTCTTTCTAAGAATCTCTTCTTTCTTAGTATCTTCTCTAAAAAAACTGTAGTATTCTCTGAGAGTCGGTCCTGCACGTACTGTATGTACGCAACCTGTGTATGAAGAAAGAATTATGTGCAAAACGTTTGCTTTTTTTTGAAAGAGTAAAACAGATTAGAGAAGATCAGGTTTGTTTGATTTTTTTAACGATATGGTATGATTTTTATATTTTTTTATATTTTATATATGTACGTATATCCAGTTTTATACATATAAAAGTGGTTTTAGTTTTCTAGGTAACTTTTTATAAATAATGCCAATGAATTTAGAATGTATTTCTATTGTAGCTCTGTACTAAATATACTAGATAAAACTGTATATCAATTGCACATGTAAGTTATATTTGCTACGTAATAGTATCACAACGTTATCCATCGTTTTAAGACCACGTGGTCGAAAAAAACGGCTACATGTGCTTTGAAGGTTTTGCTTTATATGTAATAGTAGGCTGCTTTTACTTGCTTTAACGCTTTATGTTAGCTGTTTTTGTTGCTTATTATTTTTTAAATTATTATTATACATTATATTTTTCGTATTCTTACGAAACTGAGAAAAATGGCATGCAATTGAACTTTTAGTCGTATATCGACTGTTGCGATATACAATAGTAAGCACGCAATATTCATCGTATTGCATGCGACGCTTGTGATCAATAAATCGGTTTGTGCAGTACGCTGCAATCACACATGCACACGCTTGCATACTATGTATCTAATGTGCATATAATACGTAGACGAGTGTAGGAATCTACTGACATAAACTAATGGAGACCTCGTGTGCTGGTTTCATTGTTTTCAATAAAAGGTGTAAAGATTCTCTCTTTTCTTGCTTGTTTTTAAAAGGGAACTTTCCAAGAATTACTCATAAATATTTTTCATTATCTTTTATTATTTATAAAAAATTACTATTGTTGCATAGGCATATTATGCATTATCTGTTAAAAGATAATAATAATTTGCTTATAGTGTTGGCGTGCCAGAATGTACGAGAAGTTTACACCAAACTGATACCTGTAATCAATCACGTGTTTAAGCCGTACGATCGATGTGTCGTTGGAAAATTTCGAAAATTTGTAAAATACTATTTTTTTTGTACAATTTCTCATGCCACGTGACATTTTAATTGATACGCAAGCAACTTTTTACAGATAGGCACAAATGCGATTTTTACACACTTAATTTTTGAGACTTGCATTGCGACACTTTCATCTCGGAATGTATGTTTCGGTATATCGACGAACAGCTGCAGTTCAGCTGTATTTCTATTATTACTCAGGATAATAATAGTATGCTATACTCGCGCTCCATACGCAAATTGCGTGCGCAAACAAAACAAGGTTTTCTAGAACTAGGTTGTACAGTCTCCTTTTCCACAACTTACTGCACATCCACGTTCATTACGTAGATCTCTTTCAAATCTTTTGTTACACGTTGCATCATTCCCATCCGTATACACAAGATATAATAATCCTTCCGTCGTTACACGATATTGCGCGAAAAGAATAGTCAGAACGTCAGAATTAGTAATTTTAATGAAGCTTGATGCTTATTATTCAACCTCGTTTTTTAATGCGAATTGCAATAGCACATTGTTGCAGTTTTCAAATCATTTGCGTATTGGTTACGACATCACACGTGCAGTTAGGTCAATTGTGAGGGTTAAAGCCTTACATTCTTCTAACTTATACCGATATTAACGCTCATAGTCATACTTGCGCTTACGTATTCGTGACCGAACTGCTGATCTACAATGCGGGAAACGGCGCGGTCCGATAGTACGCAGAACCGGTTGCGCGAGTTACGCGGATTTATAAATACGACACCTCGGACAAGCACGAGCAATCGTCTTTCTTCCTCTTTCTCTCCCTCGATATTTCTTGTCCTCTGTTACAATCCGAGCTTTCTTTTTACGCCGCCGTCGCTGCCAATTAATTCGTTCAGAATGAAATTCGTGGGAGCAAGCATGGGGCTTTCTAAACGTAATAATGAGAATCGCAGCATTACGCGGCATTACATGGACGCAAGAAAGCTCCATTGCGCTGCCCGCGTTTACTTTCTCCTCGTTTCTATCATCCCACGGGCTTCCCGTCGCGTTTTTGATAAATTTGACACGAGGCTTCCTGGATACCAGAGGAAGAGAGGCAAAGAGAGTGAGAGAGTGACATAGAGCGAGAAATTGAGAACGTGCGGCTTGTCCGACGCGTAATTAATGTACGCACGTGCATTATCCGGTAATGCATGTGCACGTATCAGGGGTCAAACGGATCGACCCGAGCTTCATACCAATGCATGCTTGCATTTACACCCGAGCTTGCTCATGAAGAATAGACATTTTCCTGGACAGCCGGTCAACATACTTTTATCATATGCGTAGTTATTCTATCCGATTTCGCAGTACAGTTTTTTCAGTTTTGGAACCTTTAGAACTGCAACATTTGCGCACCATCTAGTGTGATTATACTATACAGATTTCAGGACTACTCCTTACGCAAAGACAAGTATAACATTTAGGTGTAACGCTACAATGATGAGCATATGTTTCTTGAAAGGTTGTACTGTTGCAGTAATTGTGTATAGACTGAAGAAAATTTAGATTTTAATTAATTTAATTAATTAAATTTTCGAAAAAGAAGTCTGATAAACGATTACGCTTTTTCCAGTTGATAGGTTTCTCTACAAATCAATGTGATCGAATTTTAATGGCATTTAAGAACATGCAGAATGTGTCTCGTCGGATATTTACAATTTATATGTGACTTTTATGTGACAGTATTATATTAAAGCAATTACAATCTTCATACAATATTTATTGAAATAAAAACAGCATTGTTTTGTTATTTATGCATTTTGCTTTGTGCATTTGTCGTGAATTTATTTCGTGTGCGTATTACGTATTAGAGAATTAGCGAAAATCACTACTACAGTGTCGGTTAAGGGCCGAAATCCCCTCGTTCCGCGTCTTCACACATGGCGGGCGATGGTTATTTGATCGATACGAACCCTCGGCTGTACGCTTTTTATGGTGTGCATGGCCACCGTTTTATTAATGACTGACTCACACGCATCACGATAAGCTGATAGTCACGATCGAACATTCGTTATGTATGGAAATAGGAATAATTATTCTTTGAATTCATGCGAGTGATGTATATGCAGTGTAATGTAGGTTCATGCAATATGTAGGAAAGAAAACCGAAACGGTAATGAAACCAAAGGGAAGCAGTTGACATTATTACTAGAACGACGGAGCGAGATAACAAAGTTGAACGCTAATTACTGTAGAACTATGTTGGAAATTCACAAACTTTAGGAATTTCTATACGTAAAGACTTAATACTGTTTATCCTATTTAATTGTTGTCAAATATATTTCGCGGAAGTCTGACAATTTTCACATGATTCATAATAGCGTTAAGTGAATTTTTCACTGTACGTTAGTTTAGCATTAAAATTCGCACCGCTTGGATGATATCACGTACAGCGTTGTACGGCTGCGTTGTGATATTCATATAAATCTAAAAGTAAGCCCCACAAAGACGCCTACGTTGACGAGGGTTAACTCAGACAATTTGTAATCCAACAGCTAGATTCGCTGAACCGTCGTACGTCAATAACATAACCGTCGGCGACGATGTGAAGCACGTTTATTTGTTTGCGTCGCTTTGCCTTATCTTTAGATTATCGGCGAACATACGTAAGGAATATAATCCTGCTGTTATCGAAAACCACGGTCAGAAGAAGAGTAAACATTTACAAGTGTGACAGAACGTTTCTTCGGATTCAGCATGACTGCTTCTTAAAAAATCTTTGAAACAAAACAAGTAGATCTGAAGTAAATATGTAAGCAGCTTTGCTTACATTTTTGCTTTCTCATATTTGCACAAATCTAGCATAATTTTTTTATGTATTAGATATATAACTCGAATAAATATGAAATATATTTAAAAAAAGGCGAAAGAGTTATGCGTGAAGGGAAACCAGAGTTGTGAAATATGAGATATATTAAATACTTAAGTAACATTTTTAATATTTCAATAATAAGTTTTTTATTATTTAAGTTCACTTTTTCGTGATAAGAGAAAGATCTCGGAAGAATTATTATTAAATAATATAAGCTTAAAACTGTTTAAATTAACTTTCGTTAATTTATGACGGAAGCAGTAAATTTAGAATCTATTACATTAAAAGTTTATATCGCTTTTGATAAGATATTGATTTTATCATTTATGTGATTTAATTAAACTGTGGATATAATTTAGTAACTTCCTTGTTTAGAATTTATTTTAATAACAGCGGAAGTTTATAATGTTTATTAACTATATTCATTAATTGGTGCTGTATAAAAACAAATTTGCCTTAAAAATTGTAGATTGTACATCAAATTAACATAACGGTTATATCATGTTGATTACTTATTTTATTCAATTACTATATTTCCGCGATGATAATCCTTCAGATAGTCAATTACACATTATTGTTTTGCACGCCGAATGGTAAAGGTAATGTATTACAGTAAATTATATGAAACAGGTCATCAATATCTCTCTCGTCGTGACATACATTATCAGTCAACAAAAAATTCGAATAAGATCATAAATTAATGTATCAATTTAAAGTTTATATCTGTTGGATATTATGTTAGATATATGATAGAAATATTCAATATTATTAAATATCGAATATTAATAATTGATTATTTCATTATTTATATTATATTATATTATTTATATTCAATTTTGTTATATTTTACGACAAATTTGCTATTTTATGAGAAGTTCAATGTTGCACAAGACATCATTCTTTATGATTCTTTTTTGTTTTCGTGGAAAAAATATTTAAAAATTAATAGGTATTTGTTGAATTGTTTACACATAATTTTCTTTTATTAAACTAAATAAAAGTAAAATTAAATAAAACTAAGTACAAGATACCTTCAAAATCGAAAGTTTTGTTCTGTAATGCGCATACATATTTTCTTGTTTACTCATAAGAAAAGATTTTACTTTTCATGTGTTTCGAGAGTGTTCCATTAAGCGGCACGTTGTATGACGGTGTCGGCAAAAACACTGCAAATTAACCGAATTATGGAAACGACGCGTTTGCTAATGATTTATGCGCGACAATGCGCCGGTAATTGCCACCGTGCGCGAACACACGGTCTCTGTATATGCTTCCAGCGATTAATTAATGAATCGACGGGCAGGAGATTGCGGCCGCGAGATGATGCACATACATTCGTCACAATCCGACGTTGGAAACGAGAAATAGGGGGAGGTGGAAGAGGAGGGCAATTGTCGGTGGGCAAACTTTACTGATGATATATGCCGAATCGTCGAGGGACTGCCGGATATCGAACTATAATCTGACGCAAGTGGTGGAAGGGACGTGATAGCGTGATTTACAGCGGCAGCTATTATTTGAATGATTTAATTGCAATCATTGAATTAGTAAATGCCAATATTGTTTATAGTTGCGAGATGAATCGATAGACGTCTATCGAAATTGTTGCGACACGCGAGCAGCTGCGAGCAGACGCAAAATTAGAATTTCCTTGCTTTTTTTTTTCTTATTGTTTGTATTGTGCTACAAAAAATATACCAAAAAAACACAGTTATCATTAATTAATAAACGCCGATTCATTAATTTATTATTGAATATCTTCATCTCCGAAGAAATGCTGCTTATTTCTGCTGCTTACCATCAATCTCACTTGGATTAAATTTATCTGATATTTCTTGTTTCATAAACCGTTTGTTACTTATTGAACGTCGTGACATTCCTCGAATCTTCAAGATGCATATCGAATATTCTGTTGTTCCAAGTATCGTTTTCACTGTTCTATCCCTAACCAACATGGTTCTCTCAAGAAGACAGGCAACCGCAATGACGCAAGAAGATATATATCTCTCTTCCTAGGCTAAGACTTTCATGGGTACAGCGTAGGTATCTGATATATAATATATGTGCACTCGCAAAACGGTAGATTCTAGTTTGGTACCTGCCTTTGAAGACCCAAAAGGGGCCCCAAGGAAACATCGGCAGCTGGCCCGATAATTGCGCCGGCAATATTATAATGGTTCCTAGGTTGCTTCACGAGATTCAGGTATACGCGCACGTACTTTTGCACGCTTTTAAGCCAGGCTTACGCCACGTAACGGAGAGCACAATGCCGCCTATTCTTGATACCGGATGCGTTTGCTGACTTAGCAATTGATTTCATCGTAGTGCTATTGCAATGCTGGATCCCGGATTTCTTTAGGGGATGCTAAAATGACATCAGAATAAAATAACATACCAGTGTTTCACTAGGTCTTGGATCAGAACTGGGAATTGGAACCAAGCTACCTAAATAATTCGATACTTGGTATAAATGTCACTGTCATATTGGTGTCAAGCTAAGAAATAATTCTACGAATTGTGTAAGAATTGTAAAGCAGGAAAAATTGTATTAGCAAACTCGATTCTATCTGAGAATATTTTATTTCGTGCAAACTTTAATGTTTTCAAAATTTATCTTAAGAAAGTAACATAAATTGTTTCTTTGTCAGAAGAATCGTGAAAAAAATGGTTGCCCGGATGTTTATTTTCAGTATAAACGAGATGATTATAGTACTAGTATATGCATTCCTTATCGCGCTTTGAAATCATTAATCGTATTTCTAAATTAACCAACACAGTATACTATAGTTTCTCATAATTATATTTTATACATAATAAATAAAAAACTGCAACTATCAATTTTAAGTCGAACATAATATTAAACGAAATTTAATGGATCTCGTACAACATATTATATTTAATATTATTCTTATATTTATTATTATATTATTACTATTCTCTCTTTATATTATTTCTCTACTTTTTTTAAACTCTTAATATTTCCGGTATTATACGATACTCGCTAACGATTGTTCGTAGAAAGTCCTGTGGGTCACCCCTGTAATACGAGTACGTCCTGCTTTTCCTCTCTCAGCGTTTCACATTTTTCGTTTGTATCTTTCGTGCACTACCCTCTCGAACATACACATGTACGCGGATAACGTAGACGTACACGTATATTTGTAACGCACCCGACGTGCACGGGCACAGTACATGAAAGGGCGCCCGTAATACGAGCCTCGTTATAGGATTTCCCGGACACGGACATGTGCGCTTGTAAAGTGCACTCTCGCGACGCACCCACTATATGAAAATGCGTTTTCACTTTCGATCCGCAACGAAAACTTTCACTGATGAATTCCATGCTGTTGGCGCTTGCCGCACTGCTTTTTCTCGACCGGAAAATGAAAATGACTCATTAAAGTCTCGCATTACGTTATGTGGTACAGAGAACTACTAAGTATTAATTATATAATATTAGTAAGAATTTACATACCGGACTTGAGAGAAGCAATTACGTATGATTTAATTTAAATTTATTTATTTGTACACGATGTGTGACCAGAAAAGGCATAGTAGTGCTCGAACATCTTTCGTATTAGTTTCGCATGACTTCTATTCCCAAAACTCAGGATATTCAAACATCCAAAACGACATTCAGCACAAAATACTTTGATCATGGTTTTGAAGGAAATTCCGAAAACGGACTTTCGACCATTCTGTCATGCATTCTTTATTTTGCGTTTATCTATTGAGGAGTTTGATATAGTAGTACAGTTTATGTAACGAAAACATATTTTATGCAGAAGGAAGACTGTCAGCATATCAAATCATACTGATTAATATCCGGTACTATTCCACATGTAACGACTTTGTACTCCTTGCTGATAGTGTGCGCAAAAGCTGTCAGCAAAAAGCGCTGACTTTATAAGTATGGAGTGAATGCAAATAGCAATGTGCATATCGCGATACATACTCTGTTGGAATGAGGTAATTTCGACTTGCTTCATTACACAAAGTTATTACTTTGCAGTGTTTTTAGTTTCCGGTTCCGGTTTTTTTTCTATCGGAAAGATATCTTCTCACATTTGTTTTCAAAGTGACAAGGTATTTTATTTTAAAATGAATTCGGTAATACGTTCAATCACGTATTGAAACTTTTGCATTAGTAATATGATAATGAAATTTATAATAGTACGACACACGAGGCCTCTTCTTTAAAATTTTACATTTTACATTAATTTCACATTAACAATCATATTTCGCTTCAGTTTGCAAATTATTTTAGCGAACATGTTTTATGTATTGTAGCATATCGCTGTTCTACCAAGTGAGGAGAATTTATCATACTCGGTATTGCTCGAATGTTGCGTATAAGCGTTTACTTTTCCATTCGTTCGAGATTTCGTGCAAAGTCGCTCGGTCGGCACGTCGGTTCGAAGAGAGAGCGACGAGAATGTCGAGAATGGAGACACAGTGGTATGCCGTCGATGAATCTATGTGCGATTCTAATTGCCTCGCAGTACTACTCTCTCCGAGTAGGCAGTCAACGAGAGCCGATGAGGAGGAGTAGGTTTCCCTCGGGAGAGACGAGGGAAGAGTAGTGACTAGTGCCACACCTCGAATTCGCGGCATACCTGCCGCGGTACGTACCCGATCTCTCAACTCGTCTTGATCTATTCCGGTATATGTGCATTATACGCATCACGGGCAATTGCGCGTGAGCGCATGTCCGTGCATAAGTGGACATTCGACTGGAATTTCAAGGATCGAGTGCGGCTCTCTTGCGATTGCGCAGCTGCCGCAATTCTCTCGCGAATGAGAAAAGCACGTTTCTCGAAATTTATGAAGTATCTCAATTTTCCCCAAGTAAAACGTCATTTGGTAATCTGTTGATTGATTTATAACGACGTGTTAAATATTTATAAAGATTAATTATCCATATGTGGATTTAAGGTTTGCAAAAATTTCATTGAAATTACCGCGTGTATTATTTTTAATTTGTATTTGCCTTTTTAGTTTGAATTTCTGCAATTTCTCCCTTCGTAATAAATCAATGCGCGAAATTAAAGGGTTGCACTATTTTTATTTCAACGGACTTCAGTTTATTAGTGATTTATATATTATATACGCACTTAATAAGTTTTTAAACCATACCGTTCATCGTTGAAGTTATTCATCAGTATTACCTAATCGCCGAATTTAGACGATTACTTCACCTTGAGACCATCGTGTAATAATCGTATGTATGTGTGCATGTGTAATAAATTGTACAAATGAACAAAAAACACTTTGAAGGCAAACATATTTTCGCAGTCTGCATCGCTATTGTCGTCGAGTTCATCTTGACATTCGCTTTTGGGGAATATCGAAATTATATTTTATATATTTAACTAAAACTCTTTTAATGTATTTATTTAATTGAAAACATTTAAAAGCTAACTCAAATTTCTATTTTTTTTGCAAATATCCTATAAGACTTTAATTTTAGCTTACAAGATTCTCTGTTAAACCGCATGAATAAATATAAGCGCAAACTATGAATTATTTTTACGAAATAGCTATTTTCGCTAAATAATTTATCTTACGGATCGTTTGCATTGCGCGTCATGCGATCATAAATCGTGGGTGCGAGAATTTCTCACAAACGAACGCCGGTTTTCGCGGATAAAATGCGTGCCGAGAATAACGGATGCCGAACACGTATTACTGGCAGTGGCGGATTTAAAGCGTGCACAATTACGCTGGCTTACAACGTAGCAAATATGCTGGTAAATACGATGACACGTAGTAAATGCAGAACGTATGTATCGCGATGGTCACGTGTAAACATGTCCGTTGATAAATTGCTCGTCTTGGCGCATTCGCGGTAATGCCCCGCGTAATCGATCTTAATTCAGGTTTGTCAAGCTTCCCCTCCCACCTCCTTCATTTCGCGATAAAAATACAGCATTCTGCAGCACAGACTTGGCTGATAACGCGTCCCACATTGCATAGAACGAGATAAGAGTGCTCGCATTATTTTGCACTGGTGTATGTGCTATTATCCTACATCACGTATTCCTGTATTCCGTCACGTTTCTACTTATATGATACAGGTGGAATATAAAAACTTAAACATGAGATTAAGTACCGCAATAGTAATTTTGAAATAAATAACTTCTACAATCTGTTTTAGACACTCGTTTCGTACTCTCCTTTCTAATTTAGTTTAACAAATCAACTAATAAATTAATTTTAAATTTGCATCTCAAAATATTTTGCATTTATATCTAGAAATTTCAAGAAAGATATCTAGAAAATTCTCAAGGAATTTTTTTCCACAATATTAAACATTCCGTTTTTTGCTTCAAGTCTATTTGCACTTTATGTATAGTTAAAACATTTACGTTCCTCGTTTTTGTGCTTTTGCATTGCACGTGTATCACGATAACAGTTTAATGTACAATGAATAATATAAATTCTTGGAACGTAATCTTTTAGTTATTAACTACGTCTTTTTAAGTTGAAATCATGTACAAGCGTGTCGAGTGGCTACTAAGTTTAATATTACAATATGCTTGTATTCGATAATGTTTGTCACGTCAAGGTTCGTCGTCTACGTGGAATATTTAAGATGTCCCTGCATTTGCCTTACTCACGCTCGAAATGCAGTTAATGCGTTGTTACGTTACACCTGTATCTTACGAATAACTGAAGTGTAAAATATCCGTGAAGATAATTTACAGAACCGTGCACAGGCGATCTCTAAAGAATTTTTTTTTATTAAATATAATATTTTATAAAATATTATTATAATCTGATTTTATATAAAACTGTCTTTATTATTTATTTAAAAGAAAGTTTAACTCTTACATATAATATAAATGTGTACATTAAGTATCCGCAGACATCGTTTCATTAATATCGATCTTAATTTTATGCCCTGAATCGTTGATTTTTCTATCAATAGTCTGTTAATGAAAATTGTGCATTTTATTATAGTTCTTCCGGCAGTAATGCGCGTGTCGCGTAACGAATTCCTTTAGAATGCTATTTCCGGCCACGTGACTTACCTTCGTCGAGTATCAGTCGCGATTCATCGAGATCTCATCAGCATCCTCATTACTAAACGTCTTCTAATTGGCTGATACAAGATCCACATCCGATCGCGAGAACGCACAGAGTTATTAAAGGGTCATCAACCTGGCGTTTATACTGTGTGATCAGGAAACGCGCACGGAGTCTCGTGTGCGTGAGCCGGTGCACGCGAGCGCGCATAAAATAAATTAATACCGCATCTATATATATGCCTTTATACATACACACATCTTAACGATCGGCTTATCGTGCATTGTGTGAACTTGGACTCTTTTTCTCGAACAAAAATTACGGTGCTTGTGCATTACGATAAAAATGCACGCGGTCTGATAAAATTATAATGTTAACATATATATTAAAATAGCTTTTAACTATTTTAACCATTTTTGGCCTTTCTGTATTTCTGTTTTATTCGTGGATGTGTCAGATGGTTATTTAATTATTCCATTTTTTCATATTGATTCTCTCATGTAATTGTAAAAGCGTAATAATATGGCTTAAATTTTTGTTTATGTTTCCGCTCATGTATAAATGTGTAAGCATGTGTAAGCATTATAAAAACATTTAGTTGATAATCAAATTTTTTTTAAGTAATATCTTTTATCATGCAAAGGAGCTTTATTTTTCTTGATTCGCCGGTTTCCTGAAAGCAATCTTGCAATAAATTTCTCAGGATAATTATTGCGATCTTCTCATCGATATTCAATCAACGCGTATCCGCATACGAAAGGATTCCAATTAACCGGGACGCTATTATCTCCCAAAATTACCAAACACTTGCCATCATCACGCACACGGGCACAACATACTGTCGTGCCGGCATACGTGCGATGCGTTCATATGCTGAAAGGTGAAAGTCATCTGACCACTAGCATCATTGATGACGGTGACGCTGATGACGATGCTTTGGTGTTGCTTTTGTTGTTATTGTTGTGCAGTGGTGCCAGTAGCGGTGATGATGGTGGTTATGCCCGTGGTAATGATGGTGATAGTGATGGTAGGGAGGTCGACTCATTATTATGCTATCTGGGCGATCGTCATTCAATTATTACCCTCCGTGGTTCGTCTCACTCGACGTAATTACGCTCGATGCGCAAATAAAACGGCCGGTTATTGCGCCGCACGAAATTCAACGTATGCAAATCGCTTGCACACCGAGCGAGTCGGCAAAGCGGGGGTGGCAGAGAGATCAAACCTCGCTTGCTCGCAGTAACATATCATTGAAAAGTGCTGACAATAGTCCCCGTTGACTGTCGATCACCACCAGAATGCAAAATGATCGTTGATTCGCGGAAGGCTTCGTCGCCGATTGTACACACAGATTGATAGAAACGTGGAATATTTTGTAAAAAGTCATTGAAGGTAGCAATAACAGACAATGGGAAACTGAGACAATAGTATCAATAATTCAGACAAGTATTAAAAAAACATAAGAATTAATAAATTTGTAATTCGTGTCATCAATTATCACATTAAAAAAGAAAAATAGTTGAATAATATTCCTAGATCTTAAAAAACTGAAGATTTCACATACACTCGAGAACATGCAGAAAGTATGCTGATGGATAGAAATTTATGTGACAGAAATGTATAATAAAGCTCGTGAAACTGTGACGAAATGGGTGAAAATATTTAATTCCCTGATAAGAATAGCAATTTGGAAACAAATGGATCCATCTATCCCTAAATTAACATCGCAATGGAATCGCAACCAAAATGGATTATTCCAAAAAGCGTAGGAGAAATGGCGACGATCGTTAAGGATGATAAATAATGTATGAGGGATTAAATTGCAAATGACTCGCGGCGGGCGCGCATTCGGCGATTTCGTTACTTCTTACGGGGCGGATCAGTCGATTTTCGTTGGCGGTCGGTAAATCGCGCAAAATTTGGCAAGGAGAATCGCAGCGTCGTTCCGGGCGTACTCACATGAATGCGCGCGCAAAAAGTGGCTGCGTTAATGACGGCTACCCAGGCTTTACCGTCGGGTTCATCGATCATTCCTAATGACATATGCAGATCACCCGTTTTTTTGCGCGCGCGGAATATTTCTTTGTGTACGATGTGCGTACACAAAGAAATATTCTGCGCGTACACAATGATATGCAAAACGATTTCAGTTGAGCAGAAAAAGTGGATAGAACCTGGAGGTCTCCTGACTTACCGGTTAGAAGTAATAAATTTACTGTAATTGATTCTAAGCAGCATTATTAATCAAGCGTTAAATGGTGTTAGCGCGAGTTGTCCGGGTGTAAGCTTGGGTGTGTACCTTGAAATTGATCTACACCGAGGACGATATTAGGATGATCAATGCCGTTTAATCGATACATATCGATTCATGTAATTTCCGTTAACTATCGTACTAGATTTTGTACGTGCCCAAACGTGCGACACGCCAAATATATGATAAAATCTTTTAACTTGGGATCGGTTTCAATTCGCGTTTCAAGCTCACGCGTAATTCGTATTTTCCAACAATTCGCAGATGTTGGAATTACAATATTCACACGCCGATACCGCATTGGAAAACAGTTTGGGCGCTAGCGGCATCGATTGGTCAGTCAAAATATGTTTCCAGACGGCATGGTTCATTCATACGATACAATGGAATGCCGCACATATGCGACCGTATGCGACACGCACTGTTTTACGTTTCCGCGCGATTACAAGATTTTATACATTCGCGAGCCAGTAAACACCTGACTGAAAATATATACGAACCAGATAGCGCGAGTTTGTCTTACTCCATCATCCGATTCACATAAACACGTGATTCCCACGCATGGAAGGAAGTGGCATTTTCTTTCTCGTAACAACGACATGCTCCTGTAATCGCATGCAATTCATGTACTATCTCAAAATATTAAACTTTTAATTCGAGTCGAGTTTAAATTGTAATTGCGAATTTCCAATCTTGTCAAATTTTAATTGAAATTGGGAGTTTTTAGATGTGCGTTTTTATTAAAATGTTAATTATGGGAGAGTAGAAATTAAAGCAAAATAAACTGAGAGAAAGGCAAAATTAATGTATTCTTCGCGTGTAACAGTAATTCACCGTTATGTCTCTGAAGTTGCATAATCCGAGTTTTATTTTCGCTGGGATAATATACAAATTCAAGTTAACAGCTTCAATTTTATAAAAACGAACTTTTCAGTGCTTAATCGTCTCTGCTATTGTCTTCCTAAACATATGTCATACATAATTTTACCGAATTGAACTCACGAACGAAGTACGTACGATAACAGACGCGATATTAACGATTACGTTTGCGATTAAACGTGCCAGATAAACTTCAGTTTACGTTGTCACGAAAAGATGCAAAAGCAAGTCAAGTGAAATATATAGCAACAGTACAAGAAGAAATAGATAAAGTGCGTCTCGTGCAATTGCTTTCTAGGTATGTGCTTGCAAAATCGCAGTCATATCTCAATTTCATAACGTGTGAGTGTTTGGAATGCTTCTAATGTTTGATACATCGTTTATACGTTTGATAGCTCGAAACATGATAAATTTGTTAATAATTTCGCAATTGACATTAAAAATAAATTCTTTTTCACAGTGATGTATGTGTATAGCATTCATTAATTCTGATATTTTTTGGAAAAGAAGTTCCCGGAGGATAAAGTTAATTAAGCATTTTTCATAATTAAGCATTTTCATCACAATCTTTTTGATGTATTAGTATAGCGAACATGTACACTTTGATTTCCGAACACGTGTATCGTAATCGCATTACATGCCTGTGATCGCGTCAGTTTTTGGTGTTTCGGATTAATTGTACGTTAGTTCGCGATATCTTGCTTCGTTTCGAATGCTTGTTTACAAAGTGTTATTATATACGCGGAAATGCGAAACAACGCGGCCGTTATCAGTGAGATCGAGCTATTTTCGTAATTAAAGCTGCGAAAGTTATCGCGTACATTGTGCGACAAACACGATCAGGCAAATTTTGCTGATAACCACCGATCGATAAGCATCGCGCGATATCATGAAGTTCTCTTTTAATGAAGAGACTAAAATGATGTAATGTAAAATACAAACAAATAATGGGAAAAGAGAAAGAGAAACAGAAGCAGAGCACTTTTAGAAGATTCCTAAATACTTATTTGATCCATAACATATAATACGCTCTTCTTTTATAAATCTGTAAAATGTAGTTTTTTATCATATCACTGTATGTGTATATAATAATATTACATATCGTATCTTATATTATTTATCAAAGTTTGGTTGCTATTTATTTCGTAATATGCACGACAGATGTATTTTACCATGCCACATGTTACATTAATTACGAAATTTTGCTGATGAATTATTCGTACGAAATCACCATCGGATTGAATGTGTATGTACGTACGTATGTAGGTAAAAAGATCGTATGCATCAAAAAGAGCGGAAGTTGGATTGAAATTTACGTCTTCAATTGGTAACGTTTGATAATCGAGTGCGCGAAAGTGCGCGGCGAGAAGGCGACGCGACGAACGTCGCGCTTACATTACGGTAATCGATGTACGGTAAAAAGAAACGTTTACTACCGGCCGTAAAACTGAATGATTTACGATTAGAGATGTTTGTAAACGCAAAATAACATCACGATGGCTCTTCCGTGTGTGACGCAAGTTCCGTAAAGTGCGCGAGTTCCTTATCGGCCGGCACTTCGATCGCCCGGTGATCGTGATACACGCGCGTATTCTCACGTATTAGAAACAAGTCCCTTTTTTTCATGCCTAATTGATTTCTCAGGAATCGTCTCTTGATCATGATACTTGACGGACGCGTGTTGCACGCGTATATAGTATTTATGTCTGCAGTATTCACGCAAGACTCCAGCCTCTCATATATCACGTTAAATCTCGTTAAACGGCATTTCTTGACCAGGATTTTGTTTTTCATTACGAAGAATTTAAAAATCGGTTTGACATGAAGATACATATAGCACAGTAAACTGTACACGTACAGTAAATTAAAGACGTAAATTAAATTAAAGACATTTGAGGTAAATCTTTTTGAATTGTTTGAGGGTCGCGTAAGAAGAATAAAGTGAGATCTACCTGCGTAATAATTTCGTAATTCAATATTTTTGGCAAGCGCAACAAATATAGTATCATGCCGAGTATTCCTCCAGCAATCGGTCAGCATCGGCCAGCAGAAACGAGCCCCGCGAAACTATGCCGATGGAATAATAGTCTTCTCGGATCTTTCACTTGGTCGATCACCGGCCCCCTAGGTTCCTCGTTCGCCTCGTTATCGGCTGTATATCACTGGCCAAGCACAGGGAACGCATAACGCGTTTGCATCCAGCCGCGCATTAAGTGTCGCGATGCCAGTAAAAGCGTTGAAAAATTCGGAGTCTCGCGAGACGTTCCGGCCGCGCGAAGGCGCGGCGCGCGGATAAAAGGATCGTAAACCGGATGACGTTCTGTTGATCCGAAGATTCTGTTGCAGAGTATTTTTGTGAACGAACCGGTTAGCATCGGCAAATAATGACCATCTATTGGTCAACCCATGTGAACTTGGGCATCTCTTATCTTAAAAAGAACAAATAACAATTTTAAACATTCGTTTGTACTAGCTCTCGTAAATTTAAAAATTAAAGATTTAATTGCTTAAAAAAATTATGTAATCTCTGTGTTATTTCGTAATGTTTCATTTTGGATTATTCAATTTATATCGATTGCTTGTATTGTGATTACAGGAGAAGAGAGTGTGCAGTCAGACAAAGACGCAAAGAGAAAAAAGAAGAAAACAGAAAGCAGTCAAAGACCGAGACGGTAATGATAAGCAAGGATACGAGCGTGAAACAAGGTGCCTCTATCCAAAAGTACAAGGACAAAGGAATGAAGAAGAACCGCAAGGTTCATCAATCTGTTTGTCAAATCCGAATGCTGGAATGACGAGATTTGACTATAACGTGCGAAGACAGAAGATGCAAGCATTTCGATACGCACGAAAAAGTGACGTACATGCTAATGTACCCGAAGAAACGTTAACATTGACAGAGACGCTAATAAATTTATAATAAATAATAAATTTCTTTCGGTTAAAGAAAGCCATCAACAGATTTGATAGTTTTGATAGTCAACAGATAGTTGAGTCTCGAATAAAATTTCTTGTTTATTAAACTGACACATTCGTCAGATATTTCTTTAAAATTGTGTTTTCTCATCATCAATTGATCAGCCCTTCAATATCGATTAAATGAGAGAAAGGAGAAAAACAGATTTATTTTCTGTCCTATCGTAAAACTTCTGAGAATTAAAAAGTAATAGAATGAAAAACAACATAAAGAGATAAAAGAGAAAATAGAGAAAATAGAAACAATAAAAGAATATGCGTAAGTGAAAAGTGGAACTTGCATTAAATATATAAATTTAACGTCTCGCCATAATTTTATCACATTGATATCTGTGAAACAAATTGAAGACAGTACTCTTACAGCAATTTAACGTGTGAGTATTGCTGAAGAGGAAGTTCACAACGCGCTGGAAACTTCTAAGGTAGTGTATCAATTATTACTTATATGACTTTATTATTATGTAAAAAAAAGTAAAATACAAAGAAGAAACATTACAATTTAGTTTTTGCACCATTTTTATAAGATAATGTTTAAAGGAGCTCTTAGATTACTTGTCTCATATATACTACTGCAAATTTATAGATGCATTAATGTAAGAATATTATTATGCATTACCGATTATTTATTTCCTAAACCTCTATAACAATAAATGTAAACTACTTTTTATACACTCTATCTTAACTTATTACATGTTATTAAGTCATATACAATATCTTTAAATTAACGCTGTTTTTATTTACTGTGGACTTCACGCTACGATAAGCATAATAATATTGAATACATTGCCATTTTTATCGGAATTTACGTGGCTTTTATGATTTCGGCATAAATAGCATTTAGCAGGAAAGGTTAACGAGATGAACGTAAAAATATTTTATATTGAATGATTGTGCGTGCTAAGGTCGATTGCACAATTCCATTAGTGGCAAGTTTTACATTGGCAAGATAATGCTTAATTTGTTCATTACGAACGGCACATTAAAATTTAAATTTTAATCGTCTCCGATGAGTCCGATATTAAAAATGTAACGCATAATGCGTTCGTTACGAATTACATATTTCAATTTTCATGGACAATCGGCCAGTCGATAACCATTAAAAATGTAATCTTTAATTCTGGAATACTGAATAAAAGTATGATTAATTTGTATGTATAATTCATGCTTACAGGCAATAATATTACATATAACGCGTAAGTTATAATAAACCAATTTACTTAGCGTGTCGTTTTGAGTGATTTTCTTACATTAATGCTTGTGTATCTCTAAAAAAATTAACAAAAATGTATCAATTTCATACTTAAAAGTACATACACAAAACTCGAATTCAATAGAAATTATTAATATTGTAGACATGTGTGCAAGAAAAATGAAAAATTGAATATAATTAGAAGAAAAATCAAATCTGTTATGTGATAGTTTTCAGTAACAACTAGAGTAGATATTATACAATTAGTTATGCACTATATCTACAATATCGAAAAAATTTATATAAAAATTAAAGGATATCGCAATATGAATGCTTTTTTAACGCCTCATATCCAATGCAGTGTATCCACAAAGTTTTTTTAAATGATTTCGAATCAATACGGTTTTTAAATAAATTGTGCTCATTTTATTTAAGTCTAATTTTCTCGGCCTTCTTGTGTGTGTGTTCAGATACCATTTTATATGGAATTCTTCATGTAAGTTTATATCGGACATACTGTTTATCGATTATTAATTATTGAAATTGATGGAGTAAAGAGACATATTACAAATATGATCAGGACTATTCACGTTGTTATAGTATGCAGAACATGGCAAGAGCTTTGATATTGATTGGACGTTCTTCGTCCTATTAGAGTGTCCTATATGTCTCTCCATACTGTAACGTTTTGCTAATGGAGTTCACATTTGGATGCATCGTTAAAATTTTAGCACACACAGAGTGCATAGCCTATAGTCCATTCGCGTTGGCTCATAATCTCAGAAGAACTTTGTTGACGTGCTGCAATTATATTACTATGCAATCATCTTGTTGATTTTTATCCAAATCGATGTTTTTTGATGCGCTTTCAGGTACCATTTCTATCATGACAGATTATGAAATCCAAGGCAGTGTGCTTGAAGTTTCCTCTGTACTTGCTTTTATTCGGATAAACATTACTTCTTGGCTTTCACAACGGCAGTGAGCGCCGCGTAAAAATCTAGAACGTCTGTTTTTGAAGTTTAAAGTGCTTAGTAACATCACTTCTTATAATTTAATCTCGAAGTGAGTCTGGATCATCACGCGAAGGTTAAGATCGACCGAAGTCTTCAGAAGATAGAAAGACGAAACGTACGAAGACGTGCCCTCGTGGGAGATTTCAGGGCGCTTGACTGAGCACGATAGCACCACGAGCTGTTAGTACCAAGGGGACGGAAGCCATGGCGGCCTCTTCGTCCTCACAGAGTGGTGAGCAGCAGTATTCACTCAGGTGGAATGACTTCCACTCGAGCATTTTGAACTCATTCCGACATCTGAGAGATGAAGAGGACTTTGTTGATGTCACTCTTGCTTGCGATAACAATCGCAGCTTCACCGCTCACAAAGTGGTACTTTCAGCGTGCAGTCCATATTTCAGGAAGTTGCTCAAGGTTAGTATATCTTTTTTCTTCGAATTTTAGAAGTAAAATTTATAGGTGGATGGACTTCGTGTGATCGACACGTTCGCTACCATACATGGTGCTATTGGAAAACCATCATAGACTATTTCATATTATTTTATTTATCATTATCATATCGTTATCATTATAACGAAGATAAATATATATACAAATAAATCATAACATTTGAGAATTATCGGAATGTAAATTTGATTTTGTCAAAACTGTGATATTCTAATTACTAATTAATTTTCGCATAAATGTGCGAAACCTGTTGGATAATTTCGCAACGATGCATTATTAAATCATAGAGCTGAGGAATGTAATTTAGCGGTCACTGCATGTGCGAGCGACGTGTAACTCGATCGTAAAGTAGGAAAGTCGACTCAAGGTCGCATGTGACACAATGTGTGTAGGAACGTTAACACTGCGATGGCAAAACGAAATTATAGCTGATAATCGCGAACCGCACTACTTATGCTCTTTGCTTACGGAAACTGATATCTTCCTTCTCCAGGAATATCTACGTTATGATTTATTCGAAAAAGAATTTGATAGTTGCTTCAACAAACGAACGTATGTTTCGACATAAAATTTATGAAGAAACGTTTATTTTTATCAATATCTATTAATATGCTCATTTTTTTATTTTACACTATTTTTAAAATCATTTTCTGCTGCAATTTTTTCCAATAATCTCTCCCCCTCTCTCTCTCTTTTACGATAGAACACAAGTGTCAAGTTTAAATTCGGTACGGTATTTATTGATGACTATGAATGCGTCATGCAGATTCAAATTTAGAGCTGTATGTCATTAATTTTAGCCGTTCCAGTAATAATTTCTACCTCGAGATCATCGCTAATCTTAGATCTTAGATCGTTGTTAATGGGGTTGTTAGTGACGTTGGGGTGTATATTTTATGTTGTGTTTAAACTTTGCAACAAAGTCTCTCATTTCGAATAATGCTGAAAAATTTGCAAACATTATTGCGATATGAACTTATCTTTAAAATCCTCTTCCCTTTTTTCAGATTTTTTATGCAAGCAATGCAAAAATCTTATTCTCGCGCGCGTGCAATTGCACGAATTATATATCTTTTAGTAATTATACTTTTAAACTCTAGTAATTATACATTTTAATAGACTTAAATATGCAGCGATTAGAGAAAGAAAGATCGAGAACGGGAAAAAGAGGAAAAGAGAAAACCTGGTTCTGATTTTATAAATTTCGCATATTAAAAATCATCGCGAAATCATGGAGAATGGCAATCTTTTACTTTTCTCTAATGCTACTCCATTTTAAGAACTGAATTTTTAAATCTGTAACATGTGAAGATCATTAAAAATGTATAAAGAACCGCAGCGCGCGAATTATTTGTGAAAGAAACGATAATTAACATTTATACAATACTATTTATTAGATTTTCCTTGACACATTGTGGCATCAAAAGCGCAAAAATGGAAATAACATTATGGGGATGTATAACATAATTATGGCAATTAAACATAATTGTGGAGATAAAACGTTATATGATATATAATTGCATGCATATAATTGAATATATAATCTGTTTCTATGCCAAAGGATTTCATATTACAATCACACAAAAACAATATTTCCTTAAAAATTTCTCTCTATCTCTCTCGCTTCACATTTACCTAAATTTCTCATGATGGATTTGATGCATCGATTCGACATGTCACTGAAGCGATTTATTCCATGGGCTTGTCAACGGAAAAAACGAATGGCAATTTGACAGTATCTTTGCGAATGCTTCTCATTCGCAAAGGGTTTGAAGATTTGTATAACAATGTGCAAAATAACGTTCAAATCATCGCTAATAAATATCCATGTAAAATATCATTGATCGCTTTTAAACGTACTTGTACGATTTCGTCAAACACATTTATTATGTTAATGCAGGTCAGGAATTATATTTCACAACATTCTAAATAATGCGTGTTATTATCACAAATACGCATCGTAAGAAGTTTGAAAAAAATAAAGTTAATTAAGAAACGGCGAGCTGTTATTTCGTAACCGCAAGCCAATTCACAACTGCATTAAACGGAAGTTCGATACCGATGCGATTACATATGTATATGTATACGCGTGCTACTTTGATATGTACAGAAAGCATTGTAAATTATAGGCTCGTCGATTATTATCGTACTGAGAAATTTTCACATCGGATAATCCGAAATTTTAAATTACATTAAAACTGCTTTGTAAAAACTTCTCTTAAAGAACCCAAATTGGTATTTTTATAAACTTCATAAATTTTTCAATAATAGCAATTTTAATTGCGCGCACACCGGTTTTGAAACTACATCTGCGAGGAAACAGAGTGCAATAGAACGCGGAGTGGCTCTTTTAAAATCACGGCGTCCAGCATGCTCGTCTCGTCATCCTCGACGATTATTCTGCGTACGAACGCGTTGCTCGTCGGCCGAACAGCAACTCGGGCTCGGATGAAGCGACAGACTTTCTAATTGACGCGTACCACTAATTGATTTTAAGTGTAGTCGAGCAGTACTCAAGGCGAGTTAATAAAGCGTACACGCGGATCGAGGCGTCGCACTTACGTCATGTCGGCTACGTGGACAGACGACGAGAATTTTATGTGTATCGTATAAATCCCCGGGCTTCATACACAATTACATTCAGACCAACTGGCCACGTTGTAACGACGGTTGTAATGGGGAAAGGCGGACCGCTGGCGGTAACGGCCTTCTTACAACGGCAACAAGAGTTACCATTATGCTAGCATTAAAAGCGAACGTTTCACCGTATTACCTGCTTTTTGTTTGCCCACCAGCGTGACGTAGGATTCCGTATTGGCTTCGACGATCGCCTACTTATTGTTAGCATGTAAAGTATTGCGCGCGTAGTAACCGCTTGTAGCCAATACGGCTTCGTTCACGGGCATGATCGACGCTGACCGTTGTAAAGAGGCACTCTGACACGTGTTCGTGAAAAATATGGGAGCATCGTGACTAATGGTAAAGCTTAGAAAAGAAAAATACAAAAGAGAGATATATTATGAGAAAGAGCCGCCATACTAAATCTCTGGTGGTGGAAATCGCAATAACGAACTCTCTTCTCTCTCTTTTTCTGTTCCGTCGTAACAACAGGGCGGATAAGCGTTATCCCGGGGCTATTTTTCCGGGGATATTTACCGCTACGTTGGACACACTTTATTATATCATTTTCATTTTATTTCCCGTATTAATTATCGCGCAGCGTTAATCGGTCCGCCATTTACTCGGTAAATAACACGGTCCGATAAGCGCCCACGCTCGCTCACTCGCTCGCTCGTTTGTTCAATCGCTCGCTTGCGACCGGGTGCTTTCGAAAATATTTTTCGATTTGATTTGGCACGACGCGCCCCGATGTGTAACGGTAATGAAATCGCGAAACTGTGATAGAGGCGCACCTGAACGACGGGTGATTTATGCGTCGGTGCATCGTGCGCGTCGATTTACGAGGGGCCCGTTCATTTGACTATCAGCCAGAAGTCGATGACGAATCGTCCGGTTATCGAACCGAGCCCGCAACGATATTTGCCAAAATACGAATGGCAGTCGTTCTGCGTATACGCGAGTTTCCACGATAACAAATGTCCTCCGCGATATAGGTCCTTTTGCGCGTAAACGACATCTTGCAAATCGCAACCAGCGAAATTGATCACGTTCGATGGACGAGCGCGATGGGCGCCGATTTATTTCCGCGAGATAAATTTGTCAATGAGGATAAATCGAAGCATCGCGGTATCGCGTACCTGACGTGATAGCGTATTTCGCGGTTCAAATGTCGCCTAAGTGTCGTTGAACTTTATAAAGGAAAGTATTCTGCATCTGACAAGTGTACGCTGAGTCGGTTTGATTTCTTAGACAGCGGAGATCGGCGGGTGACACTAATTGCGCGGACTCTAATCTGTTAATTAAATCGAGACTACGTCGGGGTCCAGCGAACCGAGAGAGCAAAGTAACGGAGAGCAAATCAGTTGATTAAAGCACGGACTAGATCAACTGACATTTACGGTGCTGCAAAGTCGGGCGAGTCGTGTTAATTTCTACGCGCCGGCACAAAGTATTTCATTTCCTTCGAACGGTCATCGTCGCCCGTGGATATTAATGGAACGTTAACGGAGTTATCTAACGCTGTTGACGGCCTCTGAAAGGCGTGTTCCGCTTTGTTAGACGTTGATCGTCGGATTAATATTGGAGCGTCATGAGAACAGGCTTAATGAGTTTTCACAGCTTCTTGGAGTGTCGCATATCCGCTTTCAAGTAAGCTCCTCTCATTTACTAATTTTTTTACTCAATGCGGTATTGATTTTACGTTAAGAGAAAATGTGCGAATAATTTCTTAGTAAGAAGCGATTTATGGTAATTTTGAGTTTTTGCAAATTAAATATAAGATTTTTACATACTTAAGTTTATATACAATTGTTGTGTCAAGTTAACAATATCTCCAAAGTGGCATCGTGATTCACTAAGATATGTCTGTCAGATTTGATACGAGTTTCTACTTTTCCGCGTTGCGCCGTGAATGATTTCTCCAGTGCATCGCGTGTCCATTGATACCGGAAAGAAAGTCGCCGGAGATTCGTTCTCTTTACTCTCTGCGAACCCTACTCGGTGACAGCTGGTTGGTAAACGTTAATTACAACGTTCGTTCATTTTATTTAAGTGCAATTCGATCATCCTCAACCGCGTTCTCTTCCTGTTTGAATTGGAAAAAGGCACATGGGGCTCGTTATCGTACCCCCGGAATCTCGCGCGGCGGATACACGCGTGTATACACGCATGGCTATATTAATCGTGGCTCGTCGCGTGCACGCATCGCCGACGACGTCCCACGCGACGCGCGCGCGTGAAAATAATAAGAGCGTCGTAGACGCGGAGATAAAGGCGCGGACAAAAGCCCGTTATCTCGTCCCGGCAGTTTTTTCAGCCGTAATTAACGAAAGTACGAACGTTAAAGTTGCGCGACGCCAAGGGAAGAAGAAAATATAATAGCGGGGGAGACGAAGGAGGACAATAAAGATGGATAATGATCTTTAACTCTTCACATAATACAGTTATCCGAAAATATCGAAAAATGAATAAAAAGTAATTATCATTTTTAAGAAATAATTATATTATTCCAAACACATCATCTAAAATAAATTATTTAACGTCTTTGCATAAAAGTCACGTGCGTCTTGGTGCGTCACATAGTTATTTCGTTGATATCGAAAGAGTTCGCATATCTCGGTACGAACTCTCGTGCAGGAGAGGTTGTGAGTGTGCTAGAAATAAGTCGCGAGAAATATAAATGAAGGGAGACCAAAGCGGAACGCGAGTGCGGCAAAGGATATACAAAGAGAAGAGTGCGCGCGCCGCGGGAAACGCTAGAAACAACGCGTGCCGAGTGCAGGGCAGAGAAAATCACGCTTGCACAATCCCATCATGCGGCGGCGCAAGGTGCTCTATATTCTATATTTAAAGGTGTTCGTAGGGCAGCTGAGATACTCCACATGCGTGTGCGTGCTCTTGCGGCTACCTATTTCGTCTCTCTGCGTCTCTCTTCTTCTCTCTCGTGACCGGTCGCATTTAAATTTACCATCGATGCGCACCGTCGAGGCACTCTTATGAGCTCTGCACGCGCGTGTCGTGCGCGCGCGCGCTGGAAATATACGAGACGTGCGCGAGTGCTCGTTTGTTTCCGGCTGCGCGTGATGCGAGGTGCGACTGTGTATACGAGACTCTTAACGCCTAGCATCTATTTCTACTCGAGCAGCTCCACGCGCCCAATCGGCATTAACATCACTGAAATTTCGATCGTTAAATTAGCGATATCGATCCACGGAAGTTAAATAACAAGCCTTTGTCAGGGATTTCCGAAACAGAATTCGAATTTTTAATTAAATTTTAATTAAAAAATTTGAAGTTCAAAACGTTCGTTTTTCAATATCAAATATTTTTCCAGTTATTTCTGTCATTTATTTGAAGTAATTTTAATATAGAAAGTGGAAATTGAAAAAATTGAACTCGCATATTTATCAGCTAGAGCAAGTATCAAGATCAGAACTGCGACACAGAAGGTGATAAAAGTTTCGCGTTTCGTCTCGCCAGAGTTCGCATCATGCTTCCCCAAATAACGTTTTTGATCTGTATCCGACTTTAATTACCCGCTTCAGCATGTTGTTCCTTGCGACGCAAAGATCTAGCGCGCACGCGTTTTGAGCTGAGAGAGTGATCACCGTTACACGTGCGTGCGAGGGCGCTTAATGCAGACTTAAACGACTGCGTCATCCCACACGTTACTCATCGATGATAGTCCCTCTCTCGTTTCTTACTGTCTTTCGCGTCTTGCTCTCTCGCTCCCTCGTGCTTCGCTAAGTACAGCGCTTATAAACACTGTAATTCATCGCTAATGGAGGAGAAAACCTGCCGCGAGTGCGGTACCAACGATACTACGGAAATTGATCATAATGAGAAGTAAACCGCTGTTTCTTTCTCAGCCGTTCCGTCACGACGCAGATGGCGATCGTTGGGATAACTGCAGTTGAAAAGGGAACGAGACTCGCAGATAACACAAATGAACCAGCCATTTTTTTCCTCCTCATTAGATATGAATAAATGCAAACGCAATTTCATAAACGAGCCTGCTTATACGTGACTGTAAATTCACGTCCAAATGTTCTCCACACATCGATCGTGAGCAAGACCGCAGTTGCGCGATTGCCGCTGATCGAGAGTACGCACACGTGGGTGTGCTGAGCATGACGCATGTAATCGTAAACGGCTTGACGTGTTGGGAGGCGGAAGAATGGGGCTTTGATTGGGCAGCACTCGACGTTAGCGAGCGACTGATTCCAAGAATAATACGCGACGAAACGAGACTATTTCGAACGCACTGGATAAATGTTTCAAGACTCGTTGTCGGGCGTAGGTATCGGCACGCTGGAGCTATATTTGACCGGGGCAATAATGGTTACGAGTAGCCCTCTGCCTCCCCCATACCCCGTGGGGATTCACGGTACGATGCCTTGGGACGACAGATATATGTATCTCTTTCATACGGAATTCAATGATTCGTAGAGCCATTTTTACGAGTTAATAAATTATCGGATGAAATAGCGACTCGAAGACGCAGAAAAAGATTCGGAACGAAATTTTCATGGTGAACGTGTGTAAATATAGCTAATAAGCTTCATCCTCCCTGTGCTTTCTCGCTCCTAGATAGATGAAAGCATTATTTGTTCAAATATTTGCAATCATTTTGCAATCGCTCGCCCGAGGTCTCGTTTTAATGAATCCGTCACCGTTGGATTTAAAATAGAATAGATTTACACGTGTTTCCAAAAGCATCATGTTTACCCTGCGGTTTTGTTTCTGACGATGGAGTCACAGTGAAATACCTCTATTTGTTTCAAAATTAACTTACTGACTGCATGTTAATTAAGGATACACATACAATTAATTACTAAAAATTCATGTAACTAATCAGGCATGCGCTAATTATCGCGCAGAGAAACTGGACGGTAACGTGCACGCACGGTGCACAACATTAACGGTTGTTACATTCTATCAAATTATTGCATGCACGTAACGAGGACGACTTTATGAATTAATCGCATCCATCGCAAATTGCACGACAATTCGCCGCCCACGTTTTATTCCAAGCCAATTTCCGGGGCGCCTTAAATGCTGAACGCCATACGGAAATATCACGTATATAACACCCGCCGCCGCCGTCGTAAATTAATTGCTCCATTATTTTCCGAGCCATAAAAAAACCATAATTAAATCGCTGCTGAAACATCGCACGAACAGTAATACATGCGTTCATTTTGTCGATATACATCATACACGCGGGCATTTCGCGAAATGCAAGAGATGACGCTTGTTTTAGCTTCATGAAAATTAGACTGGAAAATATTCGATAAAGTATAATTTGTTTTATATATATATTTATAATATACTTTATATAATACTTTTTTAAGAGTGAATATTCGATACACTCATCACGCGCACGTCGAGTGAAATATTCTGTATCTTTATTCTCACGCAAGAGAAGCAAGTACCCATTTCTTACTCGCGCGATCAATTATCCCGCAGGCGACGGGTTTCGGGCTGCCGATCGAGGACGGCCCCGAATTTAGGCGGACGTAGTACATCTGTCGACCATAACGCCGTCCGTCCACCGGATCGTCGCCATAAGTACCCGAGCGTGTACACGAGCAAGCACCATGGGCGAGACGTACGCGCGGTGGATCTTAAAATAAGATCGGCCACCGCGCCGCGCGCCGTAATAAATTTCTCCGCGTGCCCTCCACCCCTTCGCTCCTCCGCGAAGTGAGGGAAGAAAAAAAGAAACGTACAAAGCGAGTCGCGTTGGGATCCAAAGAACGGGGAATGACGACGAAGCCAACCCCTCCCCCTCCCCCCCCCGTCGGGCGTGTACGCGCGCTCATCACGCGTTGCTATATATGTTACGATGTAATTCAAGAATTTGACCGCTCGTCCGCGATGACACTCAGGCGGAATTAAAGGCGCGAGCTGGCAACAGTCGACCGCTTAAAAGCACCATGATCAACAGCGATACAGAATGTCTTGAGAAAGAAGTCTGGCAAGATCTCTTACATCACACATCTGATATTTGATATTTAAGCATTTTAACGATACTCGAGAGCAGTGACTTTTGATTTTATAGAAAATTATGCTCATATTTCGAGAAACAATATATTATATTTGTTTTATTCAAATTTATTTTTTATGTGTTACGATTATCGGACGCGTTTAATTTCCTTACTTTTCATGAATATGTTTAACAAATATGTAATATGCAATATGTAATGTTTGTTTTTATAAGAAAATTTCAGTCGATTAATTCACCAAAGCACGCATTTCTTCCTTTTGCGTCTAAAAGCGATTGTTATTCTAAATTATTATTTGAATTTTCTGTACGTGAATCACTTCACAACAATGTCTATTCGGTGTTCGCTTCTTCCACAATCCGTGCGCAATTTTTCCCGAAGATATTTGCAGTATCATTCTATAAGAATGTGCTTTCAGTTTCTCTTGTTTTGTGTGAGTCTTGCGCGACACATACATACATGTTTCATTTCAGGGATTTTATCTGAATCATACGACGCGACCTATTCGCGACTTTCGTCAATTTCCTTACGCGACCTTTCTTGGAACTCTTGCTGATCGCAACTAGTTGGGTTACTTATCAATTAACGAGCTTCTTGAATCTGAATCATGTACGTTGAATCATGTACGACGCGGTTGAAGCTCGCAGAAGAATCTTCGAACACTATACGCAATTCTCTTATTACAGACACTTGTATTAAATAAAGTTCCGTTACTTCTATTAATGATGCAAATAATATTCGGACTCAGACACAGACTCTCATGTTCCGTTATCATCAAAGTATCATAAACGTGTATCCCACGTTCTTACTTGATTTAAATCGCTTTTAAGATCACGCTTGAAATTTCCGACAAGATCGCTAATTTGAATAACCTTTTATTCCACTTATGGCAGTCGTCGCGAGTCAAGTTCAAAGTTGAAGCAAATACATCCGTTCCAGAAAACAAGTTTTCACTTAAAATGTATAAAACGAGCATCGTAATGTAATAACAACAAGATTAGTGTTTAGTTAATATCGTGTATCAGTATTTTGCAACGTTCCTAAATTCATTCACATCCGCGCGTTATCTTATCTCAACCTCTCGACGAATACTTCCTGTTTGAATCTTTTTCCGTAAATATGTCGTCCCTCCATATTCATCATTACGAGCCGCTCGCGTTTCGCCGACGCAGCTATGTGCATCGGCGTTGCAGTCATCGCGCATATTCCGGCATTATCCGGTTCGTTGCGTCGCGTGCAAATAATAAATCGCTTCGCAGCGTCGTTTAATTGCTCATTACTATTAATTTATTAATTACCTGTCGCTACCGACGTTTTGCCAGGCATCCAACTTTTAATTCTATTTCTTGACCACCGTATATAAATACCCAATTTCTTGTCCACCGTATAAATACTCGATTTCTTTGTCATTTTTCAGTTGTCATCGACGATCATTGCGTGTACATAGACCCTATTCCCCGTATCGTATACGCACGCACACGCTCGCGTACGCACATTCTCCGGACACCGTGTAACGATCCGTTAATAACGTTACCGTTAACCGCGCATTAGTGGTCACCATGGCTATTTGCATATCGGATCGGTAATTTCCAACAGGCGGGAGCGCGGATACGCGGTGTAGGTATGCGTGAGTTCGTGTGCTTGCACACGCGGGCTGGGAACACGTGCGCGCGCGGATTCCGCTATCCGCGAGACACCGCAACACCTCACCGGTCACCACACCATGAACCGGCTATTACGGTGATTTATCCGTCGTCGAATCGAAGGCGTCGCTGCCGAAACGAATATCACGCTGACTGCCGCTGTCGCCGTTGTGAATTTAAAATGCGCAAAGATCGGCTCGACCTGATAAACCGACCTAACAGTACGCGTCGAGCTAACTATCAATTATCTCGACCTCGAATAGGCACAACTTCGGAGGAGCCGGGTACTCCCGCAGAGTGTAATATGGTCTCGAACCAGGGTTAGTGCCTGGTGTTAGTGCTGCGGTGCATTAAGGATTTGGCACGGTAATATGCGCCGCGGAGATTAATGAGATGGAGTAATAACGTGGCTGGACAGATTGTTTATCGTTGTGTAAAAGCATGGCTGAACAGTTTTAATGAACAATGACGTTGCGTAAGAGTCTCGATGGTGTCCCAAAGTGAAATATAAGAATTTATGAGAAATTGAACGTGAAGATTAATTTAGATTAATTATATTCCGTCATTTTATATATAATGGCAATTTATATAATTGCATTTAATGGTCTAATTAATAATTTAGCATACATATGTTTAATATATACAATTATACGCATGTATCCAACGTTGCAATTATATACATGTATGCAAATGTATGTGCAACGACAATGCCGCGGCAATTATTATTAACAATAGCATTTTGCTAATATTGATGCCACTACATTCAGCGATGTGTAAAAAATGCTAATATGATGCGCTTGTTACGATTAGACGATTTGAAAAAGGGATTCATCGGTAACACGCACACCTGGAAAAGGAGACCATGTGTTATTAATATAGATATCTCAATTATCGAAGCAGAATTGGCTGTCATATTTATACAAGGGATTCTGGGCAAGAACGCAGAATCTAACAATAAAATTTATTTCTCGCAGTATCTTAGCATTCTTTCGCGCTGCATTTTGCATCGCCGTCCCCCGTCTTTTAAAATATCTCGCCGGCACTGAGTGCGGTATATCTAAATATATCATGTGACTCGTGTATCGTATCAATTCTAAATAGCAGCGCGAATTGCGGCAAGGTCGATAAAAGAACTGCCGAACGAGTCTTCCGTTCAAAAAGACGGTGATTGCGTTTGTGCACGATCGATTATTATTGCAACAGTTTGCGGATCGGAAATATCAAGGCTGCTATCTTTGAATTCACTATTTAATCTGATCCCAACTGGATCTGTCGGTTGAACCAATGGTAATACGTGTCGGGAATCACACTCGCGTACAAGCTCGAAACGCACACGACACGAATATTGAGTTTAGTGATTACTTCGATATTCGCGTCGGGGATTGTCATGTAAAATTCAGTGGAGTATTTTGTCTTGTCAGAACCAGTTGTACTTGTGCAATGGCATTTCCTCCGCTGCAGACTTGAATAAGCTTAATGAGCTCGTACAAGTGTATCCGTATTACCGACTCAAGAAAATGGGTCTTCTCTTTCTGTAAAACTGCAGACGAGTAATCCTAAATCAATATCCTGATTTCTTTGGAAAAAAATATTTCTCGTATTACAGCAATTTCCTCTTCCAATTGTTCGATTTCTCTTCTCAGCAGACTGTCCGCTTGCACGACTGTACGAACGTAACGTGTTTATTCGTAGGAAGAATATATCCATTAATTCGCGGCGCGCCGCTCGCCGGCATTCTCGTTTTTCGTTAGTGCGCCGCGGATGTACTCGCATTACGCTTAATGTCACGCGCCTAAGCGGCGCACATGCGGCCAGCAAATTATCGCCGGTATATAATTGTGCTGCGTGTGCTCGTACACGCTCCGTCTTTCTGTTGGAGCGCGACGCAGGCGAAATCAACGTCGTACACAGAGGCGTTATATGCGACGCGCCAGCGCGTATCTACGAAATTGTGGTTCATTTATATTGCCGTGGTGCGCAGTCCGCTGCGTTCTGTTAATAGAAACATGAACAAGTATCTCTTGCATTATGCTGAAATGGTCAAATGACGCGTCCGTGTGAAACAAACAGCTTCTCAGTTTCAAAATGATAATGAAATCTACACGTTCATGGTCCATACCAACCACATGCTTGTTGGTTTTTCTTTTTGCATCGTGAATCGTTGTATGCAAATTAGTTTCTTAATGTCAGATATCCGCGGACAAAGCTTCAGATCTTTAACGATTCGTTCGTTCATTCCTAATTCTTCTTCTTCTTCTTCTTCCTCATCTTCTTCTCTTCGCGAAGAATTATATTTTGTGCATGCGCATAATTAAGCGAGATTACGCACGAAACGTCGCTGCGCAGTAATCTTTTTTTTTTTCACGCGCAGCAAAGACGAACACGCCTCGCCTTTCAGTGTCTTGTTCGCTTTCCGTACTCGTACGGAGCGAAGCGAAATGTCGGCGTGTGTACCGAGACGCATTATGCCGCGTGTATTTTTATCAACGGAAGTGCGTCGTTGTACGTGCGTGCATTCCTGTTTGCGGCTGCCTGGAAAAGGCGACGCTGGAGAGGAGACGCGCGCGATGCACATTTATTGCCTTCTCCCCTGTTGCGCCGGCGACATCGGTGTTGCGATCCAGAATCCACGATAAATCAATAACGAATAGATCGATAGCATCGCGACTGTCATGATTACGTTATCTCGCAAATGAAATATTTCGCAATAGCGGCGTTGTAGGGGAACGATGCGTCTGTCGGTATGTACGAACGCAACGATTCATTAATACCCCAATGATTGACGTAATTGTACAACGGTTACCATTGCCTATGATTTAAAAGGTTGAAAACGTCGGAAGATATCTTGTATGCTTTTACAAAATACCAAATTGACTCGTAATAATTTCAAAGCTCAGTCGAAGTTAAAAAGAAGATATATATCCGACTGTGATACATCGTAATCTTCAATTTCGTAATGCTCTATTAGTTAAATATCACAACAAAATTACCTTTTTATAAAAAGGTACAAAAAAACGCGTAAACTTGGCGCGAGACACTACCGTGTCTCTTAATTTGCCGCATAATTTTGAAATATAAACGCACATTATGTCGTTTTGCGCAATTGTGTGTTCACCTTGACACATACATGTAAAATAACAGATAACAGATTCTTCTAATTCAGTCAACAAAATTTCTCGATGACTTATCAATCACGATAATTTAATGATCTAATGATTAATCCCGTTACCTTGTATCTTGTAAACCTAATTTATCGCCGTCGTTACCGAGCTGATGTCAACGTCGCTGCTAAGAAAAAAAGAAAAAAAAAAGCAGGAAGTCGGTAACTATGTGCGAGGTTTGATCGATACCCACGCTACCATTATCTCGCGAATTGGACGGATAATGCGAGGAAAGTTTAATACGTGCGTCAGTGAAACATCAGACATTGAGATAAGCAGATAAGGGAAGCACACACGCGTGGAACGCATGTGTGCGCACTCACATACGTAGATTCCTGGAGCAGTGGTCTCGAAGTAATGGTTTCGAATCAACGATAATTCGCAGCATCAAAAACAAACCGATTACCACCAAGCCCCTGATTATTTAAAATGTGCGCTATTATTTAAAATGTATGCAAAAACACTCGAATATTTTAATATTTAAATGCGCGAAATAAATTGATACGGTTGAATATTCACGAATAATGATAATTTTTTCGTATTCATAATGCTAAGCAATTATAGGAAACCGCGCGTATTTGTCGCGAACAAACGTAATAATAAAATAATAAATTCGTGGAAATGTAATTATCGGCGAAAATATATCTTCTGAAATTATTAATATAAAGCGGAGAGAAACTTTTTCAATATTCGATTATTCAACGGTGAATTCTTAACAACTTCGATTTTTCAAAGGACTGTGTCCACTATGTCAAATGTATTGTAAATTTTTTATTTACGATTTGATCTCCCTGTTTGAACAATTTTAGCAATTTTCCGTTCGAGTAGGTCACATGGTAACATTAATTCCGCATTCAGTAAGAGCTGAATTTCCAAGTTCTGTTTGAAGCTCTGTTGCACATCACGCACGTTTTTGCACGCGGTCATGCTCTCGATGATCGATGATGCGCGCTTGAGTCACGTATCGATCTTCCGCAAACGAGCGTCGAACCCATCGCTACTTGTGCGTATACGTGATGCCGGCGATATGTTTTGCGAAGCCACGACTGCTGCCGTGCACGCCGCATAACCGGATCAGAAACCATGCAATCGTATCTACTTTTCTACTTACGGTTTAGTTAGGGTGCTTCTCGCGCACATGCGATATCACGATATATAGCCGCTATACGCGATTACGTGCTCGGTGTTCGTGACACTCAGCGTTCCTTGTAATGCGCACGCCATAAAATTGTACAACAACAATGCCCCTGTCCTTCCTTCACGTGCATTTCAAACGCATTTCCTCTCGCGCGTTAATTTAAAGTTTCGTCGAATCCCGAAACAACGGGATTTTCCTCTGTTCCTCTGTTTAATTGCTTCGACAATTATAATCGGCAAAACAATCTCGAAGATATCTAAATCAAACATCTGCGCAAACATATTGAAGAGTCATTCCCCTGCAAATAAGATATTTTTAAACGCATCACATTTGACATCTTAAGTTCAAAATAACAGAAAGCAATTATTTTTAAATCATAATATGCATATAAGTAGCAATGCCGTTTTGTACATTTTATAGTGCACAATATCGCTTTGTCTGCTAGATCTCTTCTCTAAACAAATTTTCCGATTAGCTAATTATTCTCCCATTTATTATTTTGCGTACGCAAGGTCGTGCCAAATAATTGAAATTACAATTGGTGACTGTTTACGAACTGCGGCAATAATGCTAAGTGCCTTTGAAATATGCCAGCCCATAACAAATCAAAAAGATATATCGTAATGAACACCAGGTCCGAAAGAGTTAAGAGCCTCAACACCATAATGCGTCTTGCGACACGCTCGAGTACAAGTCCGATCGTTTTCTACGGCGTATCGTTAATCTTCACCACCCCCTTCATTGTGTCTCACACATGCCCCCCACTTTATTTCCACTAATCAATTATCCGTGCCGCTCGATCACGCGGCCGCTTTAATCGCTCGCCACGATCTTCGGCGCACTACTGCTTTACGGATTTTAGAAAGTGGACGCTCTGGATTCCGCTGCGCGATTGCTCGCAGATGGCTGGATAATTATGGTTGCGCGACTTCGGTGATACGCGAGTGTGCTGAAAAATTGTACTTACATGAATGCGTGTGGTGGCTCGCAAGAAGCCGTTAATAAGACTGGCATGAGGTTTCCCACGTTCCGAGCTGCGCGAGCGGTTTCCTCAATGCACGAAAAATGGCGACGGAAATTAACTTGCGGCTGATCCACGCAAATGGAATGAATCCTGTAATAAGACAAATTTCTTTTTTATTTACATTTCCTCCTGGAAAATATTTGAACGCATTTTAAGGTTTCCGTCACATCGGTGAACACACATCAAACGTGCAGATAAAAAATTCTGAGAAGCGTATAAATAGTTGACACATATCGATAAATGTTGTATTATCCGGCGAGCATTTTGATGATTGAGACGAATTGTTCATTGGATGAAGTGTATACGAGCAATTTATCAATTAGATTTCATTTGATAACAAGCACAGCGATGCGATACTACAATATGATCTTTGATGCTAACTTACATTAATACTCTGTACAATTCCACACGTAATCATGTTTAATAGAATGATGCATGATTTATATTGTATAAGACGATATAAAATATAATTAGGAAAATCGGCGACACTCTTGCATATATGATCGCAATCGAGCAAGTATTATTCGCTGGGGATTTAGATTTACGATAAGAAGATCGATACACATCTCGCAAATTAATCGTAGGCTCTTTGATTATTCGCCTAGTCTGCTGTGACGCACACGCGATCATACAATTAATTATTGACCTGTTTTAATCCCGTTAGGTCTAATTAGAGAGGATAGAGTCTCATCTCAAAGTTGTTAATTGAGTTGGTTAATGCGATAAAGGAGTTCGTGGTGTTCTCTTTCTGTCTTCCTCGTGCGCCACTCATTGTCTCTCTTCTGCTAATGCTTGGCTTTGTTCCTTCCCACTACAAAGCTTTAAAAATGCGCACGTGCTCTTAAATGGTGATTATTTACA
Source organism: Ooceraea biroi (assembly GCF_003672135.1). Lineage (NCBI taxonomy): Eukaryota > Metazoa > Arthropoda > Insecta > Hymenoptera > Formicidae > Ooceraea > Ooceraea biroi. The sequence goes on from NC_039512.1 coordinate 7,218,562, forward strand.
CCGCTTCAATTGTTGAAATTATTATCATCGACTTTCCGTATCTGCAGTTGATATTGAAGGTATATTTGTATATTCGTACATGTGCCATGCTTAATGTGCATCTCGAAATAAAAATGTTCATTGAAATTCCGAGACCGAGATAGGTTTTACACAAGAACTGTGAATTAAAATCGTGATAAAATTGTACATGATGATGCAAGTTGCAAAAAAGCTTTATTTGTGTCTTTTATTCTAGAAATGTCGGGTTATTTCTCTTATCGGTTAATGTTACCTTTCTCTCCTTTATGACGGATACGGTACACCAATAAAACACTGAGATTTATTTCATCGTTCGTATTGGATTTTCTCATATTTTTACCATTATAATGAGGATCGTTTATTCAATCTTGGGCGTAATTATTATTAAAAAGTTGTGCTTTCGTAATCACGGGATTATTGGTAAAAATATTTCTCTTCTATGCATTGCGCGCGCGGAAATTGCCTTCGTCGAGAGATGAATCTCAATACATTCGATTGATTAAGTCATACTTTTGTCGAGATAAAAAAGTTCGACCAGCGTAGTTTTTCTTTTATCGCGGAGTGACTATCGATATTTAATAAAATGTACTGCAATTACGATATCGCATCGTGCAACGATGGATTCGTTGCAGACTCCATGGAAAAAACCTTCTATTAAATACAATGTTATGTTATCACATTTAGAGGTAATTATCTGCTGAAAATAATAACACACATTGTATAGAATTTTCTTTTCTTGAATAGAATTTAATAATTTGTTATTTTATTTATATGAAACAAAAGTCAAACATGAATTGTATTTTATATAAATTGATTTGATAGTTATTTATAAATAAGAACGCGCTTATTAATATACGCAATTTGTTATATATACATTTGATATTAATATATGCAAAATATAATTATCGTCTTTCAAAGAAATTATATCAGTAAAGTCTATAAAATTATATTATAACAAAGTTACAATGTATCACAACGAATCTCTTTACGCATCTACGCGTTTCTCAATAAGTATTTCTCTTCGGTTGCTTGCTTCAATCTCGTGAAACACTTTCCGCGACCGCGATATACCTCCATTGCAGTTCAATAAATCGAGACGCCGCACCTCGCTGCACCACGTGCACGGACATTAAATCGATACTGGCCAATAATAAATGTCCCTGTACACGGCAGCGCCGAGCCTTCGCGGTTTTCACACACGTATGTACAATGTTAAATTCGGGGCATCGATAATCGAACTCAAAACGGATCTCCGCCGAGATCGTGGCATTGTGCATCTCAGCTTTCGCGATGCAACTTGTCTGTGTGTGTCTGTATGCATGTACGGCATCGCATCATCTCGATATAACTGTGCAGGCAGGCGCATGGAAAATTGTGCTATCCCGTGAGGCTCATTAATTACAATTAATATCGCTGTCGATAATGGCACCGGCACTCCGTATAGTATTGCCATGGCGTGCACACATCGCCGTGAAACGCCTCCGTGTTATGCATGAGGAGGCAGCCTCTGCCATTCTCGCGGTCTTTCCGCGAGAGCGATCGGCCGATCACAATCGATACCGGCGTGCATTGATGTAATCCTTCATTTAGTTAGAGAACGCATTGCGCGTTTGTTGTTCATTGTTACGCGACAAATAATTGTTACGAGACCCTTTGTCTAAAATCTCGCGTTGTAAACAAGAAATATATATACGTTTATTCAAAAAATTAGCAAGTCATGATCATTATTTTAACATATTACTTTAATAAATAATTTAATGAATGGCGGAAGTTTACGATTATCGGTGCATACACGCACGCAGGCTGCATAATCCATACGGAATTTGTATTATATAATTTTCTTATGTACAAACTGTATATAATTATTGAATAATATAATTTCCTGCTGTGATGTAGGTACAAGCATCAACCTTTACGTACGTGCAATATTTAGAATGATAAGTTGACTATGAGTAAAGAACTTTACACTTGGTGAGAATAAATCGTCTAACGATTTTGAGCATCATTTAATATTAAGAGTTTATTCGCCAGTTTGACAGGTGCAAGAATTGATGCCCAAGGGGTACATCCCGACGTAGATTGAGTATTGATCATTATATGCGTCGTGGTTATAAATCGTCGTTACGAATCAATTGGCCGTCAAGCGTGACTATTCGCGGATGCAATTAACCGTCGGCGGAAAGCGATTTCACTCGGTCACTCAGCTGATGAAAGGTGAAAAGGTATCTAGGGCACATTCTTGATATTGTAGACGTATTTAACATCACATTGTTATAGAATACTCTATCCTTGCGAGTCAGACAAGTGAAATTTTCGTAAATCTGTCATATTTCGTAAACTTTGTAATAATATTTAGAGTTTCAATTCGATGAACGATCATTTAATTATTTCTGATCGATTGTGTCTTTTGTACATATGTGCTCTTTTTTATATGTGTTTTATAAATTCGAAGTACAGAATATTTTTATCTTATGTAGCTACATTTTGTCTCATAGATTTGCGATTTTCAAGTCTTCTTGTTCAGGTCTTCAAGATATATTTTTAAAGAATTTAAAAAAGATTTTAAAAAACACACAATTAGAAATTAAAGAAGAGATATTTACGTGCTATTAAACATACAAATCAGTGCAGCGAGATAAGGAGGCAGCTTCGACGTGGATTAAACGAGGCTGATTATGTGCATCTCGGTTGTAAATCGTTATAAATTAATCGGCCGTCAAGGCACCCCTGCGCGTCTATCGGTGGATGGGATTAAGCGCTTCGGAAGTAGGATCGATTTGCCGAGCATCGATCAGAATCCTCGTTCACCTCTCCTGACCTTTAACCAATGCTGAGTCGTTTAGTCTGAAAAGAGTTACTTCTCCTTTTGCGCGATGGATATCGACGTGTATGCAGTTTGCTGAATTTCAGTATACGTGAGAAGCATATCTGTTTCTTTTTTTGTACACGGAGCAGAGAGTAGAAAAGGGGGGGGGGGGATTTGTTACCGTCAAACCTCTTGACCTCTCGTTGATAGAGGATCGCTGTATCCTCGTAATGGTTCCCGATCCTCGCTTGCATGAATTTACGATTAGAAAAATCATGTGCTTCTAATGGATCGATAGCCTTGATCGATCAAATGTTGAAGCGCATACTTTTCGTAATTACCACGCTGCGCACGGTATAACTGTACTAATGATGGGCCGGGGTGGGCTGATAATTAATAACCGCGATTAATCTGACACTAGTATCTTATATCAAATCTCGTTGAATCAATGTTACGTGTTCGACTGTCGTTTCGACTGTTCAATTGGATAAATACTATCGAGTGACATTGTACAATTGCCTGAACAGCCTGAAACTGGAGACATGTGACAAGCTTACAATAATTTTATGGCATTTATGCAACTCGAGTACGAAATAAGGTTTTTAGCAAATATATGTAATAATGTTATTTAACTTTAGACATAATTACATAAACATGAAACATTTCATGTTAAGTGTAGGTAAATAAAACGTATCGTTGTTTACTGTACACGTAAATATTCTGGCTAGGTTCTAAAAAGACTAATTCTTCATGAAAATATAAATTTAAAGAAAATGTTAATTTTCTGTGCAGGCAAATCCATGTCAACATCCCATCATAATTTTGAGAGATGTTCCGGCGTCAGACATGGAATCCTTGCTGCGATTTATGTATCACGGTGAAGTGCACGTGAGTCAGGATCAATTGGGAGCATTTCTGAAAACGGCACAGTTGCTTCACGTGCGAGGACTGGCCGACGTCAACTGTGGTGTTAACGCAAAAATTCCGCTTCCGTCGTCCTCAGCCGGCAACAACGATAGCGCACCTGTAAGTTGTCCCCCCGGTAGTTTAATATGGAAGTTGGAAAATTAATTATACGAATTATACGGCTGGTTTCGAACTTTTAATTAATTTAGCTTTAATTAAAACGAATTTTAATTAATGTGCTTTTAACACTACGTCGTCGCCGCTACCGCGACAGGCGGAATCCCGGCTAGGATTCCCCGCTTCGTCCTTTAGCTTTTAATTTCGCGACTCATAATAGACGTTAGACAAATATTACGCGCGAAACTTTTAATAATGAATATTCGGAGTTTGGCTGATTACTTACATAATGAGATTATACGATATTAAATATTAGTATTATAGTTCTGGACTATACGAAAGATTGATCGAAATATCAGATTATTATTTCATTATTATTCACGTTATTATTATTCGAATTTTATTTAATGTTTTTCATTAGGCGACGCCACGTAACACTTGGCAAGACAATGGAAGGGAAGATGCTGGTGCTCAATCACCACCGGAGAAGCGATCAAGAAGTTACAGTCCTGCACTAAGCAATCATGTAGAACCGTCTTCGAAATCTGATCTTCAAGAATCTTTGTTAGGTCAAGCTCTCGAAGGCGGTCCTACGATACATACGGTGTCTCTGAATAATGTACAGGTGAGCAAAAGTATATTTCGTCAGATTAAAGATATACATATATATGTGTGTGTTCATAAGTAGTTTATTATTTATAATTATGTAAATGCATTTTATTCGGGACATTGATGATGAAGCTAACCGTTTTCGGGACAAATACTTGAGACTGTATTTACGGCTTCTAACACGAGTTGACGTGCTTTCCGCACAATTGGTAATTTAGAAAAGGCACCATTAACCTTATAAGCTATATAAACAGACAAGCGACAGACATAATGGACATAGACGGACAAAGAGAAAGAGAAAGACAAATAGAGAGATAGAAGTGTGAGTGCGACGATTAGTAAGCGAGCGAGCGAATATACTCTGATTTTCCGACGCGTATATTTGTTTAATTATATCAGTTATATATTAAAAATGTAGTGTTTCTTGCCGGTACGTCCTAGCCAGTGGACCATTATATTAGAAAAAAGAAATCACTCTAGCTACAATTACATATATAAATGTGGGATTATTTCATTTATTTCCAGGCGCAATCGACTTGCGATTCCTCACTGTCGGAAGATGAGGATATTTCGAATAACGAAAGCATTTTGCATTCTGTGAAGGCTGAACCAAATGACATGATGAACGATATGGAACATCGTAATACCTTCCCCGCAGCATTATTGAGCCTTCAAGGTAATATGCAAGGTAACTATTCGATTTTTGAAATTTTTATATCAAAGTTTGCAGTCCGATTTTATATTTATCAAACTATATTTTTTATGTTATTACTTTATTTAACTTTGCCATGAGTGCTTTGAAATGAGAAAAAAAACAGAATATTAATTTATCTGAAAATATGTCATATTTCGATGTTTATTTATAGCAGTCAATTTGTTATTTCTAAGACAGAGTTGAATGTATGATGCAACAAAGAAATTCCAATTTTACGAGAGAATGCAAATTACTTCTTTAATTAATGGTACATTTAATTACTAATTACATTTGTAATTAATAATTAATTTCTCGTCCAGTTACTAATTACTTTTGTAATTACCAATTAGCCCGACTTAATTACTAATTACAACTTCAATTAAAATTAATTAATGAATAATTACAATTATTTCCATTTGTTTATATAATTTCATTGTATTCTTTAACTTGTGTTAGTATATGAATCTCATTAAATGTAACATACTAACATGTTATTAATCTAATTTGAGCTTGTTTACCTGTATTGCAGTTAATTGAGCGATATGGATCTTGTTGATCTATATTTTCATCGTGAAGTAGTTGACTTTATTGATGAACCGCAAATTATTAAATAAATAATAAGGAATTACATCGATTTTTAATAAGTCGTTCCTTTGGTCCTCCAACTCAGAAACACAACTGACCATCTTCAAAAAAAGCACTAACGGCTAGCATTCCCGAACGACACAACTGCTATCTGGCAGATTTTTTTGCACTCACATCTAAGACGTTCCTCCATGTGAAAATATACAACAAATAGAGTACCTCAGCATTACTAACACAAAATCGGGAATTTTTGAGTTGTGACGTTCTTCCACCAAAGGAGCGAAGTATATAGCAATATTGTAACAATAAACGTTATACTCTTAAGTTTTAAAGACAAACATATAAACATTGCACATTTTTTTATTTAACAAAATACATTTTTTGAGTAAATGATATATTTTTGTGAATGTTAATATTGAACTAATAGTTGCCACGATCATGAATTACAGGAATACTCTCAGGGGCAGGTCCATCTGGTATTCATTCAAACCCGACTGACTCAAGTTATGGTAAGTGTGCTAAATCAACAATCTGATTTCACCCTTTTAAACGTTCTCGAAGCCTAGACTCGTATCCTTCCGTCGTTTCCTAAGACTCTGGTCTCTCGTTGTTGCGTTGAATGCATGGAACTCTCGTACCTCTCACAACCCTGCATTTCCTGTCAGCTACCCCTCTTATCACACGGTGAGCAGCAGTATAATATGGAGTCGTACCTCGACGGCTCTTCGATGGCTTTCTTTATTGCAGCGTATCTTAATTGTTAGAGACGCAAAAACCATTTTTGCAGCTACGCAAGTAATTTGAAAACGAATTTTACATCGGGCCTTCGTTTTTGTCTTCGAGTTTACGTTTGCGACGTAAGGCTCATTTTCGCGTGGCTTGCATCGGGAAATTCTGCAAATATGAAATTGGCTCGCGTCATTATTTATACCGCATCAACAAAGTCCTCAGGATCGCCATACCAATCCGCTATATATAATAACTAAAGCCCCAATTATTCGCTTATTGATGTAGCGGTCTCACTCGGTCGGTGTGATTCGACAGTTCGAATAAAAGTCAAAAACAAAAACTGCGATTTAGGAAGATGATGACGAAGAAGAGACGAACAGTAGGATGCACAGGAGCGCCAGGATTGTCGTGCCTAATTAGCACGATACGAAGAGTCAAGGTTGAATCTAGATTTAGAAAGAGACTTGTTGGGGGAGGGACCGAATGAAAGTTGTCGAGGGCGAGTTACCTTTAAGGCTTGGACGCTCACTTTCAGAAAAGAGAAAGTTGAAAAAAGGGCATAACGATGAGCTGCGAGAGGCAAAAAAAATTGAATAGTTTAAGGGATCGTACCGAGGTTGGCTGAGGACTGACATTGGCTGGTGGTTCCAGGGCGGTGGCAGCCCTCTGGAGGAGACGGTTCAAGCTCGAGTTCCGCTTGGCTGCCGGGTACGTCCTCCACGAGGAACGAGCACACCGGATCTGGAACCTACCAGAGCGGCGGGGGTCACAACTCGAAAGGGCAGGATCTCTCGGCCCTGCTCCAGCATCACCATCATCATCAGCATCCTCACCATGCCACCAGCCAACAGTTGTCGCAGCAACACACCCTCAATGCTCTCAACTCTCTCAACAGCCTGAACACTGAACAACTCACGATGATGCATCAGAAACTACAGAACAACCTTCAAAATCTTCAGCAGGGCGGCGCAACCAAAGGCGATCAGCTGAATCTGATGCTGTCCTGCGCGAAGGACAAGATCGAGAGCATGGCGATGCTCCATCAGCAAACTCAGAGACGATTTCATCAGCAGTTGGATAACGCGAATCACGGCGGTAAACCTAAGTGCCCCGAGTGCGGCAAGATATACTCGAACAATTCGAATCTGAAGCAACACATTGTCAACGTTCATACCGTGCAGACCGAGTACATATCGTGCTACGTGTGCAACAAATTATTCAAGACCAAGCAATATCTGCAGATCCATCTACTCTCCATGCATGGCATCAGAAAGCGAAAGAGTTATCCCCTGTATCAGATGCAGACGCACGTACAGGCGCAGCAGCAATCGTTGCAGACTACTCCTCAAGTTTCTGCGGGCCAGCAGCCCGAACAACAATTTTCTCCGACGGACAGGTGGCCTGAAGATAAACAGTGATTTGAAAACCAGAATAAAGATTTTGCTCGCGACTGAAGTACACGCGTCTACATGCGTGAAGATCATTACAGATATTTTTTGATAAAACGGGTTGTATATTTGCCGATGCGTATAACTCTACGGATAATTCGTGATGGAAGGACACTGGTAGCAACAACTGGGTGATTTTTGTGCAGCTGATGATTTTATAGTGATGATTTTGTTGTTATCGCGATATGGAAGAATGAAATGTGAGAAACGCGCTATGTGCATCATTGTTCGCCGGAGATGATGAGTGCTCGTATCTTTTAGCGAAAGCGGAAGTATGAGTTAGCGCTGACGATACGAGGATCGCAGGTGTTAATATATATGTGTATATATGTATATGTAGGCTCTCCTCTGCAATGCGCTGGAGGAAGGTGCGTAGATGCAATGTAAACTATAGTATTTGCTAGTTTGATAATAGCGTCGAGCGAAGGTGCGTGCAATTGTACAGTTTAACGTTTGTACGGAATTAACTATTCTGAACTTTAGTTCCGAGCCGAGATCTCATAGCTTGCTTGGTTAAAACTCAAACTCTGACGAGGAGCTTTCGCTCCGAAAATAAATTTTACCGTTATATCAGTTTTTATTACGATATTTTCATAGAAAGGAATCTCTGTCTCTCTTATATTTAACTGATCAAAGATATAAAGAATTATTTTTTGGTAATTTTATTAATTTTCTTTATAATTTTGTTATATATTCAGAAAAATCTTTAAATTAGTTATCGATTTGCTATTAATATAATTTACATAAAAGCAATATATAAGCAATTTTAAACTTTTGCTACTTTTTTACGAATTTGATTCATTATATAAATATGTTAAAATATTGTGTCGCTTTATATTTTATAATGTAATATCTTCAATAGCACAACTTCCTTAATATTACATGAGTTAATTAAATCATGTTTAAATGGAAAAGTGCTAAATCCATATTTATACGTTCGTTACATATATAATATGTATCCTGAAACATTAGTGCTATTAACGTAAAATTTTGAATAATTCAATATACATTTCACCTCCCTCTCAGCGCATTATATATAAAATGGTTAAATTTGACCCTGACTATGCGTGGAAAAGACCGCGCCTAAGCGATCGAAGCTCATTCGCAGATATTCGTTTTTTTATTAGAGCTCGGTTAAGGGTGCGGAGGTGTCGATAGGTAAGGTGAAGGCGAAAGAGGGTTCTGGTACGAGAATTGGTCGACCTATTTTCGTCCTGTACCGCAGTGCGCAGTTCACCCTTCGCGGCGACGATAAGCAGACCTCCTCGATTGGTCGAGAGAGAAGGAACAGGGGAAACTGAGAGAAAGAGAGAGAGAGGCGAAGTTAGAAAAAGCTCCACGACAGAGCTTCCTCGTGAAATTCTTCGCGGTATAAATAGTGCGATAAGTAAAGTGGTATGACCGGCCCGTTTCTTAAAAGGTAGGCCCGCGTTGTGAAGCCACCCTCTCACGATGTATTCATCCTTTGTGGAATTGGCAGCCTTTATGGAAGAGCCGGGTGGAATGAAGGATTACGTGGAAATGGGTGGTAAAGCCGGAGATACGGACTCCCACCTTGAAGAGAGCTATCGTGATTAATTTCGTCTTCCGCGCGTCTTTTCTGTGTGGAAGGGCTTTTGAGCTTTTATATATGAAACATACATCAATGAGCTCGATCGAGCAGTTTAGACGGAAATTTTCAAGAACAGTTCAATCGTAACATAAAAACATTCATATAATTTGACTACGTATTTTTTTCTCAATTCTTGAGAAATATGAGATTTCCATTTAGATAATTTGAAATAGAACCTTGCAAAATTATTTTACATAGTTATCAGAAATGAAGCTACGATACTTGTTGCAATCTCGTGGTAGCAATATATCACGGCCGGCATGACTGATGTACGCAACGTGACGATCCTATAATTAATCACGAGATTTCTCTCGTTTATCATTGATGATGTCAATTTAATTTCATAGACAAAAAATGGAAATGCACAATCGGACGATTCGTGCGTAGGCAATTTCTGTTTCCATCTCTTGTCGAAACACACCTTGGTTGGCAACACTTTGGTGGGAAATCCCGAATAAATCGATGCAGCATCACTTCGTCTCTCGAATGATGTATATCGGGAACATGAACATGTACGTGTGTCACGCACGCTATCGTCCGGAATATTACGAGGGAGAAAGAGATAGGGTTCGTCGTATTGATCTCGAGGATTCAACAAACAGCACCTAGTACCTCCCGCTCATTCCTCTAACTCTATCTTCCTCCTCCGCCTGGTGCCAATCCCACCCCTCACCCTCTCGGTACCCTCTTTCTGTCTTTCTCTCCCTGTCTCTCGTCGTGTTCCATACCATTCGATTCGCCCTCGCGTATATAGGGTTTGATGAGGGCAAGCAACCCTGCTCGGATGATAATCGCAATTTCATTGTTGGGCTTTCGATCGCCATCGGTCTCCTCCCGACAATACTTCGCGTAAGGACCCGTCTCCTTCCGCACTTTCGCTGCGATAGGAAATGAGACTGGTGAATCGTATCGCAGAACGAATATCTGAAGAAACAAATTGCAGCCGCTTACTTTACTGTGATTTTGAACGTGACAAATACGGTGGAATAGAATAAAAAATAGTAATTAAATGATGTCTAATAGTAAATATCTTTTAAATTATTTTTATTAAGAAATCAAAAAATTAAAAGATGCATATTTTTTATTAGGACAAGTAAGAGCAATCATATTATACCTCGCTTCTCACATACATTATAGAAAATATTCTTAGAATGTATCGAGTTATCGATGTATTCTTCGTAATGCAATGCAAAATCTAAGACAATTCTGTCAAACAGTATTAAATCAATAATTCTAAATTCACATTGTGCAGTCGCCGAATAACAAGAATGAGATCTCCTAAAAGACACCAGTGGCGGAAACTAGCATGGGGAGAGAGGGAATTAATTTAGTCGTTTGCGAAAAATATGCGTCCCGAAGAAATATTAATTTAAATAACAAAGCCATTTCGACCGAGCATCGATCCGGGGGCGCTTGTTAACGGCGCGAGCGGCTGTCTCGGGTTAGCAGATTGCCGATTTCCGCGTAGACCGAAGCAAGCGACCGAACGAACGCGAACGGGAGGAAGTTCTCCGGGACACGCGATGGTCGGGCCTATGACCACCGACCACGCAATGCCACGCTGCCAACTTGTGTTGCGAACCCCTGACAAAACAAACCCCGTCGGCTTATCCAATTCTGCGGTGTTTCCACGAATTTCTTCCATCTCTTGCCTCGTGCCAACTCCCGTCGCTCGCAACCCCCGTAAATGGAGGCAGGGCTTCGCATTTGTTCCCGGCAACCCCCGGCTTACCTCCATCCTCCCCCTTCCTTTCCCACCACCCGTCCGCTCACGTTCTTCTTACTTCAAGCGCCCTTCCTCCCCCCGTTCCGTCATGTTCTCCTTCGGCGTAAAGCTCCATCGTCTACAAGTGCGGCCTCGTCTAAAAGCACTCACCGATGATACTCTACCGTCTGGGTGCGGCCGGGGATCCGCTTCCGTTTCGGGACCGCGCGGTAACCCAGTGACATGAGGCTCGATGCGGGAGAAAGCGATAGACAGGATCAGTCTCACGGGGTTGCGCCGTTACCCGCATGATTCTTGCGGCTGTGATTGATGATTGCCGTTTACGGGTACTTCTGGGTACTTTGGAAGTGATGCGGTAGTTCCCGAAGCTTCGAGATGAGACTTCGCGAAGGTTTTGGTTGAATGGTACTTTGGTAGGAGTAGTTTCGCTCTTCTTAACCCTTATGCTTGCTTTTCCGGTAACTTTCTACTTGATAAATCGCAAGTACCGAAACTTGTTAGTAGGCATGCAATTTGTCAATGTGTCAATTGAGGAAAACGTCGTAAAATCGTAAAAAATATTGATAATGTACGTAATTCTTTTTTTAGAGTTGCATGAGAATTAAAAATTTCGGTTTGGTAAGCGAATACGGTTTAATGCTCATCGAATGATGGATAACAGCAACAAATGTGCCTCGGGTGCACAAATATTACACGCGTTATTTTGGCGAAAAAACCTTGCTGGGGAATTACCCGGAGGCTACAACGTTCTTCCAGTATTGTGGCTTTCGATCAAATTGCAATCTTTCCGACCCAATGGCTCGTGGCGGAAACTACCGTTACTCGCAAAACTACAATCTAACGTGCGAAAAATCCGTTTTAAATCCACCGCAGAATCTAACTAAAATCCAGTAAAAAATAAGATTGTGAATTTCGAGATTACGATATTCTACATTTAGATTTCTTGATTCATTTTTATTTCGATTTATCACTTTTGACTTTCTGTGTCTACTTGTTCGCAAATAATATCTTGTGTTTTAATGATTTTGGAAAAACCTTGCAAAAATTTGGTCAGAAACGTGATAGAACTCCGTTTAGCTTCTAATCTAAAAGTCCGTTTTCAACGTGGCTGTGACATTCGGGGTACAATTACGCCTATCATTCCTCTCGCCGAAATTACGTGTCAGCGTGACTTATGTCTTTTTTGCGTTGGTCCTTATCTCAATCTCTCGTGCTGGATTCCAGCAGCCTACTACGGATCCGTGTTCTTCGGATCTGCTGCAAGGTCGACTTTCGATCGCGCACTCTCGGCAGATTAGAGTCATCTATCACCCGGATCCGATCCGGATAACTTCGTTTCGACCGGGCTTGGTCAGATCTTATCAGTCTTGGCGAGCTCCCTCGACAAAGGGCGCCATGGCTTTACCAGCGTTTGACCACCGCTGGTACGACGTCCTGCGCAATATCCCTCGATACGTATGACATGAAAGGGAGAAGGATCGCACGTGAATCTCGGTGTGACAGAGACAAACACACAGTTATTGCTTCAGCGCGCATACACCGTTGCTCACCGGCGATCTTGGTCTGCGTTGTTGGCATCGTGTGCGTATACATGTGCGGAAGGTTCGCGTAGCACATGGACTGAGGGCCGTAGAAGGGAAGATTTTCCTCTACGTGTGCTGCTTTCTTAATCTTTGTTGACTACCCGTATCCCGCAGATGTCCGGCCGAATCTAGATTTTGTTAGAGTATTTTCGTGCGAGAAAAAGGGGAGAAAAGAAAGAATGACAATTATCTGAAGTTCAGCGTTAAATGGAAAATCGAAATCGATATCCGGAACATGGCATTCTTAAATTATTATGCTATGTTACATAGTAGATAGACAAAAATATTTCTGTTTATGTATTATATGTATATCTCTTATTTCTTGCATTATATTAATAATTTATTACTTATTTTTTCAATTATCATTGGCCATTATTATACAATTATTAAATTATATTCTTTGGCGTTGAAAAGATTTCGAGGACGAATATTCAAAGAAACAGGAAAACTTCTCACGATGAACTCGTTATAATTTCTAGTCTAGTCGAACTCTTGAAACATTATAGTTGGAAAACAAAGATCAGTGGTGGAAAGAAGAGGACCGGAAATAGGACGAGATTGGATGTAGTGGCCCACTTTGGGAGTGGCGATGCCATCAGATATATTCCGGGACGTTAGGGATGGCAGATAGGATTTACGTAGGTGGTCTTACGCATGGCCTGTAGGAGGCGGAGAACGCTGGAGGACATCGCGGGAAGGATAAAAATGAGGTTCTTGCGCGATAAGCAGAGCAACGAGACGAATGCACGGTGTCACGTCGAACTGTTTGTATCTCTCCTCTTTCCCCGCCGCCCACCCTGTAGTTGCGCTTCTCCTATCTGTCTGCCCTTCGGTATCCTTCCGTCACCCGACCTTATCCCGTCGCCCATTTCGTCTCTTGCCGCCGTAATGTCCTGTGTTCCCCCTTTCTTCGCTTTCCCGAGATCCACATGCTGTCACTCCGTGCAGGGAGGAAGAGAAGGGTGGGTGGTTTACTGTATATTATTGCGTTCTCCGGACAAATAGCAATTGCAATTCTTTTTCGCATTAGTCATTGCGACACCGTTGGACAAATAGATCGATTTTTTAATATGAAATATGGTGTTTTCGTTTCATTTGAGTGCATTATGTGTTTAAAATATTTGCGAAGCACGAATAAAGCACTGTCAGATGCACAATTCCAGTGATATAGATTAAAATTGTCATGACAGTTATTATAAATACAATTGTTATTATTATCACGAAAAATACTTGACTTTTATTGGTCCAGCATGAAATTTCAGAAAATATTGTGGTAGCTTTATGTGTCGATGCAGAAAAAACGGTAGAGAGAAACATGACGCGCATTCGATTTTATAGTCCCATTGCGCGCCCGAAATCGTCGTCACGGATACTCAGCTTTAGTCTCCCTATCCTATCGATCCCCATCGATATGAACGAAAAACGAGGACGCATTTTACGGACGCTGCAACAGCGCAGCAAACGTGGCGCGACCGGCCAGAAAAAAATTACCTACGAAATTCACTTAACGCAATAAAAACGACGAACATCAAAGGTGAAATCTCATCAACGAGAAAAAGCCCGCATGTGCTTTTACTTGAAAAAAGCACATGCTCTTAAACAAATTAATAATATTTATAAATGAATATTATAAATGAATATTTGCGTCAAAAAAACGCGCTTATAACAATAATTAAAGAATACAAATTGCATTATGACTAGCATGCATATATTTTCCAAACCTTCGCGTGCGCGTTATTCAGAATTTGAATAATGTCACAAATGGCGTTATATAAAATAATATAATAAAATATAATTATAAAATATAATTAACAAAATATCTCATAAAAATATATTGCACGCTTATTTGTTTTTCTATTATTCATTGTCTGCTTTACTGATTCGAGGTCGCGAAATATGTTTATAGCAGTTATAATGTTTCTCGATTTGTTCACAATCCGCGGATGTTCTTCCCATTGGAGATACAAAAGTTGCAGCCAATTGTGCTGACTGAAACAGCACTCTGTTCGCGATATCCGTCAACTTGCATCGGGAAAACAAAAAAGAAAAGGAAAAAAAGAATAAATCCCACGAAGGACGAACTCTGCAGCTAGGAACTTGTCCATTTTCTGATGCCGACGGCGTTCTCGCTGCCGGGATTCAATCAAACTTGCAAAGCTTTCGAGCACTCGGTCGAGCTCTCGTTCGCGGATTACTCACGAGTAAACAGCGACTGCACGGCCTCTATCGCGACGCCCGGGTGTCGATAAGAAGACGTCGAGGAAAACGCGGACATCCGCCTGGTGATTGCTACTCTCTCTTTCTCTCAGAGAGTTTGCGAAGGGAAAATTAGCGGACGGGTGGTGGGTGAGATATGAATCGCGGGATGAGTGGAAAATCAATGTGGTTATAGAAGAAAGCGAGCGAGGTAGACGGGAACCGAGAACAAGGATCCTTTATGTCGGGTCACGTCTTTAATATACCTCACATGGACGACGGTTTAATCAATCTTCACGGGGAAGCGCCGCACGGATGCTGCATCCATAAGAAATGTGCGCCGTTTCACGCACCACAACCGTTTGTGAAACTTTGAAGAAAATGCGGTGACGTGTCCAGTTACATTGTCGCTTTGACACTGACGTTCTTTGAAATTGGAAGGATTTTCAAAATTTCTTGAAAGGCTCCTTACTTTCAGGATTATTTACGGCTTACTTTATTCTCAGGACGTTTATGTGTTTATGGTTCAGTGCTGCATCCGACAAGTTTTATTGCAGATTTTGCATCTAGCTTCCGTGTTTTTCTATTTAGTATTATTTGAATTTATTCTATGATTTTATAGCTTAATCAATAGTGCACATGTCTGTAGTACATGTCTGAATTTTTTTGACATGTCCGTATCTTTTTAACAAAATTCAAACGCAAATTCTTAATATAAAGTTTTGCGTTTAAATTTTACTAAAAAAGTTACAAACTTTCTGCCGTTGACATAATACATCAAACCTTTCTCTCACTAAATCTTTAACGTAATATTTTCTATTTTCTTCTTTTCTTTCATTTTATTTTTTTGTTCAGCTTTCTTACCTGAAACTGTAGTACATTTTTCAAGTTACCGTTGCAGTTGTAGGATGACTATAAGGAAAAAAACTTCGAAATGTCTTTTAATAGCTTCTTGCAAATTTATGAGACAAGTAAATGGTAGTTTTTTTTAGTGTCAGTATCTGTACAACGGAAATCATTTAACATGCCTTCTGAGAACATTTTGAAACGTTTACTGAAAGAAACTTTCGGAGCGAGAATAGTGTCTTTCAAAAGTCGTTTTCAAAACGATGCTATAGGCACATTTCTATAAACGGAAAATTAACATTTTTAGAGTATTGACAGTTGAATCGCTTAGATTAAAAAAATTGTTGCAACAAAATTAAAAATAAATTTAAAGTTTGATTTTAACATTATATTAATTCTATAAATAATCTTAATTTACTTGTTATCAGCTTTTTCTAAAATTGTTTTAAAAAATTTTATTGGTTTGAACCTAAGTACGAAATAGATATATTCATTTATTTTATTTTTTCATAAATATGGAACGCACACATGCGAACACAGGAATAATGAAGATTAAGCACAAATCCAAATATATTTCTTAGAAGCATTGGACACAAGTAACATGCTACTTTATATTCTAGTTTCGCTTCAGTCATTGATTTGTCTTAAATCTTGCCTTATTTGGCAATGCAATATTTGATGGTACTTTTCAAATGCCTAGTGATATATATAACATAATATATATAACATGTTGTGTCTAGAAGTTTCTAGTAATATTCTATTCAAAACTAAATATAAATTTAAATATAAGTAGCATTTCAATCGAATCATCCACCGAAGAAAGCGTTATATCTAAAAATTCAAAATTGTCAATCGTTGAAGGATCATCAATGATACCAGTAAACGACGCATCCGTCAGTCAGGGGAAGGCAGTTTAGGAGAAAGCGAGATATAACCCGCACGAAAGAGTGAGAAGAGCGAAAGAAAGAGAGGGTTAGGAAACCGGGGACGCGAAGAGAAGCGAAATGAGAGACAGAGCAGACGGAGGCAGAGAGGGTATATAGGGGGTACGAGAGAGGGAGTGACAGAGAAAAACACAGAGGCCGCGCTTCCCCCGAGGGTCCTGGGATCGATCCCTGTGCAATTTCCCGCACATGTCCGCATTGATCTGCCCTCACTTGCCCCCGGCATCCACCTCTCGCCACCACTCAACCACCACCATCGTCGTCGCCACCGCCACCACCGCCGCCATCGCCGCCGCCAACCACCCTAAGCTTCTTCGGTGGTACCTCCGATCGCCCAAACGCCTACCCCTATCCCCCGTTTCTCCTTCACCGCTCCCTTCGCGGACCAAAGTCATTTCAACTACGTCAATTCACCCTCTACTTTTTTTCCTAACATGCCCGAGTCTCACGCACTCGCCGCTTAACGCACGCATGTCACGCGCGTTACAGATATCATTTCTTTCGGCAATCGCCGATATGATTCGAGTTTTTTTTTACGAGTTCGACCGGAACCCAAGCTATCGTTATATGTCTAAGGACAATTTTATAAATTATTATGCATATAATTTACATATTATACAAATGATATTCTTTTATTGATGTTTCTTTTTACGAAGTTTTCTCTTAACATTTTTCAATATTGATAGTTATTTTGCAGACTTTTGTATTTTGTTGTATTCTTTGTCTCGATATCCAGTTTTCTTCTTCTGAGATTTTTATTCTATGCATTTCTATGCGATTTCAAATATATTCGCAGTTTTTTCCTTCGAAGCTTTTACGAGGTTCTATTGTCCCATGCGGTTCTGGTCGGCAATCTCCTAAGGCGAAATTCACTCCGAATACGTAAATCCACCCTTTATTTTCTTCTAACGTGCCTGGAACGCGCGCACTCACGTCTTACACACGCGCGTCACGCACAGCGATATCCATCCCCTTCAACGTCTTCCAATACTTTTTCTTACCCTTCCTTCGTACCTTCTATCCGTACAATTCCGTATCACGTGTTCGTTCCAATCTCTTATTGTCTTATATATATCTTTCTTTTTATATATATCTCTAAACATGTGTGCCGCTAGATAACAATCTTGCTACTTACATTCCATAAATATATTTTGTATAGCATAAATAGATTCCATTATCTTTAAAGTACGAATTTTAAATTTAAAATGTTATCTAAAATAGTTACCAATATATCTCGAAATGCAAACTTGGCAATAATAAAAATTTTTTCATTATTTTCTTTTAATTGAAATTGTTTGGCTTAAATCGTTATTAGATACGTTTATCTCGAATTACACATAACACATCTATCTCGAAATGCAAAATCATTTTTCGTTTTCAATAGGAATGCAAATTTGACAATAAAAATTTTTTCATTCTCTTTTAATTGAAATTGTTGGCTTCGTTATTAGATACGTTTATCTCGAATTGCACACAAAATTCCGAAAAAATCAAACCCTTTTTTTATTCTTTACAAGAGAAGCAAGTTTTTATTTCGGTTATCTTTATGCCGATCTTATCCATGTTTCTCTCGGTTTATGTCTATATAGTTCTGTATTCTCTGTGTTATTGCCGCCATTGTCAAGCAATCTCAGTTTCATCCAGGCAGCTCCGGCTATCCAGTTGCTTCATACCAACCCTCCTTTTAGCAAATCCGGCACGAAAGTCGTTTCAACTACGCGAAATCGTCTTTTTCCTTCCCACTTAAATGTCTTGTGTATAATACATGTGCGTGTCACGCACGACGCTCGATACATCGCATCCCAATAGTTGGGGAAAAACTTTCGATGGAAGACATGGTTTTTCAATTGTAGGAAAGCAACTCATCCTATTCAGTCTGCCTTATAAAGTACTCTAAAGAAAAACTTTTAAAGAGGATATCCCCAAATTTTTTTGCATTATCTTTGGAACCTTTGGAAGGCATCTGTTGTGTAAAAAATTATTTTGTATATTATCGGAAAAATTTAAAGAAAAATTAAAGAGATTTAAATGTCTTAATTAATATTAATTTAAATGTCTTAATTATAAAAGTGCAGCTCAAATGTGTGACACGATATAACATACTGTACTCTTTATATTCTCGGTATAGAACAAGAGAAAACGCGAAAGAGCGGAACTTGAATAAAAGTACCCTCATCGGTATTGCGCGATATATTTTTTTGCTTTTTTCACCCCCGGAGTAAAAGTAAAAAATTTTGATCGCATTGAGGGAAAGGGCAAAGCTAGCAGGCAACCATGTCGGCTATCTAAATTAAACTTTTTCACCCCCTCGGATTTCTCTCCTTTGCTCTCTCTCTCTCTCTCTCTCCTATTTAACGGCTATCATATATCAAACCGCCTGTCATAAGCCGCGCTGAACGCTGATGTAACCAATCGTTAACAACGCTGATGCCATAAGCCAGGTGTGACCATAGTCCTATAGCGAGCAATAAAGCATTAAACTGGCTTGGCGGACATTATGGACCATAAAGCAAATTTTATGAGATTTTTCGAAAAACTGATGATGAATATTTGATTCGTCTTACTCCACATTATTCATAAGAAGCTCATCAGATTAACAATGCGCGCAAAGGTTTAAACAAGATTTATTATAAGATCCAAACTCTTCCAGTGATTAGTTTTTGCGGGATACTGTGGAAAACTGCTGATGGTTATTTCGCACTCTGTTGCCGTAACATCGAATCAGATTTCGGTGTAGCACATTGGTGCTCGTTTCTCATTTCAGTAATACTTACAGGAATAGGAATTGCACTGCCACCTATTGATCCCCATCTGTCTCTCTCTATCTTTCTCTTTCCTCGACGAGATCGACGTTTTCGAGTTGCTCGCCCCTGCGGTAATGCGAAGCAGACGCGGAAGGACTTTCCCGGAAACCCGAAGACATCGATCTTCAGGCTCCCTTCGGCCAATCAGCGTGCTGACTGCTCCTCGAGGAGCAGGTCCTCGTTAATGCAGCGCAATTCGTCGGAGCGACGCCACTAATGGACTGGCGCAATCATCCTGGCTTGCTACCGAATCTCCTTCTCTGTCGACAACATTGGCGTCCCCTCCATCGTCCGCACATCTTCGTCCTCCTTGAAGTTCTTTGCGAAAACCTCGATGATCACTGTATCATCTTCTCGTATTTCATCTTCTCTCTCGGAGGAGTTTCCTAGTGGACTGTCTTTAGCCATCTTCAACCGTCTTCCCATATCCGGGATAGGGTGTTTAGTCGCGGGGCGATAAGGGTTTCACGATCCGTTCTCTAATTGCTCGAGTATCGAATTTTAATGATAAGAATAATTGGACGAATATCAGAATTGCTATTGTTGAAAAATATTTACGATTTTAATTATGTTTTCTATAATTTTTTCAATACCAGATCAAAATTATTTTGGAAAGATATAATTTGCTCTTCGTATATATTGGGAATATTCCGTAATAAAGATGATTAAATCTTAATATAGTTATGATAAATTAAATTTTTATATTATGAGAGACAGAGAGATCGAGTGTTTTTCTAATATTACACTATAACGGAAATAGTGAAACCTAGTTTTGTCTCTCCGTAATATCTTACTCCATATCCTTAATTCGGTATATTGAGAGACATTTAGAAACCCAACATTTATATACATTTTATATATCTTTCCTCTAACAAAATTAAAATATCTTTCACTTTACTCGTTTTAAAAAATAGGTTAAGTGGAAAAGGAAATTTTTATCTCTTCAGCTGCTCCGTGAAACTTTTTACATTTTCTCTGGAGGTAATTTCGTTTTCGAAAGAATTTCTCGAAAGAAATCGCGTCCCTTCGTTTATCTTCTTTAAATCTCTTAGCATCTTTTCTTATTTCCATGGTCCTTCATCATTCCACTTATCCCCTTTGGTTACCTTTCTCACTTCTCCGTTCCTCGCTTCCCCTATCTAACCCTCCGTATTTTGTCTTTCCGTCCATCGTTTTTTTCCGCACCCCACATCTCACATGTTTCTATCATTTTCTTCCGTCTGATCTGCTCAGAGGTTGGTTGTAATCAGCTGGACACGTATACCTTTCGTCCTGATTGATCGAACTTGAACTTTTAAGATTCTTTGACCAATCACTGTTTTACTTGAACATGTTTCATGAAAGAAATGGTTATGCGACATTTGTGAATGTCTCAAATCTAATGAGATGCAATTTTGGTCATTAAGAATGTAGCAAACAAGTAAATTGATTATTTTAAGAATATTTGCTTAAATAAGCTTAAGGTATGGATTTATGAGTTTTATAACTAATAAATTTAATGAAATTTTGTTATTTAAATTATTTTATTTAAGATTTACTTAAATTTTTAATACTTGTGGAAAAATATTAAATAATAATCCGGAAATGTTTCACATTTGCATTTATATAAGTTACGGATATATTGGATTTGAAAATTCTACTGAATAATAAAAGATGATAGAAAATGAGAAGAGAACCAAGCTTAATGTTTTAGAAGCGATATGACCTTAATTCTACCCGATTTCTGGTGTAGCTCGATTGATACATAAATCATCACAGAGTACGGTTTCCCGCGGTTCGCGTTATATGTACGCGACTCTGTAATTCTAATAAATTGGTTTGTCGTCCACCATAAATCAGAGAGCAGTCTACGTACTGTCTTCCTCCTTTACACGTTGCTTCACACTGGATTTGGCCAACGAAAGTCAATTTTCAGAATAGTACGGTCATACAAATATGGCAAATCCAATTTTGCTTCAGAGTTAGTTTTACTAGTGTGTTGGAAAACATTTTTCCTCTATGTTATTGAAAATAAATCATTGTTAGGATAGAAATAGTATTTTGTTCGAGCGTTATTCCACGACTATTCTCGCATTTTTGAAATTTGATTACCCGAAAAGTTATGACTTGACTAGATTTGCAGACAATTGGCTGTTCTTAAGAAGGTAGGAATGATTTTTTTCTTAGCAGAGGAGAAAGACACGAAGTTACTTATCATGATACTTAAATTATCAATAATTACTAATAACCAGACGAGTTTTTCAAAAGACTGAAAATGAAATATAACGATGATTGCAAGGGAAAGTGTTTACTCTTCTGAATTGAATACCATAGTGATTCTATACACTTGTCTTTTACGTAATGAGACGTGCACGAAAATGGGAGACGCCTTAGTTGGAGCATAAGCGTAGAGATTCGTAGGAAAGATAGTCGTAACGAGGCGTAGAGGGTGGATCAATACGAGGGTTCTTACGTAGTTCGCTTACTCTTGCTCTGTCTCGCTCCTTCTTGCTCCACCCTTCAGCTCTTCCTTATCTTTTTCTTTCGCCCGGATCTTCCATTTCTCTCAGCTTCATCCTCACTCTTTCCCTTTTCCCCTATCTCTTTCTTCTTCAGTTGCTCCCTATCGTTTTTTTTCTCTAGCTCCCTTTCTGATTCTCTCTTAGTCTCTTTCTCTCTCTCTCTCTCTCTCTCTCTCTCTCTCTCTCTCTCTCTCTCTCTTCGAGAACTTAATATGCACGAAGACGAAGGTGAGCGACGATGCTTGCTGTTAGATGAAACGTGATTGTATTTCATTTATTCTGGAAATTTCCCGTCTGATTCGTGAGACATACCGGAAGTGCGTAACGACGGCAACAGCTGTGCTAAAATCTCGTATCACCGAGTGTGCGCTACGGCGCGGAATGTGCGTTCGATTACGGTCGTGAACTGGAAGTTGTCCGTGTCTCCACATGAACGTGATACCGAAATCGGGAGGGACAAACGAGCGATAGATTACGGAAATGCATTGCGATTCATTCAGCCTAGAGCCGTCGAATTACATTTTGGATAAGAAACAACATCAACAAGAACAACAACAACATCAACAACAACACACCAAACATCCTACAACCGGGCATGCCCTGAGAGTACGAGAGTAATGCGCGTTCGAGTATGTGTGCACTAGAGCAGGATGAAAGAGCAGAGAAGCAAGAGCGAATGTGTACGTGTATCTGTGTGTGCGTGTATATCTGTGTGATCGCCGGTGTGAAGAGAGACGGATGGATCGGGCGCGAAAGTGTATCCGAGGGTGCGGAACGAGCGAGAACGAGAGAGAGTAGGAAAGACAAACGGAATGCGAGAGAGAAGGAGAGAGAACGTGAGGCAGATGGAGAGAAAGGAATCATGTGTAACTGGCTATATGTGTGTGTGCTCGGATACAGAGCGAAGAGAAGGGAGAATGACAGAAAGAAAGAGCGAAAGGTTTACTGTATGTGCCTCTGTACATTTGTGCGAATATGTGTCGTGTATGTGTGTATGCGTGTATGTGAATCTGTATGCGTAATAGAGAAAGAAAGCGCGATTATGGTATCGAAAGGAGAGTGAGACAAAGAATGAGGGAGAGAAAGAAGGAGAAAGAGAGAGAGGAAGAGAATAAGAGTGAATGCGCATGTGATAGAGCACGCTAGGGAAAAAGTGTGCGAGAAAGCGAGAGATAGAAAGAGAATGAGAAAATGAGAGAAAGAGAAGGAAAGATGGAGAATGAGAGAGAATGGAGAGGGAGAGAGAGATCAGTAGTGAGAGAAAAAGAAATCGTGGGAGGGGCGGGAGAGAAAAAGCGAGGAAGGAAACGGTATCAACTGACGGGCATGTCCTGGTTGTAGGATCGGCGATGCCGAAGAGGGAGGAGGCCGCGATGGCGGCCGCCGCCACCGATACCACACAGACGGTGGAGAATTTCGCGAGGCTCTACACGGCACTACGTCACGACGACGCTAGGCCTCTATGTCGATACTGCGGCCGTAGCTACTCGTCGCCGAGCAACCTGCGGCAGCACGTGAAAAACGTCCACTCGAACTGGCCACCGCCAGACACGTGGCCGCAATGCAACGTATGCGGCAAGCGATGCAAGACCAAGCATTACTTGATCAATCACCAGCTACAGGCGCACGGGATACATCAAAGGCCTAGCATGAACAATCCAACTGCCCAGCAGCAACAGCATCAATCGCCATCCTCGTCTTCGTTGCCATGAGTACGTTTGGCGTCGTCGTCCGCCGGTTGTCGAGACGCGATCACGTTTTCACCACTTGCCGAAAGATTGTAGTCGATATCGGTCGGAAGCGCGGGGATTGCTATCTGCTTGATAGGGATGTTCGAAATAGCATAACGGGATTTCCATCGCCATTGTCCGCTTGAAATTTGTTTATTCCGTTTAGAGCATTGCTCATGATAAAACGCTAAATTTTATAGTAACTTTTATGTGAAACGAATGTATCTGAATGCGTCTCTAATCTTTTGATTTTTTAAAATTAGGACAGATCAAATTGATTGATATAATTTTCGCAGGCATGTTGTAACTTTGGTATATCCTATAGTAATGATGTTAATATAAATGAATGATTTTCATTTTCCCTCTACAATTTTCATATTATTGCTCTTAATCCATAATTCATAGTTGGTTAAACTATATATTTCACTGTAAATAATGGATATTCATTCTTGTTTCTATTTATATTATATAATGCATGATTTTGTTTAAAATAATGGATATTATTCATTTACATCATAACTAATTATGATTTATGATTATGCTTTAGTATGCTATTTGAAATTAATTAATGACATTATAGAGATTTATTGATACCTTTATACTTTTGGAGACTTATATTAGGTTGATGTATAAATTCTTGTCGATGGCTCGATAAATGGATCGCCTCAAAAGATGACTTTTTTTCAACGTGGTATGTTGAAATTCGTATGTTGCCGGAAAGTTACCGGAAAAAGTCGCAGAAAATGATGGAAAATACTTTGATTAATTTATATCGATATATCGATCTTTATATCGGTATATCGCTTATTTCAATAAAGAAAAATTGCAAAATCGGCAAGAACTTACGCACTGATCTATATATATATATAATAGAAATAAATATAGGAATTATTATTGCATAAATGAAACAATATAAAAGTGATGCAAAGAATTAAAACTTTCTGGTGGACAAAATTGCTTCCGACCGTATCAAATTAATCGAACAACCTACAGATCAAGTTTTCATTAATTTTGAGACGACGGCTAACGAAACGCATACTCAAACGCAATAACAAGAAAGACACAAAAAAGTGATGGTGTAAATTACTAATTTAAATAGTATGATACAAAATGATACAATCGAATATCTTATATTTTGACGTGTGCCTAAAACAATGCGTCAAATCGAATGTATACGAAATTGAATGAGTATACGAAAGCTGACAAAACGCATAATATTAAATAATCACATGAATAATCTCGTGGCAGAATATTTATCAAGAATCTAATTGATTAGCATATTTGCGAATTCAGTTTCAAAAGTACACCTCCGTCACCTTTCGCCGAAAATTTAATTGTAACAAAAATTCAATCATAACAAAAGAGATCTTCGATTCGAATATCCTTATTTCCCTATTTAAAGAACACGATTAAATGGTAATGTTAATTACCGATTTATTCTCTTGCACGGTACAGACTCCTTCCAACCATATTCAAGTAAAAAACCGTTATCCAGTAAAAAATCTTGACAGTTCTTCGCATTTTAAGTTTTGTAGAATTTGATTTGAGTCGAGTTCCAAGAGCCCCATTTATGTGTCAACATTTGCCATGATTTCAATTATATATATCTATCTGTTATGTGGATGTTTACTACTATATTCAAACTATGTATTTTCACAATGTAATGCCACTTTCATGTTGAACTATTGGAGACTATTTTGTAATTATTCTGAATATGTAAATGATTATTAATTAAATCGCAGAAAACATCATAATATATATCATAAATATTTGAAAAAGTACAACATGTGTGTATGGATGTGTGTGTACATATGTATGTATATGTACACACATAGTTCTGTGAAACAATTATTAATATCGATATAGATATTTCAATATCATATGTTACAATGATATATATATAATAATGATATATATTTCTATATATTAATATTGATACATAATGATATTTCTAAAACTAAAATAGCTTAGCAATCAGTTACATTCGAGGAATAAGCACCTTATGTTAATTACATAAATGGTCTCCGCCCCGTATCAATAACAATTAGCGATTGGTTGGTATCAGTTAATGCTGAGTGTAATATCAGTTAAATAGTTACTGCTGAGTGTAATCTCGCTACGGGAAATACCCTTAAATGTTGAACATCGTTGGGTCAAGGTTGGGCGTGTAGCATTATCGCGTATTGCTCGGGGTGGGATTACGGTGGTGGTGGCTGGTGGTAACGTTGGTGTGGTGGTGGTTGCAGATCACGGGCTTGATGAGGCAGAGGGCGCGGCTTACCACCACCACCACAGCCATCACCAGCAACATCATCGGCATCGCCATCATCATCCACTATCCGTCCCTCCTCCTCACCACCGTCATCAGGCGTCACTGGAAGACGACCCGCCAATTAATCAGTCTTCTACCACGGCCACTATGACGATTAGGACAACTAGCAAGTATCAGCGCGGGCAACCGGACTACAGGCAGCAGAGGCTACTGCGGGAGCATCATCGCCAGCACGGTTACAGATGTCCGCTCTGCTGTAGGATGCTACAAGACATCAGCACCATGAGGGCGCACTTGGACCATCACTATCCTAGAGACTCGCCTACCTGTCCCGTTGCTTCTTGCGGCAAAACCTTCTCCCATCCTAACAGTGTCAGAAACCATATGCGATTGAAGCATCCAGTGCAATGGGATCAGATTAAGACCTTGAGGTGGACTTACGTCTGATGAACAGACGAGGATCAGTACAACTCTGATCACGAAACTGTTTAATCTTTAATTCCAAGAGGCTTTTGCCAAAGATACCTTTTGACTCTGAAACTCTCCGTGCGATAAATGTGCGGCGATAATGAGTAATGAGAGATTTAAGTGGGATCTTCTACTTGAGATTATTGTCGAAACTACTATATATTAATCATAACAAATCATTCGATAAGAATTTAAATCCAAAATAAGTTTTCGAAAATTATGTTATCTGTCACCAAAACTTACTACCTATGTAATAGAATGATGTTCGTAATTATATGTGAGAAAATAGAGCAAATATTTAACGAACTTATGCAATTTAGATGTCAATCGACAATCATTTCTAGTGCGAGAAAATTTAAGCTTGCTCAATTAGTACTTTCGATAAGAACAAATACCAAATTAACATCAAATTGAGCTTATTATCGCCGCACGAGGGCAAATCGCGAACGTTGGAAGAGAGTCTGTTCGATGAAGATTAGATTTTGCATAATACGATCGAAACATAAGTGAATTTGGTGAGTGTGTTGATGATGCCAATCACAAATTAGCTGAAAGTGTGAAAGTATTGTACGTGGCGTTGACGTATAATTCCGATAGTTGATTAGCCGGAGATACGCAAAGTTGTAAAATAAGCTATCTTCAGTGATTTATTTTAAAACTGTCATACCATGCACCCGCCGTAAAGTTTATCCCTGACGGAAAGCGCACATATTGTACATACGCCAGAGATTATATCGACAAAGGAAAAATCTATAAATATATAAAGAGCAATTATATATAGAATGTGTATATATACATATATATATGTACATGTATGTATATGTACACATAAGAGATATACATAAAGTTGAATTTATATAAAATGGATGAAGCAGTATTTCCTGTAGAGCCTGAAGTGTAGACGCCGTAGAAACAAGCGACTTATATACGCAACGATGTCTGGTGTTCGACGTACGCAGTGATTCCGACATCGATATAACGATTAGATTACGTATCTAAAAGAGAAAACAATGTTCCTCTAAGCTGAGTAAGCCAGCCTTATGTTAAATAATATAGTCTTAAGAATGTAGAATGGACAGAATGGACGGCGCACGCCAAAAATGGTAGCGACAATCGCGCCGAAACCGAGCGATCGGTCTAAAGCGCTCTAGAGATTCGTTTGCTTTAGCGACTGGCGAAGTGCGATGAAGTTCAACGTGACGTGTGAGAAAGTTGTGAGAGTGCATGAGGTACACGGATCTGTGCGAGTAGGTAAAATCGCGATTGAACACGTCGACCACAGAAGTATGATCGCTCGATGATGCCTAGCCTTATTTTTCTACACTCTTACGTTTTATCAGTATTCCCTAGATAAAAAGCCCCCGAAAGATATTATGTTCGAAACCGTGTACATTAGAATACATTGCGAATGAACGCCCGAGGAGGTATATTTATATAATTCTTCAGCCGATGTACGAGTTGTTAGTTGTGAATCTCAAAGAGAATGGCCAGCGGATGCGACGAGTTCTGTAATATATTCGTGATTAGCGTGATATTTTCCAAAATGAGATTCATGCAGGAATGCATATGAAATTACGTCAATGTACAGTCTGGAGCGCCAGAGCAGTTGCAAAGCGTTTTCGCGAAGTTTTGTTAAGTATTATTTATTATCGATTGTTGTTTTCTCATGACTGACAGCTCGTATGATGAGTAATGTATAGAGTATATATATATGCACTATTTTAGCAGATATTAGCTTATATATACATACGTCTAAAACATACGAAATAAAGTCTATACTATTTAAGTAATGCTTTGTACAATAAAGAATATTCAAAGAAATCCAAAGTATAATATTTTATTCTTGTCGCAATTTCTTATGATATATGAAGTTGTAAAATACGTAATCGACTTTATGTGACAAATGAAACCTTTTCTGTTCTGTTATTAATGTTTTTTTATTATTTATTGTTATATATTTATTGTTATTTATCTCAACAGGTCTTACGTAGTATTTTATAACTAAAGGATATTAAAATTTTCATAATTTTATAAAATAAATTTCAGTTGATTAATTTTTTTCGGTGTTGAAAAAATGTATAAAACTTTCATTACTTTCTAATTAAAGTTATTGAATAAGCATTGTTAAAAATTGCATATCGGGCAGTGATACAGCTCTGTTATTATTCGAGAACTAAATACATATGAACCCATATTTATATAGCCATAATTTATTTTCAGTTCGACGAGGTATGGAAGTGATACGTGTACGTGCTACGGATCCAAGGCCATGTCCGAAATGTGGGAAAATCTATCGATCAGCGCATACATTACGCACTCATCTAGAAGACAAGCACACTATCTGTCCGGGTTATCGTTGCGTATTATGTGGTACAGTCGCCAAGTCACGGAACTCACTACATTCACACATGTCGAGACAGCATCGAGGAATTAGCACGAAGGATCTTCCAGTGTTACAAATGCCAAGTCCGTTTGATCCTGAATTAGCTTCTCGTTTATTTGCTAAGGCTGGAATCAAAATAAGTGCGGCGGAGTTACGAGCTCGCGCAAGTCCAACAGGACCACGCAGGAATGACGTCAGATTGGAATTACCTCGCGGAAGTGCACCGTCTGAGGCCGGTAGCAGCATCTGCGGGGGTGATGATCCCGAAGATCTTACTTTGCCCCTTAGCCTTAGGTACAATTCTTCAACACCCAACAACACTGTTATCACTAAGGTAAGTGGTAGCAGCTCCAGCAAACCCTCAACGGCAACAGCGATTGCTGCTAAATCGCTAGACACGATGCACGGTAGCCGCGAGCCCAACATAGCACCATTGCATCCTACCAGTCATCACCCGAGTCACGAAGGAAGCGTGATGGGTGAACATATGAATTCGGCACTTTTGGAGACCTATCTGCAGTTAATTGCGGAAAACACAGCCCTTTCGACGATAGGTTCACAGCATGCTGCTATGGCTCACGTAGCTAAAATGCAGATAAACATGAACAAGCATGGCAACCGGAGTTTAATGCCTTCCTCTGAGGAATATCCTATGATCGGAAGGGATGAGGAGGCCCGAAATACTGGAGTAATTAAGAATGAGGATAGGCAGGATACAATGCACGATAGGCAAATTATGGCAGGTGACCTGGCAGAAACATCCGGCGGAGAAGACGAAGAATACAGTGAGAGTGAGGAACCAGATATGACGAAGGCAGAGTAGGTGATACCATTGTTTTTCATAACAATGATAAACTCCGCGATGCATCATGAACCGCAGCGATTTCATCATTGAGGAAAGAAGACACGTTAGAAACGAGAGGCTTATTCATCCGCAGACACAGACACAAACGTTCTATTTCCGTTTGTTGTTATCTTGCAGGATGAATTGTGAAGTGGACAAAAATGGACATGATTGAGCTTGCCCATTGTGTCAAGCTTGGATCACAAAGGCAAGTACGCGCGTATAACATAACACGTATATATAATATTCAATATACGCACACGTACATGCACATCAACCCCCAAATATTCCATCCGTCTACCTCAATGCATATAGGTGATAGAACAAACTAAGATGAATCTCAGTAAACGAAAAGATTAAATACTGCTTAATCAGAGGAACAACTAGAAGATCAGCTAGAATCATAATGACCACGGACTTGAATACCGTGTAATTGCTTGCAAATCTGAAGAAGCGTTACCGAAAGTGATAGCGAAGCCATTATTTTTCTCGTTTATTTTCCGAAGGTTTATGGGCCAAAACAATTATAAATCTTATTATTAATATTATTATATGTACGAATGTTGACAAACATATATATCGCTTAAGTTTATGAAAATATGGAATGTATGCATTGAAAGCGAAGGCAGTAGGGGTTATAATGATTTCATGTGTATCTATTGAATATATGCAGGCGATAGACACGTATGATATGATGATAGGCATATATGTCTATGATGCGGACACATGCAAGCATATATGGCACGCGCATCAATTTAAAATAACGTTCAACTGGATTCTGTTAATCATGATTGGCGATTCGTTATTTGATTGATCTATAACTAGACCAAAAGTGTAATGTCTTCTTTTCTATTTACGCGTTACTTTTTCGCGTTAATTTTTCTCGATTTTTAAAATTATGTTAATATATCACCTATACGACAAATATTATTTCTCGTTTTTATCGATTTAAAAGATACAAAAAGTGTAAAGAAAAATTTAGTACCTGATTTTACCTCGATTTTTTTGCTCCCACTGTTTCGCTCTTTGCATTCAACATTTTTTCTGGGAATGGTATTTTAGGCTTTGCCATGACTTAGTACTTAAGTCCAGAATAGAGATTACTCTTGTTAACATTGGCATAAAATGCGAACACGGTATGTAAAAAATATGCCGTACGTAATTCTTAGGAATAAAGTTAGTCGATTGCGCTATCTTTGAAGTTGCAGCTGCGCCTGAAATGCCATAGACTGGAATCGATAGCAAACCGTGACGAGGAGAAGATTAAAGTTCGGGCGATATGGTAAATGTTTAGTTATTGCTGGCGCGCACGTGAGCTATTTTTTAGTACGGCAGAAACTTTTCCGTTTTCGTAAAGTGAAAAGATCAGCGACCGAAAAACCGTGCAATCGATCAATGTGCGTGCGCGACGCGGTGCGCTGTTGAATGGTTCCTACTTGATTACTTAGAGTAAATATTATCAATGACATACATGTGTATAGATATATGCGGATATATTTATATACATGTATAGTGTATATGATAATAATAGATAATAACGATAGAGGTAGAAGCGTAAGAAAGAGAAACTTTACATGAACTTTATCAAGAAACGTAGTAGTTTGTAGCGACAAGAATAGATTAGACGTGACTGGAAATATTGAAAAGTTGACGTCTTCTCGCACTAGATAACATTATCTTGAACTCTTCAACATGTTTGCGATTAATTGTTTTGACCGTTTCTTTAAACACGTATGTGAATAGAATACTGAAAGGAAGAAAAGAATGAACGAAACACGCAATAATTGAAAGATCTTTGTGGTCGTTCCCTACATGGGTTTAGGGAATAGAAATAGTGTTTAAAGAGTCACAGAAAACTGACAATATAGGGCGACTTGAAACTAGCAGCAGTTGCAGCTATTAAAATCCAATTGGTGATCTAAATTAATCCAATGATGATCGAATCATCTTGGGAGACTAGATTTCTTATCCATAGTCTTGCTCATAGACAAGACTAAGCCATGACACGTGAACCAAAGGGTTGCTATTATGCGTTAATTGGTGCATCCCAATTTCATGCTCTTGCCAACAGTATTGCGTATGGCTTTCACTCATAATGCTCACGAAACAGGTACTGTTGGACGTGACAATCGGGACGTATCGATTAACAGACTTATCATCAGAAATTTAGCCCGGCATAGAGGAGGAATTCTTAAGAAGAGTAAAGAGTGCTATAAGTATTATTTCGTTTTAACTGAGAAATTAACAAAAGGTGATCGTGGCGTGACTGGATACGTCCAATACTTTTGTATTGGACTCACATGCAACGATGCGCCGCGCTCTTACTCCAGCTGAAATGCTCGAATGAATGATTCTAGCTGCAATATGTAGCTTGCACGCAGATTGCACTACGATGATTTCGAACAGTTTTAAATCGCTGATTATAATACCTCGCACCTTACCTTTGGTTCGGGCGTACGTCAAAGTGGTTCGGTACTTTTATTCTATCTGACTCGATGCTATGTCGTGTAAGTACATAGTACCATATATATTGAAAAGGAATATACATTTTTTATGGTCAATTCTATCTTACGCAGATGACCTCACACTTATTGCAAGCGGATCCAAGAGTATATAATCGCTTTTTATTGCTGTGGAAAGCCAATCACTGAGTTAGCGAGGTCTAGTTGAACTATGCTAAATATGTCTGCATATTTAGCAATACAGAGCAAAACACTGATTATACACATACATCATACATCAACTTCATCATTACGTTTCAAAATGATGATTATTGACTAATCTAAATTGAAATTTGCAGTTTCATCGAAATTAGGTTACATAGATAGTTTGTAGGCTAACACAATACTCGAAATATAGTAATCGATTAGTATTTAAGATTTGTTGAGACGACAATGAGATAATTTGGCTTTTGAGACAAGTTTGTCACGAGATGCCAAGCAATTATATAGATTTATAATACGATAATGCCCGTGATGATGTGTTCGGAGAGATTAAGCGTGATCAAAGTGGATACAAGTAGATCATGGAAAGATGCAAAGAATATGACGTTTTCAGTCCGATTAGTATCAAATAATGTAAAATGTGAGAAGAAAATCCTTATGAAGTTAATCGGCATCTTTATTAAACTAAACATGAATAAATAAACCTCTGTCACTCTCTTAAATATCTTTATATATATATAATAACTATCCAAAAAAACTAACTTTTAATGATTTAGATATCTGGGTTACTCTGCTAGACGATTATGTCATCAGTAAAACGCAAATAAAACGGACGTGCTATTGATTGCCTAAATTTGATAAGCTAAATTGCAGGATAAAGTTAAACTTGACATTGTATATGTGTATACGAATGCAACTGTATACGATCATAACACTTGTATACGATGTGCGCGGATGTTTAAAAGCGAATACGCGTGATATATAAAATTATGACAGGCACGTATTTATTACCCGCGACATGTTTTATAAAAGCATCCGATATTAGATATTTAACTACGGACATTGCAGCATTCATGGCATCTTTCTCTGTTTTTCTTTTTTATACCTGACGCCTCCACAATTTACGATCTGTATAAGCATTACTAGCTTTATCCCACAGGGATTCCAATTTAGGATCCGTATTCCCGTGAGTTTAGAGATTTCACATTTTTATTTGGTTGACAATCACATGCATTCCTCATGTGCGATAAAAATGATGAGAAATATCGACTCTAATATATAAAAAAGAAGAAAGGGAAAATGCGAAAACAATATTGACCGAAAAGTGTATCCAGGTCTAAATAGGTACAAAGAAACCACTTCTTGCCTTGAAGCTCTCTATTATTATGAAAAGAAGCACACCATCTCGCGTAGAGTACAAATTTATTCGCAGGATTACTAAACTTTAAAGGGCATTGTAAAGATTTTTACTTTTTTAATGAAAGCGGATATTCGCACCTTCTATTTTATGTTTTGTGTTAAACTTTTGTGTTAAACAAACTAGCAAAGCCATTTTTAATATGAAAAGGATTCTATGTAGTGTTGTATTTGAGAATTATGATTCACAATAATGCTCTACCATAACGTATAAAAGTTTCCAGCTAAAGAAAAGTTTCATTCTACTTTTTAAAACCAATTAGTATAAAATTATAAACGAAATCGGGATAAATTGGGGTAAATAATGTTCTAAATAAACATATATTATTTCGTGCTTATCAAATATACTTTGTCACAATACTTGTCTTTATAAAATTGCTATATTACAAAAAAATATATTTCTATTCTATAATATATATTATATATAAAATTCTGATATATGTATGTGTGCATGTGTGTCCATATTTCTATATATATCTATATATTTTCTTTCTAGAAAAAAGTAAAAGTCGTTCGAACACAATGATTTGGAAATTTTTTTTGTGGAAAATTATAATGAAAGATGAGAGATATATAATAATTCAGAAAATAATAAATTATCAGTTAATTTCATTGAATCAAATGACCATGGTTAGATTCATATCAATGCCAAAACACAATATTTAAACAAAAGAAAAATCTGCACTCTTGATTTGCACGCAAGCAGATTAAGAAGAAGATTAAAAAAATGCATTGCTTGCAACCGTATTGCAAAACCTATTAAGAGAGAGTACAAATTTTTGGATTTGATTGTTACTGCACTCGAGACAGTTTCAAGTACGACCTGGAAACTAAACGCCATGTAGTATGTATGTGAAAGTCGCCAGGCTCGCCGAAAGCGACAAAATTATATTTTATCGTGAAAAAAATATTTAATTATTTTTATAATTAAAAGGCAGCAGTTTTTCATTACAAATTTGTTTTGGAAAATGAAAAACTCATTGGCGAGTACTATTTGTATGTTATGAAACGTTTGTTGTATAAAATTGTCGGAATTAAATCAGGATATTGATGGCCGGGAAGTACTTGTTGCAATACAATCTTGTTGCATCACCTCGTAAGAGGCTCGAATTTTTTATTAAAGATCAAGTGTGCATTATTCGACATTTAATGTATTTGCAAGATTTGTCATTGAAGGATTATTTTCTGTTCTCAAAAGTGATGATGATAGAAATAACGATGTAATTGAAGACATACAACGTGTTCAATTGCATTACATAAGGAATATTTCGAACATATTTTACATATTTTACATATTTTCGTTCTGTGTAAAATAAACAGTAGTTTTTATGGATATATTAGATTTATATTAGTTATTATGGATTTAGTTATTAAGTATATAGTTATTGTAGTTCATTATCATACGGGGATGCAAGGTTAAACAAAAATTACAAAAATTTAATATTTTCTCATTTATATATTGCGGTTTTTTGTTTATATTTTACATTTATAATTAATATTAATTTTTGTATTACTTATGGCTGGAAATTTGTATACGTCATTGTACACGTGCTATTCGACTTAATTCTTCGTTCAAAAGTATCTAAAAATATTTTCGGCGCAAGACTCTACATCCATTATTTATCATTAGAGTCATTTTAATTTGCGATTTATTTTGAATTATTTTGAACACAATATACAGTAGGTGCGAATATATATACGAAGATTATAACAATTTCTAAAAAGAAACTAAAATTTTAACTGCTGCGAAAACATAATAATTATACAAATCGAAAGAAATATGAAAATTGTACAGGAAAAGAGAAAACGTGCACTTGACTATTTTGTGCGAACAAACAAAAATCGATAATACGAGTTAAAATAGATTGATGTTCGTCTTTGTTCAATTTATACATTATATCAAGATACACATCAAGTAACGAGGCAGGTCGTATATTTTTATACGCGACTTGTCCTATTAAGAGACTACATTTTTCGTATCTTAACAAGGATAACAAGGACAAGCCTGGATCAGTCAAGTTTCTGATAAGCTTAACCAACTGATTAAAGATTATATTACATGATACTAATATTTTTACTTCTGCTCTATATCTATATCTTAAATATTATAATATAGAATCTGAATCGGCAGATTTGTATTTAAAAAACGCCACCAAAACCAATATAATAATTATGGAAGACAAATTTATGATTCGGAGATGCCATAGCGAACAAGCAAGAACACAGAAGTCGTTTAAACTGATTAAACCATAGCCGCGATAATCTGTCGCATGACGTTTATCATCGTTAATAATTAATAGTGATCTCGTTGATAGATTTCAATCATTTCTTGATTTTCGTAATAATAAAGTAGCGACTCGCGCGTGCGGAGTTTGCCGGACGTACCCCACAAACATGAATACACGACATTCATACGCAAAGTATCGTTTGTATATGCCAGCCATATATATGTATAGTTCATAGTATGTGTATATATATATATTCATTCTATATTCTATATACTTGTGTAATATGTATAGAAGTGGGAGGTTGGCGGGCTCGGCCTCGTTTGTTCACAAAGAGATGCAAGCGCCGCTTTTATCCTTCTCTGCCCCGACCCTTCCAATGGATCATAGTTTTCTACGACAGTATTTATACATACATACTTATATGTATATATATACATACGGATGAACATATATGTCTATATATATACATGTGTACATATATATATTTTTACACAAAAGATTCCGCAGTCCCAGCGTGATCCGCCATCCTCCCCAACCCCTTTGCCGGGTCAGTCCCATATTGTCATAGTTCATTGAACATAGTCCGCAATAGTCATCTCGAATAATGTCACCAATTACAGTATTGCAATAGCTTTTAGAGACAATCGTGTGCGTAAACTGTATAACGTGCCCGGCCGGCGTTCTCCCAATCTCAAAATTATCGCAGTTGTGTTAATTTTTCGGCGACATAGATTCCAATGTCTGTGAAATTATTTGAAAAACACGTGATAGTTTCTATTTTGAAAGAAAGTTTAAGTCCTTTAAAACTGTTCATATTATAAAATCGATCCTTGAAGGCACAGCATGCAAATATTGCAGCAATCTTGTCAATAATTATTAATTATATCATATATAATATACCATCATATAGCTCTTTATAATAGGTAATACTATCCATATCACATAGAATTTATAAATGTTTGAACATTTATTAAATAGTTTGTAAAAGCAGTTATAAAAGCGAAAGAATGAAACTTGACGGTTTCTTATTGGATTAATTAATGATTTTATATTAGTTATAATAAATTTAATCAGTACATGGACTAAATCGTCTAACTGCCGGAAATTTAAATTACCTTTTCTCTTAAATTCAATAATATATTTTGTATGCGATGAAGGACGCAGCGCGCATCAATAAGTCCGTATAGACAGATTTAGCATCTGGTACGGATTAATTGATCAGCTTTTTGCGCTCATTGAATTTGAGAGAAACTAGTTGTTCCTGGGAACATGCTCGACACATTTTCCCAGAATAAACTTCTACATTGAGTCTTACATAGCAGTCCTATTTCACTCAACAGTAATGTATTTAATTCAGGATATATGCAGATGTATTTGTACTTTGCTGTAGCTTTCGAGGATCGATCGTATCTAAAACGGTGCCGCGTAAAAATGCTCCTGCGGCGTCCTGCTGCCCCTTTTCGTCTATTCTAACAGGCAGTAATAAACTTTTTGATGTTACAATAGTAACGTATATAAAGGGGACCAGGTCCATATAATTTGAGTGAATTCAGATTTCGATGTGATTGCAAGCGTCGTGACATAGGCAAGTCATCTATACATCGATTTAAATGTGATTACTAGCATGAACCACATTTTCGTTTAATTGTGCATATAAAATTTTGCACTTGTCGAGAATCTTTTTGTTTTCCGTTTTTCACGGTTTTTCAATAAAATAAAACTCAATAAAATGTAGTATAACTCTACCGGTATCACTCTATTTCATATCTTCCTCAGGATGGCACAACTAATTGAAAAACGTTATCATTGTATGACACAGCCAAATGTGAAATGTTTTACTTTCGTGTTTCCTACTCTAGATAATTTGAGATTTGTGAAAAATTGTTTAATCTGTTACATGTGCGCGTATATCAAAGAGAGGATACACTGCATATAAGATTCCAAGTCACATGAGTACCATCGCGGTTTATGAATTATCTATAAAATGGTTCTAGTTTTTCTTTCAACATTTAATCACAGTGAATCTCTTATCTTTTTTCATGGGATTTTTTAAGTTTTACACGCGAGTAGGAAGTTAAGGCGAACGTAGTTAACGCACGGCAGAACGACAACGCGATATCAGTAACGACCGGAGTTCTGCACAAGGCTATCGGCGATAATAACGCGTGCGAGTTGGAAGCTCGTAAAGACCTCCGAACCGGCCGAATGTGGTCGCGCAGCTCGCCTTGCTTCCACGGTGATTATAAAGGCGGATTAACGACGCCGTAAATGCGGTAAGCCTTTTACGGACTGTCTGGCCGCCGCCGCTCATTCGGGAGCGAGCCATGTCTGCTCCCTTGTCCGCTCGGCAAAATGTAAATGTGAAGCTGGAGCAAATAGTCCCAGTCGTAACGACATTCGAAATTTGCGAGCGACACATCCGCACATGAATTTTCTCGGCGATTGTTGGTGTCCAGGCGAACGCAAAGTCATGGATAATGACCCTTTGTAAATTCTCGAAGCGTTACCGATTCGATCAAGTTAATTCGTCTTTATAAGAACTGACATATATTTTAAAATTAATTTTTCTTAATAACACACGAAATTGCGTGTTTTTTACAAGGAACACAGTAAAACGTAATTTTTATATGTATCTTCTAATATAAATTCGGACTTCTTATAACTACAGAAAATTTTATTTAGGGAAAACATACATAGATTTGGAAAGTATACAAATATCTTTTTCTTTCTTCTACAAATATCATCATTTAAATTCGTTTTAATTTTACATTATAAGATATTCCATGAAGTTCATCATTATGCGTTCTACGTTCGCGTGAAAGACGTTCAGACTTGTGAAACCCGACAGTAATAATAACGAATTTTATATTTCCTATTTGATATAGAGATTCAGACGGAAGACTAACGAATTAGGAAACATTTGCGCAATTGCGTGTCATACTACAAGCAATACAACTGTAGAACGAAAAGTGCATGCGGGGGTATACGTGCGCACGGCCGGGAGCGAGCCACCGTCTCAGGTACTTAATAACCGACGCGATATAATAATTACATTATGTAAATGTAATAACAAACTCAGGAAATCTGAAGCAGCCAGGCCGTGATACTATACTTATAGAGACTACTACTACTACTACAACTATACTACTACTACTACTATTATTACAGGTGTGGTTCTTACGTTAATCTGATGTAGGCGATTTGCGTCTTACAGCCTACTATGTTTTGTTTCATTTGTTTATTTGTTTCTTGTTTGTTACGAGATTTTACACAAGTGAAGTCATATGTATTGGTGCATGCGCGCAAATCCGTTTCTAATCGATTAATTTTGTTAATGAATATAGCAGAAAGATTCCGAACAAGAAATAAAGGGAATTATCTTAAACTAATGAATATAATTTGAACTTTATAAAAATTTTTAATTATTTAAAATTAATAAAACATTACTTTTTTAATTTTCTTCAAACGTGTAATGAAATAATTTTGTTTATGAAATGCGTTGATTAATATCCAATTTTTAAGTTTTGGACCATTAAATAGAGGAACATTTTTCATAATGTATTTCCGAAATAATAAAGTGCGTGTTAATAAATCCGCGTTGAAGAAAAAAGTTGAAACGAATTTTCGCGTGCGCATTCACAGTGTAGCAGAAAAGAAATAATTGTGAAATCACCATCAGCTACCTCCATATTATTAAATATCACTCTTCTTCTCGCGCTATATTCATGCTCACATATATGGCATATACTACTTTATGGAAATTCATACGTCAACTGCGAATCGTGCGTCTTTATATAATAAAGTCTCTATAATAATATATTATATACATTTATATTATGTATACATATACAATATTTACATATAGTCATATGTAATAGCAAGATAATACAGCTTCCACGAATTTAGGTTAAAAAGTTGTCTCTTCTTGCACAGAACAGTCGAGCGAGCATAAATAAGAAATATAACATTTAATAGATCAACCATTCATAGATTTTTGTAATTGTAATTGATTCGCATGAGTTTCTCAAATCATATTGCAAAAGTCTGCGATAATCTGTTAATTATACTTAACAGATTATTGTAGACTTTTGCAATATGATTTGAGAAATCCACAGAAGCCAGAAATCTAAAAACATCTTTTTAACGCGTAAAACATAAATATAAAAAAAAATGTTTATAAAAGAATTTGCATTTTACATCTTTAACGATTTTGAGATTGGAATTTTTTCAGAATTATAAGAAAAAAATTATTTTCAGTTATATAAACAACACACACGGATAATCTAAATGCTGTTAGCATTCTTAATAAACGATTATTCTGCGACTGCGATTAGAAATTCTTGGCTTGATGCGAACTCTCTAATTGTACTTCATAAGAGAAGCAAGAATGAACTACCTCAATTACACGATAGTTCACCACAAGATCGTGGGATGTCTATATACACTGTTATGGGCAAAATGATAAGATACTTTATTGAACTTTCGTAAATACCTTTAGAAAACATATGAGTACTTAGTAATACATTATGATTTAAGCATAATAGTTTGTAATTTCTTTCCCCTTTATATGTATTTGTTGTTAATAAATTTAGTTGCTTCATACATTTCATGCATTTGCTGTCTTAATACAAATAGATGTAAGAGATTCTCTAAATTAATTAATCAAGGAAAAACGATAAAGAAACAGGAAAAGAGGAAAAAAGAAAAACAAAAGAGAGAGAAGTTTTACTATTAAATTGGGAGGAAATAATTTAATA
Source organism: Ooceraea biroi (assembly GCF_003672135.1). Taxonomy (NCBI): domain Eukaryota; kingdom Metazoa; phylum Arthropoda; class Insecta; order Hymenoptera; family Formicidae; genus Ooceraea; species Ooceraea biroi. The sequence goes on from NC_039512.1 coordinate 7,259,228, forward strand.
TAATTTGCAAATAAAAGAATCTCTTTTTACATTAGTGGTTAATATTTAACTGTGCTATCATTAGACAATCAGGTTCTTCTTTAATTCCGTTCATAAATCTTCCACCCTTTTATAAACAATTTTCGTAAAGGGGGACAATCGATAAGATATAATAGATTATTTTTAGCAATATAAACCACTTTTCTCTCACAGTACTCAAATTATCTTATTTTTCTTTTTATATAAAGATGTAATTGAAAGTTGAGTTGCATATTTTATTGAAACTTTGAAAAATCTGTATATTTCTCTAATGGATATGTGGGTTTTCTTCGTATATACATACAGGTATATACTAAACATATTTATCCTTTAAACAAAGTTTTGTGTCTTATCATTTTGTCTATCAGTGTGCTTAAGTCTATACGTACGCTCCCTGATATGTGCAACTCACTCGCGAGATGCATGACAATGCACTGCCAGACGCCGCGCTCGACTACTCTGTGATTAACAATGCTGAATTCCAAAATCACAATGCAATACATTGTACTTACAGTCATTTTACGGGTCGTGAAACCGGTTAGTGATTTTTACAGCTTAATCGATGTAGAATAAAGAGATCGCGTGAACGTGCATGAAATGGAACAAAAGAGAAAGATAAAGAGAATAGAAATGTGAGAGAATGAATGAAGTACTTAACTTTTGGCTTGGAGCCGTGTTAGGTCACTTTGATTCCGACATTTCGTTTTGAGAATATTTCAGTTAACTTTATCAGCGAGAGAAGTAACTATATGAATGGACTGCATGTGTGAATGCATGAATGTGCATTATATGCTTAGATGGTTCTAATCACATACGCGATCACACATAGAGAGAGAGAGAGAGAGAGAGAGAGAGGGAGATACTCTGCATATAGATTACATACATATTAGTGAGAAAGAGAGTTATAAGTATACTTGTACGTGATATTTTATGATAAATTATAATCAGGGATCTATTATACAGAGTATTCCAGATCTCATGTGACATCCGTCAGCGGTAAATTCTTATTATGTTCTTGATATTTCTATATTAAGAATTTTATCTCTAGATAATTTGAGAAATATGCTGCTAACGGATATTAATGCAAGGATTGGAACACGCTGTACAATTATGAGAACATAAAGCATAGTCTTTTTAATGATAAGCACGTAAACCTCTAACTTATTTTGTAATGCCTATCAGAAAAACTTCTGAAGATTCTGAAGATGAGCGTGCAATCTCGACGTACATAGCGTCCCTGAGACTGCGAAGATGATGTAACGAAGATGTATCGCAACAATTTCTGTATTCAATTTTGGTCCATTTTTAATCACGATTAAGTTTTAATTGTGTATCAACATTTGGACTGTCTTATGGAAAATTTTAAATGGTGATTTAAAACTAAATAATAATTTGCCATGTATTAAGAGTTTTGTCAAGAAATTTACGTTTAAGTGTGTATTCTAATTTTATTTGTAGTCGAATTTCGTCCGCTTTATCATTTCTGACATGTATCGCGTTCATATTTCGATATAGTTTTGATATAGTTTCGACTTTTAATTTTATAGTGACTCCGAGACGGCCAAAGCGTATTCGCCGTCTATATATGAAACATTATCTATTCGCTATCGGCAATCCGTATAATCCGTTGTCGTTTTATTAGTTTCCGACATTGATAATTCGAACATTGATTGTACATAAGATAGAGTGAGAAAAAAAGGAAAAAAGAACTTTAAAGAGAAGTAAATGAAATTTTGCGGAAAGTAGTTACTGCGATCTCTTCGGAGTATAATCCTTTGAAAATCCACAGCTTCATCGTACAATACACTAAGGTGCTTCCTTATTGTTATGTTTGCGTTTTTCTCTTTTTATAGCGTAACTTAGAATTAATGTTATTACAACGTCATTGTCCGTATTTGCGTTACATCCTATTTTTTATCTTTTTCCGAGAATCTGTTAGTATATATAGTGTAAGGAAATGCGTCTGTTTCTCGCAGCTTGGAGGCAGATGTCGGGGATATTATCAGCAGTGTATCTAGAAAAATATATTTTCCTTTTTCTTTTATTTTCCTCTGGCATTTTGTCGATATCAACTTTCCGTCGGAACGTTCCTGCTTGAGACCGAGACAGACGTAATCGTCAGATATATTGTACACGAACGTGCCAGTACACATTGTATATCCTTCATTTCTTTCTTATTCCAGAATTTTTTCGGCTTCTAATCCCACCGCGCCGTTCATCTTTTTTGTAAATATCACGTACTCTATTTATCGACAGTCAAATGGACTTTTTTCTTCAGCTTATTTCCTTTGATACGTTATCTCTTCTTCCTTCTCGTTTCTTGTATACATACCGTCTTATTCTCTATTCTTCATTATGCTAGTTATTACTATTTACGTTCATCATTCTTTTTTATTATTAGCTTGTAAGCCATTAAACTTGCCAATATAATATGACTTATAATAAATATGTTAGAAAGAAAATAATAGTAACTATTTGTGTTTTGTATGCTTATTTCATTTCCTTTTCCGTTCGCGTTATCCTTTTTTTTGCACATTAATATCACAGATATTTTTATTTTCCGCTTTCCCGAAAGATCGGCATGAGAAAGTGGTATACGAAATTTAGTTTACTTACATTTGATTCTTGCAAATGGACAGATTGTTTTAAGAATTAAATTGGTAATATCGGAATTTAATAAAAATAATTAATCTATTTTTTTGTTATTTATTAAGTTTAGTTTTCTACCATCTTTCATCTTATTTTATATTTTGAAGGAATTATTTCAGTAAAGTGTTTATATTAACAATTAATTTCTTAATACACATATTATGTACGTCGAGATTCATGTGTATGTGTATGTGACTCTTGTCAGTTATAATCAAGGATTTATACGGAACTATACAGAATCTAGACCAAAGTACAAAAGTTTATCTTGAATACAATTATTATTATATATAAAGAGCAGCGGAAAAGAAAAATGTTTACACTCGAAGAATGTCTAATTTATAAGAAGTCTCCATAAACGCGTATTCGAGATTATTGAATTATTCGATTTCTTCCAAGAAAGTAGAAGAAAAGAATAAAATTAAGTCGGACGTCATCAGGACTTATCGCGGAAACAGATTTCCAATTGGATCTGCTTTTCACAGGTACTGATTTGCAGAGATACGATTAACTTAAGCGATTTCGGAGTAGATAATGAATGACGAACGCTGGCAATGTGTTTTCAGTGTCATTAGAAACTTACCGATATCACGACGCGTAAAGTAAAAACGGTCGAAGGATAAATTGCTCGCTAATCGCCCTCGATGGATAGCGTGAAACTGGTGTATACTGTAAGATACATGGTATTTAACAATAAGTGAAAGAAAAGGTATATATATATATATATATATATATATATAAACTGTATATCCTAAACTATAAATATATATAACGTTATTTATATATATATATACATTGTTAATCGCGTCCAATATGTTGGATTAATTGCGTTTTAACCAACATAAAAATAAAAGACGAAAATGGCGCGTGCAAAATTGATATTTAACAATATATTATCCTGTTGGACTGTTCATTAATAATTTTCAACTATAACAATAAACTGATACACATTATCGGAAATATTAATATTTAAAATAAAATTACAGAGTAAAGAATTAGGTGTGATGTTTAAGAAGAGTTTTAGTAAAGAATAATTTTATATTTTCTTAGGTTAATTCTTCGATTAATGAAAATCACGTCAGAGTAGTCGACAAATGATTTCTAGTATGAATTTATTGTTGTGACGAAAATGATACTTCGGATATTTGAACATCCGTCGCGATATACCGTGAGAGAAAAGTTCAGCTTTAATACGGATGCGCGCGACGTTTCCATCGATTCGGCGTCGTGAATTTTATGTACAGAGGGAGCAAGCATTTCCTTGATGGCAACGAATCATTCTGAATTGCTATCGAATGTCAGCAAATAAAGTCTCGTAAAAATGACACACAGCAATTTTTTATTTCGAATACTAATAAATAATTGCTTTTTTGTAACAAATTCTATTACGGTTAACAAATATTTGTTCAATATTGCACTTTTGCACGCCGCCATTCTCGCAATCGTTTTCCAAGAAATTTTCCAAGATTTAGGAGCTCGTGTTTTACGTTGCTCGGTGCCTTCTTGCGGCCTGTTTGTACGCAAACTGCACCATATATTCGTCCAAACACTTTACTTGCCGATAAAAACTCCATTTGCGATAGATCATACGTGAAATCCATATTTAATCTTTATGAATATTGAAAAACATATTTTTGGTTTTTACTCAAGATAGTTTTTACTGTTTTTTTAAGTTTAATTTTTTACCATTAAAGTTTATCTTTAATTGCATTTTTGAATATGCATTGTAAACAAATTTTAATATTGATTGAAAACACAATTTGTAATACAGATTTTAAAATATTAATATGAGAGTATACTTTTTATGTTGCTAGCATTATTATTCAACAGTCACCTTAACTTTTCTTGCCATCTTCTTACTATCAATACATATTCTTAGATACTATCATTACAATAAACATGATAATTTATAACATTTTTATTAGCTGCAAATTTTGCAATGTTCCATGCAAATATATCAAGTTGTAATAAATTTAAAATTTAAGTTCTCTTAGATTATAGTATCTTAATAGAAATAATTTGGAAATTTGATATTTTAAAAATAAATATGAAAAGAACTGTTACAAATAAAGGAGTATGGAAAATTGTAAAAATTTTGTGGTACAAAACCCATCGTTATGAAACTTGACACAAACTTAGTATGAGGTAAAATATAAAGAAATCTAACTAAAATCGACCGGCTAAATGAGTGGACAAAGTCGACAAAGCTGCAGTATTTGTGAGGAGCCATTCACGAACAATGTTATTTTATTGCCAAAATTAGATTATATAAGTGGTAAATGGCACTGCCGCCACACGATTCATTGGACACATTTTCTGCTTTTTGACCAGGATCCACTCATTTAGCCGGTCGATTTTAGTTAGATTTCTTCATATTTTACCTCATACTAAGTTTGTGTCAAGTTTCATAACGATTGGTTTTGTACCACAAAATTTTTACAATTTTCCATACTCCTTTCAAATAAAACTAACAGAACGGCGTATAAATAAGTATTTAAAAGAGCGGACGAACAAGGTACATCAGGCGATCACAGTTCCTATTTTGTCCCTTAACATACATTAATAAAGGGCACTGCGTATGTACACACGGAAATAAATAAGCAAAGAAAGATATATAATTATATTTAAGTGTTAAGCATCGTCGAATATACAATAAATTTAGAATAGTGTATCACCTTGTAAACGGAAATAGTATACGCTATGATAATATATATATACACGTGTAGTTTGTATGACATAAGGATGAGAGATTAAGTAACGAGAAGTAATTCAGTTTTTATAACATTGTTTCTTATAGTCATCGTGCGTATGACTGGTATAATTTTGAGATTTATAATATGATAAGAATCACTTTGCTCCTGGGTTAATGCGTGCTTTTTAAAATGTATTCTCTACAATCGTTATATCTTGCGCGTTCCTTCTCATGAATCTAAATTTGTCCTTTTTTGTTACTATTGTTATTTTTACGAGGTATATTGTATACTTGATAGTATAGTATTTTAAGTAGATCTTTGTATATATATACGAATTATATTGTAGAAAAAAACATAATAATTAATAAAATTCATAGAACATAATATAATGGCAAGTAATTATTATTTTCACAATACTAGTATAAGAGTAAATGCAACATGATTAAATAATTTAACACGTATTTTCAGCAATTTGTAAGTGCACACAGATACACTTATCTTCTCTTTGTCTCTTTCATGTGCGCGAGAGTAATATACATGTATGGTGCACACTATCCTATGTCGTATTTTTTTTCTTTTGATCGTACGCTCTTTTTTTAATCGCTCATTCTATCCTTGTTTCATATTCTTGACATATTTGATTATACGTTTACCTCTCTCTCTCTCTCTCTCTCTCTCTCTCTCTCTCTCTCTCTTTCTCTCTGTTCCTCCGTTTGACTATGCGTCATGATACTCTTTTGTTCGCATTCATGTTCTGACTTTTTCTTCTCATTTCTTTGTAATAGGTTTTGTATTGTTGCACAATTCTATCGTGCTGTTTCATTAATGTCATATTGACAGAAATTGTGCAACAGTTCTGTACAACCAATAAAAAGAATTGTTTAAATAAAAACTTACTGATTTTGTCGGTAAAACAGACGACTTCCCTTTAATCACTAATTTCTGACAACATATGTGTCGATAAAATAGCACCGGTAGATAAAGTTAAAATTAGTTAGTATTAGTGTACAATTTAATTCAGTGCTTTGTTTTTAAATTGAGTTTTTATTTTTGCTTTACTTTCTTTTTTTCGAGAGGAGATTCATCAGCCGCCCAATAGATCGAGAAAGATATTAGAAAAATTGTTACATATCTTTGTAGAACATCGCGCTATAGTTTATAAGTATATTCAGGCGATCTCTCTAGTACCATACATCGGTATTAGTATTGGATGTTATAGGTACCTATATAACTTATGGAAGACAATTTTCTGACTGCTGATATACAAAGTAAATAGCAACAAACTTTTTATTTTCTGTTAATAATATTTAAAAAAGCTTATGTAAAAAAGTTGTAAATACGTGAGCAAAACTCCTTCCCCTATACTCAGAAAATACATTTCACAAAATATTAACGTATTCGAGATCAGATTACCGTTAATAATTCAAATAATTTTCAAATTAGACATCCCAGATAGCACAGAAAGTTAAAAACAAATTCACTTGTATGTCATAAATTCTGAGTTCATTTTTTAGATGCAAAAAGAATTCTTTTACGCTCCATAACAGTTTTTCTATTCTTTTTGCATCTGAAAATGAGCTCAGAATAGGTGACATGACAAATTTTTTTGAATTCTCTGTGCTATCTGGAATGCGAAATCCTTCCCTTACAAAATCAAGGTAAAGAAGAAAAAATGGATTGACTGTCAATGTCATGGCTGACTGGCAGCTACATAATTACCGATGACGACACATTTCCGCATTGAACAAAGATACCCCGATGCGTTCGTTGCGAGGGTATCTTCCTCAATGAAAGCACGACGTTTTCTCGGAAAGCACATAAAGGAAATGACGGTACGTAATTACAACAGGGCGTAATCGGAAGTTTACGAAATTAGCTAGAGGGATCCCTTTCTTCTCTTATACACGCAACTAAAATCGCATCTCACTAGGAAATGACTCAAACGATTCGTGAGAAATAAATAGCTATATTTTTATCTTCTCTTTTCCATTTCGTTTCGTGTCATTGTAATAATTTACTTCTTTCAAACATTTGCACATAATGATTATGCTATTTTCCGCGAGCTTTCTATAAAAACGCTCGCATCCCGTTCCGTGAAATTTCCGGTCGCCGTCTTTGTCCACAAATAACGTTAGCGGCGTGAGAGCGCCGGAAAAGAGCCATGCTCTGAAAGGCGCAGTTCGTGCGTATCATAGCCGACGCATCCAACGTGCGTTAACAATGTGCGTAGCAATGATGCACAATAAGTATTCTGCAGTGAAAATCGAATGAGAGAAATTGATTAACGCAATTATATAAATTCTGTGAAAATTTCTATAGTGTACAAATACTTTCTACACCCACTGTAGCAGATGGGCCTGTTAAGTTATTAACTTTACTGTTCGTGTGCGAGCGCGTGCACGCGTGGCGAAGCACCCGCCTTTCTGCGTGTCTGGGTTAATATACCAGGTGGCGGAAATAGATCGCTGGTGACGGAGGAAGACGATGAGTCATACCGGCGCCAATTCTTGCGGTTGCTTGACCGGAGGGTCGCGGTTTCAGTCATTTGGAAGAAATGAAAAAAAGGGAAGGCGGATGATTATTCACCGGCGAAGCTTTCAAGAATAATTACAGTGCGTCATATTAGGTGTAGCACGTCCCATTGTTCACAATGCGCATCATTATGCTGTCGCGTAATTTTAACGTAGGAACAGTTAATAATTTCTCCTAAATTTTTTGCCGGTTATAAAGCGTTGATGGTGCAAAATATTGCAAATAATTAAAGTTTTTGTCATAAAGCAAGATAGAGGACAATGTCAAACTTGGATCCGCGTTGTACGCGTGCCTAGTGTGTTAAATTATATCGCATCATGAGTAACTGTTTTCTTTTTCTAGCTTCACCGTACTGTGCACACAAATAGTGTCGATTAGCATGCGTGAACGGAAGCGAACTGTTTTGTCGAGAAAGGGTTGGTCTCCGGCATTCAATGCGATTGTCTCCACGAGGTCCAAATGTGGTAATCTAGCACATCGATTTGCTGTTTATTCACTCTGTCAGCTCATCTGTTGAATTAAAAATTAGTAGCTGCACGTTTATAGACGTGAAAGTGAAAAATGCATGGTTCAAAATACACTTTAAGGATTTTAAAAATACTAAATGTAAATGTTTCATCTTCCAATACAAAATCTAAAGTCTTGTAATTATCTCTGTAATATTTTATTAAAAATTAGTAAATTAAGAAATACAGAACGTAATATCAGAAGATTCAGGCAAAATAGTTTTTTATACAACCGAGATAACAAAATAACAAGTAAATGAATTGGCTGAAATCACTGCACGCTCAATTTCAAGAAGGTTAATAGAGACCTGACAATAACGAAACTCCATGATACATCCGCGTTGCATTATAATCGTCTCGCGTCTACGTTCGCTAAATATGCTAGTTATATGTTCGCCAACGCTAGACGCGTATTTAGCACGGACGATCCTATTTATGCGTGAGACGGGATAGTTATACGCACATGGCGACACATCACTAGTCATCTCTATTTCGACCAACGAACGGCGATGTTAGCGTGGGCCGTAGGGAACATCAAAGAGTTCATTCCTATGTCGTGACTTATACGTGGTTGGAATCTCTGCGTTTGGAGATCGTAGAGCGAAAACAGATTTCGCCTGCAAAATTTTTAAACAAACTCGAAAGAAGAGGAATTGCTGTTTCCTGATTAAATCAAAGCAAGAATTACGCACCCTTTAAACATTTTTTCCTCTAAATATCTTTTGAAAATGTATGATATGTGAAATGTGAATTAAAGAAGAATCATGAGCGATAAAGAAAAAATGTTTCATTGCCAGATGACAATCTCCCACAGAAACAATGACGATTTCTCTTTCCCTTTGAGACAATCCGATAATAATACCAGTATAATCTGGTTGAGTAGAATGCCTAATTAAAGATTGACTGCGAAATTTTCCGACCTATTTCTCTTCCATGTTATGGTCCTTTGGGATTAATTCGATCGATTGTAAGAATTCGAGATCGGAATTTCTCTCATTACAATTCTCTTATATATAAATAGGATAATATATATCGTTGAATATGAAACATCAAAAGAAACAGGAAGCGATAAAGAAACAAAAAGCAATGTTTCATCTTGTCTCTTCTCCACGAAACTTACGTGTATTTGTAGTTCACGTATCATCCTATTCCGCACGAAAGTACAAAACGACCGAATGTATGCATTCTAGCTGAAATATTGTATGTTCGTTCGCATTTCGCTCAGAAAGCGTGCATTTGGTTGCTCCATTACATGTTCATGCAACAGCGTACATGAGCGAGAAATGCTCTCATGCTTTTGGTAAAGAGGCAGGACTGGGACATTGCTTTCGTCTTTTTCTACCCTTTGTATACTTTAATAATAAAATATGCCGTCCATTTGTTGGCCACATCTAGGTATATCAACGATTTTGCACAAAATATTTTTTACAAGCAGCCTTTATTTATAAAAACCACTCTGTTCATCAGAAATGAAAGCGAACATTATGAAAAGAGCTGTTTGCACGTAACGGGAATTATTCAAAATTCCACAGAGAATTTTTATTTATGTTCTGTAGGAAAACACGGATACATGATACAAAGGATCGAATGATGAAGATACTGGTTGCGACCCGGAAAAAGGATCGATTCGTGAAAAGAGGGCATGCAAGATGGCGAGGGTGCACAGATGTTGGAAAAAGAATAGCCAGGTGTTGAAGCTGGGCACGCGTCGTATTTGTTAAAAATAGATTAAAAGGCGGCCCGACACTTCGACTTGAATGGATGAATGGATCGTGAATGGATTATCTTGTTTGGTACGAAAGGTAAGAACGTAACATCGAATGCAAGATTATAGCGACAAAAAAAAGATACGTAGGAAGCGAGTTTTCGAACGGCATTCTTATTTACTTAGGAAGAAACGTTGACTGAAAGAATCGGTGGTACCGTTGCTCGATCTTCGATAAAAAAAGGTATTTCTGTTAAATGCATTTATTAAAGAAAATTGCGCCAGAGTTGTGCAAAAATTATACTCTGAGTCAAATATAAATATCTACGTACAATTATTAAACATAGAGATATTTTACCTATCATCTATTTTATACATGACATATAATTTCAGTGTTTAAGCAACTTTTCTTTTTTTATTCGTATTATATTATTATATTGAGGTTTCTAAAAAATAAGCAAATAATAAAAAATAAGCAATCGTTGTATTACTATTTTAGTTAGTTGAAAATTTAAACAGATATGTGAATTATGTACTATAATATTGATGTTAATACCACGTATTACTTTTAAAAAAGCGTTGAATATATTATAAGAATGATATGCCCTTCGAGAAAATACACATTCGAATGTACAAGTTGAACTTAAAACCAGTATAATACAGTCAAACGGTGTTCCGTTGACTAATATCTCACCACAGAAACTATCTAATCTAATTGCCATTATTAGTAGATATTCAGCAAAGTGCATTTCTTAATGCTGTCACGTTTTACGTAAAGTTCACACGCGCACTTATTACTGAGAGTGTGATCGACGGTATTAAAATAATGATCCAGGTTAAAAGCCCAATTATGCGGTATTACATACGCCGTTCGATGAACTATGCAACAGATATTACACGACAACATCCGTCACGTGAGAGATGGTGAACGATTAACGGACATAGCACTTTACGAATTATGCAAACTTGACCTTCTTCATGACTATAATTCCGATCGACGAACGTAACGTGAATCGACGTTTTCCGATGTTCCTGGCTGAATAATGATTTGGCGTGATATAATAATAATTTCCCGGGTTATTTCGTGAGAATCTCGTGAGATCGACGCATTGCCCAGATTGTAAATAAAATTCACGGCCGACGTGGGAATCACGGTAGTTCACACAGTAGTCGAAGATCTTTCACGAAGGGAAGAGGATATCCTCTGTAATCATCGAAGAGCCGTGCGCAACTAATCCAAGATGCAAACACGGAAAGTGCAGCGAAAGTATTGCCGCGATAAAATTCCTGAATATATCGTCGACATTGAAGACACGAAGCCGATACCACTTTAAGTTTATAGGGAAACACAGGACTTTAATGGGTGAAAAATACTGCGTGTACCTTCGACAACCTACAGTGCAGATGGGTAACAAAGCGCGAGTTTTATTTCCCGATGAAGACATAACAAACGAGCGTAACGGTAGTGGACTTGATGCTTCCAAGCAGATCAAGATCGAACGTAACGCGATCGAGGAGGTAATACCGGATAATGAAACGGTACAGAGAGAACGCGCTTTTATAGGCCATCCTCGTGTCTCTTTATCAAGATTTATGATATATGATGCCACGCGACCGTCAAGCGTAAGAATCGCGCCAGTCACAGCCACGAAGGAGGCGTAATCGCGCGGCGATTTATTACAAATTATTCTGCCATCAGGTAGATGCCCCCGACGCTAATTATAAGATGGAGAAATTATCCGTGAGGCGGACATTTAACTGCGTATCCATGTATCGTAAGATGCGCACAAATGATCAGCATGATAATTGATCGTTTAATTTCTACGAAACATGTCCAAGAAGAAACTACGGAAAATTTCACTGTGTTTTCCCTGTATTAATTAGGTTATGATCATAATTCATTTTTTTATTAATATTCTTAATCTTTTATTTTTTTTAATTTTATCTTTACGTAATCATTTTAAATTCATTGTTTTCTTAGTATTTGTATTATATTAAGTAAAAATATGTATTCTAATAGTAATTCGATAAATTAAAGTTTATCGATAGGATTAAACGTAACAAAATCTATATAATCTCTTCGAACACATATAAAATTCGTTTTAAACATACTTTATGTATGTACTCATTTTCGCAAATATCTGCCAAAACACATCGCATGTCGTCGATATGTTCTCGTTGAAATATTAAAGTCGTATTCGTTGGTCGAATGCATCTGCGTCCCCGAAGGCTGTGGCAATTCGTGTAGCAATTCGGAAGATCCATGGATCGTGCAAACGCATCAATCTACGCGAGGGTTTTCAAGCCCGATGTTATGCTAACCGAGAGCGATAATTTCTCTTTAGTATCGCTAAATCGGTCCGCGCATTTGGACATGTGCATACTTTGGATTGTCCAAAATATTTTGCACTTTGTAGATTATTTTAACAGATTCTTCTCTAAAGTGGATGCTTTTTGCACTACGTAAAGTTTAACCGTTACCGGTCGAGAAGAAAGAGGGGAAAAAATAAGAAAGTTTCACTCGATAATCACTTAATGAAATAAAATGTTTATTTTAAACGCGCTACGACTGCAGTCCGAATCACAGATTTTGTTAGCCGGTCGCGAGTACTCTGCTCTTGAAGTGTCTCGCTCGATCGTTTCAAATTCGTATTGGATAACGCCTATATAAAAATTCGCTATGATCAATACACAACACGGGTTTTTTTAGAAAAACAAGTTACTGAGCTACCGATCGGACTCTCTCGAAGTAAATATTTGTTCTCGATATTTCGAGATTTCAAGTTAATGGTCCTCTTGATCTCTAACAGTAAATCATACATGAAAAAACTTATTCTTAATTTATTAACTATATAATCTACCATTCTGAAATATCGAATTGAAAATTGTATTAGCAATCACTATATTTTTAAAATCTTATTATTTTTAATATTAGTTTTTGATAAATATATATTAACATATTTAATGTACATTTAAAATTAAAATAACTATTATAATCACTCTTAATTTACATATAGAGAAAATAATGAATAGACAAAAACTACTTCGGTCCTTTTGATGCGGATTATGCACGCATACGCAACACATTTACAAGAGCGCGTTCGAGCGCGACTAAAACTGTGAAAAACGAATAATTGCCGGGTTGGACCCACCGGATGATAAATGAAAGTGCGTGCTGCCTAGGGCGCGCGTTACTTTTTTCAATTTTTTTGTATGGACTGAGCAACATGCCGGCCCGATGCAAATGTCCAACGAATTACGGTCCTTACCAAATTTTGAATAAAAACGCTAAGTTACAACTCACGATTATGCCAAGGCGTGTTTTGATTTATCTGTCGCCGTTATAGTTTATCGTGACCAGCTGCGCGCAGATAAGGTATGACTTGTAAGATTGATCGAAGGAGGTTCATACTAATGAAAACTGCGGATGCATAACATAATCACCGTTTCCATTATTTTCTTGTTTCTTCCATTTTATGCATTTTTATGTGATAGGTATCAAATTAATTAAAAAAGATATTTCTTTTTTTCTTTAGTCGTATAGATGCATAAGTAAATACGTTTGGAACATGACATATTGCGTATGTATATTCTCGGTGATACATCTTAATTTCTCTCGTAATTAGTCTAATCTTCGACCTCTTCGACGTCATCATTAATTCGATCTAAGCGAGAAAACCGGTGCAAGTTATTTCGCTTTCTCGACGTTTAAACGTTGCACATCACGTAGTTATTATACAGGTATTTGCTTCTTTTTCACCTTTTACTTTTGCCTATGCAGTTTGCAACCTATTATTTGTTCGAAATTATAGATGAGGATAAACAAAGAAAACAGAAATTATATCGTCTTGTGTTTTGCGATGAATCGGAACTGCATATGGAACTAATAAACTGAAAAGTGAAAAGATAGAAAATCTGATAGATGAAAAAAATGATCATTTGTTTAATGATAAAACAAAAATAACTTGAAATATTTGATTTTTAAACAATGATTTAGATACATATAATTATGTTCAGCAAAAACTGTGGATTGTGTAAGATTACAGATTTCTTATTTAACGGTTTATATTTGATCTCTCCTTATATCTTGGATTTCTGATGACTTCATCAGATCGCATTGAATCCTGAGAAACTTTATTTGGTAACAAAATTTTGCTGAATTTCGTACATACAATTTAATAATTTAACTATTAGAAAATGTATTAAAAATATATTTAATCGGTTTTAACGTGAACATAAGGAAGCGTCGACGAATCTCTGAGAGATAATAAAAAATGTTACCACAATCAATGTCACGAATAATATATTTTTTGATATGATAATATTATATTAAGCAGTAAAACCTGACGTACTGGATATGACATAAAAATAATAAGTTTCAACACCGAGATAGCTTGTCGACCGTGCAGCGAACTTTATTACTGCTCTTGTATCCAATTCATCTTTGTCGGTCGCGCAGGTGCAGGAAACTCTTTATTGCAGTAGGAAGCGAGACACAGTAAAAAAAATGGTACAAAAGGTGTATGTAGATAGTTAAGAGTCTCATTCGACCGTTTTCCGACGAAAATTCATGAGTATATAACTATTTCACAGAAGACGCGGATTACAGATAATATTGCGAGCGCGACAGAAAAATATTAAGTTGTTGGATAATTTCGGTCATATAATATGACAGCGTTGAACATTTTTAACAACTGGAAAAATACGCGAGACGTGAAATTGCTTTTCGCATAAATCTCGCGAGTCCAGGGATTATTTTCTTGTCTGTCATATATTGATTTTTGCCAGCGAGATTGCGTCTACTTTCCGTCAGGACAGATTTATCAGTTCTGTCTATCGATATTTTTACATTCGTCTCTCTTCCATGTGTTTTCACGTTTTTCGCGTATTTATCTTTTGCACTTGCGTAATACACGAAAAACCATTAGTATAATTATATAATAATATTAGTGTAATGATAGTATTAATGAGAATGTTATTCATTTACGCGAAAATATGATAATTATATAGAATTAATTATTAATATCATAACATGAATTTAAATAAGATGCATAATATAACTTATATGTTAATAATAATTTCTTTTAAAAATTTTTATTTGAATCCTAATAAAAAGCTTTTGCATAATCCTGGTTAAAATTATATTAGAGAATTTAATTAAAAAACTCGAATTAAAAGTTTTGTAATTTGCACTCTCTGGATCGAGGAAGCATTTGCGATCGTGGTACCTCGTACCATGTTACAGACGCCATATTACCACGCTTAATCCCAGTGTGTGACCTCCACAGGCTCGATATGTGTTCCAAGAGCGATACACTTTAACATTAAGCTCAACCGTTCTCAAGCACGGCGTTATACACGCGTACACGCATATGCGTCGATCAGTGGCGTAATGATCGCTTCTGCGGCCGCACGAAACATCGAAGGAGTGGCACGTGAATCATACAGGGATCTCAGGGCTAATAATATTGGGAGATTAATGGGGCCATTCGTGGAACCCACGTTTTTTAGCTTGCTAATTCGTTAAGACTACTCTCAAGCTGCCGCACAAAATTTTTTCTCAAACCTTTTGCGTCTCCTCTGTACAAAGAATTTAATCAATTTTCAAATCTTGGAAATGTAATTATGTTCGCAGGTTTGTTAAATAAATTTTATTATTCGACGATAATCGTGCGGCACGGGACATGGTTTCCGGCACTCTTTCGATCGAAGAATTCCTCGCGCCGACGCGACGTGCGCGAAAACGCGAAAACGCGACGCAACGTCGATCTTTCGGAAACCCGTAATGACGGATGGCAAAGGGCAATGGTCATGGGTATCGAACGGCCTCGTTCGATCGCGATCTCGCGCTCCGCGGTGATCCGCGGTGCTCTGCGACGTCCTCCCACGCGACTCGGCACTCGCGATCGGTGATCGGTGTGCGTGAGGCGCGGACGCGGAGCGTTTTGAAACGCTCGTTTTTTGAAACGAGCGTTTCAAAAAACAAAATCATCAAGGATTAGAATCATACAAAGTGAGCTATCACAGTTTCCTAAATATTCCCCCGAAACGTTTTAAGCCGCGCGAGCTGTCGAGCGTTTGTAGCACCTGCCAATATTATATCGCGCAATACACGTGTTTCCAAAGTTATCAGTCAACAGCCTTTAAGATCGCCCGCGACTCGCGGTATCGCTCGAACAACCAATCTTTCGATCTCTCGGCGCGGCATTCAAGTCCATTCAAAATCGTCTGTCCGACCGCACGTCAATTGGGGAGATCGGGATTTCCCGGTCGATAAACGAAGGTGTCTTTTTTTGCGCAGAGAGGGCTGCACCCGAAATTAAGTGGCCGTTTCATGGCGCTAATAATTGTGATAAATGCCATGGCAAGTATGGTACACTGTAGTTACTGTCGGAAAAGAGAATGCTCCTTTTTTGTCCGAAATAATTTTTTATATCTGTTTCCAGCGTGATGACTATATTGAACTTTTGTTAACACATTTTTGTCCTAATAAGGCGTTTTTTTGCCAATTACGTGAATATTAATAATGGCTTATATATATATATATATATATATATATATATATATATATATAGATTAGTTTCGTACCAATAGTAATTAAGTTTATATCTTTAATTTACTTGAATGTTTTAATCATATTTAGAAAGTAATTGTTTCATTAGATATTAATAATCAAATGAAACAAGATAGAAGTATTATACTATTTTATATTCTATTTTTCTTAAATAATTGAAGATTAATATATGAAAGAATTATATATCAAAATCCGTTCCAATATCCATTACGCTGGAACGTACCTCTGAGAGAAAAGGAAGAGCAAATTACATCGAATATGCAGGACTCTCCAGAGTCTGGAGAGTGCGTCTATTTGGTCATTCGGAGCTGCGAAAGTTAAGGGGAACAAAGTGGTTCTGAAATTGGCCGGACTAACCCTCATCCTGTAGGATCGGCTCGGGTTCCAATTTCTCCCTCGCATACGCCATTGGTAGCGTCGATATGTGCATAGGTGCACTGCCGAGTGCTCCGATATTGCATTTTGCTTTAGAAGAGGGTGAGCGTATGCGTTAAGCTAAAGCTGTGTTGTGTCTCGCGTTAATAGCGAAACACGACTTTGTCGGTCCGTTGGCGAGTTAAACGAGGAAGATGAGCAACGCATGTAACGGCGGGTCAACGCATCATCATGCGATTTACATGTTTATATGTTTCACAGTTTCATGTAAGTACAGAATTTTCTATATAATCCAGCAATAAATCTATGAAAATGGTTGCACGATTCGCCATAGCAATGTCAATATCGGATAATCGAGGAAAACCGCGGGACTATAGCAAAATTCCTTAAATTCTCCTGATGGATCGTTCGTGCATCCAAAATCAGGGAACTTGAGATATTTGAATGTTCAAATTCGCAGAGATTGATGACTCTTCGGATAGAAGAAGATATTGAGGACGGAGTTAAATGTGAATCACTCTGTATACCGCGAGCGTATATACTTACATAAGTACCTTAGCTTACTCGCCCGATATTAAGTATTCCACTCGCATTACCTCCCCCTGAACAGAAAGTTACATACTTCTCCGCCTTATACGCGCCGGCAGTGCTGTGCAAACTTAATTAGCGACTTCGCCGGCGGCGAACGTCACGAAGAAAGACGAGAAAACTCGGCGCCGCGAGAGCAGAGGATGCCTCTGTTCGGAAAATCATGCGCCTATTTCCCGGGAGCACGGCGAGCCGGGTATCTTTAAATCAGCCGAGCGCATGGGAGTTTAGTGACTCTTTAATGCCACGAGTTTCCGCGGCATCTATAACCGAGCGAAATTGGGTTGCGTTTCGATGTTGCTAATGCATCTCGCGAGAGGCACTTTATCATCGGTCCTCGAAAATTCGCACACGATATAAATGGATTAACTAAAATTCCGCGACCGATCCATAACTCGTTTAGCTGGAACTGAAAAGGCGCTCTCGAGTCGATTAATTTTAGCGCCATTTAGCCGGATTAATGTAGTAGAAGGCTTCGGGTATCTCGCAATTTGTCGATGGAAAATCTCAAATCAACTTTCACGTAAATTATGTAAAACTGCACGCTATTTTATTTACGCGCTACTTTTTTCTTCTGCTGCTATGGAATATTTAGTCCTCTGGAATTTATTTATGACTTTTAATAAGCAATTTCTTCTTTCGACTAGGTAAATTATTGGATTGTAATATGTGTTCATCTTGTTTTTTAGTATTTTTAATAACGAATATACATATATTCCAACCAAATATTTTGATGACACACATAAAATTTATTCTCGATCTTTTAATGCATTTATACATAAACTCTTATGTATTTGTTTTATTGTTTATTTTTAAATAAGTATGTTTCAATAGTTTAAACATACTTTTTTCAAAAAATTAAAAGCATTAATTTTGATTTGCGCCAAATCACATTAGAACTTTCGATTTTATTCTGTTTTCTAACAGAACTGTTGCCAGAAATATTGCTTGAAATTCCATGTTTCTGTTCGCAATTCTGCTACATCATCTTCACGTCATTCAACGCAAACCTAAAAATAAAAGTTAGTACGGCACTGACTTTATGAGCACTCATCGTAAAGAACACTGCATGTCGTTGCTCCAGGACGAGATGTAAACGCGTTCTTCGTTGATACCCCTCTTGTAACACAGCATGCATTATACGAAGTGTATCGTCTCTCAAACAGTGGGACATCTGATTTTATGATCGATCCGCGGTATACACATATTTTTATCGTTGTGAATGACGAGATACATGAAACGCGCAATGGACATTCTCTGCTTTCAACGTTTTTTTAACGTGAACATGTAAAAATCCGTGATGCTGCTTATGAGATCTTGCAAGATCCTTTCATAACGAAAGCAAGGAAAATATTAACCTCGAGATAATGATGGAGTTTGCAGATAAAAGCAGTAACGGTAGTTCCGTGTACACACTTTGCCCTCGCATATTATCTAACAAACCTCCCGTTGGGCTGCTAATTCGCTAAACCGGAGCGGCAGCGCAGAGGTGCACCTGCATACGCTGCAAACCGCCGTCGAGGCACAAAGGGCTAACTTCCTCCGACGTAATCCTTGCGGAAGTTGTGTTCTAAACGGCGCGGCGCGACCGGAACTGAATCGATCCATGGCGGGGCCTCGAAACCACGCAGACATCGCGGAGACTGGAAACGGCCGCAGATGCTGCGAGCCCGGCCATGGCTGCTATTCGACACGGATTGTTGGTCCCTTCGGGCCGCTTGTCGGTAGGGCCGTTCTCTGAGCTCTCCACGTAGTCCCGGCTGGCATTTTCTGTCAGTCGACGGCAGACCGCGAAGCCAACCGGTCGACGGGGACCGGCGTGCATAAAAATATAAGCGCTCTCTCCTTCTCTATGTTTTCTAGTCGCGCGAACTTCATTCTTGTTCCGATTTTCCACTCGACCGATCGAGAGATCGTTGATCGGCTAATTGAGCCACGAAACTGGGAGGGAAAGGAGGGTTCTCTAATGGATGATTAGAATCGGTAACGAGTCTATCGGTATAGACACGTATTCGCGATCTGCCGGGCCGCATTCCGCAACGGGAGGGTGCCGCTGACCCGGGTGGGCCTCGACGGGAGACCATAAGACCCCTATATCGCAACACCGGGTTTGCCCGTAAATAATGACGACCGGCACGCGATACGACACACGATTTTCGTGTAGCATAATGGTCGAGACGTAGCGACGTTCCGCTCGCGTATTAATAACTTCGTTGTACGAACGATGCGGGAAGGAGAAAAGTAAGAAGGGAGAAAGAGATCCTGGCATCTTTCGATCAAATTTTGCTGGTCATGATAATAACGTCTGCTTGCTTGGCAAACTGTTTAGCCTCCTCGCGCACTCGTTCTACTACATCTTACGTGATGCCGTGAAATAACGTGTATTATTGATTAAAGTGCGGTTATGCGTTTAATTATGGATTTAATGACGCTGACGTATTTTTGCTGCAACGGTGAGTAGAAGTCTAAGACGTCTAAGTCCGCGAAATACGACACTGGCGACGACGGCAAACTGAATTTTTGACGGAAACTTCGCTATAAGTTTTCGAGCCACGATGAAAAATTCAACGGAATCATCTGGCGCAAAGGTCACATCGCGAGAAAACTAGACAGTAGTCTCATAATGTTTTATGATCGATGAAAGCGGAAGACTATGATCTGAATTTCTCAAGATGCATCGATTAAACTTTGACGTGCGGTCGTTAAGAAATGAAAAATGGTCGCGTTGTATGCTCGCGCGGGATGTAATGCAATACGGTAATGTAATAAGCCTCTGATATATCTATAATGAATGATGATAGACGATAACGATCCTATAAATATTTCGTGACAATGTGTTTTCAGAACAAGGATACTTTATGATATTATTTTATGAAAAGCCATTGTGTAAATATCGATAAACTGTAATGGTTCCGGTAAAATTGATAATTTTATGATAATTTTATGATAATTTGGTATGTTAAAGCACGATCTTGTCAACTTTGGGACGTGATTACAAAGGCTCAGATATATTCGCTGACTGCGAATTTTCTCTCAAAATACAATGCATAACGCATCGCGAGACTGAAAATCGACCGAAGACGTGGCATGCACGTCTTTACAGCGTTTTCCGCCGATAACGCGAACCACGACCCAGTCTGGGCGCGCTGACAACGCGCGTATAAAATCGACGATAGCGAACTGGACAGCCGCCAGTCTTGCGAGAGCCGCGCGCGAGAGCGGACGTCGCTCGTTTTACGCCGATGCGGTGCCACGTGAGGGAAAAGCCAGGAGGAAAACTCGCTCGCGCGCAGCTTCAATAGTAACAACATTTTCTTCCCGTTTCTTCCCTCCCGTCGTGGACTCATGTTATCGCATCGAGCGACAGGAATGATGTGGGCTGCGCCGGAAGTGCAATTTTCGGAGTACTTGCTACGTGTCTAGATCGTGATATTCCATTCGATTGAATTCATTCGTAGCAAAACGAAAAACTAATGCGTACTGATTTTCTCGCGAATCTCTGACGCAAAACAAAACCAAAAAAAATTGTAAAATTAGTGTAACAAAGAAATCAAAACTGAAAGTGCAAGCATTTACTACTTTATTGATGCACGACGTTTGAATGATAAAAAATGAAAATTGATATCTTATTTACGAAGCTAATATAAATGTAAGACTTTTCGTTCGTAAGGAAAAATATCGCAAGAAGTAATCACGCAATTACAGATACACCTGAGTGTAATAAAACGAACCTTTTGATTAAACAAACGCCCCTTGGAAGATCGAAGTAAAGCAGTAACGGAATTGAATGCTTCTGTTGAGCGAGCTGCGTGGTGGCCGTTTTCATTGCTGATTGCGTTTACTGAAGTGTTAATCGAGACCATACTCGCGAGTGATCGCTGTTTCAACGGAGCCGAGTACCAGCGTGTTTGAGCAAAGCTCGAAAACAGTACGGAAGAAAGGTGGACTGGAATTCCCCAAAGGCGCAAAATCATCCGAGGCTACTACAACGTCCAGCATCTCGCGCAGGATATTTCGCGGATATTCTCGAAAGGTTTACGCACCGACAGATCCAGAAAATACTTCCGCGAAGGTGTGAACACAGCTATTATGAAATCCCCGAGGACGCCGGGCGCTTAGAGTTACCTCGCGGTTAAAACTTCCACTGCGCCTGAAACGAAACCAATTCTTCAGCAGGTACTCCGGAAGAATCCTCGCAATCTTACTCCCGCGTACTTACTTTGCTGAAAGTTTCGCGCCCTACAGCAACTCCCGTGAAAATGCGAAATCCAGAATCGCGGAAATCCTGTTCGCCAACAACTTGAAAGTATTACGTGCACTAAAAGCTCATTGCACCGAGAAAATAAAAGTTGCATCGCTGCTAATGCATACGTAGAACTCGCTCAAGAAATTTGTATAAATCGCGCAACGATTATCTTGATCCTTTACATCAAGTTTTCTATATCTTTATCCGAGAAAGTTCTATATCTCTGCGTCAAACGCTGAAGTATCAGAACTCTTTAAAAACACACATCAAGTTATCACAAAGTTTTTAAGGCTTTGATGACGTAATCTTCAATTTTCCTATTCTCCGTTCCGTCCCACGGGAGGCATGTGACAAGATTTATCACGTGAAATCTCCTAAGCTTTTTGGGTCGGAGGCAGTCCCATCGTAAATCGCGCGATGCATCGAACACGAAGGAGCTTCGAGAAAACGAGTGAGAAGTCCTGGGAATCGTAGGCTGCGGAGGAGACGGAAAACGAAGTAATCACGAAAGCGAAGAAGGAAGAGAAGAGGCAATTGCAAATAACAGGTAGACGCGAGGAAACGCTCCAGGAATGCCGTGGATAAAGTGTTTGGGTGGTGGAGGCGGAAAGGCCAGGAGGGGCAAGCCACTCAGCGTCAGTCAACCGATCCACCTGCTTGTCAAGGTAAGATTCCCCTTGAAAAGTTTTCCGCGCGACTTTCTCGCGGCGAATGTTATGACAAGCCAAGCGAAAATTCGAAACTCACTGTGCGTTTGGTTCGTTTCTATCAAAGAATTTTTCGCAATGTAATTCTTCGCGAGAGAGCTCCTTTATAGGAGTTTGTTGTAAATATTACTAAAATGTAAATCCTCAGAAGTGAAAAGCGGATTGCATTTAAATGATATAAATTTGCTTGCGGTGCATGTTAAGAAGAAAACTTTCTTTTGGAAAATAAAATGAGTTACAAAAGCGATATTTTTTATCAAATTCTTGTTGATATTGATATTATAAAATTAACAAGATAGTAAAGGAAATATTTGTCGTGATACTTCGTAAATGAAACGTTATTACATATGCATACGCATTTAGATTGATAAACTTTCCCGTATGCGTTGTTTAAAAATAGATGCCTGTTGAAGACATTATAATCGAATGCATAACAAGACGGAGAGTGAAAACTGTGATACTGGTCCACTTGACCTATCCGAGATGGTGGCACATGGCCCCGCACTCTTACGGTTATCAATTTTTTCAACGAGCGGCTTAAACTAAACGGAGAGTTATCCTGGTACCCAGTTATGTTTTATTGGTATTCGTAATTATGATATATGGATGGAATGTAAAACGTTCCTCTTATATTTCATGAAAATTTGGTTCACTCGATTGGCTCGTAATGCCTGGAATTCAAGTATTGAATATTTGATAAAATACCACCATACTGGAGTATATTGTAACTTATAGTAGCTATTGTTCATACAAATCTATTGTAAGATTTAAATTTAATTTTTGCAACGGAAACAAACACGTAGTTACTAAAGAGACTTACTTTTGTTAAAAAATGCGATTTAATTAAAAAACAAACGTTTTATCTATGCTTTGACATAATTTTTCTCGGACCCATGACGCCTCCAACATTGTCCTTCCGAGAAGCAATTTTTTAAAATCAACTCGCTCATCCTTAGGGCCCTAGCTTAGTTAGCGATAAGTCGCATTATTTGTTCGCCGCCACACTAATCGTTCTTCTACTGCCATCAGTTTTCTTGTTCATTATCGTTGACCATTCTTCCCACGAATATTGAGTCCGATAGAATCGATAAAATAAACTTAAACGAGACGTTTATGGTTCATATCTCGTTCCTAATAAGTAGTACGACTTACAAGAGAGAAAGAAACAATTCCCAATGTAGTGCGTTGGGAACGTAGGAGGGTCACCGACTTGAGGCGACTATTAGGCAGTTTCTTTCAGCCCAGGATGCCGTAAGATCGAGAGATACGAAATCTCGAAATGACGGAGGGGCACTGCGGTGGTCAACATATCTCTCTTCCCGCCGGCTAACTGATTTATTAATTCTCTACGACGGCCCTTTTCTCGGTTCCGGACCGCTTCGACGGACACCCCGCGGGTACCGTCATCGATTCAACGATATCTCGTGCACGACCTAGCAATTAAATCGGTAATAACAGACACTGCGTTAGCCACTTCTTAAAATTACAATAAGCCTCAAGTCGTGATATTCGTTGCACACGCTCGAATAATTTTTATGTAATATATATATCGCTTTAACATTTCTATTTATATTACTTTTATTGCTTTGCAGTGCTTGGAAAATCAACATTGATGTTTTCGACGATTATCGAAAAATAACAGAGATTATTCTTACACAAGTCACGTTACACAAATTTAATATAGTTCATAACATGTATATAACAAGAAGTCAAATATTTCGTTTAAATATATATTTTTCTGTGAAATCTGTTTATAACGTGAAATTTATTTATATACATGCAAGAACTATATCAATAATGTTATTCTGAATAATTTATAATAAATAAATATATAATAAATTATAATAATTATAATTATAATAATTATAGAATAAATTATAATAATTAATTATTAATTTAAAGCAAACGAATTTTAACAACTTAATTTGGTGATTAGTTACACCTATTTTATTAATAGCTCTGAATTTACGAAATATCTTTGTACAAATAGAACATTTTTCCAAGCGATGGGGATTAAAATTACAATCCAGGAAGCAAAAAACGCCTAGGTGGCACGAAACTGCATTCGCGCGAAGATCTCGTGTTTCAGGTTTCTGGTCCCTGCATACCACGTGTATCAGACAAGCTGTCCTAACAGATATGCACGTACACACACTATGAAAACACAACGTCATTTACGAGCTGTTTCACGTCGACGCGATGAAAAGAACGTTTAATTGACGACTACGCTAATTGTACATTTCAATCGAGTTCAATTTCTGTGCAGTTAAGTCGTGAAAACGCCAGGCAACGGGAGATAAATTAATTCGGGCACAGTTCATTACGTGATCAATTCACGTCATTCGCTTCCGTATTTACATCTCATTCGCAGCGGCGCCGTCACGAAACGCACGTGCGTGTGGTCGCAAAAATAAACGGACTGGGTAATCAAATGTTGGAATTGCTTATTGTTGAAAATACGGAATAATGAAGATTTCAACGGTTTGGTTTTCAGTCAATTGCGATTTGCTGGAACTAGCAAGAAAAGTGAAATTAAAATTAATTTCGATGAACGTTTACGTAAGACTTTTCAGTTGATTCGACGCTTCGGTTTCAGTAAAGCTAATCGCAAACGGAAATACGCTGATCGCCAGATCGGTAAAAAACGCTAGACATTAGAGGGTGGGCAATTAAATAATACTAAGCCACCCCGTGGCGGCATACCACGGCATTTTAATTAAAGCGGCACTTTAAATGCGATACGATATTCCACGGAACGATTACAACCAGAGTACCTATGTAGAACGAACACGTGAATGCGAATTATCGATGTATGTTGTAGAGATGTACATGTACGACAAACAAGAGAAGTAATGAAATTTTATGCTTGCAAAAGCGCTATTTATTAATCCAAATGTTTTTTAAGTTTTTTTAATATTTTAAAAGACGATATATATTTTCGCAAATGTAGAATGTCTCATGTGACGATTCAGAGTGTTATTTTTATTCTGTGTGTTATTTTTATTCTGA
This sequence comes from Ooceraea biroi, assembly GCF_003672135.1. Taxonomy (NCBI): domain Eukaryota; kingdom Metazoa; phylum Arthropoda; class Insecta; order Hymenoptera; family Formicidae; genus Ooceraea; species Ooceraea biroi. The sequence continues at coordinate 7,284,827 of NC_039512.1, forward strand.
GCTAATATTCAAACTCTGTGTGTCCCAATTATAAAAAAACAGTTGAAGAAGTAAAATATAAAATGTAGAATAATATAAAAAAAAAAAAACAAAATAAAACAGAAGAAAATAGAAAATATTGAAAGAAAAGGATATAGTACAAAAGTGGAAACTAACTGCTGAATTCCGTGCTAATGCAAAAAGTTCACGTGGAAATGTAATTCTTCGCTGACATAGAAACACCTCGTAGAACAAAGAAGAATTGCGCGATCAATTGGACCAGTCCAATGAACGAAGATAGCGTGTGAGATACTCGCGACGAGAAAATGCTTTTCCCGACGCGTGTATCCGCCGGTGCTTTGAATCCGGTCCGACCACCATGGCTTTCCAACGACGGCGCGTCGGCGTTTCTGAACGCTCGTATACGAAAGCCGCTCTCTGTTATTATAACCGTACTATTATCGGTACCGACGCGCGGACGTACACCTGCGTGCGTGTATGCACGCGCGTACGAAATACCGCCCACCGTCGTGCACGATCTTTCGCGATGTAAAGACCGGCAATTAAATTAGCGGGCCCTCGGGGCCCGGCCGATTTTTCCCTTCGCCTACACTGCGATACGCTCCTCCGTGGAAAGTTGATGTTTCCTGCATGCGGGAGGATGCTTACGCCCGTGGAATTTTAATCGATTCTTCGGATATTCGTATGACCAATCGCGAGATGTAATTACGCCTCGGAATTCAAATGGCATCCAGATATGTTAATGATTATGGCGACTTAAATTTGAGAGGATGGTACATAAATGACGAGGATACATTTAGAATGAAATGGTTTATGGCTCGAAGAGAAACGTTTCTTGAATATCTCTTCGTTTACAAAAAGTGTGTTAAAATAGTTAAAATAGTTAAAATATTATTATACAAGTTACAGTAGTTTCGCGTGAACTTTTCGCTGGATAACGCGAGTCTTTTGATCTCGCCACGGACGTATCTTGCCATTAGAGATACGTCTGGGCTGAATGATGTTTTAAGTAATTTTCTGTTACGTTAGCTTTGTAAGAGTTCAAGTTTTCAAGCGTTAGCAAACGAGTAATGCAATATCTTTCGAAAGGTTAGATCTCTTCGCACATTGTCGATTCTACCTACGCGCATGAACTCACTCTGTTCGCGGTACGTTTACTCCGGTCTTTGCTCAATACCTTATGTTGTTTGCTCTTCGCACACGTATTTTTCTTACACCTCTCGTGGGCGCTGTCATAATATTACCTTACTACGTAGCTTTTCCTTGCCTACCTCCGAAACCGGCACAATTGTAACGACTCGAACGGCTTTCTTATCATGGATAAACCGAATCTTAAAACCAGAGCCAGGGTTCGTATCAGCAATTCGAAATCGGCAGGTGCACATGCAGAACGCGTAATTGATGGGTGCGCGCAATCAAGTCGATGCTTGATGATCCAGAGACCACGATGGTTACATGAGTTTCCTAATCCTCGACGCGAATTGCAAAGCCTGCGGGCCAGCGAAATCTCGCAAGCGTGCCTGCTGACCTTTCGATGAAGATTATCGTGTCTGCCGGAGTTTTCAGGAATCGATCGATCGTAATGTACGATTATGACAGGTTTCAACGGATCCAATGCTGTGCGGAATATAGAAATCAACCGCGCGATATACCCTTTTGTCGATCCCGGTACGGGTCTTTGACTTCGATTAATCTCACGTTAGGCGCAGTTCACGTGACGGAAATCGTGCCAATCCTTAAAACTTTGATACTATTATTTCTACTCAGTCTCACTTCTTTTTTTCGAGAGAACATGTATCTTAAATTTCTATTTTTTTCAAAATTGTACTTAAAAATTTCGTTCCTGCTGATGTTCAACGAATTTTCCATATTTTTTTTTTGTTGAAGATTGGATGTTAATCATGTCTCTAAATTCAGGACGAATCGTTCTAACGGGATTTGAACAAGTCAGTCAATTACTCAGCGACTTACCCTTGTCTTATTTTTGGCGCCGGAGACGTCTACAGCGTTTCAGATCGCAGGGACAAGGACTCCCTAGTTTCCCAATATAAAGGTTAAAAATAACGAAGATATTCTTTGTTTATCTTAACAGCGCCGTAGTCTCCATGGATTTAATCCGCCAATCTCGTCGTATATATTTTTATACCATCCAAAATTGCGAAGCATGCAAATATCATAATGTGTAGCAATTATATTACACAAAGAGCTTTCTTCAATTATTAAAACTTACATGATGAAAATATCGAAGTCATATAATACTACTTTCATATTTTTTATTAAAAAAGAGTGAGAAATTCATAAAATAAGTTTGATACATAACATATAAATATAATAAAAACATTAATTTGAAAAATTAAGACATTAAATTTATAAGACTATACACATTTGATAAAATATTATCTTGTGAATATTATTCAATAAATAATAATAAAAACGGAAATATATATAATTCTTAGTATTAAATAATTAAAAGATAATTTTATACTAATAATGAGATCGAACGATATTAATGAGAATGCAACAGTAACTCTCCATAAAATGATTGCATCGCTCTTGTTTAAGATTAAAGCTGTATTACAAGTGACTCTCGTTTCTCGTCTGCAATTAAATTGAATTGCAAGCTTCAAGCTTCCGAACGGGGGCCAAAGCGATTGCGTTAATAAATTTCTTCCTTGCTGCCACTCCGAATGCTCGGCGTTCATATACGTTTTAATTTAAAACGTCAAACTGAGAGATTTGCTTATACATGTAATAAATTGAATAATGAAAAGTCTTATAATAATGACCTAAATACTAATGGAAATATGTTAAACAGCTTTTAAATTGTAAACGTTCATCTTATCAACGTGAAAAATCAACGTGATAAAAGTTTTAAGTAATGTTCGAATGTTTTAAAAGTATTTCTCGTACGCCATAGGTTACGCTATTATTATTAGCTTCAACTTTCCTTTATCGCTAGTGAAACTAAAAAGTTTTCATTATGCATTCCACTGATAAACTTCAATAAGGTGCAAGGAATTATGTATTTTGTATTTTACCTTGTTTGAATAAATAACAACATCTATAGATATATGCGTGTATGAAACTATTTGATTTTCTTTAAAATGTGGATTTGGTTTTTTACAAATGATAGTCAAGTGTTTGTCTCGCCACGCGCAGAGCTACCATTTTACGTCACGGATTAAGTGCGAGCGATATCTGGCGGAAAGAGTGTGACAATGTTGAAGAGACTCTTAACGAGCGTTCAAGTCAAGGAGAATGAAGAAGAGGAAGAAGGAACGGATAGACGGACACAAAAGAAGATTAAATCGGACAGTATCGCGACTGACGTCTCGGAGATCTGTGCCAATTGCGATGACTTCGGCCGACCTCTCGAGATTCCTTAATTGCAGTTGCACGACGGTGCGCAATTAAAAGTTCCACAATTAGGACACGCGACGTATTCTCGCGCAGCATTGTCTGTGAAGGGTCAACTTTCCCAGTGAAACGGTATTAGGTCTCTTCGCGTGAGCGGCATATCCGAAGATTATGTCCGGAGAAAGTTCTGGCCTTTCAATCCTTTTTTTGAATTTTCAATATCCGCCATTAATCATGAATAACAGTACAGCTAGGATGAAATTCATTCTATTATAATCGGGAAAATGCATGGTTCATGGCGAATGTGTCTCTAGATGCTTTATTCTCTTAAACTTTATGTACAGAATTTAGTTTTAGTTACGTATTGTAAGTGCCTTACAGCTATTGAATATCATATGCATTCTTTTTAAATAAATGTTTTACAATATTATGTTATATTGTTGTCGTGTAGCGACTAATGTATTCCAATTGCCCATTGTCATTATAACAATCAGTTAATGAAATTTTCGATGGTTGCTTTTTATTCTTATGTATCATTGTTCGACGACGACAACGAAGTCGTACGCCTTATTGTTCCAGAGGTTAATTGATGTTTGTGGGCAGGAAGTATTCCGTGCCAATGTCAAGCATTATAATAATGCGCGACACGCTGTGGGAATGAAATAATGTAGCTTTTATCGTATGACTTAATTGTGATCACACGTAGATTGCATTAGATCGTTCATTGATCGCAAACAGAAATAGAATCTACTGATTATAGCTTCTAAAACACTCTCACGGCAAGATTTACAGCATGATACATATCTCTCGCATAATACATACGTTATTTCGTAAATAATCACATACTGTCGATATCGATGTGCCTATTGTGGCAAGTAAACTCTTATTACTCTGCAATAAGTCAAAAAGGTTTCATTAAAATGCATACTTATGTACAATTCTACACAAATAGATATTTTCTATTTCAGACAACCCCTAATCACGTCTCATAATACGGTATCATTAAGGCTGGGCGTGCAAAATGATTTCTGCTATATGAATTATATGCCTTTAACAACGCAGAATGACAAATTCCAATGGCGACCCCATCATTTCTCCTCGATCTCCGCGATTTCTCCGACTGGATCTCATGCCCTGTGGAAAAAGGACGGCCTGGTGTATAAATCTTCGAGGCTGGACGTTGAGCGATGGCAATAAGGAAGCCATGAAGCGATGGCAATAAGGACCTCTATGCTCTACGCACAGTATCCAATTGTTAGCTTATTGTTTTGAATAATTGATACACCACGTCGAGCCATTGGCCTTAAAGGACTCAACAGCTCCGTGTGTGGCGCATGACGCGCAATTAATATGTCAAAAACAAAGCTTAAGATGCATTCGTATCCATAATCATCGTTTTAAACTTTTCTTGGAACGTGCATTTGTTAGCGATGCGATTGTTAGAGTACGTAATTTAGTTTCGACGATCAATAAAAAATATCTGAAAATAAATTTCGCTGAATTTAATCATTGCATTATAAACAAATTTTTTTAGTTTTATGGGCTGCTGTAATCTAATTGTAATTACTACATATAATTGTTCACACACAATTCTTTAATCCTGCAATAACTGATTGTCTTTTTAAAAATGTCATTTATATAACTATTCATATTTTCGTTGCTTCCGTCATCAACCTCGTTAAATATTCATATTATTCATTAGCCTCCGCATTAACAGCAAACACGTCACACATTCCCGCGCGAATCTAATGTGTATGCGGTTTGCGATACGGTTTGTGGAATGGTGGCAGCAATATAGCAATAATAGTCCATCAGACGAATATTTCATATCAGCAAAAACGCGAATCCGAGAACGTCAGCGGTGCGCCGCCGTGCATACGCGCGCAATATGATAATTCGCCAGACAATACCGGGAAATGTCAAGGAGTAAAGCGGCGTTTTCCTCCGCTCGATTCTTCGCGAATGTAAAGCGTTTACGATCGACCTAGCTCGGTGTGGGCAAAATCTTTCGCAAACGACAATGACGTGCTCCAAGTTTATGATCGGTTAGCTGCGACTCTTGACAAAAATAATTTACGACTGCACGTTGTGGTCTTCTCTGCTCTTGTCTTATCCTGTTGGCCTACTCTCGTGCTTCCTGATCGACTAAAATATCTTAACGTGTCAGCGAGCACGCTTATGTTTATTGAGCTGGTGTCATTTTGTAAAGAAAGATATGCGCTGATAGCGTGCAATTTTTGCGAAACGACTTGCAAGAGTTGGCACGAACGGTTGGCTCTAATTACGTACGTTAGGGCGCATTTTCGATCGTTAATTTAGATTGATGGATAACAATGCTTGTCTCGGTACCGCCAAAAGATCAGTTAATCGGAGATCGTAAAAACCGATCTATGAATATTAAATGAGTTTCTTAGCGTTCGTGAGAGCTGCCACGCAACTGTCAGACGCTTTTTTCCGTGGATTGCGGATAAGTCGCGGTTTATCGCGCGATTATGACTCGAGACTTTGTTTATATGAGAATCCAGAAGTAGCAGGGGAATGATATTTCTAAAAATATCATGTCATCACGATTTCATTAATAACATTGTTCTGTGTCTTGTAAATGAATAATGGAAAAGAAGAACATGATTTATTAATGTAATTGAATTTTGCAAAGATTTATCGCAGAAACATGAAAGCAAAATTATTATTTGAAAATATTTTATTTTCAAATTTATTTTATTGAAACACGATAATAGTGCTAATATAAGTCGTAAAAAATTATTTTTTAAGTTTTGATGTATTTTCTATAAAAATTTATCAGTAGTTATAATAAATACATTATTTAGATTCTTTTAAAAATCGAGAATCGTATACTAACAAGTGCAGGATAAACAATGCTGTGAATTATTTTCTTACGTTGCGTATATACCACACACACGACAAGTTCCTTGATTGCTTATTAGATAAATCAACAATGTGAATAGAAAATAAATTTATACACGTCCGCCTGCTTATTCGAAGCGAAAACAACGGCCCAGCTCGATCCCGTGTAATCACATTTTCTCTTGTCCGTGCAGCTTCGGAAAGCACAATTGCGTCGTGCATCGCATAAGCAGATAATATAAGCGAACGAAATCGTAGCATAGCAGAGCGAGCAAATCTCGCGGCGAAGACAAAACGGCACACGCGACCTCGACTTGCTGGAGCCCTCAATTATATTTTCTCCAGCCGAGCACCAGAATATTTCCCGAGCTCGCACTCCGTTTCCGTATCCACGTCGGCAGCGATCGTCATGATCCCCAGTAATCAGCTCGATGAACTCCCCTCGTCGCAACGGTGAGGTGAGCGCGGGTCGCCGCATGATTTCTGAAGGGAACGACGCCGGTAATGAGGACGAGCCCGGAAAGGAACTTGGAATTCGTCGCACAGAGTCGTGCCTATGCACCGAGAGTGCCAGCTGCGACTGCCGGATGAAATAACCAAAGTAATGAATAGGTGCTGTCTCTTGCGTGCGCGTACAATTAACGGCACATCCGAGGTGGAGAATGCGAAGACTAAGGACCTCCACGTCAGTGAACAAACCGCGGTAGTGGTCCTTTCCTCCTCTTGGGATGCCCACGCGCCCACCGAGGAAAGATAAATGTCGCAAGTCGACGATGATTTCGACAGGCAGTCCACTGATTTGCTCCTGATAGCGCTGGACGAGATAAATGAATTTTAAGTGGACATAATTAGGGCGTTTTTTCTCCGGGCGAGTTTATTAAATTTAATATAACAAATGAACAAAAATGTATAATAAATGTATAATAAATAAATCTAATTAAAAGAGAAAACATATAATAATATTGTTGATTTTTTTTATCCATTATTCTACAATTATTGCATATTGTTATCATAGCCAAATCAAAAGAGGATCTACAATTCTCACGGTTTTGTTCTCATGCAAGACAACGGCGACATTAGTTTTGTTGCCACCGTATATATTATAAAGAACAGAGTTGCTGCGAAGAAACACGGAGTAAGGCGAGAAATACGGTCTGCCATATATGAGAGGGTGAAAGGTGAAGATCTGTTAAGGGTGATATAGTGAAGGCGTTTAGCTAAATCGATCAGATAGGGCTCTGCATGACTCCTCGGTGGCACCCTCGTATGTCCCAAAGCAATGTCTTTCTTTGAATTATGAGCGACACGCACCTGTGAACCATCTTCTCCGATCTGCATTCTCATCAGTAAACTGCGCGCCGCGCTGTAAAAGGATCTCCGAGTAAACGAGTGAACGTTTTCCCGCGTTATTGCGAAATTTAAAAAATCTCTTTTTTCAGATACAGTTAAAAAACATTCCATTCGCCTTTTCAACGTACGCGGAATAATCTACAACCAATTAGTCTGTGAACCTTGCGTATATATATCTCTGATTTATTTCTTCATTCCCAGTTCTCGAATTCTTACATGATTTCGAGATTTCTTTATTTTTCTAAGAAATCTTGTACTTTTCCGCGCATTAAATGCTCAACCCGCGGAATTAACACTTTCGAAACGCAGCATCGCTAATAAGCCTAGCACTCAGCAATGAACAATCAATGCCGCTAAAGGACAGATAAACTCTTCAAGACTGAAAGTATGGATTGTATAATCGTTTCCAGAATTATAGAGAAGCTCTTAGCCAGCCGATTTATCGTCGGGTTACGATGCCGACCGGGCGTTTCACTTCATCAATGATATCGGGCGAGCTATGAGCCCAAGGATAATGGGCGACTAAACGATAGACCACTATTCGGAGAGACCAAATATCAAGGTGCGCGCAATTTAAGACCACTTGCGTTAAATCCTTGGAAAATACCTCTCGTCCCAATCCCTCGGCGTACAATTCTCGGATTACGTTTACTCTTTGCTCGATGCTTGAGGAATTAAGATAAAACGATATCTACACGTTTGTAACAAAAATATATACTTATCATTTCAATTAAATGAGTAGAAATTTTAAATATTAATTTAAACAGTACTAAAATAAACGAGATATTTGTCACGTGCATTATTTTATACCTGCATATATACACCGAATATATTTGTAAAGAAGTTCCTGTTAAAGAATAGTTCCTGTACAATATTGTGTACAGATTTTGTATTTAAAAAAAGCTATGTTAATTTTAAGAAGAAAAGGACGATTCGATATATCAAAGAAGCGCATTTTCCACATACGCGTTACATCACGAAAGTGCAGAACATGCGTGTAAAGGAGAACGGAATTCGATCGTCTGGATAAATGTGGAGGCACGCTTGCGCTTCCTGTTTGGACCATTAGTCCCGACAAGGGCCGCGCAATCGAATCGAAGGATCAAAGTATACGTAATGGTCGCGTGCTGACTTATACGGGTGAAGGCGGCCACTTGGATTCCCATGAAAATCACGATTACAGCGCGCGATCCCCTTTGCTACTCGAGAACAAAGGTGAAGACCAGGATTTATAGCTGGAATTAATTTACGGGACGGAATTTCCGGATGAATCTTGGATGACTAGAAATTCAATGTGCCGGAAACAACATTCCTCTCCTTTCTCAATCATGCATCTCGTTATTAAGATTGTTCTACAAGGAGCGATTATTGTAATTCTGTCGCATGTTTGTCAAATTTTTAAAATTAGAATTTATAAAATTGTGATTTTAAATTGAGTCCAAAGCGATAACGCAACATACAATATTAATTTATTCTTATTAGAAGTTATTATGCAACAGAAATTGTAGAGTTCTAGATGATAATCATTTTTCTTTACATAACATCCTTGGCTACTTATAAGAGGAAAATTTTCTTTTATTAAGATCTAAAGAACGTAGCAAGATATCAGTCTGCGATATGAAAAATTAGCTGTTGCATTACAGCTACAATTATTTGTAGCGCATAGAAGCAATTGAAATATCTGATCGGAAATTACTGATTTTCGAGATTACAGAGAGTCATGATGCATCAACGTATTCATTCCTTACGTCGCTAGTTAAATCATAGGTGTAATACCGCAGAAAAATTCGTCTTGTAGCAACCACCAATATTGCGATCCCGTAATAACAACGATTTACGTGACACGTACCATCCGGTGATGTCCCGCGCAATCCGTTGAAACTATATTTTCTATACAATTCAGAAGGTTACGCCATTATGGTCATTACCTCCGGTTATCTTGACCGCGGCTATTCCCCCGCGTCCGTCACGTCGATCACGGGTCTCGATTTATACGGAGAATCCGACCGCGAGCCGTAGCGGATTTCACCTCTACTTAAATCCAGTTAACTGGACTATCCTACGTGATTTTCCTACGGAAGAACGCTCTCGCGCGTTCCTCGACGTTGCACGAAAAGATCGATCCTCATTACTCATGTTGTTGCGTCGATGCGGCAGTGTGCGTGGTTTTAATTGCTATGCATCCCGAGTTCTACGAAAGAACTTCCGCACAAAAGTTTCGAAAGCATATCAATAAATATTTTTTAACAAACTGACTGTTGAATAATTCATTCCGAAATTTATTTTAGCCAATCTAAACCGCAAATTTTGCTGTTTTTCGGGCATTTTACACATTCGTGAATAATTAAAATGTAGTTTTAATAGAGCATTTCAGATTTTGAAAAATTTGCATTAATGGATATGATCGTCATTCATTTTCAAATAAATTGAGAAAGTTAGGCCAACTCTTTTAACTTTACTTGAGAGACATCAGACTTAATCACTCTCTAGCTATCTAGGGATCATTTATGCAAAAGGATGATTACCATACGGTAACGAGAATAGTTCCTCGATCATCATAAAGTCCGATTTCTCGATTAACGAACTGCTTTTACGAATGTGATGATATCCAATACGAGTGCAGATCAAACGAAAACTTCCTGTATTTTCTTCACTTAGTTCTGCCCTTCTTCCTTCTCCGATATAAAGTATACAACAAGACTAATCGATCGAGGAAATTCCGTTCTAAGTTAAGTTGCTGCGTTACAAGTACGAGATCGCTGCGTTACAAGAACATTCGAGTTACGGTGTCACATCGTCCGTTAGAAAAAAGGAGGGAAAAGAAAAGGCAGGAAGAGGCGCGACGTAGGGAAGAAGAAGTAGCTCATCAGATTTTCAGTGCCAGGCAGATTAGAGCAGGTCGGGAATGCTTGGATCTCGGTCTGTCTGTTCTTTCCTCTTTCTTTTAGCGCATTCTCTCGCTATTGAATACCTACGCTACGCCCTAACGGCGGAGTACACATGATCGAACGTGACACCTTTCACAGGGCGCATCTAGGCGGCGACGACACCTACGAGAAAAAGAGAACCGGTTTTCGTGGGGGTTCAAAGAAGCACGTTAATCGCGGCCCTTGAATACGTACGTTGCACTTCACTGAACTTTTAACATAAATCGAAAATTTTAGAGACTTTGAATAATCGAGGTAATTTTGCTTTTTTTGAAAAGAACAGAATTTTTAGATTATCAATGAAATTTATATCTCTATGAATATAACAACGTGAGTCTCCGTATAATTCTAATTGCTGACTACTTTAATCCGCTTTTCTTCCGGTAACTCGAAACGTACACGATCTTAATCCGCGAAACTGGACACGGTGCATCTAGATTCGCTGATTACTCGGAAGCGGCGTCTTGAATCCTCGGTACAAACGATTCTAGCCGAATGTTTCACGGAATTGCACACAGACGCACCCGCATCGTGCCGTTGCCGCTTAAATCGTCCATAAATAACACTAGCTCTCCTGACGTTGCGCATCGCGACACGGTGCATCGCCTCCCCGACGAATTTATCAAGTGCTCGTTCGTATACTTTCACCCCCTCGGCAGCGTTCCCATACATTTTTTCTCCACGTACACCGTCGTTTCCGTGGAAGTCCTACGTGAGATCACATCACATCAGTCGCGACATATGTTACAGGATGCATCTCGGAAACGGCTCTCAATCTTATCGCGATCGTGACTTTGAAATCCGTCGAGCGAACTGCGATCTTTTACAGAGGAACGTCGATTTATTCCGCGTCTTTGCGCGCGAGGCGATTTGCGCGCGTATAATTTTCGCAATTTAATTCTTCCTTTAAAGAATGATTTGTATTTCCATCACACACCTCGCGTTAAGTATGATAATGCAAATAAATCAAAGTCGGACGTAGCAGTAGATGTATGTTGCTGCCTCCATCTTCATATTTTAGATCGCTGGATACGCTGGGAGATATTTCTGATCTCGCAGCGTTTTGCTCCAATAACACAAAGTTACGTATCGTGCTCGTAGGAATCAACAGATTCCGACAAGTAAATTACGGATACAGAAATAAACTATACAGCGAAGTATAATCATGTTTTAGAAATCTGATTATAGGATCTACACGTGCACGTTTGTACGTTCTGTTTAATGCTACAAAGTGCTCTCTCGCGTTACGTGAGATCTCAATTTATTAATCCAATTCTCGTTTCCTGCAAAGCTTTGTGATGCTAGTGAGAAAGGACCGTGCATAACGATCTTTCTCTGCATTCCGTGAAATCCTTTCTGCTGCTTGAAGGTAGCATGCACGCACGAATTTCATCGTCGAATGACCGTAAAGTCCCCCTTCTAGCCGGCGAACGTGCTCTCGCGATGTGACGACATATTAGCGCAGCATTATTTATTTAAATATATATTATACTATCCGATGCACCTCGCTTCATCCGCACTGACAACCTACTGCGGTAAGCCGCAAGGAAAAATTTCGTCCTGGAAATTCTTTGAAAGTATCCTTGCTTTCTTTGGATCACGTAGAATTTCCCTTAATTCATCCGCGTGACGTTTGTGTTCAATAGCAAAAAGAGTATAAAAGTGTCCCAAGAGTATAAAAGTGGCAGGAAGTTTGCTTGTGTGTGTGTGAAGCTGGCGTATCATTTCTCTTTAGGAAATTCATAATTACGTGTGGAACTATACGAAAAGTATTTTAGAATAAGCAGAACTCTCGATAATCAACCAGCGTCTCACTGGTAAAGTCGAAAACGTCCACTCTTTGGGCGAAATAATTTTTAAAAAAATTTTCTAATCGTTCCTATCAGAACTCTTTGGAAAGGCATTGTACATGTCCCGAACTATACGAGAACTGTTTTAGAATAAGCAGAACTCTCGAAAATCGACCAGCGTCTCACATATATCTCCGTAGATACGTCTTTCTCGGACGATAACAATTTTTTATTAAATAATTGTTAATGTTTGCATTCAGAACTCTTTGGAAAATGGTTAAATATGTTCAGAACTACACGAGAAATATTTCATAAAGCACAGAACTCTCTGAAATTAACCAGTCGTCATTCCCTTAAACATTTTTTAGCTTTAATAATTATGAAAAGATGAAAAAAAAATTTTTTCGCTAGAACTCTTTCTAGAACTCATATAGAACTGTAGATCTTTTAAAATCTAGCCGGAATTATGGCGGAAACTGTCGCAGGACAAAGTGAGACGCTGCGTGAAGTTGGCGTCTCACTTTGCACTATGCGATTTTTTCGCTTTAATGGCCAGAACTATGTGTTTAACCTATCAGGAACTCTAGAACTATTAAAAAGGGAGCCAGAACTCTCAATAATTAATGATTTTCCGCGAAATAATACGCCAGCTTCACACACACGTTTGTCTTTGTCGAATAATAAATATAAAGAATATACCCTTGTGCTAAGAAAAAATATTTTTATTTTACTTATAGATAAAAATTCTTCTTTAATTTATATAAATATAAGTATTTAATTTATATATCCGATCTCCAACAGAATGTGATACTGCTACGGCGATTATTTTTTGAAACCGTATCGATAAGACTAAATATATTCGACATGTGACTCGTGATTTTACGAGTGCCTGATACTTGGACAATAGATTACTAGCGGTTGAGAAATTCAGCTTTCAGCCACACGACAGGCCGGCCACGCGCGTGTGAACAAAGAACGTAGTTTTATGGCTCGTGTCGACCGGATGGTCCGTGCGGTCGACGGCGATACTTCGGATGATGTTCGTCGTCGGCCCCTGAAGAGGATACCGCCTTTTCGCGTTTCAATGCGTTATTCCACACATGCAAACATCTCGCAAGAACAATGGTCCGGTCGTTTAGTCAAGAGTGCTTTTCGTTTTGAGTTAGGACCGTGTTTACTGGTAGTACGTGTTCCTGGAACAGTGATTGTTTGTCGGCGAAAATATGATGCCGTTATTTGAGAAACACATGGGCCCTAACGAAATGTAACTGCGGCCATTAACACAAACATGTTACCTGCAAAATCGGGAGACTCAAACCAGAATGAGGATAATCATTAAATATACCATGTGTATATTATTGTAATTTAATTATTAAAGTATTATTGTAATTAATTATTAAAAAATCAAGTTGCTTTTCTCTACAGAGCTTTACATTGACAAGGCAGTCGACACTTTTAATCATTATTCTTACACAAAAATTGAAAGGCTTATTCATGTACAAATGATACCATCTGACAAAATCACGACTTTGATAGAATAGGGATTGATAGGTCTCAACAGATGGATCTGTAGAAACGCCCGCGCAATTGCGCCCTGTAGAAGACGAGGCGGTGTGCCCTGCATAAGAATACGAGCACGATTGCGAGGCCACCCGTGGAAACTCGCTTTACATAATCGGTCAGTTACAGAAGGAATAACGAGAACTTCTTTCACAAACCGGATGCATACCTCAGTGCATTTCTTGAACAAGACCCCGTGCGCGTCACGATTGCGGCTTATAGTGATCCGGCTGCGAATCATTGAAGGAATTTGCTCGGAATTCTTACATCTTAGATCGTATTATTCTACACTAAGTATAACATATTATATATAAAAAATCATACAATATAATTAATAAAGTTTTTAATTCAAAATTATATTTTATTGTTAATGTGTTTTTGAAAAGATATTCTAATAGTATCTTATCTACCTTCTTGATTTTTTTAAACAAATTCGATACTAAGAGTATTCGAATGAATTACACTTACAGGATTTGCGGAAATATTCTCCTTCTACATTCCTAGTTCCTAGCACATGCTATTTGACTACGTGATTTCGCCAATAATAGCAATCGGTGGCTGAACACCAATAACACACATGTAGACGTAAACTGACCGTTAATTTTAGACGGTTCGGTGCAACGACCGCATTACATAAGTAGGAAAAACGTGTCAAAAGTCGGGCGGAATTCTCGAAATCGATTAGTGACGCATTGCATATACCTTCCAGTAATCAATAATTTGAATTGTTTTTATTGAACTTATCAATGAAACAATTTCACTTTCTACAATGTGTATTGCAATGCTCAGCGAGAATATAGAGAAGGTATGGAAATGCTTCTTTAATCAGCCGTACTTTGTGGACGGGCTCGTTTGGAATTCACAGTGAATGGCTTTGAATGGCCGGTTCCGTGCACGCACACCACGCGACTGCTTTGAAGAATGCCGCTACGTACTAAAACGTTTGTACTCGTATCTCTTACCACGCGGAAGTCGAATTTTTTGATTACTGATAAAGACCAATTTACGAGCTTGCTAAGACGATCGGCTGCCTCAAGCTGAGCGCTCTCAATGTAGCGGTTTAATTTTTCCGAGCAGCTGCCTTACAATGTGATTAAACAATAAGCGTATGTGCGTGTACACAGTATGTCTGAAAAATGTGTTAATATTACATTAATTCAAGCACTAGCATTTTACAGTCACAATGACTCCTCGTATACTTTTACGTTCCTTCAGAGACTATCATTATCTCGATCTTGTCGGTAATCACGTACATCGTGAGTTAAGTACAAGTAAGGTTGCAATCCATTGAATTAAAGATCATTCTAACGTTATTACATCGTAGTTGACTGCAAGAGCGATACTGATACGAGTAAATTGAGGCGTTTGTTGGAAACAGTGGTGTTTTCCCGTGCTCTCGTGCTTTCGTGCTCTCGTGCGCGGGAAAATATTTGCAATTATATCGTTGAGAGTACATTAGAGCGCAGTTTCTTACTCGAAGTTAGTGATTCTTTCTTTACCATTTTCATGTACTATACTGACAAATTATCCAGAATCAAGAAGAGCGTATTATTAAAGATCGCGATGCTTTCTAAGCCGCGTGTAATCTCCGCTTTGCTCACTCGACTCACTTGACCTTTCTGAGGGATTATTATTATAACAGTACCATAAAAAACATTTACTTTACAACGACAAATTGATTTCACATTAAGGAGCGAAATGCCACAGTATAAATCTTCGACAAAAACGTGCTACGTATCGTACATATTCATATATATGAAAGCGCCATTTCATTTTATAGTGAGAAAATTATGTATGGTCCATCTCCTGGTTCATTAAATTGAATGCATGTCGTGAAATGTCACTTGCCGTTGAAAAGATTTTATATTTCACACACGTATGTAACAAACGACTTTTGTAATAAAATATTACAGTGATATTTTATTTTGTAATAAAATATCGCAATGCATTTACATAAATCAATAAATTAAAAATAAGATCTTGATGTCAAGATGTATTTTATCATAAAATTTTCAGTTTTTAATTTTATTAACAATTCATACTGTGTGTACGTTATTTTATGTATTGCAAAAACATTTTACTTTCATAAATATCTTGCAATTATTAAATGCATGTACTCTCTCTCATAGACCAAAGAATATTCAATTTGTAAATGCTTGCCGGTCAAGTAAATCATTAAATGCATTACCGAGGCGCGATTCATTTCTCCCAGTAAAAATGAAATATGTGATATGTGAATGTGTGATATGACGCCATAATTTACGCCATTTCCGGACAGGAAGAATCGGTTCCACGCGGAATCGACGGTAATTAATCTTATGTGACTGTGCGGCGTTCTGTTCATACGTGTCATCAGCAGACGCATGCTTCACATACATATAAAACGTAATCGACACGTCTGCCCGATAGCAGACCGAACATCGCACGCTGAAGAGAGGTCGTGTTTAGAAGGTAGATGTTTGTTGACGCAGGCACATCCACGCCCTAAAAAGGGCGCGTGAGAATATCGGTCGACCTGCTGTTTGAACAGTCCTTTCTAATAAAGGAACGTTAAAATGATTAAGGGTTGTTTTTTAAGCTGCGCTAAACGTTATGTAGTGCTACGGTTTCAAGTTGTAACTGACAACTTCCCTTCCGGTCGCGTAAAAACACGATACGTCATGCTATGCTCGCCATGGGTGGCACTGGAAATTACTACTGCGTAAATTCTCCAATTCGTCGTTCACTTTACGTTTTACTATAAAGAAATTATATAATTGTACAATTATATTGGCTTGATCACACCGTATTTTTCATAGCTGCGATTTTATTGTTCGAATTGCAAAATTTGTTTCTTGTATCGACCAACATTTGTGGATTACTGCACCAATATCGACGAACCTTTAAACGATGACGTTGACAATGAAGAATGCAACAATGCCCTGCGTGAGGTGTTACGATGACTGCACGGAGCAGTATTTGTAAAACGCGTTCAACGAAAACAAGTTTGTCAAACCAAAGGGCTGGAAACGATTTGCCGATCCGGATGAAACGATCGGGTGTCCGTTGCGTGACTACGCCCGCTAACAATAGACCGATCAAGTTCGATGCGTCGAACACTTCGCTCAGCTGGAGTATAACGAGCTCGCCGACAAAGTGCCAACAAATGCCCCGCACAATAAATGCGGGAGAGCAATAAGATCATGGCAGATGGAAGTATCAGCTGCATGCCTGCCTGCGGCAGGCCATAAACTCGCTGTAGCAACAGTCTGCATTTCTAAAAGCTATGTTGTATGTAATTTCTCTCAATATCTAAAGAATGTCCTTCATTCATCCAGATAGAAAACTATCACGAATTATTATTTGAATTAACGCATCTTCACGGTATTACTGTAACAGTTTTAAACTAGAATTAGTTCTTAAACTAGAATTTACCTGGGTGGTGAATTGGCGCAGATTTATAAAGAGAACCAAATTATTCCATTGGAAATCGTGTTTTATCCTCTGGCTCGACGAGGAATCATTTCCCATGGCTCTATGCGCTTCTGTGTGTTACGTATTCCTGTCTCCCGCGGGATAACGTATGAGCCGGCATAGACGATCAGGTCCATATTTGAAGTGAGCGGGGGATCGATATTCCTGGACGCTCTTTCCGTTTTACAAGTCAATTCGTGATCGTTCCTGGTACGTTAATCCGCCCCTGCGCCGTGTTCTTCCCGGTAGCCATCATTTCACACGGATCGGTTCGTGAATCCCATTGCGCCGTTACGAACAGCCGATCGGGACACGGTGGCGAGCTGCAAGCTGCACTTAAGTTCAAGATAAGAGGCCCGCCCGCCGGGCAGTTTTGCGGTTAAATCGACAGGAAGGGCTCGCTGCAAGGCAACTGCAACTGACCATCTTGCAACTTGCATCGTTCGTTCGTTCCAGCATAGACCTCGGGGCCGTTTCCGTAATAACGTGTCTAGGCTTCGACCAATATGGCGCCAATCGTAGATTCGATTCAAGGCAAAAGACGGTAGCTTCACTTATGCAACCAGTTATAGGAACGGTTATATTAATAGAAACGAGACAATTTCAGAAGATTTTCAAGAGATGCGAATTCTGAAAGGCAGTTGAAAGCTTTAAAGTGTATATTAAATTTTATCCGTCTTTGCAATGTTCTCTGGATATTTGTTCATCAATTCTTAAATAGTTCAGGGCTATGGAATTATTGCTTTTTTGTTAAAAATGATGTGGATAAATTTTGTATAAAGCCAGCTGCCGATCAGATTGCTGTGGCTACAAGTAGCACACACCGTGCACACGCTACGTGCGATTCTAAGTTTCCACAAAATGCGCCATCGTTTTTCGTTGTTTTGCTGCAAGTAGGTGCCGTACGGCAGCCGTAAGGTCCGCAGATCTTGACGTGAGATGGATATCGTATTCCCTATAATGCATGGGCCGGCTGGACCACTGAATTCTGCACAAATGCAGCATCTGCATCGCGTGTGTGCACCAACTGTCTTTTCCATAGGTTATCGCGGAAGACCCGGGATCCGGGCACGAAGTGTAAACTCTTTGCAACGGCGAATACTTTGGAATATCACGATTATTTTGTCGAAATTGAGAAACAACGATATCAAGAAATATCGTAATGATGCACCGTGTGATGAAAATAATTTTTATCACACATTGCTCGTTCTTTAGTCCACCAGAAACAATTTCATTGATCTCCGCACTCGATATCACATTTGTCATATTTGCCAATAACGCATCCTGTAGTAATAGTATAAAAAGAAAAAAACTTATATACCATAGCTTTTGGATAACACTGTTGGTCATTCGATTGTAAAACTGGAAATGTATTCAACCCCGAAACTTTCGAAGGCGTTCAAAAATTTCTCTTCCCTCGAGAGTAAACAGTCCGTCGCAGCGTAAACTCGTCCGGCCTCGCCGATGAATGAACCGGTCGGCCGGATTTCTGCTTTGAAATTCGTCCTGGCCGTGCGCCAGACAATTCATGCATATTCACGCGGTTCGCGCGAGCAGCGTCGATGGACGGCAGAAAAAAAGGGAATGGCTTGGGTGAAAAGGGTATGAGAAAGGGTGAAATACACAAAAAGGAACGCGTCAATGATCAAGATCGACGGAATGCCGCAGTATGAAGTCCGACCCACCGGAACTCGTGATTTCAATTTTAAATGTAAGCCCGCGAATCACGCACGCAGGGATAGACGGGGGTGGAACGAAAGTTTTAGTCATTGTGCTCGTACGTATGCGCATTTCTATATGTATCGCCCTCCGGTACCCACTTGCGAGTCCTCCCAACCGATCCCACCGTGATGCTGCGAGTCATCGTGAAAATGCAACGAGATGCACACGCGATAACGGTGAGCCTACCGTGTAGATCAAAGTGATAAGTGCTAGGGAAGATCGCATGGGAAAAATTGATCTGTGTTTCGATTCGTGGAATTTACGTTACGTGAACGGCATTCGAAAACGTTATTCCGAATGTAAATTGAAATTCAATGGTTTTTTTGTAATATAAAGATTGTATTAATTTCTATTTTATTAATTGTATTATTTGTATATTTATAGCGCGTCAGAATTGCGTTTGCATTATGTTTTACATAAATGAGAGAAAAAGAGAGAGAAAGAGAGGCAAAGAGAAGCGTATGATGTATATTTATACTTTACAAGATGTACGAAAATCAATTAATTTCTTTAATCTGACAATGAAATGATTCGTCTCTCATTTAGACTTTTGGATGTGAATATCACAAAATCAGTTTATAAAAATAAAAAGATCAACATGAAGTTCTAGTACGAACTCGCTGTAACAGCAACTCGAACACGAGCTCCCGACAACGTACCAATTACTCCTCCTTTTTTTTCATCGTGCAATCATGCGCCATGTAGGGGGCAACAACGTCCCTGTGCACAGATGAACCTCGATTAAACGAATTAAAGGCCTACCCGTGCTGGATACGGTAATTGGCCATACGCGATTATGAGATAAGTCGCGCCAATTTCGGCGGCAACACGTTCGGCGAAATCGTCCCGTTTAAATCGCCGTGGTCGTCGACGTTGAACCAACCCACATGCCGCATTATCCCGTCACACTCTTTTCCGCCAATCGGCGCTCGTTAAATTGCAAATTAATGCAGGAACCAAGCTCCCTCTTTCCCAACCGAAAAACTGGTGCTCGCGAATTTCGCTCGAGCCTGTCGACATTCATCACAGTGAACTGTCGCAGACTGATTTGCAGACAGGCTCCCGCGCGCTTCCCTTGTAATTGGATAATAGCCCTGTGGCCGGTAATTGCGTAAATCAACAACATAAAAATTATCTGCAAAACGAAAGCTTGCGTGTTGTGTCGTTAAGAGTTTCTTGATAATATCATCATGCAAACGATAATTTTATTTTCAATATGTTTGTACATGTATCAAAAAATGAGTGTTATATAAGGAATATCATACAGCATTCTTTTTATTTTATGTGATAAAAAAAGTTATAGTTTTATCATGATAATATATATTATATATAATAATATATACTATAATAATATAAATAACCTTACATATGTAAGAGAGAGAATATGATTTAATGTATGATAGTATGTTTATGATCAATCAACTATTAACAATATTGTGATAATCATGTACATGTAAATACTTATTAAATTAATTTTATTAATCTAATAATAATATTAATCTTTAATAAAAATCAGTTTTTATATTATAACTTAATTTAATTTTACAATTTACTTATTCTTATTCTATCAAGTACTAAATAAACATCCAATCAATTAAGTTGAAAAATTTGAGATAATAATATGTACTTTAAAACTGATTATTTATGTTATTTAATCGAGAAAGCATCATCTTACATAGGGTTCTAAAACAAAAAGCTGACTGTTCGTGGTTTTCTCCGCGTCTTGGCGTCGCCGTCTGATCCTAGCGGCCAGAAATGGCACAAACAAACTTGGATCGTGTTCGATATTGGTTTTGCGTTGGATAACTCGTACTACAAGGCTTGCCACATATCCAACTACTAAAGTAATTGTCAGTCCTATGGGATTATACCACAAGTAGGATATACGATACAAATAAAAGTATGACGATGGATCTGGTTGGAGAGTACTGCAAAGAAAGAAATAAGCCAATTATAAAAAATGAATAAATCATGATTTTATCCTGTTTGATAAGACCATATTTTCTCATTAAATGAAAGTTAAATTAAATTCTTTTTTTCACACATATATTAAATATAAATAATATGTTGATAGTATAAAATGTCTAATTAATAAAACATCTCTCTAGCGATGAAATTTCAATTAAATTTAATAAAATAAAAGAAACACCGTTCATTTTTATCACTATGCAAATGACTTCTTAATGCCTCATATCGTTGAAAATAGAGCCATTGATTTACGCTAATTCGCGCCGACAAAGAGAAAGCAATAACACATCTAATCCCGCTAATAACGGCACAGTGAAGATTCCGGGAGACAACCGTAATTTCTGTTTATTAATGGTGCAATTAGCAATTATTTATTATCGTGGGAATGCCGAATAGTGCGATTATCGTTCATGAGAAAATGTCGAGTGTAAAAGAAATAAAGAAGTGACGCTTAACTCACATATAATTACAGTAACGCGGAATCTTCGCGTTTATTAAGAACATCGTTGTTTCGCAAATTTTGTAGGGCTGCGATAAAGCGATTTATTGCACTGATTCATATTCTAATCATCGTGCGATTCATGCCATGCGGCATGCATAAAATCGAGCTGTGCTCTTTCTCCTCTAACTGTTTCCCTCAACTTAGGTAAATTTACATATGTTCGTTACATTCATCGGTCTATGGCAAGCGAAAAATAACTGGCAGTCATAATCTGTATCACACGTACTGCTAGTATTACAATGTTAATATTTAGGCAGTCGAATACGCGATTTCCGAATTGAAATCTTCAATGAAAAAAATGTTTTATGTTTTATGACAGTAAATTTAACATTTGAAGAATAAATTGAAAATTTTTGTTGATTTTTATCTTGATAACAAAAGATACATGAAAAAGTATTGTTTAAATGCAGCATTTTTTAATGGCTCTTAATTGAAAAATTACTCAAAAATCTAAATGTTCGTCATATTTGATTAATATCTAGTCGCTAATAAATTACTTTAAAGCGATTTTTAAAAATAGCTTACCTGTTGGAACTAACTTGATCAGCAAGCATTAACATTGTAGAATTCGCGCAACCTTCGATCGATACTGGCAATGATGGAATGGGTGGTTTCGGTTTTCCGAAAGCAGCCCACAAGCAAACAACTAGTGCCGTAATCATGCCAATGATGGTTCCCAGCTCATTAGCGGTCTCACTAAACATTCCGAGAGTAAAGATGCCTAAAATCGGTCCGCCAATGGCTCCGTGTATGCTGATAGCGATGACTACTAGCGTGCCCATTGTCTTTGCTATTAACGCCAAGAACAAGCAAATGACACCGTTTATAAGGGTGAGCGCCTTGGCTGTGAAGGTGGCCTTCTGGTCAGAAAAATCTGCTCCGAATTTTCGATGCAGTGGTTTCACGTAATCCTCGAGCGCTACCGCGGCTAATGAATTCATCATGGCGGAGATTGTGCTCAGACTAGCGCTGAAAATGCCGGAGACGATAATGCCGACCACTCCGGGTGTCAACCTCTCTGCGGAGAAGTACGGCAATATTTTGTCGTAGGTGTTTATCTTGCCGGAAGCAACAGGATCGCAGTTTCTATAGACCGCGTAGATTGACAGTCCGGCGAAACACGTCAAAACTCCTATTAGTACTATCAAAGGAGTGCACCACAATAGGGCTTGTCTAGCCACTTTTAGTTTCCTGCGAAAATGAATAAATAATTTTGTTTCAATTAATTCATTTTTTATTTTAATTTATTATATTTTAACATGTTATATTGCGTGTTTAAAACTTATAAATATATCCACATAAGTAAAATAATTACGAGCAATAACTTGACACGTTTTTTTCTTAAATTTTATGCTACATTTGATAATTTTGATATATGAATATATTTATTCTAGAAATAACGTACTTAGTGGTCATTAAACGTTGAATCTGCACTTGATTCACTGCAAAGAAGGATAGAAATATTGCTGCTCCACCAAGTAAAGTACTCCAGCATGTGTATTGTATGGTTGGATCTAAACTCCAACTAAGAATATTGAAAAATATTTATTATGTTAAACTTTTGATAAAACATAATATATTACATCATTTGCGGGATATAGGAATAATTGGTGTACAAAAAATAAATTGGTGATTGATATTGATCGTTCCAACTTACTTAGAAAAATCGAGACGATTATCTTCTTGTGCGATACGCCAGATGCCAATGATTCCATCGTCAATGTTCATGGCAATAATGCCAATGATAGTACCGAGAGCAATGAACATCAGAAAACCCTGGAAAATATCGGTAACCAGAACCGCTTTGATGCCGCCTATCGTGGAGTAGAAGGTACAGATTATGGCGAGTATCAAAATACTCATGGTACTGGATAGGCCTGTGGTAGCTTCGAGAGCTAATGAAGGAGCGTACAGCATCACACCAGTCAGTAACATCGTCTCGGTAAAGTTAGCCGCGCTCACCAACAGCCGCATATACAATCCGAATCGTTTCTCTAGGTACTGGCAGCAAGAAACCAGAAATTGTTTTAACTTTAATGAATAGGTAAATTTATGACGCGCAAAAATTTCTTGTTGCAACTTGTTTAGAAACCGACTACTTAAGATGAAAGAAATTAGTTTGCAAATTATTTCGGGACTTCGAAAGATTTTGTTTTCAATATTTCGTAATATCGAATGAACTTTATATTCTTTATCGTTTTATTATTTTATAAAATTTGACTATAGCACATTTTTCATGCGTTTTATTGTTATATATTTTTATTATTGGTATATGTATATTATATTTGCGCAAACGTTTTCAGAGAATTATGTCATTAGCTACTAGATTAGTAGATGATGATTCTCAAGCGAAGAATCCGGCAATTACCTCGTAGATGCTTACGACCTTTATCTCGAAGAAAACTGGTAGATGACAGAAACTTATAATTGGAATGACAAAAATGCTGCAGATATACAAAAATACAATGGTCGAACCACGAATGTAAGTTTCCCCGCTCATCCCAAGCATGCTAACTGCTGATATTTGGGAAGCCATCATGGCAACCGCAAGAGGAAAGATTCCCATCGAGTTGTCTGCAGAGAAGTACTCCTGTAGGTGATAATTATGCGATTAATTAACTAACAAGCTTATGCACGAAAAACGAATTGTTTATGAATTACGAATCGTTTATGATGCACAACTTCCCATTCGAAACTTCCCACAAAAATAATCACCTAGCGTACGTCATTTAATAATGAGATAGATAAAATTAATCGACATAATATTCTTCTAGTAAAACCAAAGTTTTGTAAAAATTTTTTGTGACAATCATTCAACCAAAGATATAATTTCGCGATTTCGATACTAGCTACGTTAAAAGACTTTATAGTTTTTTGCGACATTGAAAATTTATGCATTACCGATCAGTTTCGTAAATCGATAAATTTCAGCAAGTTATTTAGCGGAATCGTAACGGTGTAACGTTAATTAACACGTCGAGTTTTCAGAAAATCAACGGGACTTAATTTATTAGCGGCCAATGCCTCATAACTTACACAGATATTACACAGTAGTATTTCTATCCAAATAAGGCCGATTGCATAACGACATTTGTATGATTCACACGCAGATTATTACGATCGAATTGATATAATGCCGAATTTGTCTGGAGTGTAGAAATTGACTTTTTAAAAACTGACCGCTGCTGTACGTTGTCGACCACCGCTGAACCGATAGTAAATTCCGATGAAGATGGAGACCGACATGACTCCAGTGATAATGAGATAATCCTGCCATTGCAGTACACGTGTCTCGCCCTCGACAAATGATGTCTGTATAAACAAGAGAATACTAAAGTAAATTTATCTTTATTATAATTTATCGGAAATTAATAACAGAAATTTCAGATTGAATTTTCCAATAATAATCTAGCTTCTCATGGTTGATGACAAAGTAGAAGCAGCATTGAATGTTTCTGTACTATTACTTCTTCAAATACTTGAAAAGTGTTTACCTTGATAACAATTCCACTCAAAAATCATAATTAATAGTTAATACTTACGTCCATTTTACAAGATTTATACTGAGAACACTATCCACTTGTGACACAAAGCTTCGCTTAGTTCAACTTGGCGTAACTTAGTTTCAACTTAGCTCCAATTAGATATTTTTAAACATTAGTGAATATTTTTGATCAGAATAACAAATTTCTGCTAAGTTTGGTACATTATGAAAACACCCAACAGAATAAAGATTCGACTGTTCACGAGTATTCGACAAGGTCTCACTAATGAATGCGTCTGTTTCTGTCATCTGTAAAACGCAAGGGACATTTCATTACGTAAAGAATTGCTCGGCACATTTAGTGTTGCACGCAAAGCACAGAATTTTCAGCGGTACATCAAATGTAATAACATACACTTTGTGCTAATTATAGTCAGACAAAGGAAAAGTTGATTTATGTGAAGAGCATGAATATTAACCTAGATTTAACTTAAGCTAAATTACGTAACAAGATATGCGAAAATAAAAAATATTATTTGTAGTATATAATATTTTATAATATATATAGTTTATAGTGTATAAAATCCTTCGAGCCAACAATTTATAAGTGTTGAACACTGATCGATAGATAGCTACAATATTGGAAATACTGGTTGCAACACATTGGATCTTGAGGAAATATTATATTGCGATCATTGGATAAGGCTTAACGTTAATTTAATGTGCCATAGATGATAGCGTTCAAGATGATTATCTACACGTGCTAACCGGTCTGATGGATCGATTCATTTAACAGCCGCGAAATAGAAAGAAACGAAATATTCGCCGAAAGATATTCATATTTGGATCCACTTAAACGATAAATTTAATTAATTAATTAATAATTAAATTAGATTTTGAAGATATATTTTTATTGATGTTATATTGTAAATGTCATGTACAATATCAAAGATCTTTACGCGGGTCAATTGCGTACAATCCTTTTGCAAGCACTTCTGAATCTAAAATGCAATAAATGTAGCTCATAATTTTAAAGAAATCGTAAGAATTAAAGATATAAAATATAAAAATAAAATATAAATATAGTAAATGAACGAATAATAGTTGTGAGCAATGCTTGGTGACGGCGCAAGTAGTAATTTAATCTTCAGAAGGTACAGGTGGTTTATTCTTCAGAAAGTACAGGTAAACGTTTCGGTCTACTCGTTAGACCATCTTCAGTACACTTTAACAATAAACACGTTGAGACAGATAATTAAAATCCAATATAAATCAACAAATGTAATATCAGATACATACCAAGATAAATTCAATGAGCATATAAATCATAAAGTTGGCCCATGAACAACGTAAAAAACATTCACATCGCTGAATCTAGTTGTCACCTTAAGTCACGTTAAAATAAAGTTACTAAAATAGGTCAAAAAATGTAAAATATTAAATAAACTGTCATATACACACTATTTCAAACAACCTATACAGCGCAAAAATAAATTACAGGAACATAGCCTGCGACATCCTACTAATCCCGCTTTCACAGTAAGAATAACATGTACGAATAGCACGGCGAAAATCGAACTCAGTCAACAGTCGTACATACAAACCAAAAACACCGAGACAAAGTCAAAGAGGTGAAAACATGTTTAAAATAGGGAGATAGTCATCTGATAGAAATTCTGTGTCATTTTCTAGATTTAATGGCTTTAATTGTCTTTTTATATTCACTTACGTCGGTCAAACAAAAAGATAGCTCCGAACTAGAGTAAATGAGCACAGAAAAGACATAAACAAAAAGTTTGGTTCCCCGTCGGTTATTTCGACTCATAGATTGAGTTCTGGACATAATTTCGACCGGGATGATGTGCAAATTCTAGACAAAGAAGGATCATATAAAAAAAGGTTAGTTTCGGAAATGGTGAATATAAAAAGACAATTAAAGCCATTAAATCTAGAAAATGACACAGAATTTCTATCAGATGACTATCTCCCTATTTTAAACATGTTTTCACCTCTTTGACTTTGTCTCGGTGTTTTTGGTTTGTATGTACGACTGTTGACTGAGTTCGATTTTCGCCGTGCTATTCGTACATGTTATTCTTACTGTGAAAGCGGGATTAGTAGGATGTCGCAGGCTATGTTCCTGTAATTTATTTTTGCGCTGTATAGGTTGTTTGAAATAGTGTGTATATGACAGTTTATTTAATATTTTACATTTTTTGACCTATTTTATTAACTTTATTTTAACGTGACTTAAGGTGACAACTAGATTCAGCGATGTGAATGTTTTTTACGTTGTTCATGGGCCAACTTTATGATTTATATGCTCATTGAATTTATCTTGGTATGTATCTGATATTACATTTGTTGATTTATATTGGATTTTAATTATCTGTCTCAACGTGTTTATTGTTAAAGTGTACTGAAGATGGTCTAACGAGTAGACCGAAACGTTTACCTGTACCTTCTGAAGATTAAATTACTACTTGCGCCGTCACCAAGCATTGCTCACAACTATTATTCGTTCATTGATTATTTGTTGAGCCTTCCTATATATCATAAATATAGTAATAAAATAGAATAAGTAATTTCATAATAGTGAACAATGCGGAAAACCGTGACTTCTGCCACGCCAGTATCGTCCCTCAGTGCACAACAATTGCTTGTGGAATAATCACTTAGGAATGCAGTGTCATTTCCTAGGAGTGTGAGGAAATATCAGAGCGACGTCAAACACTATTCTTCTAGGAAGAAAGGGTAACCGCAATGTGCGAGTAATTGTTGGTATTGGAGTAAATTAAAGCGAAAGATCAAAACTCTGATATGATCTATGAACAAACAGCTGCGCAAGTAATTACTCGTTTATGAGAACGTCTCTACTAAAAGACAGCAATATATCTTAAATTTAGCAGCTCTTTCAGTTTTAAAATATAATTTGATAAATCGTTTTACTCAGAACGGAAGAGAAAGGAAAAAATTATTTAATAGAATGTAATTAGAAAAAACAAGTCTATTGTCTCGTTGTACGTCCACTTTCACTGTCTGAATTTGTTCTTTCCGATACAGTTCATTAATGCAGTACAATATAGCTCAATGACGATGAATTTAAACACCACTAATTTTCAACATTGTTACTGATCTGTTAACTATACTGTTTTACACAACTGACAATGACAATGACGACGGAAGAGGAAAGAATTGCGAACAACAGAGTGAGAGGAAGAGAGGAAGAAGAAGAAAGAGAGAAGGACAGGACAGGGGAGAAAAAGAGGAACTCATAAGTGGTGAATTCCCGTCATTAAGTCGTTAGCCGAACGACAGCAGGCTGTCGGCTAACTGGCTGCTGAACTTGATCGACCAATCGTTGACCCTTATGGTCAATCGAAATTCACCGTGTGCTGACCATTCTCATTTCGTGTAATTCATCGATGTTATCCGGATACGTAAGCTGTTTGTAATAATTCAACGAGAGAAAGTTCGTGAGGTTCACTGAATTAATTTGAAGCTAATTTGGACGTTAATTTTGTTTACAAGTCCATTATTTGAAAATCGAAATGTTCTTCTTCGAATTCTTCTTCTAAGTATGAACTGTGTAATGATCTAGATTTATAATTAGTTATTTTTAAAGAAATACTTTTAAAGAAGAGAGAGATATATTTTGTTTCTGTTAACAACGAGTACTGGCGCAGCGTCGTAGCGACATGTACGCGTGCAGGTATTCAGCTGAAGACGGCAATCTCCTGAGGGTCCGACGTTGGCTTGGTGTCAAGGAATTGGATTCAATACAATCGTGGTTGATTTTTCCAAGAGCTTTAATGTGGTCTCAAATGATCGTATCGCGTACTCTTAAACGTAACGTCGCGGAGGGAATCACGAGCAAGCCTTTCTCGTATGGAGGTCGAACAAAATCTGCGTTTCTCGGGCCGAGGCATCATTCAATTCTTTTCTTTTTTCTTTTGTCAAACATCGGTTCTTTTTTTTTGCCGAGTGCACCCGATCTATAAACTGAGGAAAACTTGCTCAAATTTCCCACTTATCATCTGATTTCTTAACAGTTTCCTAGAATATGAAAAAATATTTTCTCAATGCAATGCAATAACTATCATAAGAAGTTCTAATTAATTGTATAATTAATAAATTCTGATTATCGAATACGAACAAATGCAATCGTTTATAAATTATATTTATTGCTGTTGCAATTAGTCAAACAGTCGCGAGGTGCTAATTGATTTCGCTTGTTGTACACGCAATTACGTATTCTCAGAAGCATTGGACAAGTTTCTTCACACTCACCGTATATGTCCAGGCATTAACGCCACCGTTTCGATGCGGGTGTTAATTAGCCCGATGCGCATAGCGAATCTTAACGGCGAGTCTCGTAGTACGCAAGTAGCATAAATCCACAATTTGATTTCTCTTTCAGCAAAGCGAGATTTTCTCGACCGTGCTATTAAATAAATCCAGTATGCAATAATCCTGCTGTTGTCGTAGCATTTTACTCTTAATCCTTGAACTGAACTACAAACTGAAATAGATCGAGTTTTGAATTTCAGCTTTTCTCATGCTCTCATGAATTATCGAGATTATTTTCAAACATATCACTCTTTATTAAGTAAATTTGCATGATCGTGGATGTATAATGCCTGTACAAGTATTTTATTAGGAGTGTGATTTAGTTTTGAGGGTTTTGCAACAGATGGCTGTAGTGTCAGTTTGTTCCAATAGCTGTTTCCGATAACTGTTGTTTCTTACAGTGTTGACATTATCCATGACATTTAGTAGCATTATAGCAATAGATGCAATAACAGTCGTGTTTATATCATCGTAAAAATGCAACTTCCGAAAGCTCTTTAGCATTTTCGACATGCGTTGCTTTTGTTTTTTAATCAAAACAAAACTGCGGCTGAGGGTTATAGAATTCTTTTGGAAACTTATGGTGATTCTGCCCCATCAATTAAGACGTATGAATACTGGTTTAGACGCTTTAAAAGTGGTGATACTGATGTGAAGGACAAAGAACGCTCGGGACAACCAAGAAAGCTTGAAAATGCAGATTTTCAAGCATTATTGGACGAACATCCAACACAATCCACTTCAGAACTTGCCAGAGCATTAAATGTTGATCGTACAACAGTTACCAAACATTTACATGAAATGGGAAAACTTCAGAAAGAAGGGAAATGGGTTCGACATCAATTATCGGAAAGTGCCATTGCGAACCGGTTGAACATTTGCATTTCGTTGATCGCCAGGCAAAAAAAGAAGAATCTTTTGTCTCGGATTGTTACTGGGGATGAAAAGTGGATCTATTTTGATAATCCCAAACGCGGAAAATCATGGGTGGATCCAGGCGAACCATCAACATCCACTCCGAGACGCAATATTCACGGTTCAAAAGTAATGCTCTGTATTTGGTGGGATAGTGTACTATGAGCTGTTAAATCCGCATGAGACTGTCACGGCTGATCGTTATCGACACCAATTGTACAAGTTGAAGCAAGCATTGGATCAAAAACGACCACCAATTGCGAGTAAACGACGGAAAGTGATTCTTCTTCATGACAACGCTCGACCTCACGTTGCGTTATCAGTGAAACAAACACTATTAGAGCTTGAATGGGAAGTCTTACCGCACCCCGCGTATTCTCCGGACATTGCTCCATGCGATTATTATTTGTTCCGGTCGATGCAACACGCTTTAGAGGATACACACTTTCATAATTTCGAAGAAGTGCGAAAATTCGTCGACGAATGGATCAACTCAAAAGAAGAGTCATTTTATCGTCGTGGAATTCATCTCTTGTCAGAAAGATGGGAAAAAGTTATAGAAAACGAAGGAAAATATTTTGATGAAGGTATTCATTCATTATCATATTTAAATACATGCGTTTTTGAGCAAAAAAAACCCTCAAAACTAAATCACACCCCTAATATAATACATATATCGGTAAAGACATGTTGCACTGAGGTATCGAAATTTACTGTTACTTGATTCGTCCGACAATAGAAACCGATCTGATCATCTGATAACGCTCCCGTGTGAGCAGATCGATTCCCTTAATTAATTAACGACTGATCCCCTGTCTCACAGTTATGGTATTTGAGTCAATTCGTGCGTGATACCACGCTTCGCCTGCTATGTCGATTGTGTGATCTTAATTAATCCAATATGTTTAATACAAAAGATCTATAATATTCAAAAAGGAATTTTAAGTATCGCCACTTCAATCATTCTTGGCCATATGTACATAACGTGAATATAAAAATTAAATATTTTCAAGAATATTTTTATAAGATTTTTATATATTGAGAGGCAACTTTCAGTTATTGTGACAATTGGTATAATTAGATTGGTATCACCATAAAATACAAATTATGATTCAGAACCGCGTGATGCTATTCGCAACATCTTTTTCATCTCTGCTTGCTGACAAAGCATTTCTACTTATGTACCGTGCTTATTTGAATCATCTAATTTCAACAAGTGTCAAATTACTGTTAGTGTAATTTTATCATCAGCCATGAATCATTATATATGAAATATGATTTTTGTCACGTCTTGGGACTAAAGTCTTATGTAAACGTTTATCGTTTTTCTCTTAGAGATGAAGATGAAATTATCATAAAGGTCTATTACTATTTCATATCAAAGAAGATAATTTATGAGTCTCTTCATAGATCTTGCATCTTGATACATGTGAATAAATAAATTACATGCACGCACTGATGCAGATGATATCACAAACTCGAGTGTATGTGAAAATCGAAGAAACGGTCTCGAGGCGAATTGCAAAAGCGTCTAACGGCTCGCGCTAATAACAGGAGACTTGACTTACGTAAAAAAACTTGGAATTGTGGCCTATCGGAGTCATTTACGTGCACATAAAAGCCGTGACATTGTATATGTGATTCCTGCTGAGACTGCGAAATGCTACAAGGTCATGCATGATCGATTCGACTTCAGACTGCTACAAGTAATACTGCAGTAATATTTTTCATAAGATACAAAAGAGATAGAATATTTGTATTATTACAAATCTTTAATAATGATATATATATAATAATAAGAATTTGATTTCAAGAATATAACTATATATACTGAATGATGATAAATTTTTCTGCTTTCTATTAAAAACAAATGATTTAAAACAAATATGTTATGTAAAATATACATACATACATATCACAAAGTTCGATATGGTACAATATAGTTTCTTCATATTAAGGTACTGAGAAAATATTGTAAATTCTAAAAGTTTTAATGACAACTCCGTTATTCCTCATCCGCGAATGCGATTTTGTTCATATTATCGCATCAACTCGCCGCAACTTGAAGATGCGGGCATCGCTTCAAATTCCTACGAAAAAGTGACAAAAAAATAATGAAACTCCGACGAGACACATCGTACGTTACCAAATTGCCAATTAAGATTAAGACTAACAAAGCCTTGCTCTCTTCTCAATGGAGGCAAATTATTGCTTCGTAAAGACCCCTTGGCTATGCATCGTACGTGTTGTCAAGCGAGCAACTTGTTGAAAGCGCAATATGACAAGATTGTATATTAAAATTTCTGCATGCATCGCAGCACGTTGGTTAACACGACTAACGAAGTGTGGCGAACGACGATTTTTCGACGGTTGTGTGCCGGAATGTGCAATCTACCGCGATGCATAACTAAATGGATATTCAGATTCGTTGAAACAGCTGACGTGAAGCAAATCTGCATATTATATGGCTTGACATTATGTCGCTATGAGACTTCTGACAAAAATACAGAGAGATTTTACAGAGTAAAATTTAATTGCAATTGGATCTTCGTTAAATTAAAATAGCGATGTGGATTAAGAGAAAGCAAATGCAATTTATTAGACGAATATTTTCCTACTTTTATACGTCTCATATGTGCAACTACTATAAAATTATTTAACTAGCATTTATCTCTTTATTTTAATATCTATGTATGAAGTTTTCAAGAGAGATAATGATCACAAAGATTACTGCATCTAATTCAATTGTGAGGATAATTGAATATTGTCATTGCAATGAGAAATTATGATATCAAGAACGCTGCGATATACAGAATTTGTAAACGCAAAATGTGGACAGGTTTGATATGATGTGAAACGCTTGATTGCGTCCTTATACGTTACCGCTATTATGGTTATGCATTGCATTGCGACACGGAATATTTAAATCCGCAATGCACCTGTAAGTATATATACGTTTCCGACAACCGCACTGTTGCGGCGTCACGCAACAATCACAACGTCGGTTACGTCAAACAACATTCCCGGCAAATTCTTTCTGTCGCAATTTCGATGCCGCATTCGATATGTCGACCGACAATCACTCGCGATCAAGGCCGTACAGGTGTGGTCATTAATTGTATTAAATTACGTAGATCAAAAGGAAAAGCGAGGCAAAATACAGTGCAACGAGCAGCAGTCATCAATAAATCGCTCAACTGATAATTTGTTACGTTGTTAACAGATGTCAAAACCAGATACAGATCAGTTATGTTATTAAATCCGCAAATTGCTAACGATTTAATCTGATCAGAAGTTATCAAGAGAATTGTTAAAAATTTGTTATTGTTTATTTCTTTATTTGCAATAATCGCAGTACTCATTCAAATCTTCTGTAAGGATTTCTCTCTCATTGATACAACGTGCCTTTTATAATTAATTTGCATCCGTAACTTCACGTGATCCAATCAATAACAAAAAGTTCCGACAAATTTACAATAGATTGTGAAGTATGGGACGTCTAGGAAAACAAATCACTGTTAGGCAGTCGAACTGATGGAACATTAATTCTCTTGCATATTCTCTACGCGATTACGTACTTTCCAGGCACACCTCGTTATACATCACTTGGTCGTTGCATCACGAACTCGATGTATTCGATGACTTGACGGTCAAGTCGTTATATTTGCGCTATAAATAAAGCGACCGGATCTTGTTGTGCATCTAATGCGGCGCATTAGCCTCGCCATCTTGCCATCCTCTTATTCTTGGTGGCAAAAAGATCAGATATTTATTTCTATTTATATATTAATTGAAAACAAACTAATTTGTAAATCTTTATAAAAAAATGTATTAATTTGATATCAATTTGTAATCATGTTATCATATATAATCAAGATAATCGGCAGACATTTATCCTTCTTTGAACATCGCCGTTAGTTTCTAGCTTCGCATTAATTTCTTCGCATACTCTTTTTACCATCCTTGCGGATGTTTCACCCTTGCATCGAAATCGATAACGCGACACCGACCGCGATAGCGCGAGACTGGAAGTCGCCCGTTTCTTGGCGGCGTGCGACCAGTCTGGCGACTGACGGTCTTGCATTCTCAGTTTGAAGCCTCACCAGCTAATTACCTACGTCCTCACGATCCAACTCGCGATACGCTGCGTCGCATCATGCGGCACTGATAGTGGCAAGCAACATATCACACAAGAGAAATGCACTCTCAAATTGTTTTGGACACATGTGACTTTTGAAGTTGACAGTTTCCCATTCGATCAATCGTTTTCCAACAGAATGTTAAAAATTTTTCTCCGGTGACACGTTGTTAAAAAACATATTTCACATGCGAAGAATATTTTAAAGAGGTGATAGATCATAAACACAACTCACTAAGATGTGATGGCTCAATCAACGCAGTCTGAGTTCTTTTAACGACGCATTTTAACTGATGTACACGGTGACGCAGCACGAATTCCGGTTTGCGACGATTAAGTCTGATTCTTCAACGTCAAACATATCTTTCATGCGACATGAATATTAACATCGTTTTTAACGGATTGGACTGTATACAATAAAGCATAGCTGTCGTTATACGAGGTAATGCCACAAGCTGCGTAACACGTTCCATTTAGCGATTCAGCTGGCTAATGGAGAGGGATGCTGCACTTTCAAAAATATCCCCTCGGTCGCAGAAAGCGGATGAAGATTTGAGCGTATTCCGTGTGCCTGACAGCACGATTAGCGGTGGAAACGGATGACCTCAAATTCACCCGCGCGAGATGGCCAGTAACGACACTGACGATATAGCCGCATCGCCTTAATGGATCGGCTTAACAAGTCAAATTACATGTTCGTCGGCCGCTGTTGACGTTGGGCCTAAAAATGTATGAGGAATATCGTTCTGTCAATCGGTATTGACTGACAGAACGATTTACAAGCTGCTCGTCGGCCTGCCGATCTGTCGATGATATAGGTACTATATGAAACATGAGCTGCTATTGTGCTTCTTTCCTCAGTGAGCTATTTATAGAAGACCTGGCCATTTACCGTTTTTCATACCGTTGTTCATAATTATCTGCAGTGCATATTACTGGGAATCTTATTTTAGGTGCTAACTTGTATAATCGCATGTTTTGATTATAATAATAATTAAATCTCTGAGCACAAAGCAATCAATTGTAAAAGAAAAATTTCACAAGTAGAAATTGATGTATAAATTTCATAATTTTATATAATTTACATTTTTATATGTAATTTTTTATTATTATTAATATTTTGTGTATATTATTTACAAGTATATTTTATATAGATTTTTATACTTATATTAAAATAAAATTTAAAAAAGAAAATTATACGTATTTTAAGATAAGAAAAGTTCAATTATCTATTGAAAGACAGTGATAATGTTTAAAATTACCGGATATTGCATGATGGGAACAAGATGAGTCTCAAGATTGTACTCAATGAGGAATGACAGTTTATCCTTGAACTTTAATATATCCTTTGAATAGGTCTGCGCATTTTTAGCTTCATTTAATGTGTTGACCTACTTTCAATCCGTACCAATTAACATCATTAACACATTGTTATTATTAGTTAAATAGTTACGAGGTCATAACGGCTAAAATCGCACTGGGAAAGAAATGTTTCACAGCTTTGTTGCTTCGATGATTTAAATCCTCGAATATTATAATGATAATTTAAATGATAATAGGCGTTGGAATAAAAAATAGACTATATATTATAATTGTGTTTAAGATATATAAGTTGTATACTTTAATACTAACATATAATGCTCTAGTGTTTTAATTTTAGTGAAATATATATCAATTTATTATAAATCTTAATTTTCCAATATTTAAAAATATATCGGATTTTTGTATTTATCAAAAATTTATTACAAATATTACAATACATACATATGCACAGAGACAAACAAAAGTCACACTACGTGCCTGTAACGCGTGACGCGCGCGCGTTTTATTACATCATGAGCTGTTCGCGATTAATTAACTCGGCACGGTACAACGTCGACACGTACACAACAATTGCTCATTTCCATTTTTACGCGCGTTGATCAGCGTACGCCGGAAGCAGCCGTTCCACGTTACATTCCCTCATGGATGGTTCTCTGCGATGGTTCGCGAGATAAAAGACGTCCCAGCTCGGCAGTGGGGTGACGGGACGCCGAATATGGGACATTGAAATTATGCGGAACGTAAACGTTATGGTGTTACGCAACTCGATGTAGGAAGGCACGTAGCAGTCGCCAGGCTGACTAGCGATCGTGATGCACGACAGTGTTGTGCGTATTGCGTTTGCATTGTCGGCTATAAATTCCATAGAGATTTCCAATTGGTGCGGAGATATACAGATCGGGGCGATACGGATCCATGAGGAGTACTGGAGACCATTAATGTTGCGTCAGGCTGAAAATCGAGTTCGAAGAAACGGTGGTCTGGTTTGAATTAATGGTGAGATCAATGATGAACAGATGGCTCCAGAAATATCTTGAATAAATCTAGGAAAGTTGTTGAATAAAACTCGCAGAACGATGAAATCTCGAAAATTAGGACAAGGTTCACGATGTTTGTTTCGTTTTACATTTAGAAATTTTATTTATTTTATATACATTAGTAAATTTAGAGATTGATATATACGTACTTAAGTAATTTATAATAATACATTTTTCCAAAATTGCTTTCAATTACAAATTAATTTTACACGTTGTTAACAATGTTATAATAATAATTGATGTCAGGTAATAGCTATATTCGTATTTGGTCCCAGTAACATCGATATTACTTGCTACATCGCGATCGTCGGCGGATCTGCATTTTTTGCCCATTGAATGTGTTTAAGCACATTCAACAAGCTAAGCGAAAAGTAAATCCATGTATCGTACGAGACAATGGGAATTGAGGTCTTGTAGTACTTATAGCGGTCTGTTATGCATACAACGTGCGCGACTATGCGCAACGATTCACTATCAGATGCGTAGCTTTGTTGAGAAGCTATTGGCATGTCTTCGACGGCCACGCGTCCAAGCGAGCAATCACGTATCTATACAACGCGTGCACGTGAAAGGTTTCCTCAATGGAGCGGGTCGAGAGGTGCAATGACGCCTCTATGAATCGAACAATTTTGTAGCAGGCACGCTTCAATCATAGATTGCGATGTTACACCTTCGTGACTTTACGGAATATCGCAAAAGTCATCCGCAAATCCTTGAATTCTGGAATATCTATGTATTATTGAGTGATTTATAGATTCATGATTATATAATAGAACTCTGAATTTATAGATAAGTCAAGTTCGAATAATTCACATTCTATACATGATACCTGGCACCGTTTATAATACATACATAACAATATTTATTAGAAACTGGAATTTCTTTTAGCTTTTTCAATCATTTCTTACATTTAATGTCACAATCATCATAATCTTTTACGAATTCCTCGATGACAAGATGTTACATTTTAAAACAAACAAGAGATGTCTGTTTTCGCAAAAAATGTCGCTGCAACTAGGTAACTACAAGAAAAAGGTCTAGATTCGAAAGTTCCCATCGTCTCTGTTCATCGCGTTGTAGCGGTTACATTTGTTCCGTTATTTATGCCTGCTATAATCCCGTCAACGTGAAAATACGTCTCTTACCTCCACGCCCACGAAGATCTTATTCCGTTATTATTTGACGCATTTTCCGTCGCGTATAGAAACGTTTGAAAGCGACGTAGATTGTCGGTGGGATATCGATGATTACTTGGGGATAATTGGTACTTTCTGCCACAGGAAAAGCGAGAGATTTATGATTAAGCGGTTTCTCAAAAGGAACTTTTCTTGGGCTTAAGAGACATGCTTACATAATTTAATTCATTACATTACAGTTTTGAGTTTTCATATGGTTATCGTTAGTCCTTATTAATGCGTTTGAAAATAAACGACACGAAAAGATCATTATTACTATTACGTCAATTAAATACGTATTAAATACGTCAAAATTAAATTGTTTTCATTGTACAAATAAAATTTATTTTATGCAGATATGTTAGTAGGTAAGAAATGTGTGCAATACCGACAAATGAGACCGAGTCCTTGTCAGTAATGTTATATGTACGCGTGAATACCTACTGAACAGCGAGGTCGACATATTAAGTACACTGTTGCTAAAGTTACGCAAGGGACAGGCAGTAAACTGTAAAATATGCACCATTAGCATTCGCTTATCATGCTCTATCTGTATTGCAAAAAGATAATCTCGCCTTCTTACATTGAACATTTAAAACGAGGTAATGAGTAAGCTATTTAATAACGATTTTTAATTAATACATTTTCATTTTTTTCAATTAGAATTTAAATTGCCAGATTAAAAATTTATTATTGCAAAGTCTTTTAGAAAATTCGACTCTTTTTGTAGTCGGTGATTCGTAAAAATTATTCTTGAGAGCAAGTCAACATTTTATGTTGACCAAAAGGAATCCATAGATAAGATTAACGGCGACAATTCTGGGGCAGTCTATATATTCTGTAAGTAGTGCATTATTCGAATGATTAAACCGCCTGTCAATTGAACGTTTAGAAAATGAAAAAAATTGCAACCCAGTTCCTTGAGCAGAATGCATAAAGGAGAGGAGATCGAACGACGCAGATTTAATTAACGATAAGTCATTAAGAACGACGCTAGCGACTTCTAATCGAGAATTAGAGATCTTACCGCCGGCGTTTTCGCATCGCGACTTCAATGAAATGCTGTATGACTTTGCTAGAGCGATGATCGGAATTTTAACCCCGAGCCATTCGCAGTAATGCTTCGTACATGACTAGGTAACTTTACATTCTCAGTTGCGAGCGACGTTTAATTTGTTCATGTTTAATAGTCTGCACGCTAACACGGTTGAGATTGCAAACTGGCAGTTTTTACTTAAAGCTATTTTATTTTCGCAGATATTTGCGGTATAATGATGACAATAGCAATTTTAATGTAAAGATTGCCAAAATAATCAATGTGATGATAAAATATATATTCATTTAATAAATGAATTTATTATAAATATCTGAAATCTTTGTATAGTAATGCAAATTTCTTGATTTTTCACATAAATTCATAGCGGATTTCCATGCGACATGGTTTCAGCCTGCTGTACATGTTTGCATAAAATTTTACTCTCGGAAACTTAATTCACGCTTGTAACAAATCACCCGTCCACACAACGAAGAAGTTTACATTTAACGTTGCAATAAAATGCAAAATGCAGAGTCGTACGCTTTTTCCGTAAAATCCACAACGACCCGCAGAAGTCACTTTTTATTTTCGGTCAGGCTCCTCTTACACTCCAACACTTTATCTCCGACTAAACAAGGCGTTATGCATAAAGCAGTACTATGCATTAAATTATTGAGGCCAAGCCGCCCAACGCTAATGTTTTACGCAGTCGCGCCGCTCTATTCCGTCGGGATAAACAACGGAGAAAGTAGGCAAGGGAGATTTTGCGTAGATAAGAGAGCTTTTTGCGGACGACGCTAATAATTCTTCCGCTACGGCGCAACCGGTCGGATTAGTTCTGGAAAAGTCGCTCTTGTAATGAATGGCTTTGTGCCATAACTTCCATGGGATAGAACGTCTTGTAGCACGGTAAATGCAGGGTTTTATTGACTAAAGGTTTTCATATCAAATGGGATTTGCGCTGAAAGACATATCTGGGTATTTCAGTTCAACATAACTCTTTGTGAACATAAAAGACAGCTGCCAGCTACTCACTATTGATAACAATCTCGTTAGTAAATTGTAATGGTGATATATATTCACGTCAATGAAAATAAATCTGTAGATTGTGAAGGAAACAAGTATATAGCAAACTTGATCAACTCAATGGTGAGATTATTTATAAAAATGGGGAATTTATCAATAATCTCAAGGAATATTCGGCATTTTGCGAGGTTCAACATGATTCATTGTCAGTTCGTTAAAAGAAAAAAAGAATTCGAAATTTACAATATCAGCAATCGAATATCATCAATATTATCAATATTATTTAAGATCACTAAAGCAAAAAAAGCAGCAAAATAAATGTATAAATAAGGCAAGCAATAATTCAAACTTTGTGAAAAAATGTGATATTTTTCTTCTATCTTCGTTGCATAAACTTTCCATTGAAGCATTCCGACTGGAATTCCGCGTTACGGAAGGGGTGAAAAAGCGACAGTGCAGAATAACCCGCGATAACCTAGCACTCTGCATCGCCATCAGGACCCGACGAT
Organism: Ooceraea biroi; assembly: GCF_003672135.1. NCBI lineage: Eukaryota > Metazoa > Arthropoda > Insecta > Hymenoptera > Formicidae > Ooceraea > Ooceraea biroi. Next base: position 7,325,314 of record NC_039512.1, read on the forward strand.
AGTCGTAAACTGGGTGACCAGAAGATAAGGGCCGTTCTTATGTATCGCGGCGCTACGATTGCATCCGTGACATAATCACCGGAATTAATACGGCGAAAACACGTCGCACAAACAAGACCAATGTCGCGTGTCTGTGTTTCGCACGATGCATCGCACGCGCGTGTGCGTCCATCCGCGAGACAGATAGCCAGGCCTATGAACCATCCGGCATCCGCTCTCACCCGTACATTCTCCGTAATTAGTCTCTCGGGAGCGTTGCAATTATCGCGCCGCCCAACGATCAGCGGTAATTAAGCTCAATCCAAGCTCAGAATATGTCGCGTATATGTTATAGCAACGAAGAATCGCGAAGCCGACATGGACATCCGCGCGTGGCCGCGCGATTCGCGTCATAAAGCGATGTGCCTCGTAAAGCCAGCACATTCGACTTTGCCTAGCTTATATTTCGAGATAACAGAATAAGCAACATTTTTCTAGGATTTTGTTGCCCTGTTGTAATAAACAAGAATTGATATTATTATATCTTATATGTATAGCAAGATGCATATTAATACACACAAAAGTAAAAATTTTCTAACATTATTTAATGAATTAGAAATTTGTACTGCAATTTTAAGTTACAATAAAAAATATGATTAAACTGTTTATACATAGTATTGACGTTGTTGATTTTTATTATTATTTGGAAAATATTTTCAAATGCATTCTTAAGTGGAAGTTTAAAATGTGCCTAATTTGTTTGTATAGTACCGGGACTACCGAGCACAATGAATCGCTCGTCTCGGAAGATTACGTAAATTTTGGTCTAGTAAGCATCTGTCCTTAGTCCTTATACTTCTCTGACATGCTAACGAGATATAAAGATCTCCGACGTGCGCTACTCGTGAAAGTATTTCATCATCGGCTTCAAATCTGACAGGTGCTTCTCGGGATTATGACATGCAATTGTGTGAGATATTTCGCCCTGAAATAGCAGATTGATAATATGGAAACATGAAAATGTGAATAAAATAATTAATAATAATTATATCAATTACGTAGATAATAAGTAACAAGTCACGGTAAAATTTGTAAAATAGAAGATAACATTCTGAGCGACAGATTCTGTTTTCGACGTCAGTTTATCGATTCGAGATTTATCTTCAATCTATTTATAACGTCATCGTATCCTGAATGCTAGATTTTGTTCTCGCAATGTTTTTATGGAAGCTCCAAACTACGTATCGAAGATATCCTCACAGGATATATATTGTGAAACAACAGCCCGTCTAACGAATAAGTACAGGTAGAAAACAACAGGCAATACGTTCTCTTCTTTAATCTTTCGAAAACTTTTGGCTGATAACAGTTGTTTCTGCAGATGGTTCACTGGGAACTCGTTGAACATTTTGTGTCAAAATCGAGAAAGTGGAGCGCTCATCGCTCTTTCGAAAGACGCAGCTAGCGTCGAGAGTGGAATCGTAAAGCGCTCTTTTCTCTCTGGAACCACACATAAAGAACTATATCCCTCGAAGCGATACTCGTTGCGAAAGCTCGATACGTTGTTATCGAGGACGAAGGGTGGATTGTTACCATTTTGTCGACACAAAAGAGGATATGGAAGCGCCATGTAAAAATAGTAAAAATAGTATTATAGGTCAGATTACACGCTCGCAGATGTTACTGGATTTCTGCTGTGAACGCAACATCGCGCGAACGCGGTGGAAACTCAAAACTATAGCAATTACATTTTTCTCCATATTCATTACTACTGCAGATATAAAAGTGAAAACAATATTTGTTCATATAAAAAGTTATGTGTTTCATAGAAAGACTGCTGATATATGCGCTGTAATAAGCTATGAAACGTTAAGCTTCGAATGTGAGGGAGAGAAGCATGAAATTAAAATAAGGTAGCTTCATATTTCGATGATTCGTAGAATAATCGTAAAACGTAGCGAAAGCAGACCGCTACACGTGAACGTTAGTTAATAGTCTAAGTTCACAGGCTCGCCGACTCTATGAATAAATTCCACGACAGCGCATTGTAGGAGCGCCCGTAACGAAGGGACCAGAGAGAGAGAGATTTATACGCGTAACCTTCCGCCCATATGCGCCCGTGTCCATCTGCGTTGAATGTAGGATTATGACGTTTCCGAGTAATAACACGCCCCGCATGGCATGGGCATCACACATGTCTTCGACCGACGGCATTCTTTCGTCTTTACTGCGTTTTAACTGTACGACTGTTTTTTAACTGTTTTAACTCATCGGGAACAATTCTGGCGACCGCGTTGCTGGGTGTACACACACACGTGTGTCCTCACTTGATGAAATTTTGATATTTTACAAACGTTTGGAGAGTGACACTTTGCGATAGCACCGATGGATACGATGAATTCATTCCGTGATGCGTTCCCCGCTTGATCCATTTTGAAAGCGGCTCCACTGACTCAATTTTAACACGATGGCACGACTGTCGGAAACGCTATATTCGCGTACAGTACACATTATATCTATCTAGTCGGGGTAGCGAGAACAAATTCTGGAAGTATAACTGCTGGCACAATGCTTCGTCGTTGCCGGAAATTGTCGCGGATTACCTAATGATGACAAACGGCACCGAGGATTACCAGCAGTGCTCGGTTGACTTTGATTTCCTTCGCTAAATTGGATCTTCTTATTATCCAGCTGGAATGTGTGTGCACGGACGGTCTAATAAGGTAGTCGTTTCGGAGTACCTTGAAAAATAGTTGAATTTCCATTATGCTTGAAATGCGGATTATACGAACTATTTTGAATCGAAGTCGAATATTTCTTTTCTTGATTCTTTACACATGGTCTCCATGTACGGGATTCATATAGACGCAGACCACAAGATATCTATGGCAAAGAATTGCGCTTTGCATTCAAAATACTGTTATAAACCTGGATTTCAATGAAATAAATTATATTCTGCTTTGAGAATATTATTTTGCACTAAATATTTTTTTACAATCTTGATTTCAATTCAAAATATTATAAAATTAAATTAAAAAAAGAATCTGAAAATATTGGAGCACTTTAATTTAGGTCAGTTATGGTTGAATTTTCTATTCAATTTCTATGATGTCCGTAAAAATTTATTAATTTAAATTTAACAATTCCAATTATATTTCAAAGCACATCGAAGACAATAATATTGAAAATTTCGTTTGTACTAAAATGAACCAAAAAGATTTCTCTTCTTAGAAAGGAGCATGTGCCGAAGTTTCAAGAAAGAGGGACGAGATTCCTCAAGTGATCCATATCTCACTCACAAGTGGTCGGGTTGCAAAAACCACACGACTGTGCCTAACAAATGGCAGATACTCGCGTATACCGGGATCGTTCTTTCAAAGAGAAAACTTAGAACTGAAATGATAGAAATAAAGAAAATCGCGAGAGTTGTAGCGTTTAGATCTTGGCACGTTCAAATGATAAACGATCGATTGGTATGTTATAAGGGAAGAAAGCGCACGTGGGCTAACTTAAAAATTTCTAAATTAATCGGTTTTGGTAATTTGATGTAAATGTTATCGAGGATCGTTAAAGATATGAGGAATTAATTTATTGGAATTATGCATTCGATTGATAACACGGTAGGCAGAATACGCAATGTTAACGTTCTATTTATCAAGTTTAATAGCAGCGCATGCCATGAGTTTCATGGTCCACCTTGTACGCATTAATATCACACGGAACAAGAGTAACCAATTTCTCAATCCGCAGATTAGAAACAAGAAGATAAATGTCTTCATTAAATGTGGTGTACATCTGAAGGTGCAGACGATATTTATAGCTCGCGTTTCCCGTTTTCTCCATATGTTTTAATCGTTGTGGATGTAAATATCTTATAACACAAAAATGTTACGATAACCGTGATACTGAATTACAGCCTAGAAATTAAATATCCGATTTACTGTTACCTCAGATAATTTTTATTTATCTTTGTTTGCGATCCTCATATTGTTTAATACCGCCACGGGTGGTATTTCACGTCCAAGTCATCCTGCTGAGTATCGCGTGTGTCGGAAACGTCGAGTTTGGCTAAAAAAAGAGCCGGAGCAACATTCCTGTACGGAGATGTAATGTAATCTATTCTCTCGCAGCGTGCAGCTAGCTACGAGCTTCGCGGTAGCCCGCGCGCGATCATCGGCGCACGTGTACTTCAATTCACGGACATCCCGGGCACAATCCTGCGCGAAATTTTCTCCGCAAAGAAACCGGTTGGCACGCCGCGAGATAGTGCCGCGGCCGTTCGTCATGCCGCATTTTGCTCGTCGGCTGGATCGCCACGACGTACGGCGCGCATGCAACATAATCTCTCGCTACGGTGTGTCAAGTACAGCAAAGCCGCGTTATCAGCCGCGCAATCTGGATGCACTGCGAGGATACCGTGATGTGCATCAACGTGCATTCCCTTTTTCCCCCCTTCGCTCTCGTCTACTCCTGCACGATATCTCCAAGTTCATTGTCAATAGCTAGCGTCTCAGCTTCGTTCCTGCGCGTGACGTGCGGATTGCATCTAGAAACTCGTGATTTTCTCGAAAGATCGACACGGAACACATTATAATAGAGTATTACATTATGCACATGAAGAATAAATGGCCGTCTTCGTATAATATCGTATAATATACGTTGCCTTATTTTCTAAATGGATACTATTACTTGTGAAGGGAGATAAAGTTCGGTTTAGTGTTAGTATAACTTGAGAAAGTTAATTCAAATCCAATTTTCTTGACTTTATGAAATTAATTTTATCGAATTCTCAAAAATATAAATTAGACGTCCTTCATTGCATTGAATCTTTCAGTTGCTATCCTCAAGAATAAAAGTTTCAGCGGCGTGACTGTTGATTGTACTTCAAAATTGATGATTAATCGAGATTCTTAGAAATATGATCGGTTTATTAAATTTCATAGCACGACTTGTATAATACGTGTATGTGCGATGAATTAAATCCTTGGTGTATGAAGCAATGTCGATTGAAGCCAAACTCGGTGCAAACTTTAGCCTTCACCCTTGGCAAGCGGCGTCGAATAACAAAACGGTATCGATCTTCAGTCGAGTGACCAAATCTCGTGTCGCAAAATTCACCGTGAAACTCGATACCTGCGCCCAAGAGTTGAGCAATGAGGGGCCCTAAATGGAAATTTATGGGCGCGTGATCACGCGGACCTAACGCACGTCAGCCTACGTGAACTCACGCACGCTCAGGCATCCAATGAATAACGAATATCGTTTTTCGAATGCGCGTTCTGTTCCATTTCCGTGCCGGATTTACAAGCCGAAAGGATTACCAATCACGCGACCATGCCTACTCCTTTCTTAATCTTCGTTCCACGACCTTCGTTCTCATTCCTTCGTTTGTTCGTCGCGGTTCCGATGTCATCGGGATTCGGGCATGGTGAAATTGCGATATGGCGGTTTGTAGCTATTGAGGTGGCAAAATTATGCGGCCAATGGCGTAGCTACAGACTGTTCACAAAAAAAGTGCGATTTTTGCAGAAATCTTTACAGACAAAGTGAAAACGTTAACTGGATATTATTGAGACTTTGATATATTGAATGCTAAATGTATATTGAATATTTCTATTAAATATACAGATATAATACAACTATTTCTACAAAAAATATATTACAAAATATATACAAAAACTATGTATTATTCCTTTCTAGAAATATCAATATATTTTTATCTATAATCCTTAATATATCTATAATCTTTATTTTTTCGCTACACTCATTTCTGCCTTCTATTCTTATTGTTATGCCGTCTGAACCTTTATTCTCGATCTCTTCCTCTTCATTCCTTCTATTGTCCCTTTTTTATTACTCGAGCAACGTCGCGTCTGGAATGCCAATAGTCGTATGGTAACTTTGTGAATTATCGTTCTGCTCGGAGGCGATGTTGCAGTCGGGAATGTGTTATCAGCACTGTGAGCGTCACTCGTTGCAAAAATGACATAAAAGCGAAAAGGTCATGCGCCAATGTGTCCCACGCAGCCAATAAATTATAATATGGCAAGAATAACATTTTTAGTTTCAACTTGTCATTTTAACTACATGCACACACATGTACACGTCTATCCAACAAGTTTTCAATTCAGTAGATCACAAATGACGAGGTCTAATTAATGGTTAATTAATAAACTTTTAGAATACGGAATTAATGTTCCAGCCCGCTAATAAGACGTTGTTAATTAAGTAATTAGCGAAGTTCGTCAGAAATTACGAAATTCGTTGATGTTCATAAACTTCTTTTTGTCTTAGCGGCTCTCATCATCGCGCGCCATTGCGAAGCGCGCGGCGCCACACCTCGTGAAGCTTCACAGGACACGAGCGCGCCATCAGATATAAAATCGCCACGCTTTGCGAGCACGGATCTGAGATTTTTTTCTGCCCACCTCGCAGTGCACGCTCCTGCAATTTGTTAAACCGTGGAGTGTTCGCGATGCAGCCGACGCCGTTCACCTTGAAAGTTATTTCCTTTATACGCAGCTATTACACGGGATAATCGTCTTATAACTTCAAGCGCCACAATCCTCATTTCCCTGCGATGCAAATTAATCCCCAATCTCAAGGAAATTAAGGGAATTAGCTTGAAATTGTATCGTGAGGTGGAAATATTAAAAATATTTTTTTAACCATTCTGATTTTGTGCATCAAAGAACAAAGTACGAGTCTTATAAGATCAGCATCAGTAAGTTTAGGATTAAGGAAGTGCCTCTTGCTATCCACGGAGGATCCATCTTGTCCCTCGTCTTCTCCTTTACCTCGTCATTCTTCATTACACGCACCACTTCCGGAGTAACGCGATCGCGGAGATGCTCTCGCGGAACTAAGCTCGAGCGAAGACACGGCCGCGCGTTTATGTGTGCCAACGGCGATACAAGCGCTTGCTGTGCACAGGCCCTCATGCAAGCGGAGATCTTGTCGTTGCGAGCGTTAGCCTCGTTTCTGGACCCGATAGCTTGTTCACCTTTTTTTTAGTTGCCGCTTCCTCGCCGACGTGAACCGGCCACCTTGGTGAATCATTTATCAGCGTGAGCAGTCGCGACGGACGAACAAGTATGATCAGATGGCGATTGCTTAAATCAATGTGGATTGTTGTCAAGGTTGAATTATGGCACGTGCCCGGCACGGGTTGGCCTACGTAAATAGGTATAGACAAAGAGGATTCTAATTCAGGAACTCCCGAAGAGGATGATGGAAAGAGAGGGTTAGGGTTCCCGTGTAGTTACGCGTATATGTAGTTCAGAATCACGTTTATACAAATGTTAACATTTCTTCCATATCACACGCTCACCAGGAAATAATTCTATCAGGAAGATAAAATCATCATCAAAGAGAAGGGAAATAGAGGGGAAAGTCGGCAGTATTTTCGTCTTCATATCTTCGCAGTTAATGCAAATCGAAATGTTCCGAGTCGCAAGCGCGAACGCGACTCGACAAAGCCGGCTCTGTTCCAGCTCTCATTTGCCTCCCGTCACTCATTCCTCCTCATCTTCTTTTGAATGATCTCGCGCTGCTCGCAGCATGCGCGATATCGTGACAGAGAAAGCGCACTTGATGCCACTTGAACCATAGCTCGAGCTTTGAACTTGTGCACTACGCAAGCTCCTGACTTCTGTGTAAGCTTTGTAAATCCAGAAATAGCAATTCCTTAAATAGATTCTAGATAGTAATTAAAAAACCTGCCAGTTTATGATATGGAAGTACAACTTCTTATATGAAGAGTAATGAATTGAGAGCATCATAAGTCTTCAATAATTTTAGTTACGTGATATTAAATCTAGTAAATTATAGTTCTTAGGATCTTACGATAGAAATCTTAGAAAACGCAGTTTATATTCTGTTTCGTATCCTCGTGTGTGTGCGTGTGTGAAAGGTTGTTATACTTATTAATTAGAACATGATAGAGCGGCCGAAGGCATAAATGCACACAGCGGGATTCTATCGGAAGTTATAGTTTATTACAACTGATTATTATGGCGGGAAAATATTGCTCTCTCAAATCACGTTAGAATATGTAAATTTATAAGAAGTCATTGCTATGATTCAGCGAAACGTCGAAATATTTCTTGTTGAACGACATTACATTAATTAGACATCAAATCAATTCCAGAATTGATATCAAGCTTCTACATTGTTACTTTCAGTTTTACCGATATTTACATCTAATCCTTTTCCTGTCTACTTAATTTTATTTGTTCTCGTATTATCACCGCTGACAATTTATTATTACATTACAATAATACATTACAATAACCTTTTGAATGTATTGAATCAACGAACCTATAAAGCCGTAGTAATACTATCAGGCTCACTTCCGACTAAAACGGGCTAGCACGTCATACGTATTTATCACAAATTATGCTATTGTACAATGTTATAGGCGTATTGCTCTCATTGAATGTGCATATCGGAGAAATTACACATTACGTGATATATCGCACGGCCCATTGAACCTATTATGAAATATAGCGATTATCCACGCGGCAAGGTGGATTATTCATCCTAAATCAGCTTGCTCGTTAAATAAAATCCCGCCGTGCCGTCTCGTTTACACGCGTTCCGTTTGTGTGCACCGTATGAGAGAGCCTGCCTCAATTGCAGAAAAGAAAATGCGCGTGTACGTTCGACTGATACAAGTAATTCACCTAACTATGTGTTTCGTTGAATCGAACAGGATTGCTTGCATAAGTAAATTAATGAATAGAACGAACGCAACGAGAAACAAATATACAACCAAACCAACTAGAACATTTCTATTGTTATGGAAATGTCAATCAGCTTCGTAAATTCTCGCTATTGCAATTTCACCTGCTATAAAATCAAATAAGGTAAAAACTTTTGATTGAAATTCCATGGAAAAATAAATAATATAATATAATTTAATAAATAATTTAATTTAATATTCGTGCTCGTAAAAAAGGTGCAATTAAAAATAGTGTTTTTACATATTCACTTTTTTCGAGACTAAGCTTGTGATTGAAAAATTGTTTGAAAATACACGATAGAGTGAAACTTTAAAAGAACTTTTAAAGATAGAAATGACACACCAGGCATGGAACTCGTATAATGCCGCCGATTCTAGCGAAGATTAAAGATCAATTAACCCCGCGTGATCAATGACGGTGCTTTATCCAAGCGATGTCAGAAATCCTGACTAATGAATCCGGCAATTAGCTAGTAAGACGTATGCACAATTGCGATGAATGAAGTTCAAGCAGTAATATGTATTGATACATTTGCTTTGTCATTTTTTGCTCTTCTCTCATGATGCACATGTCATGCGTCATCCAAATAAATCCGATAATTACATTAATTAGCAGACAAATTAGACGTATTGTCGTTCAGCGGATTGAATTACTGCTGGAAGATCACCATCGATCTTTAGTATTAAATAGCCGCTTTATTTCGATTCGCACATTCCGTTCGGATTTCGATAATTCCTGAAAACGCTTGCGTCGAATGCATTCCACGCAATAGTCACGATTAACCGATAATGCGATGTTTATTGCTTTCCCAATATGAGATACTTGCCAAATGACGTATTTGATATTCGAGCTCTCGTTGAAATTGATAAGAGAAGCAGCATATGAAATTTTTGCAGTATTATAGAATTCGCAGTGGGAAAGAATTTAAGATTTTTTTCGAATTTTGATAAATTCTAAATTTGATATTACATGAAATAATGTGATATTTCCGTTGGCATTCTAAAATAATAAAATTCTGTATATAAACTGAATATGTCAAAGCAATAAGAACAAGAGATAAAATAATATAAATGTAATAATAACATATTTAGGAGATACAAGATTTCCAAGGAATTAATATTTATCCTGCAGCTCAATACACAATGAAATTCAATCGTACCACACTTTTATGACGCAAAATTGTTGTTGTCGTGCCACGATATGCAGCGGTGTATTATTACGCGATGATAAACCAACGAATTAATAATTTCGGCAAATGCGGTGTCCATAGATCAAACTCTGCGGTAACTCGGCGAAAAGCGATACAATGGGAAACTGTTTATGGGGACAGTGTTTTATCGTTCAATAAAAAGGAGATATACATGGCGACATTTACGACGACGACGGGTGAAGAAAGTGCGGCGATGTATAATGTCCAATAAGGAAGGCTGCTCTCTTCCGAGTCCGTGCGTCGAGTCCGCATATAACATTATAATAATTCATCGCGCGCCCCGCGGTGTCGATAAAACTGATAATTACAAAATATTGCATCGCGGTAATAGCCCGATATTTTGCAATTCACGTCAACACGTTTGTCGTCAGTCGGCGATGAAAAGAAAAAAAAAACGCACCGTACATAATAAAATCAACGCACCGATGGTGTGATGCGTGGTGTACGAGTTTTATCCGCGGGGGATTTCTCTCGTGCGGCACATTTTTCTCACGTCTCAATTATGCGACTCGTTAAAAAACATTATTATTTATTACATACATTATAATGTTTAAATCTGCTAAATACAACATTAACGCAAGAAAAAATATATCATTTGTGAATCTTTGCGAATTATAACAAAGTTATGCTCATGCATTACATGATTTCAAATAAATACGTCTTTTCCTTTCCCTTCGAAGAATATATCTGGAAAAATAATTCCAACGATTCTATTTCGGGATATTTATGTTACGACAGCATTTATTTTCTGCTTGCATCATATGTGTCAATCGGTTTCCATACTAAGAATAAATATTTGTAGATGCGTGTAGATTTGCGTATTTGCACACGGGATTGCTCAATCGCGCGTCACTAAATGTGATTCGCCGAGCATTGTACCATGGTAATACGTATTCAAATCCGTGTTTTCCTTCTCCGAGATCCGATCAACGTGGGTGAAGAGACAGAGTATCTACCTTTCTCGGGGGAAGAACCGTGCATCGCGTGTCCGTAATCGCGGCTGCGCTTCGCGGAGGATGCAGTGTGCCTTGGGCGCTTATTTGCGCATAACTTTGCGAACTGCCTCTCCTCGACGGAGTGCGCACCGGCTTAAGTACTGTTAACAGGTTGACTGTCGTACCGAAGTCATAGAGGAGACGAGTGTTCTGCCGGCAGCGTATCCAGGGATAAACGCGATCCTAATGAATGGCTGTTCTGTTTTCTCAATTTATGCGCCAACCGTCCGCTTGAGAAGTCTCTTCCATCTGTGGCCGCAGAACAGCCACACATGAGAATAATTATAATTGCTGCGAAGCCGGCCGAGAGAATTCTCCGAGCAATGATTAAGCGGAGCTGATCTCTCGATTTGTTACGTGATTAATTGTACGGGCTCGCTGCGAGCCGGCAATATCGCGAACACGCGCAGCATGTTTCATCCTGCGATAAATTCGTTACATCGATAATGATGTTGCCCTTTTAATAATCCCGATTCTTCTGGTTTCTTCTCATAAATTGTATAATCTCCCCAACTTTTTTCTCGCGTCAAATGTAATATTGGTATCGGCAAGCAGTTTGCGAATTTGATGGGGGGTATTAAATAACGACGGGCCAATAAGTTATTTTCACATTGATACAATATTATCGTAAAATATCATGAATGCTCTTAAATGTGTTACATGTGTACAAATTATATTTTGCGACTGTAGCAAACACACAAGTGTTTGATGAATACATTTGATCCAAAACATACCTTGACGTTCCAAACTGATGATTTCGTTTGTGAATACTTACGATCTTCATCACTGCGGGCTTTGGCTTGCAATGCGCGACCTTATTTCAGGCATCAGGCGTTTCTCCTTCGAGTGCCATCGTCGAACAAGCTCCCCATTTATAATTCTGCGCTTTAAACGAGGTTAATCGCTCGAGAGGTTCTCGCGACTAATTGATCGATGTCGACGAAAAAGTCAGGCACAAAAAGCGCGTAGTGGCGCCGGCCGGGATGACGCTTCCTTTTTTTTAATCAGCCGAAACACGATCGTAGTATAATAATTAGATTCTCTTCTTGTTCCAGAGCGATTTTGAACCACAATGTCACGTGTTCCGAACCAAGCAACTGCGCAAGCCCCGACCGTGTCATTTGTGCCACCAGGCGGTGATCAAGCAAGCTTCCTGCTGCAGAGGTAAGTCGATAATATCATTCCCTTCAGGGCAGCTGGTAACAGTTGGCTCTCGTTCAGGCTATTCTCGAATCAATCGTTGATACGGAAGCTCCTGCGTGGCGGGAAAGTGCCAATTGGAGCGATGTTGCTGCAGTGCTGTTGAAGTACGCTGTTTTTCTTTTTATTATTATTATTAACGTTATTACTGGTATTAAGTCTCATTGCCGTGTGCTCCAGATGACATGAGATGATTACTATGATTAATGCAGGATAACGCACTATCGATCGCACGCCCGTCTGCGTGCGTGAAAGTTAGATCAAGCTCATTTGCTACGTCCGCATGGAGCAGAATAATTAAACTTGATTGTATATTAGTATATAACGCGTGGATCGAAGAAGTGATTGTAATGCTGGAAGCTAATGATAGCTTTAACTTGAAATGCATGGAAAATAACAAACAAATCTCTGTCTGGGAAATTTCACCGTCCAATTAAAATTTACTTATAAATTTAATCCTCACATTAAGATTAGTGAAGCTGAAAAATTTATAAAATTGTCGAATCATACTATAGATTCGAATCTTTTTTGTTTCAGTGTGCAAGTACATCTGCCATAAGTCGTGCGAGGACAAGGTATGTCTTATTTAAACAGGCATTCTTTTAGTTGCATTTTGTTTTCCGGCGTCACAAATTCAAGCATACGAACGTTCCGCAAACGCAAACGTGGCGATTAGGCTGTCGTGAACATGTCACTTCTCCTAAGCGCGACATTCGTAATCAAGGCGCTCCTTCTCGGAAGGTTTACGACAGACTGGAGCAAAGAGCACACACTTCCACGTACCTACATGAAGAGCTCCTCTTCTATCCAGTCGTGCTCTCTTCCGCGTACTTCCTGGTACTCAAACAAACCCTTCGAGTCTTCGAGGTGCGCTAAGCCGAGGCTCACGTTGATAGCGATTACATACGTCGGATTTGACTTCCTCCATGTAAGATCAACAAATTTTCAAGCTCATTGAGACGATGCTTAAATCCGTGCGAAAATTTTGGGGATCTGGGGGAAACTTGTTTGACATCATTCGCGATAATAAGAAACTCGCAAGTAACTCGCGGGAAATTTAATATCTCCGATAACGTCACACACATATAATTTCGTGCGATCGTTACGTCTACTTCGCGCGGAAATAATCATCCTTCTCACGGCCTAGAGGTCGATGGCGCGATAACGAAATAACGCGGATTAATGAGTGGCCTCCGTCGTTCTCCACCCATGCGCGCAACAAGTCTTCATCATGCGCTTTAATCCAAAAAGCGCGTCGATATCTTAACTGATGAGATCCTCGGTTCTCCGAACGGTTCTTCGATCTGACGTCTCGGCGAGCGTGTGTAGGTATACGTGCCGTGCGTGCGTGTGCGCTCCTTACGTGAAATGCTGTGTGGGTTCAGTCACCGGGCAGGGCACGAGCCTTACTTACTTTACCTTCCTCGTATCTCCAAGTACTCCGATGTCACGCTCGCGCATGACGAGAGAGAGAGAGAACCGTACGTACTTACATGCGCGTCTTCAGCACGCGCTTGTGCCGGATCTGAGTGACTTGGCGGGACGATGAACGTTCCTGGACATGAAGAGGAACGTGTGTCGGACACGAGAGGTGCACGCCGAAGTGCAGATCGACGTGCGCACTAAAGTGCAAGACCAAAGTGCACGACTTCCTCCGGTAAAAGCGAACTTCCTTTGTGTGTCGCTTTGTTGTAACACTTCTTGCCGGAAAGGACGGATTGATCCTGCTGTTACGTTGGAATAACGGCAAAGTAAGTCTGAGAAGTGTAATCGCTGGCTTACGCGAATGTCATTGGACTAATGGAAGAATAGTTAGTCCTTTCGTAAGAAGGTGTTATTTATCGATGGTATCATCCGTGAAGTATTACGGAGGATCAGGATCTAGTTTATGACTTTATGGTTTTAAACGTTTACATTAAGATATAGGTGATTGAGAATGTACAAGATAAAGTTCTCTCTCTCTCTTTCTATTTGATAGTCTAATTCGAGATACATAAATTCCTAAGAATTTTTACACGAGAAGCTAATCGAGTGAAGGCGTGTTTGCAACGTTTTACAGCTTGTTATGAAAAGGGTGATACCAGATACGAGAGCTGATTGGCTGATTTCTTCGAAATCGATCCGTTGCTCCCAAACGCATGCGATTCTCCGCTCAAAGCCGCCGCGAAATTAACGATCGCAATCGAATGACATTTCGTGCACGCTGGAAAAATATCGGGGGGGTAGGGGGTCGTAAACAGGGCCCGTAGTAATTACCAAGGTCGTCAGAACTATCGTCGATTGATCAGCGAGTCTGGCGGCATCCGGTCCTTCGGCGTGATTACAAACGCACGATCATTAGTAACGCGGACTCATTACGCTTACGAGCGGCAGACGATCGTCACTGCTCTCCTCCCGATGAAAAACGCATAATTGCCCGCCGGCCGCGCCGTAAAAATACTACGTCATATCCGCCGTAGTGGTTCGAGATGGCTGCAACGAGATGAAAAAAAAAGCAAACGATTTGAACGAACGGCCGCGAGAGGGTAGTTGGGCAAACGAGAGTTATTCCAGCGTAATGAATGTGGATGCCTCATTTTTCTAGACACGTAAAGACCACAGTACAAATTTCTCAGGGGATCCCATGAAACGCTGAAATAATTCCGCAGTCGCGTTCCGTGCGCTAATTGCATTGTGACGATTTCGCAGCTTAAATGAACGTTTTGTACCAGCAGCGATTAAATGAAATTTTATTGCGACAACGCACGACTCTCGTGAGATACGGTGCAACGCCAATGAAAGCAACAGCATTCTTCTACGCCGCTGGCGCGAAGTGTACACACTCGTTAGGAGCGCGAGAGCTCGTACGAGGCTCATACACGCCGACACGCGTGTGGTCCCGTATCGATATACACGGTGTCTTAAGTTCAAGGCGACGAGAGACGCACTACGGATACCTCCGCTCGTCCGAGAACCCCGGAGGCGCGTGTGGCGAATTACATCATAACGCGGAGCAGGAGGAGGGATCAGTGACAACAACAATACCACGAAGGGCCGAGCAGCGGCTTTGCCGGTCGGCCGTGCGACTCCTGGAAGGAACCGGAACCTGCTTCGAATTTCAAAACGCACGGCGCGAACGTGACGCACATGGAACTCCGGCGCGGCAGTTTTTATCTCCCGCGGCGAGGGCGCAATGATGATCCGGGAGCTGGAAGTAACGAGCTTGCCTTGAATTGAACGCGTTCCACGTTCGGTCGACGTGTAAGAAAGAGAGAGAGAGAGATAGAGCTCCTATTTCTTAGGGGCGTGTTTATATTTCAGCGCGGCAATTGCGTTTAAACCAAAGTCGCCCGATTTTCCCCTCCGTTGCGGAGGAGCGCGTAAACGCCTCGGATTATGGTAGCGGCGCAAGTAACGATCGCGTGTTAGGTATATTCAGCATATTACTCGAGCATGACGCGATATTCTTCACACTTCAGCACCCCGGTTACAAGAAGAAGAAACCTAATCAGCGGAAAATATTAATGAGCGCGTATCAAGTTTACACGTGCAACGCTTGGCACACGATAAAGCACGGTACGGCGGCTAGACGCTCCGCAACATCCACTGATGCGCGAGTTACGGCGGAAGTCTCTATTAGCGCGATGCGCTTCGAGTTTCGAGCAAGAGGGCTAAATCACGCGTATCCTTCGGGGAGATTCCAGCGAAATTTTAGCAGGCAGTGTACTCGCGGAGCAGACCCCGGTGCGCCACAATGGTATCGCGCGAGATATGGCGCGCTCCTCCCTCGCTGGTGTATCTCTCGCGAGTATTGATATCATCGCCGTAACTCGGCCGCTCCTCCTGGAATTCCAGATAGAACGAGTTGAGAGCCGCTGGCCGATGGAACGAGCTAACGAACGACATCATTCGTCGGATATGGAGAACCCGGGGTTTCCTTCGAGATCGAAGGTCACATGATTCTCGCCGCGTCCCTACGTGAACTACCTTTTTCCTCTCCACCCGCCTAGCGCTTCCCCCTTTCTCTCCCTTCTCCTCCTCTCCTTCTTTTTTATCGATCCCGAAATCTCCGCACGCCTCCAGGCTATTTCGCCTGCATACGAAGTCATCCTTGATAGTCGCCACCACCCGACACATTCTTCCGAAATATCGAGACATCGTGAGCGTCAGATAGAAGCGTCCTGACTGATCGAAAAGCAATCCCTTTCCCCTATTTCGGAATGTATGAGTTGTAGCGCTGCAGAAATTGGAATACGGCGGAAAAATATAAAGGTCTGCCATAGCTTGAGCTTCAAATTTTAGTCGAAAAGGGTTCCTCTGATAACTCGCGAGTCCAATATTTTCAGAACATATTCAACAAAAGCAGACAATTTGATAACGTCTATCGCGCAAATAATAAAACACTTAAATTCATATCGAGTAACGCAACGATAATGCGGAATTGCTCGGAAGAATTCCACGTAAATCGTGCTGCAAGCAGAAACTCGTGCGAACAAATCGGAGCGTTATCACCCGCAACCTTAACCCCGCGCATCGCTTATCCTTGTTCTCCACCCGTTGCGACCAGCTGCGTCCACAGCCGCACAGAGGCACTCTCCGCGGCGAGTGTTCTCGGTGCCAAGAGCTCTCTGAGCTTCGCCGAGGCTTCGTCGCGGTGCATCGACGTTGTAAACCACGCCAAGTACGAAACCAGCGGCGGCTACCACCATACCTGGCAGTACGTACCAGGCAGTGTGTACCAGGCACGGTCTTCCAGGATTGTAAACAGGCGGCAAGAACCGGGGAAACCAGACGGTAGGTAACGTCGTGGGGCCCCTCCTCCACGACATCTCGGCGTCTTCCTCACCCTCCCGCCTGCTAGGCAGCCTAGGCCTGCACCTCGGCCTGCACCTCAGCGCGCACGGTAGTGCGGCGATGCATCCGCACAGCTGCACTGATATTAACCCAAGTGGCGAGGTACCATGCGACGGGTATAAGCGGGTATAACGTAATGGCAGTTGGTCGCACTCGATCGAGGGAAGCTCGGTGGCCGCGGGGGAGGCGGAAGACTGGTTCGCATAAACGCGAGGTCACGGGAGACCTCCGCGGGGTAGGAGCACACGAGGAGGCGCGGAGGGATGTGTGTCGGGGGGAAGGGTCGGATCGTGCTTGGTAAGGCGCCTCTGTGCGATGTTCGTTTACTTTGACGGGGTAGGATGCCGGATTATCGGCTTTGCGGCGAGATCGATTTGCCCTTTGAGGCTGAACCCTTCCGTACTGAGGAGCAGCCACGACTTTGCTCTAGACGCTTTTGGAGCACTATTGGTTAAGCAAAATCGGTATTACAAGAATCGTCCTAGAAAACATGACGAGAGCTCGATGTAAGAGCGAAGTTTTCCCTGACGATCTTATCCGTTTACGTGGTAAAAGGTGTTTCCCTTTGAAAAAATGATCGCCTTGATCGCCGCGTTGCGTGTTTCTACGTTATGCTTTTACGTCTGTAAAGTGCGAAGTAAAGTCAAGCGATCCTTCGCTATGAGGAAAAGCCGAGACCCGGGGGTTAACCACCTTACCCCATGAACCCCGTGAACTCTAACTATGCGCGTATAAAATCCTACATCTCTGCGTGCGATCGCCGCGACGGCGTATAATTAGCATAATCATGCGTTCGATGAAAAGGCGGTAATTATTATGATTCAGCACGAGCGACGAATTACATACGCAGGCGCATTAACTTAAACGATCGCGATGTCTCGTTGTCGGAGGCTTACTCCGAGCTGAGTCGTGGTGCACTCCCGATGCACGCACGTGCATCACCCGGACGTGCATCGGCCGCACGTTTTCGGACCATGGAAGGGAAATGCGATGCGATCGCGTGCGAGGGCTGTAACGGGATTCGAGTCCGTGGCGGCTGGCCCGATCGATCGAAGGATCGAGCGATGATCAGAGAACCAGCGAGACACGATGGCGAAAGAATTTCGCGGCATCTCGTGTCGTGACACCCGCTACGCCACGATGATTAAGGACTAATAATGATTGTGATCATCAATCGAAATTCCGCGGATCGAACAGAAGAGATTATCAATTAAAAATATATTTTTGAATGAATGTAAAGAAGATATCATTCATCTCAAGTAAAAGTTACCTTAAGCAAAATCTATTTTATACGAGAAATAGAGGAGAATCCCCTATTATGAGATATGCTCCTGATATGAGATAATGGGGTTTCTGCTAAACTAGTGAGCATCATCTGTTAGTTCCACCATGAACTTATTACTCTTGGTGTAAAATGTATTTAGTGAAAAATTCATTGTTCGTTATTGCGTTTAGCTTTTGCAAGAAAAGGTTTGTGAAATTGTGAACATGTCAAAGGAACTTGAGGTAAGTCTTTAAACCTTGTTTATTATATAATAAAGAAATGGTTGGCAATAAATTCAGTATGCAATGATAGAGTAGAATCGTAGTAACAGGAAAATACGCAATTTGTTGAATTGCTTAATTGTAGAGGTTAGATTTCATGATCGCGGTACCGCTAGGCGTGTGGCTCGTATAATGAGATATTCAGGGTACTCTTAATATGAGATAATTATTGCTCGAATATGAAGATTATGTAGTGTAATAAAAAGAAAGAAAATACTACTTAAGGTTAAAGAAAAGTTAATACGAATTTATATTACGAATTTTTGTGTATTTAATTTTTATAGAACTGACTATGGAGGTTAGAGATACGAGGAAGCGTCGACAGTGGAATCGTGAAGATTTGGCGAAGGCTGTGGAAGCAGTATTTTTATAAAACTATCTAATATAGTTTTTTAATTGCAATACTGATGTATTTTGCACTTTTAACACCGATTTCTCGAGGTATCTTATATTAGGAGCACACTTTCTCGATCCTGCGTAAAGCTCTTTTTCAAATTTTTTTAATTTTCAAAAAAAAATATTTAAATTAGATTTTTCATTTCACCAACCTAAAACTTATTAAATTCTCTTCAAGATAACGTATTACATTTTTAAATTCTGCCCATAGATTTCCTTACATTCGGCAAAATCGATATGGTATCTCATAATCGGGGACTTTCCTCTATCTAATTAATAGTTTGTAATCAGTATACAAAATACTAATTAGATGTCTCTTGTATAAAATAGTCTTTGTTTAAGATAACATTTCTTCAATTAAAGTTCTACATAAAACTGTTCGTTTCTTATAAGCAACGACATTCTTTCCAACAAATGTAGCGTATAATAACGTACATAACAAATTTCACATTTAGAAAATTTTTCATTCGCAGTCTGCATTGAAACGTAACGGCATTCTTGAAAAACGAAAACCTGCTACGCAAAGATTCAGCTTCAGCAACTTGAAGAATTTCGCCTTGCAGCAATGATTACATCGAACGACCAAAAATTCTTTTTTCCGTCACACGACATTTGCGGAATACGCCAACGATCACGATCACCCGCGCATGATGTGACGTCGTGCTGTGTACGTGAGAACGGGTTATTAACTCGCGGCTACGAATTTTCAAGCGGCGTATTTGGTGGGGTGTCTACCTGCGGCGATAGCGATGGGTTCCGTGCACGCGCGCTGCGGCGCTCTCCAGTCCGCGAAGAGCGCTCCGACGCGAAGGACGTGGGAAAGATCGATTCGCTGTCGCAGCGCGGCTCCGGCTCCATTTCGGTCCAGCGCGATCGTCACCGTCGGGATCGCCACTCGACCGGCAAAAAACCGGCCTCCGGGAACTTCCGCACACGCGAGAAACGCTTAGTTGAAACGACCCGCGAATGAGCTTGGCGAAGAATTTTGGCGCGTGCGATTCGATATATCGGAGCGACATCGAACATGTGTTGAATCGTGTGATGATCCATGAATCAAGAAGCTGGATGTAAATGGTCTGCTGGTTGTAAACTGTAATATCGGTGTCGTAGTTTGCGCGATTTTCGCGACGCAACGCAGCAGATCCAAATTGATGGATAGTCATCGAAGAAGATCGGTGCGAAGTTGATAGTGAAGCTGAGAGGGTTCGCACTCGACGCGGCACTCGAGACAACGGTTCCTCGGAGCGCTCGGCCGCTCTGCATTCTTCTGCTCGTAAAGGAGACAAGTCGCTTGCGACGGGCAACCGGTCGTCGTTGCGATCGATCCCTCGTCACCCTCCGATCGATGCAAATCTCGACCGCAGGTCGTTGAACCTGATATAAGCGGCGGCCAGGTGACCTTGAGCACGCCCGAAAATCGAGAGTTCTCGCGGAAGCGCGCGCGCGCGTGCCAAGGACGAAATGCGCCATTTTCGAAAATCGATGCAAGAAGGTGAACGATCCTCGGAGCGTTTCGCCGCAGACCGGTAATGGGATACCAGAGGTGACGGCAAGATGAACGGTCACGGCTCCACCAATGAGGTACTCGCATTGCGTACGATTTCTTTTTCTCTTGCTTGCCCACGTAGTGCACATCTTGCCGCCTCTCAGTTTTTTGTCCCCTCTTCTCTATCCTCCCCCCGACGCGATATGTGCTTTAGATATTTAAATCATGGTGTCTGTTCCATTCTTGACGGACGATCTCGAATCGCGGATTAATCCCGCCTCGCTCAAGGTAATCCTCGGGGTTCTTAGCGGGATCCAAAGAGAGAACATTCGTGGCACTCGTAGATCCCCTTTGATGTTCAGGTTCTCGGCACGTTAGCCTTGATGGTGATCCTTGTACTGATTTACGATTACGATTGATAAGGAATAGTGGTAATCGACGCATGCTGCTGTAAAATGAGAGCATCGGCGATTACATTTTAAAACTACTGCTCGAATAAATTCATTATCATATATATGTAATTTCCGAGATATTTAACATTTCTTGATATCTCAGTTTAACGTACATCCAAAGCTTCTTTTTTTGTCATACAGTACAATTTCAATAACAAAGATCCAGATTAATTAAATTGTCTATTAAGCAATTATCTGTTAAAATTATATATTATACTTTTTCAAAAATAATATGTTATTGTATTATATATATAATGATTAAATAATTTAATACATTGAAAGAGCTTGAAAAGTATTAAAGACTTATACAAAACATTAAAGAAGAAACATTAAGACTATTATATAATAATTACATAATACAATTTTTGAGAAAACATTTAATCTATTCAATTATAATTCAAGAAAATGACATTTTCGGATACATAGCATAAATTTACATTTACATGGAAAAACGAGGAAACGTCGCGTTGTATCTTTTTCATGTCTGTGACATGCAAATTCTTCTCGGCATCGCCGTCGGATGTGCAAATGCTCCGGCAGTGCAAACGTCTGTTATGTATCAAAATGGCGCTCCTTCCCTCGATTTCTCTGTCTTCCGTCGGCCCCGCTGCCGTCTTTCCCGCTGCTGTTCCTCCATCCTTCCCCGTGTCGCCCCGTCGCGATTTCTTCTTGTTGCGTTCTAAATTCGCCGCGCCGCGCGTATGTATATAGCTCTAGCGAAGAAGAGAAATTCCTGACGTCTTCTCGACGGTGGCTGGGATGTACCCGCGACGTTTACGCGGCCTGTAAAGGACGCGTTTCAGCCGCAACGATTGTTGCTCAACAACGGCCGAAGAGCTGCAAGAGCTGCAGCGGAACAGTTTAGGCTTAAAGTACCTCGAGAGCTGTCGTGTGTTGCGCGAGAGGCACGCTGCGATCTCACCTGACGGAATTACGACGTGAATTCCTGCGTCAGCGTAATGCCTGAAACTGCGATGGAAATATTTAAATTAATCTAAATAGGACGAAATTACTCAGATTAATTGGGCGATAAAATTGCGAAATGGCGAAGCGGTGAATGTTCGAGAGCTCAAAGAGAGAAAGAGAAAGAGAGGAAGAGGGAGAGAGAGAGAGGTTTATTCTTTTCTCCGTAATTACCGTAATTTTGTTCCTTTGATAAACCATCTTTTTCTGGATAATTTGTTGCTATTTCTCATCGCGTTATTTATAATTGGTACAAGCACCAGCCACATCGTAAAGCTTCTCCGCTGGTGATTGCGTGATTTGCGTGGAGATTTTGCAATCCAGCCGTACGTAACCAGTATTATCATTCGCAAAGAAAAACATTGATAACACGCGGTTTCTTGATTTGTTTCTTCTCTCTTAAATCCACGAAGACGATAAACGAGGACTGGATGCATCGCCGTTGTCTGCAACGAGCACGTCGAAGTCGATGATCTTGATACTTTGAGAGGAATCTTCAAGTATGTATCAAGTGGAACTCTCTGTGACTCGCGATCGTCTATCACGAATTCATTTTACATGCGCCTTGGGAGACCAGAGCACATAGCGTTGCAAGGCTGAGCATAATTTTTACGCGGTACTCGCGATTCTAGGGAGGTCATGTTTAAATGAGAGGCCAGGGGAGAGCGATAAGACCCATGCTCGATTAGATAACGGCTCGTGACAGGTACGGCACTGTTTGCGCGTCGAAGAGCGCTACTTTTGCATGCGACACTCAACGCTGCTTTTTTCTTCGAACTAACATATTTTGCAATAAATTACGAGATGGCAATTTGTCTTTCTCGAGAAAACAAAGGTCAGAAATGCGAGAATGCACGGATTCTTTGTTCTCGTTGGTATCCGAGTACTTTTCATCAGCCGAATACGCATTGTGCGCGAATCAGATCGATTTCTAATAAAATGTCTCCGGTGACGATTTAACGAGAAAGAAAAAAGAGATAAATTCTTCCCTGCATGCATACGCAATAATTAAATTAAATTAAAAAGCGGAAGAAATAGTTACTATACGTTACTTTTACCGTCAGCGATGCATATAAATTGATAGCTTTCTTTTTCATTGACCGGTTATTTAATATCTTATGTTGTAAGACGAGGAAGACTATACTCGAAACTATTGATTGAAATATTTATTCCTGATGCTTTTACATTATGCAGATCTTGTCTAACATTAAAATTTTAACTTAATTTTGAAAAATATGTCTTAAATTCAGATATTTAATTAAAAATAAGTAAAATGTGTGCATGCTGAGAAAATGATAATACTGAAAACGTGAATTTTTACGTTTCGTGTAATATTGTGCAAATTCTTTTTACACACACTATCTTATTAACATAAGCTGTTGACAAAGTACGAAGCCATTGAGAATCTCTGTGTTGAAATAGTGTTCTGTCTTCTTATTTCTATTGTAGATGGCAATTTGTTTCAATGAGGAGTACGAATGTCAAATGACACTCGGCCTTGGACTGTCAAGTGCGAAGATGCGTGTGAACATACAATGAAGACTGACGTGGATCCTTAGAGATCCGTCATGTCTAATTTTAAATGAAATAGGTAGGGGGATTGGCGAACACATTAATAAACTAACATACTAACATGAACATACACGGTAGATATGAAAATCGAGAGCACTTGAGAACGCAAGATATAACTTCAGCTAGCAAAAGTAAAACTAATAACAACTGTAAAAAACTTTAAGTGACTAATAACAACTGTAAAACTAAAATAAATAAGAAATTCTGTAAGGAAAACTTTAAAGAAAATTTAAACAGAGAATTTCATCAGCAGCAAAGATAAAAGAGAAACAGATCTCTTAATACTTAATTAAAAGATGCAAATCGCCTTACAAGTACGATCATTACTGTGCACCAGTAGTACAAGTATCTCTATCGCTGCTCAAAGAGTGAAGAAATTCCTGAGTAAAAAAGAATGCAAAAAATAGAAATGTAATTTCTCCGCAGCTTCTCACCTTGTTAAACAAATTGTATGCAAGCCGCTAAGGAAGATTGTGGAAGCGTTAATAATTTTTCATCGGCGATACTTGCCAAACGAACGAGATGGAAAAGGGTGTGCCGCGGCGAGGATTATGGTGACAGAAACATCCACAGCGCCATAAATCCTCCGGTAATTGTGGCCAATTAATTGGCATGCAAATGAGGTGAAGCGCAAATCACCGAGAATGGAGGCGGATCCATTCATCCGAGAGCGATCTTCAAGCGTCCTCCTTCATCTGGCAGACTTTTCGTTCGCCTTTCGTTCTCTCGTGAGCGTTCGCTCAATTGACCGCGGCGGCAATTACGTCGCGCCTTTTTTTCCTTAAAAAAACTTGAAGAATTCGCGGCGTCGCGACTCCTCAAGGTCAACCCCCGAAATTCGCAAACGCGCCGAAATAGCCTTTCCGAGAATTTCGTCGCGCACTCGCATATCTTGGACAGACACGTGTACCATTGAGCATTTGCGTGTAAGAACATATATGATACAGGGTTATTTTGAATGTTTAATGTCGTGTATATCTTCGAATAAAAGTGTCAGTTTACAAATGATATGAATCAAGGAAATCCTGAAAGCGTATCATCAAAACGAGCTGGAGCTATATTAATATCTGATATCGAATATAATATTTGGAATATACATATATGTATGTATATATTTGCATAGTTGTATATTATTTTACGTGATTTATAGACTTGCAAAATGAAAACGTCTTTTCCAAATCTCTTCTTATTCAATTATATAAATAAGAGCTTCCGTCGGTCAGTACAAACTAGAAGATAATCATTTGATAGTTAGTAAACCTGATATTAACCTTTCCTAAGCTCGATTAAAACGTACCGTGTTCCATTGAACGCAATTAATTACAGCGTTGCGCGCTGTACGCTGCGAAGCTAATTGTACCAGGGTGGCCTGCGAGGGAATAAAGAGCAGCTGTAGTTACCGCACGCGTAACATATGTATCGCACTCGCATCGTTGTGAGGCCAGCATTATTTACGCCAACGAAGAAATGGAATATTGAATGAAGCCGAGCGCGTCCGACAGATTATGGCGCGGCGCAATGTCGTGAATTAAACACGTGAATTAAACAAGCGGACTCGCTGCCGCCCGGCGCCAGGGGGATTTCGAAAAACCAGTTTTACAACCTCTAATAATCATTCGCTCGCCGGAGGGATCCTCGCCGAATTTAGTGTCCACGTCATCGTGATCTTTCCGCCGACCGTGTGACGTAAGCGGCCGTCCCAAATTCCTGTACGTTTGCATCCCCAGGACTCTGCGGCCATTGTGCGGGAAAAGGGCGAAATTTTGCGAACAGAGAGCCTTCTCCCTACGGTTGCACTACGGTTTTAATACGGGAAAGTCCCGAGTGAGGAAATGGGGAAAACGTCGGGAAAGTCGGGCGCGCCGGCCGACCAACCGCAAAAAGCATGCGAGAGGAAAGTGGAAAAGCGGAAAAGAGTAGTTGGTTTCCTCCAATCCGACTACATCCGTCATCGGTTTCAGATTATGAAGCGGAGAAAAGTCGGCTTCTCCTTGTTACTTATGGAATGAATTTCTGTTGAACATTTATATCTCGTTAGATACGTTCCTTCCTGTGATCTTCCTAGTATAATTGAATGTAATCGTGCTAGATGTATTACAGCAAGAAGGGAGTGGAGATACGAGCGAGCAAATATAAAGATCATTTTCAGATTAACGGGAGAGGGTACGTGTTTGCGCTTATCAACTCAAGGTAATTCCAAAAATACATATTTGAGCTCCAAACACAATTGTCTTTGAAATACAATAGATTCAACCGGAAGACAAATCTCCATTCGTGCGCAAACGTAATGAGTGCTCGTAGTTTAAACGGAGAAATAGCGCGCAGCAATAAAATTTCTCATTCACATTTCCTGACTGTGATACAGTGTTCGCCGTTTCCGTGAATGAAGCTGAAAAAAGCAGTGAGAATCCGTTGGTTTTTGCCGCATTAACCACGAATTATTGGCAGACGTTTTACGATCTTTCTGTCTCTCTTTCTCCGCCGAAATTGTTTGCGCGCGATCCGCTCGTAAGAACCTCGTAAATGACTTGAATAAAAGTAATTCGCCACACTCGGACTGCAACGACAGCGAAGCATCTCGCTCCTAAAACCGGACTGCGGAATTTCGAGGTTCGCGGTGCAGAAAGGTCGTCGAGAAGGCGGATAATTGTGATCATCGAATAAATTATAACGAAAACGACACGGACTGAGCGTACCGCGCGATTTCGGCGCTTCCTCAGCGCTTTAAGACTCCATTCCTGTGACTCGAGCTGGTTTTGTAATTGTAATGTCACCGACGAGTGTTAACCTGTCCTCTTTGATAACGTTGTTTTTTTAATTTGGTCTCTGCGATGAGCACACGCTTAGTCGGCTAGGAAATTAGTTTACGTGGAGTTAATCTTGATGAGGAGATTATTTTTCATGGTTCACAAATCTGTATCACGTAGGGATGATCTCTCCAATAATTTCTAAAGTTTTAAGTCCTTTTAGTCTTTATCTTCCATTTTTTATATATCTATAAGCTTTTTGATTAATATAAGCGGTAAATTGTGGAAAAAATATTAATTTAATTAATAAAATTTATGTAATCTTTATCCTCCTGTACACACAGGAAACTATGTTTTATAACAGCTGCTATTTCGCCATTTCTTCTACTGTACCATTGACTATGGATTTGAATGATTGGTTGTTGCGTTTAAACAATGTCAATTCTGAAATTATCCTGTCACAAAGATTTACGAGCCTCATCATAAGAATGTGCTCGTCATTAGGTTTTATGGTCATGAGCATCGTGAAACTTTCCCGCCTTTCATAAGTCTGGTATCAATAATTAATCATACATCGCAATACACTGAAACAAAGAGCTAAATATGTCGCAAGCGTATATAAATGATAAAGGCGATTCTTTTTCAGCGGGCAGACACACGCGTAGGCACGCACACGCGTTAACAGCCGCGAAACGCCCTAAAGTGCGTTCATGCATATTGTGGGTTTGTGGGTTACACACCGACAGGGCCGAGCGCAATTATTCGGCGCGCACGACGAGCCATGCTAATGAATATTGATGTGCCTCGCCGGTACGCTCCGCTCGAGGTCAATGCATTAGCATTATTAACACTTTGGAACATCGAATCGCGCAGACCGGTGCGACGAAAGAGAAAATACGCTCGTGATTCTGTCGCGTTTCGTTTTCTTTTACAACAGCACATGATCTAGCTGGCTCGTTCTCTTTTCTCTTTTTATTTCCCGATTATGTGCCAAGTTTGCTGTTGTCGCTATTGAACAATTCTGCCTACTCGAACAAATTTCACAGTTGATAGAGATAAAAAATAAATTTATTAAATACAATTTCTTTTTTAATTTAATCGCACCGATTATATAATAGATTTTGTTTCTATTCTAATGTAAAACTTATGATTGTGTTACTAACTATAAGACTAATCTTTTAAATAGAAGAATGGGTATCTAGCTGAAGGAAGAATGCTTGGCGTCACCCGTTTTCGCGTTTTATTGGTCACCTTTAAGCAGTTCTCCAGAGCTTTTTGTCTCAAACCCACAGTTAAGTTTTCTGCAGGAACATCTACTGGTCGTTAAGCGATTAAACGAGAAGAAACGTCCGATGAGCTTTCCCCAGATCGCTTCAGAAACTTTACCGATAATTTCAGTTCGAAACAGCTTTTCAGGTTTTCCAGATTTTTCTTTCACAAAGTAAGAAAAATTCTTTGAAACATGCATTATGAAATGTATTTAAAGCTATAGAAGTGTGTATTATATGTGCAACTCTGTGAATGATTATGATGACAAAGCTTTGATGATTTTAATTTCTCTACAAATGGTTTAAAATTTCATTTATGCTCACTTGCTTCAATATTTTCAATGTATTAATAACGTATTAAATTCATCGCGAAATGTTTGAAATAAGAGTTTTAATAATGCTTCATAGAGCGTAAAGAGAAGAAACAAAATAAAATAGCCGATAATACCATGATTGCTTCGCGGCGGACATCGTTTGCAACGTAGGGGATGTCACTAGAAAAAGTAGATGCGAAGTGCCGTGTGAACAAATCAGGCAACTGGGAACTGACCGTAACCAACTGGATCGTAACCAACCGCCTTACCCTGCTTCCATAAAGTACCATTGCTGGCTACGGAATTTGACAGCAGACTGACAGAGCCGCTCCCCAATGCCCGTCGGACAGTCTAATCGCATTAAATTGTTTTGTAATCTGTCTGTCGGCCGCCTATCCATATCCCGACGCTATTTGATGTAGGTCTCTTCCAGAATCTTATCCCGGAACATTTTAAAATCTCGTTCTTCCTTACTTACCTCTTAATTTATCATTAGGAAATATTATTAGATGGTTGATCCCTAATTTCTCTTCTGTGATTATAGAAAAATTCTCGGAATCATAGTAACACGCGCGGGAAAGATGACGAAAACATTTCGTCCAAATCTACCGAAGGGATCAGGCGAGATGAGTGCAAAAGTTTAATTGTTATTGTTAGCAGAGATTTCATTTGCGATAAATACGCGTGGTAACGTTACACCGACCTGTCTCACCTCCAGCTACACAGGCTGTTATTTAAAAGATCTTAACAAATGAGTAGTCAGGCCCGGCTCCTTATTATCCATGACTCCTTGGAGCGCCATAGGACGCTAATTGCAAACTTTCATTACGAGTCACGCTTGGCTCACGACGGACGCAACGCTGATCGCGATAGGCTTCCGCGAGATTCTACGAGGTACGAGCGAGACCTCGAGATGAGAGAAAGAGAAGAGAAAGGAGCGCACGGAACGTGATAGGTAGCGCAATACACTCATAAATATTAAGATACTACTCCCACTATTCAACCAAAGTCAGTCTTAGATACAGAAGTATTTATTGCGAGCTCGGAGTCGGAGTACATATATAGCATATAATTGTAATAACCGGAAATGAAAACAACATTTATTAGCATTAGTCCAAAGAAAAGCTTAAGCTCAAACGGAGGATGATGATTTGCGCCTGCAGCGTTGGTTCTTACTGTGAGCTTAATTCAACTGCAGATTAATACGTTAAAAAATATTATCAGCGTAGCGCAAGACCAGCTACGAGAGAGTGATGCATCAGCATTCCCATGTTTGCAGCTATAATTCATGCAATACAATTCCCCGGCCGATTTTTCATTACCTACATCGCCGGCGAAATTACGGATATCAATCCTACGCGCGCGACAAGAACTCGCAGCGCAATTTTTATCCATAACAGGACATTTCACCGTTGCATTTTAGCGAGTCGCGAAAATCGCGATATAACGTCGTTTATCTTGATCTCGAACCCCATTTCCGCGAGTACGGAAGAGTGCGCGGCCGCTTTGTCATCCTTGATCCCATCGGCGCGCATCGATAATCGCGATTATCGATCGCCGCGCCGCGGAGTGCACGCACACGTCGATCACGGGCCGCGTTTCGCGCCCGCGAGCTGAAATCCCCGCCGCGTGTGGGCGATCCGCCTCGCAGCAGCCGGCGATGCACGCGAGACCGCGCCAACGCGCGCGGCGGATGCCTGCACGTGTATTCGTGACTCACGATAGGCATTCTCGCGCGACAAACCGGTAACCAACGTGGCCGTTACACCGCGAACACCGCGGCCACTTTGTCCCCGGCTTGTCTCGGCCCCGTCTCGCGCCGCTCTTAAAGTCGCATTTACAAGTGTCGGCGGGCGCGAGGATTCACGCCGCTTGTCACGCTCGTATGTCAGCGCGAGCGGAACGGATGGATTTAGGAGGGTAGGAGGGAACATGCAGGTCTCACTCGGCGGAGATTGTGTGTGCGTTCGTGCGTGGCCGTTCTGCTCTTTCGCCGCCCCGTGATAGATTGCGCGGAGTTTTTCGAGGCCGAGGGTGTAGCCGGGGGCGTCTCGCGCCCAGGGGGCACATATTGTTACGAATTTAGCTTGCGATACGTTTCGTGACCGTCGAGGGAGATTTATCCGCGAGATATGACGGAGATAAACGCGACTGAGGAAAATTGAACGGTTTTGTGAAATGGCGGTTCTTTCGAGGGTGTAGCAATTGAAGCTACGGATGCGCGGGCGTTGAGCTAAGTCAGATTTAAGATCGCGTTAACGTTTATCTTGATCATTTTTTATCACCATTAATTATTCACGTCTATCAGCTTCATGTACACGATAAACATGTGTGCAAGAATGGAATAATCGCACAGCTGTGAAAACACATGCGATTGAGGTAGACTCAACCAATACCGGCAGTAGTGACGGACAGTTATTAGTCAGACGTCGACTTTCGCAAAACCCTCAAAGCACCGTATGGAATGAACATTAAATACCTCGTCATTATGTTTTTCCCCATGCGTACAATCGTTTCTTTTTTTTACACTGTACCATTTCCCACAGTTCAATTGGCATTAATTGCTGTTCTTTTAACAAGACTTTACGAACTACCGAGGAGGTGAACATTTATTGCAACCTCAAACTTTCGCTCCTAAATCATTAATTGACTTTTAGCAAGTTCGCTAGATTGCGATGTATAATAAGTGCAGAGGAATTCTCCGTTGGCTCGTAGGAACAGTTTGCCATTCATCAGCAATCGTTTACTTCCTCAGTTAATTCATTAATGTCAGAGGATTCGCAAAGTCTACGCCTCCACGGAATTCCACGAACGCGACGTCGTTCACGCCGGTCTCTTTCGTCGACAATCCGCCTGCTAAATTAACGACATATTCCAAGTATTACTGAATACGTTCCCTCGAACCGCAGGGGGTTGAATACACCTCTAGCACTCGGTGGAACGTGTCCCTTTTTGAGCAAATATTGCCGTTTGTCCGCTGCCAATGAGTTACGATCGACGATAAATCGAAGCAGCGAGACGACGCGAATTCACGTTTGTGGTTACTCTTTCATTTCACTCTTTGCACCCGCACGCACGCACGTGTGCACCGAGCATTATAATAAACCCATAAGAACAACATAATGCCGCAAATTGCAAAACTAAATAATACGCACATAATATGCTAACGAGTATATAGTTATTCCGCAAGTGATTTTGCATAATCACCGATTATTAAGTGTAATTATCCGACTATTCGCTTTAACGACTATACAATCGCAACGACAACAAAATACATGGCGTTCCAGAAAAGCCTGAAATTAAATCACTGCTTGGTACGGTGTAACGCTGGCAAATTTTCCGAGGAAAGTACAAAAGCAGGTTTTAGTCACGCTCCAAGAATAGCTCCTCCCCTCATTGCATCAAGATTACTAAGTGTACTTTTAATTTATATGGATAATATTTCCAATCTGCGCGCCTAAAGCGTATAAATAAATAATTTTAATGGGCGAGGCGAGTAACGATCAACTCGGGCTTATCCAGCCACTTGGAATTCGCTCCAACCCAGGCTCCCAAGAAAAGACTACCAGGACTCTGCGGAGCAACACCGTGGCGGCGTAAAGTTGCGTACGAAGTTTCTACGATCCCGAGGTAACCACCCGGTGATAACGTGCGAGCCGTTTGTTCCGTCGCGCAGCCGGCGCGGCATTTAACACCAGGCGGAAGAGAAAGTCACACCGTGCTCGGTCCCCTTCCTTTCTGTACGCGCCGCTGGATCCTTTTCTCCTCCCGACCGCGACATCTTATCGCGCTTACGAATCGGCGATGGTCAGCGGGATAGAGAGGCTCTTGTCGAGCGCGAAAGGGAGACGCGCGTGGGCGCGTACTCTTATCCACCTTGCGTCGCCGAAGAAGTCGTCAACTGCCTTACCCCTCCGACGATTTTACGACTGTCGGACGTAAGCCGGTATTTAACGCTAGTAAATCAAGCGACGGCGGCTCGAACCGCGCGGACTTTTACGATGGCTAATGATCGACGTCGCGCGGCATAGGGGTGCGAGCCGGCGCGGCGCGTCGGCTCGCGCGCGCGTAATTACAGACGAGATATTTGCATATATTAGGCCGATGCGTACAATTAAGTCGTATGCAATTCCGGTTGCAAGCCGGGCACGCCTGGCACATCGCGATGGGAGATACTTCTCATTATTGCCGTTTACTTACTGTTATTATGTTGCCGGGGATTTCTCGCAGGTATGCGCGCACGCGATTCGTCACGTGTGCGAGATGGAATGATGAGTGTAGCGTGCGGTGTTTCCAGGAGCTGCACGATTCAAAGTTCGTTGCAAGGCGATCCATCCGGCGATCTTCCGCTGCCGCAGATTTTTCTGAATGCCAACGTTTTCAGGAGTTCTCAGGTTTTCTTTAATCAAAACAAAAATTCTAACAGTTTATTCAAAGCAAAATATATACCATAAAAATTGTGTTGCTATTTATATTTTATGCCGGCACCCCATTCCACGCGGAATCGCCATGAGTAATGTGAGGGCAAGGACAAACGTAAGGGGATGGCGCGTTTTCGAGAAAAATAATTAGTCGTTGCGCGTTCCGACTAATGATCCGAGACTAAAGGCGAGAAACTTCATGCCGAGGATCTTTGGCTCGTTCATCCCGCCAATTAAGAAGAGACACGATACCCAACGCGAGGTCCAGCAAGGTAATGAAGCTCGTTTGCCGTGCGACGCGCAGCGCGCGGCTTCCCAGCGTCGCAAGGCGATTCGTTCACTTTCGTTTTCACCTTTCTCGGCCAGTTATGCAAATTTCATCCCTCTCCATTCGTCGTCGGTAATATTAGATCATTAAATCGGCGTCGTCCTCGCACACCCGTTGCAACCCCGGGCATCCGCAGCCAAGAATGAGAAACGGCGAGTCGAGGCGCGTTCGGCGCGTTCGGCGCGAATATGCAAATATCTCAGACTCGTACCTGTGTCATGTTAAGTGATTTTTAAGTAACACGCGATATCCGCCGATCGCGATCTGCAGCTCGCACATTATCGCTCGATATCTGATGCGATTCCGCCGCGTGAGAAATTCTCCACGCGATCCCGACGCATACCTTGCGAGGGAAAACGTCGTACAACTTTTGGCATGAGTTTCATACTTTCTTCTAGTGGAAAAGTTTGTGACACATCTACGACACGCTTTATACATTAGCAGTAAAATTTTTAGTATTTTTCATGCACTTTTCTATATTATGTATAAAAATTTTTTTTTAATTTTAGAAAAAGATTTTAATTACGATTTTATATTTATTTATAATTAATGTATCTTATATTAATTTAATTAGAAGATGTTATGTTACAGAACATAATTACGTTAACAAAACTTAAGCTATATTAAATTATAGAATAAATATGGTTTACTTTTATGTGTATTCTGTGAAATAATATGTGAAATACGTGACGTGTTACTCTCACAGCGTGAATAGCTAGTTGCAACGTAAAAATGGAAAATGTATCATTTGCTAAAGAATCGCGTAACGATGGTGCTCGCTTTTGATTGGTCCAGCAACCACGTCCTCGCCATGATCTCGGCGACCTTGAAGCCGTGGCTACCACAACGTCGGCGAATAACCTCACCTGGCCTCATCCTTCCGTCCTTCCTCACCTCCTCTTGTCCGCCCACCAATCTCATCCGACATCGAATTGGCTTTAAGTACTCTCCACACTGAAAATTTTTTATTCATAATTCTGATGTAATGAGAGACAAGATATCCGTGTGATGAATAATAGTTGTCATGAATAATAATGTAAGCTAAATAAAATTATTGAAATTTATCGATACTGACTACGATATGTTGACAAATGAACAATATGATGCGTTAATAGCGTCAAAAAGTCATAGACGTTTAATAAACATACCGGTCTTTTGATAGAGCACCTTCATCGAGGAGCACTCGAGAATTTCGTTGTTCAATCAAGTGTAATTGAAGTCTTTCTTCTGGCTCTTTCGATACCTCGTATGTATGTACATTCAAGACACTCCAACGCTGGAACAAAGTGCTCTCGCACTCTGATGAGCGTTTTAGAACAGTGATGAAAAGCGTAGTACGTTAAAGTATTTGAAATATTTCGTCATTTGCATAGCAGTCTAAAATGCTAATACGAGGCTATTATATCGTTAAGAGCTTGCTATTTTCATTTTATTACCATGCGTTCGTTAGATTCGCGTGCACGTTCGAAATATCAGCTTACCTTATCCAGTAATTACTACCAGTAAGTGCTCCGTACCCGTGAATCAAAACCGTCATTGCATTCCAGCGCGAGCAGCATTGCATTACCTGTAATTAGACTAATTTCACGTCCACTTGATCGAAAATAGATTACACAACCGCGCAGCCGGGAAAAGATCGTAACTTTGACTGCGCAACATTATACCGAAGCTGAAGTGAATTGTCCGACAATCGGTTATACGGTAAATCATTCAGACGTGCTCTCAGAGACTATGGACTTCTCGGAAATCAAAATGATTCCCAATGAAGACCAATGTGTTCGCCGCGCACACATGCGCGCGCGTGCGCTCGTCCACATTTCAATATGGGTCAGTGAGGCGATCAGCATCGGCGGGAACTCTCCTTATCGATCGAAGCCTTATCGAGAGTAAACACGGAAATATTTCGTAGTACTATGGAGATAAGGAACTGTCTATGCCGTCAGACGTCCATTCATCTCGCGTCGACGCTTGCTCCAATTAGCAGCGGTCCGCTTTGACTTCGGTGATTAAAGAGAGAGGGGCTTATCATTCACCTCTGGGTTGATCGGAATGTAGAACTGTTATTTTATAACGACACCCCCTTGCAAGGCTCGAGCTAACTCGAACTACGATCTATTTTGTGTGGCGGGTAATGTAAGTTTCGAGTATCAAGAAAATGGATTTTTCAAGACTGAATAAAACTTCTTCCTCGGGAAGAATTTTGTTAGATTTCTGGAGTAGCATTCTGGAGTGGAGTGAGTAATTTTAAAGCAGAAATAGAAAACATTTCGTGTGTGATGCTGTTAAGTTACAAGGACTCTGCATCTACTTTCTATTTAATAAAACTCGTGTCCCTGGCTGCGAAAAAGCTCGAAAGAGTAAGATATCGAGAAGTTTTGAGAGGAAATTTCATGAAAACTTGTTGCTCCTTCCACTCCACAGAACTTTTGATACACTTCGTATACGCTTCTGGGAATAGAACTTGTCTCCATGCGCGTCTCGGGACTGCCGAGTTTGGTAAATTTCCCTGACACGTCTATTTTCCGCGCATAATACATACGCTTTTGCTGCGTTATATTTTTTTCCCTTAAAAAAAAGCACGATATCTAGTTATTTACTATGTTCCTCGATATTTCACGCGGAACATTGTCATCGGTGTCCACCTGAGATATTTATGCTAAAGGGAAACCAGTCATCATTTGTTTTGCTCGTGCGTATTTGTGTAACTCACGCGGGGAACGCGAGAAAGCCATTCGCTCGCTGAAAAATATTCTGGTAGCGGCGGCAGTAACTGGAAGCAATAATTTCTACGGCGACTTCGCGACATCCTGCTTTTTTTCTCCTCCTTATGCACGCACTCCGGTACATTGAGTAGTCGACCGGTCTACGTCGTAGGGGAAGGAATGCAAACACGATGGAACTGTGTGTGCATCGCTTATGTGCCCACGTGGGTGGTTGACTAAAGTGGGTGGCTGCTTGGCCGGCTGGACTCACTGTTGGGAGAATGCTTCAAGTGCCCACTGGGCTTCAGCTCCATGAGCTTGTAACCTCCGGTTTACCTTTCTGTCAACCTTTGAGACGTTCAACTGGACAGACATCTTCGACGATCGATGGAATGCCACGAGTGATATGGACTGCTTAAATAATTATTTAACAAATAACAGAGCGTCCTGCAAGATTAATCACAGTGATAGTGGATAGCAGACGTACTCTCGATAAAACGTAAGCATATATTTAAGTGAGAGAAATCATTAAAGATAGTTTATCTAAAATTGTAAATGCGAATTGGAAAGAAGAAGAAACAAAATAAAAATAAAATTCTTATTCGATAGTCTTCAGACTTTCGGTTAGAAAATCGATTGCTTTTTGAGAAGAACCTAGAAATTGCATTTTCGCAGTCAGAATTTTCTTATGGATATACAAACGCAAAGTATGAAAAATAGCTTGCTGTGATTTTGTATAACGTGACACGACGGACTGTGGATTATTTGTGGAATGATTGCGTGACACCATCGTTGTATCGCGCTACTGATATGCGAACAGCTCAGTGAAGCTATTAAAGCTTGAGCTATAATAACATTCGGCTTCGCACGCACCTTTGGCCTCACGTGGCGGCGATAACGTTCATAAAAACGTTGCTATTCAACTTTATGATGCGTGATAGCGATTTAACAACTGGGACGATACACCGACAAAGATAGCGTAATCTGCGAAACTCGCAGAAACGAAGAGCTTTTTCGACTTGAAGCACTATTTTTGTGCAACTATATCACCAAATGCTTGAATGAGCACATGAGAAACTTAGTGAAATTTTGGAATTTTCAATATTTCTACTAGCAGCTTAGAATTTCTGCAAAATCAAAGTAAACAAATCATGAAAAATATCATTCTTTAAATCCCCTTTCTTGGTTTTTAAGAATTCATTCTTTAACAAAAAATAAATAAATTCCTTATAATAAAATTCTTTAATGAGATCCTATTTTCTCCTTTTACATCATTATTCTCTCCTTCTACTGCTTCGCGTCGTTGATTCTTGTCTACGAAACGTGAAGCAAATTGAGATCAAGACAGATGCAGTCGTGTGCGCAAATCCTCGATTAATTAAAATCCTTACCCAGCACACGAGTTAAAAGCATTTCGATGCGACTCAAGTGCAATCAGCAGTCGCAGCGAGTCGATGCGGCCTCACCTCGCGCGGCGCGCATCTTAATTACTTTCGCAAATACACGCCGCGCTCTCGGCCGGGAGACAAATTACATTCCTCGACCGGGCCGATCGGCGTGCAATTATGCGACGTCTCATAACTCAGGGCACCTTCTTCCTCGTGGCTCCATTGTACAGCGTGTCCTTGCACGACCGGTACCGGTGCGTTGTCATCGACAACACCCCTCGCACGCAGAGACGCGAATGCACGTGCAAATCTCGCTTCGTGCAAACGACCTCGCGTTACCATGCGTTCGCGTAGGACGTACGGTGCTCCTTTTCCGCGTGAGGATATCCTGCGAAACTTTTTTACGTACATGTGCGACGTGGGCGTATGCCCACGTTCTCCACACGCTCGCCGCCGTTCTCCAGGATTTCTCGACGCTCTCTGATACTCCTCACACTCTCCTCGTCGTTGAAATCTTGACGGAAGTTGCGGTTCTTATGAGCCCCCGCACTCGCCGAATTTTCTTCTCACTTCGTGTTCTTGCGTACTCTATTGCATCTAATGTTTATTGTAAAAGAACTTGCACGCGAAAAATAAATATTTCACACGAACCACTTAATCTTTCAGCATAAGTTGACACATTTTTGTTAGCAATGCTATACTTTATTGATTCTACGTTTGCAACACAAGATTAGATTTGCGGCGTGTGTCACTCATGTTGTGAACGTTGATCCGAATTTAATTCTGATTTTTAAAAGTCTCAGATAACAGAACGCAATCCGAGATTGCTTATTTAATTCAATTTCTATGTCCCGAACATTAAGTCGGCAAGATATCGCCATTCCTGCTTGAAACGACCCAATCGAAGCAGATAAGGCGCGAGTCATGTTCATTTGCTAATCGTACGTTGATGTTACGTAAAATCCTGTTCTTATCTTGATAAAAAGATATTCAGCGATTCTCTGTTATTGCCGACGCGAATGAATCTCCAATGAGCCACGGCCGAAACAGCTCTACTTGCCGTAATGGACTCGTTGTGACCACGCACGTGACGCGCGTATGTATAAAGTTGGTGTGCGAGATTACCGCGCCGATAAATAGATTAATTAAGCCCCGAATTGCGACGGAATGCGCGCGCGTCGGCTCTAATTAACTCCGGCCCGTTCAAGATCGCGATCGCGCAGGGTCATCCGCCTCTCATCAGCAACGCATAATACTTCTTTGGCCATTATCTCCGCCGATGTCACCGTTGTCACCTTAACGCGCGATGAATCGCACGTCCGATTCGTTCCGTCAGTACAGCCGGCGTATACTGCGTCGTGGCAGTAAATGTCGACGTTGCGCTTCGTGGTCCCGTGCAAATCCCTGGCAACGCTTGGAAACGCATCAACGTATTTTCCGTTCCTGCTTCGAACACTTCTCAATCATGTTTCCCGATATTTACAAATTTCCACAATATCTCACCTGATTTTTCCTTGATGTTTCCGCTTTTGCTTGATTTTTGTGATTACACTACGTCTGATAAGAAATATCGCTTAAACGTACAACGCGCCAAACATAGCTTCGAGTGCTCAGGAATATTGCGTCGAAATGACGTGATGGTGCCGCAGCTAAACATGAACAGAAATAGCTTCGCGCCATAGAGAACAAAGGTGGCATTGATATGAATGCAAAATTAGATTATGTCTAATTGAATTATATCCGAACCGCAAACACTACCGGTTTAAACTTGTATTGAATTTTGTAAGCTTGCAAGGTGCTAAAGTGATAGTAAAGATGAAAACGCTTCTGTATTGTTTCATATTGTAATTTGTCTCATAGCTCCGACAAACGTTCTTATTGGATATGCAAATATAAGTGCGCAGCCTTCACCGCTGTCACCGCAGTAAACTTTGCGCATACGCTCGCGACAGTCTATCTGGTCTCGCGACCTAGAATTAAACCTTATGAATATGACGCATGGATAATAATAATTATCATGATTATAGTCTTGATATGCAGCCGCGCCGACTGTGATACAGGCCTAAGTTTGTGACAAAATTGGGCCGCAATAAATCTATCAAACTCCTTCAGCCAACATCGTAACTTTGTTGCCCAGGCAATTTTCCAGACTTTTAATTCGTTAATTCGCAGTATTTCCAAGTCGAGATACGTAAATGAGACTTTTTTGCTGTCGTTTCAGCTTTAGTAGAAATTGGGCCAATTTTTCAAGGAGATATCTATATTGGCTACGGGCCAGTACGCTTGCGTGTCCACGTTTGAGTCAGCGCGCAGAGGGAAATTAATCGAATGTAATCTATGATCATCATCATCCCGGATGTGTTCGGTGAATCACACCCGGGTGACAGTGAACACGGAAAACATTGTTCATAGAATCGTCTGGTTGCGAGAAAAATTAGAAACCGTTCGTAAAATGGAAGGAATATATGAATGTATTTGTGTTTGTTTCAACTACCCGTCAAGCAACAATAAAGAAACCAAGTAA
Source organism: Ooceraea biroi (assembly GCF_003672135.1). NCBI lineage: Eukaryota > Metazoa > Arthropoda > Insecta > Hymenoptera > Formicidae > Ooceraea > Ooceraea biroi. Next base: position 7,364,381 of record NC_039512.1, read on the forward strand.
TCTATTCCGACACGAACAGCTTTAGATGAATAAAACGTTGCACTGTGCCCGATGAAACATTCATCAGCAATATCGAATCCATTTCCTCCTCAAAGGCGAGCATACTCGCGGTTCCCGAAATATAAACGCGAATCGATCGCAGCCGATCGATCATCTCATTCATGCCGCTCGTACGGTTCGCTGATGAGAACGTCCGAAATTGAAAATAGCTCGATAGCGCTACATGGATCCTCAACGTGACAGCGCTATTGCGCGGCAGCTTTTTATTTTCTTCTAGCAGACAAGAAATGAAAGACCTACCCTCACCGGCTTCGCGCACCACAAGCATCGATTACGCAAGAACCGCGTCGCGCTGCAGCTGCAGTAAGGTTCCCCGTTGCAGTTTCCACTGCCGTCTCCCCTTCCCCGTCCTCTCCTTGATGTCGGTACGACGCGGCGAAGACGAAGAACACGCCAAGATCATCACGGCGAACGGCACATGCGACGCACGTCTCTCGGTGATTCGTGAGCGCGGATCGTGAGTGCGACTCGCGCGCGCGATCCGGCCAGTCGACGTACGTGCACACGTAAGAGCGCACGTATAAGAGGAGTACGCGAGCGCGCGTGAGAAATGCGCGCTGGTCCCTTTCGAGATAAGTAGATTCCAAAGAGAGTCCACGAAAATCTGTTTGAAAGCCACAAATAAATTAAAAGGGAAAACGGTCATTCAAATTGAAGATATCGTTTGAGCGTTGGTATCATGCGAAATGACATTTCGTCGCTCGAAAGATTTTTCGGAGAAGATTGATGATGGTCTTCATCTTTGGAAATAATAGTATTGTGAGTTTTTTTGTGTCTGTGAAAAAATAAATTGTGCAATGAAACGGTTCGGAGTATGTGTTGTGTTCGTATAGATGTATAAGTGCGTGATGACTTTTTGAAAGTAGGAAGATCCTTTTTAAATCAACTCCGATTTTCAGGATGACAGTTTAAAGTAATATTTAGGAGGTAGCGATTATACCTTGCATTGCAATTATTCGAGTTTAATGTCGATATGATTTAAAACGACATGATTCAAATTACGATACATTATTTCTTCGGTATTAAAAAAGTAACTGCTTTAACTGTCTGATTACGTGTAGTAAAGTATATGTCGGTGGAAATATTTATACAGCTGCTGCGAGATAACTGATGTAGTCGAAGATGGCGGAATCAATAAGAAACATAATCCGATTATATCTGGCTGGTTATCGCATGACAGAATTATGCATTCAACCATACTTCGATGCTGATGCGTATGTACAGCGAACGCGTAGGTGGCGATCTCGAATTATCTGCTGAGAGACGTTATTGCTACGAGGAAGCTATTGGTCTATGAACCTTGCGTCTCATGTTTTAAAGATCAATTATAGGATGATTGCAAGGCATTCAATCCCGTTATAATACGAAGAAATCTTCTTAAATTTTTAATTATTAATATCAGATAGGAAATTTCAATATTAATGACTTTTAATATTACATGCAATATAGATTTTTAAATACAAGTGACATTTTATAAACTGAATGAGTAATAAATTTTCACTATAAGTACAAAAAATTAATTATACAATAAGCTCAAGCTATAATTTGCATAACTTAACTTTATAAAAGAACATGTATAATGTTCATGTATATTTTAGATTTATAGAAAGAGCGTTAATAACGTATTGCTACAACAGAGTCTCATGTAAGAGAAAGTATAGAGGCTTCTTTATTCGTGCCTACTTTCCGCGTGATCATTCTCACGTGTTTCAGCGACACGTAGCGTAACTTGGTGGCAATGCGTGAGAGCGATGATTGTTTGCTTATTTTACATCATGGATGGCATTGGCTGTCATTGCATAACGGAGATAATAGCGATAATAACGCTGCAACTCTGATCAGAGAATGTTTCCTGTTGGGTAACAGTTATTGAAATTATACGTTACAAATTTCGATAACCATTTCATATGGAATATATATCATTGTACATAGTATTCATCTGACCTTTCTGGGCTTCCCGAGCCATCAATTGACCTTTTCGTTACTAATGTCCCAGTGAAACGTAATACTGCTGAGACAATAAAGACCCATATATCTCTTCTATGGATATATGTCATATATGGAAAATAAACTTTAACTCGTTTTTCAACGCGATAATAAATTAATATCATAAGGATCATTAAGGATCTCATTATTTAAAAATGCTATAAAAGGAAATTATTGAAATTCTCATTTGAAATGAAACTTCTTTGTGAAAATCTGCCTTTGAAACTCCGATTTTTCAGGAAATTGTAATCAACCGCATTCCGCTTGCTGGATAATACAATTCCACGGAACGCAATTTTGCACTGTTTTCATTTTATATCGTACATTGTTGCATTTCAATCGATAAGTATATTGCCAACAATCTCGTTACATCAAACAAACCGCTGTAGCACTTTGTTTCGTCGTGTCACGTTGTGTTTCATGATAAAATCGACACTCTCATTTGAATGTGACAACGCGATATTTCGCTCTGGCGCGAGCTGTCACGTCGCATCGCAATGGTGGTAATCCACCAGTTTATTGTTGTACAGCCCGATAATATCCCATGCATAGATACATATACCTGTTCGCAAAAGGCCGATAGCGCACCGTGAGAAACGGTACCCGGGGTATTGGTATCCCTTGGCCGATGTGCCCGCGAAACGTGCGCGGCCTGATCGCTTAAAGAGACCTCGTAGCACGAGCACGAAGCGGGGCAGACATGTAACCTGAATTTCTTTCGGCGAACAAACGGCGACAGCGGCAACGACCGCGCGCAGCTGGATTCAGAGCCGATGTGGACGCTGAGGTTTTGCTTGTAGTTCGTAATCCCCTGCCGCTGCTCGTATGTTCAGGAAATGGAAGACCTCCGCTCGCGCGCAATTTTCGGTGTAACAAAGAGTGATGCTCCCCGGCTTTATCTCCGGTTAGAAGGCGTCATAAAGCGATCCTCTCTATCTTTCACATCCTAAACTTACGTTCTTGTATCTATTTCTCGCTATTTGTTGTACGTCGTTCAAGTAAAGCTGTGAGTGCTGTCCGCTTTTAACTTTTTAAATCTTCCACGTCTAGTCTTAGGAAAAAAGTCACCGTGAAACTTTCGATAAACTCGGTTCTCTCTCCGGCGATTTTAATTACGATAATGGAAGCATCGAGTGTTCACTAAGGTTCACCTTCCTTCTGGATAATCTCTCTTAATTTAAATCTTACAGAAAACACTTTTATTGTGATCTTTTCCTATAGTCACGTACACACACGTACGATTGCAAGATTTGCAATTTAATCATTTGTATTCAGTAAACCAATCGAAGGCATCCGGAAGCAATGCATTCTGTCGATAAAAAAACCAGGAACATTCTACTGTTAAATCGATGCTGTACAAATGTCGAGGTCTGCCGGTGCAATCTCGATCTTCCTTGCGCGCGAGGTCGTTTATCCTCCCTGAAGCGGTGCCGTGGTAGAGAGGTGGTGTCCGCCTTCTCCCTCGCGTGGTCCAGCACGTCCGTGCTTTAAAATACAACGTTGCCGTCCGAAACGAAACGAGAACGGGAAACTCGTTTGCTCTGATGCGTTGGTGATTACTCCGATCACGGCCGGAACTTTTAACGCTCGCTTCCCCTTGCTCGATTATCTAACGAACCGTGGTCGGTGATAGATAAATACGGGGGTCGTGTCATCTCGTGGTACATCTCCGGCGCGACGGGTCTCAGATGCTGGCCAGATAGGTAGCATGAATAGCTTCGCGGGAGGTGTTTACGTCGAGGTAAACGTATCGTTGACTATCAGAACCGCGCGCGATGTACCAGCGGGATCGAGTCAGAAGAGATTATCTCGCCACGCTGCCTTTGAACGGCTTAGAAGTGACGCTTTCCGAGTGCATCGGACGTGCGGTGTCACTCGCGCGTACACGGTACGGATAGACGAACGCGAACGATAATCTTTCTCGTCATTTCGAACCAAAGTTACGGTCGTAGCTTTATGTAAAGGATAAAGGGATATAAACGAAATTACGGGTGCAGCGAAAGGCACGCAATTACCATTACGGCCGCGAGCAGAATTCGCGTGGTGTATGATCGCGAATTCCCGCAGGAAGCGGCGACTTTTGCCATTTTATCATAACCGACGCATCGGCGTAGCTCATAACTCGCATTTGTCTATGCACGGTAGTGCGCGATCGAGGAACATTTATTAGTACCCTCTCCTCTTTTCCCCGGCGATCCGGGGATCGCTGGAAACCCGCGGGACTCGCCGACTGAACGTTTTCGCATTAACATTAGCTCGCGAGATTAATAGCACGCGGAAATCCTCGCGGCATGCTGAAAAGAAACCGAGAGATCGTAATCGGCCAGATCGGGGACCGCGTGTCGTGAGAACATCGCCGTCGCCGTTCTCCGCCGAGTTGTCACCGAGAAACCATACACATTTTATGCACCTGATACATCGATATCGCCGCAATGCAACGGCTCGAAATCCGGTACGTGTTTGAAACACAATACGCCAGAGTGGCGGAAGTACCGCTCGAGAACGAAGGGCAATGAGCCCTCGATAATTCGGCATAAACGCCAAAATGGCTTACGTTTCGACGATGAGAGCTCGCGATACGCCGGCTTTCCCGCGGGCTAAGTGCTCGAACTCGTAAAACCGTTTCACTTCATGACGAAGGTAATCTTTTGTTCGACTTTCGTACTTTAGATCTCCTCGATATGATTAAAACGTCGCGCACGTGAAAACATTATAATTTAAAATAATTATGAGGGAAGAGAGTATTCTTGTGCATTATTAGTGTTTAATAAAACCATGAAATGTAGCTTTAACAAATTATTTTCAACGTGAAACTTTTCAATTAAATTTAACAGAAAAATATGCAATATCTTTAATAAATTCTGATAATAGTTTCTTGTCGACTGAATTGCATAAATTTCTCTACTGAATTTTTCGTCCGTGAAAGAATCGCGAAGCGACATAAATAGTATTCAAGGTCCCGTTTATTTTCAAAGAGAAATATTTGAGACGTCAACATGCGCTACGAGCGAACACGTGAGACGAATTGATGTCGCTTTAAAAGTTCCTAAAAGGATTCCGCGGTGTATCGACGAAGTCACGCGAATTCGAGGCGTGGATTTGTACGTCGCGACAAGGAAAATATCGCCACAGGTTTGCCGAATCGGCCAATATATTTCCATACTGAATGTTATCGAACCGAAAGTGTTATTAGTTTTCGAATGCATGATTCGCAGGCAATAATCATCTAGATACATCATGAATGTATATTATATAAATTATTATATTTAACGGAAAATATTTACTGTAAATACAAATTTCAAATACGTTTCTAATCCAATAAATAAGTAATTTATATTCAACAGCATTAACGTTTAAAGTGTACATGCACAATAATTATAAAAAATTAATATTACTAATATGTGAACTGTAATAATATTAATATATTAATTCATCACATTATCATTTAATAATAATACGAATCACCAATTTTTGATGAAGAACGAAATGCTGGTGAAAGTTCGAATAAAGAATCGAAAGCGACGTGTGCCAGTGTGATCCCGCACGAGCTGTTGCGGACGTGTGCTCCAGTCGAGCGAAGGTTGAACAGCGACGATGAATGATGGACCGACGTGACCGGCTACAACGGCTGTGTCCCCGACGACGAAGAGTGCAGAACCGGCCGCGTGCGCCATCGCGACCATCATCGTGCGACCTTCTCGCGCGCTTCGTCGCGCGTCATCGACTATTTATGCGCCCAAGAAGGACTGACGTCTTTCGAGATCATCCGCAAAAACGAGAGGGAACAGGCCCGGCTCGTGACATTTGAAGAAGCGAAGGGAAACGGGGCCGCGCGTCCTCCTCGCTTCGACTCTTCTTATTCGGTCCCTTTCGCGCAGCGTCGAGATAAAGAGACGTCTCGGGGAAGTTCGACGCGAGGAATGCCCGCAGGATGAAGGCCAAGATACCTCAGAAAGAACTGGACGACCTCTTCGACGAGGTACGTGGTAAGATCGCTCGATAGGAGATCGCCGCGGCATCGGACCCGAAGGGACTTTAATTCGGCGCGATCGTAGCGGCCGCAACAACCCGCCGCCGCTCCTCGTTTCCTCCTCGACGCGCCCCGCGATTTTTGCGATCGTGCGATTAGCCCTCGCGCGCTCGGCATCGTCGCTCGAAGATGCGGGGTCGATTGGCATGCCAACACCTCGTCGGCACGTCAGGCGCGTTTAATTTTAATGACGCGAGAATAACGAACGCGTCATGACTCGGCTACGCCGAGCGAGCCGCACTTGTTTCTGCTGAACATGATAAATGTACTATTCTTATATTCTCGCTCGCGTGATTTTTCACCCGATTAATCGATTAAAATAAATTTAAGAATTTATGTCATCTGCTAAAATTATTCGAATAAAAAAAATATACATGTCTCATTGGAATTCGTTAAATTGCCAGCGACGAGACATCGGTTAGTCATTTTAGGCCGGCGGAACCTTTTCAGCGCGTAATACGAGAGATATAAAACGCCACAACAAGATTCCGCTTGGCAGCACGCTTCGAATTACAGTGGAAATTCCGAGAAGTCCCGGTACACCCGCAAAACCTCAACTAGAAACACGGCGTGTCGGCTTGGGTTGTCGGATAACGTTGCTCGCCACGTCCGATATGTATCCACGCGCGCTTGTTTCCACGCTCCGACGGACACTCGATCCTGAAAAATTTTCGCGAAGCGTTTAATCCGCGAGGGGATGATGCCGCGCGCAAACGAGACGATGTCGTTACTCGCGGCAGCATCGTGCTGCGCCGCGCATCACAACCCTCCCGCGGCTAAAGGGGAAGAAAAAGTGGAACTGCATCGCGTATCCGCGATGCAATCAATTTCCGCCGCTCGCGAGTCGATCACGCCTGTTCGCATAGGGATTATGTGATAGATAACAGTTTATCTTATCGCGATAGACTGTACGTCAATTGAGAAAAAGAAGAACGAGCTAGATGATAACGGGAGACTCTTCTAGTGACAACGATAGTCGTAATGATTTTTAATGTAAATGAGATACGAGTTGCAGGAAAAAGGCAGTGCTCTGATAAATATCTGATATGCATCTACTATAATAATTTATTTAAATATTGCAGCTGATTATCTGCTATGTATTTTTTTTAACAAGTTTTACGATAGCTTAAATATATATTATTTTCTTATTCTGTAGAGACAGAATTTTTACTGTAAAGGGAACTCTTTATTCCACAAGGAAAATAAAGGAGGAAAATACTGTAAATCGTTTACAAAGATTAACGGCGTCTGAAATGACTTTGTGATTGGCTTTTTACATTATCATAAAACGGAAATCACAAAGCGTTGAGACGCACGTCTGCGTTTAAATTAAAACCGTTCAATTAAACGGCATTCAATTACAAGTCACAAAGGAAGATGTGCAGACTGATCGTGAGTGAAAAACTTCTCCACTAGTCTCGAATCGAAAACCGTTCTATGATGTAAAGATCGAAATTTTCGCTACGTCACCGTACGGACTATACGCTTCATTACGGACAACGGCATTGGGAAGAGTTTCGTTTCGCAACATTACGCTTTATCCGCTGTAAATCGTGATTTAACTGAAGCGCCATTTAAACCGCGCCTTTGTTTACGATGAAAACGATCGCGCCCCGCACGCGTTCCGCCATACCGTATCCGGTAGTCGACCTCCGCGTAGATCGTCCGGATCGCCACGTGAATGCCACGGACGTATCTGACGATCTCGATCGTGCTGGATCACTCTCGGCACAGAGCCATGAAAGACGGAGGCTAAATCACTGCGGCCCGTTAGTCTCGATCGCGGACGTTTATGGGAGCTCGTACGATCGGTGTGCCACGCACACGAACGCGTTCCTCATTCGATCCCTCACACCTCACGTACACACGGCGGGATTCTGCCTGGAACATATACCGGGTGCATATAAAACGTGGATTTTTATCATTCTCCTATCTAAATTTCGTGAACGTGAAGAGAGTTATAAATATTCTAATCGTTGTCCATGCAAAAGAGTGTATGACTATTTCCATTAGCATATATGTCAGTGACACACTCACAGTGAAGAGATAAATTCATATTTAATCCTTTTGATGCTTTTGCACGTGCACGTTATATATCATCGAATATTCAATGGAATTGGAATATTGGAAATTGATATGTAAAGTGTAAGCTTTTACAACACTCAGTTGTATTTGCTAACACGATGCACGATTTACATCCATATTGATTACTGTATACGATGTGTAGTACAATATTAGTGGCTGATATGTTTGGTAAATGTAAATGTTTGATCATCATTGACAATTCTGTCCCGCAAGCATCACTGACCGACACGTGCACGCAATCGCAGATTTAATGGCTCGTCGATGCGCGAGGCAAGAGAGTCTCCCGAAAAATGCGTCCTTTAATCACAGCGTGCAATCTCACGGGAGATTACACGGTGCGACGTGAGATATTATTATATACAATGTGGCCGCGATTGCGAGAAGCGAACGCGTCGTGGCGGATGTAAATTAGCCTCATTCCTCGTGAAATTAATTTCGAGGCCGCAGCAATTCAGCCAGCGCCGATTTGACACGGGTGAAAAATTTTAGATTGACTCTCCGTAATTCGTCGGACGCGCGTGCTCGAACAGGACTCGCGCACGGTTCGGAATCTTAAAAAGGTGGTGTCAAGCGAGAGGCGAGCGATCGCTTGAACGCGGTCCACATTCGGAACGTATTCGCTCCGAGAGATTCCGCTTATGCCGCTACTATTATACTCCCTCGACGTTAATTGCTATTACGCCGAGGCGTTGCATAAGCGCAATTATTGCATCCGCGAACTGTTCTTATGGAGAATTGCGCACGCGATCCTTTGTAATTCATCCGCGGGGTCCACGAACTTCTGCAGTTACTGTCATTTTGACAGTACAGCTGCAGAATTCATAATTGCGTACGAAACGTAACGTATGCGTATTTTCTCATAATTTATGTTAAGTATTAATGCATTACATCTGTGTGTATATCAAAAAATAGAATATATATGTACAATATGTATATTGCCATGTATAACATGCTTCTATATTCTGTTTCAACCTATTATTTATATTTGTAATCTGATGTGTTTAGCTTCTCAGCTGGTATCATCATACTCACGAGATGATATAAAACTAGGTAGAGAGATAGCTAACGGTATTTCACGTTAATGTAAAATTTAGCGAGAAATCTGGCCGTGTATTTACGGCAATAACGTAGACTGGTTTATCATTCTAATTAGACTTGTCGAATCGACGGAGCGAAGCGATCGATTTCGATACAATTGTCTAGAGGCAAATATCCGAGACTAATCGAACTGTGTCATCAGATGATATGACGTGTGCGCGGACATAAACGATCCGGGCGATCTAGTTCTTCAAGGATGCAAGTGTTCAGCGGCGCGCTCGCGACGACATATGCATATTAATTGCCGTATAATGACACGCTGTAACATGCGCGGTTGAGCGCAAAAAGAAATCATCATACTTTCACTGGGCTGAGCAGCGCGATGAATACACCGATATACGAGATTTATCATTTAGTCTTGAAGTAAAGTGACTGGCGTGTCTGCCTAATTATTACATCTCTCCGGAAGATGTCTCGCTTTTCCTTTTCTAATAAAAAAATTATGCGCCTTTTGCTTCAGGGCGCGAGGTTCCGAGACACCTCGCAGCAAATCCATAAGCAATGGCAAGCTGATCCAGCGAGGGCGTTTCCGACCGTCGGCAGTGTCGCTGCGAATTCGCCCTCTCCTGGATCGGGGGAGCTCTCAACGCCAAATTCCACACCGAGCCCTAGCCCTAGTCCTACTAATCAGCAAGTCACGGTGAGTACTAATTGAATTTTATTACATTAAGTTGATATAATGCGCATATTATCGTAGAGAAAATTTAATTTTAATAATATATGATTCGTACGATATACTTTTCTTAAAGGAAAGGATACTATGATATGTGTTTATTGATTATTGAGACACACGAATTTTTGTAAAATTCACGGAACATCCAGAGCTATCTGGATTATTTTTCTATTTATTTGCGTGTTTGCTAAAAACGTTATTCACATACACTAATTAACATTAATTGACGTTTTAAGTATACTTACGTTATTACCTAATTTAATTGCACTGCAATCCTATATATTTGCGTACACAAAAAATTCGACGAACTGCGAAAGCATGCATTCGGATTTTTGAGGTAAAGTGACAAATCTTCGTCGCGATCCTTTTATCCTTTTGTGAACATTTCTACATCTCTCGTCCAATTTTGTGTACATCTATCGCAAAATCACGAGCGGCACTTTGTCGTGAATCCACCGCGTGATCTCTCACGGCGCTCCGCGTCTCGCGGAGGGTAGGGAGAAACAATTTCCTTTGACACGGCGGGCGTCGTACAAAATGTTGAGCTGTAAGTTGCACGGCGGAATCCAGGACCGGCGACATTTTCCTCGAAAGACCAATAAAGTTTTATCTCGTTTGTACGCGAAACGCAACGAGACGCCAATATATCTTTTTCGTGGTGCAAATCCCGCGAGTGCGAGCGGCATAAGTGCACTGAGCCGAATCCTAAAGCTCCCCGGGGTGTATCAACCGTCATCATCCGAGATTCCGTCATCCATGTAGGTCAGAGGTTGAGGCACCACTGAGGCTCTCACAGGACACGATACCCGCGTGCACGTATATATGCGGGCACGGACATGTGCATTGTGTATGCATTCAATGTCGCACCCGATTTCGGCACTGATTATGGACAAGCGATAACGTGACAAGCTCCAATTTGGAATATTTTTGAATAAATCCGCGCCTTTTCGAAAGACGCAGAGAGGGAAGCTTTTAAACGTTTTTTACAAAATTTGTCGTAACTGACAATTTACAGCAATATTAAAATTTTTAGAATTTATTTTTGGAATTTACAAATATTGAACAGCTTTTAAATTTATTATTTAATACGCTTCGATAAATTTAAATCGCTCACTTTGTACGAAACACTAAGTCGTTACTGTCGAGGTAGCTCTCAAAGCCATTTGTGATCCTTGAAAAACAACGAGCAAGTCGATGCAGCTCGGTATGCAATTTTTGTCTTTCTCATGCATCCTGCATCCGTTTTACGTCAGCGACGCTTACGTCGCTATACAGAGCACATATACATACTAGGACATATACAGACTTACGCACAGCATTGTTCCCGCGAGACTATCGGTATGCAAACCATACATCCAATTGAAGCGGTCGAGCAGTCGAGGGGGTGGTTATCCCCGACGGCACGGTACCATTGTGCTCGCGCTGCGTCGCGCTATGGGGTCTGATTCTGGGTCAGCGTGGTTTAATGAGAAACTATCGGGCTCATATATATATACGCGGTCGTCGCGGTGTACTCGTTATGCAAAACTCGCACGCAAATTGAATTCCTCCGGACGGCGCGAATTTGTCTTTTATGGAATTAGCTCTCGCCCGCCGCGCGTCGACGAGAGAATGTTTGACGTTCGGGGATTAAGGTCGCCCCATCCGCGCGCATCTGGCAGATGGAGATCTCTTCCTGGTCGCGTTGCTGCTGGGAGACCGGCCGAGACAGCGAATACGTAATTGCGAAATTAGCGTCGGCGTTTGTTATATGTCGGGGGTAAATGGGATTAGAATTTATTTCCCTGGCAACCTGATTGCTGCCCTTGTGAGGCTTTACGTTTACTCTGTATTTGTGTCGAGGGAATAAGGGATAATGCTAATAATGCCGGCAGGCGAAAAAGTAAAATGAAAGATCGAATAATAAAAAATGAATATACATGAATCGCAATTTTATTCCTAAAAATTCACGATTATGAATTTTTTATTATTCATGAAGGTTCTTGTCTGCATATGATTATTAGTTTTATGGAAGTTTGTTCAATAAAATTTAGAGCATTTATAAAAGCATTGTCTGAAACGGTCATATTGGACAATCGCAGTTTTTTGGCACAAAATATCGAAGGAACATAATAACTGCAAATAAAACAACGCATAGCAGTTCATTAATGCAGTTGCTCTTGCAGTGATATCGCACGCGTGTTTACGTCGTCGTGTTCGGAGACACAACACACCACGGGAGAATAATAAAATGTCCGTCAGTTGAACGATAAACTAGAATTTCAAGGATTCTCGTCTTTGCAGATTTTATCTTGGCAGATATAAAGTCGCTACGCTAATATTGCTCGCACTCGTGTCGCAATATCTCCCACTCTAATCTTGTTTTTACTCGATTTCGTCGCGATCTTGTGCTTGACGAAAGGTTACGCCTGATACACCAACCAAATCGATACGATGACATCAACCAGTTTTACATTACTCAGAAAGTCGTGATCATCCTATTTTTTTATACCGCCGACCTAATTAGGTAATTACGACAGTGGCTTACGCACTATCGCGGTCAGACAATCACAAGCGGATGTGATGCATTATGATACATCACATTGCGGATAGAAGAGAATCATCGGGAACAAGGAAATTTCTAATTTCTTAATAGGAATTGAAATAAAATGAGAAAGTCCAAGAACAAAATTCTTCAATTATAGACTATTTATAATTATACTAGATTAGCAATTTCTGATCAAAATGTCTTCTCTTCTTTCTTGTTAAATAAAAATTTTGATTTACATTCTTTTGCCAAGATGTCGCACAATCACATTTTGCAGCGCAAATAAGGTTATCGGGCGCGGTTTAATTATGCGTGCGATTGCAGTTTGACATCGTTAACACATTAACGCTTAAAGGCGCGTATCGATATTGGCGGCTTCTCCGGGAAATTCTTCGTTTACGTAATGGGAAACCGAGACGAAAAAAAGAACCGTTGTCCGTCGCTTATTTTAACGGATGACTGAACAGGGCAACTCCGGCAATCTTCTACCGATGATAACGATTTTCAGTTCCGTTATATAATATGCGGTTGCACATTAATAATAGTAATTTTTATCCGAATGTAGAGCGAGGAAAACGAGGATGCTTAAATCCAGGCGCAAAAGTTGGAGCAGATATCGCTAATGAATATAATGCCTAGGCAAAAGCCAGCGTGATAAAGTAATATTTTCTCACAAAATTGGACTATAACCATAGTAGCTATTATAATTGACATTACCGTATTAGTACCGCAGTAAACAATATTTACATGCAGGCAACAAGTAACATTCATTAGTCTATTGCCACATTGAGTTATTTGAGTATTGTAAATCATTTGTTAGCGCCTTATATCGAATTTACTTTGTTTATTAAAGCTTGATTTTGCCTTGAAACTAGGATCTTAAAGTGATGAAATTCTCATTCTTTCTCAAAGCAAGTGTATCCTTCGCAGTTATCCTAACCGTGCTTAACAACTCCGTGCGCTCTAAACTACGCGTTGCCCCGCGTAGAAACGCGCGAGTGCATTATCGCACGGTTACTATAAATAGTATCGCTACGCATATACCATGTACGTAATTTACCAGGCGTCATAATCGCGGGCGCGGTGCGCGTAATGATTACACCGCGAGTGACTGATAGCAGCCGACCAAGAGTCGCCCCTTGCTGAAAGCCAGACCTCTAGACCAGATTACCCACGATATGCAAAGAGAAGTCACTAACCCGCTTGCAAATAAGCAGCCTAGGTGAAGTCCGTATCGGTCGGTCGTCGTAAGACTTCCACGACGAAGCTGGGAACGACGAAAACGAAAACGAAAACGACGACGACGACGATGAAGACGAAGACGAAGACGAAGACGAAGACGACGACGACGATGGTGGCATCGTATGTCTATACCAGATTCTGATTAATCTGCGACGATTTTTGCCGACGTAAAGATACTCGCCGCGACGAGTTAATTAGCCTCGCCAAGGAGGGGAATCTCTGCGACACGGATCGAGAAATGACGACTGCATCTTTCGATAATTGACGTCTCAATCGAGGGATTCTGTTGTAATTACCAACGTCGAATAAGTCGCGCCATTCGTCCGCGCCCGAGCACATTCGCAGCGGCGATGTAACACCGCGATGTAACGTCGCGATAACTGCAACGAACGTTCATGCCGCGCTCGTAAAAGTTACCGGCTCGCTGGAATAATGGAGCGACGTTTTAACACGACTGACCAACCGGCTTGGTTGGCCGGTCGGCTCCGCTCTCTCTGTGAGCGTCGATTTTTACCACCGGATATTTGAATTCGCCGTGTTGTGAGTTATGTCTTCCAAGCACTGCCGGAAGTTATTTCGCGTCGCAAATGTATGCCGATAATAAAACACCCCTGAGCGTGATTGTGATTCAGAAACCCCAGTAAATTGGATTCTGACTGCTTCACATACGGAGATAATTAAAACTATCAAATATTATATATTATTATTATCAAATATTATATATATATATATATATATATATATATATATATAAATTTAATGAGAAACATTTATTTCATTTGTTTCCTTGTATCTATTGCTCTATATAATATAAATTATAATTATAGATTCTAACAAGGTACTGAGAATATTAAAACAATGCCAGAAATTAAATGCCAGATATTAAACATTTCGCATTCGATGGTAATAGCTCCTGTAACTCAGTGAATATTAAATATACCGGCGGTTAATCTCGCCTCTCACACAGCCCGATGCCAATTTTCCATCCGCTTTAACTAAAGTTCTATTAAGGGCACTCCCGCCCCCTTTGCTCCTTGCGGCACGTACCCGTTGAAAGGGTTTAAGGTTAAGAGGGTCGACTACTTTAAAAAAAAAAGAGAGAGGTGTAGCGGATCCTTGAGAATCCTGCAGCTGCCAGTCATCATTGGCGCAAGAAACGTTGTACGCGTGTTCCATGTCTAACCGTTTCGACGAAAGGTCGGGAAATAGGATCGTAGGTCGTTAGGCCGTTGACAGGATACAGCGCAATCCGGAATGATGCAGCTGGATGTGCACTCGCGCGGTATTTCGTTAATTTTCGATGATGTTTTGCTAGCTGTAATTTGACCGAGGCACGTCAATTTTTGCACCTCGCACACAAAAATGTTTTATGCGTGACGCGCGATACTTTTTACATATTCATGTTTACGTCACCAATTTGCATACAAAACAGTAAAACGTGTATCATGCGATATGTCTCTGCTATATAGGGAAGTTTTTTTAATAAAACGGAGAACTGCGTTGTCTAAATAAAACGTTAATTTACTTGCTCCTGATTGAAATACTAACAATTATTTTATATTTTATTTTGAATTCGCACGGATAAAGTGTCAAACAAATTTAAAATAAGAAAAATTGGAAACTGACATCTTGTTTTTACACTTTAACAATGGTATGTTGCAATATTTATCTGAATAAAACCAACGGGATTTTTCCTGCCACTGTTTTTATGCATCAGAGATGCCTTCATTTTCTATGTTATCTGTAACGTTTTTAAAATATTCATAATTTTATTTTACATGAGAAAAAATAATGACTCAAACTTTAGTTAAAATTATAATAGCCTATTATAGTTATGTTAACTCCACATAGAAGTTTTATCGGGTGATATAGCTGTGGCGGCAATTCAGTCCAAGTTAAAGCATTCGTTATTGCAAATCGCTATATAATAATTATCTTGATTCATATAACGATTCTGTTTGTACACATTAAATCATCATTTAATATTGCAAATGTAAATCCTATTGATTTTAAAATTATACAAGCTTTATAATCCGCTTGATTGCTTTGCAATTGGGTTAAAAGCGATTACAACATTGTTTGTTAACAATGCTTCCAATTCGTTGCGAGATAAAATAATAGTAACAGATTAAATTGATCGATTGGTAAATTTTAAACTGAATCTGAGAACAATTGAAATAAAATCGTATGTTTTATATTTGCATTGAATTTCATTTCACTTACATATGAAAGTCATCAGTAAGTATAGTTGATCTTGTGAAAATGTTGCAAAGCGACTCTCAGCGAATCTGAAACTGCCACCGCATGTTTTCCAAACTCTCGTGTTTTCTCTTTGCAAGAGCAGAGTACCAGCTCACATTCATCCCTAACATCTGGCATATGCACGCATAAACGTTACTGATTTATTTACGGGAAGGGGTTGCATCGTGTTCCTGGGCTCAATCTTTGACAGGACGAAGGGAAAGGAATGCACTCTCGGTGCAGGCACCAGACGCGATCTGGTTGGCGCGTGCTGTTTATCGGGAACATGACTTCTGGTTAAATTTAGGCTCATCAAAGTTGTAAACAGTCTCTCTATGCATTAAACAACATCAAAATACTCGAAATCCAAAAGTTAACATAAGTATAATTTTCAATAACAGAGAACTCTAGGTAATATAAAAAATAACAATATGCATATCTCAGAACTACTCGGAAAAAGAAAAAATTTCTAAGGGCTAGAACTTTTTCATTTCTGGATTTCGAGTATTTTCAATAACAGAGAACTCTAGGCAATAGGCCAAATAACAGTTTAGATATCACAGAACTCCTCTAAGAAGAAAACAATTTTAAACTCGAGAACTTTTTCATTTCTAAATTTACGGTATTTTCAATAGCAGAGAACTCTAGGCAATATAAAAAATAATGATATCATCAACTCAGAACTTCTCGGAAAAGAAAAAATTTCTAAGGGCTAGAACTTTTTCATTTCTGAATTTACGGTATTTTCAATAGCAGAGAACTCTAGGCAATATAAAAAATAATGATATCATCATCTCAGAATTTCTCGGAAAAGAAAAAATTTCTAACGGCTAGAACTTTTTCATTTCTGAGTTTATGGTATTTTCAATAGCAGAGAACTGTAGACAATATAAAAAATAATGATATCAACAACTCAGAACTTCTCAGAAAAGAAAAACTTTCTTAGGGCTAGAACTTTTTTATTTCTGGATTTCGAGTATTTTCAATAACAGAGAACTCTAGGCACTATGCCAAATAACAATATAAATATCTCAGAACTCCTCGGAAAAAGAAAAAATTTCTAAAGTCTAGAACTTTTTCATTTCGTATAAACATAAGTATAAGACTATTCTCTCTATTCTTGATTGGTATTGTAAAATAATTTCAGTATCATAGGATTCAATATTTTATCATGTATTTATAAATGCACGAATAAAACGCGAATATAAATTAACTTTTGAATGTCAGACTTGGTAACATGCTGAAAGCTCAGTAGGAATCCCAGTGCACCTCATCAGTTATGACAAATTGGGGGAGTATCCCGCTGACACGCCAGATGCAGTGGCACCGAACGGGTTAAATAGATTTATTAATCAAGCGAATAAATCTATTAAATCCCACAGTGAAATATTATTAATACTTCTGGAGAAACCCAAACCGAAAGCGTAAGTGTCCTATTTTTCCCGGATTATCTCGAAAGGTAAAAATGAAAGAAAACGTGACACACTCTCAGCGACACGGAGCAGGCCGCATAATGCATAAAAGCGATTTATTCTAGGAGCACACTCGGCTTTCATAGTTTCCAGTAACCATGTCAGTTACGCGAGAAGAAAGAGGGAGAGAGAGAGAGAGAGAGAAAAAGAGAGTTTTCCTCCGAGTTATGCGCCGTTTATCAAAGTTTGCATTTTTCTGTACGCTGGTAGCGGAGCCCATCCTTTCGCCCGAGCGATTTGTCATTGTTCTATATCGCACCATCGTATATACACACATGCACACACTATTTCTAGCGCATTAACTCTCCTGGTCCATCTCGATTCTTCGCGCGACTTCCTCCTCTTTGTCCAATAGCGAATGGTCGGTCTTTATTTAATGCCAGTAGCAATTTTCAACGCCACTTTTATTTAATCTGTAAGAGCGTAGAGTAATTTCAGTTCTATTGAAGAGAATTCCATGAAAGTATTCTTTCGCGGAGTAAAATATATTTAATCGTCATGCCGTTATTGTCTCTCCTCGTAAAAAGTATTCCCATTGTGGTGTAAAAAGCACAGAATTAAGGATAATGTCGTTATTTAATTCGGTACTTTATTAAATTGATTACATTTGCTACATTATATTTCGCATTCTTAATGGGAACAATCCACGTTTCTTGAAAAATCTTAAGAAATGGCTTCGGATTCGATTCTAATCTCTTCTATATATAATATAAGCAGGGAGATTTCTAGACAAGCGACTATCGACAGCTTCGGCATTGTCTCTTTGTTTCTCCAAGCATTTTCGTCCATTTATTCTCGCCTCGTCTTTTACCGATTGCCTGGTAGCGATTCGATGCGCCGAAGGGGTGGTTAGCGCGCCGCTCTAAGTGCATCGAAATTTATGAACTGTCTTGCTGCAGCCGGTTCGCCGAGGAACCTTCGATGCCGCTGAAGGATTAATGCTCCGCTTCTCGCCGGGATTTTATGTCGGAAGCATGAAAAATGTTCCGCTCGCTTTGCTCGTCGGTAACACCATCACCACCACCATTGCTACAACTACCACCATCATCATACTCGCCCCCGCATTAGCACTTCGCGCCTTTCGCCGGTGCGAGACATGCTTTAAAGCGACGACCTTCGCCGCGAGAGAACAGCTTTAATTGGTTTCGTTGCGAGCGTTGCGTGAATATGCGCACCAACACGCGTGCACCACGAAATTGCTTTCTCGCCTGCATTTGCATCCCGAAATTCGGTGCGATTTCTCAGCTGCATGGCGGCGTCAGATTTAAATTCGCACGTCGACATTGCCGCCGTGCGACGGACACGAGTGAGTCTGCTGTTCGTGTGCTGTGCATGCAGATAAATTGTTGGCTAATTACCGATTAAAGAGTCGACGACGAGATTAATGGCTCGTGCTTGGCATTAAATCGAAGCGCGATCTCGATTTCCATTAGCAAAATCGAAAGAAAACAGATGGAGATAATTCTTGGAATTTAGATATATATAATCCCGAATGTTAGTTTCGCTATTAACATTATTAAAGAAATGATGCATACATTTATGTGCTCAAATTGTCAATATAATGTATTTTGCTATCTTGTACAAAAAGCTATTGATGATTAAAAGAAAGATTGACTTTATTAAATTTAACATGTGCAATCCAACAGAATCTTTAATTATATGGCAAAGATTTATACATTATTGCGTGGCTTGTATTGTGCAAAATGCGCGATTGTGCCGTGTCTTTGTTAAAAATAATGAGATGTGCTTATTATATAAAGTCATGCCTTTTTCACCCACGCATCGATTACCAGCTGTGTACGTGAAAACGGAGAAGAAAAGGGAGAAACAAGAATTTATCGCGTCGGAGTCGCCTTCACTGGCCATGTAAAAAATGATGCTGCGGACCGCCCACCAGGACGATCTATCGATCGCGAATCTCCGTCGTAATGAAAAGACGATCTGAATGGTTCTTCGAATGTTCCTTCTTCGAAGATCGTCGATCTTCATTGTTGCCACAATGCCGCAAGAATCTCTCTTATGCCATACCTCATTTATTACGTATAATGCAGTTTACATGTTATTGCCAAGTGCTATATAAAGATATTTGCAAACTTGCACACTGTCTATCCATTCAAAAAATTTTTATATTTGTAAAATAAATCCGTTGCGCGCTTTGCACAGCTCGACCGGAATAAGATTGATTGATTCTCCGAGATGCACCATTGTTGAGTATAATCAAATTTCATTTAATGAACATTATCCCAGAAAGAGCTTGTAAGTGCATTAAAAATTTCTTGATCTTAAAACAAATACGCCATAAATTTTGAAAGTATAATTTTCAAGGTAGATTTGAAGCATACAAATGTAATACAATTAAATAACGTTTAGATTTTACTTTTGACAAGAATAACAGAATTTTTGAAAATAAAAATGAATCAATACAAGATATTACTTGCGGCTACAACTGAGATTGAGTTCTATTAATATGGCGTGTGAAATAGCTTGAAACCATCGATCGTGTTATTGTTCTGACGTCGATGGTTCCTGTTTCCTATGCAGATATCATTGCTAATTTTAGGCGTTGAAAACGTAAGATCTGAATTTAGCTCGACATATTTTTTATGTGCTCAGCAGTATACCAACTCCTCTCACTGTTCTTACTTTGATACGAAAAATAAACGAAAGTAAAAAAAACTCCTATCACATGGCAGTCTAAACATTTATCCATTAAAGCATTAAGATCATAGCGCAATTTAATGTGGCATTATTGAAGTAATAAGATTTTCTAAAAAAAGGTACTTTTACCTTTATAATCATATATGTAATCATATGTATAATCGCATGTCTTTATTAAAATACTCTTCGTCACATAGATAGACAATAAACTTCAGTAACTAGATTCATCTGTTCAGGAATTTTAATCTTGCATTATCACGAATCAAATAATAATTCAGGTTGACAGTCGGAAGCGTACAATTGACGACGAAAGTGAGTCCAGTAATCCAAAAGTCCATAAATAAAAGAAGAGAGCTATTGATCAGTTGCACCCAATCAGAATACGATCATGAATCAAGGACGTCGATGATACGACAGGATCAAAGAAACACGCGGATCGAGACAAATGATCCGTCCCGCGAACCGGTTTAGGCGGTAAAAGTGACGGTGAGCGTCTGTGATCGAAACTGTATCGATAATCGATCGAGATACTATGGGGTGAATAATAATTCGAAGTCGCGCCGCCTACATTCGTAAAATAAATCCGTTACGTGCTTCGCACAACTCGACCGGAATAAGATTGATTGGTCCTTCGAGACCATTGTTGAGTACAATAAAATTTAATTTAATAAACACTGCCCTATGAATAGCTCGTAAATGAAGCACAGAACCGATACAGTGAATTTTAACGAGACTGTATCGTAACTACGATAACAAATTAATTAGTTCCTTATCTGCTTTTTAATCGGATTTCATGTTGTATTACTTATTTGTGAAAGAAAAATGGAGAGGGCCGTTCGTTATGTCCGTTCGTCTACCTTTTTTGATCTTAAAATCTATTATGTCCATTACATCCGTTTCTCGGAAATTCCAAGATATTTTTCTTTCAGTTATACATCCGCAGGAAATTCGAAAGCACAAATTCCATTCTTTGTAAATCCGAATGGTACTGGACGTGGATTACTCAATTTCTTTCTCATAAATGCGTAATTTGAAATCGTACTTTAGATTTCGAGAAAATTGCTACCCAGGAGAATTGTGCTTTCTTAAAGATTTATTTCTATGCACTCTAAGAGGACATAACATTGAGCTGAAATTTATGTCCTCCGCCGGGCTGTCGATTTAATCCAGACGTCGAAGAGGCACCTCACGATTTCACATCTCCCATGCGATTCCGGGATGAAAATATGCGGCATGCGGCGCATTACTGAAAGACGCGAGCTGTCAGAGCATCGACGACGATAATTGAAAAAGCCGGGGATTGTCAGATGAGGAGGATGCCGATGGAACACGCGGAGGAAGGTAACGGCGAGGGACACGGCGCGCGCGAGCGCGCCCAGGGCATCACGCATGCGTGTTCCGTACGCTTAAGCGCTATCGCTGAATACTCTATCCATGCGTGCTCCGAAACGCGCGAGTTCTCCATTCGAGCTCCGTCGGCTTTTGCCGTCAAACGTGCCGCGTCCATCCGGACCGTCTTGCTACCGACATGCGGGACCTGAAAAATTGTCCCCGGTCTTAAATTTCTTCTTGGACAATCTCTTTCTCTCTCGTCTGTATTGAATCATTTAAAATCTCCGTGAATTGATGCAGAATCTAAAATATAATAAAATAATTAGTTATTAATAGTAATTGCGAAATTATTTAATTCAAAATTAAATTAATAAATTATTAATTTTCATTATTGTTCAAAATAATCGAATCGATCGCTTTAGAGATATAAGGTGCATTGAGAAATTACGTGAAAATTATCAAGTGACGTTGAGAAGTGCCATATTCGGTTGATGCTGTCGTGGGATGCTGGTGCACAGAGTGCATGAAGAATATCCGGGGTGCCTCGAGCAATATCGATGGTTCGCCAGTGAAAAAGTGCGCGGTCAGATGTGACGTTAAGCCGCGAGGTCGTTGCGCTTAGTGCAAGGAGATAGTCGGCGGCCGATACAGTTGTCTTCTTTTTTTGGAGGGCTGACAGCCGACCGACAACATGCTGTCGACGGTCCAGTGTCACGGCGATGTGCATCGGAATTATCACGTCGTTTACACGGTGAGTCTTCGAAGCCGATGATCGAGATCGTCGTCTGGTGTTGGACGATTTATCTTGAGCGCCGATAATCTTTCGATTGACAGCAAGATTATATTTTGTGTTAATAATAATGCAGTTGTGCATTTGTACTGTTACAAATCCCGTGAAGTACTAATCGTATAACATTTAAAATTAATATTACATTTGTGAGAAAATGAGTAAAGGTTATGTTTCTTTTGTGTTTCTTGATAGAAAAAAATGTCAAGATAAATCGCGATAACTTTTGTAGTAACATGGATTTGGAAGGAAATAGAAAATGTCTGTCAGCTGTAAAAGTGTCACAATCATAAAATAAATAAATGAATGAAATAGGAAACACAATAACTTATAATTTATAAGCAAGTAAAATATTTGTGGAGATAATAGTGATGATGTAAGGCAATGACGGTGTAATGTTATTCCGAGAAGTTTTCTTACGTTGTATAACACGCTTCGATGAAAATTTATGACACACTCGCCCTGACCACAGGAGAGATCGCGAAATATCGAGGATTATAAATTCGACAGCCAAATATTATCACGAACAATAATAATTATGATCATCAATAACTTTCCATCCTTTTCGTAAAATGCTGACTGCTTATTCACATAAATTATCGCGCAAATCTCTGTGGAGAAATGCAGGATGTGATTTATGCGAGTTTAACTGTAAGATTAACTGCGAGATTCTCTTCGACAATTTTCAATGGTTGTCGATATCGGATTTCGATGAATATTTGAGTTACTATTCCCATGCATGGAAGTTGCGAAAATATGTGCAACTTTACATAATACGCTGCACTGTTATTGTTTCGAATTTTTATAACAAATATGTGTTGGATTTAAAGTCTATATTGTTTTTCTTTGGTAGAAATTGTGTATGAAACATTAATTTTAGGATATTGGTGAAGTAAATTAAAACAAAAAATCTCTTCCTTAAATACAATACAATTCTTTAGTACAAAGTAAGCTAATGGTCATTTGGTGTTCAACAATATCTCATTGCTGCATCAACCCTGTTCAATCTTTTCTCAAATATAATTTATATTCGTTGGCTACGGATAAGTGTCGAATACATATCGCGACCTCACGGCGCCTTGCGTCACTCATCTATTCTCGTTCGACTTTATCGCCGGCACGGCGAACGCATTTACCCCGATGCGGAATTTTAAGGTGGTATTACCATAGACTCGCGAAAAATACGTAGAAACGATCATCCGGATATTGAACAAAAATCTCGATATCTAGTCCGAAGATAATCATCTCTATAACTCATCCCTTTTGCTATAATTTTCCGGAACAGTTGTTTTATTTCTGCTATTTTAATTTTTGTGAACTGAACTGTGAAATTAAAGTACAAAACTACAAAAACACTCAGTATTAAGAATATATTATGTAAAAACTATAATCATTGAATTAAAATTAAGTTTATATGATAATTTATTAGAAATAGAAGTTTGAGAGGATCGAACTTCGGGAAATGTAGCTATTCTTTATGCATCGGTGTAAAAAATTCGAGTGCGCTGAATAACTCATAATTTAAAGAATATCTGCAATTCTTTCCAAATCATCTGGCAAATTGCGTACTAAAATATTCCAATCCATCAGCCAACATATCCAGCGATAGCACCAGCATCCTCGACATTGATTTATGAAACTCGCGTATCAGCACATGTCTACCAACAATAATACATCGACCAATTCACGCTTTGTTTTCTTCTGCGTCATCATATCGTCGTCACGCGGAAATGTACAGAGTACGAAATCTGGATGTGCGAATCGTCTGAATCATCTGATACCAGGGTGAAAAATTTGAGAAAGCAATATCATTATATTGAGAAACGGAAGAGTAATATTAAAAACAAGAGATATATTATCAAGATAATATCAAGAAAAGCACTGTGAACTTATTCTATGCATTTATTCTTGATTTTTCAAAAATTTTGTTACTTCCTACTTAATCTTGACTGCCTAATTTATCAAGCCTTGTCAAGTCTGATACGGATAAATGCTTTTCACTCGCGAGTTAACGAGCTACCGTTCACCCAGAAACAGCTTGACGGAAACGGTCAGGCTCGCAAGGTGCGTCAAATGATTTAAGTTTCCGTCTAACACGTGAAACAACATAGGAAAACGTTTGGGAAGCGTCGGTAGAAGTTCACAGGGGCCCAGGATGGGTTTGCGGCAGGCGGGATACGCAAAGTCGTTAAAGTATGTTGCTCGAAATTCTTCGGGATGTTCTTTGACCCATTTGATCCGTTATGGAAAGCGTGTGACTTGTAATGTAATACGTGCTGTTAACAATTCCTTTCTCTTTTTCGACCCGTTATGGGAAGTGTAACTACGTGTAAATGTAATGTGATACGCAGCTACGAACGATCCCATTTTACTGTCTAATTTATAATTTATCTGCTTATATATTCATAATTAATTCAACTTCGTTTTAATACGCGCATATTTTCTTCTAAGAGTCGCATTCCTGACAATTATTTTTGTTATTTTCGGGGGAAAATATAATACTATGCACAACAATATTGCTATATATATAAAGATATTATATTATAAAAATACTTGAACGAGTATTCGCGCTCTTTTCTATGAGTATAGCATTAACTGCCAATGATTGTTGGCCGACGGGAATGCAATTGCGAGAGACACTGGCAACGAACGACGTGTTTACACGCGTGCTGAACTGGTTTCCTAACGCGATGCACTTTGATTCATCTGTTATACGCAGTAATTGGCTGCGACATTAGGCCCTTTACACACTTCGTCGAACAAATGAAGGCAAATCGCAGACGACGTTCTTGCACGGAGTTCTCCCTCGTGTTGGAGCATCAATTAGTGGTTCGACGACAAGTTTCTCGCTTGCAAAATAAACGTTCTCTCGCCGGTTGCGAGAATCTTGAATGTTTCGTATGATTCATGATGAAATGATCAAGTATCAATGATGATTTATGATTGTTATATATGATTGCATGACGCAGTATGAAAATAAAAATCTGTCTACATTTTTTGATATTATATATGAGTGAACTTTCATTGTAAGAAATATTATTTAAGAAAAAGAGATTTTTGACAATATATGATTTTATTCATTTGTGTGTATGTGAAAGAGTCATAAACAGTAAAATTCAATGTTCTTGAAAATGATGTGATATAAGTAGAGTCTCATATTACCGAAGATGGTATCTGCAATCATAAAAGTCCAACACTGCGAGGTCGTTCGTAAGTCTTCATTATCGAACGTGAAAACCTCTGCTAGTAGTGCCAACGACCGGCTTTCTGGGCGGTCAGTGAATTCCCTGAAAGCAAGTTGTCGTTAACTCAGACGTTCTGGCCACACGCGAACGAAATACGCGAACACATCTCGTAAACGCCTCGTGATTCAATTCTGCTATCGTTATATCCATCTGTAAAACGTTCTCGCGGCACTGCAAAAGTTTTGATCAGTAACTCGACATTATAAGCAAAAAAGAGATAAGAAATTTTTATGTTTTCTTTTATTAATATATGTAAAACTAAACGCTCCAATATATCAAAAAATGTATCACAAAATAAAATTAAAAAATAATAAACATTTTATTTTAATAAATTTTAATAAAAATTTTATTGAAAAGTAAAAATCATCATTTAATTATTAATATTACACTAAAAATGTTAATTACAGGTTTTTATTAAGTTACTGAATAATTTCTGAATAATTACTGAATACGTTATTGAATATTATCCAAGTTAAATTAAAGTTAAGTTATAAGAGCATAATAAGTTAAATTACAATGTTAAAACTGTTCTAAAGTTTCATAATTTTTTGTTTGTGTTATATGCAGATCAATGATGAAATGTGGTTTCTTTGCTCCTAATTTTGTTCGAAGTTTGGAAATTATTCAGTAACGCGCATAGTCGTGTGTTCAATCGATTTAAGTAGTCGGGATCGTTCTACCCTTTTTCATGCAGCCACACGCGACGCGGACGATTTACCGCTGTGAAAGTAGAGTGTTTTCGATAGTTGGCGCGAATCCAAAACCCGAATCGAGACTACGATCTGGAATGAACGAGAGGCAGCGTGCGGTTGAGACTACCAAATTCCCGATGATCGCGTTCCTGCTTTTACGTGATTCTATGTGATTCTTACCGATAGAGATGAAATCGTGAAACCAAAGAAAGAAGAAATTCTGATTAATAGATTTCAATTAATCGCGTGTTTATGGAAAAAATTGACTTTATCTTTTGTGCAAGTTGATTAAAAAAAAGATAATCACTCTCTTATATGGTCATCTACGTTGATGTAATGTCTCGAATTAAAATACGTTAAATGCGAATTTTATTGATTTCTATTAAAAACTATATAGGGTGAGGCACCTAAAACAGGCCACCTGAATATCTCGGCTGTTATTGGTGATAGAAAAAAATGTGTCAGACCAAACTTGCATGGTTTCGAGGGACACATAATTTGTTCTAAATAATTTTTTATTAGGTGGACGCGTAGAGGTCATATGAAGGTCAACTTCGTTTTTTTAAATGGTATGTTTTTTTACGTACCATCTAGTAGAGCGTTTGAAGATGCGCACATTGATCTACGGGTCAAAATCATTCAAGGTCACTGAAGGCTAAAATTTCTAAGTGCTAGAACTTTTTCATTTCTGAATTTAGGGTATTTTCAATAGCAGAGAACTCTAGGCAATATAAAAAATAATGATATCATCAACTCAGAACTCCTCTAAGAAGAAAAAACTTTTAAACTCGAGAACTTTTTCATTTCTGAGTTTACAGTATTTATAATAGCAGAGAACTCTAGGCAATATAAATTAAGTTATTTTCCCTTACAGTTGGCCTTCAGTGACCTTGAATGATTTTGACCCGTAGATCAATGTGCGCATCTTCAAACGCTCTACTAGATGGTACGTAAAAAACATATCATACCATTTAAAAAAACAAAGT
This sequence comes from Ooceraea biroi, assembly GCF_003672135.1. NCBI lineage: Eukaryota > Metazoa > Arthropoda > Insecta > Hymenoptera > Formicidae > Ooceraea > Ooceraea biroi. Next base: position 7,391,495 of record NC_039512.1, read on the forward strand.
TGACCTTCATATGACCTCTACGCGTCCACCTAATAAAAAACTATTTAGAAGAAATTATGTGTCCCTCGAAACCATGCAAGTTTGGTCTGACACATTTTTTTCTATCATCAATAACAGCCGAGATATTCAGGTGGCCTGTTTTAGGTGCCTCACCTTGTATAATCCTAATTAATACATAATAATGCATCTGTGGTTAAAGTTTGACGAGACCTTTTAGAAACGCCCTGTATAATATTTAATGTGCCAATAATACGAATAATTTACGTTATATGATCAAATTAAGAGCAAGCACATCCCTTTTCGTACTAAAATAGCTCATGGTTTATTACCCAACATTTATTATCACCTAATCAATGAATAGATCTCCCATTACTGCCACTAACGATTTTATTATGCCCAAAAAACAAATAGAGGCGAAATAACATGAAAAGATTATACCGGTGAACTCGGCGTGATCGGGTCAAGAGTCAACGATAAAGCCGGGCTGAAGATAAGTTACGGGCTTCTTTCGACGGCACTCTTTACGATCGGTATCGTTCTTTCCTTTATGTCGTATTTACGGTGAAGTTGTATCATTGAAAAACCATTGCAGTCGCAGAGAAGTTACGACGAATGACGTCGAGAAGCAGAGGAAAGAGGAAAAGAGAGAGGACAAGAAGATGTATAATAAAACGATAGCCATCGGTGTGTGTTCTTTACCGGCGTGCCGCATGCGCGCGTATTTATATCGATGAGCGTAAAGGGCGTCACTTCCTGTGAGATCACTCCTGCAATCTTACAATGCGACGAGGTAAGGGGCGAAAAAAGAATCGCGTATTTCCCGGACAACACCGCGACGCGAGTAAAAAGCTGACTTTATGTAATCGTCAGCCATTAAGACAAGTATCGTGCAACGTGCACGCGTGTGCATATATATGTAGATACGTGTCCACGTCTTGTCATATCTTGTTTTGCCACAAGGCTTTCTTAGTAGAGTCAAGGTTGGAACAAACGTCGCAAAGATTGTCTCATCCTGGTATTAGGTAGAGGTGATTATTGGTAGATCACGAACGAACGTTACGAAATATCCTGTAATGCGAACACGTAATTTAAGAATACAAAAATCGTCGTGAAATTGAGAAGAACTTGAGTCATTCCGCGTAATAACTTTATACATAATAATATACATCTTGAATTCTCGAAGACTTCAGTTTTTGGCTGAAGCGTTATTTTCAGCGGATCAGAGGCATACGTAGGGTGTTTCGTTTGTATTAAAATTCAACGCTGTATCCTCTGCGTTCATGATTGTGATACTTTTAAAGATGGTTTACTCTCCATGAAAATTTGAGGTTGTGGACTTTGTCTTCTCCCTTAAAACTTTTAGATTACCAAGAATACCTAAATAACTAAGCTGCTGAATTAAAATTCTGTTGAAGTACATTGCAATATAAGTTGAGGAATATATTTTTCTCATGTATTTGCATCATCCAGTTTGATTTATTAGTTTTTATGGAAATATATACATTTCAAAAATCTTTATTTTAAAATCGTTAAAATAAATGATCATAAAATTTCTCACAAAAATAGATAAAATCTTTAAACACGATATTTTTCGAAACATTAATTATATATTTCTTCAAGGTACAAATATTTAATAGATTATTATATAATAATGTATATTCTTAACAATACTATGTAACACACACATACATTCAAGCTTGTACTATTTATTGTCGATAAATAGGTACTACGGATCATTTGAATAGGAACACGGGTGTTACGGTTACCGATTGGAACTCGCATTCCATGCTTCCAATCGGCATCTTGCCACACACATCCGCTAATGTAATATGCCGTAACTACGAATCGCGATTGTCATTCACGCTCTTTCCTCATTCCAGCGTCACGATCCATTCGCTATGCAAGAGTTACCCGGAATCTGGACCCTCCGCAGCTGCGCTCCATTTGATCTCCAATGCGATTCTCGATCGTGACGTTCGATTGCGAGACATAAGTCAATTAAGTATGGATTAGCCAATTGGGTACCCTGCCAATCCCCCTGGCATTACTCGCCCCTTCAACGAGCGTCATAGTGATCTTCGCATACCACGCCAGGTTAACTGCAGCATTGTTGTTCCGGTTACATTAGTCATTTATTATCGATGTCGTTAAAAGCAATTGTTGTCTTCTGCCAAGATCGAACTGTGGTCGATTTCCGCGATAATATTCCGCATAACATTGGTGCAAAGGTCCAGTATTATCAGCTGTCGCTGAGTATTATTATTAGCTTCTTTATGTGCTGTTTTATTTCGGTCTTTAATCGACCTTACGTGTTATCAGTCTTAAACGCTTTTTATCGAGATTAATAAAATACCAGATTAAGTACGTGCAGCAAATAATTCTCTAGCAGAAGTTTATATAAAATGTGGTAAAAAATTAATTCTTAATTCTGCGATTCTAACCTTTATTACAGTAAAGCTACTATCAGTCGCTTCTATGAAAGATTAATTGTATCGTGTAATCATATGTATCTTTAGATTATTTTCTCGCATGTCTCATCGCACATTATTGCGTGTAGGTACGCACTTAATGAAGTCCAAAATAAAGTATCATTAAAATGCACAAGACGATTAATATTCGAGAAATCTGTGCACACTTCTCTTCTTTAATTCGCGCTTAATATGAAAGTTGTATAACGAACCATGTCGTTCCGCATGTATTCTGTGAGAATAAATTTGAGATTCATTCGGATTATTATGAGAAATGATCACGTTGTAATCCTATTTAATGATTATTGCACATTGCATACATTGCATACATTGCATACATTAAAGTGCCGATTTTTTTTCAATGATAAAGCGCATCGTTTCTGATTAAACGCATCGTTTCTGATCAAACGCATCGTTTCTGATCAAAAGCATCACACTAATTAACGATTTAGTTGGACACGTAAAACCTACTTTATGCGTTTAAATCTCATCGGCCAATTACAGTTCAATGATTCCACGTTATTAAAGTTCTGCAATAAGCACCCGCGCAGCATTATTGGATGATATTAAAACCGGCGCTACTAAATTATGTCATGTTATAATAATTTGTGAAATCCGAGATATTTTACGAACAATTAGTGGTGGCTCACCATAGTCGTATGGCGTACACAAGCTTTCAACGAATCCAAAAATAAGGCGGTTTATATACCGCATCTATTATTATTCATGAATTCTCGAATCGCTATTCTCGAAACCGCTATTTTACCATTCACGAATGTGAATTTCAACGAGGGCCTTCTCTTTGTATCTTTTTTATAGCTGAAGTCGCGCTATCCGCATTTTTACGTGGCAGATTTAGTAATCGCACAGTTTTCGCAATTCAGTCGGAATCTGAACTTCGATGTAGAGGTAGCCGACGATATATTCCATCTGCGATCTCTTGCCAAGGACATCTTTGTGTTTATCCGGTTACCTAGTCCTGGTGAAACGTGTTTCACTTACGAAGGCCTATCGGTCCTCCTGACATAATTTATCTTGTCGTAAAATATCGCTGGTATCTCTTTCGTCTGGGAATTAGCGTGTTACGTCAAGACGGATGAATTATCAAGAAAACCTTTTAGAAATTCATTTTAAAAGAGCTAATTTTTGCCGTGACAATATGCAGATACGACAGGTATATTAAAAAAGTATTGACTTGTCGCTTTTACATGCAAATCATTGTACAGCAAATTAAAAATTCGATCGTTTAACTTGGTGTGACATTAATGCTGGATTTGACTGCTTGTATGATTATTAAAATTCTTTCATATATAATCAAGATTTCGAAAACGGTTTAAATATAATTTCCTTTATACTTTATAACAATCTTTTAATATTAGATTAGATTATAAATTTTATTTAAAATTTTATTTAAAATGAATAAGAGAAGTTTTCATACAAAATTATATTTTCTTTCTTCGAAAAGTAACGTAAAGTCTCTCTTAAAATTAAATCTGTATTTTATAATAATTTTGATGTAAAAACTTGACCTAATTACACCGGAAGGGTGTGGTATGACAAGTATGTGAAGTCATTTTGCACGTGTCACGACATGCTCTCCTAAAGTTATTTCATCACCTGAAACGAAAATCTTGTTAGAAACACATTAAAAATTGCATTTAACGTCGCGACATGAATCTCATTCCCTGCCGGATTACAAATTAACAAGTTCAAGCGTGCGCCCGCGCGTTATGGGCAAAATTTAGATGTATGTACAAAGTGCGGCATTGGAGAAATTGCGTGTATATTACCGGGTGGCCTAATTGTATTCCAAGTGAGTGTATTCTAAGGGAGTGGCACGCTCGACCCACTCGTCTTTGCTTTTCCTTATTGGCGATGCGAGGGGGCGCGCAGGAACTTAAAGCAACGTATCGATAACATCACATGCGGGAAGAGAAACTCCGTGAACGGATCAAGATACATATTTAATTTATCTTGTTCCACTAAGCAAAAATAGTATCTCTCAAGAACTATCAGGCAAAATCACGTCCAGATTAAACAACGACACTTTAGGAAGAACATCATACATTCACTCTACAAGGAAATTTGCACTGTTGTGAGATATTGATTAAAGTATTATAAAACATCGTTTATATACAGAGAATATATTATATCCATAAGAAACATATTTCTAAAATGACGTATATATACGTATGTATACAACAATCTACGGATATCTTCATTGAGCGGGCGGAAGCAGTGATTACATTCACGGCGAATGGTTATTTGGACGTTAAGATAAATATCCCAGCCCGCATCGTCAAAGTTCTATTGAACCCTCAGCTACCCGGTACTTGCCTGCCCGACCGAGAGGGAATTTCGAAGGACTATCTGACAAGATAAATTCCACGCGGGGCGACGTGGCCTAATTATATTTCAAGGGAGTGGCGTTTCAGCCATTCAAAGGTGTCATACCTACACCCTTGCGCGGCTCTCTGAAAGTTCGCAGACTCGAAGGATGGATCCGCGCGGCGCAGGATCGGGCCTGCGTGTTAAGGTCACAAACGCCGACTAGAGTCGCCATGGTTACGTGTCGAGTTCTCTCACCCCGTGCCCACCCCGCCATGGACCATCCCGACCCCCGGGAGAGAGATGCAGGCTTCAACCCTCTGTATACCCGCAGCGCCGGGGCGGCTCCCGAGCGACGCAGACGTTCATTCCGGTTGACCCAGGTCGCGTGATCACCGAAACTCTCATTCTGATCGTGTCATCAGCATCATGTGCCATCGCGGCGACGCCCGGAAGAAAACGTGAGGAAAGCCGCAGGGCAGCAGTCTCGAGCTGCAAGCGGTGCTTCCGGTGCGAGAGAGGTTCGATGAATCGAGCATGACCACGAGAGGGTGCGTACCTTGAAAATGAATGACCTTGAACGCGTACACCTGCAAAGCGAAGCCGCGGCGGATTGATTGGCACACGAGAGGATGGAATCGCGAGAGCTGATCATGCGATGTGGTTGCGTACGAAAGGTCCTTCGAAGCTTATCCGTGATAAGTCGTGGCAAGTACGTTTGACGCTTCTTGTTTGCATGTCAAGTTGACGAGAAATTAAGATGTAAAATATTGAGGAATTGTTGAAATTGTTGAAAAAATATGCACGCAATATGTGAATCCCGTAACGAAACAAATGACACACCACGAAAGTAATAAAACGACTGGGATGAGAAAATAAGTCGTGTTCTGTTATCGAGTGATAGAATATCTATGAGAGTATATTTAGATGAAAAAGATATCTAATATATTTAGTACAGCTGTTATACTTAATATTAATCTTAAGCGAGAAGAATCTGTAACAAGAAGCCTTGAGAGATTTCCAACACTCATTAAAGGGATCTCTTGCTACGTAGACACAATTCACAATGGAAACGAAAACCGCATAGTTGATATATACCATATACAAGCTATACATAGTACAAAATACAAAAATGCTCAAACAGTAGTAAGTTCGATAACGATAAAACTTTTTTAATTTGATCCTGATGCAATAAGGATCGAGTGCTTTAGCCTACGTGCTCAAGTAGGAGCGAATTACGTTACGCTATATACGTCTATACGACACTTGACCCAAGTGCGACGATTGATGATCCGCTTTATATCCGAGAAACGCGTGGAAAGGATTGCGTAAAAGTAAAGAAAAAAACTAGAACAAATAAAATAAGACGAGATAGTGTCCGGTATTACGAAATGGACATGATGTATTGATACACGTGGTTCCAAGTGTGACACAGTGACTCTGGAATCCTATATATGGCCGAGAATTAAGATTAGAAGTCACGTCTCTCTGGGATAATCAATTGAACCGATTACGATCAAGTTTTGTTAATCTTATTTTCTATGAGACAGCGACGTGAAGTACAATTTATCATTTGCCTGGAGACGTTATTGAAATTAACGTAATTGTTTTGTTCGAGAAAGTAATTGTCGTGCCAAAGAAAAGAGGTAATGACGCTACTTGAAGAATTGATGATTCCTCATGATCGATATCGGAGATTATATCGTCGTTGTCGAGGCGTTTGATTAATTTAACCGACATCACTTGCATAATGAAGGATACATGGAAATAAAGCATCGCATAAAAGCCTCGAACACGATCTTGTGCACCGATGAGTTCTAACACCAGTTCGCTGTCGCGCGCTTGGCTGCGGGCGAATTGCTGCCGTTGCGGTGACACCCGGCAGGATGCGGTGAATAATAATTTTAAGGACGTCGAGACGCCGCTACGAGAGGAGACGGAGACGCTTTTGCATCGTATCGCCTTTACTGTCTGGCACACTGCCCTCCATATAGAGAGCGAGGTGCGTCCGAATCGCACGTGTTACTCACACGCGTGCACCAAATTATAGTAGGTGGTAGTTTTCTTATAAATGCCGTCTACAGATTTTTTTAACTATACAATTGCTTATTCCTTGAAATTTAATTTCCAATTAAGCTGTTAGAATTTTATGCTATTTCCTAAAGAAATATTATAATTGAGCATATTATTTAAGAAATATTTGAAACGTGTTATAATCGCATAAATTCGATTCTGCTAATGTAAAAAGTCTTATTAAATGACGTTTTTTTAAAATTATTTTCGTGGATTAAACTTTTCAATTTATAAACAAGTTTTCTATTTTATTTCTTCTCAAAGGATTAGATGCGTCTGTAATAACGTTATAACTAAACAATGTTACGTGTGCAGTGTAGCATGTCTATTCAGTACAAGATATTTAATAGGTAGGCTTAAATTGACCATGATGCAACTGGTTTTTAGGAATTCAGCGCACTATTGCGGCACCTGTCGTTGCATAATTTTTCTCCAGGGCAACAATGGAAACAACTTATACCGTATCCATTAATTTCAAAACAATGAACAATAATGTCACCCACTTTTCTTGAGACAACGCCCATGAAGAGAGTAATAGTATTTTCGACGCACCGAGGTGGAAAGTTAATAAGACTAAGCTATTATCTGTTCTCTATAGAAATACGCACACGTATAATACTAACGCGTTATTTCAAACATTGATAATTAAATGTTTCTTTACTGATAATATGATAGTGATATATCGAGGATGAATAATTTTGATATTTTTTTCTTATTTTGCACTTATATAAAAATTATTAATTTAATTTTTATATTTTTCAATATATAAACATGGTGACTAATTGCTTTTTGTTTTTTATTACAGCACAATGGCGGCTACGAATCACAACCGAAAAACATCATCACAAGGAACAAACAACAACAGGTAAGCAAGTGTTTATATCACACAATTATGCACTATGTTTCTCGTTTAAATTATAATTAAAAAATTATATATTCGTTATATCTCCTTCCTCTTATCATAAATTAATATAAGAAATCAATTAATTATAACGTGGGAAATTATACTTATCCATAAGTACGTGTATCACTATGATAAGAAGAGATGAAATAAAAACAGAGAAAGTAAACGTGTGCGCGATCAAAAAAGTGACAATCTTTCAGAGAAATGTTTCTCACTTGACGAATTAGGAGCACCATATCTTATCTATTCCTGATATATTGGCATCGAGGATTTGCGATTTATCGCTAACAGCTTCTTTAAACATTTAATAATAATAGAACCGGTAACACATACGAGCAGTAGATACCACCTCGGGCGTATCTCCATTTATTCCATGAGCAAGCATGAGATGGAGCTACGTTTTTACACTTTATGTTCAAACAAACGCGAAACTTTTGCGCTCACGTTTGGAACCGCGTATTCTGCCAGGCAACATTTTGCCGTACAAGTTGCACGAAATTATTCCTGACGACTCGTCCCAGTCCGTCCGGCATAAGCATCCGCTTTCGAAATACAGAAACTGGAGGACACGTGCACGACCTTTCCGAAACGTTGAGCTCCGAAGAGCACTTTCCCCACATTCAAATGGAAATGTCGTCTCTCTATGCTCTTTTTTTCAAGCACCGGAAGTTCTATACGCCGGCAGCTCGTTACATTACAGCGTCATGACGTTAAAACAGAGTTTTCGCTGTGCCTTGATGATGGTGGACTCTGCGTCGACCGCAATTTCGGGTCTCGCTTTGCGCGCACTGCAGATTTCTGTAAACAAGCGATGCGAGATTTAATTGCATTGGCGATTTAATCTGGGAAATTGCGTCGAAGCGGCTCGGTTAAAATTCACGATAACCATAATTGCGGGGATCAAAATGAGACACGCGTTACACAATCCGCTACTCACACAACACGCCGGCGGAATAACTTTCTATTAGCGTGCGCCTGGGAGGGAATACTAATATCCGACTGATAATCAGTACACTAATTACCCCTGTCCACCGGTTCGTGCAACCGGTCAGTATCTCCTGGGATTATTTGTTATCTGCCGAGGCAATCGATTCCGTAAATCAATCCACGTGACAAGTACACAAATATCTACTTACGGTATCTGTCGCACGCGTGCTCGTGAAGCTTACTTGGAAATCACAAAAATAATAGCGTAATCATAATACGACGTGATATACAAGAGCGTGAAAGTAATAGGACATAATTTTACCTCTAATTTCCGGCTCAGTTGCGCTTTTTAGTCAAGTCACGATCCGACATAAAGAGACTAGCGAGTCTTTTTGAAATTTCACTGTCGGGCACTTGTAATGCGTACACACGACGATGCCACTGAAAATTATTCGCTAAAATGGTAATAAAGCGGCGCATTATACGGTTGTTCAGTATCAGCCGCGATGTTCCGCCGCGATAATCCGCGCGTGTTGACGTTGGATGGATAATGTATTCTTGAAACACCGCACTTATTCGCGCGGAGACCATACCGCTATTACTGTGGAAATGTATGCAGAAAGGAGGTCCACGGTATGGCCGATCAGTGATATTCTTACATGAAATGCGAAGAAGGCATTTTTATTATACAATGAGACTGATACACGTTATTTCTACAACGATGTATTACTTTTTTGTTAACGTAATACTTGATTATTAATTATTCTATAAATTTTTAAATTAAAAAAATACTGTGTTAATTATTAATAGATATTTAATATTATTTATATTTAATGATGTGTTTTACGATAAAGATACGAGATTATCAAGGTTAACACTGTATTATTTTTAACCATGTTAATTAATTGCGCGAATCCGTTCCGGAAACTATCATTCGCGATTACATCGCAGTTATGAGCCGTGTAAAGTATGAAGGTGAGGCAAAGTGGGAGCAGTGATAATTATGTGGAATAGTAATTAGCGTGCAGTAAAAACTGTTGCGCAGCTGTTATCGCGCTCGTTCTTATTTCTCATGACGACGTTGAGAATTTTCATCGATTATTTTTGTTCGCGTATTGCGTCGTATTTTTATTTTCTACGCAAAAAGCTGACAAACAAATTTTTTTAAAAACAGTGCATATTGACAGCATTTGTTAAAAATAAAAATACTTTTCATAATTCAATAGAGTTTAAATTTGCATCGCTACGTTTTAAAACAATTCTTCTTTTAAATGAATTCTTTATTTGATCATTAATCAATCACAACGACAATTTTTTCGCAATAATGTAGCATTGCAATAAGTTACGTCAAATTCTATGGTTTTCAAAAAATGATAAGAATAGGAAAATTCATCTACGTCATTATTAACAACCTTCAAATGTAATCGATGAAGATTAAGTCCACTCATTTCAGCATCATTATTCCAATTAGAAATTAACTACGAGCAATTAAGTGGATTAACGATAATTGACATTAGTGGTGCGGTTCGTCGTGTACATCGACTTATCGTCTTCCATAATTGCACAGAATTAATGGCAGAGGCAATATAATGACATCTCGTTTCCGAATATTCGTACTTGTCAATTTATACATTTCTCACTTTCTATAATAATTTCATAAAATCTTTGAAATTTTCAAATCTTGTGATTTATTAAGATATCTAAAAAAATCCAGAAGGACGAACATAAAAACTTTTTTGAATAATAACTTTATAAAACTTTATTTTTATGCATAATGTTCAACGTTTCTTAAAGATTTTACAATCTCTAAAATCACAGACGAATATCTATGTTCCATGCTTCTAACAGACTAGCTAAAATCATTAAATTTTATAATTATTGAAAAATTCTCAAACTTTTTTAATCATCGATTTATAACCGAGTATCTATTCTAAGTCAGTGACGATAAAATTCATGTTTGCCGATGTACGATAAGCAATATTCCCATTTTGCAGCTTCTACGAGTAGTAACCAGCGAAGTTAGACGATCGGATAAGAAATGCCGAATACTTATACACGGGCGGTTTCCATGTAGTGACAGCTGCGGTAGAACCGCGGGACGTAATAGCAATTTCACACGTGAGCCTAACGGCCAAAGGGATTTATGTACGGGTGGGTAGGCCTGGCTATACGCCCCGCGAGAAACGAACTCGTAACGTTATGATCTCATAAAACCAAGTATTTTTAGGAGCTGGCCGGCTCGCTCTTGTTCTCTTGCCCGGCTCGTTCTGCCCTTTTTTCCGCGACGCCCGGAATTCATTGTTACCCGCCCTATATATTTCTGGGACTCGAGTTGCGCGGTGGATTCATTTCCTACCTTCTCGTGTTGCGTGCCACTTTAGCTCTGTTCTCCTCGGACATAAATTAGATAAATTGCACGTTCTCAAAAACATTTATCTAAAAAGAGATAAAATGTTTGATTTTCATTATTATCCTTTATATTATTACTATTAATAATTTACAGAGACAAGTACCGCAGGCATAAAATAATAGTACGTACGCAAATGTACCAGAGGCGTTTTGGTCTCACTGTCGTAATTAGTTATAATAGTACAGCTCGATGTACAAAGGTAAAGCCTTGGCGAACCGCTTGAAAGGGCCAGACAGAACGCTGTTGAGTACAGCCAGAAATTATGTGCACATTAGTACAGAAAAGCCAACTTGTCAGGCTTTACGGATTACATTACGTCTGTTGTGCAGCGAATTATCTATAATTCAGATAAAATTTCCCGACGAGACACGCAGGATGAGTGCTCGCAGACGAAGATAACAAACAACGTACGACTATAATCCCGCATAAATCACGCGAATAATTTTAACAAGCGCCATCAATAACGGCGTACCTGGACGGCGATAGTACTCCATTGCCGAGACCCTATAAATGACTTGGGCTAACCGGCGAAGCCAACGCGTCGTGGATGCTGATGCCGACGAGGAAGAAACCGCAGCGAACGGACAAAAACGCAAGTACATCCGGCTCGTTTGCGCGCCTACTTCTCCGTGTAATTTTCGCACGTCCTCCGCGACAAATCATCCGCGCGCCTTCCGCAACGCGCGTCCTGAGGCCTTGCATCGTATTAAGACGATCCAACGCCAACCACGGTTCGACTAGCAATAGCGTGACTATTCGGTGTGGGAATCAAAGTCACGCTACCTGCACGAATTCGTTACATCACGCATTCGCGCGCGCGCGCTCTCTCATCTACGTGCAGGGCCGCTTTAACACGAGTAAGAAACGTTCGCCTTAAGAGAGCATAGTCCAGAAGTTTAGAATAAGAAGCCAGCCAGTTCTTCGTCTTGGATGATTTACAGGAGACTAAAAAACTGTGCCTGAAGAAATCGAGGAGTTTAGCTCGAAAAGGATCTCATCATCGAGTGCGTGATGATGATGTCCGAATTAAGGATGTCGCGATTAAGCCGACGCGATGTGGAATTGATAACGTGACACTGATGATATTATACACATGGTCTTGACAAACATGACAAATCAAGCAAGTTTCTTAAAAGTGCACAGAATTGCTTCGTCTTGATATCATTCTCAAAGTTGAAGCTGATGCAAGGCGTTACTAATCATCAATTTTACGCTACAGTTGTATCGTCGCGGCGGAATTGCGAAAAGTCAGCTAGTGATGCGCAGTTTCGATCACGATACGCAAATAAACGTTGCGAAATGACAGTGACAACGGTCAAAGCGGCCCTGGATGCGCGAGCTGGCGCACGTCAGCGTACACGACAGAAGGCGGCGCGATTATCTGACAAAACCGCCGACCGACCGACTGGCCACTGGATATTCTTGCGTATCTCCAGCAAAACCAGGCGAAACACAATACCCGGCAGTGTATCGTCGCGCGGCGAGAAACACGGCGTGTCATCTCGATGTATCTCCACGGCGTCGTCCCTCGGCGGAATAAACGCGGCGTTCCCGTTAAGGCGCCGGGGATTACATGTCGATCCATCCCTCGATAGTGTGTCCTCCGTAAGGACATCGCCATGCCGGAGAAGAACATCGTCGTCGTCAGGATCGTTTACGCGCCGAAGTATTCGAAGGTGGATAGAACTAATTCGTGAACTGACAATCGCTCGCGCCGCTTTATGTCGCTGCCTCCGATCTATCGTCGGAAATGTTTGCGGAATTGTCAATTATTTATGCACTTACTTGGAAGACAGTGATTGCGTGTGACGTAATTGAAACAAATGTGCAGCCGATAGACATGAAACTATTCTTTAGAGTGTTTTACTGAGTGCTTATTCTGAAAATAATGTAATAAACAAATTGATGTTCAGACATTTTTCTCATCATGATTTCTCTTAGAAAAGATTTTATTAATACGTATTGCAATTTATTTCCTTAAATTCTATGTGTGTGTTCAGAGCTATTACGGGGGAAACGAGAAAGGACGAAGTGAATACGTAGACGGGGAATAAAGAAATGAGATCTGTCTTCTACGGAGAAAATTTGATTGTCTGGCACGGCATTGTTTTGTACGGGAAAACTAAGTTTTGCGGCAGTCAGAGACAAATCTTGTGGAAAGATTCCCGAAGATAGGATCGAGTGGTGCGGAGCTATTCGCGAAAGGATTTTCTTCCCCAAAACGAATTTATACAATTTCATTCGCTTCGAGTGACATAGTTTCGTCACTAAAAGTAAACCCCGATTTACATTTCACCGATAGCGATGTGAAAAATAGTTGGACGTTTTGAGAAATTCCCTCGAAACTAAAAATACCAATACTGACATTTCAATTCTTTAATTCTATCATTACGCTTTTTTAAATGACGAATAAATTATTTGTATACATTCAGACATTATTTTAGATTCTAATTACTTTTCATCTATTTTTGCTGACAACATGTCATGAATTTTTTATTTGTCAAATTCAAATAAGCCATTTTCATTACAGGTGCAGACGTCAGCGATGGCGTCAACTCCTGCGAGGACGCCGGGCGTCGGCGCGGATTCGACAATGACGGGATCGGGAAAGGGCGGAGGTCGCGTGACGGAGGTGATGGAGCTCTGTTACGTCACCGAAAGGATCATCGCCCTCTGGTATAGAGAGGATGCGCAGGGTGTTCTTGAACACGCTACCACTCTCCTGCGCGGGAAACACGCCGATAATTACATGGTACGATTTCCAATATCTCTCTTGGGATTTTTCGTTACTCTTTCTTTCGGAATAAAGGAAAAGAGCATTCCGTATTTTATAAAGATAATACAAATAACTTTATGAATATGATACGTGTGTAATACATTTTTTTCTTAGATAATACAACTATAAAATATAATGTCTTAAAATTATATATACTTAAGACTTAAGATTAAGCGTGTGGAAAATATAATTGTTGAATCTCGATTAGTGAAACATTTTTCGTTAATCGATTTTTTACTTTATGGGATAAATTCATGTAGTTATATTATATTTTTTCATTGTTTAAGCTTTGCAATCTTTTTGATATTTTGGCTGTTTTGCCTATTCCAGATTTTTAACTTATCGTCGCCTGGTCGACCCGGCGAGCCGAATACGAGAGAGGCTGGATGGCCGCAGGGATTAGCGCCAAGTTTGGAGAGACTGTGCGCTCTCTGCAAAGAGCTCGACTCCTGGCTGAACGGCGCTTCTAATCGCGTCGTTGTTTTGCATGCTAGGTGAATTTACCATTTTTTAGTTTAATTTAACTTTTCATTTAATAATATTAAGCCATAGATTAAATTATTAACAAAATTATCGATTTAGATACGAGCAACTTAATTTTATCGTATATATTTATCGTAAAAAGGATATGAAAAATGAATTTCTGTCACACCGAAAAGAAAGTTCTCTTGAGATACACGTGCAAGATTATCTCTATATACGCATTTAGATTGTACAATGCGACCTAGTTTTTGTAGAACGTTTAACGTTGAAACGTTCAGCCACAAAAGCCATAATTTTGCCGTGGTGGTACATTCACTGTCCCTCTCCCCCTTCTGAAATCCTGCGTCCATAACTTTCCTTTAGTCATTTCCATTCATCGTGAATAATAACGTCATTAGGGCACGCGATATGAGCCCGCGGCGAAACTTTTTTCGTATCTTGCCTCTCGCAGAGGAGGTACGCAATCGATGGCGCACATTCGCAGTACCAAGTTAACGTTATCGTTCTCTTCAGGGGCAGTAAGGAGCGGCTGGGTGTGGCGGTGTCCGCTTACATGAACTACAGCAGCATCTGCGGGGGACGCGATCAAGCGCTGGACAGGTTCGCCATGAGGAGGTTCCTCGACGACAAGATTGGATTGCTGCAGGTTCCGTCGCATCGAAGGTAATCAGCGAGAAAGAGGAAGAGAAATCCGTTGCTACCTGTTAACGTTGAAGCGCACGCTCTATCACACTCGCGATATTCGTATTCACGACTAAGTCAAATAGTATCGTAAAATCATCCGCGGGTGTGGTTATCGCGCGCGCACGCTGCATATCGCGAAGTCTATAAGTTTATTTCCTAGCTCCTATCTCTCATATTGACGGGTGTTTGATATTTGGCGTCCGCATCATTTATTTTACTTTTCAGTCGCTGGAGCTTTTAACGACGAGTAACTGCGACTGCAATCTTATATTGTAAAACTAGTTTACCGTATTCGGTCTGTATTTGATGAGTCGGTATCGTAAAAATATAATTCCACTTCATCCATTTTATTATTTAATTTCAGAATTAGAACGTAAAGCTTAGAAAAAGTAATGTTTTATATAACGTGCTTTACATTTTCTTATGCTTATTATCATCACCATTCTTGCCGCCATGAAATGGTTTCTTTGACTCTCTTCGCACTTGATTTATTTTTCGTGAAAGCGCTTATCAATTTAAAATTAAATAAGGCGAGTGCAACGTGCTTAACTTAAAATTCTCATGTAGAAGAGATCGTTTTTGCGTATCAACGATGCGTGCGACGTTTATTGCGGAAGCCATTTAACTTCTTTAAATTTATATCGCAAGAAGGAGAAGCGTGTAACTGGTCCGCGTTTATTGCCATGGCGATCCTATTAAGAAGGACACCTCATGTCCTTGAATAACCATTCCTGTCATTTTATTTGTTATCCGTTCTACGCGCCATCGACCTGAAATGTCGAGTCCTCATTATCTAGTCATCATCATCTTCAATCATTCTTGCTCGTTTTCTGCCATCCTTCGTGTTTCTCCAACGCCATTAATCATCTTGATGCCTATCCGGTCATTGCTCCATAATGGATTCTGGATTTTCGTTCGAAATCCTTTAAAATTTTTTTAGAACAATCTAACATCACACGCTGAGATTTTTAAATATGCAACTATAATCGCTTCGTTCACACTGTGATCACAACATTCACTTGGAGAGATAATCGCGAGGCAAACTGGCAATTTAGATTAACAAAATAAAATGATGGGCCATACTGCGTACTTGATATTCTTGTTATTCAAGAGACGTTTCTGTTAGCCGGTTTTATCGCGAGTACTATGAACCATTGATCTAAAGATAGCGAGCTCCCATCATTATCTTCATTGGCGGTCTTATCGTTTACTTCATCGCCATGTCGTCGTATGCATGCATAATGATGGTAATAAAATGCGGTTGTGCTTGCATGCGGCTGTCTCCTTTAATCTCATCCACACTTGTATTCATCGTAATTTTTGTCCAATTCAGATACAATCCGAATAAGAAGAAAATTTTGTCATCTGTGCTACATTGAAAATTATTAATTTAATTCAGATTATTTATTTCGAACATGATTTGCGGAAATATTATCTTTTGGTTTTGTTATGCTACATAAAGTATGAATAATTATTCTCTGAATTAGTATTTCAGACAAAAATGTTTACTCAATTAAATACATTAAATTATTGAAATCTTATTCCCTGTGAATAACGCATTAATAATTATTCTTTTTCAATTATGCAAAAAAAATATTTATTTTTGAAAAAGAAACATTGTTTTAACTGATAATACTGAATTTCACATATTCACATATTTATTATAAACAATCAGATATCGTTTTTTAACCGATTATCAAAATAACAATTATTAAATACATAATCCCACAAAAAAGTAATTATACTAAATTGATTCTTAATTACGATCTTCTTGATTCTAATTATTGCTTTTCGATTTCCGTAGTTTTCACGCATGTCTCTCTTCTTTTTGCAATTCATGCTGGATCGTCCAACCGGTTCCTTTTAGCGAAACAAACGCGACCCATCCAGTAGTTTATCGCGCGTATTACGCGCCATCGACCTCAACGCTACCTACGGCCGCCGTATCATTACCGTCATCATCGTCCTTATCATCGTCCTCGTCATCCGCGTCGTCGTGCGCATTCATAATGACTGTAATGAGCCGCGACCGAGGTGTGCCGCGTGCGTGGTGACTTCCTCGGCGCTTCATCTTGCTCGTCCGATCGACCGCTCTTCGTGGTCCTTACGGACCTGCCTACCGGAGTTCTTTCATTAATTCCGCAAGCCGCGAGCATTAGCATGTCGTTAGCGTAGTTGCGCTCTCGCAAGCATATGAAACCATTACCGGACCTGTCTGCGTGAGTTCTCGTACAACATACGATGTCGAACGTTCGTTGCACGTACTAGCATCTGCGTGCTCGTCCGATATGCACATCGCTTCGTGTCACGGGCCAGCCAAGGCTTCCATTGGCCGAAGTATCAATCCCATTCATCATGTTCCTCGTGCACGCGTGCACTTCTGGCTCCGAGAAAATTTGTTTCTATTTTTTTTGCTATTCTACTACAAAAAAAGAATAAATAGATGATTTCATGTTTGAACAAATTTCATCAAGATTGTGTTCATCATTTGTGATATTTATCTTTGAATACAATCTTCTGAATTGAGAATTAAAAATAAAATTCAAGATTTAGAATTAAATAGAATGCTAACTCTTTGATATCAAGAGCTTAACGGTCTCTCGTGATTTATCACAGATACATCGAGTATTTCAGTGGACTGCTATCGGGTTCACTGAGAATCAGTCAGTCGCCATTGTACCTGACCCATCTAACAGTCCTCGGCGTGCCGCTCTTTGAGCCGACGGGCTGTCGAGCCTTCCTCAAGGTATATGAAGGACTTACGCCGGTATATACTTCGGATCTGTACTCGGTGACGAACGCGCGCGAATTCACGGTTAATCTCGGCGGACTTCGATTGAGGGGCGACATCTTGGTCAAATGCTACCACAGGGTATACTCCAAGCAGGCTCGAGAAGTTATGTTTTCCCTCCAGGTGAGAATGCGATATATTATATTATATGATAGACTTATGTTTTATAATAAATTTTGCGCAGTATCAAATAAATTTTTATTACAGTTCATGATTTTTTAACTGAAATATTTTGCATTAATTTTCATAGAATCATAAAATATTGGAATATATATGAATATGAATATGAAATATGAATAGTATCTCGAGTCAACATTTATGTATGTCGTTTGTGTTTGTCATATTTATCGTAAATGCATCGTTACGCATGATGATGCGTGTAGCAAGTAAGTGATACAGCTAGAAATCAACGACATAAATGACAGTTGATGCAAAGTGCTTCGTAAATAGTAGCAAGGACGGCGATGTCTATGCATTTGTAAAAAGGCGGCGAACGTTTGCGCAATAATTTATGCCCAACAGGCAAATAACATCCTTTGCAATCTGAACGTGATATCAAGATCGGTTAATAGTTGGATATACTTTATGCTTTAACGCAAAAGGAATTTAATATAAGCAATCGGAAAAATACAGAGACTACAATTAAGATATGTGACATTAATCGACGTTACCTTGTTACAATAATTAAACTTATGCATATTAAAGGTTGCATTTCTTTATTTCGCTTGACTGATTAATTATAATGTCTATGCACGTGTGTTTATGTAACATTGCATATTTCCATATTCTGCATATCATGATGTATTCATCATATTTTACATCAATAATTTATACATGTTATGTCAGAAGTCACGTTGCTTGAAAAAAGTTTTCGATCGATATTTTTGTTGATATTAAATTAAACCTTTGTCGAAAACGAGTCAATCGCGAATTTTGCAGAGAACCTATCAACGAGAAATCACTCTCACTTTGTATATAGTACATGATTTTGATGGCAAAGTTTAAAAGATTAGAAATGAATGTTCGTTTAGAAACTAATAATTAATTCACGCACATTACCGTACCGGTCATTATTATGTCCACAGTTCCACACGTGCGTAATTACGGAGAACGTCGTGTCCTTCCCGCGATCGGTGCTTGACGTCGCCTGCGACGACCCTCGATGTCCATCTGACAGCGTGGTGACACTTTACTTCGCTACCGATGCGAAACGTCAGAACGGCCCAATACCGGCACCGACGCCCGCCGTGCCGCACGCATCGGCACATCACGATCCTATTCTGCACTGGGATAGCTACACGAATCTCGAGATCAGCGACGATGGTGAGTGCGATTTTTCCTCTTTATCTTATCACGTTTTAAATATAAGATAGAAAGGCTTATCTCTTCTCTCCACTTCTTAAAATTAAATCATTATAAATAATCTCAAAAAATTAATTAAAGTAATTAAGCACTTAGAAAATCAATTTAAATTATTGATGTTTTGAACACAATGATGGATTATTTTATAAAGGAATAAAATCAATTCCAAAATGGTAATATTGCAAATAAAAGATCGCAGGAGATATAAAATTTCATGTATTAATATGTCAGTTTTTTATATCATATTTGCAATACGATAACAACGTATATAAATGTTTGACAATATAATAAAATTAATATATGATATCAAAATATAAATGTTACAAATATTATGAATATGCTTTATAACTTCACTGAAATATAAAACGATGTAGAGTCGACGTTATATTTATGTTAATGTTATTTATTACGTTAATTAAGCCAATTATCATGTTTTACTTCCCAATTACTCAAAATATATCATATAGATGCGCGCATTAACGACGTGATATTATGATCACGTTGTTAGAAATCAATTTGCGTGAGGTATCACTTGCTTACAACATGATTCTTACAAATGAATGCTAGTCTCTGCTTTACATTGTAAATTTGAGGCTACGAGCTTGGTCTATTAATTTATTGATCTCGTGAAAGCCGCGGTCCATGGTCCACGCCGCAAGAAGCTCATCGTTGTCAACTAATTCGTACTAATTTTCGACGTAATGGCACCCAATTAACCCCGATCTGACTGTGTTAGAGCTAGTCAGAAATACAACTTGGCTGGCGTTCACGGCGAGGGAGGGAGGGACAGAGAGCGAGCTAGACGAAAGAACGATAGTTAGTAGATAGATAGTGCATTTAGAACGGCTGACTAAGACCGCCGGAAATACGTTCTGCCAAGTGGAAGGAAAATGGCGGTTTATCGCGACGGAGGAGATTTCTATGGCTGGAAATAGATCAAAGGTCGGCCCAATGGATGGGCAAGGTCCAGCGCGTTGGTTGTTTCCGAGTATAGTGTTTCTACTCCGTTGATGCCTATTTGCATTTTCACTTTTCTCTGATACGGCTTCTTAATGAAATAAATGATGAATGAAGTGGAATCACGATGAATGTCCATATAATAAAGTACATTTTCTGTCGCCTAAATTCATAAAAAATGACACATAAATGTAATAATGAAAAAATTGGAGAAAAATGAAAAGAATTGTTTTTCCTTAGATGCATCTATTCAGGCATTTTTAAAAATTAGATTAATAGTGCCAACTAATGCACTATTAAACCTAATTAAAGTCCGTCATTGAAAGGATGAGTTGCACTGGTCACACGGTTTTACTCACTTAACCAAAGACATCAAGATCCAGTATAGCATAGCATAGCGATTTGTTCTGCTTGGTATAGTGCTTTAATTGAGACGATCGCGTCATCGCTATGTTTCCCCTAAAAGTAAGCGTCGACGATGCCGGACGACCAACGCTCTCAGAGTCAATTCATTTCGTTAGCGATCGGTCGGTCCAATAAAGCTGTGACCCAAATTGCGCGCGATGCTAAATCGACGCCGTTTGTTACAAGACGAAGAATGACGGTAGATGAGACCGGAAAGAAAGACGGCGGGTGCTCGTCAGCGGCGTGATTCTGCGGCCGAAGGGAGACGGACAAATTAAGGGGATGGGTTGAACCGATTGGATGCCGGTAGTTCAACCGCAATACCAGCGACGATCCGTTTGCCAAATACTCACCCTCGTTTGCCGACTAAAGGGTGTGTCCAAACTGGAATCAATTCTATTTCTCGATAACTGCGAAAAAGATCGTGGTACATTCTGCCGTTGGATCGGAATGCGATTGCTTATCGAGATCCTTTCATATAACTCTACATTGAGATTTCATGTCGATCTCATAAGTATTTTCTCCAGAAGTTGATCGTTTGGATATTTATTGACAGTGGAAATTGATTAGATCCACAGGCAGAATTTATATTTTAATTAAATGTTGTCGGATTTTCAAATGAAAACTGTACTTCCGCGTCAATGGACAATCACGTGGGCTACAAAAGAAGCACGATTTTTCACGCGAACGATCTCTAAAATCGTCCCAAGAGCCGATTTCCCAAGACGGCCCTCTTAATTGTCCCCGTGTCGGGTTCAGACGTTCTAAATTACGTTTTAAATCACTCCAATATCACTCTGTCAAGCATGGTAGCGATTTGTCGCCGGCGGGTGCGCCCGCATCAATTGGTGCTCGAGCCTTCGATTTGCGCTGCTACTTTGTCTAACGATTTAATGCGAGACCACGCTCGTGATTTCCCTCGCGGCCGGGTGAAAGCAAAGAGTTAACGTAAGGGATGCATTTCCACGTCGCGGGACAACGTTTACCGGCACGAAGAGCTTATTGCTGGCGGCGAATTGGCGAGTGTAACGAACCTTCATCGTGACGAGATGATCGTCGGAAGCGTCGCGATGCCCACACGCTCTGCACCCACGCGACAGAAAATAAGTTTCCTAGAGTGCTCGCGTGAACGATCCGCTTTAACGACCTGCCGAGTTATACGTGTATGAGTTGCTGAACGAAAAAGTTTCCGAACTCTCCTTCTTTGATCGGTGATGCGCGAGGCGAGACGGAAGTGTAATGAATCTTCCTTCTTAATGTTTCCGGGTGAATTTGTACCAGCCAAGAGATCTATATGTACGATCTCTTGGAATAGGCTTTAAAGCATAGAAAAAAATCAGAAGTGGTCCGTTGAATTAAAAATTAAATTGAAAAGAAAACTCAATACGTCGAAGGAAGCTTATATTCATTTAAAGGTTAATTTTTAAGTTTTCAAACAAGAAAAAGCATCTCAAATTGCATAAATGTATAAAATAAGTATTGCATATTAAATAGATGAATAACAGCTAATTAAATAAGTTGCACTCTCTCTCTCTTTCTCTCACAGTTTGCTGCACGCAAATAACAATCGTATGTTATTACGAGAATCAAAATGTAACAAAAGTCTGCACCGTGAAAAGGGATGGAAAGCTGCACAATATAGGTGATTTTCATGGTGGTGGGGAGCGTACGGGTTTATTCTTGGCGTCGCGACGCCATGGATGGGGATACAGCTTAACAGTTTTCGCGCGCTTCTACGTGACCGCAGTAGTCTCAGTTCGATTCTTGATCTTCGCGTGATCGATGTTTCGGAGCTCTTACAAAATTCAATACTTTTATCATTTATAATCAATAAATACGAGATTTCTCGTTTGTGCAGTGATTACGCGCAATTGTATTAGCTTTTCTTTGACTGTAGCATTGTGATTGACAAAGTGGCGAAAGTGGCGGGCGTTTCGAGTAAGTTAATATTATTTTATACTTATTAATATTTTCTTATTAGTTTAGTAATTTAGATTGTCGGTTGCAAATTTGATTTGAGTAATTTCGAAATTATTCTGACAGAAGTCGAGAGGTGACTCAACATATTTCTACAATTTAAACGTTTTATTATAATTTATTATTATGTTATTTTCTATAATTTTATAAGATACAAATTGCTTATTTTATTAATTCACAAGTATTTATAAAAATAAAGTGTGGCATTTACTATAGATACATCTCTTGATCTTCCTCTATTGCTTCATGGCCTAGTACTGTAGCATTTCGTGATAAACATCCATTTAACGTTTCATGATTCTTGCGATTGGAGATTGACCTTAATTTTACAGTCTACCGTTAAGGCGACTCTTTGCGTAGAAACTTTTGATCCAAAATTGGCGAACCGGCCTGACCGGGCTACTCTCGCTCTGAGAATCGCCTTCGAACCATTCCGCGAGAAAGTTGGTTCCTGGAAAGTGTAGATCAAGATTGATCTTTGAGAAAACACCCCATAGTTGGTAACTGCGCGTGATTTCTGTTCACCGCATAATTTCTCCGTTAAAGTTTCTATTAAAAAAGAAAAAAGGAAGAAAGAGCTCTCTCAATAGCGCTGATGTCTCATTACTGCCTCTTTACTTTTCTCTCAATGTACACTGAGGTGCATAAATGACTTCCTTTTTCGGTGTAGATAGGTGTAGATAAGCGCAGCATACATTCGACCACGCAGATGGCGCGCTTATCTACACCATTTACACCGAAAAAGGAAGTCATTTATGCACCTCAGTGTACTCTTTAGTTGCTTTAGTTCGGAGAATAGCTCATTAAAATTCGACATTTTTCTTGATTTATTGTGCTCTTTTTATGAAGAAATATTAAAGTAACAGAACCATTTAAAATTACAAAGTTTTTATATAGATTTTTGCTGTGAAAATTTAACGGATTGCGATACAAGATGTCGAAATACGTAGGAGAAATGCTAAGTAGTAACGGACATTAGCAAACAGACTTTGTCTGGTCTTTGCACGCGTTAACCACTTGACACACAACGAACATTTACTCTCTGTTTGCCGTCGGATTGTAAATTTTTTGCGTCCGCGCGTTTCTCAAGAAATAAAACGGACGACTCACACCAATTCTCAAAAATCCCGCGAGCTGATCTCGCGGACCTTTTGTCTGGTCGCCGCTGTCGAAGACACTGTGCGGTAAAACAAGAAGAGAAAACCTCCGTGCAATGAGAATGAAAGAGAAAGAGACATGAAGGAGTGAGGACAGAGAACACAGAAGACAAGAGCCCATTGTCTTGTCGTTCGGTCATACGTCTTTCCGCTATTACGTCACCATTGTTTACCCCAACCCTGTGCAGTCTCTCCGTGCAGGGACCGCCTCCGGCAGTTTTATTTTACCACTTCGATGCGCATTGTGCAGTGTTTTTGTTCTTTACGGGCGGACATAAGCAAGAGAAATCGTCTTTTGCCCCGGCCAGATGTCAATATCGAGATTTCCGGCATTACCCGTATCACGCGAAGCGGAACAGCCGTTACTCTAAATTTGGGCTTACGTATATACGTATATAAGTCATGATACATGATCTGTGAGAGGAAATATGTGACACTGTGAAACGCAAATAGATAACATTGCACAGAGAGGATTTGAACTATATATAAAATTATCAATTTACATGACTTTCTTTCCGCTAGCAATATTATTTATTTATTTATTTAAAGTTATCAATTTACATGATTTTTTTCCGCTGGCGATATTATTAATTAATTTATTTATTCTAACATCTTTCTTCCTTTTAATCTTCGATAAAGATAAATGTGCACAGGTAAATCCCACCTGGCTGCGCTTCACTGAGACCAACGCATCATGCGCCGCGTCATCTCACACACAAATCGTGCACGCGTCCTTGTCCTAGATTAGTTGTCTAGGAATATACATCGCTACACACTAGCCGACTGTAGCCGACCAACTTTTCGCTTTATCCTCATTACTCCTCGACAGTGGAAATAGCCACGTTACGCGCGGACGAGCGCGAGGTGGTAAATCGGTGGTCGCGTCTGCCAGCGCGCGGTCCACCTGCCTCAGATCCGATTCCTCACGCAAATCCTTCTCTTGATCATAAATTATTCGCTTGGAGATAAGTAAATAGAAGCTAGTGCTGTAACGTAACGCAAACCAAAGAGTTATCAGACTTAAATCTATTTCTTCCTTCTCAGAGAAATATGCGCTTTCAACGCGGCATCATTATTAAATCGTTATTTTATAGACGTTCGGAATGCATTGGGCATCAATATGCGCGGTGAAATGTCAACTAGTTTTGATCATTTCGACCTTCCATCTCGCGGTCCTCGTATCGATCTTAATCACGTGCGCATTCAACGTCGCGCCGCACTTTCAGAGTTGATAAATCTCTCATTATTGAACGCTGACAAGTCAATATCTTAGAAACAAACATGCTCTATATATGTATAATATATCAAGTAAACTGGATGATTGCCGATCTGCTTAATTGTCGGTTGTCAAAGCTTCAGGTATTGCAGGTGACGTCGCGATAATGTAACAACACTTGTATATCTCTTACGTTATATGTAACGATTAAATAAACGGCTGACGCCGTAATAATGGTGCTACCAGGTGAACCAATTATTCTTGGACACACATCCCACGTGCACTTCTGCAGGTCCGGTACGATTGTGCGCCACATTATGCGTTATAATATCCCGGCGCCTAATGGGTTATTATTAAGCTACCAGTAGCGAGGTCACTCTATTCTTGCTTAACGAAATACATCCAACATCATATTCGTGCTCCCGTTCCTGTGATGAGCAATCAGCACCAACATCACGTATATTTGCCGAGATGTGTGTTGAAACCAGCTTAAAACACACGCGCGAATGGAGACTTGTGCCACGTGTGAATATTACGTGAATATTACGTGAATATTACTTGAATGTACTCTTGGTATTTTGGATGCTGTAAACGTGCAATTTCTCTCTCCCTTGACAATAGTCTCGCCTTGATAATAGTCAGAAACTGAATGAAACATTTAAATTATATTTTATTGAAAAATATTTCATTGATACTCTCCCTCTCTCTCTCTCTTTCGGTGCAAAATGTATAAAATTTGTTGGGAACAAAACCAACTTTGATAAGCTCGTGCCAATCAACTCCAGCAAATAAAGGAACTACCGCAGCAGCTATAACTCATAGTGTAAGTGATCAATCAATTCGCGCAATCCTAATTGCCCCTAACGATGCACCCTCTGCCATAATTCTCTCTTATTGTTCGGCGCGCCTCATCGTCTGGCGCTAAGCGTGCATTAGCATTCGTCACGAGCACCTAGTACATATGTGACGATCGTGAATGCGCGGGGACGTGCGTTCGTCTAAAAGAAGAAGCGTATTACCGCTCACGTGCCGCATGGTAGTAGGAGGATAGTACTTGCACGCAGTTCTTGCCCGTACGCGTGCCAGCGTTCCAGCATTCGTCGCCGGACGATGAATTATTAATTGCCGGTCGTTGATTCGCGACTATCGATTTCGAACACTGGCTCGCATGGTACCGACTGAAAACATGAGGAACATTACGAAAAGTGAAGAAGAAGAAGAAGTGAAGAATAAAAAAAAAAAGAAGAAAGATTGAAGATTCCCTCGAAAATTACGGTCCATTGTCCAGCTAACGTATGTAATGACCACAAAATGAGATTTTAATTGCATA
This sequence comes from Ooceraea biroi, assembly GCF_003672135.1. Classification (NCBI taxonomy): domain Eukaryota; kingdom Metazoa; phylum Arthropoda; class Insecta; order Hymenoptera; family Formicidae; genus Ooceraea; species Ooceraea biroi. The sequence goes on from NC_039512.1 coordinate 7,417,743, forward strand.
GTAATTAAGCGAACAATTTCGCCTAATTTGTACGTACATCTTCATGATCTTCCGAGCAGAAGTCGCTTGGGCAGCCACGATTCGCTCCGCGGTCCGTCTTTGCCGCGAACGTAACCTTTAATTTTGGTATCGATCGGCGTGGCAGGGATCGCAGGTGGTCCCGGCTCCAATTAGATCCAGGAATCCGGGAACCGTTTTCTCGTGTGCGCCAAATAACGGCGGAGTGCGTGCGAGCGCGCATGGAATCGACGTGTGCGATCGACCACGCCGAGAAAGACGACGACGACGATGACCATGTAGCCGATCGGCTTATGCGGTGAGCCGAGAGTTGCCGTAGAAGGACCGGCGACTGGAGACCACTCGAGTGAAGTAGAGGGGCCTGTGAGCGGAACACGCAACGACACCCGTACCGTCAAATGGGACGCGCACACATGTGCGATCACCACGTAACACGAGGAAACACGTGCGCCATAGTACGTCGCTAATGCATAATGGAGCGGCGTGTGCGTATGAGTGGAAGTGCGTGAATCAAACGGACCCAGGCTCTCTCGCCGATTGTTCTCTCTCTCTCTCTCTCTCTCTCTCTCTCTCTCTCTCTCTTCGCGTACGCGTGTGTAGGATAAAAGCCATCAATGAGATATCGTTTGACATTTGCCGTTGATACGTATGTGTGTGTGTGTGTGCGCGGCCCAATTTCTTCCACGCTCCTTTGACTTATTATTATTAATCGCAAAGAAATGATATCCTTAAAGAGCCACCGGTACAAGAACGAGAAAGTATGCGGCCTACTTACACAAAAGCGCCTCGAAAAGTACGTATTTGAAGCGTGATTCTACACGGACGTTGCGTGCTCTAAATACGTGTGTGTGTGCGCGCGCGCGCGTTCGTAGCTGGGAATTTCAAGGGAACGGGCCGGACGGTCCATACGTGCGTCTCGAAAGAAAGGAAACCGCGCAATTTCGGACCCCGCGAAACCGTGACGTGCATATCTGCACGCACGTGACCGCCGTACGCGTGCATTTATATGGTGCCGCGCGTCGAGAGGCAGCTCCGAAACTCCATATCGCCATGCGAACTTCTTGCGTAGGACGCAGGTCTGGCCGCCGATGATGATGACGAGGACGGAGCCGTCGGTGGTGGTGGCGGTTAATGCGAATGACAGTAGTGGTGGTGGTAGTGATCACTATCGTACGGCATTTGCAACGCACAGTGCCGTTTCTGTGCTCCCGGTGAACGGAGCACGCGTTGTTTTCTCGTTACAGTTCTCGAACAACTCGCCAAAGAAGTATCGGTAGCTTCCCCGGTGACGGTCCGCATTAGGAATTATTTCGTGTTGAGTGCTGTTGCCCGCTTGGTTTCAGTGGTCATACTGTTGGGATCTGATGCACTGTTGGTACGATAATAATAAACACTAATAAGGCACGATATTGATCACTAATTAAAATTGGATTGCAGCATCAGGCAAGCTAAAGTTGATGCAACGAAAAATAGTTGCATTGAAATGTAACTTTTCTTCTATTATGCTACATTACATATCTATAATTATTTTTAAATTGTCATTAAATTTTTCAAAAAGTATAAAAATTTAATACATAATTAATTTTAATTTAACGTTTAAGTAAAATGCAATTGATAAAATTGGTTCGATCGAAGTTGTAGACTAGTTTCGTCAGTGTGGAACACGTTATGCAACATTAATCATGCTCGTAGAAGTTCGTGCGATTCTTCATATCTTCCCTTTGTTGGGGTTCCCTACGGCTACCACGCCCCCGTCTCTTGCATTTTTGTCGTCAGTTGTGGGGAACGTACATCCCTGACTGGATCTCTGTACCCATTTCCCATCGGCGTCTCATGAATCTCTATAAGGCCGTCAAACGAGTAATTCGTCCGTATGCCTTTCTCTCTTTCTCCTTCTTTCGCACCGGGTACTACTTGCCTACCTTCTTCGTGTTTCGTCGTTCACCTGGAGATAATGACGGCCCACTGCACTGATGAATAGAAACCCTTCCAAAGGAAGGATGCTAAATTTTAGTACCTCGCGTATGAACGATTTTGTCCTTCGCCAAGATGGACGACTAGCGATGAGCAAGGAAAAATGACGTAGTTATATGCAGACTAAAGCGATTTTTAAGATACGAATACAGTCGTATTGTAGTCTTTGAAATATTTGTGTAGGCAGCTGCGTTGTTATGCAGATCAGTCGCTCGGTTAATTATGACGATTCGTCTGCTATACAAGTATGTTGCAATTAAAGATCTGACACGTTTAAATGAATACTAAGATATTCTTTAAAAACTAGTTTCGAGATTTTTTTCAAAAATTCTCAATAATTAATGGTGATGCATATCCAAGAATTATTATATATTTTTATATAAAAGCCAACGTATAACACAGTTTCACGTGTGTACGTGTGAACGACTGCATTACTAAACCGAGACTCCCCGTCGTATTAATAACGTTATGTTCTATAAATCTGTTTCTAAGAATTCCTCCTGGAATATATTTTTATTACCAGGTCCAAGAGTGTAAATCGCCGGAGAAGACTTAATTTACATCCGCACGTGAACACGCAGCGGAAACCCGCGGGCATCGTAAACCCGTTGGGCACGTGGAATCGCGTCCTTAAATTTCCCGTACTCGCCACCTTATCCGCGTCTCGCATGTATCTCGCCCCGTCGCGCGTCCCTAAATTACGGGGTTAAATCACAAGAGCGTAACGTAATAAATAAGTTAAAACCACCGCGATTAACTATAAGTCTACCCTTGGAAGAGAGCGAGAGAAAGAAAGACAGAGGGAGAAAGAAAGAGAGAGACAGGAGAAAGCGAGCATGTAAGCCGGCTACGGCGATGACGTTCCTGCGCGAGAATCTAATTATCATATCCAGCCCCGGTATCTGTGCGCGAACGCGCGCGATCGGTTCGCGGCGTTCAGCAGCGAGAAATTGAAATACTTGGCAGCCGCCATCATCGTCGTCGTTGTCCTGGCCGCGACTGCCGACGGTCACGCGAATCCGCGTGTCGCCGATGCACTTCCGATGCCAGGACGCATCAGCGTCGGGATTGAATAATGCGCTCGGCGCGACGTTACATCCGCATCAAATTATGCATTCGAGATCGAGATTGCGATTCGGAGACTGAGATTCGACCAAACAAAATGTAGCAGGCAACGCAACGTTTCGATTGATTAAATCCCAATTTCTAAATCGCAACCGCAATCTTTAATGCGAGCTTGATTTAGTCTGATGCGGGCTTGAAGCATATACACGTGCGCGTAATTACTGCCGCAGCCACAAGCTCGTTTTGGCAATCGAGTCGGACGAATGTCGTAATCGAGTTCTCTGATAAAATCGATTATTCAAGCAAATTGGATACGTGTAACATACATGCATTGTTTTCTTCATTGAGATTCGTATTAAAAATTAAAATTTATGCTCGTCGATATAAAGGCAGTGCCAGTACTTATTTGCGACCAATCGAACATCAACACTTCCGTTTTCCGCGAAGATATATATCGTTGCGGTATTTCATGGGAGGCTCTATTGTAGAAATACAGTTTATCAGTTTGTCCATTCGGGCGATTTTACGAAGCCCACAGCTACAAGACTTTTATTTGCGATAGTTAATTGATTGGTATTACGATCTATTATCTTCTCTCGGGTTTGCGTAACTCGTAGTCGGTCGCTTTGACATTTATATTAGCACGCTGGGAAATTTATATCATCCTCCCGGAAGATTGTTTGTTTCAAGGTAACAGCAAAATTCATTAGACTTGTAAATCGCAATGTTAAATGACGATAATATTTTGTGCACTTTTAATAAACGTTATGATTTGATCCAAAAGTTTCATTTTTCCATATTATCTTGCAGTATATTTCTTCTTTATTAATTTTCTCAATAAATTTCTTCCTGCAATTAATAATTAATTATTTTATTATAATTTAGTATAATAGAATTTAATATAATAGAAATATTTCGTGATAATTAGTCTCCAAAGAAATACTTAGGAAATATACTGTATATTCGAGTTGTTATGAGTGTGGATTAAAATGTTATCTCTTGTCATCATCAGTATTTTGTACATCAAACATGTAACTCAAGTTTCTTATGTTATGTTGAAGAACATTTTTCACATTCAATAACAAAATACAAGCTCATATATTATCCATACGTTTTCCGTATGTATCTCCGACGCTTCGAGATCACCTTCGACTACCCATTATGCGGTCGCACGCGAATAATGAATGACGGCGATAAATCGCGCGCGGCCGATTTCGTCCTTGGCGCCGCGCGGCATGCCGCATCGCGCGCATTCCCGCTTCATCGATGCAAAGCGCAAAAAGATACATCGGAAAACTTGTAATTAGGGTCGGGCGGGAAACTAGAGAGGCGACGGTATCATTTGGCGCAATAAATCCATGACCGATTCGGAGCGTGCGGCCGACGGCGACGCCGCTATCCGCCATCGCGATCAACATCCGCGATGTGCAGTTGCAGCTGCGGTTCGAGAGCGCGCGTGTTAAACGCGCTTTCCGGGCCGCGACCGGACAGCGCTCGTAGAAATTTATACGCCGCTCACGGGTGTGATTAACGAGAAAACCACTCGTTATTTTCGAGATATACGGTGCTGCTCGCAATTTCGCGAGCCAGCTCGTTTTCTCGCGACAGGGAAGCCTCAGTCTTAATTAATTAATTAATCGTTGAGCACGGTTAATTGTCGCCTTTACGGCGCGTAACCGTGCCTGTTAGAGCTCGCGTGCAGCTTAAGGATGCAATATATTGCGACATTAGCATTTTTGTCGTGTTACTATTTTTAATGAGCCCGCGTGCTCCGCACTTTAATGGCTATTTAATCATACTTACGTCGGCCGTCGCATGTCCGAAGATTATGAGATGTGTCTGCGATAATTTAATTGGGCTCGCTCGTTAATGCCCATCCCGGGCTCACTTTTTTATCCAAACGCTGTGCCTACCTACTACGGAATCACGCGCGAGCGTTTGATAAATACTTCGGAGCACGCAATTCGGCGATGCAGCGATGCGTCTTTCCTTCGTCATTACTTACACGAAGTGTAGGTGACAACCTGTTCCATTAGACTAATTAAATCGCGCATTACAATTGCGAATGTGGGTGTATAAAACCATGCAGAGTTTCTTTAGTAAATCCGCTGTTTCCGAGTGCGGCCCTGTTCGCGCGTGCATGTTTGCGAGCGGGCGTTAAATGCGTTCCATCTGCTCGAGGTGGTAGATTAATCGTCATTGACAGAACGCGCGGGCCGGTTTGAGTATAATAAGCGAGAGTCGTTCGAATAAAAATGATTTATACCGGGCACGATGTGTCGACGAGATAGCGGCGTCGTGGATTGAATTCAGATGAGGCCTCCCCGCACAGCCCTAGGAGATTATACCCGGTGTCCTTCGACAAATCTGCCCCATGTGATAATTCCAAATTAATCTCGATCTCAGTCACTACTTATTCGCGAAGGCGATGATTCGTGAGTATGGCTATCTATATTTTTTTTCCCGAATTATCGTGAGCATGTAGCAGTTTTGTCCACTTTAGATGATGTTGGTAAAATACTAATTTATTTACTAATTTATTAATTTTAAAACATATTTGTAAAACACTTTTGGTCACATTGACTATTGTCGTCGCTTCTCGAGTGAAAAAATCTGCAGAACAATTAGTTACGAAGAGATACGACTTATAAAACATAAGATATATTAGACAAGTAACGAGACCACATGCTTCGCAAATGCCAAAGCGGCCGTTTCAGCTGTCGGGACGAAAGAACGGACATTTCAGCGGACGAATTATATTAAAAGCGAAACCCAATCGCGCGTAGCGCACCGCTTAGACAAATAATTACACCCCGGGGATTCCAATTAAGCCGACAATCCAGCGTTCATACCCGGCACGATTGCGTTAGCGCGGAGCCGTCGCTGTCACCGGAGAAAGACGTAGAGTGTGACAGGGGCCTAAGGCGCCAAGAGTGCATTGGCCATACTTGCGCCCCGCGGTGCACGGAATGCCGGATCAAAGCGGACGATCGAGGGAGGCGAAGGGGAGGAAACGGGCCGAGGAAAAAACGGACGTAGGAGCAGCGCGAAAAATAAGCCATCGCGAAATTCTGCGTGCACGCACGCGCTACCGGATACGCATCTCCGCAGACGGACCCGTTAAGGGGACTCTCACACCGAGGATGATCAACCCTCGGGCTTACGGGCTTCCTACGTCGCTATGCGTTTCACGGCGTCGTGAAACGAAGATACTACATCGTATCGCGCTCCCCAACGTGGCGGTTGTCGGTGCATATAAAGTAGCAAGGATCTCGACCGCGCAAACCGGACGCGAACAAGCGCATCGAGTAGCGCCGCAGGAAACATCAGTTCAGATCTTGATTAATCCATACCGAATATGCGCGGATCTCTCGTGGGAACATGCGGCTCTGTTCGACACGATGAAGAGAGTGGTACTTGCTCGTCGTGTTAATCCTTCATTCGTTCAGTACGGATTAACACGACGTTGCTCGTGTAGGATGGTTTCTTGCAGGACGATACTTGTCGCACATGTGTTATACGAGATGCAGTAGTGGGTGTAATCATGGCACTGCATGGAATGCATTGCCGTTATCGTTGTTTCTTGAAGATATATAAATCATCGGTATCTCGGGGTAATTGGATGCTTAACACTTGGAAAACTTTATAACGTTGCGTATCTAAACTACCATTTTCCTATCGTACTTACACTCCGCGCGAGTAGATTCGGGTAAACTTTTATCGTTCGTAGAAAGTTCAACTTTGGTTCTGGCGTGTTCTCAATTTTATTACTTGTATCTACAGCTGGGTTCGCACCTTTTTATTCTCAACATTGTTACCCAACTTCGCCAGCGTGGAGTTAAATAAACTTCCTACCGTCCGCGTCGCTCGCTCGCTTTCTTGTTTCTTTTTATTCGGTGTAAATTCTATTCCTGCAAGCTTTCGCGCCATTAATAGCTAGCTGATAGAGTTTTATCAACATGTTGGAAAACTCTTGGCTCTTCATGTACAAAAACACTGATAAATGTCGTCTATCTTTATTGTATTATTTACTTTTAGATTTTTAGTAATTATTTAAATTGACATTGATATCCTTCTTGTAATAAATACTTACTATTTCAGTCATTAATATTGCATTGTTGATACATTTAATTTAATTCTCTGTCCATTCTCAAAAATTTTCGATGTTTCAAAATCTGAAATGTTTTAAAGGAATATCATTAGGAAACTGTTTAGTAATTTTCAGCTGTCATCATCATCGCATCTAGATGCAAAATGTGATTCATCCTTTCTGTTTTCTCTCGAAAGCCTTACGTCAATTTACTACTTATCCGTGTTATGTCATAGTTGAATAATTCGCGCGTTTAGATGACGTAATCCTTGCGGTAGGTTAGCTCCGTGTCACGAGGTCACCAGGAAAAAAGACTTTGTCGAGGTTGCGCCCCAAGAAAGCAGCCAAGACGCCGCGCCGGCGGGAATCAAGTAATCATAGCATGGTCGTGGACTTCCAGAAAGCCTTGTTGCAAACTTGGCAACTGCGACGGTACAATGGCTTTCCAAGAATTATGTTCCCAACAAAGCCATCGCAATGATTTATTGTCAATTGCGACATTAATTGTGCAAAAGATATATTACAGAAGCATTTTTGCATCAATGTGATGGTAACGTAAATTTTACAAAAGTATGTTTATTAACGCAAAGATCTTGTTAACTGAATGTTCTCAAGTTACATCTCGTGCTGATCTTTCGTAACATAATTTTCATACATCTTCGATATTAGATTATGTACACTTCAATTCGCTTCAATTACTGACACTTCTGATATCTTGGAAACCGGCCAGTAATTATCTCGAAATGGCGTGATGCGATGGTAGAAAGGAGAATATATGGAATGGACGATTCTTAACTCCCTCGTTGCGATTCGTACTCGAGAGCAACGTCAGTCAACAATTTATGGCCGGCGGTTGTTCCTTTAACAAGCTCCTCGCGCGATTTCCCGAGGCTCGCGGAATTATAGTTCACGCGGGTGTCCGCAGATATTCCTGTGCAAGAAGAATTCAAGAGAATTTATTCGCGACTTAACTCGTTATCATTACGCGAATGCTCTTTCATTGCCGTTAAATCCCAGAATCTTTTATTTACGACTACATATGATTTCGATTTATAAAGTATTGATCAATTAATGTCAAACATTTCAGATAAACTATTCAAATTGCAATATGCTTGATAATATGACGACACATTTAAGAAATAAGAACTGACACTGGCATTCAAACTGTAAAATCGAATATATTTAATGATACTTAATTTACACTAAAATATATTTTATAATTATTCTTATTATTTTGTTATATTCATTGTTATTATATTGTTATATTTTGTTCCAGAAGGCCGTGAGACTCCATTGTCACCGCCACCTCCGAGCTCTTCGGTTCAGACTTCACCACGTGGCTTGGGTTACACTTGCGGACCTATAGATGGATCCTTATACGCCGTTGTACATCAGGGCCCTGCAGGAGGTGCCCGTGGTTCCCCATTAACAGTTTCCATGGATAGTGGCATAAGTAGTGCACCGCCACAAAGACCTAGTCCGCCAGAACCCGAGCCGGAAAATCAAGCTCACGGGGATCTCGACAAACTCCTTCATGATATGATGCTCACCGTTGAGGTAATACAATTTATCGATTATCAACGATTATATATAGAACAATTCCATGTATGTAATGTAAAAATTCCATGTAAAAATTAATACAGGATCTATTAATTAAAATAGATTCGTCATTCGACGATTTTTAATTAAACCATAAAATGATCCTTTCACAGTCTATGCCAGATCCTCCGACTGATGATTACAACCGTGATCGAAGCGAGAAGATGTACATCCAGGAGACGCGCAGCTACAGCAGTCACGGCAGCAGCCATCCGACGTCTACTTATTCCACTTTGAAAGACTCCTACAGGAGCTACGGGCCTGGCAAGGAATCCAGTCCACCTTACAATTCGAGCAGCAGTTACAGCACCCTGAAGAACGAATATCGAGAATCACCGAAGAGCATCGAGCATCGGCGGGACGATTTCGAATACCGCGCCTCCTCGGAGCGGAAGATCCCGGAGTCCAATGATACCTATAGAAAACATACGGATTCCTTCTCGCCGCCTGGCAACATCGACTTCATCGACGAAGATATCCCGTATCACGCCAGGCAAACCAGTCAGCCGTTTTCGTACGGTGCCACGACTGACATGATAAAGCACCAGAAGCTGTCGTCGCCTTCGTTAGTGAGAAAGGCGTCTGTGCGCGGCGCGGCACCCGTCGTGGATTTCGAGGACATTCTTGGCGAGAATTCCAGAAGATCCATCAGCCCTCTCAGTCCCAATACTCCGGATCCACCACCGGAATTCGCGAATGGACCTGTGAGGAGCGGAACAGACCACATCGATGGGTGAGTGATTTTTTCTTACACTTATTTTATTTTATGATGTTTTTATATAAAATTATCGAGCATTTTAATGATAACAAGAGTGGCGAAAACGTTAAATTCTTCTCGCTTCGGTGATTATTCTAAAATCACGCCGTACTTTGACACAGCTCTATTCTCTATGCAGACATTATCAAGTACTTGCTTTTTTTCTTTCTCTCATTTTCGAGAGAATTATGTTCCCTGTATGTCGCACAACGCACGTTTCACGCTACCAACGACCGAGAACATTTTCCTCGCGGCGAATAAATCGCGACATTACGAAAGCAGAGATCAGACTAGGTTCCACGGATGTCGGCAGAGGGAAAATCGCGGTTGAGCGAGTAGGCCGTACTTCTGGCAAATCTTCCAGACGACCGTCGTCGACGGTATGGTGTCGCAATGCATCGTCCGAAACGGGACCGCAAAAGAACCGCGTTTGCGGTTGAGAGAACGGGCCAGCCAGAGAAAGGAGAAAGAGAGAAAAAGGGAGGGAGACGAGGTATAAAAGGAGAGAAACAGAGAGATTCGCGAGTCGACCATGGGCAATTAATGAATTGTCGACCCATACGCGGCACAACATACTTTTACCAGGAATGGTAAACATAGTCACCATGAGTCATTATTCTTTATCACAAATAGAAAAGAAGATTACACTAGTAGTAAAGTCTTCTTTGAAGTACTATGACAGTGAAGAACCATAAGAACTAAAGTGGATATACAATATTTATAATAGCAATATTTCAAAAGGAAAGAACAATATTTTGGTCGTTATATCGTGTCACGGTAAATGTGGACGCATCCCATAAACGCACGGTTACTATATAACGCCATTCACTTCGAAATCATCAATTTTTTGCACAACCCGAGGCTTTCGCGGTCCGGTTCCGCCCCGCACATTTCACGAATGAAATTCTGCGCGTGAATGGAAGAGAAAGCACGGACAGTCGCGTAAAACGAGTCTGTTAACCTTGTTCGGTCCGACACGTCTATAAAATAATATACCGGTTTATGTATTCACTCTTTCACTGCCGTATCGCAAAAACGCGCCAAATTAGAGAACCGATATCATTGCATTGCGCGATTCTCTCTTTTCTGGACTATAAATAACTTTGCAAATATTTTATTACCGATATAGAATATCCTGAAAATACTTACACATTCTTTAATACTCAATATTTAAATTTGATATAGAAACATTTGTTCTATAAATCTTCTTTTTTTAATATTACTCTGAATAATGTGTGCACATTGTGGACTTGATTTTAGATATAGAATATTTAGATATAACCATAAAATATAATTAGCGTCTAATTTTCAGAAAAAAGCACAACCTTTCCAAAATCTTTATTTCCCAAGTTACCTCTTTTTTCAACCATCTATCCAAATGGATCTATCCAAATGGAGGGTTGATGATAACTCGTCCGCGCGCGATTCGACGAACCAGAGATCCGCGTCGTAAAATCCGCATTGTATTGCGTACCACGAAGCGGCGTGAAAATAAACGCATGACTTCTCTTCACGAACGGAGCGATTTTGCGTTGCGCGCGAGTAATCGCGAGATTTCGTGCGAAGAGGTGCTCCGACCCTCCGAGAGGAAACAGACAACGTTTATGGTTGAGAAGACCGACAGACGTTTGACAGGTCTGCTTTTTTACGAGTGAAAGAAACGCGACATTTCAGATATGGGGACACGAGAAATCATCGTGTTCATCCGTTGTGGCTCTCACTAAAATTAAACGGGATCTTGTAACGTCGCGCTGCTTAATGAATGCATTTTAGAGTTTTCGGGATTGCGACATTGCAACGATTGTGTCGTCGAGAAAAAATATGAGGCTTGAGAGACGAAGAAATCACCTATTTCGAGAGAACGCCGTTCGTTCTCTGACATAATTATAAATATAGAACGGGCAAGAGAGAGGACGTGCACTAAATCGGCCATGTGGAGCCATAAATACATCTCTGCCTCCATATTTCATCTATCTTCATGTATTTTAGTCACGTTTGATACGTTGAGGATGGAATATTGTACGTAGTGAGAAATCTAATATTGCAATTTAGGATAAAAAGTTATTTGTCAGTCTGTAAAAGTTTTAAAGTCTCTAAATTTTATTTTTATTCTTTATATTTTATGCTGCTTCCTTCGTATCTTTTTTTCCTTACGTCATCAGATGCATTATATTGGAGTATTCGTTTTTAGTTCTTGGTAACTTTTCTTCCATCGTAACTCTGAAAACCCAGAAAAACGACACTCGGAAACGGAAGTCATTCGAAGACGAAGTACAAGTCGCTCGTAAAGCTACATATAATTTTCATCGTAAGCTCGTGTTTCTAATGTTCTTTTCGTATAGATGAGGTTTCTACAGATATAGATGAGGTTACAGATGAGGTTTCTATCCCCGTCAACTAAACTTTTCTATGGAGGCCTTTACACAAAATGTCGGTAGTAGATGTAACATGTTAACAATGTTCTCTAGGAGTCGTACATTTTTAATTTAACTTTGTAAATATAGTAAATTATTATAAATTATTTTTATGATATAACCGAAGCTTAGTATGATTTAAAATTCACCCACTGTGAATTCATATGCATTGCATATTTGCAGATGACACGTCGATACATGCATACACAGTCGCATTCTATGACACGTTGACTTGCGTGCGCACATCTGTTACAATTTCTGTTGATACGACCGATGACACGCTGTGATATATCAACAATTTAAGATTAACAGTTTGGATTGTGCGCAAGTAATACTAATAATAACAAGAGAATAGTTTTGTCATGTTTTAAAAAAAGAAATTTGTAACAACATATCATATATAATGGAAAAAATGTTTAACAAATCTTAAGACGCAGTAAACTTTCGCCGCGGTTGTGGAACTATCGAGATTGTATAAATAAACCAACGTGCGAAGATGACGTTTAGCGTTTGCTGTTTCTCGTGAATAATAGGCAAGGCATACAGGATTTTGCATCTCTTTCTGCTTAATAATGCAGCGTATATTATCGAACTTGGTTTCCAAGAAACATAAACCAATATTTCAATCAATGATATCTCGAAAATAAACGCAAATATCAGCAAAGAATTCAACGAATTGGTCAAGGTCGATGCAAACTCACGTTTCCAAGCTCTTTTATATTTTACGCTTTCAATATTGTGCTTTGTATTTGCATTCATCCATATCTACGTTATTTTCCAGCTCGCAATTTTTTTCTAAAGTATCGGCACTTTTTTCTACTAATCACAATTACTCAGACAGCTATACTGTACGTATATATGCATGTATGCTGAACATAATGTCGTAGCAGTAATTTCTCACGTAAAAGTAAATTTTATAATGTAGCGTTCGCCAATGAAAACTCAGAGATTCGAAGTAATGAACTTTCGATTAATGCTCTTCTGCGAAACGACAAGCTCACTCACAAGATGCAGTTTACAACTCTCCCGGGGGTTGTGCGCGCGTTCACAGTAACGGACATAAATTTCGTTATTGGAGAAAAGAAATCTCCGTGACTTACGCTGATTAGCTACCGCGGTCATCATTTATTATCTCGGGCAGCAGTTGTATGTAACACGCTCTCCTGAGCCACGAGCCGGTGGCCTGGGGCGACCTCATCGATCAGGATGTAATTATCGGTGTCTATCGCGGTAGGAGGTCCAGAATCAGGCGTAGCAGAATCCCGCGAGTCTATTTGCGAAGGAGCCAGCGTATTCTAACGAGTCTTTGTTACCGGAATCGCGCAGTCTCGTGTTCTCCACGAGAAAGAGCAACTTTTCGTATTTTCATCTGTGTGTCGCATAACGCGATAGGCCTCTGATGTGAGGTATGAAAGCGAGAAACGTCACTATGATCAACATTCATAATGACGTAAAACGTCACTGTGATCCGACATTATTCATAACGTCCTGTTAAATAGTCGCATAGGTTGGTTAATATCAGGCAGAAAGACTTAATTCCTTCTCTGATCGATTGATTCTCTGATTGCTCATAATGGAAGCAATTTATTACTCCATTTGTGCTAATAAAGTGTATCTTGCCCTTTGTCTTTTCGCCTTTGCACGTTATGTTTGACAGAAACGCCAAAGAGTTCACGATAAGACAGTTCAGTTTTCTCCTAATCGTTAGGTTGTCGTGGCTGAGACAACAGCAGTTGAAACTCGCCGCTAGAAGAGATGAAAGGAATCCTGGTAAGCTTTGGCGTCAAGAAACCGGAAACCGTGTCATCGGCGAGCTCAGAAGTTTGCAGAGAGGAAGATTAAGACACGATGGTTATGCGAGCGATTCAGCGGTTCTCGACGACGATGACGATTCGTGGGCAGCAAGTCCCATTTCTGGACAGGTAAGAACGATCAGATATATGAGAGAATATAAGGTTGCATTGTGGAATATCTCTGATATTATTAATCCTAGAATGCCAGTATTATATGCAGAAATAAGAATTATATTTAATAAAAAGGCATTTTGCAATATCTTTGTTTAATTATAAAGCATGAAGTATTTGTTCTTGTGCAGGTTTCACAACTTTCTCTATACAAAATACAACTTGTAACTTTTTTGCAATTTACTAACATAACAAACTGCTAACAGTCTAATCTAAGAAACAATTATTTATTAATGCGAAAAACGAATTGCGCATTCTAGGATTAACTTAGTTGACATTTGCCATTTATCGATTAGCTGCCGTCGAGAGCCGTTCCGTACACCTCCGCACCAGCTAGTCCTCTACTTCCGCAGAGATCGAGCAGCCGGAAGTATAATGGCAATGTCGGAAACGGTATTCTCGGCAGACCACGAGCGGAGAGCATAAACGAACGGCCGTTCGTTTCCATAAAACGCGCATACGAGTATCGCAAGTACGACAGTCAGGTGAGTGGATGTGTGCATTCAGACGCATTCGGTGTATTCTATGCTAGTTAGATCGCTGATATCATACGTGCCATTGTTTCGAATACACAGATTCTTCCGTATTACAATCGTAATTATTACTTCGAGATCTTGCATACTATATTCCTTATGAGGTGCACACAAATAATAATATACATAAATTTTTATATCGCCCAAAGAATCTAAATAAGGAATCCAATATGTACAATATATTTCAGCAAGATTCGATTTTGACAGCATTTTATATTCAATTTGTAAATACTTTTTATATTGCATGGATATGAAAAATCTTACGATTTTTATTTTTAAATTAATCGTATGAGAGTGGAATATTACGACGACGAAGGGTAATATTGAAGGGTAATATTGAAGGGTGATATTGGGAAATGAATAGTTATTTGTATCGCATTCGAAACGGTGATACGGTCGGTCCCGCTTTACGCCAGTAAGACGGCGGCAGCACGAACGCTACAATTTAGACCCCATAGATGACAAGCTAGGGAAATACCTTCAATATAACGTTGTATTTTATAGCGACGCTGTATAGTTAGATCCTAAATAGCACGAAATAGCTCCTCTAGAACGTAGAGTGCGATTACCTATGCGTGTAGAAATCCCCTTTAACCCCTTTTCGTGCTATACTTTTGATGCACATACGAAGAAAAAAAATCATATTTCATATTAAAGTATCCAGCGCGTTATCAATTTAACAATTCTATTACTTTATAGTTTTCTTTCATATTTCAACATATTTTCGCCGGTATCATCTATTTTGGCTTAACGCAATATTAATAACATTAATATTACTATCAGCTAAAAGGTTCTGCTTTGGTGATTAATACAGAGTATCATCATCATAAAAAAATAACTTGTTTAATAATGTTATACATCATAGTCATGAATGTACGCTTTCGCGATTTTAATTAAATTTGTTTGCGGAACGCGGGGCTACGCAGCATCATGAAAAGAAGGTCGTTGCGTTCATCGTTCTCCCACAGTAACGCGAACAATTCCCAGCTGACGCGGCAGCTGCGTTACGACTTCGCCGCGTTAACTCGCGCCATTAATTAGCCCGCGTAATTAATTAACAACGATTCGGGCTTAAAGCCCCGCCAGCGCTCGGGGGTAATCGAGGGCACTCGGAGCATAGCATCAAAAGGATTAAACGCTCTTAGTTCGCCGGCATGTAGCATAGCGCTTGGCTTGCATTCCAGAGCCCTCCGGCATCCCCCCGTTCAGCCTTAGCGGCCACACCATCTTTAGGGTTAACAACGGGCCAGCAATCGAGTACCAGCAATGCCGAGAGACAGCATCAGCAACAGCCGCCGCGACCGGAATCGCGCAGCGATAGCTTCGCGCGCGCAGATGCGTTTCTACGCGAGCACCGCCACCATCAGCTGCAATCCGGCGTCAACAGCAACAGCATCAGCAACGACCACTCTGACCGGAAGCAGACTATCTCGACCGCAGAGTACGCGGTCCCGAGCCGAAACGCGCGGCCCGAGTCGAGGAACCGCGTTCCCTATCAGAGTTACAGTTCAGCCAGCAGCGGCGATCAAGTGGACGGCGGATTGCTGACGGTGGTCGATCAGCCCGATCCTCTCGTGAGCCTCATTCAGTCTCTAGCCGAGATCTCGCCGGTTCACACGTCCCCGAGCACGTCTAAAACCGAGAACGAGCATCCTCCTGTCAACAACAATGCAATCGCAGCCGCCACAATATCCGCAAGTGTGCCTAGCAATGTCACTAATTGCTCCCCTAACCAGTCGCCAAAAGCATGGCAGAATTGCACCCAGGTTTGTCACCCTCTCACGCACACATAGTTCCTGCGCGTCCGCACCCAGCAATCGTATGTTTCATAACAAGCATTTGCCTCGCAGTCCTTTTTCATGCCCCATGTTGGTGGTAATTCTAGATTAGGCGCGCTAATTGAGCATTCAATTAGTCGCGGCATTTCAAGCCTGTCCAGCATGCCTCGCTTGGCTGGTAGCGCGTAGACTGACGTAGAGAACAGTATGACGTATAAACGTTCGCGGCCAATTGACGTATCGCCAGTTCGTTACACTTCGCCCCGTTCGTTCTGCGGGGCGAATGTAATGCAACCGCAATAATCGCTTCGAATTCTGCAGCCGCACAATGACTCGGCGTCATCGTGGACCGAGAGAAGCGTCAGTCCCGGCAGCGCGATCGTTAGCGGCGCCTCACGACCGCAAACGCCGGCGTTTCCGGTTCATCCGCGGACGCCCTACGTTAACAATGCGTCGCCAACAGTGACGTTCGCCAGCGATCGCACCTACATGACGTCCAACAACAGCTACAACGTCAACAACAATAACGACGCTGGCGGTAACAACAACAATAATGTCGACAACTACGGCGCGGAACGAACGATGTATATCGAAGAACGAAGAGAAGTCTCGAAGGAGACGGGACTTCCACCCAAGAGTCCGACAACACAGCGGTAGGTTCTGTTTTTTATTTAATGTACTTTGCTAAGTTTTATGCATAATTGTATGAAATGAAAATTTGCAAATTCTAAAGATTCTTCTTTGCGCTACTGACAAATTTTATAATTATATGTGAAATTAATGGATTTTTCAAATGTTACTACCTGCAATGATTTTAATAAAAAGTAATAAAATGTCGTAATGTTAAGAAACATTCAGCAATGTTTTCTTTACGTTATGGCACCAACATTTTACAATATTAAAGTTTAAAAATCCTTATTTTGAAATGGCGAAAATGGGCGAAAATATTAGCACTGCAAATTGGATATTTTTTCCATTTTTTTCATTCAATAATCTGCTGTAAAAATTTCGTAAAAATATTCTACGCAAGTGACACCAACGACATAAAAAAAGATTTTCTTTGAGCACAACGGAAGACTGCAAAGCAACGGTGATGATGATGCAGAATCGTATTCGTGATTCTAGACGCTTGAGTTTCCCGGCAAGCGGGCCGCTTAAACAAACGCATAACAAACGATGGCCGCTCACTAACCAATCGGCATCATTCGACTATAGGTAATATATATCACGAAAAATCACGCGAGCAAAAAAGATGTCTGTAAATCAATGGAATTTTTTTAACACCGTTAAACTTGCAAGTTAATCATAACGACAGAGGGTGTCGCGCCCAAATGTGCACTATGTATGTTTGTCATGTCACTAACCGCGCGTGTCGATATACTCTCGGAATGCAATTGCATCTCATCATGGATAATAAATCATTTTCACGTAATAACATTTTCACATGAGCAGAAATTTAATTTTCCATTCCTACTTTTTATAACTCGAATAACATGAAGTTTGTATAATTTTATGGCCCTTTCAGTCGCACTATAGATTGCTAGAGACGCAAAATAGTGATATAAATTATAAAACAAAAGACTGTAACATCTACATTACTATAGTTGTAACAAAGATGCAACAATTCAACACATCGTATCACCAAATCAAATCGCAGTCACGTGTGTGTGTTGCACCCATGAACTAACAAGAATTCGCACTTGCATTGTGTCATAGAAACCTTCCACATACTTCAAATTCCATATCAACAAAAACTAAAATGCATTATCTAAAAACGAAGACAATGTTTCTTCTCATAACTTTGACCTTCTGGGAAAGAGATTTAAACGGTTTGACAGAAATCAACCCCCTCTTTCCCCCTCATGCTTTTTGTAGGAGATACTTGTGCCGTTTAACATTAGAATCCACAACGGTGTATATCACCTCCCTATGCAGTGTTTTCCATATGATGTATAGCACTGTGCACGAGTCAGCCAACACATGTCTGTCTGCACGGAAATGTCGATGCGCATTCTCGTTGAATATCCTTTAACACCATATCCGGTTGCTCGTTTTGCAGCAAGGACCGACCTGTTTCTCCGGTAAGCGAATCGACGATGTCGCAGCCACAGGCTGTTTCGCGCAGTCCTGGAACACCGACCCGTATAGAATTCGCCCAAAGCCCCAAGGTGAGCATCCTCATATTACGTTACATTCATACCGCGCTATTGTTAGCTCAACTCTTTCAGGATAACAAGCAACATCTTGTATATTTGATGCAACTTAACTTAATCGTAAACTAAAACTTCAATTAAACTTTTAAATTAATACGACTATAATTTTTTCATAATTAAATTTTCCTGTTCAAAAAATAATTTCAGAATTGAAGTGTTTTAAGTAGAAATATCTCATATTTGTTTAATTATATTTAATGTTAAGATTAACATATAAAAAAGTTGCATTTGAATGATTTTTTTTCTTGTACTTTACACAGAGCGCTACGTCATACACCTCGATCAACAGTGGCGGCCAGTCTTCGCCGCAAGTACAATATTATGGCTCGCGACGCTCCAGCGTTCATTCGAATACCGAGCCTCAGGAGGTGGCCGACGCCAATGTGAAGTTCGTACGTGATACCAGCAGAATCTGGTACAAACCCAATATATCACGGGAACAAGGTAAATTTCAAGAACTTTTGAGAACTTTTTTTATCATAAAAATTACATATTTGTGTACACTAAACAATTATGTATATTGATATATTCTAAATTACGAACAAATGCACACAATATTTATTATATTTATTATAAAATCTAAGCTTCATTTATAAATTATTTTACTTAATCCTCCTATGCAACTTAACAAAAACAACAAAGATAAAAAATAATAATGCAAAGGTAAAAATCGGCAAAATTTTTTAGCAATCTCAATGCTGAAAGATGCAACACCTGGTACATTCGTGGTGCGAGATAGCAACTCGTTCCCTGGTGCGTTCGGACTGGCATTGAAAGTAGCGACGCCACCTCCTGGTGCACCCAGCAGCCCTCGAGATCCTTCGAGCGAGCTCGTCAGGCACTTCCTGATCGAGCCGACGTCGCGCGGCGTCAGGTTGAAAGGATGCGCGAACGAGCCGGTCTTCAGCTCACTCTCAGCGCTGGTTTATCAACACAGCTTGATGGCTATGGCACTGCCTTGTCAACTGCTGTTACCCGAGCCGGAAGCAGCCGCCAGAGCTTTGGACTCGCCTGGTACTAACAGCACGCAGCAGCTTCTCGCTCAGGGAGCAGGTAATTTGCTACGAATGATATTTTTACGTAAAATTCACATGGAATTGCATAAACTTTTTCGGTGAAATTAAGATCTAAGATTTTTTTTAGTTGATTTACTTGGTTGAGCACTCTCCATTTAAATGAGCTTAGATGAGATTAAACCATAAAGATAAAAAATTTCTCAACTTGATTACTACTAGATTAAAACATTTCAAGCATTTTCAAAATTTTATTTAGAACTTTTCTTCAATTTCTTATGATTAAGGAAAGATGTGTGTATATGTGTGAAGAAATATTCAAGTATTTGGAATATGTTATTTTTTGCAGCTTGTAACGTTTTGTACCTCTTCACTATTGATACCGAGTCCCTGACCGGGCCGCAAGCCATCAAGAAAGCTATCACCAGTTTGTTTGAGCAGAAGCCGCTGCCTGTTGCCACAATTGTTCACTTTAAGGTTTCCACACAGGGCATTACTTTGACCGATAATGCGAGAAAGTTATTCTTCCGCAGACATTATCCCACAAATAACATAAGTTATTGTGGATTGGACACTGAGGAACGCACGTGGGAATTCGCCGGTGAAGATACCGGAAGACCGCTTAGCGCTCAGTACGTTTTGAATGCCAAATTTATTTAAATTAAAATATAATAAAATAACGTAATTTTCTAATATAAAATATTTCGAGCTAACATCCGAGAATTTTTATTTTACAATCTGTAAAATTTGTTTTAAAAGAAGAGAGTTCATAATTTTGTCTCTTTAATTGCAATAAACTGTTACGAGATGTTTGATAAAATTTAGTGTTAATTAAATTAAAATTGAATTAAAATTATTTATTTCTTTTTCCAGTCGCTGCTTCGGCTTTGTAGCGAGGAAACCCGCTCACAAATCGGACAATCAATGTCACGTATTCGCCGAATTAGAACCAGAGCAACCGGCCACGGCCATCGTAAATTTCGTCAATAAAGTCATGATGGGAAACTCTATCGCCAAGGCCAACATCGTTTAAGAACTATCACGCCCACCACAATCGCCAAGACCAACCGGGCACGAACATCATCCCAGATTCATCGATGACGGTTCCACACCTCCAAAACAACTAACACCGACACATATCTTTAGCACAAGAAATGTAAAGGTCCAATTAGAACGGAGCGACCGAGAAATTAAGAATAACGATGTTGCGGATGTGATCGATGTATACATCGATTATAATCGATTAGAGTCGCTATTCTGCCGAAATACGTGGAGGATGCGCCGGAACGGCTGAAACGAATAAATCATTATCGTTAACTGACTACCCGTAATAAATCTTCGTGCATTTCGTAGCATTGAATTACAATAATAGAACGTTCATGTTATAAACGGTAGGGGCAACATAATTATCAATAACACCGGAAAGAGATCAAGGAGCTCCCTCTCTTCGAGAGTGAACGAGGAGTACGAGAGGTGATGTGTGAATCGATTCCATCCTCGCATCGACATGCAGTATAAACGAGAGAAAGTTGTTGTTATAATTATCGTTACTGTTGCGATTTAACATAGCGAATAGTAGAGTACTACAATGGAAATCTAAGAAGGGTTAGGTGGTCAAATAATCTAGTTTGGTTTACTTTTGATTTCTCATAAAAAATTATTAACATATATATATAAATGTAATGCTTTAAAATTATAATTAGTTATTCCCTGCAGACCGCTTTTTTCTACGGAATAAAAGGTTAATAGTGCTACACACGTATTATTTACTTTTTAGCAATTGCTGTGGCACTGCATTTTAAATTATAACATTTGTATGCGAGATATATGTAAATTTAAAACAAAAATGTTACATATATTTACTTTAAAATATTTCCTAAGGAACTTTTTTGCTAAGAAATTACTAAGTTTATGATTTATCCACCTTTCCCCTCTTAGGATACGATCGATCGCTTGATCAATCGCACGCGAATGAACTTACCGATAGCTCGTAGTCATAGTTGTGAATCAACCGTGCTCTTCGCTCGATCTACGAAGAGCATCGAGCATTCAAAACGAGCGTAACTCGAACGCGATGCTAAATGCGTCTTCGGTTTTTAAAACCGACTACGTATGGCGTATGCATAAATACACACTTAACATTGTTACACGTACTACGTACATATATGACTCTTACGCAAAGATAACAAATCGATTCTCGCGCATTAACAACGACCGATGCAAGCACTTTAATTTTAACGATTTTAATTTCTCTTTATTTAAAGAAATTTATTTATAGGATTCATGAAGCTTATGGAAACTTTATGTATTTATATTTCCAAGATTTCAAAAATTACAATTATCAAATTTTAAGGTAAAGTAAACTAAACGGAGTAACGCACCTCTCCTAAGATAAAATTGAACATGCATGCAGATCATTAATAATGCGCGAGAGCATCGCGAATCCATACACGATTACATTAATACTTGAGAGTTCGGCAGAATGTTACGTCGTTGCGCAGAGCACATTATATATACACATACGTACACGTACACATGCATAAAGAAACCCCCGTGTCATGCTCCCTCGATATACGATGGACGGATGTTATAAATAAGTGTAAATACGCCGCCGCGCGGGATAAAGTCGCCTTAAAAGGAGGCCTTGTGAAGAGACATGGTCCTGGGGAAGATATGGTCGCGAGCTGGCTAATCAGCCCGCGCGATCACGGAAAAAGCAATGTTACGTTTAGGATCAATTCGAAAGTTACGCACGGGGAACGCG
This sequence comes from Ooceraea biroi, assembly GCF_003672135.1. Taxonomy (NCBI): domain Eukaryota; kingdom Metazoa; phylum Arthropoda; class Insecta; order Hymenoptera; family Formicidae; genus Ooceraea; species Ooceraea biroi. The sequence goes on from NC_039512.1 coordinate 7,439,925, forward strand.
AAATGCTACTCGGGGAGAGGCGTATGCACGTGACGAGGCAGTATCGAGCGCGTATCCTTTCGGTGAACTTACAGATTCTTGCCATTTCGGGCTCGTGTGGACCGTCGAGAGCCGTCGAGTGCAACGCGCTTCCGCCTCGACGGGCACGACGATGAGCAGTCAATTATTATGATCGCGATTCGATTATATTGTAATTATTGCAGCGGTATGGCGGCGCAAGGGGGAATACAGCCTGCCTTCCTCTCGACGTTGCTTTCTTCGCGGTCCTTACTTTTGTCTTCCGGGCGAAGATCGGTCGGAGCTTGTTCGACGTTCTTCTTCCTCCACTCTCTGCAGATCACTTCGATTTACGATTGAGGAAGGACTCGTAGTTACGCAACGTGCTAGTCAAAATTCGTGCGGTATATTCGATGATCAAGGAGTAGATTAACGTTGATCCTGGGAACCTTTCTCGGGTATGCTTGGCCCTTTAATAAGCGGCGTGCGCAAGTTACGTTATCTCCTGCTGAGATCAGACGTAAAACAAGTGAATGACGTTGTTCTTCTTGAAGATGCTGGGCTCAAAACACGTCTTGGAACACGTGAGAAACGATTGAGTGCCGCTAATAGTATCAAAGGGCCTGCTTGAGAAAACCGACCGTGTCTTCCTTTGCGTTCTTCATCTTATCATTTGTCTGCCCTTTCTTCTCTGTTTGGAGTTTATTTCGTACGCGCCCAATCCTGACTAACAGCGTAATATTAATTTAACATTCAGTCATTATAATATAATAATTATATTAATATTATTACTTGTTTACGCTCTATTATACTCTCTGTACGTTCACGCAATAATTGTATCGTTGCGTGCCGCATGGGTACGCGCGTATAGTTGTAATAACAATAAACCATATTCACATCGAATCTTAATCTTACTTGTCCCTCCTATCTTTTTAAATAGTTTCTTATTTGATTTACGTATAATTTACAGTATTAATAAGTCACGTAATATTATTTTCGGCATTTAAATTTGTAATATTACTTGTAATATAATTTCTGTGCAATTAAAATTATAAAAATTTCATTGATTTTAAGGTCATAAATTTTACTGTCTTGTTAATCTCAGTAAATTTTTATAAAGTTGATATATAAAAATTATATAAAAATAATTCTCTCTCTCTCTCTCTCTCTTTCTCTTCATACAACTTATGAAGAATTTATGTAAGTATAAAGAAAAGTCAAGTTATGATTGTAATTAACGTGTATAATACTTTGTGTATCTGTGTGTGAGTATGTCTATATTAAAAGTTTTGAAAAAATTGTTAATTGCAGTACACAAGATAAATAAATGAACAGAAAAATTGATTTAATATATATAATTATGGAGTTGTTCTTGTACATAAGTTCTTGTACTTAAGTGAGAACGTGTTTTACTAACGGCAACTTACTGACCTACTATACGTTGCGTTACTATACATCCCAAATAAATTCGTTTGAATGTATTCGCGTAATCTGCAAAGTTTACGTTGAATGTACTATTATTTACTTAATAATTAACAAAAATAATTTTATCATACCGTATTCTTGATTATAATGAAATATTACTATATAAAATTTTAGTAATGATGTTTTAAAAAGAATTATACTATTTATATTAGTACTAAATACAGAAATACAGATAATGTAAATTAGCAAGGAACATATACAAACATCATTATTTTATTTTACATAAATATCTACAAAATTCTAAAAATGAATTAACATGAAAATAAGAAACATGCTTAGCTAAACTAATATTTCATATCAACTGTCGTTATTATTTTTAAATTTAACATACTATAACTTTACTCGGAAACCATCAGGATCAGAAGCAACTGCATTTTTTTATTTTAGATAATGAATTTCGAAATTTAAGTAAATACTACGTCAAGTCGATTGAAGTTATGAACATCGACAGTGCATCTGACCCCTCTAGCGCTTTGAACATCCATCGATTAACCCCGAAGCCTTTGATCCGTTGCCGTAAAGAAGAACATCATGCAACGCGGAGCTGAAATCCCGTAAACCAGGGACTGCGGGGCGAAAGAGTGAAATCCGTGCTTCATGCGCCTGCATAAACTAGTGTCGAGCAACTGGTTCCGGCTACAGGTTCGTCAGTCAACAAGTAGCCTTCGAGACAATCGAGTCCTGGCGCGGTCGAAGCACGCCATGAGTGTCGGCTCGATCCTGTGCGTGATCCTTACAGTTTTAATGATTCTTGTGCAACATTCGATAAATGGCATTCCATATCGCGACACTTACATGGTGACACATCCAAGATACGAGAAGAATTATTTGAAGGGGAGGATAATTCGAGAAAAAAGAGTTCTGGATGAAGAAAATAGTGGGTTAGTGTTGTTCATTGATAATTAATGTAATTCTACACACATAAAAACGTGATTGTTGATTATAACTAAAATTTTCATTTTAAACAGTCAATTTTTTATTTTAAACTGTAATCAATCTCTATTCACTAATTCTTATGCATTGTTTCCACGCGTGAATTATATTCCAATTATGTTGTTATATCGTTATGTTGTTAAGGTATGTTTGTTCATATGATGCGTTCTGCACGTTCTAGTTCATCTTCGTACATTCTTATGAGGAAGTGGACCGTAACCTTAAACGTGACCGTTGTATCTTTTAAAGTTGTAATCGACTCTGAAGACTCTTTTTATGCAAAAATGTGCTTTTCATATTTAAAATAGCCAAGATGTACTTAGTCAAGTGCAAATTGCATTTTTTGAAATTTGTGATCTGGATACGCATTTTTTAATTTTAATATTAAATTTAAATATAAAATTTTAATTTTCAATTTAAATGTTTTTAAATTATTTAAAATAAATAATAGATTATTTGTAACATAAATAAATTAATCATTCTTATTTTATTATATATAAGACATAAAAGTTATAAAAGCTTTTATAGTTTTTATTCGCCAAGGTTTGTAATATAATATTTTTTACGTCTTATAATATGAATATGAACATTATCATGAATCAGTTTAATGTAATTAAGATAGAAAATATTATTTACATTATAAGAATAATAAATAACTGACGAAGATAGCTTGCAGGATTTTTATAACAATCAAGAGAAACAATCATGTTCGAAATTGGAAGACAGAAAAGGAGGAAAAATTGAGCTTACCAAAACAGATAGTTATCCTCAAGAGATAACCAGAGAATCATTATGGGATGATAATGACAATAGAGGTTTTTCTCTACTTGGCCTAGTTGAATCTATGCTGTCTGTTGTAACAAGTGGATTCAGCACAGTTGTTAACAGTATCGTTGGTACTGAAAAGAAAAACTTACGATCACGTATTCCAAGAGTAAATTATAAAAATTACCAATTGATTAGGCTGTTTCCTACTACGGAAAATCATATTGTGGATCTACGTGATTTGAAAGATGCCGAGCCAGAAGAAATCAAATTTTGGTCATTTCCAAAGCCTAACAGGTTTGCCTTTCTGATTACATCCAATAGAAAATTATTTAACATATTACTTTTACACATTTTATATCTATTTTATTCCTTTATTAGAACTACCGACGTCATCATTGCGCCAGATCTTGTGGCTGATGTTAAAGATTACTTACAGGATAGAAATATTAATTTTAAAGTGTTAATATCAGATATCCAGGTAAAAATAAACATACTTTTACATTCTTTATATTACATTAAAATTCTAAATATCACATATATTTTTAAAAATATGTAGAACTTTAGAAGAATTATTTTCTTTAATTAACAAAAATATTATATTCATAATAATATTAGAATTATTGACATCCACAAAAGCATTTAATAAAATTAATTATGATTCAATGATACATGTATGTACACATATAAATTCTTTAGGTGAAGAAGATTCTAACAGCATATTCTAACTGTGCATGTATGTGCATAAGGCTGACACACTTTACTTCTAATAGTTTTTCACATAAAACGCAAAAATACAAAAGAAATATAGACAGTAATAAATAAATCATCATTTTTTTTATGTCGAAAGAAGATAAAAGATTTTTGCAAATTATGCGAAATTTCCAAGTAATCATTATTTTTACGAATCATTAATTAATTATTTCTAGGAAGCTTGGAAATAAGAAAAGGAAAGTTTGCTGGTTATTGACATAAATAATTATAATAATCTCCTTTTTTTCTATATTGAGCCATAGTTATAAATTGATAGAGATTAATTTTTTTATTTTTTATTAATAGAAAACGATCGCTTATCAAAATCCAAAAATGTCAAAAGAACAACGCGAAGACTTGGTGACTACTCAAGGACACACGATGACATGGAAACGTTATCATCGATATGGAGGTAAAACCATGAAAATAAAACTATATTTTTATATTGTATTAAATTATTTTACTGTTCTTTTCAAAAAAGATTTTGTCGGAAAAAGAATTGCATATGAATTACGTTTTTAAAAGAAAAGAATCGCAAGAGTTTATATATATGAGATATTAAAAATTAAGTAAATAACAAAGTAAATTGATATATTGTTATGCAAATTAACACTTGCAGATATCATGCGTTATTTAGAACATCTAGCTTTCAATTATCCAAAACTGGTAGAATTAGTAACTATTGGCCATAGCTACGAAGGTCAACCAATAAAAATGGCAAAGGTATCGACAGGATCACACAAAAATGGCGATAAAAAACCTGCAATTTGGATTGATGCCGGTAAGTTTAATTCTTTTCTTGAAAGAAATGGAAAAGAACAAAATGAATGATTATTTTTTCACAAGGATAGAAATATAAGTCAAAAATAAACGAAACAATATTATAAATTGTAAAATTATAAATTGACGATTATTTATATTAGCGTTTTATTTTTCTACTTAGCATCGTAAAAATTTTTACTATAAAGAAATTTATTACAGAATTTTTTTCTGATTGGCCAAGTTTCCGACGCATGCTTCCTACGTTTTATATGTATCCCGTCCCGTTAGGTCTTCTTTTCGGCGAATTGTCATCATATTCGTAGGTATGCACGGCCGGGAATGGATCAGTACCGCTGTAGCGACCTACATATTGAATCAGTTAGTTGAGAGGAACTCGACTTACTCGAAATTGCTGGACATGTCAGATTGGATGATTTTGCCTGTGGCTAATCCTGACGGTTACGAATATAGCCATATAGGTGACCGTTTTTGGCGGAAAACCAGGAGTAATCACGCAGAAAGTCAAACTGATAGTAGGTAAGAATTTTCAGGACCGGAGGAATATTTCGACATCCAAAACTTCAGTCAATTATTAAGTCATAATAATGATATCAATAACATTGATATTAATTATATGCTTACATAATCCTAATATACGCATCTCTTGAACGCGATATTATTCAAAGAAATGTTATTTGTTAGAATAACGTCCTATAATCTTTTTAAATTGCGGCAGTCGATCTTTAAGAGATTAGATTGTAGAACGACAGGACTTTAGATTTTAAGATAACAAGTAAAAGTTGTTTGAATTATAAAATGTTTTTCGTTTGTTACATAATTTAATATACATAACATTTTGAACTTTGGTTTATAATAAAATAGAACAGTATGCGATCTCTAATTCTTCTAGGTACACGCCTTCGAACTTCTTACAATTCGTGACGCATTATACCAGATGGTTATGGACTAAATGCGAGGGAGTTGATCCGAATCGAAATTTTGCATACCACTGGGGCGAGGAAAATGAAGGGGGAGCAAGTTCAGATCCTTGTCATGAAACTTACTCTGGACCTTTTGCCTTTTCCGAACCGGAAACAAAGGCTATGGCAGACTATATTTTAGCCAACAAGCAACACATTCGGTATACTAATCGCTTACATAATATATTTAAGTAAGCTTTATTATTTAGAGCAATATACCTCCCAAAAATTCTTTTTTATTTCATTATAACTTACTCTAATCTATTTTATATAAAATAGATTAGAATTTATTTTATAGAAACGAATTGATACTAATCTTGCTAAACAACTAAATTTTTTAGAATGTATTTGACTTTGCATTCGTACTCTCAAATGTGGTTAGTGCCATGGGGACACACACATACGAAACCTCCGGATTATTCCGATATGATGAGTGCAGCGAAAAAGGCAATTAATGCAATTGCAAAAATTCACGGCACTCATTATCAATTTGGACCAGTGGCAGATTTAATGTATCCAACTTCTGGTACATATGCTAGTATTATTTATTATCATTTTAATACACAGTTTATTGTAATAAAAAATATTCTTCTCTAGGGACGTCCGACGACTGGGCCAAAGGCGTCGCCGGGATAAAATATGCGTACACTGTAGAATTACGTGATCGCGGAACATACGGATTTCTGTTGCCGGCGACTCAAATAGTTCCGACCGCGCGCGAGATTTGGGCGGGAATTCGTGCGATCGCTCGTTTAGTCGCTTGCAATACGTGAAATGCACTTCCGATGCACACTTATTTAACATTCGAGCGTCTTTCCCGACTAACGGAGAGCAAATGCTCTTTATGTGGCATACCAAATAAACCGGTCTTTGCCGTTACCTATAGAGATATAGAATTATATTGCTATAGAGTGATACAGATCGCTGAACAGGGTATCCGTATCGAAAAATCAGCATATCGTTATCGAAATAAATTAACGATGATCACGAAAGATAGACTCGTACCTAATTAAACACATTATCTGTTATGACATAATCAATTTTGAAGTTACAAATAAATGCAAAAGCTGGTATAATAGATTTTGTATATTTTATGCAAAATTATATTTTTAGATGAATTTTTTTATATTTAATTTGCAGTTAAAGTAAGTAATATACATAAATTTGTAAATTGGATTATTATAAAAAGTATTCTAATATGCTAAAATTGTAAAATTAATACTTATTAACACATGTGCTTCTGTCATTGTATATTTTTTTTTATTTATACATGAAGTATATGAAGTGTATATGTGCAAACTTATGTTTATAGTGCAAGTAATTTAAATAGCGTAAGATACGTTACATAATGTATATGTATTTATTATTTAATTATTTGTTATTTATTAAAATAATACTCAATATGTTTTGTATATAATGAACAATTAAGTACTTTTTTATTTTATTTAATTAAAAGATGCTAAATTAAATTATTTGTTTTTCGATCTGTGTATTACCTCGAATGTATAATATTATAAGGAACACAATATAATGAATAAATTTAGTAGTAGATTAATTTCTTTTTTTGTTAATTTATTTGATTACTTTATTTGATTAAGGAGATATGTGGTTATTATTTATTTCCGGTGGAACATTAAAATTGTAAAGGGATAGTTAGTGCATGCTTATCTATGCGTTCAAGAAGGTATGTTATCAAAGTGAATCCAAAGTGTTTGAGAAGGTGCGTTATCAAAGCAAATCCAAAATACACAAATACAGTATGTCTTATCATGAGACATTATCCATTATGTCGTGGTATATAAACCGTAAGATATTATTCAGCACTCAGCTTTCATTAAGCTAACATCGACAATGCTGATTCAGTGTCTTTTAGCCGCCGTCCTGGTATTCCAGGGTAAGTATGCATCTTTCTGTACTTATATCTATACTTCTATAAATTTCTATAAATTGAATCTATATATTTCATAGTTTTAATTAATATCGAGGATGTACGGAAAGTAGATATTTCTTTTTCTTTTAATTACAAAATTATTACATAAAATAGTGTAATTAATATATAAATTATTTTAGAAATGTGTATATTTAAATAAACAATATTTACAAATAATTCCATGTAGTAATTATGTACCAAATTAAGTAAAATAACGCATTTTAAGCAGATTATCTAAAATCTAATCTTTTACTATCTTATTTGGAAATATGTAAAGTTAACTCAATTTTTGTTTCTATATAAACAAAAATTTGAAGTCTTGCACGAATATTATTTATATTCTCTAAAACAGCCAAGAAATAAATAAACAATTTTTTTAACTTTCGACAGCATCCTTGGCCACACCTTTCGGCCTGCAACCCAGAATCACTGATGGTCAGGATGCCGAACCGGGTGAATTTCCTCACCAAGTGTCTATTCGTTGGGGTGTTCCACCTATTTTCAAGTACAATCATGTTTGCGGTGGCTCGATTCTGAATGAACGTTATGTTTTGACTGCTGCACACTGTATCCTGAGAATCGGCAAACTTAAGGTCGTAGCTGGCAAACACTATCTTACTCGTGAAGAATCCACCCAACAGGAAGTTGACGTTGAAAAGGCTATTGTCCATGAAAATTTCAAGGGGTACGCTTTACTTTCTATTTTTACTTTTTAACGAATAAAATATCTTTAGTATTCTAAATCATGATTTCTTTTCAATATATTTATTCTTATGTAAATTTGCTTTATGGATTATTTAGTGACTGTTTGATAAAAAAAAACCGTAGATATACAAATATTTCAGAAAATATGTAAAATGTGTAGAAAAAATTGGTTAAAATATTTAAAATAATATATAATACATCTTAAAATACATAATTATTATATACAAAATTTATAAATATTATAATTTTTCTTAAATATACGCGCGCATGCGTATAAATTCATATATAATAGAGATAAAGTATAAAAGACATGTATATTTTAAACCTCTTGTATTTTTAGATGTCAAATATCTCTATTCATAAAATTTACGATATTTACTACTTATTAAATATGAAAGTATTAGCTAGTATTAATATTAGCATTATTATATATGTTACAGCTAAAGCGTATACTGTTGATATTCTATGAAATAACTAGATTATTATTTCATAGACTAACTAGTTATAACTATTGAAAACTGATGACCTTCATGAAATACCTAGGTATTACATATAATATCGACATTATATATTTTAACAGTAACATATATAATTAATATTCTGTCGTATTTTGTGCGCTTATTTTCGTGCAATAAATTATTAGATTTGTTTTTGAATTAAGCTACTAGATTGATTACATATCTTTGCATATCTAGCAGCGCAGTTCAAAAACAAATCTAATAATAATTTGTTGCGCGTCGAAGATAAGCGAAAGTAGTATCTTATCTATATAGCACTAGATATAAAACGCATTTGTGAGGATACACATTTTAGCAAAACACATTTTCCAATTTAACTTTGTTTGAATATATTATTATCTATATATATTTATATTCATATTCCTAAAATTTTGAGAAAATGTTTTAATTAATACGTTATTAATAATGCATTTACAGTATATGTATCTGTATATCATCTACATCTATTAATGTAATATTATTTATCAAGAAAACAATATTATAACTACTTATAAAATATTATATTTTATCTTCAGAAACGATTTTACGAGGTGGCAAATACATAAATTTAATCTTTCAATATGTCAATTAAAAGAAATCTTTCTTAAATATTTAGTTCACAAAATCAATAATCATTTCACAACTTACAATCTGTGTCATGGAACAATGTCATCACACCCTTCTTGATAACACTTTCGTAATCGGCAACCGGTTTTCCCAACTGATAACGTAGTAGACGTATGTCTGGAGTATGAAGACATGATCGGACTGAATCATTACTATTTTTTTAGAGGTATTGCTCCATTTGACATTGCTGTCTTGAAACTGAAGACTCCTCTCGTTTTGAATGAGAGAGTGTCTGCCGTCAAATTACCCGAGCAAGATCAAGTACGAAGTGGTGATGCTGTAGTCACTGGATGGGGCTCCATCTCCAAAGGATTGCGCCCAATGCTTCCTGCAGTCCTCCAAAAAGCTACTGTACCCCTGTTGGACAACAAATCCTGTCTAGCCAAGTTCCCAGAAGGCATCATCGGCAAAAAACCGGAACTTTTTGACACACAGATCTGCACCGATTCAGCTGGAGAAGTGGCCGCCTGCTCTGTAAGAAAAATCAAAGCTTTTTAATTCTTTAATAGTAATTAACTAAATAAACTATAATATTCCATTTAAGCGACTATGACGGTATTACTTTTCGAATTTTGCATTATTCACATGCACTATTTTATAATTACGATATATATATATATATATTTATTTATTTATGAATTTTGTAGAGAGAAAAAATCCGTACAGATAACTATATATAAAGAAGATTATAAGATCAAATATTTAAACATGAAATTTTTGTATAATATTTTTTCTTAAATAATTATTTTTTTGTAGGGTGATTCTGGTGGTCCATTGGTCCAATTTGACAATAATTCGAAGACTGCTACCCAGATTGGTGTCGTTTCGTGGGGTGTCTACCCATGTGGTGTTTCCCGCTCTCCTTCTGTTTATACTCGCGTACCCTCCTACGTCAATTGGATTAATAATGTCATGAATGCATAATAACTTGAACTTTTGTCAATACGCTCATTGGAATTGTATATGGATACATTATTTTGTACGCTATTTATGTACACTAAAATATTTAAATTTTTAATTTGCGCACTGCGAAGAAGTATTGCTAACAACTACGATTGACTTACAAATATTGATAACATAATGCTGCACCTTATATAATGTAAAAAAATAAAAAATAAAAAATAAAAAATAAAAAAATTACGTATTATGATTTTTGTATCTCTTAACCACAATCTGTATAATGTAAAAGATGAATAGTAGATAACAGTTTCTCTAGTACTTTATCTCTAACAAATAAATGTTAAATTCTTAGTTTAATATTTAGTTTTAAAAAAAGAAGCCGATTTCAGTGTTATTTTAATGTTATTTTGTTTACAGTAACACTTCACTTTGTACTTCTGTTCTATAATATTAACATCAACTTTTAAAATTCTTTAATATAATTGGAAAAATTTATTCTAAACGTTTTATATTTAAAAAAATACATATTTGTATATATTTTATTTTATATACACACACACACACAAAATATGTAGCTTTCTCATAGAATCTAATTGACATAGAGTCTATGTATCTATGAATCTATGTCTATATATTTCAATATATGTATATTTATGTATATTTCAACCTCGGAAAAAGAAAAAATTTCTAAGGGCTAGAACTTTTTCATTTCTGAGTTTACGGTATTTTCAATAGCAGAGAACTCTAGGCAATATGCCAAATAACAGTTTAGATATCACAGAACTCCTCTGAGAAGAAAACAATTTTAAACTCGAGAACTTTTTCATTTCTAAATTTAAAGGATTTTCAATAGCAAAGAACTCTAGGCAATATGCCAAATAACAATATAGATATCCCAGAACTTCTCGGAAAAAGAAAACATTTCTACGGGCTAGAACTTTTTCATTCCTGAGTTTACGGTATTTTCAATAGTAGAGAATTCTAGGCAATATAAAAAATAACGATATCCACAACTCAGAACTCCTCGGAAAAGAAAAAATTTCTAAGGGTTAGAACGTTTACATTTCTGAATTTACGGTATTTTCAATAGCAGAGAACTCTATGCAGTATAAAAAATATTAATTAAAAATCTCTTGTCAATCGACACAACTGGCCAGTTCTTTATTAGATACACGACGTTTCGACCTCAGTTCAGGTTCATATCAAGCGTAACATGCAGTTAGTTCCTAAAACTTAAATAACTGCATATTACGCTTGATAAGGACCTGAATTAAGGTCGAAACGTCGTGTATCTAATAAAGAACTGGCTAGTTCCCGTGCAGAAAATTGTTAGGGCCTAATAAGAATGACTATAAGGACAGATGATTAAAACAATATTTTTTATTATTTCCTTATAAGGTCCCGAAAAAATATTTCTTACATACCATTATAGGGCCGTATTAATATTGAAGAAAATTAATCGGGACTTTTTAAGACCATATTCATTTTTCTACACGGGTTGTGTCGATTGACAAGAGATTTTTATTTAGTACTGTTCCTAGCGAATCTAACGATTTATTTAGAATAAAAAATAATGATATCAACAGCTCAGAACTACCCGGATAAAGAAAAAATTTCTACGGGCTAGAACTTTTTCATTTCCAAGTTTACGGTATTTTCAATAACAGAGAACTCCAGGCAATGTAAAAAATAATGATATCATCAACTCAGAACTCCTCTGAGAAGAAAACAATTTTAAACTCGAGAACTTTTTCATTTCTGAATTTACGGTATTTTCAATAGCAGAGAACTCTAGGCAATATGCCAATTAATAATATTATCATGCTAGAACTGCTCGGAAAAAGAAAACATTTTCAATGGCTAGAACTTTTTCATTAATGGGTCTGAAGGATTTTCAATAGTCGAGAACTCTAGGTAATATGCCAAATAACAATATAGGTAGCCCAGAACTCCTCGGAAAAAGAAAAAATTTATAGGACTAGAACTTTTTTATTTGTTGTTCTGAAGGAATTTTAATACTCGAAAAATATAGGCAATATGCCAATTAACAATATAGATAGTCCAGAATTCCTCGGAAAAAGAAAAAATTTATAGGGCTAGAATGATAATGTTGTTTCAACTTGGGCAGAGATTTTACATTTAACTTACGACGTTACCACGAACTAACATGAAACTTTGTTTTAAAGATACTTTTTCTTTATGCTCATTATTCTTGGAAACTAAAGTTTTCATACTGTGTACAATATACTATACAATATACAATGGCTGCGTTCCGATATTTGACTGCCAGTACAGAAAGCTATGGTTTATGTCACGTATACTATAGATTTTCAGTACTGGCAGTAATACCGGAACACGGGAAATATTGAGAACAATATTAAATTGCGCCAACAAGAAGCAAGTCATTGCCAGATAAAGAAATAATGTAAAGAAAAACTTCGTATTGTTTATGAACGTATTCTCTCTATTATTACTTTATTTCTATAATCTTAATTACTATTTCATCGAAACTTGACGTTGGAAAGTCCATTTTCATCACTCTCGATAAATAAATCAATTTGCTATCGTAAAAGAGATATGGGCTTTCCGTAAGGTTTTTACGCCTACTTTGTTGCCGGATAATGATTGATCGTAATCAGATAACAAGACGCTTATCCGCTGGATGACCCATCGCAATTAATTTTTAGCATAGTTGGTTAATCAGGAAAAATGTTTTATTTTTATTTACACAGATCTCACGCATGATTTACATGCTAGATTCTAATTTTAATAATATGAAATGATAAATACAAATGATAAATACAAAAAATGAAATAAAAATTAATAATTAAAAATGGTTTACAGTGTTTACATAATAGTTATTTTATATATTAATTCTTTTTTTTATGAAATAAGTATAATACATTAGATATAATATTTCGCCAGAATCACTCTACGAAGCAATAATTATTTAATTATTTAAAAATAAATTTTCATGTTTAAATATTTAATTTTATAATCTTATAATCTTCTTAATAATTATTACTTTTAGTACGAATTTTTACTCTGCAGAATTCGTAAATATATATCGTGGTTACATAAGAATCCATGTGAATAATGCAAAATTCAAAAAGTAGTACCGTCCTAGTCCCTCAATAGTTCTCAATTATATTTTACAACTATTAAAAATTATTTCAATAATTTAAATATATCGTATATTAAGTTTTAATGGAGTTTTTAATTAATTTTCAATAATATTGTTTTAACTTGAACAGAAATTTTGCATCGTTAACTTACGATGTTACTACCAACTAACATAAAATTTTGTTTAAAATGTATATTTTTTCTGATATGCATATTATTTTTGGAAATTAAATTTTTCATACTATGTACAATATATTGTACAATTTTTCTCTTTATTGCTCTACTTAAAAAGTAGACCAATTAAAAATTTAATTGCAAACTGATAAAAACAAATTGTAAATAATAATGTAGTGATCGGTGATACATTTTTCACAAAACTTATATTTTAAATTCTTAAAAATTTACATTCGCAATAATCCACATACATAAAGGATAAAAATTTCGTTACAAAATCTATTTATGTTTTGTTTAATATAATAAAACCTGTTATATTAAAACATCATATAATATATAAAACATTATTGTTTATCTATACAAGCTTTAGCAATTCAGTTTAATTTTTACGTTGATATCATTTATTAAAAGTTACGAAAAAAATCTCTGAAGTTGTTCTATCTTTCAATCATTTCTTAGCAAAATCTCTCTTATCTTAGATATATCGTGCAGATTCCTATGGATTACGATGGATTATCAACGCACTGTCATTATTGATATCGTATGGAGGCACTTGACGAAACGAGTATAAAACACAGTGGTTTCATCCAGTTGACACCACACTTCGAAATGGATTCGAAACTAATTGTCGTGTTCGCTCTCCTCGCGGTAGCATTCGCCGGTAAGTTAATTTTTCAATCATATCTTATATATAATTTATAAATATAGAACAATTAATTAATTAAAGTTTTTAGTGATTTATATCACATTTTTAGACATTTATGGGACAAGGTACAATAAATATTAGAAAATATTTTAGTTGAAATGTTTGCAAAATGTAGAAATATTTCACTTGTAAACAGTTTTCAATTTTTTGTGTCATGAACAATTCAGCCTTCACATTCCAAATCTAAAATCTCTTACTTTTTATTAAGTAAAACGTAACCCGTTCTTTTAACTGTTTTCTTAAATAAATTCATATTATTTAAGAAAAACTATCGTGTAAAAATTGTATGTTTAAATATTTACTTTTATAATCTTCTTTATAGTTATCATTGTTGGTACGGATTTTTTCTCTATAGAATTCATAAATAGGTAATATATATCGTGGTTACATAAGAGTACATGTGAATAATGCAAAATTCGAAAAATAGTACCGTCATAGTTGTTCAATATATTTCTCAGTTATATTTTTCAATGATTAAAAAGTTTAGTTATCGCATTATTTCACAGATTTTAAAACAAGTGAAATTTAATTTCGCATCGTTAAAATAATTAATTTTCTTATGGGGATTCATTTTCAACATGCTACAATGAATATTCTCGCATCTATTTTCTAACTAATTCTTAATTTTATTTTCACAGAGAAACCGTATCTCGGTTTTCGAATGCACTTTCCGATTTCCTCCCAAGTAGTAGGAGGGTCCGACGCGCCCAAAGGAGGTTATCCATACATCGTTTCTCTCCAATGGGGACAAACAAAAAATAGCGCATCCCATTTCTGCGCTGGATCCATTTTGAACAGTCAGTGGATTGTAACTGCAGCGCATTGCACTCAGGCAGTTCCTAGCTATGGCGTGTTCCTTATCAAGGCTGGAAAGCATAATATTAAAACATCAGAAAACAATGAACAAGTAATTGAAGTAAATAACTATATTGAGCATGAACAATACCGAGGGTGAGTATATTATATAACAAAGTATTAAAAATATTAGAAATATAAATAATTCATTCAGTCTATATTGAAATTTTGTGTTAATATTCGAATTATTAATTGGATTAGTATTAGTACAGTATAATCTGGGTATGAACATATGGATATATATATACATATAATATATTTATAATTCTATGTAAAAAATTAATTTATACAACAACTTTTCGGCTGACAGTTTGAAATTATAACGAGATTTTTAGATTTGCAGTATTTGTAACATTTTGATAAAAAGATGCAGTATTAAGATCCTGATTATCATTGAAACTTTTAATTAAAGAAGTTATCTTAAATAAGCACGTACTAGATTTCAGATTTTCCAGATAGGCACAACATTATTACTGATTTCGACAATTGTTATTTTTTCTTTTGGATAATAATTCTATAGTTTATTAGAATTAGTTTTAAGAAAATTTTTATGAACAATTTATATTTCAGTGGTGTTGGTCCGTACGATATTGCACTGATCAAGCTTAAGTCTCCCTTAACATTAACAAACGATGTACAAACCATTGAACTGGCGGAAGCAGAAAGTGACCCAACTGGAAACGCGTTCCTCGCTGGATGGGGTTCCACTTCGCGAACCAGAAACCCAAGGTATCCAGATATACTTCAGCATGCTCAATTGGAATATGTCGATCGTACCACATGCCACGAAGCCGTCAGACGTCTAACAGGATCTTCTCCTGTCCATGAAACTAATGTTTGCACTGGCCCATTGAATGGTGAAAAATCAGCGTGCAGCGTAAGTAAAGCAAAATTTAAATCATTAAATTTTTGGAAAATGAAATATTTAATATGAAATTTAATATTTCATATTAAATATTTATAATATAAATAAATATTTAATATAATTAAATAACAAAATATAATTTTAAAAACTTACAATGTATTTATAGGGTGACTCTGGTGGCCCCCTAATTAGCCGTAATGGAAACAAACCGGTGCTCACTGGAATCGTATCTTGGGGCATCATCCCATGCGGTACTGTTGGTGCACCATCCGTATACACTAGAACATCTAAATTTAACTCGTGGATTAGCAGGAACATGGCCCTCTACTAATGATTATATTAACATCTTATAATCAATAATTTCTGCTGACGAAATATTGCGTATTATACTGTGTAAAACAAAACTATTGTATAAATAAATATTCTTTCTGCAACTTCTATAATTCTTACTGCTGACCTACCTAAAATAGAAACTTAATCAGTAATTAATCTAATTAATAATAATAAAAGTAATTGCGTGAAAAAAACTTATGATACATAATACTGTCATTGTTTATTTTATGCAAGAAATAACAGTCAGAAGCATTAGTCATCATTTGTCAGTTAGGTATATTTGCTGTGACCATACATTATATATTTTATAATATGTATTAAAAGAAAATTAAGAAAGTTTAGAAAGCCTAAAACAAGGTTTTTTGCAAACTTCTTTTGAGGAAGTGGAAAAAGATATTAACATGAAGTTTTAATATTTTTTTGCCAATTTGAAAACTGATTTCTAGAAAAACACACTCAACAAAAGCTTTATGTAAGAATTATTTATTGCAAATATTCATTATTGCAAAATATTTAAGTTTATCAATAATGTCAACACTATGTGTATAACAATCCTTCTCTATGTTCAAAATACTTATTATCCTCTTTTTCTTCTAATAATGTAATTATTTTTGCTTCTTTTGAAACATTCGAATATTGACAGCGTTGATTTTGCGTGTATGTGCGTGAGAAAGGACATGAATAAAGCCATTTCCACTTGCGCGCTGAATATATCTGTTGCGCAAAACTTAACTGTATATAAAAACTTAAGTTACTTAAGGGGAGATTCTCATGTAAAGAGCCAAAAAGAAGCAGATTTTTCGGAATTTTTTTTCAAGAACGTATTTAGTCAAAGGATTTCAAACTTTAATAGTACATCAATACATGTAAAGAGAATATAAAAATATTTTTTTGGTTAAAAAAAACATATATATAGATATAGGTATGGACGCCGCCTTCAGCGGCTTCGGCGTCGCAGGCGTCAAACGGTGTGCAGTCTAGCATCCGCTGTAATGGTCTGAAACAGAATATTCAACAATATTTATTAATTATAGATCATTACGCATCGTTTGAACCTCATGAAGCAAGAAAAAAAACCAAATTGAAAAGAATGGCGACATTTGAAAAAAAAATGCTGTTTTTTCATTAAAATTTTCATTGTTATTGTGAAATAAACATTATTTACTTTAAAAATTTTTGTTGCTTTTGAGGTTCATACGATGAACAATATAATTGTCTACATGTAGAGCCCCGAAAGAGCCCAATCGGTCTAATATTTTTTTAGTTACCCTGCACACCAGTTTGAAAAAAGTGATTTCGAGAAAAACGCGTTTAAAGTTTTCGGTTATAAAAAGTAATGCTTTTCAATACTTACAGTCCTAATCGGCGATTCCAGGGCCATATAGTAGGCCTTCTGCATCCTCGTATAATTGCTGCTGTTGTAAATTCAGTTCTTTGCGAGCAGTTCGAGCTTCTTTCGAGCTACTGAGGCTTCGTCACTCCTGTTGCTGTATTCGCGCGGCGTCATACGAGTCTGCATACTCCTTACAATGGGTACCGATCTTTAGTTCTAATGTGTCCATAATTTTTAAAACGGCGAAATAGCCTTCGTTGAATAATCCTGCAGCAATATATGCGGCTATTTCCACTGTTCGGATGCCACAATATAAATATTTCGGAGCCAAACGCCAAACACACGAATTGAAGCTCTCGTAAAAATTTCCTGCCTCAGCTATACAAGTACGCGAAGGTATATTACAACAAAAGAAAACCATTAGACGTATACCTGCGAAGCTGTTTGTTATGTACGAGTGTATGAGTGAGGACAGACGAGACGCGTGTCTCCGCTCCGAGCGCTCCCAGCTACCTACTCAACGCGCGGTCGAAAACTCGACTATAACTATACGTAGAGGTCGAATATCGATTTGTAACTTTAGGAACATATTTTCCACATGTATTAGAGTTGATTTAAGCAAAAAAAATTTTTTGACTCGTTACATGAGAATCCCCCCTTAATTCAACGAATTTTTAAAAATTGTTTTAACTATAGATTCTAGACATATTATAGATCTGATAAGTATAAAAAATTTTAGGTTTTGAATTATCTAAATCAGAACCTTCTCTTAAATATCTTATTATTCTAGTCTTACGTAGATTGTCTTCTGCATGAACTTATATCGCTGAGAAGAAATAATCTTTATTAACTCACTTTCACTGTTCTTCTTTCATTTACATTTTAATTCTCACTCATCCGCTATAAACTTTTTATTAACTTTTACAATAATACTCTTCCAACATGGATAAAGATTTTACATTGTTGATTCTATAGCGCTATCACTGGATATAAAATATTGACTTAAATATTCCTTTTATTTTTACAAAAAGTCAGATTTTTTGTACTGTTCACAATACTTTGAATTCAAAGCCATATGAGAGCAGCGCCGAGAACAAGTAAAAGATTACCGAACAAATAAATAATTTAAACAAAGGCTTCTTCGTGGTTTTTATGCACGTATCCCCTCCAGTATTATTTGTATAATCTTAATTATTGCTTATTCATCAGAATATCAAGCTGGAAAGTTTACTTTTATCAATCTCGATAAATAAATCAATTTACTATCGTAACAGATACCGGTCCTCTGCAAGGTTTTTATGTATGTTTTGTTGCCGGATAATGATGAATGGTAATCAGATAACGTACAAGGCGCTTATCCGCTGGATGATCCATCATGATCGACTTATAACATAGCTAATCGATGCCGGAAAACATGTTTTATTGTTATTTAAACAGATTTAATCAGTGATTTGCACGTTGAACTCTATTTTAAATAACATCAAAGCAAATGAGAAACAAGAAGAAAGATAAAAACTTTTATATTACAATATTGCAAAATCCATACAAATCTTGTTAACATTATATATTACAATAATGCACTTATTATAGTAAAGTAACTTATTATAGTAAAACAATGTGTAGAAGTAATAGCATTAAAAAATAACAGCATTTTATCTAAATTAGCTTTAATAATTTAGTTTAATTTTCACACTAATATCAAGAAAAATCTCTGAAATCTCTTTGTGTTTGCCTTTTACTTATTTTTTGACAGAATCTTTCTTATCTCAGATGTTGCGCGCAGATTCCTATGGATTATGATGGATTACCAGTGCAGCGGTCACATTGATATCGTACAATGACACGCAACGAAATGAGTATAAAATACAGTCGAGTTACCGAATTGACATCAAAAAACGCAATGGCTTTCAAAGTAATTGTTCTCCTTGCTTTCCTAGCGGTAGCATTCGCCGGTAAGTCAATTCTTCAATTTATAGATTATATATAACTTATAAACATTAAACAATTAAGTTTCTCAATTGACATTTATATAAAAAGTGATACAATAAATGTTACACAATTTTTAACTCAAAATACTTTAAAAGAATAGAAATATTACACTTATGAATTACAATTTCCTATATCATAAATTAAGTCTCAAAATTTTAATAAAATCTAGAACGTTTCTTTGTTTATCAAATAAAACCTAATCTTTTTTAACCGTTCTAAATAAATTTGTACTAATTATTTCACAGATTCTGAAAAAAGAATAAAATTGAATTCCGCATTATACATTGTTACAAGTTTCCTCGGATTTCTTGTGCCGATTTATTTTTAACACGTTACGATCAATTTTATCACGTATGTTTTCTTATTTATTATTAATTTTATTTTTACAGAGAAACCTTATCTCGGTTTCCGAATGCGGTTTCCAATTAATCCGCAAATAGTAGGAGGTTCCAAAGCGCCACAAGGAGCATATCCGTACATAGTTTCCCTCCAATGGGGACCAACAAAAGAAACCGCATCCCACTTCTGTGCAGGATCAATTCTTAATAGTCAATGGATAATAACTGCAGCACATTGCATTCAGGCAGTTCCTAACTATGGCGTTCTGCTCATCAAAGCTGGAAAGAATAAGCTTAGTGTTGTAGAAAGCACTGAGCAAGCAATAGAAGCGGAGAAGAGCATTCCAAATGAACAATATCAAGGGTGAATACAATATCATATAATAGTTTTAAAAATATTAGAGATACAAACAATACAGCCCATGAATATTTAAGTTTTGTATTATAATATCCATATTATTATTTATATTAGTGTTAGTACAGTAGAATTCAGATGTGGATATCATCTTTCCTTTAACATATAATTTCTGTAGTTTATTGCAGTTATTTTCAAGAAAATTTGAATAACAATTCACATAAATTACAGTGGTGTTGGCCCGTACGATATTGGTATGATCAAGCTTAAGGGTTCATTGAAATTCACAAAGGAAGTACAACCCATTGAATTGCTGAATGCAGAAGACGAACCAACTGGAGATGCAGCTCTGTGCGGATGGGGTTCCACTGAGGACACCTTTCCGGGACTGCCAGATGATCTTCAGCATATTAAATTAATGTTCGTCGACCGCGTCACATGCCACAAAAACGTCGAACGTCTAACAGGATATTCACCTGTTCACGAAACTAATGTCTGCACTGGCCCATTGACCGGTGGAATTTCCGCGTGTAGTGTAAGTATTGCAAACTTTAATTCATTAAATCATGATAATAACTGTTAAGGTGAAAATAATAAAATGTAAATTTTTTAATTTATTTACAGGGTGACTCTGGCGGCCCATTAATAAAACGTTATGGAAACAAACCGGTCCTTGCTGGAGTCGTATCTTGGGGCATTATACCATGTGGTACTGTTGGTGCGCCATCCGTATATGCTAAAGTGTCCAAATTTAATACATGGATTGAAAAGAATGTTGCTAGTAATTAATACTGACTGTATTGACTAGTTATCAATGAATTCTGATGACGAAATATTATATGTTATTCTGTGCAAAACAAACATGCAGTACAAATAAAATAAACATTTTTACTGCGACTTTTATGTTTCTTATTCTAAACCTATCCAAAAGAAAGTAAATGATGTTTTAAAGGAAAAACTTATAATATAGAATATTTTCATTGTTTATTTTACGCAATAAATAAGTCACAAGAATTATCACATATCAGTTTTATGTTAACTATATACTATATATTTCATAATATTAAACGTTAAAGTATAAAATAAATGCTAGTTTGAAATCCAGTAATCAACGCGTAATCCAGTACTCCTCTTCTTCTACAGAATGCAATAATAAACCAGTTAAAAAAAAGAGACATTAGTCATTAATTTTTACATTTAATTTAATTTGCGCGCATATAATTGCTGGATTAAAAATTATGCTTTCTTGCACGCTTCCGTAATTACTTCCACTGCAGCAAGCGCTTCCTTGGCCGTTGGAATGATGTAACGGGCTGGAAGTATAAAACCATATCTTCCAGTATCTCTCAGTTCAATTGTGTATGTATACTTGATCTTGAGAAGAGCCTTCGCCCAGTCATCAGAACCACCAGAGGCTGGATATAATGTTGTAGCACTATTGCCAACAGTATATACACTGCCTCCAATCTTCTTCATGGCTGCCGCTGCTTGACGACCGACCATGTCAAGTTCTGTATAATCAGGTGGCACTCGTTTGTCATATCCCCATGGATATAAAATAAATTGCCCATAGGAATGGAAAGTGAGATAAGCCTGCAAGGCAAATTTTAAAATATGCACTATGAAACATTTCGGAGTTTAACGCAAGTTTAAATTGTGAATTTGGACATCTATTTGGAAGATTAAAGTTAACAATAATGCTGTAGTTTTTTTTGTTGAGATGTTCAGAATTACATATAACGTAACATTTAATTTAAAAAATAATATTGAATTGCTTTATA
This sequence comes from Ooceraea biroi, assembly GCF_003672135.1. NCBI lineage: Eukaryota > Metazoa > Arthropoda > Insecta > Hymenoptera > Formicidae > Ooceraea > Ooceraea biroi. Next base: position 7,462,111 of record NC_039512.1, read on the forward strand.
AATAATGCTTTATAATGCTGCTACATTATAGGTTGATGTATTATCAAAAAGCAAAAAATAAAGTAATTAATTAAATCAAATAAATGATACCGCGCAAATTGAACGTAAAATGTTCATTTGATTTAAATCCAACTGACCTTGAAATTTGCCGAGCTGATATCGAAGAACATTCGAATGGCATCGGTTTCTGGCTCAGAGAACGCTCGGGTACCTGAGAACGTTTCGCGACATACATCCTTGCTTGTTCCCATTCCGCCCCAACGGTAACCGAAGTTTCGATTCAAATCCACACCCGAACAACCGCTATAATCAACTTTCCTTCTATTCTTCCTCCATAGGCGATCGGAGACAAAGGTATGGTGGTATCCATCCGGATTGACAACTGGCAGGATATAATAGTCAACTTCCAAATTTTCACTATTTTCAACCAAATAATCGATGATATAGGTCACAGCCGCGGGTGATATCCATTCCCTAGCATGAATACCACCATCGATCCACAGCGCTGGTGCATTTGGTTTACCATTACTAATCCTTAAAACCTTAACATTAAAACAATAAAACAATATTAAACACTTGAACTTTTTGTCGATTTTGTCGAAACGTAGATATCAAAATCGTAGATGATACCTTTAGAGGACGACCTTCAACAGATTCTCCGATGGTCCTAACGGAACATATGTTAGGGTACGTATCCGCAAGAAAATCTAAGTATTCCAATATATCCTCCAATCGATGATAACTAGTCCATTCCATTCGATGACCTGACAAATATATCTTTATTCAAAGGTTGCATCAATGCCCTCATGCCCCTATTTAGCAACCGCTTCGTAGATTCAGATCGATGTGATATAATGTAATATGATATAATAAAGCGAGTATTTTTTAAAATAATTTTAGCATAGAATACTTCGGTGCTAGCATAATGTAGAGTTGAAGCTATCCTGAATCAACGAAGCGGATTACGCTTGAAAAAGCTCACCCCTAAAATGCCAAGGACCACCTACACCGTATGTACTAGCTACAGGATAACGAAGAGGACGAGGACGTGAATATCTACGTCTGAATCCCTGCCACCAAGCGTAACGAGCTAAAAAATCACTAAAAACCTCACTTCGGTGACAATGCGATCATTATATATCATAGTTGCGAATGTGCTTTATTATTTATTCAACTGCTTAATCCGCGACGCGATAGCAAGTAATTTTTGTAAATTTTCGTGAAAGGATTGTTGCTTTTACTTGATTCGCGTAAATGTAATTTCTAACATGTGGTAACAATTTCTCATATGTGGTTTAATTGAAAACTAAATCTCGTCAAATCTGTGTTACTGGATAACGGAATCGACGTCGAATCGACTGGCTATGCAAACGATCACGGGAAAAACATCGAAATGCTGCAGAAAGCAGGCAGAACGTGTGACGACTACATATTTTATACACACGCGTAGTGTACAAGTAAAGTATAACTGTTAATGTTAATCAGCATTGAAGCGAAACCGGGTTACCAGGTGAAATTCAGTTGAGGCCGACAACCTCGATTGATTCCCAACAGTCTTATGAAGAAATAATTGAAATTATAAGATGTTAATAGTATTAGTTTTTTTAAGAATTTATTTTAATTATTTCGTTTTTTTAATCTTATGTAATTTAGCATAAAATCAATTAAAAATTGCTACTTTTATTAAACTTATTCTTAAATTTATTTCTTTATAATTATTTTTGATATTTTCGTTGGTTTACTTTAATTATATAAGTAGCTAAAGTAAACTATAAAATTTCACAACTTTTATCAGTGTTAAGAAGATAAATTTAATATAATAAATATATTTTTTTCCATTATTAATACCATTGGAAAGCAATTTAAAGAATGAAGAAGAATATACTAAAGCACATAAACGATATAAGCAATTCCATAAGCTGTTAATAAAACTTTATAATAAATATTTATAATAAAAACGTCAAACCTTTACGCCCTTCAAGCTCCTCTTGCTCATCCTGTGAAAGAGGAGGATTCTCCTCATCGATCGCTTGTTGTACATCCTCAATTAGAACTTGATATGTCATTCCACTCCTCTTAAATATTGAATCCACATGCTCCAACATGTAATTCCGAACAAAAATATCAGCGATCGACGCATTGTTCGACCATATTGAGTATGCTACGACCAAAAGAATTCCAAAACTATATCCTTATACGATCTTTGATAAATATCTATTTTAAATTAGAAATAAAAGTACATTTTATGCAGATGTAAAATTGTTACATACAACCGTCTTCGTCGTAACGTTGCACTAATTCTTCGCTATTGTTTTTCGTCTTCCAAATTCTCCATACTTGATCGCCTTCGTAAGTGATTTGTTCTGTGACAGGATCTTTCGATTCCTTGTCATTTGCTTGTTGAGTAATCTGACTGGCATCAGGCGACACAATTTTTGTTTGATGTCCAAGTGTAGCTGCGTCCACGACGACAATGACAATTGCTACTATCGTCAATGTCGCCCATTTCGTACGCTCTTTTCCTGAATGCCGACCGTTCTTCATCGTCACCAACACTGTTTTTAAGATCACAGCACTCACAGCTTTTATAATACGCGCCACGCTCCGTGATCGGATATAACGGGATTACTCGATCGACGCTCCGAAGATTATCGAAGCTGATACGATCGCATATCAAAGTTGACCTCTAAATCAGAGAACCTAATCTTCTAATTTAATCTAATCTATTGTACCACGAATGAGAATTTTATTATTAGAAATTCTAAAATAAAATAAAATCATTCATTTAATAAATTTCTAGTATAAGTTCAATAAACTTATACTGGAACATATACATAAAAAAATAAACATCAAATATTTTTCAACTCATGCTTATTTTCCTTTTAAAGTAATGTATCTGAGATCTCCTTATTTTTTAATTTATTTTGTTCAATTTGTAGCGCCGACGCTGTGCTCGATGACAGCGCATACTACGAGCAGACGCATGGCTTCTGCAAGAAAATGGTCGTACGTCGTTGTTTTACCGTGTACCGCAATCGTGATTACGAGTCAACGCAAAAATATCGTTGCGATCGATTAAATAAAATCGTACCGTGAGATTCTTGCTCCAAAATATCATTCGGGACAAAATCGTAAAATCATGAAGTGCCTGTTTACAATCCTCTCCCTCGTTGTTGCTGTCTCGACCATCCAGGTACCGTTTGCTGCGTGTGCTTAATACAATCGTGTTATATTGTTTTCGGTGATATCTCTTTTTAAGTATAACTTTAAGTATAATAAATTTTTGAGTATCATTAATAGGTAAGTAATTGCTCAACAAAATGGAAATTAGTTTTTGTCATATTTTTCCTATCTTTTTTGTATAAAATCTCGATTTTGCATGCATATCCAAAACATATAAGAAATGCAAATTACATGAACTCGATCAATTTATCATTTTCATTTTTATTAGATTGTATAGCATCTTGACAAACTTTTTTATTAAAATTTGACTGAGATAGTGCTATATTATAAGAGACGATAAAAATTGTACCTTGATTGCATGAACACTGAAATTTCAACATTATATTACACTAATTCATCCGTTATTCGTTGATTGAGAATTTATATTAAAAAGAAAAAATAAATAGCTAAATAAGAAGGTATCAGTGCGTCTGACGAATACATCGTCTTTACGAATATATCGTAAGGTTTCCCCGATTGTTACACTTTAATAAGCGCGCGCCAACATGTACAATCATATACGATCTTCTATGAATATATGTCATTTTAAGTTTTGCACTTTGCTACAGTTTTTGACAAGTTAAGATATTTGGTACATGCCATATCTTTTCCTCTCAAATGATCATTGATCTATTTTTACTACAGCAAAATAAACTATTAGGTTGTTGTCGGTATTATTAGATTAGAATAGGCTGCGTATCAATTGCGTAATAACTAAACATTGACACAGAATAAAATTCTATTTTAGGAATTCGAAGTCACGGATGAGGTGTATTTCGATATCATGATAGATAATCATCCAGCTGGAAGGATTGTTATCGGCCTGTTCGGTGAAATAGCGCCGAAGACGGTGAAGAACTTTATCACTCTTGCTACTACTGGCGTAGAAGGAAAAACATATATAGGAACCAGATTTCACAAAGTGATAAAGAAATACTTAATCCAAGGTTACATCCCTTGAATAAAAGTAAAAATTTTTAATAAAGAAGTAAAAATTTTTACTCATTTTGTATTGTACATAATTATGATTGTGCTATGTAATTATACTTTAATTATTGTAGCTGGCGATGTTGAAAAAACCGATGGCTATGGTTCTATTAGTATCTATGGAAAGTACTTCGAAGATGAGACCTTCGAAGTGAAACATACTGTACCATTATTCGTCAGCATGGCGAATATTGGAAGAAACACCAATGGCTGTCAATTTTTCATCACTACCGTAACAGCGCCTTGGTTAGATGGCTTTCATACATCATTCGGGAAGGTAATAAAAAAAATATAAAATTATGGTTAAAAAGATTTATTATATTTATTAATATCTCTCACATTATTTTGTTAAAATATCTTGATATGCCTTTGTTATATTAATATTTTAAATATTTTCTTGTAGGTAGTTAGCGGTGAAGCAATAATCTACAAAATAGAACAGGTCAAAACGGATAATGATAATAATCCACTGATACCTGTAGTTATCTACGATTGCGGTATTCTGCGAACGGTGGAACCGTACATCATATCAGATAAAACTTACGATTACGAGTACTCTAATATTTTCAATACAATCTTATTTATTAGTGTGCATTAGTGTGCTCATTCCTTTCGTAGATAATTGAATTTAATGCATTTAGTGCTATTTATGTGCACATATTTGATTTCTTTGATGCACTATCGCTTTAAGCTATACTCTCTGCGTACATATTTAAGTGAGTAAATAGTGGCATAGTAGTCTGCATTTACATTTCGTTAATGTGTACGTTAATGCGATTTTGAAATATGCATCTTTGCAGTATGTGGGCATGGATAAAAGCAACTTGCGTGCCATTGGGATTCAGCTTACTGATACTCGCATTCTTCCATTATATGATGAAACAATTGGATGTTTAACTATGAACGATCTTAAAATTAAAGACTGATTGAAATAAAAAAAAATATGTTTTAATCTCCTTGTTTGGTCCAGAGATTTGTTTTATTAAATTTATTTTATTAAATCATATTTATTTTTATCATTCTTATGAGAAATAGTATAAATAAAGATATAATTACACATTATATATAACTTCAGAGCTACAGTTTTATTACGTTATCAGCCGATACACGTATCATGGATTATTTCCTCGACAAAGTAAACTAAGGCGCCATCTCTGCAAACATCATGACATTATCATCCAAGAAATACTTTATTTTATAATAAACTTATTTCGTGCTAAATATAAAATTTAAGAAAAAATAATTCATGATATTGCTGACCATCTTAATATCTATTTGTTATTATAATGTCGCAATTACATTCACGGTATTACTTGTTTTCAAATTTACATATGAAAACAATAAAAACCCGTGTTTTTTAATAATATTAAAAAAGATGCAGAGAATTATTTCTAGATGGAATCTCGATCGTTAAACAATAAAACGGAAAGAAGACAATAAGAAAAAGTCTGAATCACATTTGTGTATTCCACCGTGATGACGCACACAGTACCGCGCATGCACACTACGTTCTACAGTACGCGAATACGTTCGGGTATCAGGCCTAGCCTTGGCTAGGCGCCTGGTCTGACGGTGTGACCTGGTCGGCCAACCAGTCAGTCAGTGCCAAACCGGCAAATCGAGCGGTAGGTTGTTAGTCATCGGCGGAAGTCGGCCGGTTGGAATCTAATGTAAAGCAGAATCGAGCGTCGGTCGATGCTCCATCGATTTCGTAGTAGGTGACACGTGGGCGTGCGCTGGAACTGCTGCCATTCATAAAGCCATACCGGATACCTTTGAATGCGATTGAATGTGTCGTGGCTAAAGTGCACCGGTGTAGTGAAGCGGTGGTAATCGTGATGGTTCGTTATTTTCCGGTTGTTGAAATACGCATCCAGAAAGAGAGCGCATGTCGCTCCCTTTGAGACCTTTTGATTGGCCTAAAGACGGTTGGGAGAAAGTCCTTGAAAGGGGATGCTCTGAAACTGCGCGTCAGTGTGCTCGCATAAGGTACGCTCCGCTTTTTGTCACGGCAATTTACTACAGTGGATGTGAATGCTGACGTCGTCAATTCGGAAATAGAATGTTTAGAGGTTTTGGCGCTCCTCTTTCTTGATGTTTCTTGATTTTATTGAAATAGATCTTTGATGAAGGGAGAAGAGCGCTTCTGTTAGGCAACGCGTGGAATTTTGAAGTGAAGAGATTTTTGTTTAGATGTATGAATGGATGATATGTTGAAGGAAAAGCACACAACTTAAGTAATCAAGGTTGCATGTTAAATTTGTTGTCATAGTAAATAAAAATACTTTGAATTCAAATTCTCTGATACTATGACACCTATCAACTACTATTAACTCTTTACAATGACCCCTATAATCTTATGACGAATTTAATGAGTGAATTGTTTAATCTGATAAATATATTGCTTAAATCTATATTTGCAAAATATTTCAATATTTGAAAAGCAGTGTAAAATAATAAAAATCATCATCAGATTCAAAGTTACGATATCAATTAAGCATTGTCCAAGATAATTAAGGTAAACGGAAGTGTGAGCATGGGAAGTACATGTAGCAACCAAGGACTATTGTTCGCGATGCTAATTCAAGATACCTCTAGATAAATAGAAATAAATCCGTACAAATAAGCTTTATATGAGAATTCTTTCTTAAATTCACACAATTTGGATTCCTTTTTAATCTAACGTAGTCAGATTTTATGCAGTTTCTTTTTAAGAATAAAGGTAAACAATTTTTTATCCATTATTAAACAGAAACAAATAGAGACAAATTTTTCAATTAATACTTATAAGTATAGATATTTTTAATATGGTTATATATGCATATATATTATGCCAGCAAAAAGATTGTTTATAATTATTAAGGAAATGTTTAAAATGTACTATATCGTATATCACGTTTGCACTCGGTAATATCCGTTAAATTATCGTATTGAGTGCACAAGGCCTCTTGCACATGTATGATTATCACAACGTATGAGATAAAAAAAGACATGAAGTGAAGCGGTTCACTCTTCTACCATTACTGAACAATTTTTATAAACAATGATAAATAAAGTAACATGTTTTATCGTTTTTGTTTTTTATTAACAAGTAACATACATAAATAAGTATCTTAAAATGTTGTACTTAAAAATTCTGCAATTCACTAGCTATTCTCATTGTATTTACGGTTGCAAATTGACATACGTGTTTAAATTATGTTCCGATAATTAATATTAGTTGCGACTAAATATTTTCTCTTCTGTTATACGTTCCATAAAATTAAAAATGAATTAATAAACTGTATGTTTTTAGTGTAAGTTTCTTGGGACATTTTGTAGCATCTTTAACGTATCATATCTTTTAATAATTTCAAAGAGTTATGTAAAAAGAGAATCAATCTGATATTGTCGTCATTGTTAAATAATTATGCTGTCTAAAGGTCATTTTTAAATGCTGAAATAATCTATCGCTATCATTTATCAAAAACACAAAGAAATCCTCGTTATTTCACAGCACTGTTTGCTCTTTAAATGGTGTTATGCATTCTCTTGATTAACTCCTCGTTATAGCGTGTGTCACGCATTTGCACGTAAAATACATCAACATAACACGCAACCTGTGCATATGCTGCTGTACACGTTATACAAATTTAATCAAAATATAGTTTTATGCGTAAGCAGATAATAGCAAAATTAAAGTGTCAAGAGATTACGTTATTAATAGCGAAAACTATATCTCTTTTCAAGTTCAAACTGCAGGTTTAGATTATCATTATTAGAATATAACGTAAGTAAAAACATCGGACATAATTATATTCGTGAGACGTAATATATGACAAACGATGATGACAAATATTAACAATTTGTTCAATACATATAATGCCAAAATTACCTGCATGTTACAATGATTAAGACACGCATATAACAATTTATGATATTCTGGCTACGATAATAAAGTTTAAAAATTAGTAATAATTCTCACGCTATTTATGCGTAAGTATCACGATAGTTATGCAATTCTACAATATCAGTTATGTAATTATAAAGTCTATTAAACCTTCGGAATAAATAAAAGAAAACCAGTGTTTCTTCATCAAATTCCAATATACCTGTACATTTGAATAATTCAAATATGTTACTCATTCAGTATTTGTTAGTCAAATTAAATAACTAATTACGATGCAACACATGTGGTATGCAAACTATGTGGAAACATTCTATGCGCATTGTGCTTAACATAACATATGTATTTAAAATAATCTTTTAAAATTTACGCTTTGAAAACTATAAACAGATTAAAACTTGATAATGGAACGATTATGTTCCTATATGAATCATATTAAAATTAAATTATAATATATTTAAATGTTATATCCAAAACTCTAGTTCTCTAAAAATCAGATGCTAAAGTTCGCATCGGTAGTTAAAGAAAGCAATCGAACACGCCGTTCTTAATCACTGTATTCACTTTTCATCATCATAAAATCGTTTCATTTTTTATTCATATATATCAAAAGGTGCTGTCGGATTGCATACAAGAAAATTGACTGATATTGCCCATGGTAGAATAATATCGTCACGCAACGTCATATCTTTTCCCTCTTATTCCCACATACATCATTCGTGTTCGTATCCACATGCGATAAAAGTGTAACCGGCGCACCTCTTAGTGATGTGCCCCTATGTAATTGGCCCGTAATTAAGGTGGGCGCGCCTCTTTTTACTGAATTCTCTCTGACTTCTCTGAATTCTCACTGACTTTCTCTGAATTCTTACGACCAAAAACATACTCACTTTCGTTCCTAGAATTGCTTAAATAGAAGTTATGTCGGGAATGTTTGGACATTAGTACCATATCCTAATCACCAAATAATACATATAAGTATTATATTGATAGTGAATACAACTTTAAATAAAGATATCAATTTTCCATTATCAAAAGAAATTGTTACATGAAATCGTGAGAATCATTTTGTGTTATTTATTTTTAATTAATTGTAAACGTACCGATATCAGCTCATATTATGGCTGGATAACGGAATCATGCGAGGACAGCTAGCGTGACGACTTGAAGAACATATCACATAAAAACAGCAGTGGAAACCGGTTTATGAAAGGGACCTGGACTCTAAAAAAGTCAGCGAGATCATAAAGCGAAGGGTGTAGCACGATACGTTAGCACTGTGTCTCTTGGCAAAATGGGGTTAAAGGTGTTTGACTGCGGCAGCGTTTTATTGATTCCGGGACAGTTTACGCTCTGACATAGAATTTCGACAAATCTTAGAAACATTCTCAATTGCATAATTGCTCATCTGTCTCTTATTTCTTTATTTCAGGGTAAAAGGCCATTCAGGCAGCTCAAGGCATGACGAAATACTGGCTGAACGTAGCCCTCCTCAGGGTAGTTTTACCAGTCATTTTAGTTGGATGTAAGTCCCGTTCACATGATTCTTTCTCTCGCCTGTTTCCTTATAATCCAGATAATAAATGGCTCACGCATATCTATTATTAATGATGATTTATAAAACAATATGAATGATGAAAATAAACATAAAATGCTTTTAAATATTATTTAAGTATTGTATAATTTAAATATTGTATAAGGTTTACACTCATTCGAGTTTTTGTGCACTCATCGTTATGTCAATTAATTTTATTACTAACTCTCGCAAAAAAGAATGAGGACATCATTAAATATATGCAATTTTCTCGTATATTAATTAATTAATTATCGTATATTAATTAATTAATATCTTAATTATGAAACAGGAAAAAATGAGAAACACGGGAAATGAAAAGATCTACTTTTATATAATCTCTTTATAAATATTAATTTTTTAAATATGTATTTTTCAGACATTCATTGTTTTAATGCTAAATAATTACATATTAAAAAGATTAGAAAATGTAAATAATGTATTAAATAATATAAAAATTAATATTTTTGCTGTTGTAATACTATATACACCGTTTTTAAAATAAATTGTATGCTATAAAATATAATACAATAATGAAATGAAATAAAAAAATGAAATAAAAAATAGTCATTTATTAATATAAAAATCGCATTTTTGTGTTATGAAAAGAACTCTTCAAAATTATTTTGCCGAAATGATAATGCATTCAGTGACATTTATGCTTATAATTCACCATTTCTGTTTGACTAACGATCTTAACCCGTTGGTCGTTGTAATTGGAAATCAGTAAAACGAAGAATACGAAATGCCGCTTTATCGTATTTCGTAACAGAATAACTAGAAATAGACGATGATCATATTGAGGAATCCGACTTAGGTCGGCTACTGCCTACACTCTAAATAACCATATTTGGGATTATGCTAATTACGCTTTACGATAACTACACGATAGCAGACAAACAACATGTGATGATATATAACTTCCTCTGATGACCATGTGTTCACTACATTTATATTGGACTTTTCTTGACTTACTTTCTTTGCAGTTTTAACATACATTATTTTTTAATAACGTTCCTATTTAATAAAGTTTCTACATGTTAAAAAGATTAGTTAATGAAGATTATAATATTAAAGTTATATACCGTGTATTTAAGATTAATGTTTTGTATTGATCCGTCCATTATTGATCAAACAGTAATGCTGCCATTATTTATCAATGTGTTATCAACTCGCCACATGCTGGATCACATCATTATGCTACTATTGTTAACGATTCACTTTGATACTCACATAATTTTGATCAGTTAAAAAAGAAATTTGACTAAATATAATTTTTAAATCTAATTTACATGTATGTATATTAGTTATTCTTTCAGCAATTCTGCTTTCAGTTATTCTTCTATTTTTTATAACACATTAACGCATTTTAATTACTAGATGACATAATATGAATACACATGCATTTCTGCATAACAAAATATTTGAACATAAGATATGTGGAAAGATAAAGAGGATAGAATAAGAATGAACTTTCGTAACTATCACATTTCCACATTGACATCACGGACACGTGCCTAAGCACGTAAATTAGGGAGCGTTCTAAAATTAGGGAACAGGCGGTTGAACTCGTATATCCGTTCCATGTGAGAGCAAGAGATTTGCTAGCTTTATCTAAATAAATATACAATCGCTAGCTATATTGAACAAATGTACGTAACGAATACTAAGAGGATCCTCTCATCGAAAGTAGGATACTTATGTTCTTTTTATCAGAACAAACTTAATATCTGATGCAAACATGGCATGCTACGATTTATTGCGATGTTTTGTAGATGACAAATCTTTAATCAATCGTTAAATAAAAATATAAAATAAATAATAATGATGAAACGACACACATGATAATTTTATACTGATATATTATTAAAAAATATTTTATGATTTATGCATTTTTTATCATTTTTAAGTTTGGTTAGACTATGCAAACTTTTTATATTAATAAAGTTAATAATATATAATTTAATAATATTTTTCAAGTAATAAAAATAGATATTAGTTGTTTATTTGTCTAGGTGTAAATCATTATTATGTGCGAATTAAATAATATATAGTATAAAAAAGATTTTATGGGTAATGTAACGGATTTTTAGCTATTATAATCTTTGTGTCGTAACAATTCATCGAATCAAGGTTAACTTTATTTTATAGATATATCCTAAGAATATGATGAAATTTTCGTGCGTGTAACCTTCTCATTTCCGCTGTTTCGTAATCATGGAACTTTATAAGCCTGAATCTTTGATATAATTCACAAAGATGAAGAGTTATATAATAAGAAACCTATAATTTAATTTATGTGTTATTTAAATTATTATAATAAATAATTTAATGTTAACATTGTAATAATTATTAAGATTCACTTCTACACATATATGCCAATAATTAATATTTTTTAATTTTTATATTCGTTAATTCGTTTATATAGTTAAATACAAGATTAAATCTATATCTAATAGAAAAATAATGCTTAAAATAACATATTGTTGTAATGGCATCAATTTAAATATAAATCTCAAATTTATGCACGCGCGTACAATTAAAACTCTGTAGGGGTTTGCCGCGGACTTTACTTGGCAGCGACACAATGCTGTTATTTATATATGTCGGTCTAATATAACATACTCCGAATAGAATGAGTAAATTGCTAGAGACAGTGAGTCACAATGATAAATTACTTGTGCAAATCATTTAGAAGAACACATGAAACGGAAATTCTAGTATAGTGTAACAGATGTGAATTAACAAACTATGTTTATTTCTATGTTATATTTTCGTAACGTCTCATGAAACAAAAATAATTATCATTAATGGACCAAAAATTTGATAACAATTTTCATTATCAATGTATCTGAGTTTGCTTCAGTCTTATACTACATGTTCATCCAGTAGTATAATAGTTCATACTACGTTCAGAGGGGTTGAAATGTCATTTTCTAGGGAGTATTATTATTGACTGCATGCCGAGTAATTCCTTTCCTGTTATGAATGACCTTTTCAAATGTAAAAATAATCGTTACCACAATATCATCAAAACCTGCATAGCTTTATACGCAAGCTTTATATACTTTTTTATGTTTCATAAGATTATATGTATATATTTTATATATGTATATACAGGGTGAGGCACCTAAAACAGACCACCTGAATATCTCGGCTGTTATTGGTGATAGAAAAAAATGTGTCAGACCAAACTTGCATGGTTTCGAGGGACACATAATTTGTTCTAAATAATTTTTTATTAGGTGGACGCGTAGAGGTCATATGAAGGTCAACGTCGTTTTTTTAAATGGTATGATATGTTTTTTTACGTACCATCTAGTAGAGCGTTTGAAGATGCGCACATTGATCTACGGGTCAAAATCAATCAAGGTCACTGAAGGCTAAAATTTCTAAGTGCTAGAACTTTTTCATTTCTGAGTTTACGGTATTTTTAATAGCAGAGAACTCTAGGCAATATAAAAAATAATGATATCATCAACTCAGAACTTCTCGAAAAAGAAAAAATTTCGAACGGCTAGAACTTTTTCATTTCTGAATTTACGGTATTTTCAATAGCAGAGAACTCTAGGCAATATAAAAAATAATGATATCATCAACTCAGAACTTCTCGGAAAAGAAAACATTTCTAAGGGCTAGAACTTTTTCATTTCTGAGTTTACAGTATTTTCAATAGCAGGGAACTCTAGGCAATATAAAGTAAATTATTTTCCCTTGCCTTCAGTGACCTTGAATGATTTTGACCCGTAGATCAATGTGCACATCTTCAAACGCTCTACTAGATGGTACGTAAAAAAACATATCATACCATTTAAAAAAACGAAGTTGACCTTCATATGATCTCTACGCGTCCATCTAATAAAAAACTATTTAGAACAAATTATGTGTCCCTCGAAACCATACAAGTTTGGTTTGACACATTTTTTTTTTATTATCAATAACAGCCGAGATATTCAGGTAGCCTGTTTTAGGTGCCTCACCCTGTATAACATTTACGAAAAGTTTCTTCTTTGAATAAAATCTTGAAAACCAAAGTAAAGTAAATTAGTTTATATAATAAATGAAAGAAGCAAATAAATTAATATAAACTTTATCTAAATAGTTCTAATATTTTTATTACAGATATACTATAAATCGCAAGAATAATGTAATCAGATTAATATAATAAATGGAAAAATGATAAATTTATAAAATTATACAAAATTAATAAAATTACTTGTAATAACATAAATTCTGGTATAACAGGTACAATATGGAGACCAGTGGGATTGTCGATCGTCTATTTGGGACTAATGTTATATTCTCCGATGGTCCCAATACCGACGCACAGGACCATGACAGGTCATACAGGAGTATACTTGAAAACCTGCATTTGCCTAGCCTTTATTATAGCTATATCTCAGATCATCTTTCATATTGTCCTCCTATCACTACCGCCTTATGGATACTTTCTGCAAAACTGTAAGCAACACTTCTAATCTAATCTAAACATTATAATATTATAATCTAAAAATGTTATATTATACAAACACACATACGTACACACATTTTCAGGCGAGTTTATAGAGAAGCTTTTTAGACACATAGGCTTCGTCAGATTAGATAGTGCATCCGTGTGGGAAATATTTTATTGGCTAACGCCAGAATTCATAGTCTTACCTACCGTGCTTGCAATATATTTTATATGTCGTTTCCTTACACAAAAACCTATCAATGAAGAGGATAATATTCCTCCTCAAGACAATAATTCTCAAGAGAGGGAAATAGAAGACAGAAACTCAAAGGTACATTAAAGCATACGATATGTTCAGCATAGAATAAATTTTGTATTTAACAACTAATATTTTTATATACGATAAAATGCGCCACTTTTATTGTATATAAAAATATTAATCGTTAAATTGCGTTATTTTTCTGAAGGTTTTCAATATTGCTCACTTTAAAACCAATTCCTCTAATGTAAAATACATGTTTAATAACGCATTTTGCGAAAAACAAAGTACTGAGAGATAATTTGCATTTACGCGTATCTACAATTTAGATAATCAATTTCCTGGGACGTATCGGCACCTACGTTGTCCTGGCATCATTATGCTGCACTGCAGCTTTGAAACCATCAATAGAGGCAGCTTTCTACTTCCTGGTTTTTCTCGGAGCCGCAACATGCTGGGCTTGCAATCGAGAACTGCGAAAAGGTTTTGCCGTGATCTGCAAGATTGTCATGGTCGTGGTGATTGTTCACATCATCGCATTGCTCGCCTACCAGAATGAGTGGCCGCAAGAAATCATTCCAGTATCCAGCGCTTGGTCACGTTACTTAATGTTAACTGCAGTTTATCACACCAACTGCAGTCATCCAAGAGATGTGGAGTACACAGATGATGCCGATTGGTTGATTTACGGATACGCTTTAAGGCTTTTCTGGTTGTACTACGTTCTTGCGTTGCAGTCCCAGTTTCTCAGTAAGAAACCGGTAAGTTCACGCATTTTCTTGTCTAATAAAAATTACGGTGCTTTAAAAAATGGTAACTACTAGCTGGTATAATAAAACTAAAGATACATTGGGCAGTGTATGTAGGGATAACATATAGATTTCTAACATAAAATAATGTTCTTGACATAAGCTTCGTTACCTAGAATTAGTATATTTGAGTAGTACCTTAATTCTTATTTTATTAAAATTACTCAAATTGCTGTATTACTAACGTAATAATATCGTGTTTTCGTAATAATATCGATGTTAGAAATATATGTAGAGAAATAGTGTCTATAGAAAATAGTATTATTTTGAAAAATAAAAATTTGATGTTATGATTTATCACAACAATATAATACTAAAACTAAATATTACAGTTTATAGGGAAATTTTATTAGAAATAGTATATCGAATAGCACATTCCTTTTCTTTGTATCAAAACTTCTCTTAGAACTTGGACTATTTTAAAGTTAAAATCTTCCCAAGCTATTCGCTAGCTGCTTATTGGGTGCAACATAATTAATCCATTTATGGAGAAGGATAATTAACGTTGACTCTGCAACTAACAGGTGGCCTAATAAAACCTTTAAATTCATGTATTTGAAAGTGTCAACGCCTGATTAATTTTGCTAAATGAGCTTGTTAAAACTAGGAGATCGCCAAATATTGATTAAATTTTCCTTGCAAAATTGCAAGAGTAATATCTTTGTGCAATGATATTAGAGAGTTTATTTTTATTTACATTTACATATTTTATATAAATATAGAGCAGTCTATTTGTTAATTATGACTTGTTAAGTAACTTTGCTTTAATATTCTATTTTTGATAGAAACAAAAATAGGAAAAACAAGAAACAACAAAAAGAGAAAAATAATACGGAAATAATTACGGAAATTATTATGGTAATTTAGAAGATTTGAACAATTTGCAAGCCTGAAAACAGTTTGAAAGCTTTGACAGTTCTAAGTTCGACTAAGTTTGCAATCTTGGCGATTTCAAAATTAAATATGATTTGTGGAGGAATTTGCTGAAAATATCTTGCTTTTACTAACGAGGCATTACAGGCACAGAAAACGAAACGATTAAGCGGTAGATTGGAGAACTTGGACACTCCATTGTCTAGGCATGTGTCCGTCAGACGTAGGACACCTTCCCAAAGATGGCAATCGGCACGACGTAAAGCTCGTGTAAGATTTCGTCTCACATGAGCCGATTCGCTATATGATTAATGTTTCTATATGTTTGTAATTATAGAATTTGTTTTTTTGTCAGCTGTATTTTCAGATTTTATCTTAGCTGATATGTAGCGCATTGGGGATGCCAAAAATTACATAAATATCTCTGTTCTTAATTCGTCTTTTAATTATTTAATTTAATCCAATTTTAATAGGAATGTCACTAACTTCTCAAAGTTTTTCTGAGTTACTAAATTCTAATTTTTAAACATACTATTTATGCATTTAATATCTTTAATCTTAATATCTTTGAATTCTTTATATTTTCATTTCATGAGAAGTTTTAAATTTTTATTAATTACATTTTAAACATTTTTTTCGATGTTTTTATATTTTTTTATAATTCTATCTTCTATATAATTTCTTTTTTTGTATTTGCAAATTATCTGTAATATATTAGCTACTAATTGATAATATAAAACATGCACGCAATCAACATTTGCACCTACAAGCGATTCTAATTTGAGAAGCTATTGACATTATTCACGCAGCTTTTACTATCAACTTTTAGCCACAAAAAGGTTCTCTTGAAGAATTGATATTTGTAAAAAATTGTCCTGCTTATTTTAAAATATTTTTTGTATTCTTACTTGCTATCGCCTTCCAGATGTACCATTGTTGTTTAATGCTGAGCAAAATCCTTTTCCGTTTGGAAACATGCAAATGTGCTGCATGTTTAGTTTGCCATTGTTTTAGAAGCCGGTCGTAGATTCTTCGTTACCAACAATTGACGAGCGAACGCCTGTACGTATATCAATTGAATATGCATGATTAATTCATTAACTATTTATTTTTCTGGCTTGTGTATGTTACATAAATCAAATTCGTTGAACGGCTTGAAGTTCTATTCGGACAAATGATCATACAATTTGGCAAAATTTGCACGAATTGAACTTAATTAATTCCCATACACGCAATCATCAATATTAACAAAACTTAACAAATATTGTAAAAATAAGCGTACACTATTTTGTACGCTTTGCATGCTTCTGCCGTTATTATATAGAATAGAAATTTAGAAGAAACATTGAGTCTTAGCATAGAAGGAGAAGCACGGTAATAAAATTTATAGAATAAAATATTACAGTTTACATCGTTAAAAGTATTACATCACTAAAAAATATAGCATTTGTTTTGCTGTACAGCTGATGCGATTTGGATCCGGAAGAGCGGGCCTTCTTCAGGATTCTACTACCGGGAGTATCATCGTCAACCAAGATGGTCATCCGGATGATAGCATACAGATGCAGAGCCTCAGTGAGGGTAACGATTAAAATATATAATACGCAATGTTATGTGTAAACAGAATGGAATTTATGATTAATTAATGATATATAATTTAGGAGTACCTGATGAGACGCCAGGTATCATCGAACAAATAATCATGGCAGTGTATTCTATTTTCCAATTAATAGTTAATTCATCATATCTTGCTACAAATATAATAATGATGGTAAGTATGTGATAAAATATAACATTTTAGAATAATTAATTCAGAAAATCTCATTATATTTCCTTTTTATAATTTTTCAGACATGGAGTATAATGTATCATAGTTGGACGACATTTGTCCTGCTTCTATGGGCACTAATTTTATGGATGGTTCCGGATAAACGTGCTTCTATGATGAAATGTTCTCCCTTCATCGTGTTCTATGCGACCCTCTTACTTCTTGGACAATATGTTTACAGCATGGACTTGACTGATCAAGAATTGCCGACAGTGGTGAGCGGCATCGAAATTTCTGAGATTGGCTTCATCAAAGCCGATAAACTCAGTCGCTGGCACTTAATAGTTAAGGTACATTCCTTGCAAATAACATCTAATGTTTTTGAAAATAGATTTATAATTTTTTACTTTATATTATAAATGTACTTACATATAATTATATATATAAATTTTTTGTATAATATAAATTGTATTATATTATTACATTGAAATATATTTAATATATAATTTATTTTTTCACAGTGCCTATTCATATCAATGTTTTGGATCACTCTCAGGCAATACATGACAGAACGAAAACAGCAAAAACGGTCTTCTGCCTTGAAAGACATGGTAGCGCCGTTACACATATCTGTTTCGACAGCAGCTACAACTGCTATGAGCCATGATGCACCAGAGATTAAGAGCCAATTTATGAAAAATGTTGGAAAACTATTGCATAATTTATTGACCAAATTTTGGATTGCCGTAGTGGCGATTATGCTGTTTATTTGCGGCATTACGGGAGAACGCATGACAGTCTTTAGAATTATTTATATGTCACTGTTTCTCTTCTTCGTTATTACATTCCAGGTATGTAAAGCGATATAACAAATACTCAGAGAAACAAATATTCAGTTTATATTTGCTAATGAAAACATTAAATATTAAATTGTAACATTTCAGATATCGTGGATAGCCTGGAGAAGAATAATGTATGGATTTTGGCTAACTGTCATTGGATACTCAATAATCATGCTAATTCTTGTATATACATATCAATTCAAAAATTTTCCTTCATACTGGGAATATCTTGGTATAGATCAAGATCTGTAAGTAATCATTGCTTAATTATTTTTCATTAAACTTTAATTAATTCATTAACTTTAATTCAATATCTTAGTGAGTACAATTATATATTATTTTAGGCAAATGGACATTGGACTAGAGTCCTACGAAATCAAAGATTTATTCGTGAGATTGCTAACGCCGACGTTTTTCGTTATCATCACAGTACTTCAGATTCATTATTTCCACAAAGACTTTCTTGAAGTTACTAATATTGACAGATTAGGGTTTGTAAAAGCACTTTTATGGCAATATTATTGCACAATAACGCTAAATTTTAAATATTTAGAAGTATAACTTGTGTGTGTGATTGATTTTAGACCTGAAAGCTCGTTTAGACGTGCCAGTTTAGGACATTCTCCTAGCTTAAATATTCCAGTGTCTTCGCCAGCTGACGTTACGCTCACCGAAGACGAAAAGTATACGATGTACACGTTGAAACAGTTAAAACGTATGCTCTACATTTATTTACGTTTAAAAATAAATTATTTTTACTTTACTTATGGAATATTATTATGTAGATATTTTTAAACTTATTTACAGACATGTCAAAATTAGAAAGAATTGCGCTGTTTCGAAAAATAACAAAACATATAGTGAATTTTTATAATAACACTTGGCTCTTCCTCGAAATTCACATGCAAAAGATTATTTTTATTTCATTCATCCTTTTGTGTGTCAATGATGTGAGTAAAATTATTCTGATGCATATCCACGCACCGTTATAACAGTGAAAAATAAGTTAATTATATATATTTGTTCATATATAGATATGCGCAATAAATTTCTTCTTTATCGTCGCCGTAGTCATAATGATCAATTTTAGAAGAAACATACAGATAACAACGATTAATGTAATGGCTGCGATCATATCGCTTCTCATGGTTACCAAAATGTTGTATCAAATTCAATATATTAATCATGATAATTGGGATGTCAATTGCACGGTAAGATTCATTAAATAAATCTTTACATATTGTATTAGAACAAATAAAATATTTAATATGATTGAAAAATTTATTATATCATCAGGCATTAATCAATGAATTATTTCAGAAAAATATTAATGAAGAAAATCAGCAATATGCAAGCAACAATACGATCTACAATATAGCCGAATGGTTCGGGATGAGAAAAGCAGAACCAGGTAGACTACCAGAACTGTTGAAGGGCTACATTGGCATCGTTACTGTAACGACCTTTAGGAAGATAATCAGAATCCGTCAATGGTTTTATCGTCATAATAAAGGAGAATCTCTGGACACTCCTCAAGTGATGTTCCCAAGAATCACTAGGGCCGATGCTGACAAAGGATTGCCGGAGTGCTTGAAATTCCTCTTCAATTATGGCTTCTATAAATTCGGCCTTGAGATATGCTTCATCGGAATCGTCACGCTGATCGGCACTAGATTAGACTTTTATTCCGTTTTGTACAGTATGTGGTTACTGCTTTTCTTTCCGTTGAAGAGGAAAACCGTGGCCCGAATTTGGCCTATATTTAAACTTTTTGCCATAATTCTTCTACCCATACAGTATGCCATCGTCGTAGCTCCGCCTTCATGGCTCTGCATAGGTAATGCGATTACATTGACTAGATATTAAATTAAATGAGAGCGATAACCAACAAGATTCTATTCGGGTCTGTCTTAGAATATCCATGGGACGAATCTGATGTAATGAGGAGGCTACAGGAATGGATGTACCTACCTGATCCAGATTTTCCACCAAATCCCAAAAAACTGATTTGTAAGTTTATAATTTCAAAGCAGAATATCTGAAATCTTTTTATTTATATCTTTTTTCTTTTACATTTAGGTGACTTCATCTTATTAATGATGATAGTGCGGCAAAGTCTGGTCTTCCACGTTGAACAGCAAAACTTTTTACTTTCTAACAACGATTTCGTAGCTGGACATAATTACTCTGTTTTCCAAGATATGGAGAAACCAAATTTTGTGAATCCTGTGAAGGATTACGTGTCTCACATACATTCATGGCTAGATGTAGCTAAGCGTGGTTTCCTGATGAGTCTCATGTGGGTGACTTTGTCGATTATGTTCTTGGCTGGAACAAAAAGAACGAATCTTTTCTCTCTTGGCTACCTCATAGGAGCGTTCATATTTCTTTGGCAAGGAAGCGATTTTTACCTAAGACCAACGAAGACTATCTTAAAGTGGTGGAACCTGCTGATTGGATATTGTGTCATCGTTATCTTCTCGAAAGCCTTACTTCAGGGTGTGGGTTGCGTTCTTATCAAAGATGTAAGTAATTCTTAAAAAACTTATTTTTATTCTATGTATCAATTTTAATTATATTTTTGTGTAAGATGCACATTAATGTATTTCTTTAACTTTAATCACATATTTTAACACACTATTATGTATACATAAAAATATATATAAATTAATATACCTTTTCTTATATTAGCTCGAACGTTCAGCATGTTGGTTGATTCAGCTGCTGGGTATCGCATGTCTGAAGAAATTCAGGAGCGCTAGTGATATAGTGTTGGATCCCACTGAGTGCAATGTTCCTCGTGAGGACATTGGCATGGTCTGGGATGGACTATGCTTTAGTTTCCTCTTGATACAGAAACGCTTTTTCAAAAGCTACTACTTTTTCCACCTAGTGGACGAGACGAAAGCTATGAGCGTTCTAGCATCTCGCGGTGCAGAATTACTCGAAGAGTTGCATCAGAAGCGGATAGACATTCAAGAAAATGTGGAGAAAACCGTCTTAGAAAAATTAAAGTTTAAGATGGATAAGATCAAGGCCAATCAGCAAAGGATAAAAAGTTATATAGAACCTCAAATTCACAAACACGGTAAGACAATCATTGAAAATATACACTACCAGTTTAGAATATAATATCTTATCGAAGCGGTTCTAAAGAAAACATAAATCTTTGAAAACAAGCGGTTATGAAGTTCTATTTAAATTAACTATTTTTTCATTACTGGTTTGGCTAAAATTTTCCTCTCTATTTTCGAGAATAATACGGTTAACACTGAATGATGTTATATATATTTATTCACATCTAAAGTAAAGATTTTTTAAAAGATGACGTTTCAATGCGCATTTAAATAAAATTTGTTGAATTTTATTGAATTTTGAGCATTTGGTTCGAATATGAGCATTGTTTTATAAAGAACAAGAATGAGTATTTTCGATACATTATTGCACAAGCTTGGTTATGCGAATCGGTACGATGTTCGAGTGTCACATATGCAAAAAAAACAGAAGGAAATTGTTGATCAAACCAATATATCTCAATTTCTTTTAAACTGTGTTATAATGTTTCTCGACATTATGCCACGTGTGAAATGTATGACATCCAATATATCTATCTTTAATGCATCAAAAAAGAGGGACAAGCGCCGTTGGCAAGAACTTCCAGTGTAAGCTCCTGCGTGTCCTCGGGTCATACGCCACCGCAGGGGTATCAGACACCTCTGGACGAGGATGATGATGAGCCGCCCCCGCTGACGCCACGGGCAGCGTCCTTGTTACAGGCACCCACACCAAATTCTGCCGTAATGACTGTCAGCCTCGAGGGCTACCTCGAACCGACTCGTATCTCATTCGGTTCGCCACCCAGTAGCGAACTAAATCCTCGGGGACCGTCACCCGATGAGACGTTTCCAGTGTTTTCACCTCCGCCATATGATCGTAGTCTCATCGATCGATCGTTCACATCCCCCATGAGGCATCGGCGTCAGTCCAGCTTGCCGATCGGGCCACCATGGATGAACGGACTGCATACTCCGCGCCAGTCGATCATCTCGACGGCTTCCCGTTCCCCGCATTCGCATCACACGTGTAATCACTCATCAAGACCAACGTTCTCGTCGGCAGTGCACTATGGTGTCCTGTACATTCGCTTCCTCACGCCTGCATATCTAGATTGTGCTACAATACACACTTTACTTTATCTGGTGGTCATCTCGTCTTAGAAGTGGTAGTGTCTTTAAGTGTTCCTTTCTTAGATGCTTATATATGAGATGTTGTACCATATGAAAAAAGTGACAACTGAAACTGTTGAAAGAAACTATTGTACATAAGTTCCTGTTCAATCAACCCATTTTGTTATTCTGCTATCTTCTTCTATCATTTTCTTTGAACTGCTTCTGAGATCAGTTAATCATTTTTTGCTTCTTTTATCATTATTCTCATATTTCATAATCCATAAAATCTACTCATTTATATCCATTTTTAATGGACCATCATATAAATCCAGTTCTTATAAAACGAGCGATTTTCTTCATATTTCTTAATGGATTATTATTTTTCAGCAGTTTTTTCGAGAAAGGAATTGAACAGTCCAATTATACGTTAATTAATGTAATATATATGTAACATAGTGTAGTATATACTCTGTATATACTGATATCGCTATTTTTTTTTAGCTTTTTATTTTTATCTTTTATATATGTATATGTTTATTAGATGAACTCTATCCAGAAACGCGGCCGTTGTACAGAATTCATACGCCGAAGACCAATAGAGAGGGTAAATGTACATTTTTTAAAGATATTCCTTAGCATTATATATCCTAGCAATTGATGTTCTCATTCCAAAATCTAACCAGTTTAATTTGTATATAAAGTGTTTGAGCTAGTACAGATTTCAGTTTCGTGTACGGTTCTGTCATGTAGTCAATCAATTAGTTGTTTAATTAATTATTGGCATTTATGCGTATATTTGTGCATTTGTAATCAAGAAAATTTAATAATTATATCATAATCATTATATATAATAATTAACATTGTTGTATAAAATTACTGTATAAAATATATTCGATGTACTTTTATTTTCTTCTAACTATGTTGTGACTGTGCATGGCTTTTGCTTATACTTATAGTATAAATAATGATTTATAAAAAATTTATAATTTTGTTTTTATACTTAGCTATCAGATCGGGCGATTACTACATGTTTGACGATTTGGGTGATGATGTTACTGACTTAATTCCTGATAGCGAAACTGAAAGGAAAGAAAAACAACGTCGCTGTGAACAAGAACAAAAGGGAAGGAGAATGACTGTTTCAGAGGTATGTAAAATTAAGAAACGTGCATAATATTAAATTACTACTTTGTCTAAAAAATTCTGATATAAACACTTGATGAGTGTGATTATTAAAAGTTTTATTATAACAATAAGGAAGATTTTTTAAATTTTACTAATCCCTAATCAAGGTATTATGGTTCATCAAGGTGTCTAATAAAATTCTAAGTATTTAATAATTAAAATTCAATTTTGTTCATATATATTTATATGAAATTATATGTTTATTATATATTTTATTTTTATTCTTATATATTATTATATATATATATATATATTTTTATACATATTTATATTTATAGGAAGACATACAAATCGATATATGCCTAACAAAATATATAATAAGATTGTCAAAAGACATTTTTAAATTTCCCTATAAGCATCTCGAATGGACTGCTACAAAGAATGATTAAATTCTTCGTGTGATGATTGCAACCAAAATCTTTCCTCATGCCTGTCATCATCAGTGCCCATATTTTCTTTTGCTCTATGATTGCATCTATCATCCCATTGGTTTTCTTTTTTTCTCTTTTTTTTCTCTTCCTCTCACTTTCCTCTTCGAGGAGGAAGCACACAACATATTCGACCGATACAACGACGCACGAAATTGATCGGTGGATGGAGGAAACCTTAAAAATTGACGCGTAAGTCTCCTTGCAGTTGATGAACACGCTGATTAAGACAGACATTGAGATTGCGACGCACGTCGCCATGTACGGAGGGACTGAAAAGGATGCCCTGAAACTTCGACGTAGAAGCGTACCTTTAACACGGAAGAAATCATCCATGTCCTATTTGAGTGCTCGCTCCGAGACCGACACTGCGATGGCGACCGATGTGAGACATCCCTTTCCCTTTAAAAGACTGCATGACCGTTGCAGACACTCACCTGTCTATATTAATTGTCTCCTTTTATCCTTGTATAATACTGTCTCCAAGGAACTGCCAAGCAGAAGATAAATCTGACTTTTGGTACAATGTGTGATTGACTCTTTCTTAAGGGAGAGTTAATTCTAAATCTGACAAAATGTGCAATATAACAATTAAATCATTACAGCTAAATCCAATTTTACTAAACTTTTAATTTATTTTGATAAACACTAAAATATTTTTCTTTTTGGTAACTCCTTATTTGGGAAAAATCAACTGCAGATTGTATCAGCTATTGCTTTCAGTGGAAATTACGTCTATATTACTTCTGTGTTCATATTTAGTGCTCGAATTCTTTTGTATGTAATATTCTCCTATTCTTATTTGGTAAAGCAATCTACTTTATTCTTCCTGCACCTATTCTGTTGAAATCTCAATTTCAGCTTTCGTGATTTACATTTACCACAATTTAATTAATAATTTTTTCACAAAATTTTAATTTTATTTATGCTTCTGTTTTTTAAAATTGCTATGCCTTTTTGAATCTCTTTTAATATAACCATAATTTAATTCAGAATATTTTGTATTTATTACATACTCTTTTTGCAATGCTCTTTTATACATATACAGGGTGTCTGACATAAGGCGAAAAACCTCTTGCCCACAGGTAGATCTCGTCAAACTGAATTAAAAAGTCCTGTACCATTTTGCAAACAACCACGTAAAATTTCGAGTAATTAAGTAAAGAAAGTTCGCTAATTCAGCGGACGCGAGGGAAGTACGAATGAATAACGTAAAAAACGCGAGCGCTGGCGTATTTCGTAGAAGAACGCGATAGCAGCGAGTATCGGATTACAGCGGCAGGCGAGACGACGCGTGGACAATAATTTCTCAGCGTCTCATTCAAGCGCTCGTGTTGCCGAGAAAGTGTTGTCGTTCTTAGAAGCGTCGCCTCGCCTGCCGCTGCCGTTTCTTATACATCACAAAAAGTCGTCTGGCTCGCCGCTGTAATCCGATACTCGCTGCTATCGCGTTCTTCTAGAAATACGCCAGCGCTCGCGTTTTTTACGTTATTCATTCGTACTTCCCTCGCGTCCGCTGAATTAGCGAACTTTCTTTACTTAATTACTCGAAATTTTACGTGGTTGTTTGCAAAATGGTACAGGACTTTTTAATTCAGTTTGACGAGATCTACTTGTGGGCGAGAGGTTTTTCGCCTTATGTCAGACACCCTGTATATAATATTTCTTATTAAACATAATCTTTATACACTATATCTCTTAAACAGTAACATAAGTTATAATATAAAAATTATTAATAGCAACATATTTTAATAACGATTATAATAACGAATGTAATAATAACGAATGAAACATTTATTTATGCAACGCTTTTAATCTTCAATATTTCTTTTCTCTCATCTGTTGGCTTCATATTGAAAACAAAACTTGTTGTCACCTGTATCGTCTCTTTACATTGTTTAATATTTTATATTGAATTTTACTTAATTCCTATATGTGTATACTGTATCTTGTAGAATTGTGGAAAGGCTATGTTGCACGTTGACGCACATAAATCTTGTATAAATACCAGCTATTATAATTTTTGTAACCACAATTATTGTACACAATAACCGCTTATTGTACATTTATTGTACAGTAAGAATATACTATAAAATATATATTAAATAATTAATTATTGCTGAAATAATACTTTCTCTTAATTAAATACTGTCAATATATTGTAAATAATAAATAATATTTTTAATATAAAAATTGAATTAAAATTTATTTATTAGGGTCCCGATCGAACAAGTCTCACTTCGGTGGAAATGGAAACAGAAGAGAAAGAAATAACAGACTTGGCTAAGTCATTAGAATCTTCAGATGCAGAAGAGGAGAGAAGAAAAGATAAAAAAAGCGACGAAGAAGAAAAGGAAGATCAGAAAAAAGTGTCGTTTTTCACATACTTTAAGTTCCTCTTGGTGATGATCAATAGTACTCTAACTTCGATGACGAAATATCTGAATCGATTCTCCCATGATTATAGATACATTCGCAAAGTTTTGGCGAAAGAAAAGAAACTCTTAAAGGTATAAATTATTATATAAAAAGTAAACACTAATTTGTTCTAATAAAATACCTTATTGTAGTATACTAATATTTTCTAATAATAATAATAATAATTGATAATTACTATGTTTAGGCGAAACCAGATTTTAGAATGGGATTGCGATTGGGAATCAATCAAATGTGGCAACCGATGCAACCTCTGATGCAGGAACGGTGAGTTTACTTCCGTCAATAATTACAATCATAAAACTGAAACGCGTTATATCTGCTAATCAAGATTAGGAAAATGTATTTATTATCACTAAGACTACATGTGAGAAAGACATCCTTGTCATCTGGAAAATACTTTTTTATATTATTTATTGCTTAACGCTGTATCCCTTTAGCTTTCAAACATGTAAATACGTAGTTGTGTAATTTATTAATAACTTGTATTGCTACTATTTTACATGTTTGTTAAATGAATCTATAATTCCATTTTTATAAAAGCTATTCTGTGTATGTAAATACATTACAAATGTTATTTTTAGTTTTTATGATATTTCACGTTTTATTTTAATATTGCTTTTCTTATAATTCTTAATACTTTATGCAAATGTACAGTATACCTATAATATTAATTAGGTGCCATAAATTATTTCTATTTATTTTTATAGTTATTTATAACAGCAAATCGTTTGTAAAATAATTATGCAGTAAGAAACTCATTTTCTGCTACTTGTTGCATACTTTCTAATTAATTGTCAAAAATATTATTAATAATTTGTACTTCTCTCTCTCTCTGTCTCTGTTTTTTTTCTCTTTTATATATACTCTTAAAATTAGTAAAACGTTTAGTATCCTATTTAAAACAATATGTAAGTAAAAAAGATAGTATGGAGGTTTAGTAAACCCGAAATGAAAAAAAGATATGTAGCTGCTAGTAGTAAATGTGCTCACTGTAAAACAGATTGACTACAAATGGCACTACAGAGGAATCATTTGATCCTGGCGAAGGTCCGAGTAAACCGCGCTCACAAGATGAAAGGTAAGGGCTTTTGTGTGTAAAATGCTTTAATAGTTGAGAATTATAATTATTATATTTGGGTAAGATAATTCCTTTACATCAAACTGATACTAATTCCACTGAAACAGTTTTATGTAGTAATTATTTACATATGATAATTTTTGCTACAATTAATTTTTTATCAGTCTTATTTATACAAGCTTGGTGTTTTCGAATTGTTTTTTAGTTAGAATATTATGTTTTCACTTGATCTAATAATTTATTTTAAGCTTAATTAAACATCTATACATATATTGGATTGAATTTTTTTAGCAAACTTTAAACGCAAAACTTTGTTATTAAAAATTAATACAAAGCTTTGCATTTAAATTTTTCTAAAAACTTCCATACGGGCTTTTCGCGCGGTCAACCCTATATAAAGTATATGTTATATTTTCTAAAAGAAAATTTATTCTGTTACTTGTTTTAACTATTTAGTGAATTAAAAATGTTTTGGTATTACAAAAAAGCAATGTATGTCTGTTTAAAAATTAAGCAAAATTTAAGAAGAAACATCTAAAAGTTGCTTGTATATCTCATGTGAGCTCGAATGTTACTTTATGGCGAAAAGCCCTAACAGGAATCATGAGAAATCATGTAGCTGAGATCGATAATGTTTCTTCTGATCGGCAGCATGATAAACAAACAAATGCATCAAAATCAATGCATAATATCAAAAAAATAAGAAGCGATTCACTGATAAACTAAATCAAATCAATCATCGTAAGGTTTTATATCAAATTAAAACCAAAGAATAATATTGTTATATAAAAACATTAAAATAAATGCAGATTCTATGCATTTATTTATTTAATATGCAAAATTCTTTTCGTTTTAATTAATCTTTCTTCCTAAAACTTTCCGTTATTATTATCTTCTTCTTTTCCATGATAATATGATTGGTAGAACTAATAATTTATTAAGATCCTAATTAGAATCCTTAGCGTTCAAAATATTGTACGAAGTAAACGTAGAAAGAGCGTGCTATTGTTTGTGTCAGGAAAGAGAGCTCGCTGGCAGTGCCGCACATCCGAATCCTGGCGCCGAGTTTGGAGCGAGGATTGGACATGTCCTCCTCCAGGTACCAAAAGTGTGTCGTGAAATCCAGGCATCTCGATGTGCTTGGCAATTTCAAATGCACTGCACGTCTGTCTTCGCATGCGACACATTAGTTAAAATCTTTTAATATCCGATTATCTACTACTTCTACTACTTCGCGCTACATTTTGTGGCAAGTTGTTTGAGCGAAAATGAATCGCTTCCTGACACGACAAAGATCATGCAAGACCAAGAAAATTTGTAATAAGCAACCTATGTGTCCCTTTAATTATCGTGCACAGTGATCGACAAAAGTAAACGGACATCCACTGTGTGGCGAACGTCTTAATGTTTCCGCATATCTTCAGTTCCATTTTCAGGTGCAACTTGGTTCCTGAACTGGGCTTTAAATGTGCTTTTGATATCAATTCCATACAGAAGAAAGATGTTCTTCCCCCTAGTTTATACATACTGTTCAGTTATGACACTTGGAATTATTCCTGTGTGTGCATAAAATACAAAAGTTACATTTTTCCAATATTTCTCTTTATGTGTATAAAGTTCTGATTAAAATTATTTTTATATTACTCCTGTTTTATATTACACACTAGAAATCTTGATGTTTTAAGTAATTTGTATTTGTTATACAAGACTCACTGTGAGTCACTCACATACACAATAGATCATCTTTCTTCTACGAATATATGTTAAACAGTTTATTTGGATTATGAGATATGATTAACGCAAGGATTTTATACATGCAGCACACTTTTCTCGCAAACTTTGGCCGCCCAGCAAGACGAAGAGGTCGGGGAACTTTCAGAGGTGGATCAACCGCCCATTATACAATTAGCAGCATCCATCTGGTTTGCAATCTTAGCGCATTCCAGTTTACTTTGTTACTTTATGGTGTTCCTTCATCAAATCAAGAACGCTTCTGTACTCTCGACGCCATTGCCGCTTATGGTGTTCTTATGGGGTTCTTTGACTATTCCACGACCCTCCAAGACATTCTGGGTGACATTAATTGCATATGTCGAGGTAAGCAACACATATAATTTATATATCTGACTATACATGTATATCAAAAGATACGAAGATTGTCGTCACCATTTTAGGCCATTGTCATAATAAAATGTATCTTCCAATTGGAAATAATCTGGAATCGGCAAGCTCCACCAAGCTCCCCATTTTACATTCCAAGAATTATGGGTATTGAAAAAAGACCCAATTATGCTCTTTGGGATTTATTACTGCTTCTTATGCTATTCTTTCATAGGTAAAATAAAAACAAATTTTAACAATATATACAATATACACTAATTTACGTCTTTATAATAAATATTTCATAAAGAATAATATATAATCAATCCATAGACTTATGTTAAAATCTTTGGGCCAATGGACGGCTGCACCTCTGAAACTACGTGGCATTGCACCTTCTCAATTAGCTGTACCGTCGAAGACGCCACCTTCAAACAAAACGCAGGAAAACTCCAGCTCGCAGAAAGATATTGAGTATGTTGCAATCATTATTAAAAATTGTTTAATATTTATGCTCTAATTATAAATATATCATTTTTTAATATGCAGTTCACATCAAGAAGTAAAAACATCTCAGGAACAATCTCTGAACTTTCCTGATGTAACTGGCGAGGAAGCCAGTACATCATCGCCAACAGATCAAAATGACACGGCCGTACAAGAAGAAGAAGAAGTGCATCATCATAGCAAGTCATTTTCTAAAACGATGAATATAACGTACGTTACTATTAATACGTATTATTTAAATGCGTATACATATATTTATTACGTTTGAGAAAAAATATTTTGTGGTATTCACTTTTAATGATTTATATAAAATACAGTAGTAAACACAATCTCTTTAAGAGATGCTAATGTCTTTAATCGCTCCAAATATATTCTTTAATTTTGCAGCGTCACCAAATATAGTGCACCAGTTAAGAACTTCTTCGAAATGATTATTATTCCTACCGGCAAGGAAACGACAAATGTTTACGCTTATATGTTCCTTTGTGATTTCTTCAACTTCCTTTTACTTATTTTTGGATTTTCCGCATTCGGAGTAAGTATCGTATTATAAAATTTACGAAAATTGATATATATTTGTATATAATATTAATATTTTTCGTATTCTCTCTTTCTAACTTTAGACTCAACAAGGCGACGGCGGTGTAGCAGCTTATTTTCAAGAAAATCGAGTTCCAATGCCTTTTCTATTAATGTTACTATTACAATTTGCTCTGATAGTAATTGACAGAGCTCTTTTCCTCAGAAAATCTATGGTGGGAAAATTAATTTTCCAATATTGCTTAGTATTTGGCGTCCACCTTTGGATGTTTTTCATTTTACCGAGCGTAACCGAAAGGTAATATATTATCTTGCTTTATCTCAGATATTTTTATTGTGTGTAATATATTTTTCTTGCAATTGCAGACAATTCAATGATAATCTTCCGCCGCAAATTTGGTACATGGTGAAATGTTTCTATCTTTTGTTAGCGGCATATCAATTGCGACAGGGATACCCAACTCGAATACTGGGTAACTTTTTATGCAAAAAATATAGCATCGTGAATTATACCTTGTTTAAAGGGTTAGTAACATTTGTTACAAAATAGTATTTTTATGTTATTTCTATATTGACACATAACATTTTTATGTTAACATAAAATATCTCGCAGATTTATGTTGATTCCTTTCCTTTTCGAACTTCGAGCGGTAATGGATTGGATTTGGACTGATACATCCATGACTATAATGGACTGGTTTAAAATGGAAGACATCTTTGCTAGTATTTATCAAATCAAGGTAAGTTGTATGCAAAACATAATATAAAAATGATACAAATAGAATTTTTTAATAAATATTTTCTTTTTGCCAATAAGTTTTGATTTATATGTATATGTCTTCAAGAAATTTTCAGATAATAATAATATTTACGTATAAAAATATCTAATTATTTTTTTAACTCCTTTTTCTCTTGATATTGAAATAAATTAAAATAATTTCTCTCATGTATATAATACATATAATGTGAAAATTGTAATATATTATTCTGTACAATTTTAGTGTATGCGAGGAGTCGAATCAGATTTTCCTCAGCCACGAGGAGCAAAGAAAAAACAAATGAGCAAGTATTTAGTAGGCGGCACTGCTCTTTTCCTCATAATCGGTTTAATCTGGTTTCCGTTGCTTCTTTTTGCACTTGGAAGTACTGTTGGTATATCAAACTTGCCTTATGATGTAACCATGAAAATACGGATTGGTCCGTATGAACCCATCTACTCAATGTCGGCGCAAGGCAGTTCCATCATGGAATATACCGAAAAACAATACAATAATTTGACAACTATAAACGTGTACACGGTAGACAGATCGGCAGTTACGTTTTTCGAAAATTATGTCTCTTCTGATGTAGCTGCAGTACAATTTAGCGGTTTCTCCAGAAATCTTTGGAGTATTTCACCACCAGACAAAACAAGGTATGTAAAGTATGGTTTGTTTCAACGAGAGCTTGGCTGTAACATGTCATGAGCACCTAACAAAACTAAAATTAGTTAATAGAAATTTTTGATTATAAAATAGAGAAATTTTCATTATTTTTCTCTTAAAATAATATTTCTTATAATGTTGATAATGTTAAATAAAACTGATGAGTTATGTATTAAAAGAAATACTTATTAAATAAAATATGTGTACATTTCATAAATATTTATTATTGCTATGTTGTCTTCTCTCTTAGATTAAAAGCAGAGCTAGCTTCCAGAAACACGAGTGTAACAATACATGTAGAATGGACAGTTTCAAGGAAAACAGATGCCAAAGATTCAAGCGGAGTTACCACAACCATTCGTGACATACAACTGCCACCTTATGTGAACAACGAGTTTAATCCTATAAGACAAAAACTAGTGGACATGCTGAACGACAATGCTAATGCAACGAATGCGACCATAGTACTGCAAAGTGCTTTTCCAAAGTTCCTCAAAGTTACAGCTAGAACCACCAATGTTGTTCCACAATTGATGCAATCATCACATTTACGTAAGCAACTGAATGCTATAAAAATAATATAAAGAGAAGTATGAGGAGACAAGAGAAGATGTCTAATTATAATGTCCTTTTAGAAATAAGCGATGATGAAGATGATGACAGTTATCTCTACAGAAACATCAGTATTCAATTATCGACGGATAAAGAATGTTGTGCTCATCAACAATGGTGGATAATTAAGGAAATATGCACGGACAATTTCTACAAGACTGTTTTGGACAAAGTGCCGTTAAACGATTGCAATTATATTATGATGTTTCTGTTCAACGACAAGGCTTTCCCCGAAAGTTTAAGCTTCATCAGCGGATTTGGGTAAGTTTAACAGTTTAAAGAAGACGATCTTTTTACATGGCAAAATTTTATGCAGAATTTTTATAATCCTATGCCTAAAAATTGTTCTAAAAATTGTTCCAAACAGAATCCTAGGATTGTATACCACGGCCGTGATAGTCATAAGCCAAATGATGCGGAAAATCGTCAGCGATATGGCTCCTAAAATCATGTTCGACGATTTACCCTACGTCGATAGAATTCTCCGTCTCTGTTTAGATATTTACCTGGTCCGCGAGAGTGGCGATTTATGTCTTGAAGAAGACTTGTTTGCCAAACTAATCTTCCTCTACAGATCACCAGAAACATTAATCAGGTTAAGCCCTAATTATTTTCAGATTAGATAATGTTATTAGTTACTAATGTAATCTTAATTTTATATGATTGGATTAGTGTGCACGTGTATGCAGGAGATAAAATTTTAAATTATAGACTTCAAAAAATAGCTTTACTAACCGATGTAAAAATTGTCAATTTGCATACGAAATGTACGAAAATTTTTACTTTTTACGAATATAACTACAATAAAATCATTTTCTTAGATGGACGAGGCCACCTGAAGAAGGAGAACGAACAGATAATGAAGATCAAGAAGAAGAGGAGGAACCAGTAGAACTAAGACGAGGAGAACATTCACATCGCGATTGAATTATAAGAAAAGTTCTTAAATAATTTTTATATTCTATGAATGTTACTATGAATATCGCAAATCTGAAAGTTTTGAAGGTAAATGTATTTTCAACATGGCCAAGGCAACATTTATAATAGCAGTAATTTCTAAAAAAATACATTAAGAAAATGTATGGAAATAGATCTTTTGTACAAGATTAATTGCCAAAAAGCTGAAAGCTTGAAAAATAATTTTAAATTTGCAAAATGAACGTTGTTAATTTATATATGCATATTGTTTTTCATGAATATCAATAATTCTTTATTGAAAGGAATTAGTCAGCTTTTTGGAACGTGTGAAGCTTTGAAGAAAGTTCAATTAATAGCTTTTTGCTGAAAATTCAGCTCTTCGACCAAAGTTCCATAATCATAAATTTTATAAAATGTCGTTCTTTATTTGTAAGAGTATAAATAATACATATAAGAATACGTATAATTCATATAATAATTATTTTAAGAATATATGTATGTAATATATGTATACTGACATAAAGGAGAAAAATATTTCCCAAAATATATAAAAAAATTTGTTTCAGTAATGTATGAATGTATGATAGAAAACTTGGAAATATCGCAGTATGATACGTAATTTTCAAAAAAAGACAGCTTTTGTCTTGTAGAACTCAGGAATTCAATATAAGATTATTTGTTGGAAAATAAAAGCTAAGAAAATAATTGTTCTTATCTCTCTCCAGATTAAATATAATAACTTATTTATATTGATTCTAAGTTTTCTCAAAGTTCTGTGCATTTGCATTATTAATCATTATTAATGTTTTTTCTCAGTTTTTGCAAAATATTTACGTTCGCATCACACATATACACGATAAAGATAAATTTTTAGAAATGGATTTGATTATCAGTAACAGTGCAATTATCTCGAAGATATGCTTTAATTGTTAAATTTTGTATGCTTATTAAAATAGATATGTTTTCTACAGATTATGCATTTAAGATGGAGTTATTTATAAAAATTAATTGCCATGTAAATATAATATGGTATTTTTGTTCTTTTTATACTTTTTTTTATAGTGTTCTTATCGCAAATAGCTTTACGAAGTTGGCTAATTTGCCAAAGACATCTTAAATATTTAATAAGAAATATATTGTAAGAAAAAGAATGTACATGTATATAGATAATATAATGTATCAACATGCATTGATGTGAGGTAGCAAATTATCCTAAATATATATATATTTATACTAAAAAGCCTGAAAACCGTTATTGTTCGATGTGTCAATGTTTTTATCATTTTTAATGAATATGAATTTAGGATATATCGATTTCGTTAATAAGTGTTTTACATAACTTCCACAATTAATGTAAAATTGCATAACTTTTGAATAAAAACACTGTGAGAAATGGGAATTTCGGACATGAAAGAAATAAATTGTTACAAGTAAATATAAATATAAATTTTGTTAAATGTTTTATTATAAGAAATACTCAAAATTTTTATTCTTAAGCTAGTGCTCGTATATTATGGCATATACTTTTATACATATAACGACATTTTAGTAAAAAAATAAGTTATTTCAATAATAGTAATATCAAGTTTTAATAAGTAAATATTTTCATTATACAATGTATTAATAGTTAAATGATAACGAATGATTACTGTTGTTTTATCATGAATACATTATATAAAACTAAATGCAAAAATATTAACTGCTTATAATTGTAATCTCTTTTGGCAGCTCTCAAACGAGGAATATTTTGCTCAGTCTTGCAATGTGCACTTCTTACAAAAGTTAAGCAACTAAAAGGCATCCTGAACATGGTTACTAATGTTTTATGCAAAAAAAACGTAATTAACTTTTTAATCCGATATTTAATATGATTCTATGTTTGTGATCATTCGTGACATTTCAATTTCAAGGCCGCATTTTCTTGTTTCAAGGATTCAAACTCCTCTAACTTATTTTGTAGATCCTCAGTTCGCACTTGCAGAGTAATCAATTCTTGTTTCAATTGCTCATTCTCCTCAATCAGAAAACTTATTCTAGCAGAATCCTTACCGGGATTGACTTCTTTAATCAGATCGTTCGTTTGATTCAGCAGATTTTTTATCAAAGTTGCTTGAGAATTTATGTGTAATTCTTGCATAGCACGTAAAATCTTTGTACTTTCTTGCTTGGTGTACGTGCTTATCAATTCTTTGATTGCTGTAAGTAAGCCAACCGGGTCTTGTTCTTGTACTGTAAAACCCGATCTTTTCACTTTATCCGGCAATCTCTCTTTCTCTTTCTTCGAATTAACAAAACCAGTCTCTCTGGAAGAATCAGAAGGACGGCTATTCTCCTTACTAGAAACATCTGAGGAATGATTATTGGAAGAATCAGGGGAACATCTATTCTCTTTAATAGAAGTATTTAGCAAATGAGAGTTCTCCTTGTGCGATCCAGAACGCCAATTACGATCTCTGTTAACAATTTTGTTTTCAGGCACTTTAAGGTGTCTTGTTTCTTGTAATTTTATTTTGTGGTCTCCGCTGATGTTCTGCTGTTTGTTATTGTCCACTTTTACTCTCACATCCACAAGCTTTCCCTTACTTTCTACAGACTTCTCATTTTTCTCCAGTGTTTTTATACTCACGGAATGTTTTTTAACATTTCGATCAAACGGTTTCTTAGGATCTTTCAAGGAAGGATCTTTAGTACTTACGATCCTTATATCTGGTATATTGGAGATTGTTTCAATTGAACGTTCCTTATGTGCTCGCAAAGTATCGTCCCTTCTATCCTGTTCCGAAAAGTTAAGCAGTGGAGACGAAGTGGCATGTCTGGTAGTTACATGACGATCTGCTTGCTGGTGGGTCGTCTTCTTCGAGTCTTTTGGTATCAGCTCTAGTTCTTCCAAGAAGGAATCATTCATGTTGAATGTTTATATGTGGGTATGTGCAAATTGATTTCACGTTTGTAGCAAACATACCATATCAACTGTAAGAACAAGAAAAATATGAAATATTAACACTGCATTCTGCAATAAATATTCTGATGTAATAAATATCAGAAATATAAATAGATAGATAAAGAATATTTTAATTTAAGATATATAAGAATAATAACAAAATATAGCATGTATAAATTAAGCATAATATAAATTACTATTGTCGTTTTGGTTAACAGAGATTTACAAATTTACGACGCGCGATATTAGCAGTGAATTAATTTCAGAATTGAAAGTAAACGTTGAACTAACCTCACCAAGATCGTCAGAGCGAGCAAACTTGACGCACACTGTCAGTTATAGTTAGGTGCGATCAGCTGATGGTGTACCAAGCGACGATTGCTTTGTACTTTGGCGTTCGTATGATAAGGAACTGCGCAATAAAGATGTATGTACTAACCAATTATATCAGAACGTAGCACTGTTTCCAGTGACGTGAGATACCTATTGCTGGCAGAACTCTCGCGTGCTTCGTACTGCCCCAGAGTGCCCCATCTCATGTGAAGCAGTCATTATTGCAACGCCATCTCGACCGTTAGAATTCAAAACAGAGTGCAGTTAGATTTTTCTCATTGTCAACACGTGAAAAATGTAACAGCAATATCAAATCTGAGGTAATTAACGCAACGCAACGTGACGCAAGTGAACGGTTTCTTACGCTTCGATTTATACGAATAATTCTTTCTCAAAAATCGATCTCTGCATGCGATATGATAACGATAAATAAATCTTTTCGAATAATATTCAACGAAAGTCCGTACTTGTTAATTATGGAAATTTCCGTTGGATTATACAAGTGTCACCGTGCTCTGATATATTGATGATTGAGTCATCATGAGTATCATAATTCATTGTTCACGCTTGTTGCAGTGGTACCATTGACAGGAAAGGCCGTGGTATCAGTACGTCCGACAACGGCAAAAATACGTATTTACCAAG
The DNA here is from genome assembly GCF_003672135.1 of Ooceraea biroi. Taxonomy (NCBI): domain Eukaryota; kingdom Metazoa; phylum Arthropoda; class Insecta; order Hymenoptera; family Formicidae; genus Ooceraea; species Ooceraea biroi. Next base: position 7,500,102 of record NC_039512.1, read on the forward strand.
CGTTCCCCGAGTGACAGTATTAGTCTAGTCGTAGCTCTTAGCCGGCAACATGAACAGAATACTCATTCTCGCATTAAGTGTACTATTTCTCGCATTGCCACACAAGAGTTTAAGCGGATACTTGAACGTGTATCCGCGATTGAAGGAGCATCGTCTCGCCGACGGAGAGGATGCTGGTGTACCGCTCTTCCTCACGCCTTTGATAGAAAATGGAAAAATTGAGGAAGCACGAGCAAAAGCTGTTGTCCAGCACAAGGAGATGGGCGATATCAGCAGTTACTCAGGTTATCTTACGGTCAACAAAGAATACAATTCTAATCTTTTCTTCTGGTTTTTCCCAGCCATGGTAAGTGATGATCAGCAATCTTTTCACGTAATGACGAACAGCTTAATTCCCAGAAAAGTACTTAATTAGAGAAACAAAAGATTAGTCGTGCATAAATGCAGAAATATTGTTTTACAGTATCATATAATGATCTATCATGTGCTATATGCGATGTAAAGAAACCAATTTTAAGTTCTGGCTTTTCAGATTTTAAGTTTAGTTTTTATAAATTATGGATAATATTATTTTGTTATAAATTCGATTGTACGATAATATTAGAAATAATTATTTAATTATTTTTGTAGCACAATCCAAAAACCGCACCAGTAGTATTATGGCTGCAAGGTGGTCCAGGGGCAACCTCGATGTTTGGCCTTTTCATGGAAAATGGCCCGTTCATTGTAACCGCGAACAAAACTCTGAAAATGCGAAAATACTCGTGGAACATGGCACACAACTTAATCTACATTGACAACCCGGTTGGAACTGGCTACAGTTTTACCGAGAACGATAAGGGATACGCTACGAATGAAACGCACGTAGGAAGAGATATTCACACTGCTCTGGTACAATTCTTTTTATTATTCCCAGAGCTACAGAACAATGACTTCTTCGTCACTGGTGAGTCGTACGCTGGAAAATATGTGCCTGCGGTGTCTCATGCCATTAAAGATTACAATATCAAAGCGGAAACGAAAATTAACTTGAAGGGACTAGCCATTGGTAATGGGTTGTGTGATCCAGAAAACCAATTATTATATAGCGACTACTTATATCAAATCGGACTGATAGATCGAAATGGGAAAGCTCTGTTTCAACTGTACGAGAAAAAGGGCCGCGAATTTATAAAGCAAAAGAGATACATTGAGGCGTTTCAGATCTTCGATACGCTTCTCAACGGCGATTTAAACGGCTCGCCATCCTTATTTCGCAATTTAACCGGTTTCGAGTACTATTACAACTACCTGAACACAAAAGATAGCAATGATTCCGATTGGATGTCTGAGTGGATTCAACGAGTCGATGTCAGACGTGCGGTACACGTGGGCAACAACACTTTTCACGTTGAAACTCGCGATGTTGAGGAACATCTAAAAGGAGACGTTATGCAATCTATAGCAGTTCTCCTGATCGACCTCCTGAAACATTATAGAGTGCTCATTTACAACGGACAATTAGACATCATCGTTGCGTATCCGCTCACGGAAAATTATCTGCAAAAGTTACAGTGGCCCGGCGCAGACAAATATGCGAAAGCGCCAAGAAGGGTATGGCTAGTCGGAGACGAATTGGCCGGTTATACAAAGAGTGTCGACAATTTAACAGAGGCTCTCGTGCGAAATGCAGGTCACATGGTGCCATCGGATCAACCGAAATGGGCACTGGATTTAATTACGCGTTTTACACACAACAAAAAATTTTAAATACTTATGCTAGTCGTTCCATTGAAGCACGTGTGATAAAAGCTTCAAACTTTTCAAAAAAAAAAACTTATCGTGATACACATCGACATTTAATTACGCAATGATAATTATGAAATGATGACGTGATGTGCCAGTACTTAATAAAGTACTATTCTGAAGAATTTAACTGAACCAAAAATAAGTACAGTGAACTTACAATTAGTTTTGTAATAGACGAATCTCAATAAATTTATTGATAACAATTACATATGTAAGTGTGTATTGATAACAATTACAAGTATTTTCTTATTGGCATATATAAACATTATATAAACAATTTGAAATACAGATATTTATAATAAATAATCTTTTTTAAAACATTGAGTATTACGTCGTAAATGCACGTAAATATACATAATTCCGTTACAAAAAAGATGCATGTAGTTGTAATGAATAGCATAGATTATACAGTATATATGCATAAGATAATTTAGTGCTATATGTTTCTCCCTCATAAAATTATATTAATCTAATTTTAATACAAATTATAAGGCAAGAAAATGTAAGAAAAAAGTAAATTTGTAATTGTTTAAATCATTTGGTATAAATTGGTATAATGATTCTTTGGACTGCCAATTATTATATTTCATAAATTTTACTATTTAATTTAATTTAATTACATTTCACTAAGTTTAATCTAAATATGGTAATAAAAATTTATCTACTATAGAAATATTTTTGTGCCATTCGGTATGAGAAATTCCTGGTACAGTAATGATTTTTAACTTTCCTTGTTTATCTAATGTTTTTAAACCAATGGTGTCATTTTTATAAATAGATCTGTCACGCATTTCTATCACAGTCTCGTTATTATTGTAATATCCAAAGTGACTGCTTTGCCATGGAGTGACGACTCCATCATCTGGTCCTCCGATAAGTATCATACGTTTCAATTTAGTCAGGCCCTCTTTGTAGTCAGCGTTGTTGACAATGACAGCTTCGTTATTCACATATGGCAAAAATTTGCTGTACTTATAATACAATGTCTGAAACCAAAACAGGAAAAATTCGTGTCAATATATAAGATTATAGTCTGCTTGAAGAACTCAGGAAGTAATTTTAGAATTTTTGTAATACAAGTTAACGTGTGTTTATTATTCATATGCTAACCTGATGATGAGGATCATTCCAATAATTTCCAACGCTAGTATGTTGCCCAAGTCGTGAATAAAAAAGTTCGTACGCAGTCTCGCATACTAGATCTGGAAAGATTAAACGCAGGAAACGTGCTGGAAAAAAAATGTCATAATTTAAATAGAAATACTGTGCCTTCCATATTTTTTACAGAATATTATAATCTCACATACTTCCGTACTGCCCTGCTTGCGGTGAGCTCAAAGAAATAAAATTTCTCACATTATGCTCAGGAAACCTTTGCAATATCGCCCTAGCTAATAAACCACCTTGGCTATAGCCAATTAAATTAATTCCCTCGGGAAATGCAGCACCTATAGAAATAACATCAGTGCCTATTTCTTCTACCTGTTGCCACATTGGTTCTAAGCTACTCCAGCCTGCGAATCTGACAGTATTATAAACCGGAGTTCCAGGGTGCATCTATGGAAATAGGCTTTAAGTAGAAAAATCAAATTCAGCTAATTTATTGACTATAAATTATTTATAAATTATTACTGTAGTGCAGATATAAATACGCAGTCTTGATATAATGATGCCAAAATAAAAAAAAACAAAAATCATGGGAAATGATAAGATCGAATTAATGCACATTATGAATTTATTTTTATTCACTGATATGATAATACATGTTATACCCATTAAATTGATTCGCATATGTGTGATTATTTTATTACAGAATATCATAAACAATCTACGAAACAAATGCATTGTGTTCGCGCATAAAGGTCATAGTTGGTGTACAATGGCTTTTGTTCTGCTGATATCCTGGATTGTTTTGCTCCTACCTCCTGGATCCTGTTCCCAATAAGTTCCATACTGTCGCTGCCGGTGAGTATGCCATGAATAACGACCACAGCGCGATATGATTTTGCTTCATTATACAATAATAAATATATTAAAAACAGGTAAATATGTATCACAGAATTTCGGTTTATCATTGCGCCTCAACGCCGCACGGTAAACTCACAAACTGCATTTATCAGCAAAAACTGACACTGGCTGCACTGGGCTGCACTTGCTAGGGAACTAGGGAAGTGTACGTACCATATTAGTTCTGAAAAAGTCTGTTACGGGACTCCACTATCTTCTACAAAAAAAGAAAAAGAAAATGAGATGTCAGTAGTCAGTGTCAATATCATGTCAGATGCAATTTTTATTTTTCAATAGTATAGTTTGACAGCGTAAAATATACATATAAATAATAAATTCTTAAAACAATCTTTAATTCTCATAGATGAGAATCCGATACATGGATGAAAAAGTGTATATGTATATGTATGACTGCATATGCATTACACCAGTAAACCCCGTAACATATTTTTTTTGTCAAACTCGGTTCACTTATTGAAGAGAGAATTCCTTTTTGTCGATTTTCAATTTTATTCCATTGATAAGAACATAGCATTATCGATAAGTGATGCAATGTTTACCCAACTGTTCACACTTCCTTTTCTTCTGTAGGTATTGCATAAGAGACATATATATATTCTTCAGTATCTATAAAATATCTATCCTGTAACATATTATTATAACTTTTATTATAATATTGTTATATATATATATATATTTTTTAAATACATTTTATTTCAAATTTTTTATTGATTTAGTCGATACTAGATGGTAATTGCTAGTTCTTGTATTTTTTTACAGTTTACATTTGATTGTTAATCAGATAGAGAATACGTTGCATCGACGATTTCAAATTGCTTATGTTCAGTCATTAAAAATGCTCATACTTCGAAAATTCTATAAATTTGAGAACAATATAATCCTGTAAAGCAGTAGTTAAAGCAGTAGTCGGTGACGATGGATCTTAGGATAGATGAAAGGAAGGGTACTCGTGGTCAAAGGAATCCAATTGCATCACGAAGCGATGCGTTGCAGAATATAGTAGGTCGCCACCCTAATCCTTACGAGTCGCTGTATGCTAGGTAGCGGGGCACGTGGTATTTCCCGAGCTCGCTTCAGCCATACATCACTGTAGTCTGACATCGCCCCCGCTTCTCCCCAGTTCATAGACGAAACTCACGCCCTGTGTTAGGGCGACGGATGCTGGGCGCATTGTTTCGACCAGCGTCATCTATGATTATCATGGCTTTCACCCCTGAAGGAAGCAACCCTTTTGCTCCCATTTGAACTGTTATCCGAGCATTGATATACTCCTCTTGAATTCGGATATTGTCACTACTTGTTCTTGATTGTAAAATGATATTTAATAGAATTTATCGTGTGTAATAATTATATTTTAATATGAATGCCTCAATATGTTTTCAATTATGTGTGTGTTATATTAATAATAATTATATAATATTAAATTCTCTCATCTAATATAGATAAAGAGTTTTTAAATTTACGTAATTTATTTCGTAGCATCTTTCACTCCCAATATAATTAGACATATTTATCTTTCGGGTCGCGATATGTACAATTACATACGTTATCAAGTAATATTAAAAAGAAATTATTCTGCAGTCATCGTGAATCGTGATCGTGGAAAGTTATGTTGAAAGGATGTCAGTGACCCCTTCGAGTGACCCACTCGGAATTCAGAGGGTGTTTTCGACGATCAACGCGTCATCGGGATGAAGTAATTTACAGGAGTGACAGCAAGGATACTTGATGCTTAAGGACGAAATTAGAGTTGTCGTTTCCTACTACATCACGTCTAGACTATCGCGATGATAGCGAAAGGGGTATCGCATCCCTAATCGATTTTATTAGATTCTACAAATCAAATGATTCTTGAGCGTGTCACAGCGTGAGGTCTTCATTTAATTAAGCAAGATTGATCCAATTCCAATATATTGGAATATTATATTGCAACAAATCTTTATTTATATGATTATATAATATATGAATATACTGATAATTAATGCGAACGTATTTTGAGATGTCATAATGTCCATTATCTATCACTTTGTTCTTTCGTAATTGTCTACAAGGTTATAATATCGAATGCTGGTTTAACCGATTGCCGCAAGAAGCTAAAGAATATGACAGTGTAAGACGCGGTAAGCAAAACCAACATAAACGCAGTGCAGTTTACAAGATTACGGACAATTACAAGAAGCAGCAGCGTCCCTGGCAGGTCAAAGGACCAAGATTCCTTCATCCACTTTCTGCGGTATGATACTCGGTAGTAGTTGCGCGCTTCGGTTAACACTCGGCGGACTGAAATAGCGACTAGCCGACCGCGAATATCCTTGATTAAACGCAAAAAAGCCCGGAGACCTACCGCTTGCCTTGCGCCGGCCGTGGCTGCGTTTTTTCGCCACCCTCCGCCATCACAACGGTCGGGCTTGAGCGCAGAATTGGATTGGCCGCCTTTTCTCTCGCTCGCATCCCACCCCTTACGACCGTCTCTTTCTCCCTCACTCCTTCGTAGCTTAACGGAAGAAACACTGGCGGTTTCAGAGCATTGGAGGGACTCGATTAGAGCAGCTTGTGACGGTCAGAAGTACCTGGGCACGTCCGTTTTCCGGCGCTCGTCCCTTCACCTAAATTGTTGTACACTGTCTGCAGTAATCTCTCGTGATAAGAGGTATACTAGCTCGTACAGAGGTCTTACGATGCTGAATGTGCGTATCTTTAATCAAGTACTTCCGTACTTCTGACTGACTGCCGAGTGTTGTTCGTTGTACGTGATGCGCAGGCTTCGAAAAAATGTTTAAATCGTTGTATAGATCTCTTTTTTCTGGCGTTGAATCATTCAATTATTTATAAAATTGTGAAATTATTAACTATATGATGAGATATGTGTTTTATTGTAGTTTATCGTGCTTCTTCGATCAGCAATTTGCATTTAAATATTCTTTTTTCAGTTTTTGAAATTTATTAATTAAACTTTAGTTATGAAACTTAATGCATAAAAGATGCTGTTTAGTCTATGAATTCCATTAAAGAAATTTATGAGGGTTTACATATGCAGTGCACAGTTATAATATAGTACGCAGTTTTGTAAATTTAAATACGCAGCTCACATGACGAATAAACGGCTGGCCGGTAATGTTCGCAAAAATATTCAGAAACCGTGACGGGATGCCGCGCTCATGCGGTAGCCGTTTTTTTATTTCACTGGAAGATAGCATGCGGCAAACCATAGAGCAAGAGTTTTCTATTTTTTCATAGCATAAGATCTATACGTTGTGCGTAAATTTTCTAACTGTGCATGTAAATATCTAATCATATTTATTTCTAATCATTTGTATCGGTATACATATGAGTATATATGAAAAATCCAAGTGCTGTTATATCATTAAAAAATAACACTAATTGTTTACACGCAGTGTAACAACAAAGCATAAACGATAAGGGGAAGCATAAAATTACGAGCTTATTTTTTATCATGAAAACATCGAAATGCTCTTGTCTGGGAATCGACTGAGCTCCCGCTTAAAGCCATTCTCCACTCTGTAAGTACAGAGAGACAGGAGAGAAGACGGAGTGGGTGGTACGGTGTCGCAGAAACGGCCTGGAGATTAGCGTTAATTACAGAGTTGAGCCGCGCCGGGGTTGGGACGGGGCGCTAGGTATTTGTCACTCGGCACTGCTCTCGACTCCCGCTTCTCGTTCTGAATATTAATAACCCCACCGTCCTTCGCCACCCCGCACGCGTTCCGCGCCCCTTACTCCTGCGACACTCGATGAATTGCGCGGCAGACAACGCTACTCATTATGCTGACTGCTTGATTTCATCATCCTCGACGACACGAAAAATTAATCGCCCCGCTATCGAGATCAAGAATAAAGAATCCTGTCTGATGTTAATTAATGACCTCTTTTGCTTGATGATCGACGTGGATTAGCGAAACACTTTGTTAATCTGTTAATGAACCCAATGATTTCTGGAGCTTTTGTCCAAAAACTCTTGAGGATTAGATTATTATTAATTATATTAGACCGTAAACAATTAAATTCTGCATATGATCAGGATATCTAAATCATATTCAGATTAGTTTCATTCCCTTAATTCTTAAAAAAAGTCATTGTACAATGTGTTCCTGTGAAGTTAGCGGATTACTAAAGTTATCACAATCTTTTACAATCGCCAAGAAACTGAAATCGTAAAAAAAAATGGAACAAATAACATCGTCTGTCCTTTCTCTCTCTCTTAAAACCGTTTTCGAAAAATTGAAGGGTCGCACTTTCGCTACGATGTTTCCTCGTTCCACGAGTGATGTCGATCAATCGATATCGCCCACCTCCGTCCTTTCTGCGGTCGGTCCCTCGATGGCGGTCCCATTCCCGCGCAAAACGCTCAGATATTCAAAGTCGGGAAATAGTTTATTCATGGCCGGCTCTGAGAACTTAGAAAGATATTGGAAGCGCCCCGGGAGAGAGAGTAAAAGATGGAGAGAGAGAGGGGGATAAAGAGGCAAGGGATGAGGAGGTAAGGGGGTTGTACAGAAGTAGAGACAGGCTGGGAGCGAGAGGACTCGAGTGACGGAGGAAGAGGAGCGATATTGGTCGGACGGAAGTGTCCCCTCGGGAAAACGGGAGGAGCGTCGTTTCGTCCCCGATCCGATAAAGCGAAAAAGGAACCCCCCTGCGGCATTGCCGCCGCCACTCTCCTATGACCACGTGACCCACGTGACAGCGAGTCCGCCAATAAAATTCAAATAAACTCCGACCGTGCATACTAAATTATCACATCTTCCATTACCTGCTGCGTGTCCATCCCAGAACGACGTTTTCTGGGATCCCCGAGACACATTCGCACGCTCCTCGCTATACGAAATTCCGATATTTCTGACTTTCGAGTGAGGGTACGAGGAGGAACTCTGTGGATTCTACAACTGTCCGCACTTCTTTTTTCGTTCTTGTTGGAATAGCGCAATGCGACACTGCGCTTGCAAATGTGGATATTGGTTTAATTTTACTTCCGCTGGAGAAGGGTGTATATACGGAGCGGGATGATATTCAGAAGTAGTTCGCGACAATGTGCGCCTGCAATTTTTCAAGATCGATGTCACGTCGTTGTAATCATGTAAGCCATCTTGACGCTGCTGGTTTTCTCACTAAAGCACATTATGTCGATCTAAGGAAGAAAAGTCTTTTTATAAAAAGAATAATATAATATCGGATGTCACACATTCAATAGTACTCTAGTTTTTAAATAATTTGTATGTACTTCTCAGCAATAAGTTTTACAAAAGTTTAATTATCAATTAAATGTTTTACTCTTCGAGACGATGTAATATTTCGTCCACAAGAATATTAAATTTATTTATCAAAACCGATATTTCATACTTTCATATTTCTATACTTCATGTAATAAAATAAAAATACTCATAAAGGAAATAAAAAAACTAATTACCTTAACTTGTCTAAGTTGCATGCTTCAAGCATTATATGTTTGCATTGTGTACGCATCATTATTAGAGATTTTAGGATAATAGCGTTATTAACATTATTCGTACATAATCGTAATAGTCGTTATCACAACAGCGTCATTAGTGGCGCGTTCGATCTCTGTTGTAACCGGGCGTGACTCCATGAGGGTCCAACAGCAGTGATGGAGGGACGAAGAGGTCAGGTGGTCTTTCCCAGGAACGCCCCAGATTTCAACATTACTCAAGCAGGATCAACCTGCCAGAAAGGAGGCCATTGTTCGCTTTTACGCCTCGGGCTTTCCTTCCGCATCGGTGGTACGCCATCGTACCTGGCTCGGTCATCGGGATACATACGTAGCATTTTTGTTCCATCTGGACGTCAGATATCCGGAACATTTTTCGCCAAAGACTTCACGAGAACATTACATAAATTTATCTCATCCGCTTCAATAAGCAGTGATCCACTTTACTAATTATCCTTTTGCTTTAAAAGCTATTGAAAAGTACGTTCTGACGTAACAATCTTAAATGATAATAAGGATATTTGTTCGATTATCATTTCATTGCTAACATTTAAATTTTCTACGTGCTATTGTAAATAGAATTTATAATAGTAATAATTACAATATATTGTTATCTTAATTATTTATAAGGTTATTTTATTTAATCAGTTGGCCAGTTGAATTGCCACCTTTCAAAAAATATTTACTTTAGATATAAATAAATATGTACAATTGGCGCCACATTCAAATTTTACCGCACCAACTCTAGAAAATAGAAATAAATTATTGGCCAATCCAATAGATTGCTTAAAACACAATAATTAATTACTAGTAATAAAATATAATTCACGATTATTGAATCTAACTGCGCCTTTCGTTACAATATAGACAAAGCGAACGGGAATCGTCTAAACGAAATTTCCTTGACGGAAAACAATTAGTAGCCTTTAGCCATTCTCCGTATTCCTCGTCAGCTTATCTACGCCCCGACTATTAGTATAATCGCTGGAGGTTACGACCCTTAGCTACCCTCTCGAGCAGTTCGTTTTAATTCTTACCAAGTTAAGGCCATCCTCAACGATCTGCATCACTTTGCACTTTGTTCAACACCACTTTTACAGTTCAGTATCGAACATTAAAACATGCAGCAACATGAAAAACGCACCGCATCTCTCAGAGGATGATATATTATTCGTTACCTGTACCATTATTTTGCGAGAATACAAATCAAAAGTAAATTTTGTTCTATTTATATCTATAAGCTATAAATCTAAAAAGAGGATAATGTACTAGTGACTCAATAAAAACTTATTGGTCAGAATTCAACATTACAATATTATAAATAATATATTATATTGCAAATTACTATGATAAATTAATGACTGTTCACTGCATATACGTTTGATATGTAACATCTGTGTATACATGTAATTAAATCCTCGTTATCTTCACATTTATATTTAAGTACTCTATGTAATAATTTAGTTTTCTTTTCTAATTAATTTATTTAATTAGAACATCTCCGGGTGGAATTATTCTCTCCCGTGAATTCAATTCTCGAAAGTGTTGAGTATCATTCTGTTTTGAGACTAAAAGCCGCAGTCTGCCTGCCTACGAAAGTCGACGAGAACCGTTCGTCGATTAATCCGTAAACACTCCAAAAAATCGACCACGAGTGGATTTCTCGCGTTTCATCACCGTCGTCCACCCACGTGCGTCTTCCTGCGAAATCCGCAATATTTCCGGAGGGTCGGCGACGGGGCGTTCTGTTTTTCGATACATCGGCAATAAACGTAACGTTCCGCCGCGTGTCTAATTGATTTGCAGCGTGTATTGGGGGGATACGAGCGGACGGGGGAGGTTGAGCGAGGGAAGGTTACAACACGGGAGCTCGTACATTGGGAGTGAGTATCCCGTACCCACCCCTTTGCATTATGGATGCACCTGATTTCACACTTGTTCGTCCGCATCGCCGAACTCGCTATAACGTCTCCATCGGTATAAACGGGCCGCAATTTACCGGCCTATTGTAAACCACCCCCTTCTCGATTCACGGGTAATAAATCGTGGCTACCGGAGACAAGTATATACGGAGAATTTATGTTTACGGTGACCATGCGCGTATTTACCACGACCAAGGAGCAAGCCTCCCTCTATCCCAAGTCAGCAACGTGAAATCCATAGCAGCTGTCGCGACTAATCCCGATTGCAGTCTTTCACAATCTGCTCGTATCTCAGTTATTTTACTTCCTGTATTCTGCAAAATTTTACTTCCGTTGAAGACACTTCTCAAATAAATTTAAAATAAAGTAACTGCGAAATTGGAATATATTTAATCAACAAATTTATTAATTGATGATTCTTGTTTTCTCAGATTAGTTTACATTCTTTATGTAGTTAGTGGCACTCCCTATTAAAATATCCCTTACCTGAAGTATCATTGTACGGTTTTTAAGGGAAAAATATTCTGAGATAGAGAAATAAAGATAAATAAAATAATTTTAATTTTTTTAGCGCGAAACTTTGCAACTTGGGGGATATCTTTAACTCACCGTGTCAAAGATTTGATTCGTCGCTTAAAGGGCTCTTTCAGTATGCATGTTAGCTAAACGTTCGAAATTGCCCGTGTAACATGTGCATATATGTAATCCGTGCCACGTGTCGGTCGCGGTACACCATAGTACATAAGACGGCGCGGTGCAACGTGATGCCCCTCCTTCGTTTCTCGAGGTGTCCTTCATACGGCCGCAAATCCACTTGAGCCTTACGCCCGTTCGTTACTGATCATTCAGTGTCAATTTGTCCAGTTACCGAGATTAGAAAGCGACTTGAAAGCGATGCTAATTCGGGACCCCGCTGCTTTCTCGCCTCTCTCTCGCTCTGCTTTCTAATTTACGATTCACCCTTGCTGACCCCCGTACTTATTGCTTTATATCCCACATTAGCATCAAGTGTATCCCTGCCAAACTTTTAAATAGCAGCATTTTTGCAATACGAAAAATAATATAAATAAAACTTCTGTTCAATTTTCCAATATTAAATATGAAGAAAAAAATGTTTACAATTTTAAAAATATATTACTTAATAGATTTTAACAATGTTTATTTAATTATATTGTCATTTTGCAGATTATTTTATTGTAAAAAGACCAAGAAATAGCGTTTACAGAGAATCATATAAGAATACTTAACCTAAACTGCGGGAACACAAAAGAAGAGATTACTTGATTAAGATAACAAAATAACTTGATTAAGATGTATTCTATATAGAGATGAGACTGTTTCATCTATAGATAATAACAACGCTGTTTCATTCTATATACTATTTACATTTAATGCAATCAGCGAAAATTTATATTTGCAATATGATTAATGTAGAAGATTGCATTTCTTTTTTGTGGACAGATTGAAAATAGCAAACATAACATGTAAATTAGAAAATAATCTAATATAAAATGATATATCTAAGATAAATGATTCTTCTTAAAAGACACACAACTATTGATATCTAACATATTAGGAGAAATCAACAAAAGTTATCCGAATTTTCAGAATAAGCACTTCTATGCATTTCATTTTTTCCTTTTTTTCGTAATACAGATAATGTCTTTGAAAACTAATCTTTTCATGCTGCGTGATTTTTTTTCCTTGTCGCGATTTTGTCGAGAACTAGCTAACGTACGTGCGACTGACGTGCGTGCTCGAAAACGCTAAAAAGGACATCGGTGGCTTGACATATGGCTGGCGAAATTGCCGACGGGGTGGCCGTAACAATATTTACAGAAGACTCCGCCAACCCCCGGTGTTTTGTTAAGACTATGCGTGGCGCGCCACGACAGCCCCTGGGCCAAGGGTGTCACTTTACCTCGGTAATCCCCCGTAATACTCTTTAGCGATCCGCGCCGCCGAGCAATATTAAGTCCCTTACATCTAATTTCTATGGACTTACACCTTTTGCTCTCTAGACGATTAGTATTTTGATTGTGGCCCTGTGCTACGCGAGAACAGCGTCTTTGTTGGCACTTTTCGATTCACGATTACCTCAAAGTCGTGAACCATGAGGTAGAAGTAATCGCGCGATTCTCGCGGAATTACATTCAGGGTAAAATTTCCATTACATTACCAAGTCGCGGGTAATTGAAATTTTCCACGGGAAAAGAGCGCGCATCGTCTGAAGGACGGAAAACTTGCAGGATGTTACGAAGACATGCTGTCTTCTATTCAGAGAACTGTTACATTCGTTTCTCGTTAACGCTTTGGACGTCAATTGGAGGGTAAAATCCTGGAATCGCTTCTCTTCGCGTTTGAAGTTAAACTACGAGGACTTTATGGAGTAATTTGTATTCGAGTTTTGCGAAAATGGAAAGCGTTGCCCTTTGTCTACTGTGAGAATTTCTACAATAAATACGTTGACGATTAACTTCCAGATTAAAATGTACTTATGGGAAGATAAATTATGCATGTACTATTCAAAAGCTATATCGCATTTTGGTATTGTTGTACTTCAAATTTTATGTTACTGTCAAGCATGTTACGATGCACGTTTCATAACGATAATATACAAAAACTTAGCTTTTATTTATATAGTATGTTAAAATCAGCTTGCAATTATAGAGAAAAAGATGGCGGGCACTTCTAATTTTATCATACAAAAAAGACACAAGTTAGTGAGAATGGAATGGAATAACGTACAGATGAAATATCATTTCGCGAACAGCGATTTTCATTGGCGAATGTATGCCCAGCGGAATCGCATGTAATCGGCACACGCGCATGCGGTACGCACGCACGAAAATTGGGGTCGTGCCGTGCGTGCTCGCCTCGCGAAGCGCAGCTCTGAAGGGTGCGCAATACGTATTTGTCTTTGAGCTCGGCAATCACGTCGGGGTGGTCCAAGCCCACCCGTCTCGGGATTAGCGAGATCATAATCAGCCAATCACTGGCGGGGTGGCAAATATCCTGGCGAGGTGTCAAATGTCAGCTCCTGCGGGACCGAGGGATCTGAATTGATTTCCTTCACGGTCACACACGGCACGTATGAAATTCTACAAGAGAATATGACTCTAATGAGATTTAAGTTTTTGGAAGCAACCCGGATTAAATTTTATCGAATGGTTTGATCTCTTGTGGACGGATTACTAGATAACGGTTTGCGAATATATTTGAAATATGTAACTAACACGATTATGATAAAAGAACTAGCTAAATTTATACTAAGCTAATCATGTGATTATTATGAAGTGTGATTAATGATTATTTATAAAATGACCAATGTGATGTATGATTAAACATAAGATTCGCGCTCTTCTTCTGAATATTTTTTAATCATTATTCTATTACATACCATAAAATTATATGATGTTAATAAACATGAGCCATTGGCAGAGATTAATTTGTGTCCAAATTTCTGAAGAAATTACATGTTATAAACAAAATCTCCACCTAAAGTTGACTGTGTCCTCTCGGTAAAAAATTTTTATGAAGTCAAAGAATTTAAAAACTTTCATAGATATATCAGCCATCAATAAAATGTATTTAATTGCATATACATATATGTATGTTTCATTTAAATCATGTTAAAGATAAGAATGCATAATTCCTCTACATGCGAATCGTTTTATTTTAAAAACGCAAACTTTATCCGAGAAACTAGAGGCATTTCACGTACTGCTTCACCGGAAGAGATAATTCCGCAGATACTAATTGCTCGTGAATCCAAACTAGCGAATCGGTCGTTCAACGTCAATCTTCTCTCGCGTTTCAGACCAGAGAGGAGAACGACCACAACCTTTCCACGAATTATGTTTCCGTCCGTAGAAGTGGAAAAAGCGAGTTTAAGGTGAAGAGCGGGCTGATCGGTGGTGCAGCGAATGCAACGCGGGCGAGGGCCTGCGTTACCGCTGTCGGCGGCGGTGGAGAAAGAGAGACAAAGGGGAAAAAATTAGATCAGTCATTAAGCGGAGAACGATTTAATGAAGATGACCTCATACGCTCCGCGGCGGAGTTGTACGGTCGTCTAAGCGGATTCTCACGTCAATCGCTGGCCGCGAGTCAAGTGGCGAGAATTGTCGGCAATTGTTTCCGAAATCCCGCGCAGATGCGCTCGCGCTCTCGACTCTGCCGCGCGCGAATGCTCTCGACTGCGAATATATATATCTATGTGTGTGTGTGTATGTGTGTGTGTTGCGCGAAAGAGGCGAGGGTGGAGTGGCGGGAGCGCCGCGCCGATCCTGATGTGTGAATCACTCGGCACAATTACGGCAATTACCGGACCGGTCGCAAGTCAGCACACTATCCGCGTACGCGACCACTTCGTCGTTTCCCACGCCCTCTTCCATTCACGCTTCGCGCAAATCTTGCGACGACTTTTCTCCGTGCGTTACGACTAACGTATCTGCGAGCGACCGACAGAGAAGAGAGCAACTGCCGCGGTTTCGATATAGGCGATCTGAAATTCACCGGCAATTCTGCCTCGCAAAAGTTACTGCTAACGGATTGAAAAGCTCAGTTAAGATTTTCCATTCTAATCATGAGTCAAGCGGTTTAGAATCTGTTATGATATTTCTTTTCCAAGAGGCTCAGATTTAATTGCCATAATAGCAATAACAGCTCGAACAACAACGTCAAATAATTGTCTCTTAACGTTTTGTATTTTTGAAGTCTTTTAATATAATAATCGAATACAAAAATATTAATTACATTATTATATTACAAATTCCGGAAGTATTCAGTAAAGAAATTTTTCGAAAAAAATTTCAGGGAGTTTCAATGGCTTATTGCACAAAAGTCCGACTCTTTGATGATAGAGCTATCGCATATTAATTATCGAAGAAGAAGGAGGATCCAAATATCTTTACAAAGCAGCTTCACGAATTAGCAGATTATTTTTGACGCACGTTCAAGTAAAGTTGCCAGCGAGGGTGAATTTCCGCGTCCGGTCATCAGCGCGGCAGCGCTGAGTACGACAGTAAAAGCGTTGTCGGAGTAAAGCGTAGTTATGGATAGGTCCGGGGCCGAAAGCGCTATTGCGGCGAACCACCGTGAAATATCCGCGCGGCACGGTGCGCCTCGCAAGAGGGTTGATAAGGCTATCGCGCACATCGCCCCGCGCGTTTAGCATACATTTGAATAATGGGCAGGCCGGTAATCCTTTAAACCGGTGTGCTCTCGTCCCGTAACTAGGTATCCTTTCATCTCTCCGCTTCGAGCTCGTCCGAGATCATCCCCCTCGTCTCGCCGTCCTCACCCATCCACTCCCTCCGGGGGCTGACTGGCGGGGCTCGTTCTCCACCTCCAGCCACCATCCGTCCACCCGCTCTCACCCCTCGTGCCGACGTTTAAAGATATTTCGTTAAAATAACAGTCTCGGCTCAAGTCTGCATTCTCCCCCTTCTCGTTTCCCTTCTTGCCGCGCCGTGCCTTGTCGGGCCGGATGGCCGCGGGATGGCAGATAGGGGGGCGGCATTTGCAATGCAGAGGTTAAATGGCTGCGGGGCTTGGTCTCTCGGATGGTCCAGGAACCGGGGTTGAGGCCGAGAGGGTGGAGGGATTCAGCGCCGCGCAGCACCACACTGCACAGACTCGATTGGTTTTTTACTTGCCGCTCTCTGGTGGTCCTTTCGCCCCCGCCGTTCTCTCGCCCTCTTCGTCCTACCTACGGTGCTTTCGCTTCCTTGCAGTGCAATCCCGCGCTCTTTGGATCCGGCATCTCTCTTCCTCTCTCTTTTTCCCACTTGTTCCGTGCGTTCCTCCTCGCAATCCTCCGTCCTTTACCAGTTCATCGGGCGAGCTGCTCCCAGAACAAAATGTAAGAGGAAAAAGAGGAACCGGGGGTAGGCGCCGACGAGAAAACCGGGGAGGACGAGGGGACGAGCGAGATTAAACATTTATTTAAATGGCAGCCGTTTCTGAACGCGACTAGTACGCACACCGCCGCGCGGTACATGCAGGCATTTAAACGCGCTCGTTGCGTGTGTGCGCGTGGGTACATGCGCGTGCGCGCCCACGCAGAAGAACGCGGGGGTTAATCGTGCAGGTGGACGATTCCGCATACATGTGCGCGCGCGCGCGCGCGCGTGTGTGTATGTGCGCACACGAGCGTGGATGTTGCGTATATACGCGAGAAAGGTAGGAGATTAGTCTGGTGGTTTTCAATCCCATTTTCATCGCGCTCCCACCGCCGGGGGTGGCGATATTGTTGGAGTCTCGCGGCCGCCCCCGCACGCCACCAACGAGCTCGCATATGATAAGAGGATAAATCAAAGGTGAAGGGTGGTGGCTACATTGCGGGGGTGTGCCGGAATTCACGGGTGTGCTCTGCTCGTTGCTGGAATTGCGATCTCGTTGTGTTTTATACCTGCAATGTTTTATTATCATTTTGATCACGCGACTAATCGTATCAGGATACCTCAAGAGAGCGATGAAATACACACGGTGAACATCATTATTTACGATCACGTATTAAATGTACGGGCGTTAGAAAGGCGTTAAAAAATAGAATATATTAATAATCAGTTATTACATTATCAGTTGCTACTTAATAATTATTATTTATAGTTCGTATTTGATTATTTTTCACGTCTTTGTTAAATTCTCTATATAATTCTCTATATATAAGATGTATTGATCTCGTTAAAATAATTTGCTACTACGTTTTCATATTGGATCACAGTTTCACGGCATTGTAACCGATAATTAAATGAGCTATGGAAATCGCTGCCGCGAGCGGTTAAGTCCGCGCATAAATCTTTACTACTACTATCCTAGCGCATGAGCTCATCGCTGTGATCAATGAGTTGGTGTCATCAGATCCTGTTTATCATGGAATCAGTAGTCCGCATCACTCTGGAACTGGCTTAGTTGGAAATTACGCCATCGTTTAATTAACGTCGACGAGTATACAGAATCAGATTTTACTTGATTATTCTCAAAATTCCTTGCTTTTGCCAAAGTTGTCTCTCGCATATAATACATAAATTAATTTCTTATCATGATATGTAAAAATTAATATATTAGAATAAAAAACATTTTATTTATACATAAATTTATAAACATATATTTATACATTAAAATGATGAATAATAAATGAATAACAATTATCATTTCCGTTATTTAGTTGTTAATGATACAATATTATATTGCAAAGTAATTTTTTTATAATTATATAGTGAACCCTGCATGCGTTATAAACAAATCACATGTACTTATTTCTGATGTTACATGTACACACATTCTTATTTTCAATAAACTTTCATCATCTACCAATTACGCGCGACAAATTACTTAACTCATCATCGTTAAGCAATCATTCCTTATCAGCGCGGTACATACCTCCGGCGACGCAAATAATTAACCTGAACCTTGACGGGCGAACTCATTCCGCGACGGCAATTTCGTACCGCACCTATCCGTAATTACCGCGCGCTCGCGAACGTAATTAATACCTCCTCACGTGGGATCATTAAATCGCGCCCGATATACTCAACGGTCGCGGCCATCGCCTAATTAGTCACCGTAACGCGCTTACGTACGATCAGATTTTAAACAATTAGCCGTTCGGACATGCACGTACTCATCCAACACAGACACACACCCATCCACCCTCTCCAGGGAGCGGTCGCGCCCATCTCCTCGACTCCTACCAGCGATCCCAGGAGACGCGCGTGACTCTCTCCACGTGGACTTAATACGCCCCGCATGCACCACGTGCCCCGGTGGTGCCGACGACGGTGCTTTATGCGCCCTTCCCTCTCCTTTCCCTCCGTTCAGTCCAGCGCTACCGTTACACCCCCGGCAACGAGGTCTCCGAAGGCTATGCTTACGTATACGGAACAAATACCCTTGGACGAACTGCCTGTGAACACGCCAGTGCCAAGCTGGTCCAATTCGATTCAATTCTGCCGCTTGTCTTCTCCTTCTCCGCCGCTACAGTTTTCGCCCTCGCTCCCCCTTTTTTTCAGTCTCTCTATCTCCCGACCTGCACGATCCAGTTAGTCCCCGGAGGACGATAGATCCTCGGTTGACTTCGCTTGGGGCAGTTTCTCTCAATTCTACCTACGGCTTCTCCTTTTTCTTTCTTCCTTTCCTGCTTTTCTTTTTTTTTAGCGAGGAAAGGGTCGATCATCTTCGACTTGATATCGGAACGCGAAGCGTGATTATTTTGAGCGACCGGATTCGTCGAGAGCCCAAATCAGCGCTACTTGTTATTTAAATCATTTTAATTTCGGATATGAGTATTTTTCAAGTGAATATGGATATTTTACAAGAATATACTTAATTACAGTCGTCATAAAAACTGCAAAATAATTTTTCCACTGTTGTATGCACTAGCAGATGTCATAAATTCTAAGCGTTTTTATGCAGCAATAAACTGTTGTATGTGTATATGTTACGCATTTCCATTTTATTTTTTATGTCAAATATATCTCACAGTTCACGTTCGTGTGTACTTTATGGATGTATTCCAATTAATAATACTCCCCCATCAGTTTATTGAAAAAGAGGAGGGCCGGGCGCGGCAAGATTTTCGTAATTGCGGGAAAAACGTCGGCCGATTACGAATTTACGAATTCGTGTCGGTCCGATGTAACGAATTGCACGTAGACACGGGAGGCGCGGGCGCATGCACATCACCGATAATTCAATTGCGCCGGGGAACGCTCCGGACGCAATTGTCTGCGGGCCCGCGTGCAGCTCGAAGCGTGTTTCAGCGGGGTATAACCGATGACCGGTCCCCATCAATCCTTTCGGCAACATAGCTCGTAGGAAGCTTGCACGCGGGAGCGCGTATTTCTGCCCCGTGCCGGTATCCGTCGGTTTGTGTGTTCACCATCCAACTGGGTCCCCGGTGTCTCGTACATCCTGGTCAGTTAATAACCGTGGTCAGGACCCGCGATCCACAGCGTCCGTTGCTGACCACCGTGTCTGCTGGTTGGGTTTTCGGCCGAATTATGGAAACGTTGCCGTTATGCGATGCGGTGGCCGATGGATGCCCGCGGTACCCCCGGGCGTCTCGTTCCTCGTTTTAATTAAGCGCCTTGCCCAAGCAAGATATCGCCCGCTCTCGTTTGCCGGAGTATCCCTGGGTTTGCGCGTGTCTCGAGCTTACCATCACGTCGGATTCCAAAGTCGAAAAGCGCCAGGAAGAAGCGCCGCGCCGGCGAGGAAAGAAGATCTCGCTTTTACTCGAGCTTTTCCGAACTTTTTGTTTCCTTCATTTTCTCAGTAGTCGGCTATTTAGTGGTGAATTTTGTAATTTTATTGTAATTTTATTGTAATTTAATTTTAGTTACAGATTACAAAAGAATCATTATTAATAAGGATCTTTCGTGTGTCTTCTTCTGTAAATTATATATTGTGATTATAAATTGTGAAATTACGATAATACAAATTTAGGATTGTTGCATAAATAAATTTGTGTAACATTTTATCATACGATGTATCCACTTACAATTATTCATAATTTGTCGTAAATGAAATACTTTTGTGAATTACAAACGTTGATTTACAATATTTTTATTATCTATTGATGTATATCAGAAGAAAACAAGTCGATATAAAAGCAAAGAGGAAAACCAGAGAGACGGTATATTTTTGAACATGACAGAACTTTTTCCTCCAGCGAGCAACAGCGTTCGTGAGTTTTAAACGAAGATTTCAAGTGGATCTATTGTCCCGTCCATTCTTTGCTCGGCGAACGTATGTCAGTGGATGTATGTCTGCTTTCTTATACTCCTTGGAGCACGCTCCAATTTGTGGCCCCAGACATGTCTGTTTTACGAGCGTACATACATCCGCAGCCTAGTCGGTCCGCCACGTTGTTTGCGCATATTTCTGCGCAGTGTGCATTAGATACTTTCGAAAGTTGCGTTATGGTAATTTCCGTTTGCAAATGTATAATATTCAAGAAGAAAGAATGATATTTACTTCTTTTTATTTATTATATATTATTATATTACAATATCGAGTTAATCGAAGGAAAGATATTTTAAAAAACTTACACAAAATGTTTCTGTCAACAATGACGCACATAACCGTAGCATGAAAATTGAGTTCGCGATTGAGCTCCAAAAAATGTCATTATCTCGTTTGGTAATTTGGCAATTGTGCATCGCATACTCATACAAGTACATCAATTTGAAATTATTATCATTTCACATGGAACGACCATCGGAAAATTTGTTTCTGCCATTCAATTAATCGATCATTTCTAGTTCCAATCAATGGTGTAGACAAACAGGAGGCTCGTCATTTGGTTACGAAACGCGTCACCTTTTTCGGCCGTATGGATCACGCGGCAATTTTTAATTTTAATCAAGCGCGAGCGCAAATTCACGAGCAAAGTGGATTTTCGTGCAGTAACGCGCGGCCGGGTGCCAACGAGTAATTTACGAATCTGGATGATTACTCGCGGGAACAGATGAAGGGGAGGGTACGTGTGAATCGCTCGGCGTCGTCATAAAAACGGTCGCGTTCAACTAATTTAAACGGAATTGCTGGAATAAACGGAACTGCATGCATCCCGTATGTCCGTCCGTTTGCGTCGCTCCAGATGTTTCGTAAATGAATCCCGTCACAACGCGTAGTTCGTCATATCCAAGGCTCCGCTGCTAATTACTTTGAGCCCCGGCGAATGGGAATTTGTAATGGACGGACGTGGACCCTTATGAAAATATTATGGTCAGTCGCACCACTCTTCTTCTGTGAATTTTTGTGGGATATTGTGGAAGTCATTTTGCGTAATGCGTGAGAATTGGACGTCCCCACTGTATGGAAAGCTCTTGTGGACAAATTTTCAAGTGAAACCCAAGTCGTTCATGCTTGATCGTGGATGAACGTGAGCGGGGAACGGTTTGAGAAGAGAATTGGCAGAGATCGTATCCAAGATAATCTGGAATTATCAAATACTCCTGTCCCGATCACCTTTAAAAAACAACGCTTTATAGATCTGACTTTTCCGTTCTTTCACTTTAAAACATTGATATTATCTCCTGATTCCTGTAAGATAAAAAAAATTAATTAAAATACAGAAACAGAACAAATATCGTTTAAAGATATATAAAAGAGTAGTAAACTTGAAATATTCTGTAAACGATGTGCATTATATACATGCATTATCTGTTGTAAAATTTGAAAATTAACCAAACTTTAGTATTACAATTCGGGTGTAATTAAATAATTATATAAGTGTTAATATTTACTCAGAAAACTTTTCTGAAACTATTCTTCACAGCTACATTATTTGCAGTACTATTTGCTTACTCTTTACGTGCATTTACTTTATAAGCCGGTGATATCTTATTCTATGAGCATTTTCATATCCTGTTTTGCTAATTTAAAGCATTCCCTTTTGTCTCGCAGGAAGTAAAGATGGGATAGTTTTTTGAGTGCTACGTGGCGGTTTAGTGTGATAAATAATATCTGTACCCTCTGACGCTCTTCATATTGCTACTTTTCGTTGAAAAACTAAATGCGCCGCAAATTATTATCCAGAAGGAGGGCTCCGCTTTCCTCGTTCTCCCTCCTTTTTATCTCTTGTCGTTTGAGGGGGTGGGCCCCGCGAACGCAAGGAAAAAAAGTAGCGCGTTAGAACCGCGGATGATAATAATAAGGCTGGTAATTCGCAGTTTGACGAGCCCTCGCGAGCAGTCCGACCTCACTTTTCGAGTTTGCTTTATCGTCTCCCGGATGTCTCCCCAGCGTACTCCCGAGATATCCAATTAAAAAGCAAGCACCTGGACAGCGAGGGTGGAAAGACATCGAGTTAAGTTAAGGAGCTGCGAAAAAAAAGAAACCCGCACAACGATTATCAGGAGAACTTTTCGTAAGGTCTTCGAGAGCGGTTGCATCTTTTCTAAAAAACAAATTTTTTCACATGCATAATAATATTTATATACATATATATTTTTTAGCTTTACCTTAGCTTTTATAAACTATATTATTATAAAGTAGTTTCTTAAATAAAATTTCTTATTTACGATATCAATAATTTTATCTTTTCATTACTTACAGTTTTTATTCTATATCTATATTTCATTTACGTCATGAAACATTTTTTCGTATATATTTTTTGATTGTTTTTTTTAAATATCTGTACGTTGCAACTCCTTGAATCGAAAATGTATTCAATGCAAACTTTTATCCCACGTAATCATGACACTCTCTCGTCTCATCTCATCTAAAATTGTATTACAATGCTGTGGAATATGGTGGCAATGTGGATCCATGCCATCTGGATAACTTCTTGATTATCTTTCTCGAGAGCTTGCTGACGTTGAAGGTCTCAATATCGAAATTTAGCTTCGAAGTACTCGAAGGACCAATATGATTCACCACAATGGCGATGAAAAATTCAGAGGATCTCTATGAACGTAACTATCGGCTGGCCTTAAGAGGCTCGTTATTTATCCGTGCTGCTGTCCGTCGGATCTGGAATCCGGCTAGTTACAATCTCTGCTGGTTTCCAGAACGTCTCTACTAAAATAATGTTATATTATCGGGCGACGGGGTGCCACCTGAGCCGTTAAAAGCTTTGGTCCCGACGCGGCCATAACGCAACCTAGAGATTCGAGATTTACTTCGCGTGTAAAATTGCCGACCCTTGCCAATTCACTTGGATTTTTTGACGTTTTGTTTTCCTGATTTTGAAGAATGCCGACGATCATCTTCCATCATTATAAATGACACAATCACATAGTAAATTGGAAACTTAAATCTTGATTTGCGGAAAAAATGCATGTTATACATACCATTTCAGATTAAATATTATTCTGTCGAGTCTCTGAAATCTTCATTTTCGTCGCGTTTCGCGTCGTGTCAATGAATCCGATTGATCACAGATCAATGGGTCGTTGCCGCGACACGATCGACTAATCTCGAGGGTCAAACGATGCCGGTCAAGTCGGACTTCCTTCGTCAGTTGACCCCGGCGCTATTCTCAATCTCGACTCTGACTCATCATCCTCGTCATCAGCATCATCATCATCGTTGTTATCTTCGTCCATTCTCCTTCTCCATTGACGCGCTTCTTCGTCGAGCTCACTTAGAAGAAGACCGCGTTTAGCATAGCATCGTATTCGCTCGACCTCGTTGCGACGCTGATAAAATTCTGAGTACATGCAAACATGAATTACAAAATATAATTACTATTTTCGCAACATTAAAGATTTACACAAATATGTAATAAACTTTTGATAAAATAACTTAAATTTATATTATACGTACTTTGAAGTGCGACGATTGCAGAGCATTTGATGATAAATACAACACGTAGTAGTTTCTTTATCTGATTAATGCACTTTCTGGAAATGATATTACTTCCAAATCCGCTGAAGTCCAAACATTTCTCAGGACACAACGTGCAACACCCCGGAGGAAGTCGTCGCGACGAAGGGGGTGGACCAGTGGGACGGGAGGTTGATTCGAGGCTCGCCCATGTTTGCCAAGCAATCAAGCCCAATCATTAACCCCCGGACAAGCGACGGATCGAACATAGGCGTACGTTATATGAATAAACGCCGTTGTGTGCGGTCAGCTGTCGACGATGTACACGATGGTCGCGCGCGTACGGCTCGTCGCGACGACTCGTGGACAGGAAGTCCACCTAATCAGGGGTAGTGAGTGGCAAACAGGGGCGCGGTTATGCCCAACGGGGGTACCTTACTGCATTACACCAGGGATTCGAGCCGGATCGCCGAGCTGTAACGGCGGCGAAGACAAAGCGGGAGCTCGTTTATCCACGAAGCCTGCCCCATCCAAGGCCATGATCGCTAATTTAATTAGCCCTCGGTCTCTGATTAGTCCAGAAGAAGGCGGGGATGTCCTTCCGCCCGCTGCGAAGGAAGTGCCTGTACTTCCACTCTTGTGCTGTGGCGGTGGTTCACCTTGTTCATGTGCTCCTTCCTCTGTCATCCGCTTGAATTCATTTAACTCTCCGTGGTACTTCTCTTGTTTTTCCATGGTTTTAATTAAATTTCTTATCCGTGGCGCGGAGAGGGTGGACGGAGGGGCAGCACGACAGAGGGCAATGGGGGAGTCGCAGCGAGTATTTTGCTGTGGACCCGGGGAATCTCTGTACGCCGGAAATAATTGGAAAAGTTTTGAATTCGTACGAGGTCTAATCTATTATGCGATTCGCGCGTGACTAAGGCTTTCCTGCTGAAATATGCATCTTGCGATCAGAAGTTAAAAGATAATAGTTATAATCATAATAACCTTTTATTCACGATAGGCTGCTGGAATAAAATAAGACGGTAAACTTTTACTGTTAACGTAAGTTTTAATGGCTTGGATCATAAATATCAAATTAAAAGTCTATTAATGATAATAGAACTTTTATATCTTCTTCTTTGTGTTTAATTCAAGCAATCTTATGCTTCATGAATAGCTTTCGGAGGATGTCTGACATTTCGCATGAGTTTTCAAACATAAGACCTTTAAAAAAATATTTTTCATGCACTCTTCCTTCAATCCTCCTTCCCCTGGCTGTCAAAAATTCGTTTCTTTGATGAAGTCAAGTGATCCAGATCGAAATTTGGATGCCTGCTCGGAGACAGTCTCTCCTCATGGGATGTCCTCGTTCCCACGAGTTCGCGTATTCTCGGAAGACGGAGAAACGCATTTGAATCTGCTGCGTCCTTATCTGTCCCTCTGTTTTTCCTTCGTCTCTCTCTTTTTCTCTTGCCTTCTCTTTAAATACACCACTTACACCACACAACCTTTGCATAACCTTTGCGAGTGTGCAAAGAAGAGGGGCATCTATGTCGATGGGTAAATCGCACGGGTGAATCGCGCGGTCTTTGATATGCTGACGTCGCTATTATCAATTCAGATGAGGCAGTGCGCCTCGGCCGTTTGGCAAAACTGCGTTTGATCCGGTTCACCCTGTAGGTACGTAGGTAGGTAGATAGTTACACGCACATGCTCGCATGAATAGCAGCCTTGGGCATTTCGCGTCAACTCTCTTCATGACAGAAAGAGTGAGAGAGAGAAAGAGAGAGAGAGAGAGGAAGAGAGAGAGAGAGGAAGAGAGAAAGCGAATTCAACCGGCAGCGAGAATGTGAAATTACCATGCCGCGCGCGGCGCGCTGTTACGTCGGCTTTTACTGCCGCGCTTCCGCTTGATTCCAAAATCCAGCTTCCGTTGCGAAGACGTGCGTATTGAAAGTTAAGGTAGGCAATCAAAACCAAATCTAAAGATCTTAATAAACAAAGGAAAACGTCAAATGAAGGGCGGCTGAAACGGTATTTTAAGGGGATGAATTGGCTGCATTTGAAAGCTTGTGGTCTATTCAGAGAAAATAACATTATTTTTATTATTATTACTTACCTGAAAACAGTATATACTGTATTTTCCGTTTCTTTTTATTTTTATTATTTTTTAGATACATTATAACTATTTATTACCTATTTTCGTTATATATAATTGTTATAAAACGATATTAGATTTCAATTTCCTTGGATCTCTTTTTCGCCGCTTTAATTGCTCTCGTTCGCTCGCTTCTTAATTGTCCTCATCTATTTCCCTTAAGAATTAGCTTTTCCGGGCGCCAAGTTTCCGTGAATCGCGCCAGGGCGCCACGTTAGTCGCGCCACGGCGCGTATATTTATAAAAATTAATCGTTTTGTTCAGTTTCCTAATTCCTGAAGCAACGGGGGGCGCAACCGTCTTAAATTAATTTGTATGGACATATCTCACTGATGAGTTCCTTTAAATTATAAACTGTCGTATGCGGGTTTCGATTATGTCCTTTTTGTCGATGAAAATGACGAATGTCGTCTGATATTAATGTGTCGTGCGTTATATTATCTTCTATATAAAATATCATTGTTGAATAAAGTCTTAAAATAAATCTTTATCAAATCAAATTAAGCACAAACAAAATAAATTAGTGCGCCATCTGTTCACAAATTTACACGTATAATAAAATACAAAAGCAAGCACATTTTTTAAAATTCCACACAATTCATCAATAAGCTGTATTGATATCTTCAATAACAAAGCTTTATGTTACATTTATTAACGGTATCAAAGATGCCATTTAAGGAAGTAAGCATAATTGGATTTCTTAGCGGGATTACAATAATATAATACATTTCTTATATGTTTCCTCTCATCACTCCCCATGTCCTTCACCGTCCTTTTCTCCGTTCTGAGACCGACGTGTAACGTAATAATCATTTAATTCCGGCAGTCGTACGCGCAGTGCTTGGCGCCAAGTCAATCTAAGCCAACCGGATATGCCTCTCTCGTCTGCCTCGTTCAGTCACTGACGTAATCCCAAAATTAAGATTAGGCAAGGATGGAGACGTGATACATGTCGCTCATTAAGATTGAACTTGATGTAAAAGTTCTCCAGTCTATCTTGCGTATACGAATAAATTCTCGAAAACGACATGTTGCAGCTAATTATGCAATCCCATGAATAATTTGTATTGTTTTGCCGTCAGTCTACGATTCCACGGATTGGAGCATCATTATATTTTATTAATCCGATAAATTATCAAATTGATCAGGTAATATCTCTCTCTTCCTCTTTCTCTTTCTCGCGCACGCTATTATCGACGAGAAGGGATTTTAATGCAGCAGTATTGGATATAATATTTTATGCGTTGAAATCAATTACGCGTGTTTGATTTAATTGATTTATATTAATTGATTGATATTCATCGAAAATTAATTGATTAAAGCAAATTTTGTACCGTAAGTTAGATCGTGAGTTTTATCGTGTAAAGTTCAAAGAATTGTTTCTCTCAATTAGCATCTGGACATTAATAACATGCGTAACATATGTCATAATTACGTGTCTACGGGAATCGTCACTGCGCGTAAACTAAACTTGATAATAAATTTTGTTGTCTTCAGGGTGCATAAGACAATTTATTTATTACCCATTTAAATCGTCTTTGAGACTCCAGCTGTCCGAGCAATAAACTGAATCCTCATCTCACTGTTACCCGCATTATCACGAGGGAGTGCGTGGCGCATACTTAATATCTCAATCTGGACCGTTCTCTGCCTGCATATCAAGACACAACCATAGATCATCGACGAGGGGAATGACGTTATAGGATATCGAAGTATCCTTCGGAACAGTTATCATCTACAACGTCAGGCAGGTCACCGTACCCCGCCCATATTATCCTATCCCTTTCTCCTTCTCTCTCTCTCTCTCTCTCTCTCTTTTCTTTCTCTGTCCCATTCTGTCCGACCCCCTTTCGGTTCCGCGCTTTTCACCCCGCGCGAAACTGCTAATGAATATCGGTCCTAAATATCAGTCCGCGGGGATCCAGCGAGGGTTCGTCGGTGCTCGTCGGTGCATATGTCCGTATATTATGGGGGTTTACACACTCCGGTTCCCCCGTGGTAACCCCGCACAAAGTCCCCTTCTCGCCCGTACGTGTACATGGTCACGCTCGTTTGTCGCGCGTTAATTCTTCGTCTTTCTCGGACCACCTTGTCTGTCCTGTACAGCCTGCTCTGTTCGGCTCCCGCCTCGCGATGAAAACACGCCGCGCGCGTGACACCATATGTCCGCTCCCATCGTCCCGGAGTCAAGGCGCGCCTCCGCGCGCGCGACGTCCCCTCTTGCATGAAAATCTAATCGCGAATCCGGCGGAAGCTCCCGGCTCCTGCAAATCCTTCCGGGAGTTGACGTCGACGGTCCACGAAAATTACGCGCACGAAACTGCTCGCGAGCACGGAAGGAACAAGCGCGGATGACATCCGGTACATCAGTTCCACGCAAGAGTTTGCCAGTTTATTTTTTTTATCAACCATCCGTGTCCATTTATAAATAATAGAATAATATATTTGTTTCTTTTATAAAATGTACAGGCGAGCAGTTACTCTGTCGTTATTTGTCGTTAAAAGAAGTAATTATTTTGAGATTTGGATATTTGGCGGATAATTATCAATTTTTTAAAACGCATAATGCGTCTGCAATTTTCCGGATGGTAACTCATAATACTGAGAGAGTGCTAAAAGAAAAACTTTTAATTTGATCATTCGGATTAATAATAATGTTTTAATTGTTTGTGCAGAGTATAGTGACCTAATGAGCCGATAATCGTGGAGAAGCTGGGATTATTGCAGGAGGCATATTTGACTGTACGATTTGACAAAAGCTTTGTTTCAATTGCGAAAGCACAAAATGGCCAGAACTGTTTTCGTATAATGAACTCAGCAGTAACTTTGCCATGATTATTGAGACCTGAAGTCTTAATCGAAGCAGCTACGCTTTCGTTGGTCGGCATTTGTTGCATCAGGATCCATCGATCTCTGCGGATTTAAATCGTATGTATTAATCATTTGACCGTCTGGCTGATTAGATAAGTGACGGCGATTCGGACAAAGTTTCATTAATGTTGACGAATTAGCATTTCTGTTGTTGTTTGTTGTAATTTTGAGATCTGTTGCGCCACAATATTGCAATGGCCTTGCCGTCATGATAACATGTGAGATATCATAGCTCAACTGTACATATATATACATATACATATATAGATTCAACTAAAAAGTTATCATATATTATTCCAACATGGGAAATATAATTATTCAGTCGTCGGATATTGAATTATGCATCGTTAGTATAATAAAAAAATTTATCAAAGGGGCATTACTTTTAAAGAATTTTCGAAAGTTTGGAATAATCTTTTCGATCGAATCGCTAATCGGTCGATACCTCGTGCCGGGATTCTTGCTCTCTGGATCCGGATTAATCGGTTTAAATTGGACCAATTTCTGCCAATTACGTTCCAGTTTCCAGATAGCGCATGCTTACGGTAAAACAATCGTTCGTCTACCCGCAGGGGTCCATCTGTTCTCCGCGGGAGCGCGATCATGCCCACATGCGATCTCGCGCGAGATAATTATACGCGTATCTCCACGATGCGTATTTTACACGTATATCGTTCCTCCCTCTCTGCCCTCCCGGCGATAACCATCACCCACATATCCCCAATTGGTAAAGACAATCGCTAATATGTTCCTTCTCTTGATTGAGAATGAGTCATATACATGCTGTGTATGCCGCGTGGCTGTCTCGTCTGTTCCGACGTAGAAAGAAAAGAGGCAGAAGAAGACAAAGAGAGAGAGAGAGAGAGAGAGAGAGAAAGAGAGGAGGGAAGAGACAGATCCTCACAGTCTCCTCTCTCGCATTTACTACCGGCGAAACAATTGTTCGACGGGACAATCAAGTACTAAATTCGTGGCGCCAGCCGGCCGCCCGCTGTATATCCGGCGTTGTTGAACTAGTTTGCTTTAAGGTACCGCCGACTCGTGGGCGTTCATTGTTGCGGTGACACGCGTATCGATGCTCGATTAATACTGATCAACGATGATGTCATATCTCGTATTCGTGTCAAAGTACTGGTAATATCTCACATATACGATGAACGGCTTTGTCGCGTAGTTAATCGTGTTCAATCGGAAGATCTCATAACAATATGTTTGTACAATTAAATTAAAGAATAATTTAAAGAGGGAAGAGTATTTATAACATCGTAAAACATTTCAAAAGAATAAAAGTATAAGATAAATATATCTAATATTTGTTATGTCTCTTGATGTCACTAACGTGGAGGATAAAGATATCTTCCGACTTGTGTAAATCACGGCCAGTATACATATATTTATGCAGACAAACACGGGCAGACTTGGATGCACGTCATCGATAGCAAAACTGCGAGTTGAGGGATGCAGAGATCGATAAGATACCTTCTTTCCAAAACACTTTTATTCAAAGAATCAATATACGTCTCACAATGGACCATGTGCTTTATCATTCTTCGACCTAATATTGAATAAATATGTTTGTGCACATTTATAATATTTTGTTTTCCTATCACAACATATATATACGATCAACAAATGAGAAAAACGAAACGTATGATTATTTTAGCAATATTTAAATAATAACCATAGTTATATACAGGGTGAGGCACCTAAAACAGGCCACCTGAATATCTCGGCTGTTATTGGTGATAGAAAAAAATGTGTCAGACCAAACTTGCATGGTTTCGAGGGACACATAATTTGTTCTAAATAATTGTTTATTAGGTGGACGCGTAGAGGTCATATGAAGGTCAACTTCGGTTTTTTAAATGGTATACTATGTTTTTACGTACCATCTAGTAGGGCGTTTGAAGAGGCGCACATTAATCTACGGGTCAAAATCATTCAAGGTCACTGAAGACTAAAATTTCTAAGTGCTAGAACTTTCATTTCTGAATTTACGGTATTTTCAGTTGCAGAGAACTCTAGGCAATATAAAAATATAAATATCAACAACTCAGAACTTCTCGGAAAATAAAAAATTTCTAAGGACTAGAACTTTTTCATTTCTGAATTTACGATACTTTCAATAGCAGAGAACTCTAGGCAATATAAAAAATAATGATATCATCAACTCAGAACTTCTCGGAAAAGAAAAAATTTCTAAGGGCTAGAACTTTTTCATTTCTGAATTTACGGTACTTTCAATAGCGAGGAACTCTAGGCAATATAAGAAATAATGATATGAACAATTCAGAACTTCTTGGAAAAGAAAAAATTTCTAAGGGCTAGAACTTTTTCATTTCTGAATTTACGGTACTTTCAATAGCAGAGAACTCTAGGCAATATAAAAAATAATGATATCATTAACTCAGAACTTCTCGGAAAAGAAAAAATTTCTAACAGTTAGAACTTTTTCATTTCTGAATTTACGGTATTTTTAATAGCAGAGAACTCTAGGCAATATAAAGTAAATTATTTTTCCTTGCAGTTGGCCTTCAGTGACCTTGAATGATTTTGACCTGTAGATCAATGTGCGCATCTTCAAACGCTCTACTAGATGGTACGTAAAAAAACATATCATACCATTTAAAAAAACGAAGTTGACCTTCATATGACCTCTACGCGTCCACCTAATAAAAAACTATTTAGAACAAATTATGTGTCCCTCGAAACCATGCAAATTTGGTCTGACACATTTTTTTCTATCATCAATAACAGCCGAGATATTCAAGTGGTCTGTTTTAGGTGCCTCACCCTGTATGTATATATTTGAATCTTGCTAAAATAATTCTATTCCAATAGATGATAAAACTCAATTAATTAACGAATTATACAATAAAAATTCGATTTACTTTGACTGCGCACAAAGGAATCCTTCCGCGGTCGATTTCTGCATCATGACCTCATAATTTCTTTGCCACGCTCTTGTCTTCACGCCTCCTTCTACCCCCTTCGGCTGTCGTTTCTTTTACAGGCCAACATCGAGGGTGCCGTACGGCGTACAGCTTTTCGCACGCTCGCCTCACCATCGTTCCCGTATTCGCAGTATGGGAGTAAGCAATTTTCTCCCGAAGATAGAGCGGCCCTGGGACGTCGCCGGTGCTCCAGGGAGAACGTACGACGATGCGAGCGAGCGAGTGAGTGAGTATGATTGATGCGGTTTGTCGGTCTCGCCTGACATCCAACATCTCGTCTCGCGTCAACCTCGCGGATACTTACGTCCCCGACGACGACGACACTCTCGGTGTTACACCCGGCTACACCTTGTGTATTCACCCTGAGCGCGACTGAACAACGTTGCAACCGCTCGTCTCGATTTTCCAGCGTGGAAAATGATCTACGAGGAAATTGCGTAGAATCATCTTCCTGGGAAATTTAGTTATACGCACCGCCAGGAATTTTCATTGAAAGAGAAGTAGATTTTGTATTCTGGAAATTCAATTCGATAAGTAATGTTATCTCTGTATGTGGCATCTGTGGCATTTTAAACTATAGACAAGTGATTATTATTAAAAAACTAAATAATAAACTGCAGACTCTTGTCATATCAGAAAATCTAAAATTTAATAATGTTAACAAATATCGAAAAAATACATTAATTGGAAAATTATGTATTATGTTGCAAATTGTATCACAGGATTGAAATGCAGCGAAGCCGGCGGCGGTCGAGCACTGTAATCTATTCTTTGCAATCTAAGTGTTACAGCTTAAGTGATTACACAGTTAAACTCTTTATTTGTCATAATATTTTCATGGAATTGATTATGAAAGACATTTGCGAATCGGTGCATGAATATTATATTATCACGAGTAATTGTTAATATGTATGTGTTGCCAACATGTTAATGTAAAAGAAATGTTATTCCTTAGATACACAGTTCATGCGCACAAAATACGCACAAAAGTCTCGCGCAATGATTTCGCAAACATCACATTAATAAACGCACGAAAAGTGTAAACGCGTAATTTTGTTTCTTATCGAGCCCTCATAAGCTCTCATAAATCTCATAAGTGGGAGAAATGCAATTAATGCATCGATGAATAATACGATAAACATTTCTGATGCTCTTTACATATGCTTTATATATATGCACAAGTATTAAACATACGAGAAAGGTGATAAGTACAGTGACATCGCGAATAATTCTGACAACAAAAAGGTAAGCCTATTGCACATAGCACGTTATCGGCATATGTGAAGTGTCGTTGCACCAAAAATTCTGATTATCGGACGGAAGTCACGCCAGTTCAGAAAACACCGTCGCTGCGTTTCGGCATGCGATTAAACGTTAAAACTGTTTGACGCTTGATAAACTTTATTGCCGATATCGCGCTTGGAATTAGTCTTTCAGAGCGTATCGTGAGAGATTTTCGACGTTCCTATCTCTTGGGGAAATACTCACCTTTATGAAAGTTTAAGATTAAAACAATCTTTGATAGTTGATATGAAAAAAATCTATTATAAAGTACATTTGAATGCTGGCTAATAAATTGACATTACAAAAGTTCCGACAAATAACTGTTTCAATATTAATAATATTAAAAATTAGTGTTCTAAAATTCAGTATCATGTTCATTCTTAACTTTTTATTATCATACTAAATTATAAAACAATCTAAATTATAAAGCATCTAAAATATATTTTATTATTATATATTTTTATTTTAGTGCTTCAGTTAAATTTCTAAAGCTTATTTGTTTCTATTTTTCAAATCTTTCAATACTAAAACAGATATCACCTAACAAGACAATTCTTTGAAAGAAACGCATGTAAGCTTAAAACTTCTCAACCAATCACGAAGATTTCGCCCTCTTCGGAATCTCATCTCCCAAGAAGTATCAGAGATCAGCGTTGCCGCCGTAAAAGCGCAACCTTTCTTCCGCCTTCGCCTTCGTTGCCTAAATTTTCTAAGTTCACTTCTCGCTGGTACCCACCTTCACGGTGGGCGTTGAGGGACGAGCGCCCGGGCGGCGTACGTGCACGTACGTTCAAGTGTGCGAGGGCAGCGCGCAAATATCAATCAGTGGAGTCAAGAGTGGAATCAGGGTGGCCGAGTGGTTCCACATAATGCTGCAACGGGAGGTGAGAGAGCGTAGCGCGCAACGTGTGTCTCGTGTTCGGTGGCCGTGCAGTTCGGACGCGCACACACGCACAAACCTCCACCCAAACACATATCGCACACGCACACAACGGATGCGGAACCCCATCAGCACCCCACACGCGACGTCGGAGCAGCGACGCCCGGTAGCGTCCGGTAGCGTCGCTGCCCCACTCCTCCTCATGGATCGACGATCGTCAGTGTATGGGTTCGTGTGTGCGTTGCCACGAACACACGAGGCGACCCGGTGTGTGTGTGGGTGGAGAACAGAGTGAGAGGGCGTGCCCGGGAGGCGGTACCCGGGACTAAAATCCCGATGTGCATCGGATGTCTGTGTGGGTGTCCTCCCTCTCCGCGTGGACATCAACGATGTGTGCGTCGTTTGTGTGGCTCCTTCTGTCTCTCTCTGTCGCCGCGACCACCGCTCTCCGGCCGTCATCGCATGGGAGTCTCTCCACTATCAGATCCGTTAACAGCAGTCGGCGTTGAGGCACCCACCCGCTCTAACGGCCAACGTCTCTCACATCCCCCGGGCTTGAACCGGTGCTCCGCCGTTTTCGACCTGTTCCGTCATCCGGCCGATGGACCGCACGGAAATCAGTGTCGTTGACAATCGGAAGCATTCTTTCTTGCACGACAGGTATTCGCCGTCGCGACGTCGGCAGGAGCTGTCCTACCAGGACCCGTCCAGGTGTTAACGATCAACAAGCTCCTCTTCAAGTGTCTGCGAACTTAGTGAAAAGACTATTACGGCTGTGCTGAGTACGCTGTTTTGGGATGGCTGCTGATAGTTTTCGGAAAGATGAACGATCTGCGAACAGATAATCTTCAAGAAGAAGTTTTCCTTCGTGACGAATCAACTGTTTGAAAACCTTAATAAATGATTTGTTATTTCTAAAGGCATCATTCTTTGAAAACGTGGAGGATTTTGCGAGCTCAACCGACGGCCTTGTCAAAAAAGAACTTGGCAAAAAATTCTTTTGAAAATTAAAGGTGTGCATTTATTGCTAAAGAAGGATCATAGCGTGACAGAAGAGAATGCGAATGTCTTGTGCAGTGACGAGAAAGTTGTAAGAAGGTGAAAACGGACTCGAGGTCCAGGATGATGGAAGTGCAGCAGCAACACTCGCCTGTAGGGGTGGGTCCATTAGACTTTTCGAGACGGGGAGTTGCCGAAGCATCAGCGTTTCGAGTTGTCAAGCCTAAACAGCCAGCTTCTTCACTTGTGCATCAGCAACCGTTGCCGCCGGAGACCAACAATAATGAGAATCTTCAGGAGAACCCGCAGATTCCTGTCGATACTGAAGGTAAGAGTGGTCAAATGATGTGTTCTTTTTGTTGACACTGAATTGTCAATGATTCTAGCAATATAGTGGAGTAGTAAATCATCAGTGTTCGCCATATTAGTTTTTAAATGTCTTTGCATTCTTGAGCGACGTTTCGTAGCATTTTTTATTACGAGAACAAAATAGATCAAGTATTTTAGCTTTTTATTATGATATCATCAGCTAAGCTTTCAACTTACTTTAATGATATTATAATATATTATAATAAACTATATAAGTAGGATACACATAAAAGTGATCTTAAATTTTACGATGCCAATAAGATAATAATAGTTAAGGATTCAACCAACAAAAATTTTTTAACATATCAATTTCTCACAATTTTTATAAAAAAAACTGTGCAACATACTTTTCGATTCTTTCCAGAAGTTCCGAATTAATATACCAATTTTGAATCAGTTACATTCGCGTGCTTATGAACGGTACATTATCGCAATTGAAAACCCAGCGCCATTAATTATTCCACCCGGAACATCCCCGCAAACCGATCAGAGCCAGCGGGAACGCAGATCCGCACTGATGACATGACTCTCCGCAGCGGAAACCCATATTCAAAATAACCAGCCGGAACGCATATCACGCTCAAGCCTTTGACATCCCCAGCTGTCTGCCGCTTACTGACGGTGCGCCGCTGACACTCACCCCCCGTGCCCATCTCTCGCCTGTCATCATCCTATCTATTACCTGCCCATTACCCCTGCAACGTGGCGTTTACGCGATAGCTTCTGTAGCTCGCGTCAACGCCTAAGCTCGCTCCACGCACACGCGTGCTCCAATTTGTGCGGCTCCGGAGCGAGTAGCACACGCACCACGAACACACGCGCGTGCAGGTGCGTAGAGGCTCTCGTCGTGCACAACGGTCCGTTCAACAGGTGAGAGGGGATGGCTGGCATTAGACGGCTGCCTATACTAATACCCCGCTACTAATCGCGGTAACAGCCTAAATGCAATAATATCGAGCTATAGGCGTCGAGCTAAGCGGTTTAAGCGATAATTGCTAGGTGATGGGCAGCTCGAGAGGGTTGATTGTTCTCCTTCCACCTGTACTTTCGTTGTAGTATTAAGCATAAAAGGGCTGTATGTGTCCTTTATAACAAACTATTAATTGCTGCTCACAATTGGGCACAGAATCAAAAGTATTCCTCGCAGCATCTGGGTTCTAGTTTTCTATTCTAACAACAAAGTAACTGGGAAAACTGAGAAAAGATTAACAATTCGGAAAAGATAAAAGACCATTCATAAAAGTAAATCTATGTAGTTTAAATCTTTATTAAATTTAACAGGCACAATTTTCTCTTCTTTTCTGCGTGTGTCTATATCGATTAGCAAATTCAATGGCTTTCAACGTATATTTTTATTTAATACATAAAAAGAAGGCATATTTTATCACATAAGTCAGCGTTACTTTTAACTCAAGATAATTTCCTCGATCCTAAAAAAGCTGATTCTCTAGATTTGCCGATCGGCGGCGGCTGTTTTCGTCGGTGGTTTCAACGGCAAATCACGTTGGCTGTATCGTTTTATAGATTTACGACAGGAAGATAGCGAAACCGACTACGCAGGATAAACGTCGCACGAGAAAACGGCCCGATATCGTCGATGCTCTTGCTGGCTGACAAACACGCGTTACCTGCATTGTGTATACACGAGTATCGATGTGTTACATCCGACCATCTTATCTCAGACACGCTCGGTGCGCGCGCGTTTACTATGTAGGAAAATATGATTTATTTCTGATAATCCTGCGAGAATGAGATAGCCTTTGCGGCATGGAGCGTCTAATCCCTCCACGCTATCTCAGATTATCCCAGTCGGTCCTATATTGCCCGGATTACGGATTTCTCTCATTTCTTTTTTCTTTTTGTCGATTCTCTATATAACTGGCTGATCGATACCTTGTTATCGATCAATTGATCTTTATGGCGATTACTAACAAAGATGATGAATTATATGTAATATATGATCAATCTATTATTTCATGAGTAATTTGTTATTATCCAGTATACAGAAATATTTTTCTTGTCTAACATTTATTGTTAAAACATTTTTTCTATCTTTGCATGACAAAATCATTTCCTACGTATTGTAATCAATATATATTTTTTTATATGAATTTTTAATCTAATATAAATTTAATTTCGATTAAAATAAATTGCAATTAAACACTTGATATTAACGTAATTAAAATAAATTAACGTAATTAATTAAATTAAAAACATTTATTATTATCAAGAACAGAAAAACAATTCCTGGCACATATTTATTTTACTGCGATATAACATTGCATTTTATATTCCGCTTCTAACTTTGTCTTCTTATTCGATAGTGAAATGAAACGTTGCATGACGCATACGGTACCAATATAGAAGACAGATCTGATTTAGTGCGATCGAGTTGAATGATTAGATAAACTCTGGATTACACTCAACGTCGTAAAGCTCGGATTTGATATATTATCGCGCCTATGTAAAAAACCAACATGGATTATGGCATGATCGCTTGTCAACTGCAAACCACAACTTCTCCCGACTATCACGATTAATTCCAACTATTACCATGGTTGCGGATTTCTCCATTTCACTGCTATGATATTGGAAATCGCTAACTTCGGCCTAGTGAACAATAAAATGAATACTTGTGCAATATTTTATCCATGGTAATAATTTCTCAAAGCCTTGATACATAAACTCGAATATAAGGCAATGCAACGCTTCAAAGCATCAATTTTATCAATCGTAATTGTTACGTTCATAATTACGTTATTATTAAATCATCGACAATTTGTAAAAAGATTGCTGCGAATGAATATTCGGGTTTATCATGAATCTCGTAATGTAATTGTGTGCCAATATTAATTAGAAATATCGCATAATTCTTGCATTCCGTAGTGTACTAAGCGAAAGACGGGGATTTCGCTCGTCTCATTAATCATCGGGGTGGCGAATTGGCGTGAAGTTGGAACTTTGATGCTCTACTAGAACGATCAAAGAAACGAACCGGGATGGATGGCGAATGTTCGGGGATAGGAATGCAGGTCTCGGGGAGAAAGAGAGCGAGTAATGGCCGGGCAAGGTTGATAAATAGAGGAGGGTTTCTCTTCCTTTCTAATAAAGACGCTCTTGTCGAGGGGTTGATCTTTCCTACGAACTAGGAATACTAAATTTGTCAGGGCTTGAGACGTTACTGCGATAGCGGTTCGCAGAGTAACGATGCATAAACGATCGAGAAAAATACGCGATCGTTTTGCCGTTTGCACCATTATCTTTTCATGTCGGATTTTGCGTATCATTGTCTTCCAACATTCTGGCAAGCACATAATAAATCTAAAGTGTAACGACGTTATATGCGTTCCTTCGATGCTGATATAATATTTAACAACTTATATACTCTAGTACAAAAAAGTAACAAAGTAAAAATTTTTTTATTCAACTCTCTTCAAGTAATCTAATAAAAGCACCTTTATTCGTACAGATTTATAACAGATTTAGAATATAAAAATATTGGTATCTTTTTAAAATGATAAATGCTATTGTTATATTATTCTTTACGTAATAAATTTAATATAGATCACATTTTCATTGTAACTACATTAATAATATTATATATTTCTTTTGCTTCAGGAGGATGTAATGTTCGTTTAGTGTTCCCGAGA
Organism: Ooceraea biroi; assembly: GCF_003672135.1. Lineage (NCBI taxonomy): Eukaryota > Metazoa > Arthropoda > Insecta > Hymenoptera > Formicidae > Ooceraea > Ooceraea biroi. The sequence continues at coordinate 7,539,732 of NC_039512.1, forward strand.
TTGTGGGCACCTTTCGGAAGTGCAACAGAAGTTACGAATCTTCCACCTTTACCGAAAAGTCACTCAGGTATGTGAGCAGTAGGATGTGTATTTAATTCAATTAGATTGCATTTATCTGCATTATTATAGCGCCTTTTGTTCAATGCCGCTTCTTATTTCTCCGTGGAAGGTGTAGGCGCGCGGGTGTAGCGTCGACCTTTCGCCCCGATGATGGCTTCCTCCTCAGCCCGGATGACGGCGGGTTTTTATTTACCGATCATTAAGAACGACCGGTCGTCGTCGACGATTGGGATAAATGGTAGCACGCGTCATACCGCGGACGGACATGGGCCTCTCTAACTCCTGTCGGCCCAATTGGAGCGGATTAGAGGCGCGGGCACAGGGATTCGGGCCGTCGGCCCCTTTGTGCTTGTACCTACCCTGAATTAGTAACATCTTGTCATGTTAAACGCTCGTGCATACTCTCTTCCTACTCTTCTCGTTCTTGCGCGCGCGAGCGCGCGCGTGCACGTGGCCATTCATCTGCTTCGTTCATTCTTGGACGTGATAAGATCGGCTACGATATTTTTATTGTCGTGCTTCCATCGCCGCTCCGCCAAGATTTTCGTCGCGTAAATATAACGCTCGTTGAGCAACGTCGCATTATTGTTTGTGTCATTATTGTTTGGATTATCACTGTTATCTTCATCACGAAAAATGCAGGATATTATTAAGAGGAAACTGTAGCTGTCGTCTTAAAATAAACAAGAACTCTCTTTGTGATGTCATTATTAAAAAATCACGTTGATGAAATGGAAATGTTGCTCTGATCTGATCTATCAATTTCCTTCCATCCGAATCTCTTCGGATGAAAATCTTTTCTTGAAATATTTTTCTAAGAATTTTCTTGAAGTAAGTTCATAAGTATGCTCTGATATGATCCGCCGTTGTGACAGGATTAGCTTTAAATAGCCACTGACGGGTGGATAAAAAATCTGTTTGTGAAAACCCACATGTCCTGTCATCCGGCTCTATTGACGCCGCCTATACGGCAAAGGTCGCGTGTGTTCCTTTCCATGAACCGGCAGCACGGAAGGGGTTTGAAGTGCAGTAACAGTTTTAATAGCGGCAGATCGCTACGCAGTAAACGACTGACGGACGACAGAAGATTAAAGTTAGCCATTAACTCGATCTAATTGTTCCCCCGACTTGGCCTTCTTTTATTAATCTACGTCCACAACCGTCTTCGGCATCCTTGTCACCCCTTGTCACGAGTCGACTTGCCAATTCACTGTTTATAAGAAATGCTTTTGCGATGAAATTGAATCATTTCAACCGTATTTATCTATCAAAATTGCATATTGATCAAATTAGCACATCAAAATTTTACTTTCTATTTTTCTACATATTTCCTATATATGAAAAATATTGATTTATTTGAAATATTGATTTTATTTATTTGAAATATTGATTTTTTCAGTTTATTTTTAATACGCAAAATTGTTTTGAATTGAAGATATTATAATTTGTGATTAATTCAATTTCACTTCCAATGATGTTCTATTTAAACTGCTATAATAATTATAAATAAAATTTTGCTTTAACTTACGCTACGATGACATAATTATGTACTATTAGCTGATCGACAAGTTAACGTGTTCTCACTCTGGATCGTTCACTGTTGTTCATGTGGCAGCTACACTCTGAAAACTTTGTCTGCCTTGTCCCATAAGCGGCTCCGAGCACTTTGCGCAAACATGGCGGGCTACGATGTCGCATCGGCGAGACCGCAGCAAAAACGATTCCAAAGTCAAGAAGTTTCATTCACTGTATCGGGCTGGAAGCCGCTACAGACCACGTGAGGTGCATCTCAATGCAGTTTCAGATGCATGTGTGCGTAAGCACGCATGACGTGCGGATCTCCGTCAAACCCGGACCAAAGTTAACGCATCTGCCGGACGGTTGCCGTCGTGGTTTTTCTCGTCGGTTTGTATCACCGGTTTTTAGCGCATTCCAGTCGACCCAGACGCAGCATTTGCGTAAGCAGTTCTTCCTATCTTGCAGCGAGTCACATCTGTCCGAACTTCCTCCTTGTTTTTGTTGATTCTCATCTTGATGACTCTCCATCTTCCAAAGATTTCGCATAGAACAGTCGATTATTACGATGATGAAGAGAGAATGATTTTTGCGATTGTCAGCAACCAACAACAATAAATCGAATAAATTTCCGGTGCAATTAATTTAAAATTAGTTACATGTTGACAATGTTATATTGTAAAATAGTATTCATGTAATGTAAGAATATCCTAATAGAAAACAACAATTTGTTATTGGTACATTTCTTTGAAAAACATATTTATGCTTTTAGAGAATATGTTACATTATCAGTATTAAATTAAGTCCCAAAAATCAATAAACAGCAGATGTTATCGTTTCTGTACACGAATATAAATTTATAAGTTTATTATTTAAGTTTAGAATAACACAAACTTCTGAATATGCATTATAATATAAATGAGAAAGGAAAAAAAATCAGATATAATGTTGGTAATTTCATTAGTTCTTGCTTACGTCTCTTTTGTGCTTTCAACCGGTACAATAAAGCACCTATCTGTCACCTCGGACAGATCCCTGCAGGCGCGAGGCGCCGGTTTCTCATTACATTAGGCTACTCTGACTCGAGTCGTATTTTGATTCGATTGCAAAGCCACCAGGAGACACGATAATAATCGACCCCAACAACGAGGCTCGCGAAGAGCTTTAAATGCAATTAACCGACACCGGTGCATCATACAAGCCGGCACGTGACCGCGTGTCGCGCGCACGGATTATAAATATAATATGCCGGGTATACGGGAGAGACGCAATAAGTGGTCCGATGCTAAAATTGCCGGATACCAAGAGGGGTCGTAAAACGCAGGAACCGAAGTTCGCCCTTCCTTCCCGCATGGCGAGGCGCGATGCACGCGTGCTCGATTTTCGATTCACTCAAGGCCGTAAATCACAACTTATTGTTAGTTAGAGGTAGTCGAGATGAATCGTAATTATTAGAAATGCCACAAATAATTTCTAAACATTCCTAACATATACTGATTTTTCTGTGGATCTCCATGTACTTTCATTTCTCGGAATTTGAGGCAAAAAGTTTGCAAAAGCAATTTTTATTTCTTTCTTTATAGTTCCTTTTTCCCTCTTTATTTGTATCTTAATGTTACGTATTTTGTTCGTGTGATTTAATTTCAATGCAAATTAGGAATTAAGCTGACTACGTCATTATTCAGTCATTTACAATGAAGACGGCGATTTATTTTGAGACATTTAAGATATATAGATGCTTATTCAAGATACATGATACTTAGTCAAAGTAATTCAAATCATATCAACGATAAATGAATCAATATATTCTGTATTGTGCTAATCGTATCTTGAAATCGAATCTACATTACTCCCAAATTTCTCGTCAAATCTATGTCATGGTGATAACGCTGGAAACAAAGTACATACATTCTGCGCGCTTAATCTAACAAATACATCAAAATTCATGATTGAATCATGTTTCATTTGAACAAGTCAACAGATAAAATGACGCGACAGACAAATCAAAGCTGCGTCGGAAATCATCGATTTGATAATCAGAAAGCGCAGTAAATTCCGATTGACACGCGATACCGAAATTGCGATGTGATGCAATTTACAATTGTCACTGTGAAAATATTAATTTAATATTCTAATAATGTCAACAGCTTTATCTCCTCATAAATTGAATAATCGTAGAACGTTAGAACTATAATTACATGACGTGCTATCTAGTAGATAATCGCATTAATAATTAACAATATAAATAGAAATAATAAAAATTTACTTTTTTCAATTATTCTGCCACTTACGTTACGCAAAAATGTATAATTAAATATGTATAATAAAATAAGTCTTCATTCTAACGAGTCATAACGTTTTTCTTTATTGTCATTGCTTTATTAAGTGTAACTTCGCGTTATGACGCTTAAGGGTTAATCACGACATACGATAGTTGAAAAATTCTGACAGTGTGCGAGGAAGATTTCATTAAGGGCACTGCTTCACGAAACGCCGCAGAAATACATTTCGCTCTCGGCACCTCACTATTCGGTTCTCTCCTCGCGATGCCTCGTTAGCGCAACATGAGACCCTGTCATGACCTCTCATGCTCTGCTCCCATCCCTTAAACACCCTTGCGCCAGCACGCTAAGAAAAAAGGCCCAGTACGTGACTCAAATCTCATTTCGACCGGGTCCTTCCGCCAGAAGATACTGTATTTACCCGTAGCTTTCCTTTTTCGGATTCCTCGTCCCACACACGTATATATCTCATACGTGACGTAACCGCCGTCCGTCCAGTCATTGGCCATCTTGGTCTCGTGACTAAATTCTGTGTATGTACTCTGGTTTATTGATTACGAAATGTTTACCTATATATTCAAAAATACAATATCTATGAAAGGAACAAATAGAGAGAAAGAGAGAAAGAAAGAAGTTATCACTGAATCTTTTTTATGGATTTGTGAATCTAATATAATTTTTTAATTTGTAATAAAACTTCTTTATCAATTAATTGATAGTACTAAAATGAAGTTAGATTACTTTGATAAAATATAAATAATTATTGAGAATTATTAAATAATATCTTGTACAGAACGGTTGTCCTTCGGAGTGGGTCGCCTGGTGGGCTCGCCGGCGACAAGAAGTCCCTCGCCATCGCAGTCTCCCTGCCCGGAGTCTCCTCCGCCCGAGCGGCGGGATGCCGAGATGGACCTCGACGTCGGCGAGGAGGAAGTCGACGTGGATGTCGAGGAAGTCGGCGACGAGGATGACCACGAGGGCACTTCGAGTCCGCCGCGATCGTCGTCAACGCCTTCGCCGTCACCCGTCAGTATCGCGACGTCACCTGTGTTACATCCGCCGAAAAAATCTGGTGACAGTTTTAGCGTGTCGGCTCTCCTCAGGCCAGATCCACCTTCCACTTACCTGAATGCGTCCCCGCATCGAGAAACCGCTTCCATCGGCGCACATCCGCCTCCACCCGGCTCGTCCATCCTGTATCCGCCGTTGCATCTTCAGAGCGGACTCCTACCACCTCATCCGCATCATCCTCTCTCGTACCTGCATCCTCAACTGCTGCCGCATCATCTTCTACCGCCGCACTTGCATCCATTGCTACGCGGCGTTCATCCGGGTCACCCGGGGCTGCATTCGGCCCACACGGCGCACGGGCTGCACCATCCCCATCCGCTCGGCGACGTCTACAGCTGCGTCAAGTGCGACAAGATGTTCAGCACGCCGCATGGGCTCGAGGTACGTATGTGTTCTTGACGTACGCTTTTTTCTCAGACTCAGGATCCTGCCGACGGTACCCGACAATTTATTTTGATTCATTTCTGATTTATTGTCGACACGGTGAGACATTCAGCGTGGATTCTGACAGCTCTATCGCCTCCAGCTGATAATAATTATTTTTTACACAATCATCATCATTTTTCTTTTGCAATTTATTTTTGTATTCTTGTATTTAGAAGACGTGCGTAAGAAATATCTGTAACATATAATTTTTTACGTTTCCACATATACGCATTATTAGAAAAAATTTTACTCATACTTAAAAAACATGATAAGTGGCATAAATAGTTTTCTCAGATGTTTGTCCGTATTGCGATAATTTATTCTGAATTATTACAATATGTCGGCACGTGCAATTTGTATCGTTTTCTGTATACACGTGTATTTTATAATATTTTTTAGAATAGGATTAAAGATGAATTCGTATACAGGTGCATGCGAGGCGGTCCCACAACGGTAAACGACCATTCGCCTGCGAACTGTGCAACAAAACCTTCGGCCATGAAATCAGTCTCACGCAACATAGGGCGGTGCACTCCGCAGAGAAGGTATTCGAGTGCAAGCAATGCGGCAAAGCCTTCAAGAGATCTAGCACGCTCAGCACTCACCTTCTAATCCACTCGGACACGAGACCGTATCCGTGCCAGTTCTGCGGCAAACGATTCCACCAGAAAAGCGACATGAAGAAGCACACCTACATACACACCGGTAAGTTATTTACGAATCTTGCTTTGATAATGAGAATTGGAAAGATTTATTTCTTTCGTCTAATGACATCTCGTGCGATTTACTAATCAAGAAAATTTGACCAGTAAACTTAAAAGTAATATTAATGCCTGCTATGTATAAATCATTAGTTGCTATTGATGGAGAGCGTGTTTAATGAAAGCGGAAAGCATTACTGTTGACTTTAATTCTGCAATGAATCCGATATTGTTATGGATTTCCAATAAAAATTCCAATGAAAAACTACTAGTAGCTAAAATGCAATTATCGCGTATGGAAAACGACTCACGGAACACCCAAAAATAATCACGAACTGTAGTTTTATTGCTACTAATTCTACATTGCCCTATCTAATCGGACAGAAATGTTAAAATTATTCGTATTGGATCCTCGGACATGCGATTATCTCGACTATGGTCAGCTCACCAAACTTTTGGACGCTATGCGAAAATTGCGTTCGTGATTCTCCGATATCGTCATTGGGGAACCTAAAGGATCAATTAGTCTAGCAAGTTCGTGCGATAAATAATGCAGCTAACCGTCTGGACCAAGTCATTGCGAGAGGATCTAGTTGAATACAGCACATGTGGCCAGTGCATTTCAGGGATGCCGAGTCCCACATTGCGAGTTTCACTCGGTAATAATCGTAATGTCTTTCGGGGTGCTTCCCTATCTCCCTTCTCTCTTGCAGTTAGCCTCCTCGTTCTTTGCTCCCACGATTTGGGATGGTAGCTTCCCCAATCTTGAAATGGAACTTTATTGTGACGCAACGCGGAGTCTGTGCGGGACATATACGAGTGAGTCGTGTTTACGATACGATTTTGCTTCCTGAAATGGATATCTTAACTACCGATTTTGCCTGAAATGAGAAGTGTCTTTTCCATCAGAATTAGATTCGATAATGAGAGTTTACGTGCCAGTGTGTGAAATGTCGAATAAAATATTTTAGGCTTTTATGATGATTTCTACTTGAGAACTTCGTCAGAAATAAGGAATAATCTTTATTCATATTTAATGCACTGTTGATGTTCTTGTAAAAAAATTTCATCTACTCCTTTTTGCATTTTTAATCTATGAACGATGGACATAATTCTCGTATCCTCCTTCATGTATTTTCATATCTGTGCTATGCGTGTTTATCTTTGACAGCACGCATCAATGTTGGACGCGAAGTCCTACGCGTGATAGGTCGGGGTAAGAAAGCCGGGGGATTCGCCAGGGGATGGTAGCAGCAGGACACTTGACACTTCGGTGTCTCCAGGCTGATGGAGCGGAGACCTGAAGGAGTAGGTTTCTCAAGGGTGGAGAGAGCAACGAATGAGAGAAGGCGCGCTTGCTGGAGGGTTTCAGTAGAGGTTCTGGGTTTTGTATCGTCTCCATGGCAACCCCTCCCGATGTCTTATCAAATTATCACCTTGTCCTCCCCCACGCCACTCCATCCCGCCGTCACTCCGAGGCCCTCCGCCCCCACGACGCTCATTCTACGGTCGCCGAAACGACCGAACGAAAGGACTCAACGAAACAGGATACAAAGCGATGGTCACTTCCGCAGACTTTTCTAACAACCTGCGGATCCCGCCTACGAATCCTCATGCTGCACGCAGTTGTATCCTATACGCACCGTTACATCCTCCGCGCCAAGGGTCGCCATGAAACATTTAATTCATTATTCAGGAAAATGAAAAATTCAAGGGTACCCTGAGAGTTTCGACCAATGACAGTTCACGGTTTGCTTGCGGCAATTGCGCCGTGAAACAGGGACGAGTCCGAGTCCTTTTTTCCATAGGACTCTTCCGTTCCCGGGGGACAGCTTTTTCTTTGGTGATAAAGGATAGATACTCCAGTAGTTTTTTAACAATGAAAACATCTTTTGATACGTTCTACTTTATCTGGAAATTTCGAATAAAATTTTTATAATGTTCTTCTGAAATATAATAAAAATCTTTAAAAACACTTTAATTACATTTAAATTACATAGAAATCGCTTAAGTGATATATTTAATTAATTTCCTGCAGTTTATTATTTTGTCATAGAAATTATTAAAGAAAAAACTAAAAATCTAAACTGAAAATCCCGTTTTGTAACCTCTCTGACGGATTACACACCTCTTGGTAGCTTGTGCGTTTACTAGATCGATTCGACGGACTGTTTTTACCCTCAACGCAATCTCTCTTTTTTTTATCATACGCACGAACAAATCTCGTTGCTCCCACGACCTCGAATGACGCGCCGGCTGCGTGCGTACGTGCGTCGAGGTAGCGCCGAGGGTGTTCTGGGACTCCGCTGCTAATGATAATCAGTCCTCTCTCTTTTTCTGACCCCCCCTTCGGCCGGCTGCCTACGTACCCCACATACCGCGCACGGGCCATGTGCAATAAGGGTGCGGCACCGTCGGATTCCCCGGGGAACGGCGTGGCGTAACGTAAAATCATTATTAGGTAGGTAGGTAGGTGGTTGCTGGTGCACACGAGGGATGGAAAGAGAAACGGGTGGTTCAGACGAGAGGGGGTCGAAGCGCCGCCGCTCACGGGGGTTGGGAATAAGAGCTCTGCAAATATTGTTCGTGCGCGAGTCGGCAACCCGGAATAGACTACGAGGGGTCGTGTTACTTCGCGTTACCTTCGCAGTTAGGCGAACGTTTTCGGGGGAGGGTGGCGAGGTGGGACGCGTCAGGGGGTACGACGAGTCAAGTGCACGGTCGTTGCAAGGGGTTGACGAGCGGAGTGGCAGACTGGCAAGTGGTCACGAGCCTCTCCGATGAGAAAACACCGGCAGAATGTCTTTGGAAGGGCCGCTAGAATATTTTCAGAGCTTCGTGGGGTGGATAGCGGGCGATGAGTTTTGATAGCATCAGCCCCGTGCGATGCTGCCTGGTCTGATGAATGCAGTGCTGCAGCAGTTATATCAATATACAATATTACATAGAAATAGTCGAATTCCATATTTTTCTGGTAACATTGTATATTTTTTTTCCTAAAATAATTTTTAATTAATTATTTCTTAATAAAAATAATAATTGCATATGAGAGTATTTTCTAAAACTCATCATTTTTTATCTTTCGAATGGAAAACTAAAACATTCTTACGTATCTCTATATCAATAGTTACAATAATTATAAAAGAACATTATCGGTCAAAATCATCGTCCTGCTGTCACCGGCATGATCAATTCGCAATGTGTACGCGGTCTTATCCACACAAGCGTGATCGTGCCCTTTATGTTTTCACAATAAACACAACCTGTTCGCCGGTGGTACAAAGTAAAGTCGATGGATCGAGGCAAAGAGAAAAGGGGCGGAACAGTGCATTCTGTATACTCTTCGATCTTTTCGTTGAATGTTTCTATTTCACCCGAATATTTGGCAATATTTGAGACGTATGTCGCGCGACTAGGCGATTTTTCTGACGATGAAATCATCATTGGTTGTTCTCATGCAATCACACGCGACCTCTTTTGTATCAGACAAAATATATGGAAAATATTATTTATCTAATTATTGTACTATCCACAGAAAAATTGATTTTAGGTATATTATTCTGCGAGCAATAATAATATAAATGGGACACACGTAGCGCTTAAAATTTGATCAAGCAATAAATAAAGTTTCTGCAATGAATCAAACAGTTACGTGGAGTAAAATATGTATATCTAATACGCATCAAATAATATCCATACGCGTTATCGCGGTGGAAATTCAAGTCTCGTGAAGTACTTGGTAATGCGATATCCATTAAAACAGTCGCAATGACTGGCACGATTAATTGGAATCGTCGAGGTCATCCACTACTTTACTGTGCCACGACGTTGATTACACGCGTAAACACAACTGCATCAAAGCCTCGGCGCCTATCTTTTGTACATTATGCATTTACTACTGGTTGTAATCTTTGGCTGACGGCCGAACTTCCTCCGCGAAGTTAAATCGACATGCGAGTAAAGCATCTTACGTTCCTATTCTATTGCCATTATGAGCCCCGTAACGTTATCACATCTGTTTTCTGCGATACGTTAATTCAGTTTAGCTTCTCGTTCCAGGAGCAGTCAAGTAAGCCGTCTCGATATATATTTAATTAATACACAGAATCTCATATACATACAACATCAAAAAACGGTCAGTATGGTGATTATTTATGCAGAACCATTTCGCGAAAGAAAAACACTCGGGAAATATTGCTAACGCATTAAAATAGCCACGTAATTTTCAACAAACACACACATACCAGCGCCGTTCATAACACGATTAATAATTACCCCAGGCCGCAGAGGCACGGGCGCACGACCACCCTCGCCCCTCTCGAATTATGAATTCAGTTGCGGCTGCGACGTACGCGGATACCTGGTCGAACGCGTTTCCCTCGAGCTCGCCTCGAGGGTGCGGTTATCGTATACTCGCAGAGATACAACCTGTACGGACACCTTTGCGGCTGTGTTCATAGTGCGCCTGTGGACTCCATCCCCGACTACGACGTTCCACTCTTTCTCTTTCTCTGCCTCTCTCTTCCTCCTTTTCGCACAGACGGGCTATTAGAGGTTTCCGGCTGACTTAGCGCCCCAAGCATCGGGGGCGCCGCAACATCCCTCTAAGCTGTTTAAACTTCGCGACATGGTCGGAGGACCGTCTACCCCCTTCCTTCCTGGCCCCCTTGTGCAAGAGGCCTCAGCCCGGCCCTTCTCATCCCTCTTTCGACTTTACGGCTCGTTAGCGACGACGACGCAGCGCCGTGTCCCAGCATATCGGATCACATGTGGTAAAAAGCGTGTTTACACGGCACGTAGAACCGGCACGTAGAAATTACCGTAGTTGTATTAATCGCATGATTGTATCGTTGTTTGCTATTCTTAAAGGATGTCTTCCGCATAGGGGTATGGGTTAATTGGACGCTATTATTTCGGGCTAGTGTTTCAGCCCTTATCTCTGGGTGTGGTCATCTTTTTCGACTCGGAGGAGCAGTTCGTTGGATAAAAAAGTTTTATGAAACTTAGAATAATTATACAAATTACGGAAATAAAGAATATATTAAGAAAATAAGTAAGTAAATATATTCTGCCGCTCTTAATAAATTTAGTACACTTTCTTTCTCATTTACGATTACAAACTATAATATAATTCGACTTTCAAATTAATATTACCGCTAGTATTCACTTTTAATCACAGTGTGAGTCGTTATATCTGACTTGGCGTTCTTAAGATTTATCTCGATGACGAGATCCTCGTCATCAGGGACGATAAAAGCGTACTCTTTAGACGAGGTGCTGACGCCGGCTAACAGCGCTATATTTAATGTCGCACCGGTGAGAGAGCGGGTGTGGGCGCGGCGCGCAAGCAACCGATACCGCATTAAACATGCAAATTCGCCGGTATAACGTTCCACGGGACCGTGGCGTCATCCATATAGCGCTCGTCGAGTGGCGCGGCGCGCGATGTTCATAGTGGAACGGCATGATTAAATTTCCAGGGATATCGACATGCCGGGAGCACGTCAACCCCCTCCGGTCGCTCTCGCCAGCCTGCCTGTTGTTCGTCGCTTTCGTGCCCCACTCCGGACCCCTCCCCTTTACCATCCGGTATATATCTCGCCACTCGCCGACCCCCGTTCCCTCCGCCCTGTCCCTAACCCGCTCAAAACCATCGCCACCCCCTTTTTCACTCCTCGGCCTATCCGCGTAACCACCCACGCGAACAACCAGACCGGGTGTGGGTGGTTGAAATTAACTGCACCCGGAGCGCGCAGCAGCATCAGCGTGTCCATGCAACCCCAACTCGCCCTGGCTCGTCATTGACACTTGAAGCCGTGCGCGTACGTACCAGGATGGGTTTGATACGTCGTACGCTACCGAGGGTGGAAAGGGACGAATGTGATGTTCACCGTCGATCAGGGGCTCGGTCGTTAGTTATTGTTATTTATTGTGAGGACAGTTGTTGCGAGATGGTTGTGCCGGTCGACGCAATCGATGCAATCAATTTGTTTTAGCGTTATCCCGAATGTATCAGCGGCATCATATTTTAGAGTTACGCGAGTTTGGCCGCATCGCTGGCACCAAGGTATCATTTGTGGTCTCGTGATGTACAATAGATATCATACAAGATACAATAGATAGATGGTTAGAGTCGGATTAAAATTATATATTTTATTTTATTTTATTATCTTAGAGTAGTTTATATTGTTGGATGCAATATATTTTTGGGGTTTAATTTTTTAATCTTTGCAATAAATCTTAAATATTGTTGCACCAACTAATACTTCCTCCACGTCGTTATCGTTTTGTGATAGGTGAAATAATGGGTCATTTATTAATAACCACATAGGCAGAGAGAGAACACAAGGGATAAAGACGATGCCGTTTCGAAATACAATTGGCAATTAAGCCGTGCGCACATGAACAATGCGGTAAAAGGAGTCTTAGCGCGGATGGCATAGATCGGATTTGTCACGATTCCTAATGTTGATCGACGCGCTAATAATTTAATAGCCATACATCCGCCATGATCGTCTGGGAGAGGATTATTATCACGGATCCCTGTGGTATACTGAAAGCACTAAGGAGCTAACGGACTTAGTCCTTGTATCATGTTTCCTTCTTCCTTTCCTTGATTCCTGTCCCCCATTTGCGCCTGCCAAAATTATTGTTACGAAATGCCACTCTTACTGATTTATAATTAAATTATGCAATAATGAAAGAGATGTTAGAAGGCCGTTATTTGTGACTTATAAATATCAATTTATAACCTTCAATTTTCACTTAATTTGTGGAGCATTTTAAATGTTGTGAAATAAATTAATATTATTATATTTTTATATATGTATAATTACGAATTAGATTTAAAATATTATATTATTGTACAAATCTAATTTTAATTTGACAAATATAAGTTACAAAATTGCGCTTGATAGACGGTTCAAATGCAAAATCAAATCAATTTGAAGGTGCAGATATCTCTGTAATAGCAAGCGGACTCATTGATTCGACATACCTGCAATATTTATTATTTCACGGACGTATGCGGATAGCGATAGTCGTTTTTTCGCCCTCGAAGGGGTGTCCGAGGGCTAAAACGCCACAGTCGTACACGTGTAGACGGCGTACGTGTTTTACATTCGCTACGTACGTAGATGTTGCCCCGGGGGGCGGCAACAACGACAGCGCAGTTCAGAGAATTTGCGAGTTGCATTCCAAAATGTCGCATATACCAATGATATTCTATGTGAAAGTTTATGGTTTTCTCTGTGGGTGTTGTTATAGCAGATGCGTTTTTTTAAGATAACATTTCGGTAATTGCAATTCAAATCATAATGTTGTACTTTTTATTGTTTACGAAAAAAGTACCAATTATTATTATACTTTTCTGAATTTTTTAAAGTTTTTAATATCCAAAATAATCAAATCATGAACATTAAATTCAATATATTACATCGTTAAAAATTTATTTGTTATGGAAATAAGTGCACATTGAGGTTAGTTGCAATCGGCATTTTTCTTCTTTTTCTTTTTTTTTTTAATCGATCGTTTCACCTATCTTTGCTCTGAGAGATTCCCATGTTTCGTCGGGACGGGGCGTGAAATCATGGCTGACGTGGGCGTAAACTGGTAAACACAAACGTGACTCAGTGCGAAATTGGAGGCCAGTAACGGTCACTTGTAAATCGCTATATCCGTATATATTGAACAAGGGAGTATTGGTGTTCACGTTTTTTATTTTGTAGTTCGTACGACGACAAAACATCCGCAACGCACGCTCGTATTGAGAATTTGCCGAAAATAGATTTTTTCTAGTTCCGTTTTCCAATAGATATCATTGGTACGTACAGTTTTACGTGCCTATACAAATACGGCTTTTATTTGATCCAAACAATAGATTGACAAAATACTATACTTCATCTCTTTGACAAAAAGATTAATAATCTTAAGATTACAAAATTCTTTCGTAATACATCTTATAAAATTGTAAGATAAATATGCACTATAATAAAAGTTTTTATTATTCTAAATAACATAAAATTATGTTATGTTAAAATTTAAAAATTATGTTACTTGAGTTTTCACAGATATCTTCACATCATTTTAATTTGAACAAGAAAACATTAAAAATTTTCTAAATTGCATATGAATTTTATAAAAATAAAAGTATTCTTTAAAAAGGCTCTCTATTACTCTTGCATAACGTGAAATCAAACTGCATGTGTTTTAAGAAAATAATAATTTCTGTCGTTTCTCCAATCATAAACTTCTAATATTTTTTATTCGTCAATACATTGCTGAGGCGTCCACTGTGCTGCAGAAGTAACGGTCTGATTGATATCCTCGGGTAATCCTTGCGCGAGCTTTGAAGATACGGAAGAAAATCCATGCTGTCCTCGATATGAAATATGAGATGTGGCGCTCTTCTTCGATTCCACTCTCCTCTCGTCTCTCGCGAGGATTTCAGTTATAGGGCAGGGACGCCCCAAGAGGCTCGGAACGTGGTCGATGAAGATGAGAAGAAATCAATGCTTCGGCCAACGTCCGGTTCACCTTCTCCATATCAGAATTTCTTCCTATCGTTCTCTTTTTAGCTGTCTCCTTCTTTCTCCTCCTTCTTTGCACTCCCGCTCAAACCGTTTGCCTTTTCTAAGTTCCAAAACGAATAAATAGACCGAGTACTGAAATCAATATTTTGAACGGTCGAGATCTATTTTTATCGCTAATCTCGATACTAAATACAACATCTCGAAGTAGTGCATTGTGATATTTTATCTCATAAATTTTCTGAAATGTTTAAAAAAAGATAATCATTGTATCGCTTTGATTAACAAGTATAATAATTATATCTCAATTTAAATTTAAATTCAGGCTGAAATTTATAGTAAATCTTGGAATTGATGTTCTCCGATGACTAATGATAGCATATACGTCTTCGTGGCAGTTGATCAAAATGCTATCTCGGTCTCCCGCTTTCGAAAATAAGTTCTCTTGCGAGAGGGACGTGCGAAGAAAACGGTCGAACTTACGGCACTCGCGAAGGGCGAGTGCGCGAGCGACAGGGTGGGAGAATTAGCAGAGACGAGGCATCTTCGCGCGTGTAAGATTTCCGGGAGTTTAATATAGTTTTAGGGGCGTCGGCCGACATCTCCGAGGGATGTAATGGCGTCTTAAACCTCAGGGGCTCTCAGCCTCGAATCTCCCTGCCCGAGCCTGCCTGCTCGGCAACCCCTCCGCGGTTAAAAATTCGCGAGCGTCGAATCTCAACTGGCGCCGCCGGTTAAATCTTTGATCTCGCCACTCCTCGAAGACGCATGCATACGTGCAAGAGCATGTAGGCTGCGGCAGAGAATGCACCTGTGTACATTTAGATCGGGACTCCGGTGGTTGCCTTTCGCATAAGGGATAAGGACAGATAGGGCGTGCTCCGACGGTACTTGATTTTTACGAGCGCGTAAATTCCGAGAGACGCTCAGCTTTTTTCTTTCCATCAGCCTCCCGCTTTTCTTTGAAAATTCCTCTGTTCAGTGAATCTGCTACTAGAATTCACGATTCTCTCGCTGATCGAATCACTGGAGATTTGATGCGCGCATTCCCAAAGTTGAAGCTTGTCCCAATTCGAAAAACTATAATTATTTTTGGTAAATATTAATCAAGATTTATATTTGAAAATGTTGATAATAATATGTGCAATTGTTTCATATAATTTTCAATTCTAAACTATATCATTTAATTGTCATTTTTTATTTATGTAACAAATTTATTTTGTTAAATCTTTTGATTGGCTACCAATCGTCAAAAGATTAAATCGATCTTTTTACTTTTATTAATTTACATTAAGCGCATAGAATCACATAGATTCTACTTACGCTAATAATTTTTTATTTTCTTTTTTCTTTATTTCTCTTTTTGAAAATCCTTTCGTTCATGTTCACTATCAGTATTTTACATTAATACTAGTAGCATTATCGATCAACAATCAGTGTCTTAATTACATTCTTGAAACTGCATTGTCTTGTTTGTTTTCTTGAAATATTCCATGAATTAGGTGAACAAGTGAAATAATCTATGCAAGATTATATTTGCATTGAAGAGAGATTGTCCTTTCATCAGTCGATTAATAATCATAATATTACATAATTGCAAAGAATTTAATCTTGTAAATAACGAGCCATTTCAGTAACGCATCACTTCTAACAAATGTATTAACGCGGTTATTTTGGCACAGACAATTCTACCAAAGAGATAAACCTGACAGATCCAAGAGAGTTCCGACGGCTCTTGATTTTTACGAGCGCGTAAATTTCCGACGGCTCCTTTTCTTTTCTGCGCTGTCTTTCTCTTCTTTACTTCGTTTCCGAGAAACGAGAATCCCAGTAGACTCAGCGTTCCATTTCTACACATTATTCTCCCCTTCTCCTTTTTTTCCTCCGTTCCCTTAATCCTTCGTTTTCTCAAGAAAATGATATTTTAAAGTGCCACCCTCTCTCGCGTACGAGCGCGGAACTTAATATCGTCTCAACCGCTAAAAAATACCGCAATTCGCGCTAGCTACATCAACGACATAAAGAAATAAGAATACTATTTCCGAAGAGCGAAAAATATAAGATTGAGTGCAACACTATACACTATGAAACAAAGACAAATATCTACTACTGCTGTAATAATGATTGCAACACACTTACAGTAAATATAATATTTTAGGACTATGCTACAAATACACAGGATACTTTAAACTTCCAGAAATTTAACGATAAATTCCTTGAGTAATCTGAAATCGAGCGATTTTTTGTAAATAAAGAGATTGGAGGAAAGTGCTTTTAAAATGTTCAACTTGTTTTATCCTGTTAAGAGAGTATGTAGCAACTGAATTCCGAGGGTTCATTTACTAGTCAGTCAAGTGTGAAAGGTTTATACCGAAAGCGAAGGACTTTGGATTTTCGGCTGGCCGTCTGCCTGGCAGAAGCGATATTCCGTAACCATGGCAAAGTCGTTGCGATATAGACGCGAAACGGGCAACCTCGGTGCGAGCGCTCGGACGGTTCTTGATTTTACGAGCTCATAAATTTCAAACGGCCGCCCTGTGCTTCCACCCCCGTCCTGGCTTCCACCGCTTAACTCCGCGAAAATTCTATCCGTTCCAGCGTTTCGTCCCACCCCCGGATCCACGGAGAACTCCATGGAATTTCATCGAGCGGCAGACTCGTCGAATTCCTACGGTACACCCTCCGCCCCTCACAAAAGCGCGTCCTTAACTCTGAATCCGCGTGAATCTTGATCCGAAGCGCAACTATGCGGCTGATGTCTGCATAAAATGACTGCATAATGTGTCGATATGTATTCTTATCACACAGTGATAAAACGGTAAAAACGTTTCTGTTAATTTTGATTAAAAATTATTTAAAAAATTGTGTTATGCATTTGTGTTATATATTTAATAAACATATAAAGAAAATACACATATATGTATGTATAAAATTATCTTTTATAATTATTCTTTTATATCTAACTTTTAAAATAATTAGACTAAAAAGTTACTTATATTTAAAAAATAATAAATATGATTAAAATATCAGAAAAATGTTAATGAAACCTCATTTTATGGGATTTTCCAGAGATGTCGAAGAGAATTATACAAAACATTTTGAAATAATAATTTATTTCTTACGTTAATAACGAATTAACTAGTATGCGTGTTCTGAATTGAGCTCTTCGATGAGATCGACGATCGCGTTAACTCAGATTTCGGGAAACGTACCACCAAAATGCGGATCAGCACGTTTGGTCCGGAGAAATCCCCAAGAAGAGGCAGCCGATATTTTTTCCTGGATAGGAAATCAAGATCGCGGCCGGATATAATCGCGAGGGCGATCGACGGCCTCGTCGTATCGGCAGGGCGAGATTGAAGGCTCGGCTAACGAGTTGTTTATGGATCCACCCTCCGCCCGTCACCCTGCCGATACCGAGAGGGCAAGCGTGTATGTACGTGTGTACCAGTTGCTCGGCTAGACGTATGGACGTACGGGGGAGTCCATTAACGAGCCCTCCGTTGCCCACCAGCGGCGTAGTTCGCATCGTCGTCGTGCCGCTACCACCCCTCGACGGGCAACCTCTTTCTCGCTCACCCTCAGTCAGCAGCAGCCGGGTTATCCCGCCGGTAGTCATGGTAACACGTGGGTTGGAGCCGCCCCCGGCCACCAATCAGAGCTCGCGGCCAGGATGAGAGAAACGAGCGGCGACCCTTCCAACCGGGGTTCTCTCCTCGCTCCTGAGACAACGAACCTCTAGTGCGGCGCACATAGTCACCCCTTTCCACTATTCGGTCTCCTCTTGGTCTATCTCTCTCTGCCTTTTCTCGCCGCCGGGGTGGCTGAGATTCTCGCTTGGGAGGAAATCTTAACCGGGCGTGCCCCGCATCACTGATGCCACCTACACCCGTCTTGCGAGGTGGCTAGCCTTCTCCCCCATCCCTCTCTGCCTCTTCTACGACCACCCGTTTTGCCCGAGGAGAGTCTTGACCGAGCAAGATAGAGCCCGCGGCACTGGGAATCGGTACTTCGGGATTAACGTGCATGCTTACTGGAATGTGGCAGGCGGGCGTAAGAGGAAAGCTGGATTGCGCTACCGGAGTTTTCCGATTCCTCTTTCAAACTTATTGTGCTTGCGTGATGGAATATCTTTATAACTTATTCAGATTCACAAAATACTTTATAGTCAGAGGTTGTGATTATAAATTTGAATAAGCTCACGAAATATCAAATATCACAAAAAAGAATATTATTGCAATAAAAATGTTATAAACAAAGAACAGTAGTTTTATAGTTGAAGTTTCTTAATGGTTGAAGAATTGTGATTTCTGATGTGTTTTTCTTACATATTATAATATAGGATGATCAGATGAGTAGATAACAAATAACAGAGAAATGTTTATACACATTTATTTATCCTGGAGTCTGATTATGCATAATAGAAAAGCGATATAAATACAAGAGAAATCTTCTAACCATAATAAATTTCTTAATTAACTAATTTTTCGACAATTCACATTAATTCCTACCAAATAATTATCGTGTCACAATTCAGTTTCAAATATAATCGATTATCAATTTCAAATTTTCTCTAAATAGTTTCCATCTTTCTTCTGTCGCAGGCGAGAAACCTCACAAGTGTCAAGTATGCGGCAAAGCGTTCTCGCAGAGCAGCAACCTGATCACACATTCGAGAAAGCACACAGGTTTCAAGCCATTCGCATGCGATCTGTGCGGTCGAGCTTTCCAGCGGAAGGTTGACCTGAGGAGGCACCGCGAGACCCAGCACGCCGATCTCAACACGTCGCATCGACCACCGATTGGTTCAATTCCCGGACAGAATTCCCTTCCTAGTGGAAATCCACCGATGATGCAGTGAGACAGCGGTGAGGTAGCGATTGACAATCCGTCGCTGGACCAGTGCGGAACAGCGATTGGAGATGATCGCAATTGATAGCTTGTTCCCGCGAATCAGGCAGACTGACCGAGTTAAAGACATAACTGTGAGAATTAAAATCATAAATAATCGTCACGATCGTCGATGATGGCGGAAATGCGATGACAGCGACATAAATTAATTTATAATTTGAACAAAACCATGAGTGAAGCAATTACGGATTTCATCTTGGAGAATTACTGGCTGGAGAATATCAACTTTTGCATTTTGCGTTATTTTCCATATTTCAAATTAAATGTTAATTGTCATTAATTTTTCATTTATAATACATCAGTAAAAAGAATTACAACATATGTAATTTATAAAAGGAATATTTTGTATCATTAAGAAATATCACATTAATGATTATTAAAAAGCAAAGTTGATATTTGAAGTGTTTATACACCGAATAAGTAACAGAACTGCAAAATTTTATATTAATTCAAGTGGTATGACAAACGCAAAATTAGCCGGAACAGTGCAATTTGAGAGTGAATTGTGGAGACAATGTGAACTAACTGAAAGGGAGAATTCTACCATTTTTATTGTGCGTGCGTGAGATCTTTATTGATCTCTTAACATTTCTATCAGTAGTTATATAAGTTGATATTTATTCGACTGTTTTTTTAAGATGGTTAATTTAATACAAATATTCCACAAGAGTTTAAGAATTCTTGACTTGCATTATACCGTTGCACGATAAATGGAGCATAAATATATTGATAATTTATTGCAACTGGACATTTAAAGAATGTTGCATCTATGTTGTTCCTAAGCAATGAAGTGTGTTGGAGAATTTGACTGTTTTAGCATTTTCTTTTCGGACAAAATAACTTTTTGTTACTATGAGGAAAAGATAATTTATGAGTTACAAAAATGCGTAAATTTAAGACGAAGGAACTATTGACTGTTTTTATTACAAGTGATGGTTAGCACTATTTTAATCAGCCTCTATCTACTGCTGATCAATTACTGTAACTTTTCTCTTTATGTAGATATTCTTACGACACGCAATGCGATCTTCAAGCTAATTGAACATTATTCTCACAACTTGCCAATTATGTTAATCTAACACATTTACTACATGAAGACATTATTTTAATCAAACATCCATTTAGCCGATATTTCATTGTTGATTGGAAAAATCGATAACACGTAAGAGCTACATTTTTATGCGAAAATATGAACATTGTTCGACTAGCATCGAAGAACGTATAATGTGTGGAAGTACGGCGAGAGAACGTACTGTATTCTGCATATCTCCCGCATCTGTCATTGAAGAAAGGGTGTTAAACCCTAATCCCTAAAGTTGCAACTGTGACCAAAAATTGTAAATAGCATGTAGACCGTATCTCACGGCTAGTCTAAGCGTATAAATATATACATATAAATATGAATTTAAAAAATCGAAGCTATAAATATTATAAATAGAGACGGACACATGCACACGGTGCAGAGCCGTCCTGATTAATGGCGGCTTGCACAGTGGTCCCACTAAAAAGTTATTATATTCTTCCCTTTTTCTCGCTATCAAAATTTTTATTGTTGTACCATTAATATCATTATGTAATTATTGTAATTAGAAACTCGCTATTAATATTATTGTCATTATTATTATTAATAATAAACGCTGTTACTATTTGTAAAGGTTTCTACAATAATTTCTTTTCCCTTCGACACTTTGATATCTTTTCTTCCTGAATTTTTAAGCAATAGATATCTATTTTATTGCAAACGTAATTATAAAGTAAAATGAGCTAATTTTGTGTTTTTAGATATATTGTTACAGCAATATTACGTGGATTCCAGAGATTAGGTATGTAAATTACAATTTTATACATCCAGATAAGTAACTAATCGAAAATAATTACATTGTGACGTACAATGCGTATCTCAATTTAAATAATCTTCCGCTGTTTGCTCGAGTCGATAGCTTGATTAATCAAGATTGTTGAATCTGGTACTGGCGGATCAGGATCCGCCAGCTTCACTCGCTGTAATTCAGGGTTAAACGGCTCTGCCAATTAAGCAGGCTATCCCAAAGAACCCCTTAACGGCCCAATATGTTTTCTGCCAAGTTTCCCCGGACTTGTTCCGCTTTCCCTCCCTCCCTATTCTCACGCTCATTATTTCGTTCAGGGCTGTACGAATGCGACGATGGGGTAGACGTGAGATTTTCCGTAGGCTCGTTTACAGCTCTCGCTAATGTGCACCAATCGCGCGCGCAAGACATCGCGAAGATAAAGGATAACAACCGGCGCAAAAGGCAAAAGAAAGACAGAAAACGTCGAAAAATTTATCTGTGAGAGAGCAAGGACGAGAAGAGAGACATGTAGAGAGCGAAAGAGAAAGAGGCAGGACATTACAGTACAGACTGCACGACACCATGACGCGGCTACGGGAACAGATTGGACAGTTATTGCATTCTGGGTAAGATTAATTGATATGGGGACTGGTGGGTGGGCCGAGGGGCGCGCGGCTACGTCGGTGCTTAAACCTTGTCTCAGCGCGGGTTGGGGATGAGAGAGCGGTGATTAACCGATTGCACCGTGAACCGAAAACCACCCCTCCCCCTTCTTCCTAATAGCCATTGAGTAATAGAGAGGCTCTTATTATTAAATAGCACCGAGCTGTGCGTAGACGAGATCGTGAAACATTACCGTATGGATCAAGTCAATTGCAAAAACAGATTTATATGGTGATTATAGAATATATAATCGTTTTTTTTAATCTATTACATGTATTTATTCCGCAAATCTCACATTCTGAAACTTTGTCTCGTGGCCCTGATTTGAAAATTATTATTCAAACTTGAAATCAAACCCTTTGCACGACGAAAGAACGATAAAGAACAGATAAGCTGGATCAAAATGATAAACTTACTCCTGATAATCTATGCGGACGACATTAGAAATAGTCTGAAGAAGTTGCGGAATCTGATTAATAATGCAACCGCACTACGAGCACTGGCCACGGGTATTCCTAGTCTGGGACTGTCACAATTTCTACGGCGGTACAACCACTTCGGCGCACTGCGACCTCCGAGTTCTCAGTGTTCATTCTCGTATCTTCGCGGCAACAATCGTCCAGAACCATATCATCCCCCGTAGCTGGCGGCTATAGAACGTTCGAATACGTTTTAGGGGACAAGTCCATATACCCACCGTATACGGATACACCTTATGACTATTAAGGTATTCACAGCCCCTCGGAGGACGCCCCACTTTGAAATATGGCGACTCAGGTCACCACCGCCAGTCGGAGAGGCTGCTGTTCCGCACTTCCTCCCGTGTTCTCCTTTTCGATCTCCCCTCTTTCTAACGCCACTCGGTTGCCTTCGTCGTATTCCTTCTCTCGTGTCCTTGCCAAACGTACACACTTACACACCGGTGGGGTGTTGCTCGTGGAGAGACTCCGCATCTGCCTCATACCACTCCACGGTTTTCCATATTATTTACAACTCTCGTTCTGTGCGTTCCCCCTGCAATAATCCGGTCCAAGTCCGCGAACGCCCGAGCGTGTCACCAAATTGGTGGAAACCGGTGGAGGATGCCGTAAGCTGTCTCAGCTTGTGACAACTCTGAGTGATGCAGTAGCACCAAGATCCGACGTACGTGTGTTCGCTAGAAAGAATGGAGAGAAGTATAATCGTAGGACGATTTTTTAAGGTTGATCCCGACGTTATGATGCAAAACTTCTCGTCGTAATCGACTATTAATGGGATGATAATCACTTGCTAAAAACAAATGTCGTTCCTCGAAAACGAAACATTTACATCCCGAACAATTAAGTTTTAAATTAATTAAATTTATCAGCTGTGTCCAACAATCAGATATCACGCTTATTTAAGCAAAACTCTTTTCCATACATCAATATTAATAAAATTGTTCACTATGCTGACTTGCACTGTAATAAATATGTAATTACTCTCAATTTGAGTAAATGATTCTCTTAAACCGCTTCATAAAATAGAAAGGGTCATCTGCTTATTTGTTCTTATTCTTGTCACAGGGTCATCTGCTTATTTGTTCTCATTATTGTTGCATCTCAGAAAAGCGATTCACTCATATACATTATCGCATTCAACTACATCACTATGTTTAAAATTATTATTACCATAAGAAGTGATATTTTTATTATATTTTGCATTTTTTAAATTATTTGTAAAATATTATGCAAACATTTGTAAAACATATTTTTGCTTCAATTCTAGTAACTAACGAGTGCACTATGATGCACTTGTTTGTTTTGTATATCTTTACGTGTCGACTGATCGAGCAAACGAGTAACCGGACACTGAAATCTCATTTCGCGTAAATGCGTCCTGGATACTGGACGCGTGGATTTGCGCGTCAGTCGCATTTGCGCGGGTCAGCCGGATTAAAAAACGTCGATGTCCAATTATCGTCGGACACCGCGCGGTTAATGGAATTTTTGAGAAGGAGATTAGGGAACTCGCGCGGTTCATGCAATTTTCGTGTGTTGCGTGTCGCGCACTAATTCGTTCCACACGCGGATCGTGACGGAGATATGTTCCTTCCGTTGACGGGAACATACAAGAACAAGCGCAATTTCGTTCACAATCACTTATAGTTAGAGCTACATAACTCGAACTAATTCGCACGCTTCCTCACCTATTCGGTTGCCATAGAATCCTATTATCCGACCGTACTGTTCCTCAAAACTTATCAGACATTCTCAAACTTGTTTAAAAAAATTACATTTTATTTGACGAATTAGTTCGCATCCTGTCTTATTGAAGAATAATGAGGTGCAAGACCTTTTTTTCGTAAATAGCTTGATGGGCTTGACCTTCGATCGTCCAGGCGACGAGCTGTCACGGATGTAGCCATTTGTCAGTAGGCTTCTCTAATAACGAGGCGACTCTCTCTTTCTTTCGCGTACCGCACGACTTTAAACAAATAGCTCGGCATGGAAAACGGGAAGAGGAAAACAAATGGTCGCTTACGCTTGTGAGGAAGAAAAGGGCACGTCGCGCGTACTGGCGATCAATCAAGCGCCTTTGGCTGGATCGACTTAATACAGTCAGAGATCGATTGAATTCCGACATAAGTTCATACAATCGTAAATCTTTGCACGTGGGCTGCTGATCCACTCGCAATACGAAATTTTATGATATTAAAAAAGATGTTAAAAAATCTACTCTTTGTTAAAACATCTGCGTTGAAAACAAGGAAACTCATATGAAGATATTTATTCATTGAACAAAAGAAATTCTAAATTTTTGCAAAAATTTACTGGGGCAGAAAAACCAAAAAGAGTGAAAGAGTTTGTATTCATTATTCGATGAAACATAAAAATGTTTAAACAACTCTTCAGGAATTAACCGAAATTTAGAAATAGACGTGAAGATTTATACGAAAGTAAAGCCTGTACTCCCATGGGTGTCCGATTCATTATCCATCCTGAATAAATAATCATGCACGGATGCGGGTGGCTATGGGAATGTTGGTCAGAGGATACTTTGGAAAGGTGATTATTCGTCGATGCTGTGTCGTCCGCAGCGAAATCGACCCCCAAGGACATGCATCGTGCTTCGGATCGGAGCAACGGCATCGTGTATCTTCTTTGACTGCATCATTGATGAGTAGGATCAACGAGTTCTCTCGTCTCCTCTGTATCTTAACTCTTATTTCTGTAAATGACATTTTATGCAAGAACAATGTTGTATCGATATAAACATTAAAACGAGTTAATTATTGAAGTAATTTGATGATTTTTTAAATATGAGATAACAGAAGTAAATTACATGTTTAAAAAATAAAAAGAATTAAAGTTAACAATTTTTCCACCAATCTTGCTCTATTCAAGAAAGTATTAATTATATCTAATATTTTATAATTACAGTAATCAAATAAGGATTAACAAGTAAAAAAATATTAACCGTTTACTCATCTGTATTAGATTTGTTTGTTGAATATACAATTAAATTGAAAATTGAGTATAATAAATTTAAAAGATTTATAACTATATGCAGTACAAGAACTATAATACCTGAAATATAATTTACTAATTACTATTAATGCTCCTTCTTTATCTCACATTAATTCTAATACAATATATTCTCTTTCCTATACTATTCTACTGTGTTTCGTTAATTATTACATTCTTATAAAACTTTGAGTAAGAAGAAAAATTTATTGAGTGCAACTAAAACAATAAGTAAACGTCTATTTGGAATTTCCCACTCCCCAATCTCAATTTCTTCTATTTCGCTCGCTCGTTCCCCATACGTCGGCGGCAAATGGAAATATAATCATCCCTCGTCGTCTCTGCGGCACCGTGCATAATTCCGCGATCGACTTCGTTGATGTCGCGGACCGTATCGCTGCCTACCTGGACCACGTAGCAACCGTAACTCAGTTTCCAAACGGATCGTCTCCTAGGAATACTTTATGCGTACTACACATCATTCCAACCGCCTAGTTCGAGAAGATGGAGGTCGCCGCGGATAGGAATAGGGTGGTAGGGACTGTAGAAGACACGGATCCTTAAGTATTCTACGCGTCGTGCGGGACTAGTGCATCCGTTTTAAGATGGCGGCGAGAGGGAGGAGGGTTCGCGGGGTAGAGCTGCGCCGATACCCTTTCGCCGGGAGAGGAAACGCCGATGGTAGGAGGTCCTCGGGTAATCATATAAGGATAGCTGGGGAGTCGCGCGAGGAAGGTCGGGTATCAACTTTTGATCCTCCGATATCTCCGACAGCCTGGCGGACCCCTTCCAGCCGAAGAGGAGCGTGTCTGTATTCAAACGGCTCTAACTCGATATAAGCGACGCTCCCAGAGGCATCCTTCCGCCGAGGAGGACGAGCTGGAGGACAGCAGGCCCTCCCTATCGTGTCGCTCACGCCCACCCCCTTAGGATCTTCAGAAATAAGAGTATCCCGCGTAGCCGGTGCCTCCAATCGAATTTACATCCCGACTGCTTCGCTCCCATCCCGAAGATGCGAGGGTGGATCCTCGACATCGCCAAAGTGCCATCTGCTATGATGCATGGGTGGAGGTGCATAGCGACCACTAAAATGGCCCCGTGGTCCACTACATTGGCATTCTGGGAGATGCGCGACGAGATATCAAGTGGAGACGAATGACTTCTGACATGGATAGTTCTTTGGGGAATAACTGATGTACATTGATACGAATATGGAAGTGTATAATACGAGTGTACTGCTTCTAGAAACATGTAGAACTTACTTAGTAAGTTGTAAAACGTCTAAACATGTAAAACGGGTAACTTAGGAGACAATACTTACTAAGATAACACTAATTAAGGATGCAGATGCTTATTTGGATTTGAAACAAGAAATAATAACTATATTTAACATTTAGAAAATAAACTATAACATAACATAACTGATAAATATATGAAAAAGATCTTTCTTAAATCAAAGTATTTAGATATTCAATTATTAAATTTTCAAAGATATATATAATATGAGGTAATATTAAAAGATAATAATCAAGTCGTCTTTATAATATTATCTTAAATTAAAATTTATATCATATAATACTTTAGGCCTGTTAAATTAAGCTTACTTAATTTATTGTTATATATTAATTTATGATAATTTATGATGTATATATATATATATATATATATATATATATATATCATTACGTCAAATTTATAATATATATCATTGTATGTTAATATATTAAAAGTTTGTTACATATTAATTTATTATGTAAATCAATACACATACACAGTTTTATTTTAGAACTAAAATAATACTCAGTTTTGTTTTATAACAATACACACAATTTATTATGGAAAGATGTTATCACATGATGATAAAAAAGGAATTTTTATTAATAATAGGTACATATTAGGTTCTCTGTATTATCAACTAAACGAGATATCATAGTAACATCAAATGGTAAAATAGATAACGTATATACGAGCGCGCGGCCTGCCTACCGATGGCTTCGCTGCACGACCGCACTCTCATACGTTGATATCAATAATAACTCGATTATTATTGCGCACATTGCAAAATGGTACAGGACTTTTTAATTTAATTTGACGTAATCTACCTGTGGGCGAAAGGTTTTTACCCTTATATGAAACACCCTGTATAGTGTTTCGAATTTAAATGTCAAAACTTTGAAAGCGTCTGAATAAGAATCAATAAACTAAGAAAAACAAGCTTTAGAAATTTGCTTGTTTTCGTTTTGAAGAAAATCACAAAAAACAGAAGAAATATTCATTTTATACTTATATTTATTACGTAATACTTATTTATCAGGACATCAAAAATTTCACATCTCTCTCTAATTAGATAATTATAGTCCTACAGAATGCTTAAGTTATATACCAATTTGAAATAAAGTTTTATTGTAAATAAGTAGGATACGAAGGATGGAAAAAAAGGAAAAAGATGATTAAAAAAACAACACAGTATTAAAACGAGAGTCAAGTATATTGTATGTACTTTAATGATAGTTTTATCCAAGACTACGCCGTAATGCTTGTGAGGATGTTCTCCTCCAAACTTCCCTCGTAATTTATATTACTATAAAATGATTAGAAGCCACAGATTTCGCGTTACATATCCTTACGAGATTTCTCGCAGCTCTTGGATATATTTTGGATAGATTATTAATTGCGCTGTTACTTTCGTCGATGAGAAGAAGCCAATCCGATGTAACGGATGTGCATTCTAGAACTCGATTGGTTGCAGAAGAAAGCTTAAAATACAAAATAATAATAATCTTACGTATTTTAACTACAGTTAAGTCGATATTCATTATATTCAAATACATTCTTTCTCAATAATAAGTATGACATACTAAACATATTTAATTTTACATAATATACAAAAATGTACGTAACAATAAGTTTTATTTACAATAATTATTTACCTGTAAAATTATATATAAGAAACATCCAGACTTCACAAAACGTCTAATAGGTGTTTTTAAATTAGATTGTGACTTTCTCCCAAATCTTTTATAGCTTTCTTTGCGTCTATTTAATCAAAGATTGCTCCTTTTTCTTCCATCTACACTTAATAACGTTAGTGATAATGTCTCAATCATACCAACATTCTGTTAAAGCGCATTTTCTTAACAAAGATAAATAATCATTTTGATGAAAAAAAAGTACATCTGTGTCTTTTAATACCCGTCGCTGTTAATAGATCAATCATTAATACATGAAGAACATGCATCAATTGTTAAATATGATCAATCCTTTATTTTAGACATTTTTCGGCATTAACATAACCTATCCTTATTATGTTAAATATTGTTCATGATTCTCTTTTTTCATAATCGACGAAAATCAATATGTAAAAATTTCTCAAGAATCCATGATTTGATATAGTATATTTTTCTCCAATTTTATATAATATTTGTATAAAAATTTTGCAGCTTAAATTTAGAATGTTTTCTCCAATAAAGAATCAGTCACTAGAGATACTGACGTTAAGACGGTTATTTTTAATGTCAGTTTTGCATTTACGTCCTCTCACATGCAAAAGGTAACCGTACTACTTTCAGATAGATTTTATTTGCAGAAGTGACTTTATGCGATAAACTGCGACGGCTAATTAAATATGGAAGAGCGCAAATCTCGTTCAACGAGTTAGAAGAACTGACTATAACTATTTATTATACCTAGTATTAATAGCGCGTCTCGTTATAAAAGTAACGGTGTCGCAGTAAAAGACTTTTGTAAAATTGCAAAGAGAGAGAGAGAGATTTGATGAAAACAAACTGTCGCATCTTCTTTCATTCTGACACAAATTTTTATTAATGCGCTTTTAAGAAAGAATTCCATTTATATGTATTGATGTATATGTATGTTTTTGGACGAAAAAAATTATAATTTATTCTGCTTAGGATTTATGATACCAGACTCTCGGAGAAAATACTATTATCTTCGAATTCAAACAATAAAAATTTTTTAAATTAAAAACGTAAGAAATTCTTAATGTTAATTTTAAGTATAGTTAGCAATAATAGAATATACTTGTAATGTTACTTTCCAATAATAGTAATTATTCGAAACAAGGGATCCACTTTCAATCACCTTGATCTTAAGATATGTTGTCAAAGACATCGCCTTGAGTACTCTTCAATAACTTTTCAACGAACAATGAGCGCCAACTAAACCCTTTTGAAGGGTACTCAGGGTCCTTAACAACATATCTCAAGATAAAGGTGAGGTCCTTTATTACGAATAATTACCCCAATAATTTTAATAGAAATGTTATCAAAACAAGTAGATGAAATTGCATTAATTATTAAACATCTTCTAAGTAAAACTTCGTAAATATTTCTTTATTTATTGTAAAAATTATTTCAGAATATAAAAGAAAAAAACAAAAAAAAATCCAATTTTGTACTGAAAACTGTGTGAGTTATAAAATGTAGTACAGTATTATACAATTATAAAATTCATAGAGAGAAAAAAAATAGTTAAAAAAAAGCGGCATACGATATTCAACGAATAGAAAACGATAAAAATTTAATACTTGACGCAATGAAAAAGTTTTGCAAACGGAATGTATCGGATTCCTATAAATTACATCTGGAAGTAAATATCTCGTTCCAGCTTGGTATAAAATTTTATCGGGATACCCGAATATATACCGCAACTTTCTAATCAACATACACGCGGAAATTTCTTTTTAATAATTCGATTAATCTGGCAAGCTTAGCAACGAGTTATTTGGCACTTGACCCTCTTTGAAATCTTGTTTCGATATATCGCTAAGCTTTCTCTAATCATTCACGGCTTTCTTTTTTATTCGTACATCTCTTCAATTTATATTATTCAACTCGACATTCGCAATATAATTCAGGCCTAACTTCGTTTATCGTTACATCACTTACGATTATACGCTGCGAGAAGTATTCTCAATCTTCTGGCTATTGCGTAATTGTTTCACGAAACAACTTACGTAACGGTTAAAAAATTCGCCGACAATATATTATTTTATATCGCAAATATATTGTACTCTCCCGCGCAATATATATTTCCCGCAGATCAAGTATACTTACTCGCCGTTTATATTATACGCGTCTCCTTAACTTAATGCGGAGTTTTCAGTTGGAGGGCGTTTATTTTATAGAAAACTTAATCGAACACACATACTCAACTGCATGACATATATGTAAAATCTATACATAACATTGTGCGAAATCGTTTAATTCGCATCTGGAGCATTTCTTTTCATTTACGTTGCGAGCGCTTGTTGTTTAACAATTGTATTTCGCTAGACTTAAGTAGATATGGATAATAAAACATGTAGTAAATATAATATGTACGTGTTTGTATACATATATGTATATAATATATAATTTATATGTACCGCTTACGTATGTTGGCGATCCAATTAAATCGATACGTTTATTTGATGGATGACCGAACGGTGTAAACGTGGCGCACGCTAATTATAATATTAATTAGAATATCCTATCATAAATTTGGCGCTATTTGGCATAGTTTAAATCATTCGATTTTTGAGCCGTGCTTTTTTTAGCATCGTTCCCGAATGCAATTTTCGAAAATTAAATTTTCAGCGATATAAATGTGCAATTCGTTGCGTTGCTGGAAAAGAATAACACGCAACATACCTAAATAATAATTATTTAAATTTACTGTGCTTTTTCATCACCAATTATGCCGTAAGATCGTCGATGTTCGGATAAAAATTTATGTGTATAGTTGAAGTTTCCATTTTGCAGATGGACACCACTTAAGCAATAATCGTCCAGTCGCGTGAATTGTCAGTCAGGTAAATTATATGGCGGGAGAAAATATTCGCATGAACTGCGCGAATTCAGGCAACACAAGACGAACGATTCGGTATTTGCGGTAACGTCTTCGATCGTTATATAATATCGTTGCCGCGCTGGTTGCTTTCAGTCTCGCTGATTCCTGATTTTAACGCGAACGTTGCGCAATTGCCGGAAGATGTCGGCGTGTTGACGTTATATTCTCCTGGAACATGTGGCAGAGCGAGCTAACAAGGGGCCAATTTCGTAGTTTTCGTTTGCTGGTCGCCTGCTACTGTATGGAACATATAGTCAGATGATGCGACAAAGCGTGGTCCAATAAAATAGGAGTGCCTGCAGCCAATTCCGTACCGGCGTCGGCGCAATCGTCATCGCAGTTGAAATAATTGCTCTGCGCAAAGGAAACAGCGAATTAGCATGAAATGGTAGCAGTATTATCACTATATTTTAATTAAATCCAGATAATTTAAACGAGTATTGAAAATATGTACAAAATAAGCATGCTATCTCAGCAAGATATACATTTTTTTCATTGCAAAGTAATAAATTGTTGCTAACAATCTACTATTTTTAAATTTATTATTCTGATCTACTTCAGTATCGAAAGATGTAATTGATAATTTTCAATTTTCGTATCAAAACTTTAATTGTATAACTTTAGGGGTCACAATTGATCGAATTTATATTATTCTAACGGAATCAAATCAGTATTTTCCTATTATCCTATATTCCTATATCCTTAGCGATATAAACTAATAACATCAAAAATGAAAAACAAAATGAAGCATCAAGAAAACTTGTTTCGTGACAGAAAAATTTAATTAATATTCCAACTAATCAATATACCGACTTTGTTTGCGCGATTATAATTGTGATGTCGTTTTGTGAAACTGTGCCGCTTGCGTACGCAGTGTAATTGGCTAGAAAAGAAGAAGTGGACTATGCTTTTAATTGAATTTTATATCTCTCGCTTATTACTTCAGATGGAATTTTTAATTGACAATTTGCGAAATGTCCAGAACGTAATGCTTAAACGAACGATGCAATATATAGGAGAAGTTAATTTTACAAATGGAGCAACCACATCACTTCTTAGTAGTATCACACCAAGTTTAGTCTGTAACTTAGTTAATTATAAAAAGGAAGGAATAAGTGCGGTATTAAGTGAATTTCATTTCAACCAAGTTTTAACTTTACAAGATTTAACTTGTATCGAAACTTAATATTAAAACATCATGATAAAAAAAGGGATCTTCGATTACCATATAATCAAATCAGATCTTTTCTTATAATTTCAATTAATTCTTATAATTAAACCTCCAAACTTATTAATAAAGTTTTGAGTTTTTTTTTTAAGTGATCATATATCATATTTGTTAAGACATCGCCACATATTTGTGCCACATGAAAGATTAGAGAATTAAAGTACGGGGAATTAAAGTAGGATAGCAGGCGTGTCGAGTATCAATCATGAGTGATTACCTGGCACTCGATGCATCGGCAGCTATCAGTCAGTGAGCAAGTAAGATTGAGGATCTCCACAGCCTCCTTGTAAAGTTCGACGCTCGATCTCCGCCGTCTTGGTGGCGATGTCGGTGCGCTGACTGTACCCGATGGTCTTCTGCCACTCTTCAGCCTCGATGAGGACTCTCGAGACAAGGAGGAGGTCGACGTCGATCCTCTTGGTCGATTGTCGCTCGTAAGCAGCGCTCGACCGGCTGGAGACGCGAACAATTGCAGCATATCTATGTCCTACAATCATATGTGTTAATGATATATATTGTATTGCATATCATATGTGTCTAAATTCAGCTTTGTACCGAATACTTGAGGATTAATACGCTTACTATCTTGCTTATGTTATTTTATATTGCAATTTTTTAATTAAAATTTATATAATGACATTTAAAAAAGAAATAAATAAAACAGGACTCGCTCGACTACTATAAAGTCAGAATTTGAACAAAATGGGACTCTCTTTCTGAAATTGCGTGCTCATAAACTTTATACATAATAAGATTAATATGAGATAAAATAAAAATGCATTTTAATTAACAAAATCGATTCTCCAAAAACGGTCGTCGTTATAGTGTCAAAAGAATACAATTTGCCTAACAAGATAACACTCTCTCACGAGAATCTCCTTTCAAACAATCTTATTCGTTTCAGATGGTCGAGGAGTCAGTGAGACCTCGTTCACAACATGCTTTCAGGCAAACAACTTTCCTAACAACGGCGAGTGCACACATCGCAAGTATTATGATGACAAAAAATATGCCACATCTCTTCAAGGCAAAAAAGATACTTCTAGATGACGTACGTATGTTATTAAAATGTAAGCGCAATCCTCGCGTAAATTATTTCCCAGAGTTTCTTGCGAGAAAAAATTCCACGTGCACACAGAGATTTCGTAATGATTTCTTTTTTCCGTGTTTTTTATCCTTGGGATATAAAAGAAATATTATTAAAATCGTGCGACTATATGAGAGATCTCCCGTTTCTGAATTTTATTCTTTAATAATTCTCTTGTAAAAGATAATTCTTGTAAGGCATACGTTCTGCGGTAAATTTTACCGCGTTCCGTCTTTTAAGAAAATAAAATGTATTTGTATGCAAAACCAAAATGAGAATGTATTATTAACATTATGAGATATGCAGAATACTCGTCTGTAAATTTTATTTGGTACTGTTTCTCGTAATGATCAAACTTTTATATTTCAAGAAAAACTTCAGCCGCAACTTTGTATAGTTAGTCCGTGTAGTTAGAAGCAAATTGCAAGCACATCATTAAAAATATGGAACTACATACGATCCTTTTATCATGTTCTAAAAAGCTTTCTATGTGCAAGATAAAAATGAAAGAATCATATAATATAAAGAGCGATTCAGAGAGTGTGATGCTTAGTTGCGTGCAAATCATTAAAAATCGCTCGCTGAAATGAGCATATTCACATAATGATCGTGCTTCCATATTGTGGGTGCCCGAAACTCGTCTTGGCGGAAGAAAATAATTGGAATCGAATAATTGGATTCAACTTGAGAAGTTGGAGAATTATAAATGAAGATCTCTCGATTCTCGGTTTGCGCGTAAACAGTTTTCCACTTGCATAGTTTTACAACTTTCGCGAACCATTTGGTTAGTGCGTCAGAAGAATAGTAATTACGCCGAGCTCGGCTTGAGTTCCCTGCTATTATTTAGATAACGTAATTCTCGCTTACATCATATTTTTATTGAAAAGATTTTTCACCAGATTTGCTGAAAATCTGATTGCGACCGACAAAACTGAGATGAAGTAACGCAGGTTCAACGTTCTCCGCGCGCAGACCAGCAAACTGCTATATATTGTGAATTTTCACCAAAATGCAAGATGCACTTTTAGCAAGCACAGCAAGCTTCATCTCCAGACACGGTCGAAGTAGCTTAAACCTCGCTCTTAATGTACCTCCAGCTGCGTTTGGGAAGTCTTCAAGGAAGGAAATGGAACTCCTCGGGAAATTCAGCGGAATGCTACATTCGGTTGCAACTGAGTAGATGATTTCGCTAAATAGTTTCATAATATTCCGAACTGAAAAAAAGTACTGATCGGATAAACTCAATAAATATTTTGGGTAATTTCAACGTGGAATAATTACAAGTTGATTAAGTAAAATTACAATTAATCGCAAATTTATATCATGTGCTAATTCAATCTTATTTAAGAAATACTTAGAAATAGATATCTTTCCCATATATAAAGGAAAATACAAATAGTTTTTATAAAAATACAAATTTTGTAAAAATTATAAAAAATTATATCAAGCATCGAAACAGTATATTAAATTGATATGAACATAAATATGATCTAATATCGTACACTTTGAGAGCAACTAGCTCTCAAAGTTCTAATTAATAGTGATAACCTCGATCGAGCTGCATCCTCTCTTATCGGGAAGTTCATGGCGAAACACATACGAGAGAGTGACTCGAGCAACTCCTTTGTCGGCAGAAAGTGCATCTTGTCCTCTTGTCGAGCATCCCTCTGAGAGAGATGCAGTTAACACAACTCCCTAACGAAAACGTCGATACATCGATGTCACCAGCAACTTTGATCGAGGCAGTTATCATTTAATATTATTCATCATCTAGTGAAATCATAATTTAACTCAAAATATTTTATATATATCAATATTTCCATGCAGCAAAATAAACAAATACGTTATATTTCTGTGACAAACATTTCATTTTATATTTCATTTTAATCATATAATACTATGTAAAATATAATAAATTTTTCCATCATCTACTTCATTTTCATAATGTGATCTTAAAGTAATAATTCTCACAAAAAACATAATTGAGTTGCAGCAAACGTGAATTAAAGCATTTACTATATTGATTTTACTGAGCAAATTAAAGAAGAAGACCAATATCGTAAACCTTTGCAAAAAGCTTTTGTCGCTCATGTTTACAAAACTACAAAGATAATAATCAATATTTTATATACTCGAAGTTTGATTTATCTTCAATATCATTCACTAATAATAAAACAAAGAGAAAACACAATCTTAGCTCCATTCATTCTCTTTTCTGCAATCGATCGATGTCGCATGAAACCCCATGTTGAACGATCATATCTCGGAGAACAAAAGCTTTCTCCTCCTTTTTGGCTATAGTCGTTTCTCTTTTCTCCTTACAATGACATGATCTTTATTTTATTACATCTAGGTGGCGCCTGAAGGAAACGTCATCTTCAGAGTAGTCTACGTTGGACAAAAGAGGTCGATGGCAAATGACAAAGAGATCAAATGGTGGGCGATAACAAGCGCCAAGCTGATTCGATGTACCAGGTGTACAGGGGAAGTAGGATTCCAGGTCTATCCCTTGGGACACATACCCCATCGTAGCTCGTATTTCTAGCTGCGCGCATGAACTTTCCTTGAATCCTTCAACACTGATAGATAAGCCGGGCGAAAGGACAGGCTTAGATAGAACGACTGACGAAGACTTTTTGCCACGAGAAAGCGAATGCTGCGAAGGGTACCTCGCAGTAGGGAAAAAAATAATTTCTACTTGATGTTGAAAAATGTATTGCAATATTTAGTCCCCTCCGTAGTGTATTATATCCATCATATTTCTTCTTACGAGGTCAAGTGGAGAAATATCCCATGGGGTTAGGAACCTGCAGATATATTTAGATAACTCCTCAAACTCTCAGATACGTTATTTCATAAATCTTTATTTTTCCAAGATAGCTTTTAAACTATCCGACTATAATTATCTTACCAATAAACTATCTTACTGCTCTTATTAAAATTTTACTGTTATTGCCCTCATGGATTTTCCAGATTGAAATAAATTGATGCTACTTTTGAAATCGATTGAATAAAGAGGTTTTTTTCTCGAAAAGGGAACATTATGCATTCTGAAAGCAAATGTTTGGTCATCTCAAGATTAATATATATTTAATCCTGTGCAAATTTCCGATATGTTTTAACTAATCAACTTCACGTATTGATTGAAAGCAAATAGTTGACCAATAGAAGATTGGTAAACCAAGGTTGGTGCGAATCGATAGAGTGTAATGATAACTGATTTGATCTGTATACCCTGATCTTTATACTTTTGCTGTTCACAATTTATTTCGATAATTTACAAATCTCAAATCATGAACGATAAATTCGTGAACCCTAAACTATTTTAGTTAAAAGATAGAAATGTGTATTGTGAAAATAGAGCAAGATTAATATAGCAAGAAAATCGATCAATATCATATAATCTTCAAATATAGCGCAATTTATATTAATATATTTCCTTGCTGCTGCTATTATATGTAGCAAGTACACATATCCTTCTTTAAAAAAGCTTTAGTTTACAAAAATGAACAGTATAATATGAGATTTCATACTTTTATATAGTATTAATTGACATGCTAAACCAAACACACAAAGATTGTGTTAACAAAAGCGATAATCGAAAGCCTACGTTAGCAGAAGTAGCTTTCCGATAAAGCCTGCCTACCGTTTCCATCAATGCGCATAAATTTTCCAAATATTGAATCGCGCGCGACGTTATACGGACATTATATAGCACATAACTTTAGTCGACGTTTATACAATTTATGAAATGCGTTCAATCCATATTATTTCGTAATTTAATACTCTTCTGCGCTTGTATTAGACATTTCCGCGCAATGCAATCCAGCGTTATTAAATAGCAAAGGCACATCACCGCATGCGGACGATGCTTTCTACCGAAATTATCGTTTATCACTTTCTTTCCACCGCAAAATCAGCGATAATATCCAACGCAATGTTTCCACTCCACTCTCTTCTCTTTTACGTCATTGATCCTCCTGCTCCCCATTATCGACAGAAAGCATCGAGAGGCGATCGCTGCTAATGAAAAGGACCTACTAATTAAATTAATTAATACCGACAGAAACTCTGTGGGAAACTTTCGAGAGAGTAATACAGAGTCCAATAGAAGCAACAGAGGTGCGCACACAGAAGGGACACGCAGAACGATTTGCGAAACAGGATAATTACGTCCGTTTTCATCGTACCAATGCGCGATGGCCAGGTAATGCGAGAACGTTGTTCTCCAGGGACGTTAAGCCGAGGATTAATACCATAGGGTGGCATCGTGTGCGTTTATGCAGTCGAATTAATGGAGTTCGTGCGTGGTAAATCCGTTTTTATTGAAACCAGGATTTTTATTAAGCCCCCTTGCACCAAGCTTGCACGCATTTCGCCCGCGGCAACGGTGATGCAGCTTCTTTGTGCTACTCGGGAACGATAATTGTTACGTGCGAATGGCAGAGCTATTAATCGCAGTCTTACTGGAGCATAATTTATGTAAAAGGATATATGTATAATTCTTGCACCGCAACTATACGTTTCTGTAGTTATAAGTTGAATTAAAAGAGTAATTTATGCATGTAGAATAGTTAATATTTTTCTTTGTTCTTTGCATATTGTGTTTTTCTATTTTTCTATTTCTTCTTTGCGTAAAAAATACAACATGTAATGCACATTTAATAAATTTAATATATATGAAGCATTCGGCGCAGAATAGAAATCTATTTCTATCTAGAAATAGAATCTGCTACAAAAATACATTGACGGTAGTGAACAAAGTAAAAATATATCTGTTTCTGTATATTTTCAGAGTGATGCGAAAAAACAAACGCACATGGTGGCGCATAAAAAGACGTTTAACTAATACACGACAACGATCGGCTTCATGCACATTCTGTGCTTCGACAAGCAAATTACTTCGGTGCGGACTGCGCACTATAAAATGTGCAAATTTTTCCTACTGTTGCACACACGGTGCCTCGATAATTACAGAAATTTGTGCGCAAACACCACGCGTTCGTATCAATGCGTATCATGGCGTATTAATGCAATGGGATTACTAAAGCTAACGTGCAAATCCAAATGAGTGCTTTCATCGGGAATGAAACACTTCCTGCATTAATTATCCTATCACGCAAAGCTCATTTAACCAGTCCTTTACAACATCTGCAGGACACTATCCTATGTATTGTCATCACATTTGTCAAATGACATCGTTATCTCCGATAGATTATTCGAATGATAGTACACATCAATGGTATGCCGCCGATAACGTTGATCGACTTTGTATCAAGTTATGCGTTTGTGAACACATGTTTGCACCGCCGTTTGTTAGTATAATTGCGATAGGCATTGCTCTCAACCCAATTATTACAGCGATCGTTTCCACAAAAGATACATGCGACGCACTGCGAATTAGCAAATAAATATTTTAACGATGTTCATAACAGTATTTCCGTCTGTGTGATTGTAAACGTTTTATGTGCACGATAATGATTTCATGCTATTTCAATACTGATCATTAACAAATACTGTAATTCAGTGTAAACGAATGACGTAAAAAATTGCAGGCTTATATTATAAAAGGCCTTATATTATAATATTATATATTAAGTCATTGCACAAATTATTAAAAATTATCACAAAGGCCTTTATGTCTGACAATATATTATTTAATATCAATATATGTATAATAATAAAAAATTTATACAGTTATACTGTTCATCATTCACTTACTATAATGTTATCTAATTATCTCATACATATCCAATATAGCATTAATATTATCTACAAGCGTATTAATTAACAATTAATTAACAAGCATGTAAAATAGTACCTAATGGATATCTAAACGATTTTACACACGATTTTGTATACGTAAATTCGACAATTTACGGTTATTTGATAACGATAGATATTTCACAACAAATTTAGGAAATATAGATGTAGTTTATATCATATTTATTAGCAATTCCGAAAATGAAAGATTATTATATCAATTTAATGAATAATAATAATTAATGCATTTACTTTCATTCAATTTTAGATAGTATTTGTTGCGGTTTGTGCACAAATTTTATGCAGCCCTTGCATTTATGTAATTACATTTATAATATTCGCTTCAGATTGCAATAGCTACGTCAATAAATGTCCAATAAATTCGCCATCGTGATTAAAATCTATTATTTTGCATAGTACAATACAGAGTTTGGTCATGCAACTATGACAATAATTGATAGATCTAATCGGCATTCGCATATCACTGGAACGTAGAATAACTATCGAGCAATTGCTAATTTTGCATAGTTGAGTCCCGCGAAACCAATCTTCCCTAAATTACGAGTACAAATCGGATTCGCATGATTTGCTTTTATCATATTATGTGTAATTAGCTTTACTGGTAAATAAGAGTACTATTCTGATGATATTTGATGCTTTAATATCATTGTGCTTATTCACCATTGTTTAGTCTATTTACCACTTCACCAACAGAACTCTACATGACAACAGTTACGGTGTGTTCTGCAGCAACGTTTGCGGTTAATGGCCTGATTACGTATTGCGTTGCGCACGTTGGCGATGCCTTGTTATCCGTTTGCTGAATTAATTCTCTTCAAATATGCGCGCGTCGTAAATTGAACCGAAACAATGGCTTTACGTGACATAACAGAAGAGAATCAGTCGGAAGGTATTGCATTATTATTATATTTGTGCATAATAATTATAATCCAAAATAAAAATAATTAAATGCAGAGCGTTGTTTTCCGCATTTCTATTATCCGTCAAACGCGGATACTAAAGAGAGACGGTCGGCAATAATGCGAAATAATACAGGTCGTAACAACGGCTCATATAATTACAACCATGACGATTTATGGGTGAGAGGAAACGATCGCGGGCTGTTGCGGGTCCCAATAACAGCTGTGTCTAAGTGGTTCATTACGTGCCGAATTGTACTCACCGGCAAGGATTCAGGCGTGTGGTCCAGCACGTATATGCTGTTCGTGTATCCGTACAGCATCGTGTCCAGATCTGAAACCCAAGGAGAGCGAGCGGAACATTAAATTGGATCTAACCAGTTGCGAACCATGCAGTACCACTAATGCCGGTAATACCGTGCACGCTCGCACTCGCGACTGCGTCACCGCAGCATTCTAATTTACGCTGGATGCAGCGTACAGTACAGAGAAGAGCAATTTCCTAATTCCAGCTAAGATGAGAGCACGCTCTCAAATTCTCGACGTCCCTCGGTGTGCCCACTCTCTCTTTACTCTTATCCAGCGTGTTTCCTTTAGGACTTCGCAAGTTGTTCTAATATCATGTTACAACATTGCATCAAACCTGCTCTAGTGCTTACGTACTTAAAACTTTCTTGTTACCCTATAATGTTACATTATTATGTTATATTAATGTATTATGGAAGACTTCATGGCTTTATCTCTTTGCTCCTTGTGAAGCGAGAATATTTGTTATAATAAATAGATGCTTTATATTTTTGTCGTATATATTAGTAACTAATAAATAATAATAGATAATGTACATCGCACTGATCATTCAAGTGTTTATACATGGCTTTAAAAATTGTAATTAAATAATTAATAATTTTATTAATAGGAATAAATATTCATGCATTCGCGAATAGAATACATTGCCACAAAAAGATTAAATGTAATTTGTCGAAGCTGTGTCACGTTGACTGTAAATAACGTTGGTGCAATAGCCGTTAAAAGGCTAACGAGTTTTTCCGCAAGAACACTCTCGCTTTAACATGAAAAATTATTACCAACAGTAAAAATAATTAAATGAAAGCAGCGATGTTATACGTCCACGAAAAATTAATAGCGATGAAGTCAGTTGCACCGCTGGACCACTGATACTTCCGTATTTTACGATATTTAGTGATCCGTACAGCAATATCGTACACACATGGATTCTACTAGTAAATTTACTGTGGTAATAATTTTACACAGTTTGTGTTTGTGGTTACTGCGTACGTGATATAAACGATAATGCTAAAAGCGCGTATCTTATATTTAACGTTCGTGATATAGACATTAATAGAAAAACAATTACTATCACTGTTTGTAATTCGAAATTAAATTAATTGTATTTTTTATTACACATATAATATAATCAACTCTGTTCAGTCAGTTAATCTCGGAAGAAGACCATAAATGTTTTATGTCTGATCAACGAAGGCATTTTCTTTTTTCATGACTATACTTTGCTATTCAAGTGTACATTTTTCACAAGAACCGTTGCAAGGTCTTATATTATAAATGATATCTTGAAAGAATTGTTGAATGCTTGGACAGTTGTATTCATAATATAGTACATGCTCCGTCGAGGCGATTTATGAGTCGCAGACTCGGTTCTGTCGGGCTACGAGGCAATTTCTCAAAAATTATTGCGCGATATTCCACCAGTAGACGAGAGGTACTTCGAATCGTGATAGCGATTCATTTCGATATGGAAGGTCTCGAACCTCGATCTCGTTTATTGTATTGCATCTGCGTACCACTCGCAACACCATACGGATACACTAGAATCAATCGGATCACAAAACCATCCAGCAACGGCCGTATATCGGCCGATCTCCGTATGGAAACGCCATGATTCGCTATCTCCGAGCCTCTCAACCAAAGGATATGCGGTACTTGACATCGATTCGGCGGGAATTTCAATTTACAGGAGCAGCTAAAGGGTTAAAGGGCGCTACTAAAGGGCGCTTATACCAAACGTGCAAGATCACTTTGAAGCCATTGGACGATCCAGGCTGACAGAATGCAGTACTTCGGCATCTCCGATACAACGAATGAGGAATATAAGCACCGACGAAATCGATGCATAAGAAACAATCAACTTAGAATATAATTTTTAACAGTTTTTATGAAAACTGTTTATATACATGCCTAAGATTTGAAGAGATACATTTTCCTAATGATACATTCGTTACTACGAAAAACGCATTGCATTTGCAAAATAGTTGGTTTGGACAAGTTTTATTTTCAGATTTGATAGAACGCACGGCTCGTTCGACAGAAAGAATAAACGTGGATTAAAAGTCACGAATATTAAGCATATGTATTCAGTATAGAAAACAAACATGGACAGATCAGCGAGAAATAGATCCGCTATTTTTGGTTTGTCTACATTCAGCTTGTTCGAGAGTTTCATCCGAAAAATAGTTGACTGGAAACTGATCTCTAGTAACGCGAAACTCCGCTGCAAAAATTTCACTCTCGCAGTATCGTTATTCAGCTAATATTGTCATGACCAATGCGATTTTGAGAATTGTATGGACTATTTCACATGGATCATTTCATTCAAAGACTTTATATTCTAAAAAGGTAGGAAGATAGAAGCAACAAACATCTATTTTGGTTTTGTGAAATTACACAGACAGACATTAGACAAATGCAAAATTTCATGTATTTTTAACTGTGTCACGAAATATTATACAAATAAATGACAATAATAGCAATATTACATCTGATATCTGTTAATTATTCATACACACAAAAATAAAGAAAACTTAGAAGAAAAATTTTAAAGAAGTATAAAGAAACGTTAAAATATTAAAATATTCTAATTTATGAAGAGATTATTTAACAAATTGCGGTAGATGAATTATAATAACAGTCTGTCATTTTTTTCTCGTTTCGCGATATATCGCGTGAGATAGCTTCGCTGTAATGAACGATTGTACTGTGTATCCAGACAAAACGGGGAAAGAGAAATACAAAGCTTTGGTACGGGCGACAGCGCCCCGAATTGCGTTCATAAACCGCATCGCCATTGCATACCGCAAATATCGAAATTGTTTCACGCCATTGATGTATATCCCTGTGCCTCCCATATTCTTCGCGTATTGGCGCGAACTGTAATCGGCTATAACTCTTATAGCGTCTGTTATGGCCTCGTTTCCCTTGTGCTACGCTGCATTATGGATGATGCATTTACGCGATTATGCACTTAAAAACTCCCGACGCGAAAGCTGGATTATTACTTTCGAGATATTCTGCAGAAATTATATTTCGAGCTCTCGCGGATCACGTGTTTCAGCGGACAAAAACGTCGCCAGAGATTTATCGGTCATTCCTTTTCTTTTTTCAAAAGATTGAAGCTGTATTTTTATCTCCAAGTTAATCGTTGATCTCAGGAAAGAATGCTACGAGCGATCGTAAGCTCCGTAACATGCGACTTCCGCTCAGTGCAGCGATATACCGCGAGTGCATCGCGAATAACTCGAATGCAACATCGAGCCAATCCTGACAAATCTCCTTGTATCACATGATGGACGACGAATGTGGCACGGCCGAAGCCAATTCTCCGTATATTCCGTTACGCGAATGCCTGAGTTTTTGCACGAAACGAATGCGTCCTATATCTAGAAGTTGGCTTTGATCAATTTTTAATGCACGGCCACGCTCGGGGAAGATTGTGAACTGCATAAAATAAAATTCCTATCATAAAGCATAGTCGTGAAAATCGAACGATTGTCCGTATTCACGACAGAAATCGAAAATTGACCTATCAAGTTATTTAAAAAATTCTCTTCACGCCAGAGGGATTGTTGAATTTCTATTGTCACCTCCCAATATTCTCGAAAAAAAGAGAAAAAGAAAGATTAAATAGTAGAGATATAATGAAATAAAGAGAACAAAATAAATCGAAGTTTTTGAATAAAAGAAGATGAATACTTTTCACTTCTGTTTTGC
Source organism: Ooceraea biroi (assembly GCF_003672135.1). Taxonomy (NCBI): domain Eukaryota; kingdom Metazoa; phylum Arthropoda; class Insecta; order Hymenoptera; family Formicidae; genus Ooceraea; species Ooceraea biroi. The sequence goes on from NC_039512.1 coordinate 7,584,056, forward strand.
GCGATAAAAGCGTGTGAAACAACTCTTGTTTTAAAAAATTATGAATATGTATTGCTCCTCATCTGAATTATCCGATGAAGCATAAAAGAAATCGGAGTATGCTCGCGTTGTACGTCAAGCTGTAAGAGAATTTATTGCTAATTACTTTTCCACGCCGATCTATTCGACCGCGAAAGCCGTTCGTCGTGGATTTATCACCATTATTTTTACGCTCCCTCGTGAGTACCTGAGCTAAAATATATGCGGACGTTCGAACAATCGCGATGTGACATGAAAAATATGATTTACTACTGATCGTTGCTAGGTTTAGCCCCTCGAAATAGGAAATAAAGATAAGATTGAAATGGCCTATTTATACATGTAATAGATTTATTAGATCTATCAGATAAGCATTGTTGAATATTGTATATTGATTTAGTGTCTAAGCTGTAATGATAAAGAAATAATTATATATAAATATATAAACTTAATTCTGAATATATTTTGTGAAAATAGATAGTAATTAATAATTATAGCTAACTATTTCACAAAAAATTTAGTTTAATCACTAACTTTGCCATTTCGCTGATTTTCAAAGTGACGTAATTAATCGATACTCTACAAGTATAGTAAAACGATTACAATTCGATCATAACCGTCCGTATTCGATCATAATTCATCCGGTGCAGTTTGCTAATGACGATAATATTGGTGTCACGGTGATTTATAGATCTACAATATAACGCAGAAATAATTGCTACTTCGGTAATTAATCCTCGATATCTCGCTGCATATAAGACTATTGAAATAATCTTCTAAGGATGTTAATTTGGAATGGAAGTTTGAAATTTTTCAATACTATAAATTTTTACTCATATAAAATGACGTACATTACTCGATTGCAATTTAAAACATCTCTTCAGATAGATGTACATATATGTATATATGTGAAGAAATTTTTTAAGTTACAATCAATATATGTACATATAACCATTAAAGTTAATACTTTATAATGAGAATATTTTCTAAATAATTTTTAAACCTTTGTAAATAATATTTTTAGTTACTAAAATTATTTTATTCATGACAGAATAAGTGTTGCATTGGCAACTGAAGGTAGGATCGGAATTTCACGAAGATCCCAGGGAATCATACTTGTCAACTACGCCAACGTTCGATGCAATTTCCGTGCAATCAAACAGCAAACATGGGTTCGTTATATGTTGCTGTTCCGTCGCAGCGTATCCTTGTAATTCCGTATGCAAATTCTATGTTGCTAGCCCGAGCACGCCGTACCAGTAGATCGAATCAATATTGTATCAGGAAGATCGGATGCTACGTCTAGTTGAATAACTCATGGTTTTATAATCATCAATTTAATTATTAATCATAACAAGCTAAAAGCTCAATTTAATAATTTTAAACAAATTTTAATTTACGAAAATAAATTATTTCATTCGAGCAAACATTTCATAAAAGCAAACGTTCCATTTTATTAATATATTATGTTTTATGAACGTTTCCAATTTTCAACAATTTCCTCTGTCTAACCTGGTTATTTCTTTAAATTTTACTTTGCTGTATATTGTTTATTACGCATTTATTATATGCATATTGAAACAAATTAATATTTGAATAATGTCGCAAGAGGCGAACTTTTTTTAGATTGCTGAATCTGTTTTTGTGTTTGCCAATGAGCTTACGATACAGTTATTCTTATATATAAAACGTTTATTCAATTTATAAAAAAATTTGATTTCTAAGCGATTCGAAAAAATTAACACGGCATTACGAAAGATTGATAATTATTGCTGAGATGTATCACACAGAATAGAAACAGACATTTAGAGATTGATGTGTAGCACAGATAGATACTGCAATAGATAATAGTAATGTTATGTAGGAGTCTGTGAAGCACTGCAATGAGGCTTCCGGTTTCCGCATATACATATCTGTATGTCCACGGTCTGGACAGCCGCGGAATCTAGTCATCTATCTACGTTAGTTGAAACATGAGCCGTGTAACGTTATGAATTATGGTATTTGATACTCGCGACAGCATGATAGGTTAAAGGTCAACTTAGACTGACATTTCCAAATTACATTAAAACCAAAAGCGTAACCGGAAAGTATACATTTACCAGGTGTACCAGCAGTAACGTAGATACCGCAGTTCACGCTATAAAACTGCAAAAATTATTACCTGGAAAAGAAGCACTCCTTATCTAGACATTGTTAAAAATATCAAGATATTTTAAATCACATAATTATATGACGTTACTTCCATCTTAATTTTTATTTTTATTTTTTAGAAAAAAGCATCTTATAAATTACCAAATTCCTTTTACCACGTTGACCCATTGTCCGGCGCATGGCTTTTACATGGCGCTGCGCCAAGCAATGGATGCCTGCGCATGGTTTTTGTGCAATCGCAGTGTCAGTTATCTCGTGGCGCTTATATGTATATATTCTATTGAACACTTTTTCTCCTTTTGTTACCGGGAAATTCTGCTTCACTGTCACTTTTATTATTGTAATGTCTTTTATTATCCCTTAATTCAGTAACCTTCTTTTGATTCATCGTGTATTATTTTCTTGAACTTTTGTAAATTTTTTTACAAATACTGTGATAATAACTTGTGTAAGAAAATATATTATATATATATATATATATATATATATATATACACACTACATACAGCAATTATGCGACCAAAATGGGAAACTGCATTTCATCAACCTGCACCTACACTTGATTTTCACGCCGAATTATGTGAGCCATAATTGCAGTGCTGTGGGATAACCAACAAATTTCGCTTAGCAGTCAACGTTAATGAATTTATGTAATATTGCATAAAATAATATGTCATTCTATTTATAAAAATAGCGGTCTTGAAATCTTTTAGATGTCTGTACTTATCAAACTTTTATTCCATCATTCTTTTTTAATCCTATATAATCCGTATGTTTGGTTTTTTAATTCAATATATTTTTTCAGTTATACTAGAGGGAAAACCGATTAAAATAAATATGTATAAAAACGATTAAGTAACAAATTTAAGTTTAAATTTTATGGTATTTAAAATACATAATAGAGAATTCCTGTGTATAAGATATATTTTATAAATTCCACTCATACACACGCGCGCGTGCGCACGCTCAGCACTTTTTGGATGGTAGATTAAAAGAGATAGATTGCGGTGTTTAATAATGTCTCACAGTGCCGTAAGTGAAGAAATATCCATGCAACGATGAACTTTATTGCACCGAGATACATGCAGGTTTTTGCCATTCGATGTGCTTTGCAGATGCGCGAGGAAGTTGATAAACAGCCGTTGCTTGTGACTTGTTACGCGTCCTTTTTTGCATCCATTTAAACTATCTCACGCACATGGTAAAAGGGTATAACGCTACTCGGTACCCCTATATTTTTTGTCAGTTAGCACCGAACGTATGTAATTTATTCAGACATGGTTATTTTTTCGATAAGTTTTCTAGATTGATTTTTAAGAACGATGAACTTTTTTTATTAATTGGATTAGTTGTAAATACGAGCAACTGTTTTCCATTTACATTACAATATATTCTGATAATCAATATTAATTGATATAAAGTTATTAACAAACTACGTGTACCAGACACACGTGTAGCACAATTGGGACATGTGCGCGCGAATGTAATCCTATTCATGAACTTTGTTGAAAAACGGCACTTTTCCAGCGAGGTCAATGGAGCGATAACAGAATCCAATTAGCTTTCCATTCTCGCTGTACTTACTAGCGTTTTAGAAAACTTGTTGTTAAAAGTCAATGGCTTCATGAGACACACTTTTCAAACTCGTTTCGTAACCGTAGTTCTTCCTTACCCTTTCCTCTCTCTCTCTCTCTCTCTCTCTCTCTCTCTCTTCCTTCATATTTCTCGTTGAAACAAATTTTAATTTTACTTGCCGGAGAGATAACACTACTTCGTTAAACTTTCGCAAACAGTTCCTGATATCCCCAACATTATCTACTGTTTCTTGAAATTATTGCAGTTTTTCACTTTTTCATTACGTTCATTACACACTTTCTTATTACGTACATCCTCTATTTAACTTGCTGTAAACAAAATATAGCATCTGTATTATAATATCTCAAGTTCTTAAAGTTTTAAGTAAAGATTTTAATATATTCTCTTATATATACGGTTATGCAGTACCAACACAGTACTGTTGAAGTACTTTAAAGGCAAGCGTGTTAAATAAGACTACTAAATCATTTCGATTCCCTTGAAGCTATTGCTAAGAAAGCGTGACTCTCGAAACAGGATCAAATCGTCTGAGCAGCGTCACTTAGCAAGGTGTATTTGTTTCTGGCATGTGGGTGACAGGAACGTGGCCAGAGAGAACGGAAAACGGCACCCCAATCAATAGCCGCTGATGAACGGTCCAACGGCTATTGGCACAGCACTGATGGCGTATAGACGCTCGGTTGGACCGTATGAATTATTCAATGTTAGCCGGGTGGACCTCGGTGTATTTACCCTTAAACCAAGCCGGACCTCATACCATTCAGGACACTCACCTGATCTCGTCCCTTGACCCACGCTGCTACCAAACGCCACAACTCGCGCGACGCCCTATTGACCCTGAATAAGTCAGCCGCACGCAGGGCTTAACGTCACCGCCATCGTTACTGCATCACACAAGGCGAACAAGAATATCCTCGCTTCATTGAGTATATTGCGAGTGTTGAAGGAGAATAAACCATGTAATAACGCGCAAAGTTATGTAATAACTTTCTCGCCTGTTTGCATGGCAAATGTTGCCAGTAGCATCACGAATCACTTAAACGTTTGCTGCTCTGGAGAGACGATAGAGATAATCGGATAGTTCCAGTTAGCGTTAAATTATAAATGTTAAACCATTTTACGTCCATAAATTGGCAAACGAGTTTTTAAAAAGGTGTAGATGATATATGTATTTTCAATATCAAATAAGTTTCTCGATACACATTTTATCGGAATAATGAACGTCATTCGATGATTATTCGGTTTTTCTCAAAGCGGTAACATACTGTCGTCAATCTTATATGTTATTGTCTGTTACTATCTACTAGGTAGTTTTGTACTATCAGCAAGCTGACGTCATGGTTATCAGTCTGCCTCATAACCATCCGTTATTGCTCTTCATAGTTAATAGTGGCCTAGTTTACTTTACAGCCGGCTTTACTGTCGGTAGAGTAACGTTTCTGCCCTTTCTAGGAAACTCCTATCATTCCATCCTCTGTTACTAGCCCTGAACAGTTTTATTGACATACTAATTACTACATTTTTTGCACAGAGTTTGTTATAGATGAATTGTTATATTCTAAAATAAAAGTTGCAAAAATCATAATAATATATCTTTTAATATATTTTTATTTTAATATTTTAGTTTAACATATTTCTTAAAATAGTTTATAAAATAAATTTAAGTGTTAATTTCCGTCGCTAAAAAATCGGAAAATATAATTTGTATCCATTATCACTTGCTATTATTATACATTATTACGAATAAGCACAAAAGTCATTATCAAGATCTGAATCGAAATCTCAATTATTTTGATTTATTTCAATTTCAATTAGCGCTTATTGATTTAACTAATATAAATATGAACAAAAACGCATCATATATGGCAATTCTGAAATTTCATTGAAATTTTGTTTTTATTTCCAAACATTTGACCTGCGAATTACATCTTTTGACAAGCGAGTTTAATTAGAATTCGTTACGAGCCAATATGAAATTTTCGATAATATTGGAAAAAGAAACGTTGACAATAATCGTAATCGCTATTCGCGCATGTAATATGGTTCGTCAATTAACGCTGATAAATTGTGTTCGGGGCGCATTATCGGTGCAGGATCATCTGTGCGAATAAATATGGAAACGTGCAATATGCACCGCACGAACACGGAGGACTAGAAATCGTAATGATTTATTTGCTAGGAGGTCGCGTTGACACGCGTGTATTATCGATTTCAATCTCGCTCAAATAACGGAATTTTCATTCAACTTTCGTAAATCATGCCTGTGTTTCGTTATCACTATCTCTATATTAAATAATACTTTTTTTATTTACATTTTGTAAACATTCAAAAAGAGGGATATTTTAATTTATTAATACAATATAATTAATTTCATCGTGAGCGCGTTCCACTTTCCTTTTTATATAAAAACTAATTCATGTATTTTTTTAAATTTCTTTTTCTCTTAATCCCATTAGGAATATTTTCAATTTCACATTGCATTTACCTGAATTTATAATAAAACGCCTTTAATAATCTTTATAATAAAACATTTACAGTAGTTTTGCGGATCACTATTAATTATACAAGAAAGTGGCGCCACTCTCGACGCGACAGTTGTCGATCTAGAATTTCATATTATAATTAATATAACAGACGCGCGTGGGATGCCCTCATGCGCATTATTATTAATTTCAGTGCGCGGTTCGTGCAAACTGTTTCCCCATTATAACTTCGTTATAATCGATTTGAAATTCAGCAATGAGAGAAGCACACATTATTTCGTAATATATATGTTTAAATTATTATAAACTGCAGGAAAATATAATCGGAAAAATGAAGAATAATATATTTTCAAAGAATATTTAGCCATGATATTATTAAATTTAATAACATCAAAAATTAGAATAAAAATGATTATTTCCTCCATTTATTATTACTGAAAATAAATACTATGTATTAATACTGAAAAATATAATACTTTTAATCGTATTTATAGTTTAATAGTTTAAATGCTCAAAATAAGTAATACAAATATACAACACAAATATATTCATAAAACATTACACATGTGCAAGCGATAATAAGCAATATTGTTAGCATGACTAAACGTCTTTCGTTTCATATATATTTTATAGTTCACTCCACACGAATTATCTACGTTCACGACTTCAACTTTCAGAGAGTACCAACTTTTTATTCCACGCGATCGTTCATTCTACTCCTTCTATTGCCGATGTGTCAAGCCGGTCGTGTTATAATTTTTAAGGAGCTTAATTCCGCGTAATTAGCAAAGTTTCGAAGTTGGCTCGCGGGCAAGGAGATGGCCGCGGAGAAGCAAGGGAAGGTAACGAACGAGGAAGAAGAAAGGAAGAACGAAGACGAAAGGGCCCTTCAAAACTTTTTAAGACCATACTCTTTAAAACACGCTGACGTTTTTCGGTCGTTCGTTATTTACTTTTCCACGAATCGACCAAACTGTGGCTCTCAAGGGAGGGTTAGAGGGAAACGGACAACCGCTGCGAAATCGACGACATTTTGATTTATAGAGCGAAGATGGAAATCCTGCGTCGGGACAACATCGGCCACGAACCTCCACCCTCCGAGATTCCCACGGGATTCCCAGGCACCTTTATCCTAGCGGCGCCAATTTTTTCGATCTGCATCTCGATCATCGTCGCGCATGTCGCGCGTTCGTAAGGGAGCACTCGCGAGAGAGCGCTTTCTCATAAAATTTATGACAGTCAGTTGCGGAAAAATGGAGACCAAAAGCGCGTTGAAAAGAGAATCGATCGTTTCAAGCGGTAAGGAATCTACATCTCGCATCGGTATTAACTGTATGAGCTATGCCATTTTTATGAAACTGCATTGAATTTTTCTGACATCGCAATTAATCTAACTATAGAATAACAGTGCATTATAATTTAATTAATCGCACTTGACCGTTTTACGAGTCGATTATGACTTTAATAGCCTTTTAATTTTAACGACGGCTATTACTTGCTATGATTTTAATTTTACCGAGTCAAATCCGTCTCCTCCCCTCCAATGTAATTCTTGTGCAGCTCCCGCTCTCGAGTAATCGAAGCTCCTCCGGCAAGGACTCACGGTGTTGGCGGTGGAGGGGTTGACGCGCTATTTCAGGAAACTATAGTGATTACGCTTCGTTCACCAATGAGAGCTGTGTCGGCAGTGGCTTCTAAAGAAGGCGCCTATGTATATCTACACCGTTAGTAGCCGCCGACGGCCCTTTCGTCCCCTTGACCCGTCCCGTGGCTAAACTTACGCCAGGCTCGGTAAGTTATTACATCGTGAAAATAAGGAGAAAATTGGAAAGCGATTTAATCGTGAAAACGGTGTCAATTACCGGCAACGTCGGCGATACCGATCCGGGGTGACGCTGAAACAGAGGCGGGAGAGACTGCGTCTGGCAGTTTGCATCCCCTGCAGAGGGTGCTTTTACGACACCGGCACAAAGGACGATGCGTCGAGGAACGATCTTAAGAGAATATTTCTCGGTGGTAATTTTCTAACGACATAATCAGGCAAGATTGTAATTACCAGACGGTGAAAGAAGAAATTAATTTATTGCATTCGTTAGGAACGGCAGCGGTGGAATGCAATCTGATGAGACGTAACGAGAAGATAAATCATTATACATTGATTGGTTGGAGATAATTTGTTACTTCGTCTTTTGAAAGTGGCTGATAGCCATCGCGATGCAATGATGGAGCTTGAAGGCAAACGTGAATATTATATATGACGAAGAGCTTGTGTTAATCAGTACTGAAAAATTTTCAATTTTGTAAAATTCCTTAAATAATTTTCCTCGCGTCTGACATAAAACTGTCATGCTATTTTCTAGCGCAATGTAGTTCTCAAAGTTAAAGAGAGCTGTAACAAGAAAACTGTTCTTATTTTAGTATTTTTACGATATTATGTGCTAATGCAATTAGTCTATATACATCACGACGTCGCGCTATGATTAATATTGAATATGAAAGAGAGAGATATCTAGTTGCCACGCTGGGTAAATTTATACAATAACTTGATGTAATATAGTCCTCCTGTTTTAGAGACATGGAATCTTCAGCCGAGTTCTTCATTTATCCAATTTCATCGCTTACATTTTTGTCCATGTAATCACGACTATCAACGTAAATACAATGGTGTCAACTTGGGGCCATTTATTTTGAAACTCACAGAACCATGCTGGAACGTGTTTACGTGGACTAATAAATTTGCCGAACTTCCGAAACTCCCTTCGAACTTTATGATAAAGAGCCAGCGTCACTTACCGGTGGGTGTACATGGAGTTCTTGCCGCTTCCACGAGATCTTCGCGACTTCCGGGCGGCGCCTCCAGCATTGTCGCGCTGCCGGAAAATTTTTTTACGCACAGCAGGCTCAACGCTACGACAACAAATAATTTATTATTTGCAATCAATTTCTAATCAATTCTACGTTTATGACGCGTGAACAGTATATATTATTATATTCTCCGTACATATTATTCTACTTTTGTCTTATGCAGTATGTTTTTATGTAAATTTAAATGGATATAAGAATGTTCATGTTTTTCATTATTACTTCGTGAAAAGAAATTATGATATATATTTAATTAGACGGAAATAACTTGAGATTAAAAACGTTAACTGCAAAAAGAATTTACAAGTGGAGTTGCAGGAAGAATTTCGAACTAAGTGACTGCGACGATATAACTCTGGGATAATTAGAGTTCACTACAGAGCTTGCTTAGCATTTTCATGAGTATAGAATTTGCTTCGATAGCTCTTTCCCAGGAAATTGGAGACGCCATTATACATATTTATAGGTGCAGTGTCTTTTAGGAATTTGACAATTCTATAACTATCTCAGAACAAAAAGGAGCAAAAGTCCGTAATCTAACTTGTTATTAGTCAAAGTATAGAAGTTGAAATTTTTGTGTGAAAACTTGCTTCACTCTTTCCATTCCTCTTCCGCTTCTTTTTCATGCGACTCACCATGTGAGATGTACGTGATGTGGAATTTAAATACATATGTTGCAATGTTGCCTTAAAAAAAAACTCGAACACTGCACAATCTACAAAAATTTTATTTAAAAATTTTTATTTTATCAAACTTTATTTATTTCCATTGCTGCAGATTTTCCCATACAATGGTCTTCAATCCATAAAGTACGATTTTTTATATTAAAACAAGAATGCAGCATTATTCGAAACTAGGTCGGAACCTCGTTTCGAGAATGCGCATTTTGCAGGAATTTAGCAATAAGTTTTAAATGAGTACAATACAGCATTGTTAAAATATAACTTGCTTCCGCTAAAATGAACAATTTTTATTATGTAGACGATTACTTTATCACATATTTATAATTTTAAACTGTTATCTACAGAAACAATTAAATATATTCTGAAAAAGTTAATCTTTTTAAACAATTCAAAATTAAAACGCGGCAATCAATGTAAAGCTGTTGTGATTCTTATATTCCTACTTATTTTACACATAGTGTTTATGTCATATAAATATCAGAAACCGACGTGGTATTCTAACGGGGTATTCTCTCAAAATATAATTTTCTAAATAAAATTACAATTGTATAGATCTAAGCATATTTATTGACTTACCCCGCTTTACGTCTCGCCACGTGTTCGTGATTTCGCCGAATCTGCCCAGTCTGTTTGGTGTCCGTCCATATATTCCTCTCACATCATACAAATGTTCGGTTTTTCTCGACCCTGCAACAAATAATTGCCTTTCTTGAGCAATTACCGTTACAATTATAATAAAGTCATCTGCGTAATATTGTCTGTACAATATTTCGATTATAATTTGCAAAAAAATAGTTAATAAAAATCTAATAAAAAATACCATGTTTTTTACAAACACTCTAATTGCGAGCATTGAAAATGGAAAGCAGAGCTTTTTGATCCATCTGATTCTAAAATTTTCAAAATTCATTTCGATATATGAGCTGACATCGATAATTGAACGAACAGTCAGTGACGATGAATTATTACGGTCGGAGCATTTCATGCATGACAAAATCTCGCGGATGAGTGCGTCGCGAAATAATGCGTTTGCGGCGGAACGGCGTCATCATGACGAGCAGTTTCGGTCGGAATATTTTTTTCACACGTCGGAATGTCGTTTTTCGACCTGCGAGATCTACGGAGATTACATCCACGTCCGCATGGTAACCGAACGCGATGCAATTTGACGACTCTGCATTGCACATGCGACAAATGCATAATGCGACCGAGCTTGCATATGCATGAAGTCACGAAAGGCATATGCACATATGCGAACATATAGGTACTGCGACATACGCGCGCCATCACAAGGATCACAAGGAGAACAAACATGAAGCATGAGCAAACAACTATGCGCCACAAAACGTCAGAATTACTTTGGAACATTAGAACGTTGTAAGTTAAGTTTTATTACGACCGCCGTTGCGACAGTAATGGCAAAATAAACGACGCTTCGCGCGACCGCCAAATTCTATGACGGTACACACATTTCCCTCTTCATTATTCGACGGTAGCGTAATCACGCGCGAACGTGAGCAAAGGTTAAATGCACGACTTCTATCCAGAAGAAGCGTAATTGCCATCTGACTCACGAATATGAAGCTATTTTGCCCACTACCGCGATTACTGGTTGACTTTTTAGTCGCGGCAGCGTTGCGATTCCTCTTTGACGCTCTGGCAATCGCTTCAATTACTATCCCTGTAAATCAACCCGACCGCTATTACGTTCGTCGTAATTACTTCATCGTTCTGTCGGAGCGAGCAGCGCGCGGGCGTGAATTTTGCACTGAGCGTTCTCCACCGTGAAACCCAATAAAACGCGGCCGACAGCCGAAAGTACCTTCCGCGATTGTCAGACGCGAGTCGAGCACGCGTGAATAACGCGTCGGTAGGCGAAATTGCTCGTAAATTTCGTAGCCGGGGAATCTTTTATCTCTTAATGTGACTCCTCGTGCCGTTCCTTGCGGTGCCAGCTACCGTTACAAGATAAGGGATGTTGCCTATTGCCTCCTTAATCTCCGTTTTTTCACCTCGCTACGTGGCAAGCGCTCCGCAGCCGATTCTTTTAAACCGTCTCCCTTTATCTCTTCTCCTTCCTCGTTACTCCTTTTCTCTCTTTCTCTTTCCCTCTGACTCTCGCAATTTCTCTTCTGTTATTTTAACTGCTCCCTCGTAACAAGAGAAAATAAAAGCACGTTACGTGCTTGCGTACATTTCTTCATATACTCCGACAGCAGCGCAGAGTGAAGTATAATCGAATTGCAAGATAAGTGCAAGATAAATAAAACGTTTGTAAAACAATTTAATAGATATTTTCTGGATGCAACATTTCGGCTTTTTAATTACAACGGATGCGCTTCTCGAAATAGCAGTTGTATGCATTGTTTCAAGTGATGTTAGCATGGTAATTGAAATTTCCCGAGATCGTGTTACGCATATTACGGAAGACCGAAAATGTAGCTCTTGTTATCCAACACAATTTATATCGCACATTGAAAACTCCGCGCCGATAATTAGTGAGATTATTGGATCGATCGAAAATATATATTTGAGTAACGGTGCGCGCCGTAATATCCGAAAATATTACGTTCACTGTTACAAAAGGAATATTTTTTGAATATTTTTCAACAATAACTGTTGACTACGCAATATGGTATAAAATTAATAAAATATAAAAAATTGAAATAGATAATAACTGATATGAAATGTTGTAAAAATGTTAGAGCATCTTCGATAAATCCAAGAACTGACACGCACAGGAAACCGATTGTATCACGCGGAAAAGAAGAAGAAATGCGAGCAGTAGAAAGATTCAACGCAGTAGAAATTACGTATCCCCGCCATGTCGGTCTTCCCTTGAACGTTGCTTCATGCATCTTTTCTCATCCGTTCTGGCGTATCAAATCGATACATTTATTTGAACTTTGTGAGGTATGCATATATCTGAAAGACGCGGTACGAGAAAACGGACGAGCTCACATGATGCCGGGAATATAAAATAGACAACGCGGTAGAACCATTTCATAACTGTTTCTTTTATACATGTTTCTCCCTCGTCTATTCTCAATGTGGTAGAACATCCGGAAATGCGCGTGAAAATTTGCGTGACATTGAGCAGAGTTGGTGAAATTTTAACGCGGAAGATGCAAATTAAATACTACCGCAGATCAGAAGAGAACGAAAGTCACGACATGCCTATATGTGGGAGGACAACCGTTCAAAAGTTTTATAAAGGAAAAACGACTCGCCTAGCATTTGTTTAAACTGAAAAGAAGAGATAAATTACAGATAAAAAACGTACAGATAAGAGACTGATAATTTCATATGTAATTAAGTATTTATTTTCGAGAAACAACATACATAAGCAAAGTATGCAGTTAATGCAAAGTGAACACATGTTGGTACGTAGTAAACGTAAGTGAAATTGAAACTAATCACAATTCTCTAATTAAAGCAATAAATACCTATTTATATAAAAGAAGTTGCTAAATTCTTTAACTATTTACTTTAAATTATCTGCGATTAAATAAAGAATATTTTCAGATTTTATTCCATCATCTATTTTCTCGTTGTTCCATAATACCTAAATTAAAAAGTAATAAAAGTGTTTACTCAGTTATTATTTGCTCTGTTTTTAAACTTTGTAATTATAACGATTTAAGAAATGCTTGAGGTTGAAACTTTTTCTCTGGTATCTTCTGTTGCGTAAGAGAGATAATGAACCGTTTGACAAGTGTCGCCCTTAAGGGGCGTCTTAAGTATCACTCAAATGTAATTTCACAAAGGAAGAACGTCCTTGATGCTGCTTGGTGTACATAGTGCATCTTCGAGTGTAATTAATCATAGACCCTTGAATTTGCCTATAGAATGGCTCTTCTCTAAGAGGATCTTCCGGAAATTAAAGCGTAATTCAACAGCGTTTTACAACCGACGTGTCTGTTGGAAAAGAACAATTATTCGGACGATCACAAGTCACATAAAATTAAAGAAATAAAAAAATTAAGATGCTGGTAAAAAACTTTTGACAAAATTATATTTGTTTCTAGCTTTTTATCACAATTACATAACATGCATAATATGCTTTTAGAGTATATAAGCAGAAAATTATTCAGATTAATAAATTAATAAATTGGAGTATATTTCCTTTTTATTTAGAGAAAAGTTTACGCATATTATTTAACTAAAAGCACCGTGACGTAAAGAATTTATACTATTCTACTTATAAACGCGCACGAAATTATTAGATTTTGTGAAATGGAAATTATACAGTAAATGCGATTCGAATTCATTACACGACCTCGCACTTAGCTGGAAACGTTGTAATTTGCATATTTCTCTTTATAAGATTATTCGTCTCTTCACGGAATACGTCGTACGTAGTGGAGTACGAGACAATATTATAGTGTTGAGGAATTTACATTTTACCATATTAACTAACATAAAATAACGTCCTAACCTAAAAATGTTATCTTATCATTTTCATATACTTTTCAATATGAAAAACTTTGGATTCTATTCATTTTCTTTATCACACATTACAATATTACAGAAGTTTGTTTTCACATCGCATGACACGATAATATTCGTATTTATAAAACAGATTAAATTCGACCAAGAAAATCATGATCCTGCGAATAAATCAGGCTACAGTAAATCGTATATAGTCGACGAAAACAACCTCAGCGGAAAGTTTCGAGTAGAATTCATAAACGATTCTTCTGCGCGAGAACATCGCGACGTCTTTACAAATAATTTATTATATCTATTTGCAAGTCAATATAGTTCTCTTTATATTCTTCTCCCTTTCAAAAATTCACTTGATTAAGTATAAAACACGAGAATATCATACATATCATATTATTTGCAATCTAAAAATTAAATAAATATCAAAAATCGTTCTTTGACATATATTTACATTCAAAGAGAATTCAAAAATTGAGAATCTTTTCCGTCTCCAACTCTGTATACAGCACAAATAATGCCCATTCGTATTTTTTATTTAATGACAACCAGAAAGAGACACGGAAGAGATACGAAGACAAGGAAGAGAGAAAAGAAATAGTCGTTTTCTTGATTATCAACATTATCATTTATATCTACTCACGATCAATTTCATCGATCAGACAAACAGCCTCGGGCTGAGTAAATAACCGACGATGAGAGACACGGTACATGCAATACGAGTTTTACGTGTCAACCATGTCTGATTTCTTCTAGACTGTTCCCCTTTTTTTAAGTTGCTGCGGCAGATCTCTTCGACGATGTTCGGGAGCCTCGAGGGCTTCTTCCGACGTAACGGGACCCCCTGAACTGAAGGGGCTAAATGTGCGTCAAGGGGCCGTGGCTAATGGAATTGATGCACCCCGGGGGTCGATCTCCGTCCGTGTCTCTCGGTTACAACTTTTTTCGAATCGAGTATCACTTTTATTCGTGTTGCCGAACAGCAAAATAGGTAACTTTATGTCCGCATTACGTGAACAGCGCGGCACCGTAACTAAAAATACTCTCATAAGTATGCGCAAATTTACATATGATACCTGGGACAGTTATAGTATCTTGTCGTTACTCGCTCTATTAAAGAGATATTGAGTTCGACTTTCTAGCATACATAGTTCCAAAAATAAATAGCTAATAAATTGCTAGACACAAGTTCACTATTAAGACTATCTTAGTTTGACACCTTCGACAGAACATCAATATATCAGAGCGTTACCTTAATTAGACGAAATTGCTCGCTTATTTAAGGGAACACCCGATATTCACACTTTTCACCCTATAGATCATCAAAGAGAAGGCGGTTTAAAATACAGCCCGATTGTATAACATTGCATGTAAAATTCAGCGTTCACTCAACATCAATGTATACACGAATGGCTTGTAGAAATGTCGAGGATATTGGATGCACCTGTTCTAAAATAGGATTCTTGTCCCGTTATAGAAGCAACTTCGAATCACCCAGATCTATATCCGCAATCATCCCTGAGATATACCTGGGATAAACATCTGTTTAATGTAATAATAATACAAGTTTCAGAGCACGAAATGTAACATCAAATAGTATTAAATATATTTTTCTCGATATATAAAGTACATTGCACTTTACTTTCTTCCTTTTTCTTAAAATTAAAGATGCAAAATTTATTTTAGCTAATTATATTTTCAGCAAATATGCAATCTTTTGCGAAATTCCCTTAGGAGCTGAGATATTTTCTACATCTTTGGACGCAACGTCTGTCTGCGTAAGCTGCTTAGAACTTGGGGGTGTGTGTGCATGTGCCCTCCCTCAATACGCTCACCGGAAGCACACACAGTGACACGAAATACGGATTGAACAAATACAAGCCATCGGTGGCGGTAACTCTGATGTATCGGCGGATTAGGAATCCAGCGGCGTCATTGGAACAGGATTTTCCTTCCCTCCGACAATATCTCCCTTTCGCAAGAAAGCAAGGAAATTTTGCTGCGGCGCCGTCATAAAACTCATGCAATCCGGAAGATGGGCCACCGCAATGACGAACTTCTAACTGCGGCTTATATCCGAAAATCGACCGCTTGGTATTTCTGCCATGAAAACTCTTTTTATAGTGTCGTTACCTTATTTTACAACAACGTTAAAGTCTCGTTGCGTAGCAACTGCAACAATGACCTAGAAATGGAATTTTACGAGAACTCTTGCGCATTAAATACTTGAAAAAATTTCATGATGAGAAATCATTGTTTCTTATTAAATAAATAAAGCACGGGGCTAATTCTACTGAACTGAATAAATTATCTACAAACATGTCGATTTAATGACAATATTACATTTAAAATATATTTAGATACAATGCTCGGAACTAGTTCAATTCACAATAGTGAGCATAAAAACATTTAATTTACAAGGAAAGAAAATATCTAAAACATTAATTTAACATTGCACGAATTTTTTGATAACAAGCTGTATGAATAACAATATGGTACAAGTATCACTGTACGTTGAGAACATTGGGGAAGTATGTTAATTTCAGTCAGATCTTGAAGAGACATTCTATCTTGCCACTTCAACTACAGTCAATTTCTGTTAAGAACGTATTTCCGTCCCAATGGTGCAAGTGAAAATCACCATAGATGAATACAAATTGTACGCGATGCTTTGCAATTGCAGGTGTTTGTAAACGTTAGAATTGTAGCAATCAAAAGTTTTCTGTACAGAAACTTCTCACTCGAGAGAATGTTACTTTGAGAGAAAGTTTTGTGTATAACGACGAGAATGTATTGCTAGAAGCGTTACAGAATTTATGATGTCTCCACAATGTGATCTGATACTATCCCTGTAAAGATCTTTCTTGCAGTCTCAGTCAGCTTTTTCTGAATCTTCGCTGTTTCTTCTTGTCGCATAGCGATCGATCGCTATCGTAGAACAATCGCTTACAGATGGTAAAAGATCGATTACAATAGAGCGGATAAGTACTACTCCTGGGAAATTACAGGAATTCTAACAGCGAAGATTGAGTACAACTCTATCTCTGTTGAGCGTTGCATTTATGTAAAAGAAAAAAAGAACAGTGGCAATATCAAAAATTCCTAAGAGATGCGGCAAACGAAGAATTCCTGCGAGATATTGCATTCCTGATGTAATACACTCAATCGCTCGTGTCGAATCGGCATCAAACTCGGAGAATACCAGAGAAATATGAATTGCTACTACGTAGTCTTTTTACATGAATGCCAAACGAATAAATATCGTAAAGGAACGGAATAAACGAATAGATGTTGTCAACTCAGAATAATATCAATCACAGCAGTTGCATCACGCCAGTTGTTATTAATTTTCCGATATCTGCGGTTTTGCCTACGGTTTTGAATTGTAACTGCTTCATCGTCAGTTCTACCGCCCACCAGAATTTGTTTATGCTACCGATGAAACCGCGTGATTCTTCGTGTTTTCCATTTAACGCGTTCGTCGACACTTGAAATAACGACGTTGAAATAACATTGTTAAATAGAACTGGCACCTATTGCATGACGCATGTAAAACATTGCACACTATTGCCTGATCACTTGCACCTCACTCGATTCATCCGTATTTCCTCACTTCCTGTTAGATTTTACATTCATATTCAACATTCAACATATCTGTCATGTCACATATTTTATGTTACATTATATTTATTATAAATACAAAATGTAATACATCTGCATCATTTTAATTATAAATTGAACGAAAGCTGGGGTATTAAATTATTACAAACGTAAATGTTATTAAAAATCGATTCTGTGTTATAAAACAATGTAATACGTTTTAAATACAATACACATTTTAAAACAACATTTCATTTAACTAAATAAAAATAATGTAGGATATTTGATATGGATATTTAATATTCTGTTTTCTGCCTGCTATTATTTCTCTATTTAAAATATACATTTATCAAATATACCTGCGAAATGTATTAATGATTAAATATTCTCTTTTGCAATTTATAACTTTTTGAATTTACGCACAAACATACAATCGCTTTTAGCCGTGGTTTTCATGCTTGTTTTGGGAACTCTCACGCCACTTGTTATTAATTCTCCAATCCATACACAGCGTAGAGAGCAGTCCACTTTCAATCTCAAGATTTCCAGCCTCTAACTTCCAGTACCTCCATCATGGTCGTTCTCATCGTCTGCGGAAATCTGTTTACCCGAGTCACCACGACGCGCTTGGCACACTCCCTCGGCTTTTCCAAGTTTGCTCCGGCTAAGCTACCAGATTGGCCGCCATTATTCATGCGTGAACCGTGAAAATAAAGCGACGAGAAACAACAATGAAAGAAGAACAATCGAAAGCCGGAGACAACGGAGAATTAGAACAGTAATGAAAACAGCACTGGAAAAATAGCTTTGTAGTAACTGAAGGTAAATTAATACAAAACCACTTTTATGCTCTTTTATACATTTATATATTCGATTTGAACTCAATTTCAATCGAATGCAGTATTGATGTGTGACAAATGAAACAATATACACGAAACAGATAAAGTGTTATCTCCTCTCCGTTATAAATATGTAGAAGATATGAGAAAAAAAGTAAAAAAACTTTGCGTCCATTTATAATACCAACGTAAGTCCTGACATGAAACACAACAATTTCTCATATTAGAATTGCAATCGCTTTGACTTACGGAAAAATACGTTATGCATTATGTTGAAGCATGAAAATGGCGCATTGGATGTACGTTTATGATATTATAGATAACATACATTGCATTTCGACAGCTTATGTGCATTGCCATGATTCCTTCTTTCTTGCCGTTTATGTCTATAACTCTCGTATTTTCAAGTGAACATCACTGAAAATACTTCCCTTTCGGTTGTAACTTTCTCTTCTTCTCTACTTTTTTAAGAGAGCTTCTTTGTGAAAGATAATGCAGCTTTCCTCGTTTAGTTTGTATCTTTTCTGGCAAGCTATTTCCACAATTTTTATTAAGATGCTACAACAACTTGTACTAATGCCGCAGATGCATTCGTGTGCATGAAATGATAAAAAAGAAAAACATTAGATGTTGGTAGTAAAAGTATGCAATAAGCAGGCAGCGTAAGTAGAAATTGTCCGTGCCGCAAACGATTTCAGTAATAATAATTGCTTACAGTCAGACATTCTGATGTTATCATGTGCTATCGCGAAATTCTAATTTATACAATCTAGTATTGTACTATACATACGCAATTCGATTTTGAAGACATGTATTAAAAATGCAAAATTTACCTTTTAATAAATTATTTAATGTATTAGAGTTTGGTAACGTACCGTCGTATTTGTTAGCGTTTCCGAACGCAATCTTTTACCTGCGAAAATTTTTACAGAATATGACACGATGCGTATTCAAAGAAACCACTCGCTTACAGAAAATTTCAATATGTCTGTCGACATAGCTTTAATAAATTTGATGAGGTTTCGTGTTCAATGAACTTTATGTTCTCTCAGCTTAATATCTTCATTGCGTGCGCTTCCACGTGAACTTTTAATAAAACCACGCTTCCACCGAGCCATGTCTATATTATTTTGCGAAATATCCGCTCGAGAGTACTGCCGAGCTTTCTCAAACATAAGCAACGGAAAATACACTGCCTCCAGAGACTGGTATGAGATGTAGCTAAAATAACAAAAGTGCGATTACGACAAAGACGCAAACATAGAGTCACTTTAAGTGGCTCCTAATAACATGCGACCTAAAACATTTCAGAGAAAGAGAATTTATGATTTTAATACATGGCTAGATTTTTCCCAGCAAGCAACGTTCAAAATATTTACCGACAGATAAATATTTTAAAATATAAACTGTATAAAATATAAACTATCATATATAAATCTTGACCATACTTTAAAAAGACCGAAGAAGAAGAATAAAATTTCTTGTGGCGAACCAAAATTTCAGATTAAACAACGAATAATAATTCATATTAATTCCTATTTTTGTACAAGAAAAACTTATTTTAATATTTTTTTATATTTTTGCCAGATACCTAAGAGATAAATTAAGTACAATCAACTTCTTAAGAAAAGAATCTCTCTTTATTCTCTTTATTTAGTTCTAAAATGAAAGTGCGAACAGATTCATAAATTGATTTTACGTGTGTTGTGCAAGTTGACGTAAAAAAGACGCTTCTAACGGCAGTAACAATAACGTGGTTATTACATGGCGCGTCCTCGGATAATCAAACAAAACGAAAGTAGAAGGAAAAAGTTTCTTTTCCCGCGCCGTTGGCAGCGAAACGCCGTTTCACTCGTGAAACTTTATTATCAGGTCGCCATCGTACTGAAAAAGGCGCATTGGTAGAACGTATCCGTTGCACCACGGAAGTATACTCGGACGCTTTGTTTTCAGTGTTCCGCAGGAATCGCGGCGAAGGTTACTAAAAGAGTTAAGAACGACGCCGTATACGTATACATAGAAGACCTCGATAAATAGTTATATTAATATGCACACCATTTCGATATCAAAATAAACCGATTATATCAAATGCACTTAGAATTTCCGTTTCATAGTTATAACTTTAAAAAAATTTAGTAGGTAAAACAGATAATTTTAATTTAATTTCCTTTTTAAAAATGGAAAAACAGAATATCATCATATACTACATATACTACTATATTTATAAGACGAAGAAAATAACAATGTTCCGATATTTATAAAGAAGATTCCGATATATTTACAAAAAGTTTACAATTAAAAGCAATAATTGCGCAGGTGGTGTTCTTAGCTCTATCTTCATTTATAAATGCAGTGAAATTACGAATTGCCATAATAAATTGAGCTTCTCCATGTAATTCCGTTATTAATTATGTATACACGAAAATTTCCCAAATCTCTTAGATGAACGGGAGTCCCGAAGACTCGACATATAAAAATAATAAGCGGATCTAGCACGCAAGGGAGCAAGGAATTACGATAGAGCGATGAAGTGGTAGCATGGTTCGCGAGAATGAATTGCAGAGGGAAGTGAGTCGAAAAGATAGGGGCGTTATTGTGATACTGATCGGATACGAGATAACATCTGAAAGGGGAGAGGTACACGAAAACACTCGAGGAAGATCCTCTGAAAGCCAGACTGTCAAAGTGTGTAAGGAAGGAAGCGCGAAATCAAGATTTATGGCTTTGTACCAATATTGATACGGAGCTATAAATCAGTTATCATCTGACTTCTGTCTTTCACATCTGCACTTCGCTTCCATGATTCTCAAACCATAAGTCAAGTGCTTTGACTATTTATATCTACGGTACAATTTGTAACATTAATAATAAAAATAAAGAGTGCAATGTACTCTCTACAATATTTGTAAGAAAATTTGAAAAATATGTTCTTTATCAATATCTGAAATATATAATACGTACCTGTCAATATATTATGTATGGGCAAGATTATGTAAAAAATATAAAATATGAATATTGATGTTAAATTAAGTTTTATATTATTAGAACAAAATAATGTACATTAAAAAGAAATTGCATTAAGTTCTCCACGCTACATTGTAACATTACGATATTTTATTTAAAAAGAAGAAAATAATTTTACCAAATTGAAGAGGCCAATACGTTGACGTATGTGTTTTTGCATCCATTGTAGTTCACAATGGTTTATGTCCTGTCACGTCACTCGGCGCAATGTCTCTCTTATTGTGCGAAGCTGTGTGTCACATGAGCGCATACGCGTTTATGCGGATACGTTTGCATGAATGTGTACTGCATGGTGATTTGCTACGAGAACAGAACGAATGGGAACGTGCGGATGTGCGTCACAGTTACGGATAACTGCATCCTTTTCTTTCATCTTTTCCGGCAGGCATTTTCTTCGAAAAATTAAAAAAAAACAATTACTATTAGGTTGATCGGAAAGTCCGTGTGAATTTTTTTAGTTCTTTTTTTAAATTAATTTTTTAATATCTTAATAAGATTTTGAATTGTGCTTAAAAAAGTCTGCATAGGCTTTTCCGTAAACCTAATATATATTTTTAAAGACGTTATATCAAAATTCCTCGAAATAAGTGTAAGTTTCTTAAAATCTTACGTGCATAAAATTTGATAATTAATCTTAATAAAATGATTGAATCTTTACATCCAATTCGTATGTACGTATGTTTATATTAATAAAAAAAAAGAATAAATGAAAGCATGAAAGCGCATATTACACAAATATCAATTATCAAAATGTAGTAGCAGATGATATTGCCCATAATTTTGGAACAAATACTTTATAAAAGCCATGAATGGATACGTCGTGTTTTAGTTTATAAGCTGTAGCTTTACTTGAAACCGTTGACAGCCACATCGAAGAGTTCAGGACGTTGAGGATAATATTCTGGGGCTTTCTCTCTCTACTAAAGTATACGCCGCAAAATAAAGTAACGAGCGAACTTTCCGCAGGCGAATAACTTTTTTATACTCATGATGGATAGCTAAATTAATATCACTTCGTTATTGCGCGGACGAGAAATATTCACGAGACGCAACATCGGTGAAAGTAAAATAAAGTATGAAATTCTGTATCGTACGACGTAGAATAATTACGAATAAATGAAAAATTCAATGAGCGCCCGACATCGCAGAAGCAATGGAAAATGTTATTTTGGCGAAACGTGGACATTTCAATAAACGTCATTTACTTGAAACGTTATAATTCCGTTTAACATTCTCGAGAATGCATAGTAAATCCCTGACGTTAAAAATTCAAACGAAACAATCTACGCCGAAACAGTAGTTACAGTAGTTAATTCGAGATGTTGCATTAAACAATTCACTATAACGTTATGAATTAGACATTGTCAGAGACAAGCACGGATAAAACGAGTACGACGTACCCATATTAATTAACGGCCTCACAAATCTGTTTGGAGCTCGGACAGACTTCGCGTTGGCTGGTGAAACGGGGTTAACGATTTCTAGGTGAATTTTCCCCGGCACTCTGGGCGCCGGCTTAAAACCTATCAGGTTACTCGCCGTTAAAGCCGCGTTTAAATACAACGCGCGCACGGTCGTTTGCTAATGAAACGCACAATTAACTGTTATCGCCGTCGCGCATCCTAGAACTTCGCTAATCGAATTTTCGTGCGACTGCGCGCATTTTCCCATTCAACGAGAAATGTACATTAGCCCTTCCATCAGCAAATTGAGCAATTGGCTCCACGGCCCGTCATCAGCGATCAATCACATTCAGCGATCAGTGACATTCGACAGACATTGATTAATTGGAATTCAATTGCTGTAACTTGATAACGTAAGATGTAACTATACCATATGTGGGTTAAATTGCACTAGTTTCGTAAACAATCATAGTAACAATAAGTGCTATAATCCATAATTTTAGAATCCAGTAAGTTAAAATTTAAAAAAATGTTTTAAAATTTATTTTTGCATTTTTTAAAAAATTCGTATATTATGCAGAAATTCAAAATGTGTATTATCATAATTTACCTATTTGATTTTAAATCGCGTTGTTCGCTTAATAGCTGCAAAACCCAATACGTGTCGGAGAAGTTACGGAATTAAAGCTTTAGAAATTAACGGAACCATTAGCGGACTGTGTGCGAAAAGTAGTTTGCATAGGTACTCATTCATATAAGAAATGGCCAAACGAAAGGTGCGTCTATTCATGCCGAATCAGGCCGATTTACAAATGGAATTGTGAATGCAAGCCACGCTGAATAGTAAACGGTGTAACGGCGGGGGAAGATAAGTTTAAAGCAGTAGTTGATGCGAAGCCCTCGATTTACTTCGTGCGACGAGCAATTTGACGGAGTGCATCATAAAGGGAAGTACCTCAAGTTACTTCACGAGGAAAGCCGTTCTTGCTAGAGCAATTTTGATAATAGCGACCCGCGCGACATCAGATATCATTATCAATCACAATCTATTCCTATAGAGAACGCAAAAAGATATTTCAGACTAACAAACGTTCTTCTGCGATTTCGAACTAAATGAGAAGCTATTCTAATTTTCTGATGTCACGTTTCTTCGCTTTTACTTTTCGCTTATCTACAGAGTAAGTTTGGTTGTACCAATTTCAATTAATTTAACATAAATTAAATTCATACAAATCGTATACACAATTTCAATATCTTTGATATTTTATAGTAAAACGTTTTTCTAAAAAAAACCAGCAATTTGATTTACAGGGACTTTTATTAAAGGAAGAAAAATAAGAAAAAGGTCTAGTTTGACATGAAAAATAAAAATTAGATTAAATGCGGATAATGATTGACTGAACAAATAAGTAAATTTAATCATTTTGACAGACGTAATGTGGGCGTAATCTCAGATTGATCCATATTCTGAATCTCTCACGCGCCAGTTTAATACGTACTTCAGACACATATTGATTATAGTGGCTTAACAATGGATATGTCGGTTTGCAGTCGCTGTTCCATTTATGCCAATTTCCCTTGAAGCGGTTCCAAGCTGCTTCATTACTGCTCATTGAGTGTGTTCTAGCAATCTTATTAGTCGAACCTTAGTCCGGACGCGCGACCAATGAATCAGCTGGAACATTCTGATAATTCTACATGGGTTTTCAATGCACATATCTCGATTTCGCATCCACCAGCGCATTCGCAATCGCCATACCAAATCCCATTTCGAAAATTAGCATTTCTATTTATTATATCTGTTTACTATATTTAACAAACAAGGTATTGTATCTCATATACGAGTTAAATTTCCATCTAAAATAAAATATCACAGAGCAAACTAATTAATTAAATACTCTACAAGAAGTGTAAATAAAAAATGTTAATGTAGACAAATTTATTGCACCTTTTACACGGTTACATTTACTCGGATAACGCAAACAGGAAATGTAATTTATTTCGGACAGCACATAAAGAATTATACAATCCCACGATACGTAATAAGAATAATAGAATATTTTTACAAAGCGCGGGAAAATCCTTGCAAACATCCAGCCTCGTGCGATCCATTTTTCTCTGGCAACGTCATCATTATATTTTTTATAACAATGATACAACCTAGGTGCCGTTTGCGACCGCTTAAATACGTGACTTCGTGCCAGGAATAACTGATCCCTTGATTCCATGAAAACGGAAGAGTGAAATGTTCTCGGACGACGACGGGGCAGTACGTCAGAGTGGCGTGACGCCACCGCGAGAACTAATTTCAACCTACTAAACTCTGTTCAGGTTCTGTTTATCCCTGAATTTACGGACGGATAGAAAATAAAGACGGCTCTCTCCATCTCTCTCTTTTTCTGTCTATTCATAATGAATAGCGCACTAGAGGTGAATTATATTAAAATCCGCTTTAAAATTGTGAAACTTTGAATATCAATTTATAAAAACGAAAATAGTCACTGTTTCTATAACTTTTACCATACAATGAAAGAATCAATCGCAGAAATTTTCAAATAATTATTAAAATGTATAAAAAATTTTTTCTTTATTTCAAAATATTTCAAGTTGCGAAAATCTGAAATAGTAAAATAACGCGTTAACTAGCACAACTTGTATTTCCTTGACTTCTTTGATAAAAATATCTCATGTAGTTTTCACTCAGTCAATTTAAAATAGCTAATATTGATAACTCTTAAATTAAAATAAAAATTCTTCCTTTGCCGATGTACGTCCGCGATCTTGGGAGTTTTATGAAGTGTAGCGCTTCGTCATAAAAATGAGATATAAAGCTGAAACATGAGGATCCTAATCACTTACGCTGTGAAAGGGATTACGCGCTCTTGTATAAAATCACGAATAGAACGGTAAAGGTCTTACAGTATAATACGCGGCCGCAGCAGATTTTCGAATGTCGCGGTAGGATTACACCGTAATCCACTTGGCAGTCGAGGATTTCCGTTTCTCTGGAAAAAAAACGCGAGCCGCAACTCGTGCCTGCAGTCGTGTAATTGCGCCCGAAGGTTTACGTAAAAGATTCACTATATTGATATTTACACATCGGCATGCGCGAGATTCGCATTTTTATCAGATTATCCAAATTTTTAATTTGCAAAAAGTTCGCTTAGAAAAAACTCCAGCATTTTATGAGACAGAGAGATACATATGCGGCACAGGCGTATTCCAAATTTACAAGCGTGACAACTCCATATGACAATTCTATCCGGCGCGCAACATCCGCCCACACGAGTATGAATCCACTTGCGGCAGTCCAAATAGTTAACCGCCGGCAGTCAGGTAGCTCTATTGATTCGGTGGTCCCGAGGTGACATAACATGGTTTTGCAAATCCTGCGATGTATTTCCCGAAATGCGAAACGCACTGTACGACACAACGCACCCCCGTCGCGATCTTCTGCCAGACGACAACTGAATAAGACTCGCTCTTGCAAACTATAGAGCGGAAACGTCCAGTTTACGTAATTTCACGTAAATTCTTTTTTTCGCTACTCTAGTTGCCGTAGCAACTGCGCGTTATCTTGGGAGTACGGTTGAACGTCAGCAATTAACCGGACGATAGCATGGCTTAGCTTCCTTTGTTCACGTGGAGAATAAAATATGCACTCAGCAGTGCCAGCGAGTAGTGGCTTCAAAGAAAACTGGGTTGAGTGCTGACAATTTTATATCACATGCACTCTCGCACCTTTAAATGCCGGACGTCGACGCTGTTGCGCTACTACGCATTCGCGCGCGCGTCTTCCATTGTTAAATAGGAACATTGTCAATCTGTATCAAGTCGAGAATTCTGATTAGATTGCCGGTACCGCTCGATACTCGCGCTTTACGAGGACGTAAAGTTCGCTTACCGAGAGCTGCACACGAATAACTGCTTTTTCAGTGCGTCAGCGCGGTGGCGTTTTACTTTTACGATGCCGCAACCGCCGGCCGAAACCCAGCAGCAACCTCCTGTAGCAACCTCCCTCATACGCTCGTTGAATAAAAAGGAACAGCCCCAGGAGATGACCCCGACCCAAGAGAAATTATGCGGAGTACCCACGGTTTAACGACTAATAGGCGCGCAAGATTGGGACATCACCGTCAGCCGGATTTGCGAATGAAAAAAGTGGAAAGAATTGTTTGACTTCCTTAATTGCCGGCGCTTTTGCCTGGCTTTACAAGGCAAATTAAAAGTAATTTCTACGAATTTATATTCTGTAATATACATTCTCTCAAATAAGTTAAACTGTCTAATGATGAAAACTCCTGTTTACGTTGTCTCGCTCTACTTAATAATAATAATACTATAAAGTCACAAGTTTGAGAGTGCTTTAAATTTTAGTTGCATTAAACTTTGGTAGCAGTCTGACGCGAGCAGCTAAATATAATCAGACAGACAACAACTTGCACTTCAATCCTTTAGTCAATATATCGGTAATACTGAAGTTTAAGCGCGACAGCAATAAGAAAGAAAATTTCAAAGGATTATTGCTAGTTGCAATAATGTTTTTGCTACTGCAAAACTCATTTTGACACCTGCCACTTCGAAGTCTAGCGAAATAAAAACTTTACGTTGAGTCACCAATTTCTGGCTCTATTTTACAAATCTGATGGTATTTAGTAACAAAAATATATCGCCGGTTTCACGAACGGTGACATGCAGTTTAATTAAACAAACAGATAAATAAAGCAAACATAACCCGGCGCATGTTCAATCTCGAAGGATTAATTTATCTTTCAATGCACACAGGCCGTATCCAACGTTTTTTCCACTTTTATTGTTTTTATGTTTGTAATCCGTCCATGTTTTCACCGCCGTTCGAAATGCATGCTCGGCTATATGCGTACCTCTATCGATCGACGTTTGTACACCGTCATGCCGTTATCGCCCGACACGACGCTATCAACGCATACAATCGTTGCAATGTGGACGTTGCTTTAGTTGCAGCAGCCACTTTGCGGTGCCATTGACGTCAGAACGATCTCTAATCGCTGCTCGCATTTCAGGCACCGAACAATAGCCGTGCTTTAATACAGAAAGGAGAAACGTTTTCGTTTCTGATGCGAATACCTTAAAGAATAGATGCTATCTATTCTATCGCTATTATATAATATGCAAGTTTAGTTCAGCTATAGTACGTCATATGCGACTTTCATCTCTTATATTATCAGATAGGGTAGTGCGAAAATAAAACTAGACTTTTAATAGGATCTTTATTAATAAATAGGAATATGCGTCTTATTTCTTCTTCGAGCTTTTCATTGTCGAATGCGAATGAACCGTCTGCAATTCCGGGTATGTCTCATGGAATGTCATCTTTGCGTGTGGAAAACCTACATTAAGAAAATATTTTATTAAGATTCCAGTTAGAGATCATAGCACGTATTGTGAATCCAGTTATTGACGAGAAAAGATATAGATATGAGAACAGCGAGAGCTAATCCATTTCTGACGCGGTTTCTGCCGCAACGTCGAATATAAAATTTTTTATGGAGTCGTAAGCAGAATAGATCTCTCAGACGACATCTTATAAATATTATATTCACATCCTGATGAAATGGGGCAGACGATAATTGCAACGATACATTTAGGATTACAGTTAGGATCCAAAAATTCATGTTTACCACAATGCTATTTAAATGGCGTAACAATCAAGTGTGCAATAAATTAAATCAACAGAACAATTCCTCTTTCACTAACAATAACGAAAATTTAAAAAATACTGGATATCCAACATTATTCGCGATTTTAAAAAATTATTAAAACTCAGTTTTAGATCTCCTTTCTTAAAAAGAGAGGAAACTTCTGAATTTCTTATCGACATATTTGCTCTTCGTGATCTTAAAATCAAATAACCAAGTCGTCTGCGAAAATATTGAACGCAGTCATCGAAAAACTTTGAACATCACATTCCAATTTTTTTCATATGAATGGATTAATAAACTCCCTTATCACTAGACGCGATTTCTGACATTGCGCTTCCTTGGCGTAGGTATCTCCCACCGTTAAGTTCAGTCTGGCCTTCACATTGAGAAGACGTGCGGAAATCCAACTTTCAATAAGCCGGCAAGACCTTATTAGGTGCTTCCGTCCTGCTGGCAAAGCCATTCAATTTACCAGGAGAGATTTTCGCCGCTGCTGAGAGGATGAAAGAAAATCAGAGATAGTAAACGAATAGAAAGAAAAAATCGACGTGACAGTGCGATGACCAACATGGGAAAGAATCGCGGAGATTTAGGTATTTGCAAATTTTATCCCATAAATCTTTCCAATCACCTACGATGGTTTTTGGAAACTATCGACCAAAAATGCAACATGGATTTCATATCCTCTTGTACAACGTAAACTGATTCCTGTAAAACACAATGAATCACACGCATCAGCGGAATATATTTCTTTTATCTTATTTTTATATTGATTTTCTCGAGTATTATTTTTACTAAAGTTCAGCTTTAAATAATGTAATAAAAATCAAACTATTATTTTTTTGTGTATCATTATAAGCAGCAGGAAGAAAAGGCTTTAGCTTGTGAACGAACTGCGACGAGGTCCATCTAGGAAATCGCGTGATCAAGTCTGCGACTGCGCGAATTGACGAAACGAAACGACGCAAAGGCACTCTCTCATAAGAAAATACAATCACGAAGAGAAATAAAAAGGGCGAAGAAACGAGAGGAAGTGACACGTATATATATGCCCGGCAGGCGACGGAAAGAGAAAGAAAGGATTTGCGGATTCTATTTGCGCGCTGGACGGTGTCACGTATACTGAGAATATCAGGGTCCCGGACGTTTATGTGTGTGCGTAACGCATATGCGCACACGAATTGTTGTACAGTGTGCAGGAAAAGCAATTTCCACCCGACGCCGACGGTGGTGTTGAATATGTCCGCCATTCCAGTTACTTTCCTCTCGACCGTTCAGAGACTAGCCGTCGCTTCTCCGCATCCTGAATAAACGCCAAAGGTGCGCAAACAGTGCGAGAAATCGTTGAAATTAATTATACTTTGCAGACAAGCTCGCTAATTACGCTACCACCAATGAATATACTCGGAAAAGTGAAATATCTGATTCAACATTATTTTTCTCTTCGACGCGAAAATTGCGTCCCTTGGATGCTTATTTTCTGCGAATATTGTGATTACAAATTCTCTTTATAATCTTTTACGTTGTATATTGTATGCAGCTATCGCGGAGATTGTACTTTCCATTAATTAAAAGAAAATTTTTCTGCAAAAATGTTTCACGCTTTAATATGCCTACAGTAGGTAATGTTTTAAATTGAATCTGTGCACGGATATTAATTAATCATTCTTTGGTTTAAATTTAAATTCCTAAATTTCCCCGGAATACGATAGTGCCCGTAATTTCCTCAAAATTAATTAATTCCTAAAATTAGTTAACTTCTTAAAATTAGTTAATTAGGTTTTGATATCGCACAATTTAGTTAAAAATGTTTTGATAAATACAAGACAACTCGAAAATATGTCAATAAACATTTTGCAAAACAACACTTTAGAAGTGAAAGATAAAATATTATTTAGCCAATGACAATCTGATTGCATTCGCAAGACTATCACGATCGTGGCAAATTAACGATACAAACAAACCTAACTAAATCAGAGTAAACGAAAGTCTAGATATTGGCTTGTTTGTCAGGTCGGTCACGCGACTCCTGCATGACATACATATATAGGTACTTTCTTTGTACGCGAGTTTGCTGGAGTGATCAACCAATTATTCTTGAACTTGCTAACGTACACTAATTTTGCCCAGTAACTTGGCCAAATAATTCTAAGAGTAATTAATTAAATCGAATTTCTGCTCACCGCAACCAATCAGGAGTGAACCGCAACCAACTGACGAAGTTTCCGAGACAAGGGCTGCGCTGCTACGGGCCATTGTTACGTTTCACTGTTTTATATTTCAACAAACGGAGACCAGAATAAAACAGAAACGTGCGCACACGTGCGTAAAGCGAGGCGAACGAATACATTCTTCGTTTTTCAACTTCGTAGTCTCTCTACCTCCCTCGCCCTGGAAGGCAGTTCGCCGCGGAATAACAGCCAGCTAGTTCACGCTCGAAGAATAAATTTGAGCGGCCAGGTTACCGTTCCCAGAGAAACGAGTTACTCTCGTAAAATAAAGAAAAGTCTACTTTGGGCACTTTCATGAAAATACAAGCGATCGAATTAAATCTTGCGCGGTGCGCGCCGCCGGCGCGCTCAGCGTCTCACGCGCGCGGATTTCTGGACCTTTCTCATTCAGTGAACTACCCAGTATTGCTACTTTCGATCAATCAAAGCCGAAACTCGATGGTCCTTCTTTCTACATATAACCGAACAAGTAACCAATTGTGTCACAGTTTCAATAATGTGCACCGAGCGAGGATCGATAGGGACTGCCCTCTCGACCTTTGCAACACTCCTCAATGAACACACAGGATTTCCCGCGGCAATACCACGCGAAGCGAGTCGCGGGGAGAGAAACGCAATATCGAAGGAACGTATCGCGAAATGGAATAAATTTCGTTCGGTCGTTTCATCGCCGCAAATGAAATTTGTAGCGACGTAATGGTCGCAACGGCAGCGGATAAACGTAAACGGCTAAGTTACAACTTGCCCTTCTTTTCCATCTCCATCTTTCCTTCTATCACGTAAAGTGCTAAAACGGGTGATTTAAAAGCATTCTTTCTTGTCTTGTGACATATCTCATCTTTTTGGATGTGCTCATGAATGAATGCATCGCGTCGGTTTACTCGTTAAAACGCGGTTGATTTCTCACGTATAATTTCAATGTATATGAAACAAAGCAAGCATTATTCAATTATATCGAACTGGAATACTCGGAAATTAGAAAAAAGTCTAGAAAACAGTGAAACTTAAGACTGAACATGTGCCCATTAATTATTTTGAGAACTTGTTCCTTGGTTTAGACGTGGAAACGCATCTTATATTTGCTTTCATCTTTTACGTTCTTCCAGAAACGTGTACAGTTGATCTGCAAAAGTGAAGCTATTAATTTCACATTGCGAGTTTGAAAGGATCGTGACATTTTCTATTTATAATATTCTTTCATTTATCTCTTAGAGATCACAAAATTTTCAGTCGATTCTACATTTACTGTTTGATTGTACGTTGTACAATCCAACTGACACAACATGCACATACATACATAAATCATCATATATTTTAAATATTTCAAAGAAATATATGTGTACAGCCTGGAGAAGACATTTCTATTCAAGAATGAAAAGAGCTATTTGATATTATCGAATTCCTCGAATATCGCTAAAATTATTGAATCTAACTTCCATCATTATTTATACGAGAATACGATATTGTGTTATGTCGCATTTAATTGATCATTAATGACGCATTGATCGTCATGTAATCGAAATGTATTGAATTACAAACAATAAATGTTGTTTAAACACTATTTAATGACATATATTAAATAACATAATATTGAATGTATGATCGCGATATTTGATTTGCTTGCACGTTGCAAGCATTCAGAAGTAAACGCGCAGGAAAGACTCACGGAAGTGTCAGAAGCCGTTGAAATGGCTGGTCTGACGAATATATTTCGAATTCGAGGTCAGGCAGCCCTTTTCATGAGTGTCTCGTCATACATATTCGAGTGGCGTCCTTGCGGCCTGATCCATCCAAAAGCAGCCGTCTTTGTAATGGAAATATCTGCCGGCATTGCCTGCCACAGCATTTTCCTAACGCAGAATCGCACTGCCGTGTTCTTGAACTCCTGCGAGATTCCCACGAGACGTAAACATTCGTCTCGGAAAAGACTGTATAGGCAGAAAAATGGCTGGTCGTGTTCTTGAAGAATTCAACTTGCGGTTTACAACAGCTCGCGGCGACGAAAACAGCCATTCTTGGTCGAGATGGCGACTCATTACGCTGTGATGAAAAGTCTCAATGTAGAAAATGTTTGTCGCGTCAATTAGAGAGCCAAGATTGATACAATGAATTTCTTCCTAAAGAACAAGCTATTTTTACTGAATTAATTTTTTAAAATACTTTTCTTTTTGAAAAAACGTTATTGAAAAGCAATAAATACTTTTTCTTGTCGAAAATGGCAAGGCGAAGCAGTATGCTGTACAATTTTCCGCATGCTTGGAATTAGTCAGAAAAATTTCAGACATCCGTTCAACAAACATTCTAGATCTTATTGGCCCTGTGGGATACGAATAGGTGCAGTGAACTGTAGATATCGCATGATTGTTCTGTGACGCTTAGAATGTCAACCCGTCAAGAGTAGCATTCGAATTTTTCCGATGGTCAAATAATTTAAACAAATCTTAAATTATACAGATCTTGAGTTGTTCGAGCTTAATAACATATCCGAACAGTTTAATGATCTAAATTAATTAAATAATCAAATAAATTAAAATAATATATCGCAAGGAATGAACATAAACGCATTTGCATGATCTGTTGTAAAATGATATGCAATTATAATGCTAAAATTATTGTCCACTATTTAATTAGAATATTATAATTTGGCAAATTACGTATTTATTTAGATACAGAATATTTATAAATCAAAGAGTAAAAAGCTTTTTACGTCCAATATTATAATTTTTTGGCAAACCATATTTTTATTTCAATTTAAGATATGTAAACGAGAAAGTTAAAGATCCTTTATATATTTCCTCTCTCTCTCTCTTTCCCCCTATTTCCTTTCCAATTATAATTTTACAGTTGATATTTGCTACATATGTGTATATGCATGATGTTGACATCACGAATGCTTGCCTCGTCACACATCTGTGAAAAGAGGTAACATTTTTGAGAAATGTTACTGAAACCCCTTTTTCCCGATTATGAAAACTGACTCTCGATGGCCAACTCATCGCGGCACTTTTATGAATGGAGTCGCGTCTTTTCGGGCAAACAGAGGAACGGTTGAGATTTCCGTGCGCCGAAGACCTTAATTGCGCTCGCAGCAAACATTTACATTTCAAGGAGCTTTTGTTTGCTTGCATAATGTTTGATACAGGTGCACACGCTACTCGGTCCCGACGGAGAAGGACCAGTGTAAGTACCACAAGAGAGTACTTGTAGGCTCGTGTACGCTCATAATATACCCCCGTACTTCGTATTACGATGAGTTACTTATAACTCAACACGTGCACATTCATTTAATAGCTCGTACAAGCCCACGACAAAATTTTGGTACCGCATTAAACGCGAAAGACATCTTCACACATGTTTTAGGTTAAAAAGGAAAATTAGATTTTTAGCGCTTCTTCTGACAAGAGAAAAACTCCTTTAAATTGTTGGATAAATAAATTAAATAAAGCGAGCAAGTAAGAGAGAGAGAGAGAGAGAGAGAGAGAGAGAGAGAGTAGCAAACAAGCTAATATTACTATAGACTTATGTGACCTAATTCGAGTAAAATTTCGTCATTGGAACAGTAATTCCCTCATCTGATTCATTTTTTATTCATTATCGGAAAATTGCTATTATTTGATAATTTACATCTCAATATACGCGTCAGTTTATGATTAATCAATCAATCAATCTGCATTTAATTGCAAATGAGTATATAAATGAATATATAATGTATAACCAGCTACTGATAAAAACTGATAATTTAATATGCACTATGTATTACAGTAGATGCAGAATTTAGTATTTAATTCATTATTTCAATATATTGTAGTTAGATGGCGTGATAAATTTGCGGGTATAGCGTAACAGGGACAAAACATGCAAATGTCCGTCCAACTACCCGTGTTAAGCCGTTTTTCGCCAAACTGTTTTCTTCCTATGACGTACGTTCCACGCGATCGGGTTGCAATTTTGCGTATTACACGAAACTAAGTGAAACTGGAACACAAGCGAATCGGCTGTAAACTACGATTAAAGTTCGGAACGCGCCATGCCGTACGGGTGTTATCAGTAGCACCATTCGTAACAACGTATCCACCCTCGTCCTACATTCTCCGGTGTTGATAAAACATACCCATATTATTTCCCATATCGCCCCTATCTCGCGAAGACAACCTATTATGTTTCTGAAGAAACATATTATACCTTTGTCCGAAGCCCTCACGTTCTCGGCAAAAGTCCCGATAACTTCAACTAAAAGTGTGCAATAAAATACAGGCACTATATGAGTATCGCATGAATGGAACAAAATGTTGCTATCTTTTGGAAATCACAGTAAAATGATTGAAATTTTGTAATTGATCTCAACTCTATGACTCTATTAAAAAAGGTACATAATCTTATTGATACATTGGCTTTTGTTTTCATCGATATATAATATATAACATTATTATATTATATTATCCTATTTTACCGAAAAGAAAGTTTTTTTACATGCTGTGGAATCAAATAGGTATCGCCATTGAAGTTTCTTCTATCAAGCGTCACAAATGCATTTTCCTTTAAACCGAAGCTTGTATGATATATAGCTTGCATGCACCCCACAGCTGTCTAAGCCTATTTGTCGTGCAGGAAATCATGTGGGAAATAGTTAGCTCGCGGTAACCTGCAATTTCTAACCAGCGAGCCTCAAATTTCGCTTCTCACGCCAACGATTTACAGGAGGCAACGAAGCGCGTGCACACATCCGATCGTCACGATCCCCCCCCCCCCCCCGTCGTTCACGTCGAGCATTGATTTTGCTGCGCCAATCAAGAGCGTCCGGGCCACGCTACTGAAAAGAAGACAGAACGAGATAGAGCCTGGGCTCGTCGGATCGGAATTCAGCGGCTCGTGTAACTCCAGTGGAATCGAAAGGTAGTCGTTTGGAAGGAATTCGCGAATCCTCCTACGCGCACATCCCCGCATCCCCCGCGGGCCAACCCTCTTTTCTAGTTTAAACTTTTCCTTTTCGTTTCGTTCTTTCCCTTTAACGTCCCATCCGACGGCTATCCGACGACAAACCGTCTTCATAGTACGTCCGACACTGATCGAAAATCTCCTCTTTTCCAATGGAGATTATCGTTCGCTCTTCCCGTATTTCAGTTTTTCCTATTCTGGATTACGCTTTGCGCCGTTGCGCGCGGTACATCAGAAACAGTGACGTCTGACAGTACGCTACCGCAAATTGTATCTATCGCCGTGAATTATCGACGTTAACGATGTATAATGGTTACACAGATCAGTGAACCAGCGGCCGACGTCTTGACTACATAAAGCTGAAAACTGTAATAAGAGAAATGAATTTCTGTCGTGCGGATTTGTTAAATCCAATTTTCTACCTTTTAATTTTATCGCTTAAGAAATAGTTTGCTGAATCGCAATGCGTTTGCGTACATGTGCTTCGTATTGTCACGTAATACCTGTTTTACAAAATGCATTTAAATTTTAGAATTTATTTTGCAAAATAAATTCCCTCCTCCTCTCTCTCCCTCTCTCGCCTCCGCTTCTTTCAAAATAATTCTGTTATCTCAAACCTGCCTTTTTCAAACCGCGCTCGTCATTTCCGACTCCACTCGCTTCCGAGATATCGTCCGGAAATCAAACGTTCCGTCTGTCAGAATGCTTGCGTGCCCGCCGTTGAGCAATCGCGTGCGACGACGGCATATCGCGGGGGTGCGATTTAATCTCCGCACACGCGCGCGCGCGTATCCCACCTACTGTAATTTTAAACGGACCACTGGTGCTATTATACGCAACGATGCCTCAACTGTTGCATGCGAAGGATTAATTTCACGTGCCGACACGGAGATCTTGTTTGCAATTTCTTGCCTGGCGGATATTAGTATTAGTGCAGAGGGAAATCTCTAGGCCCGAAATTCCTCCCCGGTCCAATTCGCCTTGTGTACACAGCAGCCGCAAGATCCCGATGGAGATCCAAAGTTTCAGTCATTTCTTGCTTGGCAGGGCAGGTCGCCGAGATGATCAATTCGTTGTCGCACTCCCAAGAGTCCCTTCGGTCGATACGATGTCAACCGAACAATTAATTTCAGTCTTGTGTGCTAAGAAATATTGTAAACTCAAAAATTGAAGAAACCGATCAGAACGTGAATGATCGTTATTAATTAATAATAGTTGAATTACTTGAGGATTATTCTTTAAAAGCATTTCTTCTTCATTTCTCCTGACTTAATTTATGACACTACTTACGAAAATTTCTTCGTGATTAATGGCAATAATTTATTTTTCAATAAAGTTACGTAAAATTGCACATATCTTGAAGTATGTCTTTTGAATTTTTATACATTTCTGATATTAAATTCGTGACAATAAATTAAACCTTTTACTTTTACGAAAGATTGTTTATAATAATTCTCACTTTTTAACAAGTTTTATTGTATTATAAAATAAAATTTTACTGTTAAACTTTGTAGGATTTGTCATTGCATTACTGAAGTTAACCCAAATAAACTTACAAATAGCTACATTTCTACTTAGACGAATTCGAAATACCAACGCAGCTCTGGTATTTGATTCCAGGACTACACAAACCCTATTGCCATCATATCCCGTTACACCACTATCCGCATCAGTACGAGTTTCATTGTGTAAGCACAAGGTTATATCTCGGGGGAAGTTACAGCATAATACTCTCAGCCACTTTCCAGTTCACGCGAAACTTTCAATGAATTTAGCGGACTGAAATTAATTAACGAAAGACAATGTTCATCTGTGACCGCTAAATTGGCTCCCTCTGCTAACAGTTACGAAAATTTAACAATAAATTCAACGCAGTGATAATCACCGGACCCTGAAGTAGCCGTCAGTCAACACAAAGTTATAATCTTAATTGGATTGGCACATAATTACGTATAATTATGATTTCTATGTATTTTTCGAAATTTATTTCTCCTACAGTAATTTTAACGTTGTTTCTCAATTTAATCATCTTTTTATTTATAACCATTTTTCTAGTTTATTTCTTTATTTCCAATTGTCTGTGCGAAAAAATATACAATAAGTAATCCATAAATTGTAGCGCGAATCAAACACCATGATTAAATTGACTTTAACGGCGGAGCGTGATTTTGTGCGTGAACGATACGAAACTTCCTTTGCCATATGATCGACACAGAATAATTTATTCTATCGATTATCCGCTCGAGTGCCGTGCTCGACGCGTGTGAACGACACGCTGAAATTCAGTTAAAATCGTCAACGACGCGACAAAAATTTTTAATGCTCAAACGTGTCAAGCACGAGCGGCGCAAAAACCATTAAAATTTCCAAGCACCATTAAAAACGACGATGTAACTATTTTCTAGACAAGATGTTCTCAAGATGACAAGAGATTCTCAGCTATTAATATTCCCATAACGCGTTTATTTCTTTTTTTTTAAATTACTTTGCATTTTTATAAAGGCGTTCTAGACAAAAATTATACCCGTAAAATAGGAAAAACGAGCGCAATTTTCCTGAAGCTATTTGCATTTTAAAATATCTCGTAAAAAATTCAGATAAATATAAAAGCAAAGCTCATGCATTTCAAAATTCTTTACAGCAAATTAAATTTTTTTAATATAAAATGGGTACGGTTTTATATTAATTTATTACACATTCTCTCTCTCTCTCTCTCTCTCTCTCTCTATTAATTGTGCAAAATTAATATTTTTATTGTAATCATTCAAATCCTTAAAAAAGATTTCATACATTATCATTAGTGACACAAGAGTAGATTTACCTTGACCCAGGTTTCGTGTTTGAGTCCCACCGGTTCCCGAAACAGACTCTGCTCCCTCGTTTGCGCCCGTTTTACAGTCCTTGTCAAGCGCCCGTAGTTCCTTATAAAATCGTCGTGTCGTCGCGTCTTCCTGTAAGAAAGAAGAACAACCACTATCAATCCCGACCGCACGAACGAAAGTTTGCAAACTGATCGATCACGTCTGATCTGAGAGTTGCGGAAGTCGAAAGGCCGTATTGCCGATCACCTGACGAAAAGAACAAAGACGTCAACGAGATGTCATTTTCCATGGCGCGTTCAAGTGAAAATTGACACGCGCATTGGTGTCACAATCGAGCTCTCTTAACTTTTCTTAAACCTCATGACTTAAAGAAAGTTGAAGTCGTCGCACGCTAGATTGCAATACTTCATTCGTAAAACGAAGTTGATGGAATAATTCGGGAAACACATGTCAAAAATGATATGTATTAAGAAAACCGATATTTGCGGGTAATTGTTATATCATAACACGATAAAGCCGATATCTGCGTGTAATTGTATCATCATTCTATACGGAGCAATAGATTCAAATTAACAAATAAATATGTTAATGAATGCAATTAATGTTTCACATAATGACATATATGATATTCAATATTAATATTAATTATGTATTAATTAATCGTTATTAAGTAACATGTGACCTCACGTAATGCATCTAATGATATCTATATTTCAATGTAATGCAAGCCGGCATTGTTTTACGTTACATACATATTACATTACAGTGCGCACGCAGGCAGTATAAGTAGCATGATACGTTTGTGGATAAATCGAAAGTTCATCTTCATTTTCGCACATCAGACCTGGGAAAAACATATCGTGAGTCAAGCTATTCATGTATGAAAAATTTCTTTCCAAACTCTAAGAGAAAGTAATTTGAATATCTCGCTCGTTCTCCACATGCGCGTGCATTCCATGCAGCCAGTTTCATAATTTCAACCACGGTTCACGCGATACGACTCATATACCACAAAAAACACCGCTCGAGGATGCTTTATACCAAACGATCTTCAAAGAGCGGAAAATAGCCCCACTTCTTTTCCTCCTCTTCGCGCGTACGTTGTCGTATTTTTCTGCTGCTTTTTTTATTCATTCAAAATCCCGGCGTCCCGTCACCTTTTTCGACGTACTTTATTACGCACTACATATTACACATGTTGGAGAAACTTCGTGTATCTTGCCATGATGGCAAGTAATTCTTTTCTTCTTCGACAAGAATCTTAGATAAAGACAGTAAAAATGAGATTTTCAGGAGCAATTTAAAGCGAATTTGCCTATAAAAGGGTCGAGATGGAGGACAGATTCAAAAACGAAGAGGAAGATCACGCTGAGAAAATACAACTACGACGATGATAACGACGACGACGACGACGACGAAGCTCTTCTACGAAGGCACAGAAGAAAGGCGACACTGCAGAATGGGCTGCTTTATTATGGCTTCTATTCAGCGTCTTGAATTTTTCCGTCGAGTCAGCTCTGCATTGTGCTCTGCAGTTCTCAGGAATTTTCAGATAGAACGATTGGAACTCTACGGGGGAAACGGTCATGGAAATTCTTAGTGAACACATAACGTTTCACTTATGCAAAATTCAAGAATGTAACAGCAATCATAACAGTGATAAAGTCATTTAAGCCGCATTAAGACTTGGGGATGCTCGAAGTAAGGCGAAACTGTGAGCCTGCCATCCTATATACCAAGATAATCCGACATATCTTTCGCCTTAATCCTCCAAACGTGCGGATACGTGCGACGCAAACTCGAGCGGAACTTTCTCCTAAATTCTAAGAAAATTGCCAAGCAAAAAGTTCGTCTACGGAGGAAAACTCGCGTCGTATATGCTCGTAAATCCTCCAGTAACGATAGAAACTGTAAATTACATCATCGAAGCCGCTAAACCGCATCATGGATTACAAAGACAGTAGTTTTCTATGGCGGACAAGTGAAATGAATCCAATTGTTTTCAAATTAGCCGGAATAAAACTGGAAGCGCGGGAGAATCTATATTTTCTTAATCCTTTATCCGACGAACAGTGCATTAAATCGCAACAATAGCTCTCGCACAGTG
Source organism: Ooceraea biroi (assembly GCF_003672135.1). Taxonomy (NCBI): domain Eukaryota; kingdom Metazoa; phylum Arthropoda; class Insecta; order Hymenoptera; family Formicidae; genus Ooceraea; species Ooceraea biroi. The sequence goes on from NC_039512.1 coordinate 7,624,937, forward strand.
CTGTAAATTTTAGGTTATTCTATTGACGGTCTTTTTCAGAGCTGCAAATGAAGATTGATTGACGAAGAATGACGTGGTACAACGTGACATTCTATGAATCATATCAGTTTACTAATAACGCATGATTAATCTTTATTCGTTCAATCTCTACTTATGTCATTTGTAATGTTCTTTCTTCATGTGTTTGAAACAGAAACATTTTGATATCAATTTACGCTATTGTCGAAATTTAAATAAATCAATCTTTCGTAGATTTGTTCGCTGAGTTTGCAACAAAGTCAGGAACAACTAGGTATCACACACTTGCTAAATAGTTCACGTCATCCAGCTTCCGCCAATACAGGAACTCTGCGAATTTCCATAAAATTGGGAAACTGCGTCTGAAACGGGCGTAAAGTCTAGAGCGTCATATAAATTCAAACTTCCGCATCCCGCAAATTTCTTTCCACCAGTATGAACTATATTCTGGCATATGTAAAGAGAAATTAAATTCTTCCGAAAAGGTTTTATTATCTAATATAATATATCTGTTTTTAAATTACTTTGCATGTTTCTCTTAAACATTGTAAATAAATCTAGTACATCAGGCATAAAATAGGAATTATAAATTATATATGTATATATTAATAGCTACTGCTCCGATTTAGATTTTTGTACATGTCAATAAATATGCCAATAAAGTTATTAAAATATAATCGATTTATGTATGGCAAATAGATTCTTTAATAATCCGCTTGTTGTAAAATGAATCTTTCTATATATTGTAGTTTTCTTTCTATATGTATGTGTGAAACTATGGATCTAACATTTCAAATAATATTATTATCATTTGTTTTAATTTCATTTCAATAATACTCTCCTCTAAATAATGCTTCAATTTAACATTTTCACCACGACTCATGTGGCTTAATTCTGAGTTTTCTGAGTCCCATATACGTGATCTCATTCAGCACGGCAATTTTCCCTTTCTTCTGTGAAGGGTCTAACAATCCAAATCCTCGAAGCGAGATCGTTACCAGTTCCCTTCACTTTGAACATCTCAGTCGAACGCAGCTTCACCTTTCATTATCACTTCAAACTAACTCAAAAACGGAACATGAAGTTTTGCACACAAAAAAGTTCTACAAGAGAGAAGAATTACCACGTTGAGGCACGTTGCTAAACATGCAATATTCTTTTTGTACGTTGTAACTTTGTTTAGGATAAAAGAAACAAGAAAGCTCAATATATAAATATTGCCGAATTGAAAAGCTCGAACCGATTTATAATAATTATATTTTAAGATAATAATAAATAAATAATCAATGCTTACTTGTTTAATGACTTGTTACAATAATTCGTCTTTTATCTATTTTATTCCCCATCGTTTTTTTTCTATCGCGTTAATTGATAACTATTTCTATCACATTATTATATTATCACAAGTCTTGATGAAAAGAATATTACTTATCAATCATTTACATATTTCTTTCAATATATAATCTGATGATCAAGATCAAACGAGTGAAAATTTTACACGACGATATCTGAGAAGAAATTCTTGTTTTCTTTATAATATAATATGTCGCACGCAATATAATATACGTCGATGGTATCTTTTAAATTGCAAATCAGAAGACACAAGAAACATTAGCTTCCAAGCTAATAGTCCTTGGCAACACAGATTTTCTAATAAAAGCGATGCAGTCAATACTAATTGCCGCCAACAATAAAGTCGAAAAAAGTAATGACGTTCGCAGAAGGAAAAATGTATACGATTCGTAGCGTCATGCCATGCCAACCTGCATTACGGTCGGTTATTTCCTACTATTCCCCAACCATTCTGAGCTTAAATACTTTGCCGAGCTTCGCAATGGAGACAGAGGATAATGTAAGCACAGTAACAGCATAAAAACATTGAGACATTAGCAATAATCTTCATTACTGCCTGCATCTAATTGTAAGTAACAATTTGCCTGTTATATTTACGAAAATCACATTATTATATAATGTATATTCTTTTTGATATAATCTTCTTATGTTATATGTTGCATCATAAAGAAATAAAATGTTTTTAACTTATTTGAATTATTTGAAATAAATTTTTCTCACGATGGATATAACAGAATATTATTGTATAATATGATTGAACGTGGTAATCATTTATTGTGTATAATACTCTACTACATAAAATATAAAAGATCACATATTGATATTTCTCTCTCGTCATAAATTTATCAGACACACTGATGTCGGGAAATTTATGGTATACACATATTGGATTTCTTTTTGAAGTTTCTCTAAAATTCTTCCCTTCTCCGAAGATATTATCGAAGATTCAATTTCTATGAGCTGATTAAAATGTATGCGTATATGTATCTGAGAATATCACGTGTAATATTTTACATGAACATATTCCGTACATTATCCCTATATTACACATTTGCATCAGCTTCCATAACGAAGATTAAATCTGACTCTAAACTTAATTACATTTGACCTAATTAATTTAACTAGTGTGTCAAATTAAGACACAATAAATAATTGCACTTACTAAATTAACGAGGATACCAACTAAAAATACAGTAAATACATAATTAAAAGTCACGTACATTTTAGCTTTATGTTGCGCAACGACATAAACAAGATAAGCCATAATATTCCATACGGTTTAAAGATGCTTCCATTATATGCTTTCATATTTCCATTACTGCTCCTTTCCCGCGATATCGATGATTATTTAATGTACATTACTTCGTACGACTGTCATCATGCATCATACATCATACATGCATCATACATCAAATTGTGCGCCTTTTCATCTCCAAAATCTTAATGGAAAACACATCATAAAAGAGATAATTATTGTGCGAAAGATAAAAAGTTTTTACATTATATTTTACAAAGATAATTTGTGCGAAATATCGTAAAACGTGCCTTGTAAATACAATATAATTATAAATTATAATTAAAGCTATATTATATTAATAGAATATAATTTAATTTATAGTAAAAGTTTTTTTCTAATATTAAACAACTTTGAAAAATAAATAGCGCGTATGCACTGCACGTGTATTGTATTTTGGTTTCATGTAAATTTGCGTGACCTGCTTGGAAAGTGCAATTACATATTTATTCATTAGTCAAGTTATGGAGAGAAGTACTTCAATACTTTACTTCAATACTTTCGTTGCTTTTTTTCACTTATTACGATATTTTATACGAAAAAATAATATTTTTTTATAAAAAAAAAACGTTGTTCTAAGTAATTAACGTATGCACAAATTGCTCACCTTTCGCAAATTTTTTCAACAAGTTCGCATTTCAAAGCGCAATTACAATGACTGACGTGTCATGGAATATTCAGTTAAACATGGAATATCGCACCAGTATTTTAACAGGAAAGCATACAGAGAACAAAGAGCAGTCAGTACGCTGAAAATCGCCCTATTTCGTATTAACCGGCATAACGGCGAATGACCATTCATGATCAACGAAGGCGGCCATGTTTGATCGCTGCAATAAAAGCGGCGCTCGCTCGTTGAGCACCGAACCTTTGGCGATATTGAATGAAATGACCGTGGAGCAAGGGATCGTGCTATAAAACCATCGATACGCTTGTCGAGCACTCCAAGTTACTGACGGTCGAACTCGGACACAAGTCTGATCAATGCTTGACTGCACTACTGAAAATCGGAAACTGAAAGTTTCAGAATAGTATAGAATGTTCATCGTAAAACAAATCACTGCAATGGTATTTGATAATAGACATTCTGTACAAATAACGCAAAATTTCTTTATAAAAAGATTTTATTAAAATTATTTCGAAAAGATATTTTATTCTGGAATACTTATTTTTCTATAAATACAAAGGACATCCAATAAAACTGTATAAATTTAAATATTCTATTAAATATTTAGATAAAAAATTGTTTTAAAAGATTCTTTTTAAAATACGAAATAAATAATTGAAAAATTTTTAATAGCGAGATTTGTGACATGAACATTTTAATTTTTTACCTATTTTAAAACATGAAAATTTTAATTTAACAGAATTTAGAATATAAATTTTTTCAGGCTTATTCACGCAAGAAATTTCAAGTATATTAAGTAGCCTTAAAAATTTAAGCTTTCTCATGCTGAACTCGCGAAAAAATTTTTCGGCATATGTGGAATATTTCATGACGACGCGAAAATTATTCAACAGCCGATGAATGATTGGTCGCATTACCAAAAAATGGAACTGATAATCGAATTTTCGAGTGAGATCCATCATGTATGCTAGCGGAGTGCCGCGATTATTGATTATCATCACGCAGCATAACATTCGGCACGGTTGTCGCCATCGCGATTAATGTTAACAGTATACGCAGTGGATTAACTGTACTCGGCAAGAGTAATCGTCATTAGCACCTGACGGTCTGTGAATGACTGATCGACATAATTTCTGCATCCTTCTCATCTCTGTTCGTCGCGTCACCGTTCCATTGTTATTCTAACTAATTAAATTCTCCTCGAGATTAATCCGAAGAGCTGCGCGAAGCGGAAACGAGGTAGCCGCCAATTATTATTGCGCATCGGAATAATCGACAACCGGGTATATGGAGAACTGTGATCAACTAACGGCAATTGAGTTGCTGTTGATACAACAAAGGCCTCTCGTTAGGTATTGCTTGTTAGTAAAATAAAGCACACTGTTCCGGCAATGTATTATACTTTATTTGTATGACGACAGTTCCTCAGTACGCCAGTCTCAATGAAAGTAATACTGTGTTAAACACGAATCAAATGGATCTACTAAATTCATAATTAAATGTAGAATTAATGTATAAAATTTAATTTCTGGAAAAACTTTAATTAGGATCAAAAAATACATGGACATTACGGATTTTTTGAACTAAAAGCATGTTTATCTTTATATTAAAAATCCTCAAAAATTGAGTTAAAAAAAACAAATTAAGAATAATGTTTTACATGTCAAAAAAATCTCTCTCAGAAAGTCTCCAAAATGTGTCAAGTTTTCGAGAAATTTATGATGCAATTAAAACAGGTCGATCGAGAAACTAACCAACTTGCTTTCGTTATCACGTCAAGACAAACTTACTGAGTGTATGTTTCATAAAATAGTAATGCTTTGCTGTATGACAGAAATACTTCTATCTTCCAACACTGCTAACATATATGCCCGACAACTTTGCACTTAGGGAACGCTTCACCGATAAACTTTTCGGCCCGACCCGCTTAATCGACCATGTACGGCCTGCACGGCCGGATCGATCATTCGTTTCGTGCAATCTAAAACATTTATGATAGCAACTTCATTTACCGCACATGAAGAAAAGTTTCATACACGAAGTATAGTTTAGTGTATCATTTTTTAATAACTTCACGTCACGTTTGTGACGAAACTTCATATCTGCAAATTTGATGAAATCGCCAATTTATTTAAATATTTGTTATATATAATATGCAGACTATTATTATCTGTAAGAAATCGTAAAATTCGTGACAGCAATTATAGAAAATGTGATGCTACGGGAGCTCAACTGCACAAATAAATATACATAATACCAAACCTTTTTGTTTCCTATACCATTAGAGACGCGTTGCGTGCTTCCAACTGTAGTAACATACAGGAGCAATATAAAAATCCGAGTTACAAAAACATGACTACTGTTTTTTTTTTTGCAAATGTAATTACTACGTTGCAGTAGCTTGGAGGAAAACTGCAGTAAACACAGGTCGCCGAGAGATACGTAGCGCGCACGCATTTATGCAGAAAGCGGAGTGGAAGGAGGCTAGGTTTTTCACGATGCTCGAAGACTAATGTAATTTTTACGTTTCACGTAATACGAGGAGCGGAAGTGACGCAGCGGCAACGTAAATCCGAGAACCATGCTCATCCACAGCATCGTTAATAATTCCCGAGCACGACCCTTCTTCTTCCGTTCTGTATCTCTCTCGCGTGACGTGCCAAAGCCAGCGGCAGGCCAGTACCAGAATTAATTACGACGATAAATCATTCGATCTCATGCTGACCTCTCGAGTCATTCCCTTCAATCTCGCAACATCGTGCCAAAAATAGAAATTAAATACTAATTGATTTATAATGAATTCTACTACCCTATCAATTCGCATGAGATCGTTGGCAAAGACTAACGATGCACGTGCCTTTAAGTAAAAATGTATTAATGCAAATTTAATTTGATTAACATAATCTGTGAAAATAATAAACATTAATTAAAAGAACGACGAATAAATTTACGTTGCGTTGTTACAGATAATTTGGAAGATAAAGCTTCTGAGTTTGTGCATTTTGTTATATTGCAGCTATCGTTAATTATTACGCTTGCAATTTCATAATCGTATATTCACGGAGTTTTAAATTGCGCACAATTTGCCGTAATCCATGAACGGTCGGGTAACGTTGGGCAAGACACTGCAAAAGGACACTGCGAAAATTTATTCGCGTTAAATCGGAAGTTTGCCCATGGTAAACGTGAGATCTAGTTCGCGATCAAATTACAAACTGTCTCCCGTAAAGCGTCGGAAATTTTTATCGAATCTACCTTGGGAACGAAACATTCGCCCCACAGCATCGAATACTAAAAAATATACAGAATACTAAAAGGAGTCCGTAAAAAACTTTTATATAATTAATATAGGTAACTGCTACACACAAGCAAATGCATCAAACATTTTATATCTATAACGCGTATATTTTTTAATTATTTCCAGCGTCGAATGTCTCGTTATTATTTGGCGATCAATTAAATAATTTCTCTTAATAATTGTGTTTGTAACTTTATTTTTCTTTATCGAATATTCTGCAAAATAAAAAACGATTCGAATATTTTTTCGTGAGCTATCAAACAACATATATGTAAAATTTTTTGCCAGTTACATTGCATAACGCTTTACTCGATTTATTACTCTACAACCCTACATATGAAAGGAATACGTAACATAAATGCAGAAACGACGAAAGTACTGAAACATGAGAGTTAAAGTGACTTTGGCGGAAACAAAATGGGCGTAAGCAAGAAAAGCAAAAGTGCAATGACAGACGGAGCGGAAAACAGACATTTACGCGGGCCAGAAGGCCATCACGAGCGACACAGAGGGGATTCTCTGCTTCCGCAACTTCTTCTTCTTCCCGTCCTGCCTTGACGGGCAACAACGATACTCTCGGGAATCCACGACGCGAATGCAAAATCATATCTGCCATGACCGCGCGAGCCCTCCACGGGGAGTAACAACCCCCGGTAATTACGAAATTATTACTCGCCATTCCCACGATAGCTCTTGCCGAGAACCGAGCAACGAAACTCTAGTTACCGGAATTTTTACACATGCGGGCGACAGCTGCAGCTAGCGTCGTTCAGTAATAATTGAGTCTGCAGTCTGACTCCGGATTCAGTTGGTGATGTACTCGATGCAACGTGAACGCCAGATAGATCTTTAAACTTGGATCACTTATTAAAAGTCTAACGTTACTGACGATATTTTTATCAAATTGTTCTATATGATAAATATACGTACACTGTTTATGTATTTTTTCCAAAAACGATGGATTATGTTGTTACATAATAAATTATTTTAATAATACTTAAAAATCGGGAATATATCATATAATTCTCACTTTATAAATTAGTTTGGAAGTGATCAGGAAGCATTAAGGGTTGAGCAATGACATATGATTGGGCAGTATGATAATCAATCTACGCAAACTATAATTAAAGTTATAGCAATATAAAAGCGATATCCGTTCGATATCAAATGCTCCAACCGCTAATACAAAGACTATATAGAGAACATTAGTCTCTCCAGCTCCCAGCTTTAGCTTCTCCAGTTCGGCAAGATTAACGTTTTAAGCTTAACAGAGATATCACGTTAGAACGCTGTAACATAAGCTTTGATAATAATCAGGTACCAGTAATGAGTCTCGCACTACCGTTATTTGAAAAAGAAATGATGAAGAACAATTTGAGCATCGTAATATTATCTTTGATTAAAACATTAAAATAATGCACAGGTATATCCCTTTAACATGTTTTTATTAAAATACCGGGTAAAAAATAATCTACCGTATTAAATGAAAATATTTGTATGTATCATGGAAAATGTATCTTTATGATTATGAAGTTTTCAAACGTATGCTCTCCTGTTACACACTCTCGTGTTACACAAGAGCTACGGGAGATGTAACAGGGCAGATGTAATGTTAACGTACAAATAAAAACGGGGAACACAGTGGAAGTCGTTCAACCAGAAGCATGCACAAAGCGTAACAAACAAGCTGAACCCACGAAGCACAGGAATTTAGACAAAGCGAAGAAAGGTATTGTAGCGCCTGATCATCGGAGAATACTGAGTCAGATAAATGCTGGATATTCCACAACTCGCTCTTTATGTCGCTAATGAATAACAACAATGTAATTCTATCGCCAGTAGTTTGTACTATGAAACTTTTGAGCCCTCTGGCAATATTACATAACAATATAATACTATTTTTTACATCGTTACGCTGCTGCACAAGTCAAACTATCATCAAAAATAGAATATTTTTCCCGAACAAAATCAAATATCAAGTTTGAAAAAAATATTTTGTTAAACTTCGTCTGGCGTATTTGCGAAATATTCAAACCGTATTCATATTTTTAAACCTCGATAATTATGAAAAATTAGACAAAAATGATTTGTTTGGAAAATATCAATTTCTGAATATTTGTATTCAGTATACCGTTTATAACAATATTTAAAATAAGTGCACCTGCACCTGTGCCGTACAAATTCGCCACCGAATTGCATGACGCACCACGCAGACGAAGAGCAATATTTATGAGCAAATTATACGAACGCTTTTCTCGGTCGATATTCTAAACGAAGGAATTTCTGTCCGAAGGAAATTTATATCCTCATTACACGACGAGAAAGAAAAAGAGGAAGTCTCTTATTGTAGTATCTACTTATTATATCTACAAATGAAATTTTAAAAAAAGTACCCCTTAATATACTAATAACACATAGTTAAAAATATGCAATAAAAATTAAAATTATTACTAAGAAACGTAATTATTCGTAATTTTATCGTTTATTTAAAAAAATAATTTTATATATGTATTAAAAATTATGTTATTATTGTAGGATTTCCAAATAATCAAAGTTTTTGATACAGGATCACTACTGTATTTGTCACTTTAATACAAATATAACGAAAGTAACAGTAATTAAAATAGAACTATATGGATTATTATCTGCGGTATTATTCGTGGTCGTTCAAATCGTGAATGTTCGCTCGTCGTTGTTTGTCTGCTTCGTAATATATTCGGTCGTAAAATCCTTTTCATATATTTTAAAATATCTAGCTGTCGTTTCCCTTGTCAATTACGTGTACATAAGTCAGTAACACCCAGCAACAAAGTATAAATATATACGTACACATACATATTCGCTCAGAGTATCCTACATTATAAATATAATTGGCAGACAAACTCCCCAAAATTATTGATAATAGGTTTGCATCTACATTATCTTGCTTTTTATAATAAAAACCATGGAATAATTAACAAGCTACTATAAGAACAGTACTATTTATATTGTTATTGTTAAGAATTATAATACTACGAGATACGAAATGGATCGAGATCGAGATGAATTGTCTATCCATATCCGCACGCAGGTGTCGCAAGAATTATTGAGTCTCTCGGACGAGAGCATTCGCTAACATTGCGTCGCGGGAGATATATCGTCCGGCGAAAAGAAATTTACAAGCTACACTCTCGGTCATATGGAACTTCTCGTGCGCTAACTCACGTCGGCAATCCATCTTGGCGAAGTTCGCGTGGCGGCGTAACTTTCGGACGAACTGTAAAACTACGCTGGGCAAAATGGAACGCGTCGCGAGTGCAGATTGCGAGCGCGAAACTGAAATGTTACGAAATGATATTTCGGCAGGGAATATTTTTTACATAAGATTCTCTTAGCCGAACTGTGAAACCAGAAACTTCGCATGTGCGTTCGTCCTGAAAAGCGATATTATGAATTTTGACTACGAAATTCTAGATGTCTGACTTCACGAGATTTTTAAAGTAAAATTTTCTCAATTCATTTACAAGAGAATAGTGTTACATTCTATTATTATGCATGTGTACGAATATACGTACATCAAGCTGCTCAGTGATCAGTCTTCTAATCTAAAAATATTTATAATAAACAAAAAAATATCTATATCAATATTACAATATATCAGTATTATAATATATCTATAATAACTATTATATATTTTATATAAAATTAATATATACTTTATATACACTATGGTTGAATAGAATATTTGAATATTATTTATGCATTTCACTCAACTTTTATACAACGTTGCGGTTCCCCGATCATCCAAAGTGCTCCGATTTTGCGTGCTTTACGTTTTGCGGGTGTCGCTGCACTCTGCGGTTACGCTGTTAAATAACTGACGCATACTCGGCGTAAAAAGATGAACGAGAAAAGAGAGGATTGAAAAAGCTACGATATCCCGCAGAATCGACTGCTGTACAAGCTCTCTCCTGACAAACTCCTTCGAAAGTTTTCGATGTGCACTGCAGAAGTGTATCCCATCGCGTGTCTCTCACGAGAGCTTCTTATTTGTATTTTTTTTTATTCTTTCCTCACTCGTTTTCTCTATTCGCATGTCCCTTTCGTCTCTCACTGTCTTTCTTCCCGTCTCTTTTTCTCTTGTCTATCTTTTATATCTTTTTTCATTCGGTATCTCCGATCGCAAGCTTGCGAGTGATACGTACCGTTGCTTTCAGCAAACTCGAACTTTTTTTCTGCGATTGACATTTTTGAAATAACTCTTCGCACGGAAGCGCTGTACAATATATCGCTGAAGTCAAACCCTTCTCTTTTCCCTGCAAATTCTTTGTATCTGTAGTCAACTCTCCTTTAGTAAAAATGTAATTGAAAACTTTGTGCTGTTTTTTAATCTTTTATTTCTAAAAGTATGTGTCTTATTATCATTACCTTTAATTCAAATCTGATTTAAAATACAATACGGAGATTAATATAATAAAATAAAGTTATAAATTTATTTTAACTGCTAGAATAGCAGCACCCCAAAATTACATAATATATTATGTGTGTGAAACATATTTGTAGTGTATGTGAAACGTTTTTGATTTTCTATTAAATGATTACATTCTTGAAGAAGCTGAAAGGATTATGAACGATCAATTGCTCCATGTAACCAATCTGTTAGATTGAGACGATCCACCAAGAGAGAGTCGGAAAAGTGCAAGTACCAATTTCTGTGGGTTTAGCTAGCTAACTCTGAGACACGTCAGCTTCCTTTATATCTCGGGCTTTCAGGAATCAAGAATATCCTTCGATTACAGCATACAGCATGATACAGCACGGTAGAGATAAAAAATAATTCAAGATTTATCCGGCTGATAGAATCGCGGTAGGATGACAATATCAAACGTTTATAAAATTCGAAGAACCGCGTATTAAAGCATGCTTGCATTCTTTATTCATCGCAAGTTAGTAACGTTTGTTGAAACAATAAAATTTATAAGGAATAAAATACGGGACTATCAAAACTCATAATTACGAATAATGAATATTAAACGAATACATTGCGAATAATTTGATTTTCAAACTTCAATTCGCTACTTTTCCAACCCTCGCAATCTGAAGCATGAATATTCACGTTTCATCCTGGCGAATTGCTCTCGGCTTATGTTTTCCTTAACTGACGGATCGCAAGTGAAATAAAACACGGAATGTCGGAAGACAAAAGAAACAAAAAAAACGCAAGTTGAATTATACAAATGGACGCACCTCCGAAGACAGAAAATGAGTGTCTGTAATTCCTTAATTAAATAGCCGCCCGGCGCCAGTCGTGAAGGAGAGGAAATCAACAGATAATCCTCTTTTATAGCGAGCCGCTCCAATGCGACGCGAATGCTACGGCAATGTCTCGCCACGGGAATGATCATCAAGACTGCCACCACGCTTGTTACCTTCGATCTGCAGAGAACTTTTCTTCTTTTAGCGTCCTCGCAATCAGGCGACGCGGCCACACTGATGATCGAGCGTTTCGAGGATTCGCTTCGTTATGTTCCTCAAGGGACTTATCAAAGTGAGACTGCTGCCTCTTAGAAATGGCGTAAAACGCGGCTAGCTACTGATTACTGCTGTTCAGAAGTTTCGCGAAATCCCATTTCTTTCCGGAGACGATTCAACGCGAACCCGAAGTAATCTCAAATGTAGAATTTCGTGTAACTCTGATCGTATTTCTAATTCAAGAATGAAAAGTAAAGTTTCAATAGAAATAGCTTCCATTCGTCAACTTGTGTAATAAAAAAGAGAAGAAAAGCTTACACTCCCTCTAAGTAAATCAAGAGAAGTTGTGAAATTTTCTCAAGTAGTATAATTTAATTTAGTGAGTTATCTAGGAAAGCACCAAATTAGATAAACTAAGTAGTAAATGTACGAGCCAAATAGCAGCTATAGAAACCAGAACGTTAAGGGAACTCAGCTTCCGATAAACTACTAGTTTGCAAATTCTACGAATACCAACCTGTCGCAACTCTTTGAAGAGCGAGAAAGTTTTAACGAAATACAGCATCAAGTGTAAATTTAGGTTGATTAAAACTACGAAATCTTGATCGAAAAATGTCGTTTCTGTAATGTAATATCAAAAATATTTTCAAATTATTACACTTTATATCGCACAAATATCAAAATTTTCTTTTTTTAATTTTAAAGCATGTCTAATAAAATGCAGCGTAAATCTATATATATAATTATAGAAATATACAAAAAAATTATAATTATAAAAAACATGTTTTATAAAATTATTATAAAAACAATGTTATATCAAGAATAAAAGAATTTAATAAAAGAATGCGATAGCCATTCTATGTTACTTAGCCTTTGAAAGAATATTAAAGTATTTTTTGATGTAAAAATGGTGAAATGACAACGTGGAGAGCGAAATGAGATGATCAGCAATCGCGATTGCTACGCGAATCCTGTAACGGCTAATCTAACGGGCAATCCCTTTGAGAGATTAGAAATTAAAGGAGAAAACGGGCTGAAATGCGACTCCTGTAAAGGAAGAGCAAATACTCCTCCCTTATCATATTTCGTGTGTATATAGCAGGAAATATATCAAGAGCGACACAGATTCACAGTCGCTGGCACAGCAGCCACGTTAATCTCGCAATTTGTCTGGGGAATGGATCACAGCAAATTACAGGTATCTTTAGTAACGATCAGCCGGAGGAAACAATATCTTGCACACATAATATAATAAATTACAAGAAAAACACAACGTCTTAACTAAGAAAAAGAAGAAAAAAATACTGAAGAAAAATATGCTACAACTGTGCAACTTCGTATTATAAATTCTGATCCAGCTATCCTCGGACTAGTGCCGCTGAAGTTCAAACTTCGCCCGGCGTGACATCTCCCTCGGGTTATTCACGGATTTTGGATTCGCAGGTGCGAAACCCGACCACGTCGTCTCGAGCAGGACTTTACATAACTAAGCCTGGCCGATGGATTTACTCTTCGGGCTTACATCCGCGCGCTCGCCCGCTTTTCGATCTTTGCTGCTGCATATATATGCGCAGCGCATACGGCGAAGGCGAAAGAGAGCAGCTTTCGTTCCGAACGCGACAGAAACTCGGTCATTCAGTTTGATTCAGATCTCTCCGAGGATGCTTCAAAGTCGAATCGGGATCGAACCTACTTCCTCGTCTAGGATCCGCCCCCTCCCTTCTGGCCCGCTGCTGAAGTGCTGTATCTCCTCTCCACTCCTCTCGATTTGATCCCGGCACGACGTAATCGATTTTAGCCGAACTGTACACTCGCCGCTGAATAATGCTCGAAGATCCGCGGACTTGGAAATAATCGAGTGTCCTCGACATCTGAGTCCACTGAGAATCGTCTCACGCGCGGCTAAATCACCGCAGGATATTGACGGTACAACCGATACATTAACGCAGAATTAAAGCTAGTTAAACGAAGTTATTACTGCAGATATCACTGAAAATAATTTCGTTTCTTTTTTTAAATTATAAAGTAAGAAAAAATAAAATTATAGTACGAATAAGGAAAAGTATACATGTTGTGACATTCTTGTTTCTGATTCATCTACGATGGTGACCATTTTTATAATTAAAGATATATCTTCAATTAAACACTTTTACATAGGTAAAAGTAATAAACTGTATTTTCCCTACATTACAAGAAAGGAGAGTTTTATTTTAGTTTCATATCGCGTAGATATTCTTGTTTTACAATCCAGAGTTATGTGCGACATAGAAGATGTGCAGGTCATATAACGTGTTGTCTGCTTTATGAGCGAACCACATAACGATAGCGTAAACCGTACGTATAACGCGAATCGTTAACATCCGATAACCATGCTGCTCCTTGAGCCTCCATGACCCCTCCAGGAGCTTTTTGTCGGCGCTATTCCGCATCCTTAACGATTTTCTGTCGACGCACGTGCCCCGGGCGTGGCGCCTCGATGGCTGCTCGAGAGAGCACATTTGAATTTATCGGTCGATATCGGAAACTACTTTCCTGATCTACAATGGCTTATTGTGGCCGCGTGAACCGGCGTGCCGCCTGCAAAGTGCAGCCGCGGATTCGCAACGTTAATATCACGAACCGCTGCCCGCGCAACCACCGACCCTTTTTATGATCCACTTCGATCCACTCCTCCGGCCATCCCTCCGTCAGAAACCCTTACTGCTGTCTTATCGCGCGAAAAGCTTGACCCGAAAATCTCGAGAAAGTAATAAAACGTTACAATACCCGTCGAACATCAGGTGCTAACTTTTTAATCGCGCGAACATGTGTCGAGCCAGTTCTCATGTGATTTACGAGATCAATATGATGCGGTTGGAAGTGGGCGCTAAACGATCGTCGATACTTAAATGAAGAACTTTTTATGACGTCAAATGGTACTTGCAATTTGAGCAGAGAACACTCTGTAATAAAATGGAAGACATTGCTTGGGATAAAAATTTTCAGCATGATTATCTCTAACTAATTTTACAGAATCATATTTACGTTTTCGTCTATCAAAGAAAAATGAAAAAAGAAAGAATATAAAAATAAAAAAATAACCAAAAATCTTATTAAATTATATAATTTATTATAAATATGTAAAAGAAATAAAGTGAGTAATGTGGTCCACAAGTATCCAATAAAATCCGAATGGTATTTGCTTTAATCAATTAGCAATAAGCACGTATCATTAATATCCATAATCAACTCAGATCAGGCTTATTCCTTCTTACGAGGGGTTGTCGCCTTCGATATCCGACAGGATAGTTTCGTATGCATCGTGGCGCGAACTAATCGAAAACTTCCGGAAGTTTCGAAGCAGACGTCAGGAGCATCGCGTGAGCACCCTCTCTCACCGAGGAACTTCCTAGGTGCGAAAACTTCGTCGGTGTCTGTGCGCTGAATGCCGGATAGATGCAAAACTTTTGCCGCATTTCTTCGACTAATGCCTAGTCGGTAGAATAATCCCGATCTCCGGACGAGGATAAGGCAGAGTCGTGCAGGATTGTCAGGAAAGTCTTAAGCCCAAAATTTCGTGTCTTTAAGTCTTCTTTCTGTTTCTTAATCTCACCTTCACGTTCTATCTCGTTGTGCTTGACGTGAAATTAACATTTCAACTGCAAAAGATATACAGTGGCAGGGGAGTATATCCAGAGATTCAGAAAATTTTTCTCAAAAAGCTTCTTCTTTCTTTAGATATCTTACATAAATAAAATAGAATGAAGATTCATTTAACGATGTAGCAAGGCGTGAAATAACTGAGAAAAATTATCTTCGTATTTCATACATGCACCTTTTTCGGTGCGTATGAAGGATAATGCGGGGAGAAGGGGGTTGAAATATATGGCGAGGTGATGCTTTTATTCTTCTTTCGGTCACGGACACTCGTGCAAAATGTGCCACGTCCAATAACTCTTTTTTTCCGCACATATCGAACGATATGACGCCGCGATGGATTGCTCTTCAACCGTCGACGCGGCGCGCTCTTGCCGCATATGTACCGAATCAGCAACGATATGAGCATCGGAGATATTGCTTCTTGGGATATTACACTTCGTACGACTCTCACCGAATGACTTCGCGATAGGATCAATTGTTCATGAGCTGACGTTCTTCTATCCGCAAATTGTTTGATGTTCAAGTGGCGTGGATAACGCGTCATCACGGTTTCGAAGTTTCTCATGTGAGAAATTTCCTCGAGATATTACGCGAGATACATAAAGAATTTAATAGTTTGCAATAATAAATTACCGCAAAAGAATTAAATGACGCGTTCTTAGCTTATATTAAATTACAAGAATGATGTATAAAAATTTTATAATATTCACAAAAATTTCTATGTAATTTACATATTGTGTTTTCTCAAATTTTTAAAATATTTTAAAATGCACCTGAGATTCAAAAT
The DNA here is from genome assembly GCF_003672135.1 of Ooceraea biroi. NCBI lineage: Eukaryota > Metazoa > Arthropoda > Insecta > Hymenoptera > Formicidae > Ooceraea > Ooceraea biroi. The sequence goes on from NC_039512.1 coordinate 7,641,405, forward strand.
TTAATAATCTTGAGCTTTACTGTAACAAACGTTTTATGGCGATATTCAGGAATCGGACAATAAGAGACAGAGATATCAAAAAGCAAAGGCGTACGGATGTAAGAAAGCGAGGCACAGCGACATAAGCGATGGGGGAGAGCGAGGTGGCGGGAGAACGAATCGATTGTGATGCCAAAAGAACGAGTAACCAAGTCTCGTTTTCATGAAACGGTGCCACCGGTAAAGAAAACGAATGACCCCACGCTGATAAAACTGATCCGCAGCCACGTCGAGGCAATAAAGATTTGCAATGGAAATGCAGCCGCCGCTGTTCCTCCGGCAATAGTGTTCGTTATCTCCTGGAACATTGAATCTCCTCAGTGGCGCAGTCAAACCGTAAAACACTGACCTCACTACAATGATATCACTTATACCATAGCACTCTGACATGAAAACGATAATATTTCATGTAATTTCATTCCAAAACTTTGTATGCAAGTATTTTATTATTTCCTAGTGGCACATAGAGTAATAAAAAAATCGAACATAATCGTAAGATGAATATTTCTATTATATATACATATAATGATAACACAATGATTTAGATTAAGCATTATTTCATTATTATTTTCAATAAGGTGCAAAGAAAAGTCGATAATTATCAAATTGTTATCAAAGGAGAGAATATCAGACAGATGGTTATTGAATATTTTTTGCATAAATAAGATGGTACATGTAATTGCATGCTAAGCAGGGCGAAGGAGCTGCTAATGACTAATTCATTGCACATTCTGTTCCACCATTGTGCTTTAATCGCACAGTACCTTTCAAGTAGCATAGGTCAATATTGGATGCAACCTGGTGGAATAATGAGCAAGATTGTTCGCGAAAGCTTTTCAAAAATCTAAATTTTGCCTGATGACGAAATATTTCGCACGAAAAATAATTTAACGCTAGTTCACACAATATATTGAATGTAGTTTATGCAAACGCGTGCTTTTCTATGTTTTTATTAAATAGCTAGATGAGAAATTCACTCGAATTTTGATTTGGTTAATTTACATGTTTAAACGTTTTTCTTTTAAATAATCGCACGCTTGCTTTTCATGATGCAATACATGCATATACGCAACGCGCAACGTAAACAGCCAACAAAATCTGCAACGCAAACAGGGATACCGCAATTACCAACGTAATTACCACTAGTCGAGAAGTTTTCATGATTACAGATCGAAAAATCTAGTATTTCCAATAAATCTTCTGAACCAAATTCAATGTAAAATACAAAAATAAATAAACGTAAAAACGTAATAATTACTTCTATTTTATACATATTTGCGTATTATACATAATTTTGCCAAACTATTTTTACTTGAAATAAAATACATTGATTTATTATCCCAAACTGTGTTAGGTTAGAAAAATATGAAAGTTTTGAAATGATTAAAGTATTTTAAGAAAATAGCAAATTGCGCTACACGGCATAACTCCTTGTCATGCGAGGAAAGGTTTGTAATTGAAACAAAGTGCATAAAATGTCATGTTAAATCGTTGAGATACAATTCGCGTGGACTATTATTCGCGCCATGAAACCGCGAGGCGTCTTTGTAACAGTCGTCGAAAGTTGGAAGCTGCTAGAAAAGCATCGGGTGCTCGTTTTCGCGGGATACAAAGAGAAACGATTGTGAAAGCGGTTAGAGCGAATGGAAAGCGCGAAAAGCGAGAGATGATTTACGATGGGCAATTTCGAGCAAGCGCATTTCTGTAGCGATTCTAGCCGATTTGTATTGTCTGACAATGCAAAGAGTCACGGTGCAGTTAAAAAATCTCGCACCGGAACGGAACAGCGAACGACGTTGCGTAATAGGTGTTTCTGTGCGAACAAATGCCGATGATTGCCAGGGAAAATGCACGCCAAATGCTGACCTGCTCGTACGAACGTTACAATGAATAGCAATGTTAATCGTATATGTTCAAAGTTCGAAATGAAATAATCTGAGATAAACAATCAAAATGTCGAGAAATTTAAAGTAAAAATTAATCTGATGGGATTAAAAGTTACTTATTAATCTCAAGTTAATTTAAATTTAATAGAACAGAGAATATATAATGGAAGCTATTTACGTTCTTTGTGGCGATACCGTACAAACACGTCGCGACGCGTCGGCGCGAGATTGCGGCACAGAAAATCTAACGAGACCCCGCAAATAATCGTGGAACTAAAAAGTAGACGAGGGTAGACGGCTGTAAATAATTGACGAAAAGGGGATTGAAAGAATTTCAGTTCGCAATGGTTGCCGGGAAATAGAGATTGAAAATGAAAGGCAAGAGGAAAGTACAAAGTATAAAGAGCGACGTAAGCTTTATAAAGGGGATGCAACGACGGAAGACTTCCTTTAGAGAATTACGAAGAGCCCGGTGTGATTTATATATCCGCCAACTCGTCTGCTATCTGATCTTTCATGGTAATTCAGAATATCTAGTACCGTTAATGTACTGCAGTTACTTTTTATCTAATCAACTGAGGATCTCTCTGTTCAATCAGAAATGTGTATAAAATATAGAACGCGCACACGTTTAGTGTAGCGCGCTAATTTTTTAACAGTTTCATAAAATCAGATTAATGTATAGATAAAATATTTTTTCTTTCGTATATTTTATTATATGTTTGTACGAAATACCAAATAATTAAGCCTCTATTGCGTAATGTTTTTAAATTTCTTACTAAGATTTGTGTATTACATTAAATATATTTAACGGCAACTTTCCGAAAACTAATAAACTCGGAAATTCAATTACCTTAAGTCGATCCGATGAGATAATCCGATGAGATGAGTTAAATATGAATTGCCTAATTTAAAAGAGCGAGAGAACACAATTTATCCGAATAACGCTCGAGCGGAAAGCAATGAAAGGTTCATCCTCATATTTTAAAGATCAATTCAACGGAACGAGGGAAGATTAAGATGTACTCCCCAGACACCAGAAGTCGAAGGATCGATTAGATGAGATGTGGAAGGGATGGAGGTCCCTTGGGAAACAAAATCGCCATGAGGAACGACATCGTAAAATGGATTCTAATCGCCCTAACGCTTCAACCGTAGACGTCTCGAGGCATTATTCCTCCATTAGGATACTGAATAATTCACAAATCGTGTCTTAGTCGCGCAAAATCCCGACAAAAGGTCTGTTCAAGATAGACAAGAATAAAAAATGGATGAATGTGCAACAAAGATCTCTCTTCAACTTTTACCTATTACCTATTACTCGATGTTCACAATAATAATAACATGACAATAAAATCCTCTAAATTCTTTTTGAAATGCAATTTTATTAATTAATCTAAAAACAATTTAATCGTTCAATCGAAAAAAAATCAAAGTGTAAATCTAGGAAACAAGCAGCAGTAACGCAACGATCTGCTACACTACAAATTATAGAATTGCCTTTCGTATTTTTTGTTCGATACACGCGTCTGCACTGCAATAAAACGAGGCACAATTAAAATAGTTCCGTTGCAATCCTGTACTGCACGCACAGGAATTAAACGGTACCTCGGCGAATGTCAGTCGTCGTGCGTTACTCTCGTAATGAAGTCCGGAATTGTTCAGCCTGCACGTAGCCTCGTATCACACCCGATTTTCCATGCAAAAATTGCGCGGACGGACCGATGGCGATCGAGCTACGGTAAATTGTCTGTGACAGCATGGTGGAACATCGCTGACTGCGCTGGTGTATGTGCAACGTGGATGGGTGAGAGATTGCATTATGCAGCCGAGGTCGTGTACGAAGCCGATGTATGCGCACACGCACGGGGTTAACGAAGTGCCCCGTGGGAACGGCACATCAACTATAGCTGCAAATGGACCAAAGGGACGTACCGCTCCTCCACGGTACGGCTTGGACACCCATCCCATCCATCTGCGCTACGAAGCTCAATCCACTCGTTGCATGTGAAGGCACGTGACCGTAATATCCGGTGTAGAGCCGGTCCAATATATGGATTTACGATCTCGATAACGGATATTTTCCTAATCTCGTTAAGTCGAACGCGAGACATGAATTTCCGGGATTGCACAAAGGTAATTGCACGTGTGCTGTTACGCTGTCGTCGCGCTAACGATTACACGTCTGTGTAATAATTAAATCTTCTGCACGTTGCAATAATTCCGTAATAAATATATTGTGCTTAACGAAGTAGTTGTATCACTGTTTCGGATCGTACTCCTGCCTAATTGTTTCGGTGGCAGGTTTTCAAGTAGAAAATTTGGGACGCGGTATTTCCCAGAGCGATCGCCGCTCTTTTCACGAAACGGTGCTCGTGCCTCATGCAACCCCCTCGCTATTATCCCGGAAGACGATTGTATGTCGACCGCAACGACCGTGGCTAGACTGCTGTGCCCATGGCATCACGAACTGTTTCTACTGCGAGGGTGGTCTCGGCATTTGCCTTTGCTACTGTATTGCCGCTAGCGTTACGTTTTGTTTCCGCTCTGACGTCCATGACTGAGCATAATAGCAAGCCACACCATTGTCGCGAAAATAATATCTCATTTCGGGCTTTCTTGAATCGGATGAATTATTGGTCATATACTTATATGATGCTTTCCTATCAAAGCAGTATTTTTTCTGCGATAAAAGAAGAACCAAGTGAAATCGGCATCTGGTTAATTGAAAACTTTTCCATTTCATTTTTACAAATTTGTTCTTTTATTTGTATTAGTGAAAGATAATGTCAAAAAATCCTTTTTTGACGAATATATCAGCTAATTTCTTTTCAAAAAGAAAGTTCAAATTATTTTTATCTGAAAAGAGAATAGTTTTATTCCGAATTGATTTTAGGATTCCAAGTGATTTCAAATTTATAACGACAAATGATATCTTGAATGGTAGCGAAATCGATTCGGACGATATAGCGAAAGTAATACGAAGCGAAATGTCGTAACGAGATCCAACGCAGTTATTCAGTGCGTTGCATTTCTATTTATTCACTCTGATTTAATATAAGTCAAATTGATAATAATTTACTCGCGTTCAAGGATCGAGAGGTATCGTTATATGCTGCATTGTACATACATATATTCAAAGGTGCCGTGTTGGCGATTCGATTTACATCAATTGTCGCGTAGCACGGTGACAAAAGAAAAAAGAATTCTTTTAACGTACAATGCCAGCACACAGATAATCGAAAATGAAAAAGTTTCAATAGTATCGTGGCTTACGGTAATAATTTCGCTATCTGCGCGTGTATCGTTATTTTATATTAAATTGGCAAATAAATTGTTGCTAGTACGCATTGATATTAAAACTTCTACAGACTGTGCGTAACAAGCTACTTCAAATAAAAAAAAATAAATAAATTTGTCAAATGAATTTTACAGCCTGCATCACTTTGGAAAATATCACGTAATTACAGAGTTACATATTAATTTCAGACTCAGACAGAGAGAAAGAGAGAGAGAGAATGTCCGATTACAACACTTTCTTACGTAGATTAAACAAAACAGCCGCTCATTATCTCGCCGTGAACTAACCCAGTTATTCGCCCACGTAATTTCGTTAATCATACGGTGATCACTTGATTATACACGACATTAATTACAAGTCTCCCCATGTACACACTTTCGTCTATCTGATTACACCAGCCTAAGCTTACACCCTACAAGCGACCACATACGCAGCTGATTCAATTGTCGAGACACTGTATCAATAATCCGTTCGAAGTTTATGAGTGCAATGGAGTTTCGGCGAAAATACGAAAGACTCTCACGAAAGCCGCTTACCTGTCCCGAACTTTGTCATTTATCGAATCGCGTGGGTCCAGTCCATAGGGGGATAAATAAAACGGGGAAAATAAATACGACGTGCAGCAGTGCGGCGGCGGGAAAAAAATGTACTGGGTACGCAGGGACGGCAGGCAGCGACGTTGAAAAATCTATTTATATATGTCCGATACGCTGGCCCGGAGTATACCCGGTGTGTCAACGTCAGACGTGACGACGTCACCCGACGAGATAGGAGACGGCCGTCTGAACCGGCGTCACACCTAGTTCTTCTCACGCGATTGGGATTTCACCGGACGCGCACAACGCTTCTTATTTGTTGCACCGCAGAATCCGGCGCGATGTCGGAGAAAAGTTCTCGAGCTTATCATAACTCCTTATCATAACTCACGGGTAACACAGCGCGTGCTTAACATTGCTGACAATGGAGAGTTATGGAGTGCAATGAGAACGAGCTAACGCAAGATAGATAGATGCAAACGTGTACAACACAGTGCACACCGTGAAGAAGAAAAAAGTGATAAGAAAAAAATACAAAGGGAAAAATTATGAAGCACGCTCTCTGGCATTCTCTCTATTCTCTGGCAGAAGCTTTCAATTCGCGGAATGTAAAAAGCTTGTCAAAGCTTATTACAACACACGCGATGATTTTCTTCCACTTTATCGGTTTAATTATCGCGTTTTCAATTACTGGATCAATTGTCCTGAAATACTAGCTTTTTATAGGGTTTCTCGTGAAAATCTAATCGATGGAACAATACGTTGATCTTGAAGTTTATCCTTTATGATCCACTCTTGTCTATAGCTTAAGCTCTATCGAAACCTTCGATTCGATCCACTCGAGTCTGCCGTTCGCCTTAAATAGCAGGATTCCACCTGATCCGATTGTATCCGTTTTACTTTGTAATAAAATACTCGTTACTCGGTAATTTCCTTCTCTCGATACTATATAGAATTCCATTAACTGTATACTTATACGTGCTCATTCTCTCTTTCTTTCTCTCTTTCTCCGCGGGACCAGTTTTCGCATTGATCAACAGGAATTCTTCAGCTCGCTTCGTAGCGCTTTAATTAATTCCCCTTGGATTGCTTTAACTATGGTTGCATCTTGAGCTCGGTCACGATACTGTTAAAATTTATTACCGTGCAGTGGAACGCACTCTCCCTTTGTTTCTTCAAGTCAAGAGGATCCTTTCTGCAAAACTAACTTCATTTATCCCGCTCTAATACCGAAGCTTCCAGCATCGCTCTTATCGCTAATCCCGAATAACGACGTTTCAATAGACGCCCATAAATTCCGTCTAATCCCGCTTAATTCAAAGGAGACGAGTGACTACCGTCATCTCGACTGTGAAATTCAATTTTTGCGTATAAATATTCTCCATTAGGAGAATAACGCGTTCGCAGTAATAAACAACGGCAATTATTTCCATTTAACTTAACTTGATATACCGAAACTTCATTAGAAGTTATTCTATTTGTCAATCTCTACCGTTCCGACTTTCTATTTTTCTAAACTTCACTTGTTTAATCGTTTCCTCATCTGTCTCGTGATTGCACCTTGTATTGTTACTTCGTGCCCGAGCATTTTCTTTCTTTTATTTGCTCTTTTATAGTAGACTCATTTTCTTGCCGGCAGCGCAAATACGTATAATAACAAAATCCGCTTTGCTTTTAATATTCTATTGTACATTCAGACAGAATAAAATTTATTTCTGAAATAATTATACATTTTAATGAGCTCATCACAGGATTGTCGCATAAGTAGACTGGAAATACTTTGCGAAGTTCTCCACTCTTCGTGCTTGCAGAAGGAGTACCAAAGATACGCTCTCACTTGAATCGATTAAAGGAGGCATACGATACAGACGGGAATATCCCTGTCTCATGCGGGCCGTAGAATAAAATTATACACGGCCAACCTGCAATCCGCGAACGATTTAGAAAATTTGTGGCAGCGCTCACTGATTGTAAATTTTCATCGAAAGTTGTTATCTACTATATAATAAATCATACAATCGGATTAATTATAGCATAACGAATAATAGCCCCGCTGGAGATCTTAAAGTATCAATTATTGGAAATTTAATCTCCTCTTCATTATTAGATATGTAGAATACTTTAGAAATTTATCTCTTCTCATAGTGAATTCTTCGAATGTTTTAATAGCCGAATAAATCAGTTAAGAACTCATTTCTTTTCTTCTCTCTTTCTTTCTTTTTCTCTCTTTCTTCCTACTCTGAAGGTTAGACCTAAAATAACAAGTAATAGTAACTAAAATTCTTCAGATGCACTTAGATGACTAAAAAAGTGGCACAGGTTTCTCCCTAAAATCCACATCTCTTGCAGCCTGCACACCTTTACACGATGGTGCAGCTTAATTACCTCGTTACTGCGGCCATATAGTTGCTTTCTGTTAGGCCATCCATGAGACCCTAACTATCTACGAAGAGAGGACGCAAGTAATAGAACGAAAATAGTACTTTTAACCGAGATTAGAAAACTTGTCTCTTAGAAAAAAGGAGAAAAACGAGATAAAAAAGCCATGCCACGATTGCATCGTGGATGAGCAATTGTTTAACTAAAAAGCGGCTAGTAAAAAAATTTAAACAGCGTGCATTATGAATGTTTAAGGCTGCGGAGAAAGTGGAGTATAACAGACACAAGCTGAATAAACTGCCATTTAAAATGTCATTTAAAATCTCTGCTGTTTCAAAAGTAGCGCTTTAAACGATTCTGTTTATTTCCGCTCTTTTTCCAGTTTCATCTCGGTGTAATCTCGATGTAATTACGTTTGATGCAGAAAATGTGCATTTAAATAACTTCATTTAGATAATTTAGATAATAACACACTTAAACATTATTTATGTATCGGGTTTAAATATTTCTCGCTGGTCCATTCTGATTCATGCTTTCCACTATTACAATTCTGTAATTCAATACAATTGCTTCGAAATCAGCATCATTCTCTGTCAAACGTCAGCTCATCATTTCACAATCGCAGAGCTACGTTATATGAATATCTCGGTGATAATGCTGACAGTCTAACCCAGCAAATAGGATATACGGGACAAACTCTGATCAAAACTTGCCGCGTTTCGCGCGAACGAAGCACATCCTCCCGCTGTAAATCGTAGGATTTCCCAATGCGATCGCGTTTGCGTTTCATTTCCCGATGTGTGACAATGAATGACTGTTCCCTCGTAAACGCGAATGCAGCGTGTCAGGAAATGAGGATCGATACACCCCGAAGAGTCGAAATTTCTGATTATGCCAGTCAAGTTGAGAGAGTATTTTCGACTACGTAACTGAAACTAATACGCGTTTTCTCCCTACATGACAGTATTTCTGAATCCGCAAGCAATTCATTAATATACATGGAAGTGTATAACTACCATGAGATTATAAATTATAACAGCGTATGCCAGTGATTAATTAAGCAAAAAATAAAATATGTATAACCCACTTCCTGCCGTATACACATTTACGTCATTCATCATGCTACAATGAAATAAAAAAGAATTCAAGTAAATTACGTACTATCGATATAAATAATACGACGATAAATAGTAATTGAAATAAATAGTACTTTAACAACTCTGCAAAGTGGCTTACACACGTAGGCGCTACATTTTTCATTTGTAGATGCTTTCAAAAATTTGACTCTTCTTTAATGAGGACGTCGAGGCATTATCTTTCCTCATCTATCATCTTTAACGAATAAAAATACTTCAAAACGTATTTTCCAACGGTAAGAGCAATCAATAGGCTCCGTGGAAATGATACTTCATAGCCAAGTAGTTATGAACGCGTGAGGAATTAATGCATTGTATTTTCAAGTGTCGGCTTTTGAATTGTAGATTCAAACAGACGAGCTAATTAACTCAGAAACATAAACCTCCTTCAAGAGAAGCAAATAAAGATCTTCACCTTTAACATTAAGGCTGTAATCTGTTGAAAATTTTACCTAACACAAAGGTTACTTAATCTGATACAGAGTTGACATTTGTAAATTACAAAAACTTCACATAGAGTCAGTAAAGACATATTTTTAGGATAAATAATTGTCGAAAAACCTTATACCTAATTAACATTTTTCTTATCGTTTTATTCTCGATATTACGATTAAATCACAGTAATTTACGGTGATTGAGTTCGATAATTTCTCTCCAATATTTTAGTATTAAATTTCAACGTATAATGCTCGTGTTCGCATTGAAATTCGCCACATGCACCGACGATTATTCTTTATTCCGGACGGTCGCCCTGTCGCCGAGATCCGCCTTCGTGATTCCACGTAGATCTTTGTAGAATACATGCCGCACCCGTCCGTCGCGCCGCGCCGATGCGAATAAATTGAGTATGGAGGTCTCCGCGGCTGAGAAGAGATTATGGTAATGCGAGATTACGCCGTATTTAAGTGGAAGCCGGTTGCTACCCCGTCAGCAGTTCGCTATTAATGTCAGACTTTCGTGCGACTCTCGCGTCTGCGTGAATGCTAATTAGAATAATAATGCCGGCTTGACAGAGAACTAACGAAATACGGAAGTTAATTGAAATGTTCCAGCACAGTGATAAGCCGATGAAATTACACCCGTGAAATGATTATATGACGTCGGTGACATACATCGGCAAAATTAAAGCCTCACGGAGTTTACGATGTTATTGTAACGACACGCACAAATCATGTGTTAATAATAATTTCCTGATAATATTCTTACCTATCTTCGACAAAAATAAGAATGCCACGCAGCATCCAGTATCATTCATAGATTTATCACGAGGCGGAAGTTCATATTTAGTGGCAATTTTTATCCTGACATTAAGCAAATAAAATTTCATGTCAGACAGCTGCTGCTCTTCTTGGCATTAAACGCACGTCGACGATGCGGGTCAAAGTGTCCCTGGCGAACTTTCACCGAACTTGAAGAGAAAAATGATCCCGGCTTCGAAATTACTCACAGCTCCCCCGTACTCTCTTTCCCTCCCCATCATTAGGCCGACTAATTTATTATCAGTCATTATACCGCGCTTACTCGTCTTCACACACGACCTTGACTAAATTGCTACGTTACAGTGTAGCAAGAACGCCATACGAAAGACGATGTCCGTGTTGGCGTCAGCGGGACAATTTCCTTCGTGTCCCTTCGATGTTGCTCTGACGACATGTCGTCGATGTCGTCGCTGTGACAAACGCAGCTACGTGACGATCAACAAAATGAGATTTCGTTCGGACATTCTATGTTGAGCATGACATGACAATACCGATATTAATCTTAAATAAAACAAAATTGATACTTTTGCGCGACATTCGGAACCTGACTTGACTTCGAAATATACAAAATTTATTCAACTCATAAAAATTGCAATTTGCAATTAGTTTTTATTTGGCCATCTAATTGAGATTACACATTATTACATCTCATTGGAATTACACGTTATTACATTACATTATTAGCCAACTAATAGAGCTTTTTGTCGGCTCGGGTACTTCGCAACGCGGCACCAGCAGGAGCCAATTTTCACGGCGCGAATTTAATTGAAAAATGTGGACCGGCGTGGCGGCGGCGGCGGGTCGAGATTACACGGCGAAAAAGCGCGAAAAATTCACGAGCGTCCGCCACAATTAGGCACGATCGAGCGATTTATTTCCGACATTAAGTTGATCCAACACGAGCGGCAGCAAATCTAGTCGAAGCCTGACGAATAGCGGTGGCGTTTCATCACACTGCACCAATTCCATTCGTAACTAATCGAACGTGTAAATTTCCGTCTAACCGATTTTCGTCTAACGCGTGCAAATTACATGAACATTTTACTGCAATTTGTTTTACAGCAAAATTTAAATAATTGGATATTTATTATAGAAAATTATCATAAAATTATATATAAAAAGAATAAAACAATTATAGATCTACAAATTTATTATTGAAACCAGATTACAATAATACATTATAATAAATATTAAAATTGTAATATTATTAATGTTGTAAAAATAAAATAAGTAAGAATACGATTAATATCGATTTATAAGCGCGTTAAAATATACATGATGCACGCTATATTTCCACACGACATCCATCGCAAATTATTTTCCGCGCTTTGTCGGAATTTCTTTGATGTATTAAGCGCAATACTAAGAGTAGGAAAATCGCCCTTTCGAAATTCCGAAGAATCCCTCACGAAACTGCAGAACCGAATATTCCATCCAGCAGCAAGGGAATAAACGGCAAAACCTTAGCAGCAAGATTCGCTGGGAATCTAAGTAATCTAGGGAATTCGCGCATAGACGGAAACGACTGTTAGAAGAATTTAATATCGGTACACATCACCCCAAACAATGCGCACGTCGCTGACAATATTTGGCATTTCCCCTCCTATAATTAGTCGCGCCTTGATTTAATCCCTTCGACGACGGTGTGCAGGATTAAACCGATCGATCACCAACGACATGGTACACTGTTGACGATCACTATCGCTTAACCTTAGGTGAAGAATGTCAATATTTTACTTTGCATAGAAAAGCAATACTCCTCTTCTATCCTCGAAGAGACAATTTAAAGAAAATATTACAAACTTGTATAAGATATGGATATAAGGTAATTGGTATAAAGACGTATCTTATCTTATCTTATTAAAGACTTATCTACATTAAGTTTAAGATTCTTACAACTTGCTTTTTCATACAAAGCTAAATGACTCCTGCGACAGTCCTTAGTAATTCTTTCCGGCATTTAATTCAATAATTAATTCAGCAATAAGACGGTGGTTGATTTGTTTAAACTAGGGCCCGTCCTAAAAAGCATCGGGACTGCAGATACACCAACAACTTTAAGTAACTCTGCGCGAAAAAGGATACGCGAACGAAAGCGCATGGAGGGACGGAAATTTGCACGCAAAACCTGGTTTTATAAATTTTCCCGAGTGTTTTAATTCCGCTCATAACCCGTCATGTTCGGAATTTTTATTCAAATTGAGGAATCTTAATGCAGTCATACGGCGGTTTTAAAGAGACGTCGCTATTTGATTGTTCTTACGCGAATATCCAAGTAATACCAGTTATTTTCTGAAACTTAGAAATTATTATTTTTGAAATAAACCAGAAATATGACTCTTTAGCAGAGATTTAACAAATTATAATTATTTATCACATATTTTCTTTTCCATCAATTAATCATATATATTACACAAAGTTAAAATGTTCATCATATATCATTATATCATTGATTCAAGTCCCGAAGGAATACGCCCAAACTATGTTTTAATTAAAAGTTACGCGATAAGAATTACATAACTATCTCATTTTTCTTTTAAATTAATGACGGCAGGATGAAGTATAATATCTGAGTAAATAATCTGAAGGTTCTCTCATAACAGCCATTGAAGTTTGTTACTATTAACTTTGTACGGGTAACGAGCAAAAATTTCTACCCCTTATCTGACGTAAATTATTCAATACATTAAAGATTCTGCCATCATGACTTGAGAAACTTGGATTGACGTTTATTGAAAAACAGCGATTAAAGCTGTCAAAATGTTATTTAATGCAATTCCTAACGATTATTAATTTTTTGAGAATTATTCTTATTAGGTCGTATTCTCGTACAATCTATATTTGATTTGGCAAATGAAATATAAAAATCCTTGTGTTACACTGTCCATCTTTTATAAATGAATAAACGGTTTATCTGAACTCCATCGGAATTATTAACAAACACATCCAATAATTCAATCAAATATGCCGAGACTGAAAATGTCATACATATCGATATATCGCTGGTCGTGATAATACCATTTTAATAATGCAAAAACACCTCTGCATGCTGCAATAATGCTAAAATACCTCGATGTTCTCTAATGACGCGTGCGAATTTAATTAATAATGTCACATATCACGGATTAAAATTGGACTGCAATAATTTTAAATATATCAATATATCAATCCCGAAATTCAATGTTTGCTACAAAGGTCTTCCATTTACAAGCCTTAAGCCGATCACACACAACACGAATTCAGAGGATCTTCGATTAATAGAAACCATCAGATCGATTCTCGGATCCCACGTAATCCCATCCATATCGTTGCTTATCTGACCCACTTTCGTGCGTTTTCTCTATAAAAAGGACGTCGAAAAATTTCCGGTTTAATCAGCCGCCCGTCACGTGCAACCGCAAGTATCGTCACCATCGTAACGACACTGCCTTGATATCATCTCATCCAGTCTCTCCACTTTTCTCTAAAAAATAATAACAATAAATTTAAACTGGATAAGACTTCGAACAAGTATGCCTCAATTCCAAGGTCTTTTGGCCTTCGAATCCCTTTGAATCCTTCGTAGTATGAATAACAACGAGCCTCGCCATAAAGCTCTCAATATCCCGTAGGAATAATTGTCTGAAAAGGGTCCACCCATCAAACACCATAAAAAGACAAATAAACGTATAAAAGTATTTGAACATAGTGCTTAAGTAATCTCATAATATTATACATTTTTTGAGTTCGTTTGAAGAGAATTGAACAAATGACAAACTGTAATATAAAAACAAAATATTGCTAAAAATATAATATTTCATAATTATTCGCTCCTAATTAAAAATGTATGATACTAATTTAAAAATGTATGAGATTTTTATTCAAACTGACATACAATACTTATTTTCTAAAGCTCACGATAAAACAATTATATTTTTGCAAAAATAAATACGATTTTAGTTTCTGTATCTGTATTATTCAGCAATACATGATACTCAGTTTATTATTTAAATATTGTCAGTGGAAAAAAGCGTGTCATGTTGTTTCCATTAAAGTTGCAAAGCTTTTACAAAGTTGAATGAGACAATAAGCTGTCTTTTGTGAGATAACTTTGTGTACCTCACCTTTTGGACATAGCGATGATCGCGACAAGGGAAGTCCGTGTGTGGATGGCTTTAACTACTTCCTACCAGCCACGAACAAGAGCGGCGTGACCCAGTCCGCGTTTTTTTAACGAAAAAAGTGTGAAGAGAAAAAAATAGGATGAAAACGACGCTGGTGCTTTGCATTCTCGGGCATCCTGCGATAAAAGGGGTAAATGCGTGCCCTCAAGCTTAACGGAAGTTGAAAACGCACCAGGAGTGCGTTGAGTACCTTCTTTCCTCATAGGAAAGCTAATTTTTACTCTACAGCCAATTACTGTGAAGTGTATAACGAGTTAATGGCAAAAAGATCTCATTAATCAGTTAAATTTGACTAAGTGAATAGATAAAAACATTTGTCAAATATTCCTCAGAAAGTAAGTTCCGTTTTATTTAAAAACTTAAAGGTTTTAAAATCTGTTTCTTATTTAATATCATTATACGTTATTTTATTTATTAGTGTTACCTCATTTATGTATTATACATCCAAAACAGATTAAAAATTATTTAAATAAATATCGAATTAATAGAATTTATAATATTCCAATATAATTTGTGCTAATATATTTTTAATCATATAACATCATCTGTGCGATAAATTCGCACTTTCTGCATCGTTAAACACATATTAAAATAAATGTATCAGCGGTGCTACATATACAGGGTGTCCCGAATTTAAATGTCCAAACTTCGGGAGCGTGTAGGGGATGATAAATGAAAAATAAAAAGTCCTTTAGAGATATGCTCGTTTTTACTTCGTTTTGGAAAAATCGCAAAAAAGAAAACGTAGATTTCATGCAGCAATGACTCGTCGTTCCGGAATTCTTCTGTTTGAAAATCGGCGCCGCGCATACTCTCGCACTTCCTTTGTTTGTTTACATTTCTTTTTTTGTTTACATTTTTGCTTCTCTCCTATAAATTCGTCAGTTACTCATCAGAAGCCATCGAGTGAATTACTCCTGTCACAATGCCGCGTACATATTCTATCTTTGAATATGCTGATATGGTTTTCGTGTATGGTTTCTGTGACGGTAATGCTAGGGAGGCGGTGCGAGAGTATGCGCGCCGATTTCCAAACAGAAGAGTGCCGGAACGACGAGTCATTGCTGCATGAAATCTACGTTTTCTTTTTTGCGATTTTTCCAAAACGAAGTAAAAACGAGCATATCTCTAAAGGACTTTTTATTTTTCATTTATCATCCCCTACACGCTCCCGAAGTTTGGACATTTAAATTCGGGACACCCTGTATAATAAAGTTCGGAATAATTATCAAAATAACACAGTGTAATATTTACGGAAATAATACAAACGTGTGTTGAATAGCATCGAAGCAACTGTCAATAAATACCTCGCTATCTCGTTACGTAGCTTTTTGATCTTGTTTTATGTATGTACATTTATTTATGTCTGAAACTTCGTATCGACAGGAGGGATTATTTGTGGCGTAACAAAGTACTTTCATTCGTTGATTATAACGTAATTTGTTAATGTACGCCTTGACAAGCTCTTTTAACCACGAAATACAAGCTTCGTGCATTAAATAATTACAAGTATGCTCCCCCAAAAATAAGCTTGTATAACTATGAGTAATGTAATATAACTTTGTAAATGCTGTAACCTTTGCTAGACGAGAATAAACTTCTAAAAGCGTCGTTGTATTCTGTGTTCCTCTAGAATGACCAATTTTATCCTCGTTTTGTTAACAGCGATTCTTCTGGGAATTGTGTTAACATTATCACATTAATCGTCGCCCGTGCGTCTGGCATGCGCAAAGGGAGGAAGGCGGAAGATTTCTTCTTTCACCCTTTTGGTTACGGCGGTTTAATTACGGCGCTTTAATTACGAGTTTCGTCGAGTGCACGCTATAAAATTGGTATCTCGGCGACCAGATGCATCGCAGAACATGTGCAGCTATACTTTCAATGCAAACTACGACATAAAACTGCAATAAAATACAAGGGCCAAGTAAAAAAATTAAGTAATAAAAAATAAAGTAAATTCCCCTATTTTTAATAATGACATTTTATTTGTTATATTCGAATTGTTCATAATTACAGCAATTACAACTGCAAATGTTCGATAAATTTTCAAAGCAGTCAATAGAATTTATTCTATCTACTTTGCGTCTAAATCGAATTGTTACAACAAATTAATCTTCCATGCGAGAATTATATTAAAAACGGATAGGATACAAAATTATTCACTACAATTTCTTCTGTTTATCTTTAACTGAGAAATCACGTCGTGATTTCGTCGTTCATCTCGAAAGATTCGAAATATCAGATTGTGCACGTATCTGTACGAGCCCATTATTCTTATTATTATTCTTGCGAGCTAATGTTTTCATAGTAACGAAAGCTCTCCTTCCGTTATGATCTATCTTCGCTGCTCTTCAGGATCGGAGAGGTAACTACATTCTCTCGCTCCGTCTAAAATCGGATGATACCGCGCGAACTCATTATACCCGCTCGACTCTGGCCGGCGATTTGCATAAATTTTCCACGACTGAAAATGAAATTGCCCGCAAACTACAGCGAATGGTGCAGTTCCGGTGTGTTCTAAGCAGTCGCTAACGACGCGAACACTGGTGAACATATGTGTGAGAAGCGCATTGTTCGAGTCGTACAGATCAGCCTTCCGCACACTAGCGAAACAACAAACTCCTCTCTCGCTGTACAGAGATGGATATAATAATGCGTATGCAAGAAACAGAGCAACTAAGGCAATGTCTAAACCGCATACTTCTTACGGCACACCAGTTACCAGTTATCTTCATAATATCTTATAATTGTATTGTATTAATAAAATAAACCAAACATTATATCGTATTTGATTTATTTGCATCTTTTTGCTGCAGAATTTAAAATTTATATATGTGATAATTAAGTTAAGAGAAAATACCATAAAAAGCTCAATTTCCATTTTTTTATATTGTTTAAAACAATGTAAAATTTCTACAATTTTAAATTGTCAATTAATCCTACTTTATCTCACACAGCTCTGTGAAACCTGCATTTGTTAAAAGATCGTTTCATAATAGCTTCATGCACTTTTTAGCAGCCGCGTACACCGTGAACTTCATCGATAATCCAGCATCATAGAGCAGCTCTACACGGTATCATGATTTAATACTGGCCGTTGCGACGCCATTAGCCGAGCTCGTATAATTTCTAGTCCGCGCATTATTTAAAAAGCTTTCCGATGCGCGCGGTTACATACGCTTTCTCGTTGCACCACCCGTTAACTCGGCCGACAGGCGGAAAAAATCCGTCACACGTGTAGGTGAGAATATAAAAATAGACAGCGCATACATAGAGATGCAGCTGATGCATCGATAAACTCACGCACACACATCTCATCGACCTGCCGGATGAACTTAACATCATCGATTAAATAATGCTGAGAGTTTTGCACAGCCTGGAAAATTCACTTGATTGACTGAATTCAGTACGAGTGTTAGAAGATAATTTTTTGACAGCATTAAAAACAAAGTTTAATATACTCGAATTAAAATTATTAAGAATGGTAATTGAGCAAGTACAATATAATTCCGTGTATGCGTGAGATTGAATATAAATTAAATTTAACATAATTTTATTTATGTTAAATTAAATAAAACATTACTTTTATTTATGTTATCTCTAAAAGTCTATATTATTCTTTCCTCAGATAATAATTTGTTAATATTGTCGGTAAAATATTCACCATACACAATTGGAGATTATCGACATATGCCTTCTATATATCAGTTCACATAATGGTAGATGTTAGCAGAAATATCCCGTTAATGTCAGTCCATTAGGCTACCAGCTCAAATTTCCCTCAATCAATCCTCTCGAATTGCGTGCTCTATCCATCTCTTTCTGCCCCTCGGAGCTTTACTTTTATTTTTTTTAAATCTATATATTTATCGTATGCCTGTATTTGATTGTTCGTCTCATTCATATATCACAGCTTCGTGAGAAAGATGACAAATCCATTTATTTCACAGAATTATCGACGTTTTCCAAAAAACGCGTAATGACAGTTACCCTTCATTTTACCAAGAATAGGGCAAGAAAAGTAATAATTCTGGTCACGAATCTGGAATCACAAATTAAAAACGACGATACAGTAGTAAGTGAATTACACAGTCATCATGAAATTATGAGAGTAAATAGACTTGTATAAATAGATTTACATAAATGATTTACGACCGTTTCATCTCACAATCAATAATAATGAAGCGCGAAATAAATAAGGCTCTGCAAACGTTCAAGCGCCTTAATTATTATTCACGAGATAAAAGCCGAGGCGCGACGAGGAGTTCTGCAAGTGCAACGCCATGCAAATGACGGGACACTTGAACAAGATTCGAGTGCTCGCCAGCCGAAAGTGCACGTTCTGCCTGCAAAAAAGAATCCCGCTATAAGGAACGAATGCAAAACAACGCAGGAAATGTAGACGGTATTAGAGAGGGAGGAAGCCATATCCAAAGATTTACCATGCTGAATCTCTCGCTAGTTGCCCGTTTATGTGTTTGTCCGCCCTATCCTCGCGATACCCTTTTAAAGCGACCATAAATTTACGTTATGCAAATACAGTTTTTCACCGCGAAAAACATCCTGAAAGAAGAAGAATGATATTTTGCTCGCCTTGGCTAAGAAATAAAATTCACGCTTTGTCGTTTGACTGTCGACGGAAGTTGCATTACCGTTGTACCAATATAAGACTCGGTCATGAAAAATAACAATAAAACAAGCGTCAAATAAAACACTTTCAACATTGGATGTCATCAGAGACGCATAAAAGGATAAATTTCAACAAATATGTGAACCATATAAAAACACATTAGATGTATGTGATGAAAAGATGGAAATAATAAAATCATCATGATTTTATTATTTTTATTATCAGAATCGTATTAAGATCGTTACATAATATATTGTCTGTGTTTAATGAACGTATACATTGTATTTGAGACAAAGAAGCAATCAAGCGATTAACGGAACATGGCTTTCCTTTCACGCTGACGACGTAACGAATTTCTCGAGGCAAATCTATTTCGAACGTGGCGCAAAATAAGACCGAAATCGTGGGGGTGATTCGATAACAACCACTAAAGCGAACCAACAGCCACCACGCTGTCGCAGATTTAAAGTGGAAGAAGCAATTTACGGACTATCGTCCCTGTTTTCGTGCGTGTCACGAGCAGGCGCCGCATATGATCGCGATTTACGACCTGCGAACGTAGTTAACTTAAAATCGATTCTTAATACATGAGAAACGACGCAAAACTCTTGCGCAACTTACAAGATTTATTAACTTAACAATGAAAAATATCCAATCCACGAAGTAAGAAATGAGAAACATAAATAATAACGTCAAATAGACAATTCAGTGAACGAGTAAAAACATGAAAGAAATTAATAACTGAATAATTTTCAACAATAAAAAATAAATAAATTATCAAAGTTATACATTTTCTGGCTTAAATATAAATTAAAATGTGCAATTTAAAATTTTAATTATTCCAAAATGTTAAAAAAGTTGATCTTTCGATAGCCTCCAATTTTTTATTACATTGAAAATAACTTAACTATCGTTTTAAATCGCTTGATATTCTGAACTAGCAGATAAAATGTTTTATTCAATCAGCTATTAACAACGCAATATTCACTCTGTCTTTAGGAAAACAGGTCTAACGTGACATTTTGACGTTATATACGGCAGGCGTTTGACATGAAAATTATCTAATATAGGCTCATCTTCCTGTCTCGTCAGTTTGAGCCTTTAGTTCGTAGATGCAACGTGCATATGCGTATGAAAGGTACAACCCATGCATAATGCAAACGCACGTAATATATAAAATTTACTTGTACAATGTATTATCCTTAGTATATTAATACTAAAAATAAAAAGAAGGAAAAGATTATTTATTTAAACATATTTAATAACTATTAAAAAAGGTCATTAACTTAATTACTTTGATTAAAGTTAATAATGTGAGCAGAAGAGGTACGTGACTTTATATGTGATAGTGTCAACTGTCAATAAACAAGCTCAAAAAATGCTATCCTTTCTGCAAGCATCGCAATTTTTATCACCAAAAAGCAAATGAATAATATTCATTTAATGAATATTCTTATGTAGGAAATTCGAAAAGAGAGAAACCGGTACAAATATTCAGAAGATCAAATCGTACTTTGAATGCGTCTAAATGAACTTTTTTAGATAGAAGTCATCAGCCAGATATTTTACTGCGATGAAGGAGAGCAGTGTAGAACGATACAATGTAGGAAATTAGCACGACTCATTCCTGCAGTTCAGAAGCGAAAACAATTTATAATAGCAGTTATAATATCACGTTTCATATTATGCAATAACAAATTCATGCCTTTTTAAAACGTCAAATATATAAATATCTTTTCTCAATAACTCTTTTAATAATAAAACAAAGTATTTTATTACTTTACATTCAGTAAGAGCGCAAAAAATAAAGATATAATAGAATAGTCGCAATATTCCACGTTGTTTTGATCCTAATACAAATATTCTATTGCGGAGAAAATCATAATTTCTTGCTGAAACTATTGATATACACTATTGAAATGTAGAAATTAAATTATAAGACGTTTTTCGTAACGAGCATGAGAGAATATTTCATCTCATACCGGATGTTTTTAACTATTACTCGTGTGGATTCGAAAAATTATTCTCGTATTACGTGAGAACTCATAATAATATGTTAATAAGTTTCAATACATTCACTGAATGAGCATTAAATGTGTAAATGAGCGTTGAATGCGTGTACGAAAATCGAAATTAATTGCATAACGCCCGATACGCGTAATCGTCGACAGCGCATAAAATTTTCATTTCACTTCGCCGCTCGTGCGGATTTTAATTTAAGATTTAAATTTTCCCATTTATGTTTTATGTTCCCATTTTTGATCATTGGCGATAAGGATAATTAACTATGAAACATCGTAGATCTTGAGAGCAATCAATCGCTTATTTGTTCCTATCCCTACTCCATCCCTGCTATCAATTTAAACCAGGTTCAAACTACGTCACGGAAACTGTCAGGGAAATAGTTTGTCAACTATTTGATAGTCGAGCATACATGATAGTCGAGTTTCCTAACATTCGAGTCTCTTAAGTGCGTTAATAGTTTCAACAAGTAATCTTTGTTATTCTAAACGCAGCATCCTAACGAGATCAACAATTTTACGTCTCACTGCGTATTGCTTTAATAATCAGTCATTTCATATTTCCTCATTGTGTCGCTGTATAATCAATCATTTATTTCCTTGATGGAACTCGATATCTTCAACTATCGTAAATATGGATCTGTATGTACGCTAGAGAGTGCATCGTTAATCATTTTAGCAAACAAAGACTAATAGAATTTCCATACACTGGTGTGCCAAGTTTTGTGAAAAAGGCTCCATAATCTCTGTGTGACGTGTACATCTCGAGTTACGAGTTCTAGAGAGCGAAATTGAGATTATCCACATCTATGATTCGTGTCTCGTATACGAATACTTCATTAGTCAAACTGCACACGTTGCCAACGAAATTACAACGGAATGCAACTCGCACACGTTTAGGACGAACGACGGCGAGATCTCTCCGACATAATTTACCAAATTTCTTCCCTAGACACGATGTCATCAACCATTTCTATCACAAGACGTCGTGATTAAATGCTGTTGTGAACTTAAATGAAATTACAGGAATTTTGAATTAAAAATAAAGGGAGATAACAAAATCTGAATGTCAAAGATACGTCATGAAATTTTTATACTGCTGTGATAATTAAAATAAGAAATGCTTTGCTTTAAACAAACTTCACATACAAATGATAGAAAAATATATAAAAAATTGGCATACAAATGATAGATATATGTAGAAAAAATTTCTTTTTCACGTTTCGTAACTACAGACATCATGAAAAATAGCATTTTGAGCTGCGGATTTCTTGTTATATACACCACCACATTTGCAGGTGTAAAGGATGAGGAAAGCGTTTTCCCGACTTCGTACAAATGGGTATGGCTTGAGAGAATAATAATACGCATCCTGCACATTTGCGAAGACAGAGAATCGCCGTCGCAATGCAATTCTCGAATAAACAGCTCTCGGTTGAATTACGTTTGCAGAATCGAGTATCAATTAGCACGTATACACAAAGAGCAGTAATTATTTAACTTATTCATCATCTAAGTAAATAAAGCTTTTTCCTCTTAAAAGGAAATCATTTATCATTTGAGGAACGATCAAATACAAAAATCTCATTCATTGTCGATAAAGAATTAATTTCAATTTACTTCTAACTACATACAAAATATGTAAAAATATGTGTATATAAAATATATGTAAAAAAATATAGTTAAAAGATACATATATAATATAAGCCTTGAGAGTAAACTAAGCTTCGAGATACAATTCATAACGTGTCAGAGGTATTGCAAAGTGAGATTCACATAAAATGGAATGGACTACGAGCCATGCAGAGTGCATGAAAGCCGTCGTTCCTTGGAAACTGGTAATGACGAAAGACAGTTAACCGCGACGACGGAAGTCGCGAACAGTCTGCGCGAGAAACTCGCGCCACAACTACGGTTTGCAATGCGTACTTGGCGCGGAAATTGCGCGCTCCCTCCCCTCCCCCGTCTCTCTTTCTCTCGACAAACATCATTGCGCCCCGTGTTCTACAAGTTACACAGATGTCAAGATAAATCCTGTGGATCAAGATAATTATCGGTTTCGCGGATCGTCGATAGAATTGAGAACTCGAGGTAACAGTCTCGTAAAACGGAAAACTTGTTAACTCTTTCATTTCGAGTTACAAGAAAACTTACTCGCGGGGAACGATTCGATTCGATTATATGAAAAGAAAGACGCGTATCGATTCGCATGTTCCATCGAGGAGCGCAAAACCCTCGACGCAAAAGACGATGAACTCTTTTTCAGCATACAAACAAAGCGGAGTCGACAATCACAGTAAGTAATTGGCTAGAATTGAGAATCCGCGTGCTCATTACCTCGCTTTTTGCCTCGACTTCCTCTCTCTTTTTCTCCGCAACTCACTTGATATAAGAAGAGGAAAGTATAAATGCACGGAGTCTGGAATTTTACGCTACTACTAATTTATCTGGATGGTGGGATTATGAAAAAGAAAAGCTAGATAAAATTTTATATTGCACTTGTTTCCTGCATCCTACGCACAGCTGATTATGTATAGTATAAAAATAGAGCCTTAAAAACTTGATTAACTGAATAAAAATGATCGTTAAGCACGTATCAACTTTGATATTTAGCTCAAACGCGCTACGCTTTCGTACTCTTTAAAAGAAAGGCAGAAGGTATACAGATTTATAGAAGTTTCGTGCATGTATGCGTTTACTGGTTTTATAATGAAAAAAAAGTGAATAAGGTCTCGAGACTCGGTAAGACTCTTTTTGCTATCTCACGATACAAAAGCAATACAAAATGAGAGAAGACTAAGTCTTCAATAGGTCAACCAAGAATATGAAGAATGAAAACCTTATTGTGATATGAGCTCCTTTTGACCGAAAATTCAATTTGTGAAATTTCGTATATTTTGAGATGACTAATTGACCTAAATTAAAATGAAACACGCGAAATGTATGGGAGCTATCGTTTGTTGGAAACTATTAAATAACAGACAATTTTGTTCTATAGAAAATCTCTCTCGCTCTCGCTCTCTTTTTTCAAGTTTCTTGATATCGAGAGCTCATGACGTCAGTAGATCAACAGTATTGCCAACGAACACCAATTTGCAGCAGCAACGAATAAACAGAGACGTAGTAAATTATTCGCAGTACTCGCATGCTTCTATTATTCTCATTTTATTGTGATGGAAAGCCTTGTGCCCGAAAATCGATGTTCTCTTGGAATGACTCCAATGATGCAGCACGATACAATGTATCGATTCAAAAATAAAAAAAACGACCTCCAACTGACGTTTGCCGTGACAAAAGTGACAGCATAGCTGCCAATATTGATGCAATATTGGCAATCTGACCACAAAATGTAATTCATAAAGTTTTAAAGAGTTTACAGACACGAAT
The DNA here is from genome assembly GCF_003672135.1 of Ooceraea biroi. Classification (NCBI taxonomy): domain Eukaryota; kingdom Metazoa; phylum Arthropoda; class Insecta; order Hymenoptera; family Formicidae; genus Ooceraea; species Ooceraea biroi. The sequence continues at coordinate 7,666,142 of NC_039512.1, forward strand.
ACTGAAACAAATGATGCAGGAATATCCGCTGCATTATTTGTTACATCTATCTGTTGCACTGCGGTAACAAAACTATTTAGATATTATATAGCAAATAATGCACGGAATTTCCAATGTTTGCTGAACGTAATAATTCGCTAATTTGTGCGAAAATATTCGTTTCTTGGAACTTATAATGCTTTCGTAAAGCTCTGACAAATTTTACGCTAAAGTACTCTAACTTTCATTTGCGAACAATCACACGCAAGGTGAGTTACGTCTCGACGATCAGGTATCGATTACCACGAATGGGTACAGCGAGGAAATCGAGGGAGGAAGAGGAAAAAAGCACCACCTCCTTAACCTCGCTTTCTGCTTCCGCGAGCAAGGCAAACACGTTCAGGATCTCCCTCATACGAGTTCCTCGCTATGTGCTACATATCGACTCTGCTTCGAAACGCGGCGACGTTTGTCGCAACTTCATTTCAACCACGCACGAAATACTTTATGCGGCTCTCGACTTCAATTTTGTATCTTTTACGTCAATTTTTAGGCAAGTAGACGCTATTAACATTTTAGCTTCTTCGTAAACACCTGTCAGATGTGTATTATCTTTGTAACAAGTTTACAAGAAACTTTGAGAACTGGTTGTACATCTTTATGCACTCAGTAGGAACTGTCATGTGTTCTTACGAGGTAAATTTGCAGAGAAGTTTACTATATAGTTATAAAAGTTTTAGCTGTATAGTCAACATGTTACATATCCTTTAAATATTTGTTTGCGTTAAAGATAAATAAGAGAAAGAAGAAATTACGAGTAAAACTTTCGAGTGCCGTTTAATTGATGAATCGATTATTTAAGTATCGCTTAATCAAACATTTGATTATTTGAACAGTTTAAAAACAAGAAACAATTCCACATACATCTAAATTTACATATAAGTTAAAGTGTATATGCATGAAAGTGACTTATAAACGATGGTTGATGATAAAATTACTAAAACAATATTACAGAAAGTTATAGCAAAAGTGAAAGAACAGATCTAGGATACTTTTCTGAATATAATATTCCCAGTTATCCTTTTCAAAATATTAACTATTTTAGAAGCAAATCTCAAACGATGCATGACATAGAAATACAAAGCAACTTTATTAAAATATTTATTTTATGAAAAATGTATGAGTTAATAATTGAGGTGGATTGGGAAAACAGAATATGAGAGAAGAAAATTATTAAATTATTATTATAACTTTTATTTTATTCTAGTTACCGAATATTATATGCAATAAATAAACTTTATTCTAAAAAGTAATTGAGATCGATCATCTAGGAGATTCAATTATCCAAATATTTCATCGTTTGATTAACTTAGGTTATTTGTATTTTGAAATGCTGAGTATTAAAGATAGCTTTTTCTCTAATGAATAGTTCAATATTGCATGAGTAAATATGTAGACAGATTTGTCATCTCAAGATTGAATGTAACATGCTGATCATGCTAATCGAATCAATATCCAACCAATAAACCGTAATAAACTCAATTAACTGCGGTTTAACGTGTTCAACAAAAATTACATCACGCCAATCTCGCCAATTGTCCGATCGCGCTACTTTAGCAATTAAAATCTAACAGGTTCTTAACGAAGCAACAATATTGCTCTATATCGTGCAGTCTGAACTATTTTCCGATAAATTCATCTGTTTCAAGTGCTATCTCGTTGGCGCTTAGCGATTTACCGAACAAGCTTTCTGATTGTCAAATTTAACGAGCAAATAATGAATCACAGTTTATACTTAATTCCCTCAACGATGGGGAAATCCATTCGTCGATAAATGCCTCTGTTTCGTCATATAATCTCGACATCATTTATATTATTCATAGCTTTCGGACACGAGGCTTTCAAATTTATTAATCGTGTAGTTTTTCAAAATAATTGCATTATACGATTATATATTTCTAAGATATCATTTTTACACTTAAAAAGAGAAACGTCTCGCATGATATATTTTCACATAAAGAATAGTAACTTATCTATATCACATTATTATTTACGAGATACCAATGTAATGTTCATTTTTTTTCGATTAAACATTCGACATAGTTGATTCGATAGAAGCGATTGATTTTCTTGGAATAGGAAAATGTACTGGAACCTATCTACTTTGTCCTGAAATTGCTATTAGCTTCCCTTCCTTTAAGTTACCCCAAACAAGTCCGTATCGCTTCGCTACCGGGAATCTCCCGATGTCATTGCTGTTCGCCGGCCCTAATTAAGCAAAGAGCCTTCAATCAACTGTACGAAAATCGGGCACTCGAACGAACTCAATCGTTGAACGCGGGCAGGAGAAGTCCCGATTGATCCCTTTTGGGATTTCCGGTTGGACGCTTACTCACCCTTTGTCGGTCACCAAGGGTCGAATGCCCGTACAGCTGTGACGTCGGCGGGAAATGTCGCGCAGATCGGGGATCAGCTGAAGCAGGCGAAGTGTGACGTGCCTTGCACCACCCGGTGCTCGCAGCGGCGAAAGCAACGAGATAACTACTCACCACCGAGCACGATCACCCTCACCATTCGAGGGTGCGCGGACGACTGAGGTCCGCCTCGATCGTCGCGGTGGGTGTAGCTGTGCGGTGGCAGCTGGCTTCCCCACCCCGGGCTTTTGCGTCTCTCGCCCTTCGCGGGTAAGCGCACCCTCTTTCATCCCCAAAGCTTTCTCTCTTTCTCTCCATCGTTTCGCCGCTCTTCTCCCTTAACTTCTCGCAGCTTTTTGTCCTCCTCACACTCGTCGAAGCTCGTTCTTCGTTCACTCCGTCAGACTCGGAGCAAACACAGTTTCTCCCTTATCTTCCGTCTTGCTTTGTCCTTTGCTCTTGGCTACGCTCGTTACCCCAACGACTGAATGTCCTTCTTTACATATCTGCGCGTACCTCTCTTTTGCATTTCGAACTAATGTATCCTTTCTCTCTGATGTAGATAGTCTTCTCTCCTTCTATTATCTTTTCCCACTCCCACACCCTCTGCGACAAACCAATAGTTCTCACTCTCTCGCTCCACCACGTCTCAATCATCTCATTCATGCTGTTTCTCTCGCGCACGACTCTGGAGCATCGCTCTCTCTTCAACCTGCGTTGTTTCATTCTCACCACCTAGATCTCTCTTCGATCTTACCTCGTCCTCCCTACCGCGTTATCCCTTCTCTCTCGTACTCGCGTGTACTGTCTTGGAAAATTTCGCACCCTCCGACAACTCCGCAGCAAGAAACGGACGCTGGACTCGATTCGACCGAGACCGCCCTACCGAGAGGGAAGTTAGTTTCGACAAGGGTGTAGAGGGTGGTGGTCTGGTCAGCGGGAACGACGAAGACAAACGGCGACAGTACGATCGACGAGGCGAGCGAGAAAAAGACGAATGATGCGTCTAAGCAGCATCGTAGGTGGAAAAGGTCTCGGATTTATTGAATCCTGGGGACCTATCATGAGACTACTTGCGATTCCGATTGGAAATGCGAGTCTCAAGCAATATTGTACATGTTTTTGAGCAACCCTAAGCCTCCTTTGACATATATAACTGCAATAATAGCAACTTAACTCTAATAACGATTCAAAGTTTCATTTCAAATGGTTTGATTGTATTTTACATGAGAATATGAAGCGATAAAATACGTGAGATCGAAACAGTTATAAATTCATAATCTTAAATAATGAGATGTATTTAATATATGTTTGTTTTTAAGTATTTTTTACATTTATTAATGAATTCATTGTACAATGAATTATTATACAGCAAAAACAATATTTCGAACTGTGCTATAACGAATTAATCATTAATTTGAACGCAACGCAGTTATTATAAATTGATATTCTTGATAGATAAAGTCACTCATTCGACAAACCTGTCCGTCGCTACTGTGTTATTTGAACGGAAAATCGAGTTATTTAGAGAAAGTCATCTGATACATTACGGGCTTTAATGCGAACGATCCCTCGCAAAGGGATCTGCTTTAGTGCCATGCTGGCAAGATTCAGCGATACGTACATCAGGACAGAGATTTCCGGAAGATTCATGTTGCTCGGTGTGTAACAAAATTTATCGCATCATTCGTTCCGGAAAATGGAACGGACATTCATGATGCAAAACAAAGTCCGAAAGTTTGTTAATTCGAAAATCGAATAACGATGAAAAAGCTATTCCCCGTTTTTAGTAAAAATTTTAAATTTTAAAAATGTACGATTCTTTGCGACGATGATATTTTATATCTATATTATATTTTCTACATTTCTATATCTTTTCTATATATGTCTATTATTTTATTATAGTTTGTATTATTTTATATTATTTTATTATATTATAATTTATTTAGAATTTCATTAGTATTAATAGTCGTGCGTATTTCATCGATTTCGTCTTGCTGATGTGCATTAAACTGTACTAAGCACCATAATCAGATAATTAACGTATATAACTTTAATCCTCGTACTCCGCATTTCATGTCGTCTGCAATGCGGTCCAGTCGGTACGCGAAAAGCTAAAATTGACAATTTCTCATCAGACTAACTTAAATAGTTTGTGTGGAAACGACGTCGAGCGCGCGCTCGTATTGAACATCCATGCAGACAGCTTTCAATTTGTCACGAAATAATTTACACTTTCCAGTACAGCGATTCTGCTGGGAAATGTATAGTGAATATGCATGCAGTACTTATGAATATGAATATGAGAAAATTATTATGCCAACGATGGCGCGATGTAGGAAGTTCGCACGTAGAGAAGATCTTCTCCCCCCTCTCTCTCTCTCTGTCTCTTTCCTCTTCATTTCACTTTTCTCTTGAGTTGGCTCATAATTTTTCGAAATTTTCAGAAAGATGAGAAATTATACAGACAAATGCAGATAATAACACTTCACATACATTTGACGACGGAAATCACATTCACGCAAATTAACGGTCCGCACTTGAGAATAGCGATTATGTGTGACGTTGCAACAAACTGCATTTCAGTACACAGGAAAGCTTCCGTAATGCTTCCTGGGTGAGTCACGACGACCACATTACTTGTGATTTAGCACAATGGTCAGGAAACGCCCGTGCGCAATACGTACCGCAACGTGCACGCATTAGAATGAACTTTAGAACTATTTATTTTGGAACAAACTCGAGATGCAAATCAACTGAAACGTGTAAATGATACGTATTATATATAAATAATGTAACATTACGGAAGATTATTATACAAACCCATCCGCTGCTCGGTAAATTATTTACATAAGTAGATAGTCTTCGTATATATGTATACATATAAAAAATAAAAGATTTATAAATTTTATTTCATATTGAAATACATAAAACTTAATTACAACTTTCGATATTAAATTAGCTTATGCGTAAGTAAAATACACATCTCCGCAATGAGAATTTTTATTACACACATAGACACACACATACATATATCTATAATAGATTATATATTAGAGTTTTCACAGTAGTAGCTGCAACCGTAACTTAACGGAACAACCCATAAAGTGGTGATAAGACGAGGATGAAACTGCTGAATTTCCGGATAAACATTGCGGGAAAACAAGGATGGCGCCGAGATGTCGCATATCCCTGGCGCCGTATGCTCTTCGTATATTGCAGATGCGGATATTGACGATTTCCGCATTTCCGTCAATGTATTAACCGCAATAAACGCGTAAAAAATTCAGTCGCACCGTAAGCCGAGAGCTAATACCTATGTATAATGAATTGCAGACGTAAGTACTAAAAAGTATTGTCCAGAAAGAAGTATCACAGAAGTATCATTAAAATAATGTTAATTAATTAAACTTAATTAATTAAACTTACAAAAATATTATAGAGATATTTTCAAATTTATATCTTTCCCAATAGTTTTATCATAATTTTGAGAGATAAGTGAGAGATGAATATATCGAACAAGTTGGTGTGCATGTACCGACGTTACTTGTCAATCATGGATATTCAATATTTTAATGCGTCCTGAATATGAAATTTTCCTCTTCTACCGCTCGCACGCGAGTTAATGGATTCTAATAAATTAGGCAATAAAGAATCATGTTTTTTTAATCACATTTAAAGTGATAGATTAATTCATTATCTGACAGTGATGAAAATCTTGCACATTCATAATTTTACGTTTTCCTTTTTGAAGAAATGCACAGAACATGAAATAATACGTATTAAAATCGGACAAACAAATAAAATGGATAGAAGAAACGAAACACACACACACACACACACACACACACACATATATATATATACACATATGTATCTAGTTCACCATTTTACAGGTCAACTACGTGCACTCAAAAATAGTTCATGTCACCATCCACCCACTCATCTCGCTAGTAGCATGTCAGCGCCCTTATAATTTATTCATCCCTTCACCCTTTTTCTTTGATCTGTCATATGACGTCACGGTGGCCCTTGAAGCTCATCCGACGTCCGCGACTGCGGCAGTCGGGCGGTACGGTCCACCTTTTTCCTAGCAAACAAACGACACGGAAGAGAATTTAATATGAGCCGACAGCAGATCGCCGTTCGTTTTGCGAGTACTATGAATTCGTAAAAGAAACCGGACATGTTTGCACTCACGGAATAATACATTGTCCCTGACGCTCGATACTCTTTTGGGAGCTCTGTAAAATCATGAATGAACGTGCATGTAAAAATATATGTATATTCTGCGCACATCAGATTAATATCCTGAAAATTTTAATTATTTTTATTCTAATCATTTGGTATCTATTATATAACTTTATAAATTTATGCTTCTCAAACAATTTAAAATCATGGAAAATAATGATAATAAATACTTTTTTTTTAACGGATAAAGCGTATCTTTTATAGTCAGTAATTTTATCTCCTCGGTAATTCTTTTCATCGGAGCTTCGTCAAAAATTGAATGTGACAAATACGTAACAAGTATCCATGAGTCTATGGTTTAATCATAAAAATACCACAACTTTAAAAGCGCACTGACAATGTACTCGATTAATACTCGGAAAAAAATAACGACTAAATGAATGAGAGTGAGATGTAAAAGGACGAAAGGAAAAATATGTATATGTCGATACATTTCATAACCTTGCGGTTGCACGCGCGTTTTAAAATGTGACGAAATCTCGTTCACGTTCAAATTTGTTTTAATCGCATTGCCGATAGAGAAGAGAGCCGCCAATTTGCGCTCTAATTATATTTACCGAATCAATTTCCCTCTCCATCCGCGCGGCTTTACTGTATGCCGACAGTCGTCGTTACGATATTAAGCCGGATATGTGCTGAGCATACCAATCAACGCTCGGCGGGGCTCGCTCATCCGGCGACATTAATTCGTCTGCAATTAGAGCGAAATACTGGCAACGGTGTTGCAACGGTTGCGTCAGTTTTAGCATGCATTTACTGACAAAAAGCGAAAAGTCGAACAATGGAAAGTAATGAGTTTACAAAACAATTTTCTAAAGTATGGAAACACATTCAACAATCACAATATCTTATTTCAGAATAATTTCTCGAAATCATAATCTTCACTGCAATTATAACTCACAGTTATAACTTGCACTTTTCCCTTAAATCAGGTTATTTAACATTTTTCCCTCAATTATATGCAGTTATAATTTATTCCTATAATGTAATATATGAAATTGGATTTAATTGATAATTCATCACTTTAATTATAAAATAAAAAGATCGTAGTTAGCATAGAACAATAAAAGGGAGTAATTAAAATGACATTATTCGTGTAAGAGAAAGATTGCTGGTTATAATAGAGGCAAACTAGGTCAATGAAGATTAATGATGTATTTTTCAAAGATTAATTATGTCAACATAATGATATTCAATGCATTATCTTAAAAAGCAATTAAACATACATATGCATGAGTATTGAAATTTAGCAATGTAATTAAAAGTTGACACTTTAAAGAAAAATATTTCAAACATCTCTGATCGCAAAGGAAATGTCTCATCTATTTAATATAGAGTAATGCTAGAGTTACAAGTAAATAGTTCAATTTACCATTTCAAATTGAAACGTTCGAAAGGCATTTCAGGATTTATCGATAGCTCTATTCTACGTTTAAGGTGAGAAAAATAACAAGAAAAAGGGAAATAAAGAAGAGAACAAGTCACGGGCGAATTTCCTCGTCGAAACAGGACGATCGCCTCGTTATCGTTTTCTTCACTTTGGAACGGTGGTTTATCCGCGAACACCTCGGAACGAATTCTCATCGACACAACGCGCCACATCTCGACCGGAAATGGAAGGAATCGGCGGGCCGCCACCTTGTAATTTCCGGTGGAACGAGATGACCGAATCGGGAGGAAAAAGGACGAAGCGACCGAGAACAAATTTGTGATTGTTTCGCCGTCGGCACGTTGTGACGATAGGTCTTTCTGCTGTTGCTAGCTAGCACAGTGATGTCGTTCCAGATGTCGTTTCCAGATAAAAACGACGCAGAGTATCGAGAGAGCTGGAAATACACTTTATGCCATGTACATTCCGTGTTTTATTAACATGCCAGTGTAACAACAACTCTATACTGTCGACGTTAACGTCAACAAAAAATGTATGTTTGACAAAAATGTATTTCTGGAATATGAGATGATTCTTTTTACATTCAGCGTCGAATGTTTTCGGTACAATTCTCCATTATTGTTATTGTTCAAATATATAGTTTTATACGAAATATTATATGAATTGTACGAGATAGTCATGTCGAGTCTGGATGAAAAATATTCGGACAATTTAAAGAATCCTTTTTTTAAAACTAATTACGCGCATGCATTCTCTCAGATCATTTCTTCGCTTTTTTGGAAGTATTGCATACTCGCGAAATTTGCAGCTCGAATTTTCGACGGCAAAGTATTCTTCGGTTATTGTCGCGTTCTGCTTTCCACTGTCAGTCCGTCGGTTGACAGACCGGTCCGGTAATTACGGTTATTATGTTCGCGTAGGTCTTTCATAAAGATACATTCGGTCTGACTTTCGACATGCCTGGATCCGCCACCACGTCACACAGGACTAATTAACCATCGTGTGACATCACCTTTGATCCACGTAAATTAATAATGGCACCGTGCTACCTCGACAGCGAATCCAATTCGACTCCCTTTCTCGGTATTTTTAGCGATCCATAAGGCTCAGGAGAGTCACGGTATATGTACTTCATCTTTTGTACAGTTTCGCAGTCAGTCATTATTGCCTGCGAGACAAAGACGTTTCCTTGATTGCCACAATCAACAAATATATGAAAAAAATTTTGTACAGCAAAGGCAGATAATTGCAAAAAATGGAAATTATATTTTCTACATATTAGTAAATATAATAAATAAAATGTTAATATGTATATCTGCATTTCTGTGTGTGTGTCTTTATTAAATATTTCTTTTTTACTCATTATTTTTGGATTACCATTAATGATTTATTGATGATACTGAAAAATAAGTCTATTTGCAGACAATCGATTTAATAACGCATATTGTCAAGTAATATCACTTTGGAAACTGCACATGTAAACAAATTGCACCAATAAACGTATTGGTTTTATAGCGTTCTCCATTTTCCCATTGCATAATCTTTCCGTTCGTTTTTATTATCGCTTCACTGCCCTTATGTAGTTTATAGTTGTATGTGCCACTGTTATCTTCGAGACAGCTGCACTTTACACATCACCTAAAATAGGCGTTTCTGTAACGTGAGACAAGATTGATAGCGCGACAATAAAGTGGACGCACGAAACAACGGTACGTGATACTGAAAGTGTAAACCAAGAAATACTTCTCTTGAGATTTTTCAGAGAAATCGTAAGAAAGATTACTTAAATTTGTACTGCATAGAATCTGTGCGCAAAAATTATATAATTATTTTGTACAGCTTAACAAATAGATATCTGAATATCTTAAACTAATTATTAGAAGCTAAGAGGAAACATATTATAATATAGCGTGTCCCAGACTTACCGTATCACCGGTTCAGGGTAGACTCCTGATGTCATTTCAAGACAAAAGTTCCTTTGGTAAAATGTCGAGGGTAGTGTAGTTTTGGCGTTATAAGGGGTTGAAGATATCCTATCCTTGTGCAGAAGATCTCAGAACTCCTCGGAAAAAGAAAATATTTCTAAGGGCTAGAACTTTTTCATTTCTAGATTTCGAGTATTTTCAATAACAGAGAACTCTAGGCAATATAAAAAATAACAATATAAAGATCTCAGAACTCCTCGGAAAAAGAAAAAATTTCTAAGGGCTAGAACTTTTTCATTTCTGGATTTCAAGTATTTTCAATAACAGAGAACTCTAGGCAATATAAAAAATAACAATATAAAGATCTCAGAACTCCTCGGAAAAAGAAAAAATTTCTAAGGGCTAGAACTTTTTCATTTCTGAATTTCGAGTATTTTCAATAGCAGACAACTCTAGGCAATATGCCAAATAACAATATCCCTAAAAAACCTTTTTACAAAAAGAAAACATATATACGCCAAGTACATAAATAAAATATATATATAAAATATATAAATATATAAAAGATAAAATAATTCGCAAAAGATTTAGGATATAAATATATTTACCTCTAATTCCCTTCATTTCCAGAAATAAAACATTTAAACAGTTTAACACAAACTCTGTTTTTTTCCAAAAAGATATATTTATATTAATCAAATTATAAAATTGATGTAACTTCATTATTTGTTCTTTTAATAAATCTTAAATACATTAGTCTTTCCGTATCAATGGATGTTGCAGAGACGATGTAACAACACATCGTCACGTGAACAAATTTCATGAAATTAATATGAAGATATCCCTCCAATTGCTCTTTTTCATCCTTTAAATATTACAGTATCATAAGTGATGGATCGTGTCGTGTAGAATCTCGAAACGGATTACAGTCATAATGGATGATCTTGTAGCAGAACTTATAGATGCACTTTCATCATTCAGAATGGAATCAGCCGAGTACATACAGCTGCTGAAATTTCCCAGCTTGGTATCATTTTAAAAAACTCAAAATAATTTAATCAGAAAAAGAAATTGCATTTCTTATTACTTCATTATAATTATATGCTCCATATTCCATAAAGAATAGAAGTACGCGAATAGCTCACATTAATGAATAATATTAGCAAACACGTCCATGCAAATTTTGCTTGCCAACGAAATGAATTTCTCCTTTATCACCAGATGAAATCATGATAAGAATATTGCTCTTCGTATAAACGCTATAAACTGTTAGAGGAAGATGCGTGCTTATCATGCATCTTTGAATCTCGTCGGTTGGATGAACTGCATTGCGTCCTCTCACATCTCGCGCGTAAAGATGAAAGCTGCAGAAAATGAACGTCTAGTAATAACATCGAATTTTACCGTCTGAATAAATGCGTCGTTTTCCAGGCGTCATAAAGGAGAATATCAGTGTGATTTTTCTAAAAGTCGTATCATTTGTGGAACTCAAGTGGGGGACTTATTCTTATCGAAATCGTTCTGGATAAGATCAAAAATTTAACTTTCCTTTAAATTTCACGAAGTAAAAGACAAATTATTTTAAACGTCACACTAAAAATAAAGAAACGTAACGCCCCGAAAAATATTTAACAAGAAACTTTCTTTCCGAAATTAAATTAAAAATATAAGCAGTTACTTAAAAATATCTTAAAGCTAAAACTCTTTCAGTTCTCGCAACACGAATTTCAAGAGATTTAAGATTGAACAAGGGACAAAAGAGTTTTCCGAGAACCATCGTTGTCTTCGCTTTGGTCCGGCAATCGAATTTTATATCGGCTTTGTACCAGCAACAACGACGACGTACGCAAAATAAGATCGTTCGTCGTCAGTAAAGGTTGACGCATCGTATGACGGTACGAGAGAAAGCAGGAAGAAAGAACTGAAAAATAAGGTACAAAAAATGGTTTTCACGTTGTTCCACCGCCCACGCCCCACCCTATTTTTCATCGTCCGACCTCAACACGATGCTCTCTCCACCGTTCTTTCATTTACGCGAGAGAAATAAGAGACGAGAGCTGAAAGCTTTCAGAGTTCGCTTCTTTCTCGCTTTATCATTCTGTCTCTCTCACTCCCTCTACCCCTCTTTCACTTGGATCTCACATTGGCCTGTATCCTTCATCTCTCTCGCTTGCTGTCTCCATTTCCTTTCGTCACTTATAATTCCTCTCTCGCATTAATATACCCACGACTGGATTAAGCACGTCTACGGTTTATCTCCTTCTTGCAATGCGTTTAGGCGCCCTCACACGTAGCCACCTTGCCTGGAACAGCGCAGGACGAAAAGCTCATTTAACCAAGGAGCTTTATCCCCTTCCAGCCACGCGTCAACTCTTGAATCCGAGAGAACTGTTCGACGCAATATACCGTCCGCACGATAGAAATCTGGCAAGCGCGGGGGAGTTCTGCGCGCAAGAGCCGCGCGACTTCTCGCGCGGAGATCCGACTTTCAAATGTAGGAAATCGAACTGATTTGAATTCGCCGATGAAAGATTGTTACACGCCACCGCCGTTGTCCACGCAGAAATAAATAATGCAAAATGCCAAATCGCGCGCATTGAATGTTGCGCGTGAATTTTCCGTGGAACACAGCGCGACAAGCATCCCGCGATGATGCGAATTCATGAAAATTTCGAAACAGAAACTTCATCTGAGGAACAGTAACAGAGGTAATACTCGGGAGAGTAGCCGCGTACAGCTCGATTGCAGCGAATACACACGAAAGTAGGTCGGCCGGAATGTGTAATGAGACGCGGAAGAATGAGCACGTTCGCGACGATTGAAAGCTTTTAACGTAATATGGGGATCTTAGGCGCTACAAAAAACTGCAATTAATTCTGACGAGACGCGCTCCGCGCCGATCATTTATTTTACTTGCTTACGTTTTTTGTACTTGTATGCATCGCCTTTGCTTTAATATTCTTTTTCGTTTTTGCCAATTAAATTTTCTATATCCGTTTGAATGTTATCCGTTTATCGTTGAAAATCACCTCACTTATCTCATTAATTGAAACACTGCACCAACGAAAGGCGGGGGCGATAAATAAATATACGCTGCGAACATCGATACAACTAGAAACGGCAAGCTAAACGATTCCCAGGCGGCAACGGCGTCACATGTGCTCCCGCATAAAATACGGAAAAAGAGCAAAATTCCACTCTCACGTTGCTCGGGGTCGTCGTTTGTATTGAACTGTATCCGGTGTATCCGCGAAAATTCAGCCACGCCTATAAAACGTTTCCCGTTTGCCACTTTCTAAATAGCATTGCTCCATTTAGTTTCTTGTAGGTGAATATATATAATTCTCCATTATTTGTTACATCATTCGACCTCATTTGTTACTTAAATTATGAAAAATCTGTACCAGTAATTGATCATCGCGCACTCACAATATATGACAAAATAACTGCAAGCACATATAAGTAAGAAAAAAAACAAAATTAAACAGAAAACGCAGAAAATGCAAAGTACGGAGGATCAATTTTTCAAATAAAAACAGAAAATGACCATAAAAACTTCACTAAATATCTATTTTATTCTTGCTCGTGCGCGCACGTTTATAACACTGCGTTCGACTGTTCTCTTGAACTCTTGAAGAAGAGATATAATGGTTATGTAATAGTCCAATAAAAACTGTCTCAGAAAAGAAAAAAGTTTTTTGCGCACTGTGAGATCTGTATTTAAGATCTCTGTCTCAATTGTGCATACTATCAAAAATTTTAAAGTTGCATTAAGCAATAATCTAAGAAGAAATCAATTCCAAATTCATCCAGAAATCTTTGATTAAATGTATGCATCCATAAATTAACATAAATGAATAACTTAAACGGGTCAAATAAAATATTAGCGAAATTGTGGAAGAATTGTTATTCTTGCTCGGTTGAAGCGTAATGCGTGACTTTGAAAATCAGGATGAGACGCACTATGAATGTTAATTTATGTAATAGTCTCCATCGCGAGACACTAAAGACGTGAATAAACTAAAAGCCAAGAACGTATCCTTTTTTTCTTTGGAATGCCTCGTTGTCAGAGCGTCGACTTGGAAGAGATAAAAGTTGGCTCGTCTTTTTATACACAAGCAACTACATTCACACCTTTTTATTCTGGTGTATTATCCCTGTCATAATAATGTGACGCGCGCTGTGGCACACTTCACAACTTGCCAGTATCAATAGTGACTTCTTTTATGCTTTCCTCGACTGGATGCGAGCTTATTCAACCAGTATCCCGTACCGGTACATAATTACAAGTGCCATCAAAATAAACATTGATATTCATGTTATCAATTTATACTTATTAATTTAAAAACTAAATCGAAGAAGAAAGAAAGGTAATAAGTAAATAAAAAGTTACTTTTTTAATTATAAATTATAATTAATTGATTATTGATTTAAGATACAGAACATTTAGTCAGAATATAAAAAAGCAATTGTCAAAGTTTTAGAAAAAACTGACTTAACTATTAAGATTATAAAATTTGCTTAAACTCGTAATCTGCCCATTTGATGCAAAAACAATTTGATCTTACGCCACACTTAAATAAATCTTACATATTTATATTGAAATAGTAATCTTTTTTTATTAAATATTAATTTAATATGTTAATCAAATATTAAATTAAAATATTAATTAATCCAGAGTATAAACGAAAGTTTTCCATTAATTAATCCAGAGTATAAACGAACCAAGTAAAGAAAAGACACGTATCAACGTTTACTTCTCATTTATCTTGCAAAGCTCGCTCCGTTTCTACGCGGGATATAATAACATCTCGCATCTGGTAAATCCATCTCTTCGTGCAGACGAAACAATGCAAAAGTCGTGCTGCCTTTCTCCATTTGTAAGCTGCGTCCTGAGAGATTCTCCGGGCAATCAACTGCTATGTATAAATTCAGAAAGCACAAGCATCTGGTTTCGACCGTGAAAGTTGCGCTTCGTCGCTACAAGACAAAAAGAAGTGTTTACCTCCATCCTATTTTTTTTCGATCTCATCATCCAAATCGCGAAAGTACGCCTTACTTGCCTCCATTTACTTCAAAAGGGAAATGCAGCCACTGTATCTGATTGCTTTTCCTTCGATGAAACTTCTACGTCTTCCCGTAATCTCAAGGTGATTACGAAAGAACAAGAAACAAAATAATATTTCAGACTTGTGCCTGTAAAAAGACTAAATTTTTTAAATTTATATGTTATGTAATCATAATACACATTTTATATCAATCGTATGTTTCTTATACGCAAACCAAACGGTTTGCATTAATTACATTTGTATATCGTAAATATGTAAGTATACTTTATGGTATTTTATTAATAATATTAAAATATAGTAATGTCAAATAATTAAAAGAAACATGGATTTAAAAAATACTGCTTTATTTTAAAATATTAACATACAGTTTAAATTTCAGGTATAAAATCAAAATAAAAAGTAACAATATTTTTCCAAAAAGTTGAGTATGTGTGTGTATATATATATACATACATACATATTTATATTTGTATATATGTATGTTTATATATATATAATTCTATACATATATATACAGACAGACACACACACAAACATATATGTATATATGTTTAGTACAAATTATTTATAATGTATACATAATATGAATTTATATTTTTATATATAAGTGTATATCTGTTATGTAAATTTTTATAAATTTGGTTGTAATAATAAGAATCACTAAATTAAAAATTGTCAAAATGCAGCCACTGCATATAGCTGCTTTTTCTTCGACAAAACTTACATTTTTCTGTCATCGCGAGGCGATTATGAAAAAATGAGAAACAAACCAATATTTCAGACTTGTAACTAAATTATTGTTTTATCAATCTTGTAAAAATATAATATATATTTTATGACTACAATATATTTTTGTTAATATATATAATATTTTTACTAATAAATTAAAAACTTTTCTGAAAACTTCTATTTATATAATATCTTAATATTTTATTTAACGTAGATTAAATAAAATGATTTCGTTTTAGTTCCGATAAATATTTTGCAGAAAAATGTTTGTTTTATTTATTTGTGCATTTTATATATCTATCCATTTCATATTTTAAATAAATCAAACTTAATTGTTTAAATATTCTGCGTATAATAAAATTGTATATAATACTAAATAATATTATTTATATATATACACACATATACACTTTTTTTACATAAAAAGTGTACTAGAAAATGTTTTTAGTAAAAATAGTTGTTTTATTAAATCTTTTTACTAAAAAACACTGTACAGGTATATAAAACAATGTACACCTACGGTAATTATATTTCCCTGACGTTCACATGAAATTTTTAATATCATTTGTATGATTTTCTAAAAATCGATCATTTTTTATCAAAGATTACCTTAACGATTTTAGTCATTATAAAATCATTAAGTTATTAAGACTTATACATGTTCTTTAATTTCGATCTTAAAATTTTCCCACTCGGATTCTTTGGCACCTCGTCAACAAATGTAACTCCACCTAAAAAAAGAAAAGTCAATATGATTCGCAGTGAACAATAGTCTACAATAGTCTAGTTCTTTCTTCTGCGAGTCCGAATAAAATTACATTTTATTACAATCGAATTATAAAAATATATACGAAAATTAAGATGATATTTTTTCAGATGATATTTTCATATCAGAAAATGTTCTATAGATATCTAAATAGTAACATATACATAATGTACTTATATTCAATTTTTACATAAATATATGTATGTATGCTTAAGAATCGTCACATCTTATCAATGTCGTGAAATAATTAGAAATTCCGTAACGCTATAATGACTGCCGGGAATCAAGTCATACCTTTGAGTTCCTTGTAGTCGGAGACTTTTCCTTTAATGAAGTTTTTAATGTCGTCTTCAGTAGATTTCTTATCCTTCTTCGCGACCACGAACGCTTTCGGTACCTCGCCATACCTCGCGTGCGGAATACCAATCACAGCTGCCTCCTCCACGTCCGGATGCATCCGCAGTAACGCTTCCAATTCCGCCGGCGGTACCTTCGACCAGGCGAAAATAACATTTTAAATTGGTTCAAGTGAACATTTTACACGCCACGGATAGAAATAGGAGATTATCAATTTATATAAATACTACGAGACTGCGAAATTTGGTAATTCGAATGTTACGACTCTTTATTATACATTAAAAATTTTTTTTTTAATCTTTATCATTCATTTCAAATTTTAGAAATTATTAATGTTGCAATTGTTACAAGAGATTAATTTATTATGCGATCAATGTTACAAGAAATCTTCGTATTTTAAGTTGCTTACTAAATATTCACTTGTGTATCAAAAGATCAATTAAAATCAAAGAGAAAAATTGTTTTCTTGTTAGAACACAGACATGTTACCTGGAACCCCTTGACTTTAATAAGCTCCTTTAGTCTGTCTGTAATATAAAAGCTGAAATCCGTATCGAAGTATGCGATATCGCCCGTTTTCAGCCATCCATCCTCGGTTAATGTTTCCTTTGTAGCTGCTTCATCGTCCAGATACCCTTTCATAATGTGAGGTCCTCTGATCCACAACTCGCCAGTTTGCCCAGGAGTGCTAACATCCTGCTTAGTACTTATATCTACCAAGCGTGCTTCGCAAGATGCCACATTATTTCCGATGCTGGCAAATTTCTCTCCTGTTTCAATGAATGCCACTGGCGAACTTTCAGTTAGTCCGTAACCTTAAACAATCATCGTAAAAATTTAAATAAAATTTCACGATATTCTTTCAGTTATGATAAATTATATTTTATGCAATATAGTCTAGTATGTATAATATATGTGTGTGTATGTGTGTGTATGTGTAACAGACTTTGCGTGACATAGGTAGTGTAATATTTTTTGTTATCAAAAAATAGTATTCTAATAGGAAAAGTATGGCTTAAAAATAATAGTTTATAGTTATGAAAATCATTATCGCGAAACTCAAAAATGAAATTAAATATCCAATCTTCGCACATATTTCAAATAAAATTAGAATCTGATATAAAAAGCGTACAAATTTTATGGTGTATTACTGGCTCGCAATTTGAAATATCAAATACCATCCTTGACGAATAAACAATCACGCTAAATAAAAGACGAGGATCTAGAAAGCTATTGATCGAAAATCCAATATATAGATAAAGCTTATACTTACTGTCATTTTCCTAAACTAACTCGTCGGATTCTGCGAATTCGCATGCGTATCACAGAAATATCAATTAAAGTAGGTAAAAGTAGAATTTAATACGGAATTTAATACATCGCTCCCTTTCTCTCTTTCTTTTGACATGGCTTTATTCCATAACGCATGACAAATTCGCCAGATTTCGTTAAAAATTGAACGCGCGTACCGCGCTCGCTCGCAAAGCCCACAAATGCGAGACTCATCCCCGATCCATTCTCATTCGACGTTTCAATTATTACATTCATTTTAACCAGAGAAAAGATATTCAAAATTTGCGTGCATTCAAACGAAATTTCGAAGTCCGATCCACGAAACTCAAATGTCTTGCCTTCTCGCAAATCGAGAATTTCGCGCAGACACTCACCTTGGCGGAACTTAAACAAGTTGCTATCAATGTTGAATTTCTCAAACAGTCTATTGACATCCGTTTCAGCGAGAGGCGCGGCACCGCTCACTGCTAGATGAACGTGCTCGAGATGGTGCTTCTTCACGAGAGGCGAAGCTGACAGGAACAATACTATAGGTGGTACAGCGAATAGTATAGTTGCCTGGAAAATGTATCTGTCGTATTATCACAAATATTTTTATTTACGACTTAAGAGCTTAGAATCTTTATTTTTACAATACAGAATCATAAATAATAAATTTTCACTTTGTAATAATGTTAAAACATTCTTTCTGGTTTCTAATCTAATATTTTAATACTTTTCGGCAAACAAATCTATTCGTGCGTAATAGATTTGTAATAAATTTACCTTGCTTTTCTCCATTACGTTAAGAAACAATTCCGGGACAAATTTTGGAATGGTAACTATTCTGCCACCACTAGAAAGACGTTGTAGCACCGCACCATTCAATCCATAAATGTGGAAAAATGGCAGTACCATAGGTATTATCTCTTGAAACGTATCTAGAAAATGAAAGAAAAATTAAAGAGGAAATTATAATAACAAATTCGCTGATCTATTAGGTCACCATTAGATCATAAATCAGCAGAAAGTACTTTCAAAAATTTTATAAAGGTGACTGATTTTAACGCATAATTTAATTAAACTTGTAAATTTTATAAAAGTAAGAATACTTGATAACTTAGTAAATAATATCAAAGTTACCTGTAGTAGGTCTGAATATATCATGATAACAAGCATTGGACATTATAATATTTGAAACTAAATTGCGATGTGTTAGCATAACACCCTTTGGTAATCCAGTCGTGCCACTTGAGAATGGTAAAATTGCTACATCATCGCAAGATACGTCCACGTTTACAGGTGGCAATGATTTGCCTCGCGTTATAAGATCCTAAAAAATTGACAAAATTATCCTTAACCAATGTCTTGCAATGTCTCATCGTACTTAATAATATCCTTTTGCAAAAGTTAAATATTATTAATTTATTTATCTGAATATTTTTTTAATACTAAAACTAACATTAAAAGGTATCGAATCTTCTGGAATAGGGCCAGTCTTATCATCGATCACAATAAAAGGGGCTTTAGGTGGAAGACACGCTGCTTTTGCAGCTAACGCTACAGATGCAATCGCGGTCGAAGTGATGATTGCTTTTGCGTTGGCTTTCAATAGTTGCCTTGATATTTCCTCTGAAAATTTTCATATATTTGTATATATTTATATATACTTTCTATATATCTGAATATAGAGTATGAAAGATCAGAAAGATCAGGTCAAATTTATAAAATATATTAATGAAATCGAGTAGAGAGAAGTAAAAAAAGTTCATATAAATCTATGAATCATAAAAAATTTACAAATAACGGGGCAGTCTAAATTTGTTAGTAAAGCATTGTTAAATATAAATTTATATGAACTATTTTTACTCGGTTTCATTAACACACTATATAAATTTGATTTGCATAGTATATCTGAGAAATAACAGGACATGAAATGACGTACCTGCAGTGTACTGCGGATTTATAGTAGTAACAATAAGTCCACCCAACGAGCTACCGAGAAAGGCTAAAACTGTCTCTGGAAAATTGGGCGCTATCAATGCTATCACATCGCCCTTCCTGAGACCCAAGTCGTGCAAACTTCTGCTGATATAATAGCACGCATCTTTTGCTTGCGCATATGTGTACTGCTTCCCACTTATACCGCATTCCTGCACAAAAATATACGATAGAATTGACATCGCGTATTAATTTTTCACACGTACACTTGTCACTTGCAATTACTTTAATTGATAGTGCTGATTGCGCTTATTTTTCCAATACTTTCTGTCTTTGTAAATATTTTTTCTTAATTCTTTCAAATAAAAGTTGTTGCAAATAATTGATCTGTAACTCTGCTTGAAAAAGATAATGCGGTTAGTTAAAGATGTTCTATCTAAATAATCTACCGTATATGATAATGATTTAACAGATTATCAAAATTACCAAAGCGATTTGATTGGGATACTTCTCGCTGTCCCTCCAAACGCACTCATTAATCGAGACTTCTGGATAAGAAATCTCGCCAAACGGAGATGGGATTATTTTCTCGCCGTTTGGTCCCGACACAATCTTTATGTGTGATGAGGTCGTTGCACGCCTTAACGTAAGAGTCAATGACCTTATACCAACATCCACTCGGGCCAGTCTCTGGATACCGCGAAATACATGCGTCGCCATAATTGGATGAAACAGCACTATTAAATTATAAGTAGTTGATTGAACAGTTCGTCTGAAATCTAAAAATGAGAAGAGATAATTAATATATAAATATAAATAAATTCTGTTGTAATTCTATGAAATTATGAAATGAGTATAACGCTAATAATTTTGTATATCAATCAAGATTAATGTTATTTTATAAGGTAATCTCAGAATAGATGGATTATCCTGTCTGTAGTCCTACAAACGTAACAATACTTTATTGACGCTTGTTGAAAGAACACGCTTCCTACTGCACGGCCTGCACGCTGACGAAGAATATTAAAAAGATGTCAGAATGGAGCACTACAAAGGCATGCTTAGAGTGGCCGATATTGATTTCCAGATTTCATGAAAAACACCTGGTAATTGATAACGAAACATGTCAATATTAGCCACTCACAAAGCGGCCAAAGAAAGTAAGCAGAAGTAATGCAGAAGAACCGAAACAAGATATTGCTCTCCGTTTTCTTCGATTCGAAAAGAATCAACCAATGAACGCTGATTATCATATGGATGTTCCGTGTTGTTTGCTCGACTTTGACTTAAATACTAAATGTCAAAAGTCGTCGTCGCTTCTGTACGATAATGTGCCAACACATAAACCAAGATTGTACGTGATTTCTTGGTCATATGGAAGGCATCACACCTCCCACATTCACCTAACTTGGCTCTGCGTGACGTTTCCAAAATTCAAATTAACAATAACGACAAGCGTTATGACATTCAGTACATCCAAAGAACTTCAACTGTAGTTTAGTTTTAGTTAATTCTGAAAACAAAGTACATCATCCGCTTCAAAAAAATTTTTTAATCACTTTCAACTTTATATTAACTCAAAAGGAGTGTATTTTGAATAAAAAAATCAAACAATAATTAATGTCTTGTATTTTTTTCGTTTTGTATTTTTTATCAATCGCACTAAAGTCTGGGTACCGTACATACTAAACAAGAAGCTGGAAATATATGACTCTAAACAAACCTATGGAAAGTTTATTCCTTAAATATTTCAAAATGAAATATGCATATAAAATAGTAAATAACAGTCTTTTTGCTGATTCACTCAGAAGTAGATATCAGTTCTACAGTTTTGTTTATCTCCGCGGCCCCACATAAAAAAATTTTGCTTATCAGTTTATTACTACATAATGAACATTCGAAATGTCATGTGTTCATATCCTAATTCTTAATGTTTATTTATTCACACGACTTTTCTGTGCTATAAATAATTGTATATGATAACAAATGAGTTTAACAGACATATTTTTCCCATATATTCAATCGATGAATTTTATCGTTGCTATTTTAAATTATCTTTCATATTAAACGATACAAACATCGTCAGAGGCAAATACAGTAAAGATGGCAATACTAAATGGATCACTGCAAATGGATCAACTAGTTGATTGAAGATATGCTGATTCATGCCGAGAAGCAACAAATGTTTATTGATAATGATGTGCAATCAGCATTTGTATCAGTTGACCAATATAAGTACTGTACAAAGTTCACACTTTCTTGAATAAGTAGAAAATATTTTGTCTCGATGGTCGTGACGTCCATCAGACGTAAATAAAACGTATATTTAGTCAATTTTCCTCACTGCTTTAGACGTATTTTGATGTATTATCGTTCATACAGACAATCTGATCTCAAAATCAGATAACAATGACTTGGCGTATTTGTCTAAAAGGAGACAGCTTCTTACGTAACGAACATTCGAAATTCCTACACGATCGAGCATGCTACAAAAATCATTTCATCTTTTACAAGTATATAAAACAAGTTATTTAATAATAATATGTATTATTACGTTTAAAATTTTTACATTAAATTGATCTTTTTATATATAAAAGATTGTTATATACATGATATATATAATTTATTATAGAATATCTGACAAGAGAATAATAAGATTGCATGATAAGCATGATTAGCTGATACAGCATGATTAATGAAGAAACTAATAAAAAAATAGCTGTTAGCAACTATCTTCTATTTCTAAAACTCAAAACTCCAAAGAAAACGATTCACTGGATAACATTTCAATCATTAAGGCAGTTATGGCAAAAAGCCAATTTGACAGCAGATCTTGCAACAAAAACTTATTTACCCACTATTTTTTTGTATAATGATATATGCGTACGTAATAATCAGAATACGATACGAATACGAATAAATAATCAGAAAACGAATATTATTTAAAAGAAAAATAGCATCATTACAGTCATTGTGTTCACGAATTAGACAATTATATAGAAACGGTAAATAGAATTCGTATGATGTATAAAACAAGTTGTAAGAACACATTGTATGAATATAATTTGCATATGCATTGCGTTTACATTTCCGATAGATAACAAACAAATTTTTATTGCAAAAACAAACTTGTACGATAACAAAATATAAGATAGCAAAAATAGTCTTATTTATTATCTGTTATTAAGAGAATTTTTCTTCCGTTTATCTTATTTTTTCTGATAACAGTAATATCACTATATTCCCATACAGCATAGAAGCTTGCACCAACATTGCAGAGATATATATTCGCAAAATACCAGCACACTTGTAACAACATGACATTAATATTTCGGAAACATTGCACAATCAACATTTGTAATTAATTACTATTAATTATAATTCATTTTATTAAAACATTGGAGTCTTCCTATCCTAACGAGATTCGTCCAAATCTATTCGACCAATGATGTGTGATGACCAGAATCTGAGCTCGGTAATATGCGCATGCGGTATTTGTCTCTTTCGACTATCTAAAGAACATGGTGGTTGTACGACGCGAGCATCATTCTAAAAGAAAGTAGTTACGTAAAAGAAAAAGGTAAGTACTTTTTTATAATATTATGTCTAATTATAGCACTTGTGTGCTGTTAAAATCTTGTATCTATTAATTATAATAGAGAATCACTCTATTTGCCTATCTCACGGTTTATATCACTATAACCTCAAAATTATGGAAATTTATTAGAAAACTGCATATTAATAGTTGTAATATTTTTAATAACTTTTTCTGTTATAGAAGCTGTTCGTGAAATACACAATCATGCCACTGATGCAGAAATTGCTGAATGCATTTCCAAGTGGCTTGCTCAAGCTTCGGTTAGGATTGAGAGATCAAAGTATGTCATTTTACATATAATTCTATACATACTTGCAGTATGTATATTTTTATGTACTTTTATGCTAATATATGAATTTTAATTCCTATTTTATTTTTACAGGCAAAATACAAACAAAAACGATGAAGATTCAATTATTTAATTAAAGGAAAAATATTTTAACATAATTAAAGGAAAAATAATATCTCGAAAAGAGGATTTTTAAGTTTTTTTTATAAAGAACAGTTACTTTTTTTATAACAAACATAGAGAAAATGTTTATTTTATTTTTTATTACTATTGTTATATTACATATAATTGTCTATTTATGTTAATAAATAAAAATATTGAAGTTATATCAATAAAAATATTTAAAGTATACAATAATGAATAATTATAATTATTGCAAATTCATTACATTGCAATATTATTATGACGTTTCGTTGCAATGTTCCGAAAAGCGGACATTTTCACATTCCTGCAATCCCATAGCAATGTTGCAGAAACATTTCGCAGTGAATTTGCAATGTTGCTACGTTGTGGTGGAAGATTCCTGCAATATATATGCAATCTTTGCGTGCTGTATGGGTTATATTATTTCTTATAAAATAAGATTACTAACGTATTGTTTATTATTCATTATTATTGTACATTACACGTAAGTACGATCAATGTGGACATTTATTGATATTTATACGATTTTTGTAATTATATAATTTTTATAATTTTGCAATTATAGAATTTTTTGATAAAGATCTACAGAGACGGAGAAATTTGCATTTACTTTCTTGAGAGCACTTTCAGAGTATTGTCTATTTAATAACATCGAATCAAAGCTATTTATAAAGTTGCGTATTTACTTTTTTAGAAAGTATCAGAAAATCCGTATAAATATCAGTCTCTCGAACGGAATATACATAGTGACCTCATTCTGCTGACCATGCACCACATGAACTTGAACCGGTTTCACGGGACAAATCATAAACACCCATACTTGTGAAATGCGTTATGTTAATTATATATCTTGATATACTATAAAACTATAAAGTTATATCACTTCGAAACTCTGTATATTTTATACAAATACATATTCAGCATGTTTTAAGAAAAAGATCGGAACAAATAAAATTCGGGTTTTATTATGTTTGTACTGAGCTGCATTGTAAGTATAAAATTAAAACTGGCCGTGAATTGTAGAGCCGTGCAGAAACGATCACTGACTGTACTCGCTAGATCAAATTTCGAGCTAATAAAATCAATATAAGCGTATCCTCGATAAGCATTCTTTGAAATCAAACCTTGTTCTTCGCTTTACTGCAAAGAATTATTTCTTTTGTCCCATATGATCTATTGGATATAATGTATTAGATATCAGAACAGTTGTAACTAGATTTTCTCAGAAATTTATGTTCAACGTATTCTTGTTTTATCTAGCTATGTTCTGTTTTCATTGACGACCTTGCATGTGCTTGATCTGAATATATGTGCTGTGCTTCTAATTTTGGTTCATCAACCGTATACATACATATGTACGAAACTTTACATACATATTATGCTTATAACATTGGCGTGAGCCTTTAAAATCTCGACGATCTTTATCGATGAAATTCTTTAAATTTATACTAAAGCGGAATAACATCGATCAGTTGAATATTTGATTATTAAAGACGAGACGAGATTCTTGTTTTCAATCTTGAACCAAGAATAGCAGCGGCCTTCATAAATCACATTGGAATACAATTGCGTAAGCAGATAGGCAGAAACAAACTATGATTTACGACGTGTTTTACCCTTTCTTCTTTTTTTGGGCCCTTCCGTCTGTAGTAGGTAGCGTGGATCCGCGATTTATTTCTAGCGATGACAGAACGCTATCTCATTCACGGTGATTAATCAGCATCCGCGACAAATCGGCAGAAATGCGTCGCTGTAGCACGCAGTGCCGAAGTGCGTTGCTGAAGGGAATTTACACTTTCACGTGAACGAAAAAGAAAACTCGCGGACATTGACGCCAGAAGACTCGCACGAACTGAACCGTCGAGTTGAGCTCTCGACCGGTCACTGCAACGCCGATCGGTGAATCACTGATGTCTACGTGGCTGCCTTTACTAACAGACTGCTGGATTCTTTAGTAAACCATTCGACTATGTAGCGACATTGATACCAGCGGGCTCCCCACCATCGGCTTATCATACGGCAGGAAGGCATTTAAAGAAAATACTATGCAATAAGAATCGTGTAATAGATGCAATGTTGCACCGAAACATATTTACTTATTATAATTATTATAATTAAGCTATTACAGATAAGTTAGACGTGATAATCTTATTATTGCTCAGTCGAAGTTAAAAGAACATCGATAATCTTCAGACATGCCACGCTTTTTATACAATATTCAGATGTATTATATCGTAGCATTCCATACTGACAATGAGTATACTCGATACAGCAATGATAGAATGAAATAATCTTTATGAATAATTCTAATTACTTTGTTTTTAAGAAGTATATTTTAAGAAAATATTTTTTAAAAAAGTTTTTAAAAAGATAAGTGTCTCTTATATAACTTAATGAGAGACGATAGTAAGAAATGTCGAAGCGTGAAACCAACGGTTGTCATCACGCAGATTTCTTTGTTGATGTATATTAAGCGCATATTAAAGAATTTGATGACGCGTGTTAGTTATTTTAAATTCAGAACTTTGATATATCAACAAAACTTTATATCTGCATATTATTTCTGATTATATTATTTTATGTATTACAAAAATGATCCATTATTCGTACAAAGAAACAATGCAAGGAAAACTAAAAATTAATAATAATACAATTGTAATATTTCTTCAACAAATTCTTTCAGCAAAAGAGAAAAAATAAATTATTTCTCAAAAAATCACTAATGATCGCAAATTAAATATATAATATATATAAAAGAAAAGTCTTTTTCTCTTCATAAAAGACACGACTTTGAACTTTGAACTAATACTGTAACTAAACAATACGTAACGTCTAATACAACCTTAATTACGTAAACATCTCAAATGTGTATAAATTAGCATTTTATGTATAAAAGATTTACATATTATTATTATATATCTCTTACATATCATATAGTAGCAATTTATTGAAACTATTAACATACATAACAGACACGATATAAAATATTACGAATCTATCGGTTTTGCGAAGAAAAGAGAATTATTTAACACGTTGCAACGGAATCACGAAGTAACAATATAATAATATTTAATAATATTTATGATCTATTTCCCCATTATATGCGATGTAACATATTAATAATATTAATATGAATTACTAATATCAATTAATTTATAAATCTAACAGGCATATGCAAATATCTATGAATAATGCACAATTATTACATATTGTGGAAACCGTTTACTTTAGATCCTTATGTACTTTAGGTAATGTATAAATATATATTATACGAACACACAAATACAATAAATTGTTATTACTTACATATATTTTTGTTACTGCGATATATCCACTACGTAAAAATATTTGTAAGCACACAAGGCATTTCATTAGCAGCGAAACTATCCGCTTCAAGAATGGATTCAGCATTGAAGAGCAATCAAAACAGTTAATATAAATCTGTACATTTGACCCTGCTTCAGCGGGTTTGTACGCGAAGATATCCATCCTCTTGCCATCTAGCGTTACGTGTGAAACGAGAATGCAATGCTTACCGTAATATGTCGACAATAACGCGAATTAGCGTCTAATTTCTTACACAAAAATACATAAAACGATCGATATACGTTGCAACCATACGTTGCAACCATAGATACAACAAGACACAATAAACTGAGCGTACTTGAAGAAAGGAATTTGGAAAAAAGGAGACATTTGTTTCGGGACGTAATATAACAATAAGAAAATTTGCGATGCGACAAGATGAAGAATTGCGAGTGGTCCTAAAGCAATCATTGCGCGTTTTATTGCATATCAACATTTATTTAGAGCAACGTATACTTTGTAAAGCCGCCAGTTTTGCGATTTCTGCGCGTTAGTCAATCCGCGCTTGCCAAAGCGCTAATGCGTCGGCGCATCTTCATCGACGCCGACGCCGACACCGATGACGCTTGCCGGAGCAGGACCGTCCGATTAAAAACGTGCGATACAAAGAATGACAATGTAACATACAATTGAGTCTCCCAGTAAAAGTATATTTAAATATATTTATTTTTAATTTCTTTAAAATATTCTACGTTTGTACTGCGTCATTCTTTAACGCGCAAGTAGATAACATGAATTTAATATAAAATTTCCGGTTTGTTAAGTAGTCTCAATTTTACTTATCAACAATGTTTCAGTTCATTACAGAAAACGGTTTTAAAAGTGGCGCAGCATACAAGACCAATAAGTGTGTGCTCAAATAAAGAAATTCAGATACATTCCACAAGCAATATTTGTGCAACATATTATGTACGATTAATGATTGTTTAAAAAAATCAGTGTAACAATAACTTTCGTAGTATATTATTAATATATTAATATATTAAGCATATTTTTTTGTATTTTCAATTGTCCTTATTAATCCACGTATTCGTGGATACGGACTCCAGTACTGCGACACTCCTGTATCTGTTTGAAACCTGCGCTCAAGGGCGACGGCCATGTCGACGTGGACCCTGCAGTGCTCCCCCGTTGCAACCCACATACACCCTCGGTTGACGGCGACTCGCACGAAGAAACGATCGCTCTTGAGAAACGGATAGAATCAACTTGCAGCACGTAATCGTCGCGTCAGATCACTCTCGCACGGAGAATTTGGGCTATGAATGAAGACCCAACCCTTTCACTTCGAGGTAATTAACGTCCCCTACGTCTAACAGTGCTTGTGTATTTGTTCGCTGTGTCGGGAGAATCCATCGCGCAAATTCGTAGCTGCTTCGATCGTATAAAAAGTCATGAATTATGCAAATCATAGAATAATCACGCGAGGCAGTGTGCTCGAGTGATTACATAAACGATAATACCTAAGCAAGTGGCGACTTTCCTATCGATTGCGTTATTTACGCTCAAGGAGGAGTGTTCTGCGATTGTATATTATTATTACGGAGTGTACAAGGTTGGTACATCTTCTCGTGCAACGTCATTTTGACGTTTGCCATTCTAGTCGATCGTTAAGCGGCTCTAATTAAAGTCGCGAACCAAAAAGACTCCCTGCATTATGCCAAAAAAAATTGTTAACGCGCGCTACGTTATTTTGAGAGAGTTTATTTTTCTGTATAAATGAAACACTTGGAGCTTTCTGTAGTTTTTTGCTCCAAGCTTTGGCGTGAAAAATATTCTACTAGTTCTATCTTTATCTTTGGTAAAACGTATCTGTGGTGAAGAAATAGTTTATATTTAATATTTTCTTAATTTTTTCTAATGTAATGCAAAGGGATTTTAAATATATTAATAAAACGTTCTAAATAACATCTCTTTTTAGGTTTTAGCAGTGCTGCTTCTATCTGTGATTCCATGGCCGGGACCCAGTGTCTTTAAAATATCATGTCCCCGCGATCGAGCGTCCGTAGTGAGGAGGATAGTTCACAAGGTAAGAACTAGTCCATTGTTTAACTAATACTTGAATAAATTCAAGTTATTCACCAAACGGTTTAATATATTTAAATAATACGAGAAACTTTCACGTAAAAGTACGATTAAAGAAAATTTCGATATTATATCAATTTATCCATAAAGATAAAAATAAAACGATGCAGCAACTGACTTTCGCCGGGATTTCAGAGATGGATGCCAGTACTGAAGAAGTATCAAGTGGAATTACCATTGGAATGCCCATTCCACGAAAGTCGGGACATCTTTCGACCGCAACAAAAGGCGAAGCACCAACACAGACCGTCGCAATGGACTTGCGGGCTCTGCGGCAAGTCCTTTTACGCCGAGAAACATTTGGATGCCCACTTCGATAACAGACATAAAAGCAACGTTAATACGGTAAGCGTTAAAAACTAGGTGCATATCGTTTGTATTACAAAAAGTTTATATAAGAAACATTGCATGCAATTTGTAGACAGACAAAAAAGACATGCATAATTACTGGATAGATCTATGAATATAACATAACGTTTCCATTTATTCGCGAGCATATTTTTAAAACTTCTACGTCTTCAAACGCCGTTGTCTTTATAACTCACTTTTCTATTAGCCAAAAGTCCTTCTTAGAAATTTCTCAACGCTCATATTAAATGAAATCTAACAAATCTCAGTTTAGATACTATATAACTATTACCCGGCATCGTGAAATAATAAAGTTTTTGTCGTGTGTCAGGCAGAGGATGCGGTGTGCCTGGCAGATTATTGCGACATCATGCGCTGCGACGTGCTGGGCAATCGCGACTTCGAGAATTCGGTGGACGACGACGACGGCCACCTGAACACCGACATCCAGGTGTGGCGCGAGAACACTGAACAGCAGCGGCGACAGCAGCAGCAGCAGCATCAGCAACGCAGCACTTCCGTAATGCCATGCGAATCGCGTGGCATCACCAGGATGTATCGCGCGGATAAGTCCTGCGCCATTGCTGGCGGTGGTGCGGTAACAAATCTGCAGCGTTATTGCCGCCGCGATGATCAGGACGGCGGTGACATGCACAATCACAGACTAGTGAGAACGTCGTATCACGGCGAGATCGCTGGGCCGGACAACAAGAGCAGCGCCTGCGACGGCGAAGAGGACGAAGACGAAGATGACGAGGAAGAGGACGCGGAGGACGAAGAGAACCTGGTGGAAGCGGCGCTACCCGCTGTCGACAAGAAGAAGCGACGACGGGGACTACACCTCAGGAAGCTCAAGTCACACTGCAAGCCGGAAGAGCTGCAGAAGCTGAAGACCCAATGTGAAGTGAGTTGCTTCAGCCTTGAAGTAAAATCCTTGTTCCAGATACATGCAGCATAATTTTATCAAAAATAATGATAACTGAGATTGAGATAAAAGTCTGCGCACCGTCTCTCGATTGTCGATGTTCATCTGAAATATCAGTTAATAACTCCGGTTAATCACTCGAATGATTCGAATGAAGATAGTGCGCGACTTTTGAACGTTTCACTTGATATTTTGACGCAATGGGCGCGCCTGCAAACACGCCCATCTGCACACACAGATACTGATAATGTATAGCTAAATCATTGTACTTATCGCGCACTTTAATTTTTTTTTTGTCAACAGATACTCGTACACGATTGCATCGCCGGGCTACTCGCTAATCTCTCCGTGCGGGATTTTCAAGAGATCGAAGGTAAGCGATTTATTGCATAGTCGATTAACGGAATCGTTGATGTTACACAATTTCTGTCAACAGGGGAGCTGAATCGCGCGATCTGCTGGTACCTCAGTTGCGACAGATACTGGGAGGACACAAAGAGGCCACAACGTCATACCCCCTGGTACCTGCTGACTATTTTCACGGTACTCCTGTTCTCGTCGATCTACGTGTGCTACTACATTATTTGGGTCTGCTTCAAGTACGTGCTCAAGTCCCGAATTAAAATTCCTCGTAACTCCTTTACTCACTCGTAGCAGGACACTCAACTTGAGGACCATTAGGAAAGGTGAAATCTCAATCAAACTGGCACGCCAGTATGAAAGGCTATAAGAAGCGGTCTATGCGATAAAGATTAAACAGCAAATAATCGATATCATAAGACTTACATAACATTGCTCGCGCACGGACTTCTTTGAAGTAATCTTGCGCATAGTGTTATACGCGAATCTACATACGGCTTTCATCGCCTACATGTTTGTCTGATAATAAGAACTGAGTACGCGATTAAAAGAAGAATGTTCAAAATAATTTTCTAGATATCGTTTCTTAAATAGTCTGAAGAGTTAACTTTTTTATTGTGAAAATTTTTAAACGTCAGCTACTCGTGATGATGATCATTATTAGAAGAACAGTGCCATTATTAAGATCCGATGTACACGAAGAATTTTAATATAGCTCCTTTTATAATCTTGTTACAGCACGGATGAAGATAGATTGGACGGTACCGGAAGCATGGATTACAATGGTAGCACAGATCGTTCGAGCACCTCTCCCTTACATGACCCGAGTATTCGCGAGGGCAGGTTGGAGAGACGGAAGGGTGGCGATCACGGAGATGAGAATTTACCTTTATCGAGCGAGGACATGCCCGATCACTACATCTACGTCTCGTACCCGCCCGACCTGAAGCGGCGACTTCTTGAGAGGTAAATCGGCACGCGCGAAAGCAGACTTGCAAAGCGTGCTGCCTCACAATCGCATACAGTGATTCTCCTGCTTACAGCTGCTACAACAGGACCACTCGTCTGTAATCCGACAAGGCGGATTAGGAGGGAGGGAAACTTATGGGAAATGCGACAGCAAGATCTGATCCCGCACAAAAGAATACACTCGAGGTTGAATCTCTTCACTCCCATTTTTCTCGCTATCCTCGTGTTTTGTATACCAAATGTGAATAAATTGCATCATAGACAAGACATCAATTATTTGCGCTCGGTTTCTTTTTGCTCTATTATATTGCCGTGGAGACCTCACGCTGCATGATTGCGCCTGATTCAAAGAGGAAGATACATTCAATTTGCGATTATGATCTTATTATATGGACTTTCATCCTCGATGGCCTGAATGATATTTGGAAATATAGAATTGGACTTTTATTTTTACCCTTGGACTTTTATTCTTAATGTTTTAAGAGATATGAAGAAAAAGATTCGTTGATTAAGTAGATGTAAGTAATATAAGCAATATAAACTCACAAGTTTTTTATTAAAATATTATTTATTTAATGGAATTACTTCTTTTATAGACACACACAGAGTCACACACACGCATATATTAGATAATATATTGGGTTGTAACAAAAGTCTATAGCATTGTTTAATTTATTTTTATAAAAAAAGATGACAAGTTCTCAAGGAAAGATGAAAGCATGAAGCTACCAAAATGACAAATGTTAGTAGAACAAGACTGCGCATATGTAATTGAATAAATATTTATACATATACATATATAATAATTTTGCTTTAGAATTTCATTAAAATAACGCTACGAACTTTTGTCACAACCCAATATATAGAGATCAATCGAGAAAGAATAATTTTTCTTAACATTAAAAATATTTAATAAAATAATATGGAAGAGATAGAAAAAAACTCTTTCGACTTTATATTGACTAGAACGTAAAACGATAAAAACAATGAAAGTTAAAACCAATAAGTCATCTTCATGCTTCCGTCAGAATCACGTTGGGTATCCATTACGCTAGATTGACGAACTAATCGGCGAACACTTGCCGCGTTTAATCGTTGTTGCTCCTCCATAATGGATGAGGCAATCGGTACTTCATGCATCTCTACTGTTTCTCGTGCTGACAAATCCTCATAAGAAGCCGCGATTGATGATGGTCTAAAAAAAACATAAATTTTAGTAAGAGTTTAATCAGAGAAAACATAAGAATGATTAATAATTGAGAAATGAAACAAAATTTTGAAAGTTGCAATAATTAAGATATAAATTTAAATGCAAATTTTTAAATCGCGATAATTAAGATATAATTTTTAAATTATTAATTTAACTTTATATTATTCAGTTCTGTTTTTACCTATATATCTATATAGTTTTCAATAGATTGATTGTGAGAGTCATAAATGATAAATGAGTATTTTTAGTGTTTCTACGAATCGTAAATTTCATAAATAATTGTTTTAGTGCTAACGCGTATTTTGTTGGAACACAACGAATGAAATCAGCACACGTCCAATCCTTGCCGAACAATTCTCCTTCCTCAACCGTCTGTGGCAGACGGTGATGTAACGTTTCCGGTAATCGCAGTCCGGATAAACCACCTATTACTGCGATGGCGCCCAAAATAACTAGAGGCAAGACGAGATTCTCTCTCCCCTGAAACACGTGTTCATAAATAGCCTTATTTATTTATTACTTAAATAAAAATAAGTGACACACTTCTCTTTTAGTAACTAATGAGATAACTAATTGATTATTCAAGGATTAATAGTTAGTGAAATT
Source organism: Ooceraea biroi (assembly GCF_003672135.1). Lineage (NCBI taxonomy): Eukaryota > Metazoa > Arthropoda > Insecta > Hymenoptera > Formicidae > Ooceraea > Ooceraea biroi. The sequence continues at coordinate 7,700,135 of NC_039512.1, forward strand.
CTCTTAAAGCTATTTCTTATGCGATATATAATATTATTAAAATACAAGTAGGAAGTATTGTTGAAATAAAATTTAAAAATTGATTCAAACTCACGAGATACGTTACGAAGGGTATAATGATGAGTCCGAGACCGCTAATGTACGCAGAGAAGCCAATAGCCACCCCGCGCAATTGTGTGGGATAAAGTTCCCCGGCAAAGGGATAAATAATTAGAAACGATGCCGATATCGCAGACTTCGATATAAGAAATAATATCAAGGTTTCCATGACAGCATCTTCAATTAATAATATACGTCATTACTTATTAATAGACGTCAGAGATAATAATTGAGACTGATATTAAAGTTTCCTTTTAATTATCGATATTAATTTAGCACTTTCAATATCGACATTACACAACTACCTAACTGTTTATATCGTTACTCGCTAATTAATCAAGTCATTAACTAATTAACCAGCAGTGCGTACCGGGTGACAGCAACACCGTGGCAATACACGATGCCCCGGCCATAACCATGCACAGGCAAAGCGGCCATCGACGACCCCATCGATCCATTACAATCCAACAAGCCAGGTAACTGGGTATCTCGGCGAGAGAAGAAAACAGGAAACTCAAATGTTCCTCATTCCCCAAAGCTGGCCCGTAATAAGAGAGGCCAACGTATACCATATTGTTGGCGAACCTAATGATCAAATATCTTAATGACACCAAATAATATACTTCAGGCACTTAAAATATGGCTTGCAAATAACATTAAAACATGAAAATTGAATCCAAGATGAACGTATATTTTTTTGTAGTAATCTGTAAAACTGATATTTCTTCAATTTACCAATTTAGAGTGATAAGACATGTCTTGAGGCGCATGTTTGGTGTTTTGAAAAGCGAGAGAACACCAGGTCCGTTACGCAATCTCTCTTCCTCACTTGTCGACCTCGACATTGTCATACGTTGGCGAAGCTTCTGTGTGAACGCTACCGGAAGCTCCTTACCATTCACTCGAGCTAAGGTCTCAAGAATATCATTGGCCTCGCTTAAACGACCTTTCGCTAATAACCATCGCGGTGATTCCGGTAAAAACCTGTAATAATTATGGATATTTATGCATACGTACAAGGGAGAAATAAAAATAGTTTCAAAATGTGATATCTTATCTCAATAACGACAAAAATAAGATAAACAAAACGATAAGCATACTTTCTGTATCGTAACACTGCACAATTTTGTCGGCATTCAGAGTTCAATGCATAATTATAAAGAAAAAAATATTAGCTTAAAAACTTGCTTTAATTTGTAATTTTAATGTTTCTTCATTAGAAAACTTGAGAAGGCAATTAATGAGAAAATCATAGATTAAGTAACATTTATTCATAAATATATAGAAAAGAATTGAACAAATTTTTCAATAATTAAATGTGTTTTCTGCAATTTTTAATAACAATATTAATTCACTCACCACCAGTAAAAGAAATAAATCAGGAAAGGCGCACTCGTAGTTATAGCGAGTGTTCGCCAATCTCGTATCAAATATGTGACGCCTGCTAGCATGCAGAGGCCCATCGTATAGAAAGTGCATGTCATAACCGTCACAAATGAGCGATAATTAGGGCCGACCAGTTCCAAGGCTATGAATATAAAATCATTAATAATTTCATCACAGTTAAATATAAAAATGTATAGCTGAAATAATGAATTCGAAGGCGTTTATTGTGAAAATTGAATTGATTGCTTACAGATAATAAAAGGAATCTGATAAATTGCTGGTATCGTCAAGCCGACGATAAAACGCGTAAAGGCCCAAGTCCAAAAATTATTCGATATCGATGTCAGGAAGCCGCCTACTATTAACGTCGCCAAACATGTGAAGAAAGATATTCTTCGACCGATTCTGCCCAGCCAAATAACGATATTTTAATGCAACATTAAAAAGGAAAATAAATAATTTACCATAAAGCCAAATAGATATTAAACTAAATGAAAAATTTTGAAAATGAAAATATGAAATATAAAATAAAATGTAACTTTACAGTAACAAAATCGACTTTTTCAGAATCGATAAAAATTGATAAAAATTGAACACGACTACAGAAATTTACCTATCGTTTAATGTACCGAATAGATACACTCCTATTGGACCTCCTGTATTGAGGGCTACTAAACCAATCGTCGGATAAATTGCTCGATCGCACACGAGATCAAACTGTAACATTGCCAAGTATCTAATGTAAAAAGGCAGTATGTAAAAAGATAACATGTAGCTATTGATCAGAATCTTACATTTTCTTTGTAAAGTTATTCTGACATAGTAAGAAAATTCTTTAAAAACTGAGATATATTGAATTATACATATGTGCGTGTAGAGAAGTTTTATGTTCGAAATAATATTTTAATAAGTATCTCTTTTATGTATTTACTTCGTGACATAAGGTGAAAACACGTACTGCGTTATTAAATGAATAAACAAGTATTTCTTTACAACTGCGATCTCTCACTCGCAAAGGTATCATGCTATTTTAGAAATTTATTTAGAGCTATTTAGAAAGTAAAATAAGACCTCATTAAAAGCAATTGTATGTTTATGAAATTCTGAAATTCGATTCATTGCTAAAAATCTATTTTGAACTATCATGTCTTTTGTCTTTCAGCAGTTGACTCAATTGTAAGAATCCGAATGGGAAGCTTGTGGTTTTCTGTATAATCGAACGTACATCGATAACGATGGACGATGTTATCTCTGAAGTCTCATACTCCCAACCATGATCGCAGGGTACGATGAACCACGATGCGTTTGGAACGGACGAGTACGTCGTCACGACAGAGTAATTCTCTGTCGTCGTCGTCGTCGTCATCGTCGTCCAGTCGACGTCGTATCGCATGCATTGGCTGTATGTCTCGTTGTCGTCCTGCATTCACATTACATCTTTTACGCGCGACGTCGTCGCATGAATAATACATCCGCTATGCTCGAGTTGTAAGGTAAGATCGATTCTACCGTGATGTGTCGACGATCGAGTGAAAAAAACAGCAGTTTTACGGGTTCCAAGGCATTCTACTTATGAAATGAAGAGTACTGCGTCTGCAATAATATATTTAGCGAAATCAACTCTTGAACTCATTTATTCATTTCTGACTAATTAAGGAATTATAAACTAGCTGAGTAGTGTTTGCACACGTACCTAACTATGAATTAAACAATCCAATTTGCATATTGCGAACGAAATAAATTACTTATACAAAACAGAAGACAAATCTCATCATTATGTAGCATTTAATGAAAAAAGGAAAAAGACGGAACTAGCAAAAATTATCATATTTAGCGTCATCATATTTAAATGTATAGGTGGAATACGACTTAATAAGCCGCATGTGAAGAAGCAGTGTTGGGCTAATACATTGATATATCATCAACGCGTGCGTCTTTGATTGTATAAGCGACATCTACGAAGCATCAACCCCTATTTTTCGCACTATCGACTGCACCTGACTCGCGGGAATAGCGAGCCTCCTTCTGCGAGCAACGTCCATGTCTTCGAGACCTGGCACTTTGCACCAATGCGGTGGTGTATCTGCCATGAACAGCTGATTAAAAGCGCAAAACCCACAGGGAAGACACGCTGGCAGACAAACCAGCCACAATAGTTGTTTCTGATAACGACCGAATTCGCCAACGATTGGCAGGAGATCGTCGAGATCGAAGCCTTCCTGCGAGATTTTCAGATGAATTTCGTGCGATACCATTCGTGAATACCAAATAACATTTTTGTAGAATACTTTATCTATTATATAGAGTATTCTGTAACTATCATTCATACCTCACAATTGTGGGTTCTTTGATGGAGTTTTTTTTTAGAATTTTAGAATTGTCACAAGAAAAATTTTCGTTAAGCATTCTAGTAATCAAATGCTTAATTATAATATTAAAATTTAAATTTAACAACATAAGTAATTAGAAAATTTCTATATGAGGACTATCTTCCCGGGATCCAACGTTTTGCTCAACAAGATTACAAAATATAAATTCTGCATTATCGCAGCAATAACCAACTGAAGAATGAATGGTTTGATATCAAATTTCACTTTAGTAAACTCAATTTATAGAATGAAGATAAATATAAGAAGACATTCTACAAGATAATTAAGCTTACAAGATAATTATACTTACGTCACCCTCGGCAACCCTGGGTTCTCTCACGTTATCATCAGTCCGCGTTGAGCCATTATCATCTTGCTGCTCCATTTCGATAAGCTTCAACTTCGTCCCACGTTACCGAAAGCCCCGATGATACCTTACAAAGGCATCACATGACCTGCATTAGCCTCCATCTGTGGACGATTCGACCGATGCGACGCGCGTTGCATCGTCCCTTGCCTGCCTTCCTCCGTAATAAAAATATGAGAACGATGTCTCTCTCTTGTGGACTCGCAAAAGTGCACCATGCACCTCAACGATTTCAGCGCCGACTGCGATTTCTACTAACAGGCCACGAGCCCAAAATACAAGGATACCAGTAAGTTCAAATATTTTTCCAACGGCCAAGTCGAAAGTTTGGTATTTTCGCAGCTTCAAGATTATTTACTGAGATATCAAAAATAAAGTCGCAAATAAAAATCTTTTCCTCCGATTTCGCTTTCAGTATTCAAAACATATGGCTATATAACGTGTTAATTAAAGTTTTATATAGAAATTTTAGGGTAAAGGAGATATATGTAATTAAGCTGCGATCTGAATTCGCTATAGCTCAATTAAAATAAACAATTTTCGCAAAAACTGGAACACACTTATAAATGTCAATCATGCATCTTTGATATAAATTTAATTCACCAAACACAATACGTAATTTAAATAAATCACGTAAATTTTCTTCAGTTGCAAAAGATCTTTCTAACGTAAATAATGGCACTCAATCACATTTCGTTTGGTCAGTCGTACGCGCACGATTGCACTAACCGAAAGAATGTAGCGGAAATGCGCGTGTCACGAGGGGTGTGCCTTTCTAATTCAATTGGGTTAAGGGTACTTAGGAGAGATTAAGAATACGCTGACACATGCTATTACGACTTTCGATACGACAAACTAATACTTCCTTCGTCCCCTCACCCTCCAAATGTATGCGATGATTATTTTCGTATCGCTTTAATTTTCCACGATACGAATCCTTAGTCCCATTAAACAAATTAAATCCTCAAACGATTTGATTTAATAACATTAAATTACCTTAAGCAAATATAAAAATATAAAGAATTTCACGATAATACTTACGAGATGTTATAAACAGTAAAGCCAAAAAATAAAATTATTTCAGAGGAATATTCTCATAAAAAAAATAAAACCATGTAGGACACAAATGTAAAACAAGCTTGAAAAAAAGGGCGTCGATATATCAGTTGTGCTTGTATATTTGAGCGACGACTGGTAATAATGGCATCACTGTGTGTGTACAGATTCCAAATGGAATTTTATTTTCGGGCCATCATGTTTTGTGTGTTGAGAGAAATGGAAATCATGAGAAATGAAAACAGGAAGCAATTTGCAATCTCCACCGATTGGATTTCGTTTCGTCTCTCGAGATACGCATTCCTGAATGAGGCGCGAGCGCTTCTCTCGCATTCTTTCGAAGCTCGCGTCTCTGAAGAAAGCCAAATCAAACGGTGAGAAACAGCAGTCGAAATGACTTGATAATTGTATGGCACTGTCGCTTGGCGATTCGTATAATCTTGTCTCTTGCACTCATCGGTACAGTCAGCCACATTAATGTCTTGAGTGATATGCAATCGAATTGATCCTGCAAGATGCACCGTGCACGATGCACTGCGAGAACCCGTGATCGTCGAAAAAGGTATCCTCGCAATTCCGTGAGGACTTTCGACTAATTATACTGTTTTTCTGTTTTTCCATGCGGCGAGACCTCAAGGCCTGCAATCGAGTGACCATTAATGTGACTAATTATACGCCTAGACACACTTGCCAAAGAATCGTCCTTCAGTCATTCTACGATCGTTCTGGCACTCACGTAAGCGATGTAGCCGAAGTCACATTATCGTTGTCAATTGTAAACCTCCACAGGAAACACAATCCTCGCAAGCACCACACGACTGACTCGAAACAAATAGAAATAAAACGATAACGCACGCAGTGCATTATCGCACCACGCGGACATGCCGCACCCTCTCCCGTTTTTTTGTAAAATTTGATAGGCTCTTCACGCCCGTGAAGAGCAAAATTTACAATCGAACGAGCAAGTGAAAGAAGAAGGAATATTGTATTCGAGTTAAGAAAGTTTCATTAGAGCGATTTAAATTATTTTCCTAAATTCTGAATACAAACAAATGCCGAAAAGTTAATTATAATCACATCAACAATCTATTAACACGTAAGAAACTCCAATCAATTTTATATATCGTTAATTTTTAAATTATTGATGAGTTAATCGCAAATTTAATCTTAGAATTCATGATATAATTATAAATATTCGTCTCCATGTAATCTGCAATATCGTCTTCATTCACTTGGTTCTTTAGTTCCAAATCTAAGTTTCCACTTTATATCAAATAAAATACCAATAAATACCCAACAAATGTTTCGTACAGTAGATGATTCGATCATTATTACATTTCGCATTTAGAATTTTGGCTTCGTATTCATCTGATCCAGATTCAAAATATCCGATATCCCGCTATATAAATCACAAAATCCTTTTTACATCGACTATCACACCATTGTTACACAAATATCTCGCGATTCCGATATCGTAAAATAAAGTTCCTCAAGCGTGGCAGTCGATCAATCAAAAATAAGTCTCATTTGTCATCACATTAATATCACATTTTCCAAAGCTTAACTCCTTCCTAAATCCACCAAAAATGATACGTGCCGGCGCAATCGGCGCGGCGAATTTGATGCTTTTTCTTCCCTTAGCTCGATGCCGATCGCAAGTGCAAAGAGGACATCGAGTTGAGCAAATGTCGATGATTACATCCGATTTGCAAGGAACACCGACCGAAAATCGACGATATGATTATTCCTCACGATAGGCCGTGATTTCTCTTGATTGCGGAACGCTAATAGGAACCTCTATCGGCGTTCTCTTATCGCGGGCCTTATTCTACGGAGATCGGCGGATCGAGTGCCAGGAGATTGCTTGGAGGAGAGGGTGGAGCAACGGCGGCAGGCGGACATCCGTCCAGCATCGTGCCTTTTATTTCTTTTTTTCGCTTCATTCACACGCATATATAGATCGCCCAGAGACACATTTTCTTCCCATCACGCGTCAATTATAATTATCTCGGTCCGATCGATTCTCGATCGGCAGCAGCACTCGGCATTCTCTCACACAGCGCACCAGACGTCATCCACGCATGCAGCCTTTTTTTTTGTTTTTTTTGTTTCTTTTTTTCTTTTAATTAGTTCGCCCATCTCGTCGCGACGGTGGCATCGCTTCGCTCTCGGCGTCGCACCCCGAAAAAAAACGTCGGGACGTCATTACCGCCGATGGATCACAAGAAGTCTCAAGCGAGGACACTTTAAGACGATTCCTGTATCGCGGCGATGTTGAAGGAGAGATCTACCGAGAGATCTACCGAATTTTATTTATCTTTTAACAGAGGGATCTTTCCCTTACGGCTGCTATTGAAACTATTATTTAATATATTAATATGTTACGGTTAATTACTATGGAACACGCGATTCTTAATTGACAGATTGCAACATCGATGATTCTCTGCGGAAATTGACGCCGAGCAGAATAAAAAGACACACCAGTTCAACTGCAGTTTTGTGATTAAAAACATTTTCTTTTAAAGTAGAATTCTCTCCCCTTCGACAATATCGCCAGGATTAAAAAAAAAAACAAGGAAGAACTCGCTTCTCCACTCTTGCAATACACTACCGTCAATCGCCACCATCGCGCAATCAAGCGCAATCGAACAACAGATCTACGCGTTGGGCTCGTGTTTCGCGACTCGATCGTTAAAAAATATTATCGAAAATATTGTCTCGTACGTACAAGGACACCGCAGGCAGGCAGCGTGCCGCGAGGACGCCAGGAAGCCCGCAAGATCACGTGGAAACTTCGAAGACTAGGAATGTGCTGGCAATTACTATTAGTGCAAGGTAATTCTGCTTTGCGCTCATCTATAATGTCTAAAAAATATCATCAAAATATACATGTATATGTACATTCTAAAGTAAAAATTGCCCGATAACTTTAACTGCAAAGGCAACCGCAAAGAGAGAGGAAGATAAGAAATATGTGCTATTAGTCCCTCTCGTCTCTGGCATTTCCTAGAAACTCGATTAGAAACATTTGGCTCCAAAAATACATTTGCATCAGAGTAAATGGAGATTAGATTAGATTATCAACGTTATAGAGATCTCATTTCTCTAGGAAAGTTTCCAAGGATCCCGCAAACCAACGGGCGGCGCGATCCGGCCCGCCCCGCGATACAAAATTTATATTTACTTTTACACGTTTGCTTTGCCTTCGTTTCTCCATACGACGACGATCCGTTCTCCCGTTCTCGAACGTGACGCCGCGATTCACGACGAATCACGAGCCAACCACATCATTATCAACATCCTCATCATCATCCTCAGCATCAGCATTATCATCAACATCATCAACATCAACATCATCAGCATCAGCATCAACATCTTCGCTCCCCGATCCACTCCTTCAGTCATCTTTATCATCAACGCATCCCTAGTAAACTTCGCTCCTTACTTCACAGCGCACATCATCACTGATACAGCGTAATGCACACGATTGTTTAAATATACGTAAAATACGCTCATCACGTACGTTCGCTCTAGTAAGCATCGCACGCACTCTAGGAGTCTCGACGATGAAAAGGCTAAACAACTAATTAGTCGACAAGACCAATCGCTTTGTCGTGCTATTATGAATTCCCTTCCAGGCTGGCTTCGCGTGCCTATCAGGAAAGTCTCCGTCATCACACACCAGAAACCTTCCATCGCAGGGACGTCTCGTATCGCTTCCTCGAGATCGCCACGAAGATGTCATCACCGTGGGAAATTCTGTCCTAAGGGACAAAACGTTGCGTAAATCCCACACGAGGAAAACCTCCCTGAAGATTTACTACCTACAGTGATGACCCACAGGACAACGATCAGAGTCCAATAATTTTTCGCGTTGGATTAACACGTCTTGCGTTAATCCTCCCTTCGTTATATTTAAAAAATCTTTGGCATGCGAGAATTTTTGGAATATACATAGGATTCGTCTCGTTTCGGTGTGGATCTCCCGAAGCTCTGCTAAAAGGACTTCGAAGTCTCCTGATCTACGAGATAGGAGGTAGTAAAGAGACGTCTAATCTAGAGGATCAGATTTATTCCTCGTTCGACGTCGGGCATCCATTACGAAGCCAGCCTGATGGAGCACAATACTCGCGAATGTGTTCTCCTCTGGCGACGACGTGTGCGTTACAGGCTCGATCAAGTTGTTCGAGGTAGAAGGAAATAGGTGGGCTTCGATCGTAAGATATGCTGGATCAGGATCGTTCGCCAGAGTCTTGTCTCTGCAACCGATATGAAACGGCCACATGCTCGCGAGTATCATGCTCTTTTCGGGACAGAATGTCGACCCCTCACATACGAGAGTCTCTCTTCAAAGATCACAGTCGCATATATATCTATTATTTCTTTTTCTCTTTTTTTCTTTTGCATTTTCGTATCTTTTGTCTCTTCTATATCTCCTCACTTCGTCTTTCGCGAACTCCCATTTTCTCTCTCTCTCTCTCTCTCTCTGCTTTCTTTCTCTCTTGCAATGCAAATCTTAGGTTCACTCATCCACTAGCAATTTCGCATCACTCTCGCATTTCACTTGAGTTTCTCTTTCTATCTTTTTCCCCATCATTAACAGATCCGGCGACGCAATTCGCAGCGATTTTATTATAAATCGATATCAAGATGATTTTTTTGGAAATGCGTTTTCGATCCAAGAATACTGATTGCTGTTATTATTAATAAACATGCTAAAATTTACAATTGAAATGTAAAAAAAAACTATAATTATATGACTAGTATTTTGAGCGTGCGATAAATCAGAAAAGCAACATCGATAGTTTTTAGATTACGAAATTTCAGAATATGAAATGTTTAAATGTAATCTAGTAAAGAAAACTCATATCTAATAAAATGATCCCATTACTTGCAAAACACATCGCCTAATCTCATTTGTTTAATTCCTGTTATAACGCGTACCATTACACATATATAAAAATCACATATACAAAAAGATATAAATCATTTAGATTTTTCAAGAGCGTTCACTTTTCTTCTGCTTGATCTTTTTCGTTCAAACTTAACTCTTCATCAAGTTAGTTCAATGTAATAAAACATTAAATAATATAACAATATATAATAAAACAATAAACCTGTGTAGATGAATACAATTTAATCAATACTAAGATAACAGCTGATCCTTGGGTCGTATCAAATTAATTTTAAAAGAGTAATCGACTTTAAACATCAAAATTAAGACTGCGAATTCCGATAACCATCATACATAGAAATTGCAAATTCGCACTCACAAACTCTCAGTTGCGAATCAGAAGAAAAGGCGAGCGATCGAGTTCTTTACGAGATGCGGAAAGACACGCACCGCTGTCCTCTCCGTCGTCAACTCTTTCACTCTCTCTCTTTCTCTCCCCCTCTTCCTCTCTTTCCACACAATCTCTGTTACATGGAATGTATAAAAAAAAGGATTCTCATGTCTCTTTACTCAGTCCATTGTAATAGCAAGACTCGCTATGGATCGTGATTGCTACTAATCGTCGTCAGTAATAACCATGCTGAAATAATGAGTTATCGAAACAAATCCTGGCCAATTTCCGCATTCAGGGCATCGCGTTTTGACAACAGAATAATCGATTCTCTTGATAAACATAAAAAAGATGAGAATAAAATTAATTAATATTGATTGTACATAAAATATTTAACGATTGCGCGCAGATTTGTGCACCTACATCAGTTAATATATTTGGTATCTTCGATTTATTATTGTGTAGTTTATTATTAAAAAAAAAATACATTACAGATATGTTTAATGAATTTTTTGAAACCATTGGCTATAGCGCAATCGTCTTAAAATACATACACAACTCCTCGAATAAATATTGCCACAAATTTGAAACATTCTCCTGTATCTTTGCAAGAAGGTTTACTCTGCAATTTATGAAAATCTTAAAAAAATAATTCATCTCTCTTAGGAAAGTGATTTTAATATATTATCTTCATTATTAAGCTTTAATATTATCTTGATTCAAATTAATCATTGTATCTTCTTTCCTTATATACAGTTTGGCAATACTTGTTACAACTATCTATTCAAAGACAGTACATTATTATCGCTATCATCAGATTGTTACCGTACTTAACAGATGTAATTACATAAATAAAAAAATGACGCGTACACCTTTAGACAGATAATAGAAACAAAAACTCATTTTGCTGCAATTGTGAACATGTTAAATGTCTAAAATATTTCTCATAAAAACTTGAGCTACATAATATCGTGGCAACACTTATGCAAGACAATATAATAAATGTCATCACACTATGTGCAAAGTAATTTATGAATATATAAATAAAAGCACGAGCGCGCTTTGAACATGTATCGGTCTCGCCGACGTGCAAGTATAAAACTACACGAAGTCTGGCTTGTGGGGACGCAGAGATAAATCAATCGACGTGATAATTCGACGCATTTATCGCTCCCGGTTATCAAACAAACCACACCAGTAAGGTTTTCGAGAATTATGCATCTCCGTGCCAACGTTTGTCAAAACACGCTTGCCCCGCGTTATAAATTTGAAAAATTTGAGACTTACGCTACTATACATTATCGTCCCCTCTCTCCTTGTATCATTTCTCAATATATTCTCACAATTCTCAATAAGATATACGAACTAAATCTACAAAATATGCGAAAGAACCGGCAACATTCGCCTGGCAAAGGTATTTGGAATGCATGGCACTACCACAGACATATTTCTCGACGACGACGTGACGTAATTTCGTATTGCGTTATTATAGCTAGAAATTTGAAACGTGGCTCACGTAGGAAAGATTCACAAGAGACCGCGCGGCGAGAGAACGATATGATGATAATTCGCGATCGGCACGGCCGAGAATCATGTCACTGAGAACGCGGTGTAAGCGGAGGTAGAGATACGGAGTATTTAAGACATACCGGTCGAACATGGAGGAGCACTTCACGGCCTCGCGAATCAAAGTGGTCAATTTCACCGTAAACGGGGAATCCATGTTCATCCAGAAACAGAAAGGCCTAGTATAATTTCTACTCAGCCTACGACATCAAGCAACGTCCATTGCCCGTTCAACTCGGTCCGTTTGAATCCGCGATCACGGTACTTCCTCAAAGTCCCGCGAAGAAACTTCCCCGTCGCGCAAGAGCACAAACGAAGAGGCGTCCCTGCACGGCAATGCGCGACGAAAGACGATCTCGTCGATCTCAGAACGGACCTCCGACGAGTGACCCAGACGTCTTACAAAGGGAAGGAAGAGTGTTTAGAAAATGTCTGGACAAGCCGTGCAGCATTGTTCCAATGGCAGTGCGAAAAGCTCCTCGTCTGCTTCACTCGTGAATACCGTGATCGCGCAAAATGCTAGACCAACTACTAAAATGCACACGGAGTATTAAGGGCTAGGGGAGGCTGGGGAATATGTGAAGGGGTTTCTTGAGCACTCGGTATCATTTGCTCCAACGGACGTTCAGGCCGGACGAGGACTTCGGTACTTTCGATACAACTAAATCACTTATGCCAGCAAAATATTAGCTTTAATAAATCAACAGCAAACAGGCGTTCACGTACGGGGAAAAAGTAACATACACAAGATGATTTCATACTACTACAGGTCACGCAAATTTTTGCGCAGCACAATCGGACCATAGGGGTCACACAGTTGAATTCTGTAATCTCCCTGACTTTCTGCACTCTCACTCTCTCTCTCTCTCTCTCTCACTCTTTCCTTCTCTTGTTTTCCCTCGCTTGTTCACTCACGGCTCACTTTACTGCATAAGAAAAAACCTTATCTTTCATACATACGTAAAATTAACGATTCTAAGCACTGGCTATAAACCGCAATTTGAAATTTGATGTACATCGTTGAGAAGCTCGCGAGAGCTTTGCAACGAGTTGACGACAAATTACCATAAAAATCTCTTGTACTCTTTTCTCTCTCTTACAAGTATACGCATACATATGTGCACACACACACACGCACGCACGTACGCACGCACGCACGCATGTTTAATAGTAGTTTCGCTCTTTCTCTCCCTTTTGCGTCATATCATACAGCCAGTTTATTCTATTCATCTGAAATTTTCCCTGAGTCTCTCGTTCCTCTCACTCGTACACGTGTTCCTCTCTTCCTCTCAACCTCTCTTGATATCTGTGTCGTGCTCTTGACATCTCACTATCTCTCACATCTTCTTGCGTTCAGTTTTCTTTCACGATTATCATCCATCGAAGTAGTCCTTTCTCTCCTCGGGGTTTAGTCTCTCAATCATACGGATAAAAGCTGCAGACTCATTTTTACCAACAGGCATACAGGCAATTGAAATCGTCTCAGCAAATCTCTCGCTTAGTCTTGGTTCATTCATCGGCAACATCCACTTGCATTCCTCATCATCCGTTGTCAGCATCCGGCAGAAAAACACATATTTCTTTAGTCTCTCTTTGTTTCGCGCGCACTCTTTCTCTCTCTCTCTCTCTCTCAATCTCTCTCATTCTCGCTTTCTTTCGCTCTCGCTTTCTCGCTAAAATCCCTGTCTTTCAAATTAGATGGGTTGCGTTTTTTTGACGCCGATATTGTATCGATAAAATACCGTCGCCAGATAGGGACACGTGCAGACTCATCACTCCATCTCGTCATCGCTTCGGAACTCACGCACATCCATCAACTCGCATCCGCACCATCCAATCTTGTTGTCTTTGTATCGTGTTTGATAGCTTTCTAGTCAAATCAAATTGCACGACAGTACAACCGTGGGGTGATCTGTAAACAACAAAAGCGAGCCAAATATCAGTCACCGTCGCTCATCGGTGCTCTTACTATTTTTTTTTAGGGGGGGAGGGGATTTTCGGGCGGGCGTTTCAAATCGCGTACGTGGAGCCCGAAAGGCAAAAAGCAACGCTACGACGGAAGATAGCACGATATTCTGTCGACGTCGAAGCGATTCTTCAGTGCCATCGGGTGTTCACGTGTGCGCGCTTTCTCTTTCTCTCTCTCTTTCTTTCTCTCTCTCTCTCTCTCTCTTCCACCCGCCCTTTTTCTCCTTCCTCTAACAATCCCATCCTAACTACATCCTATCCTCACTACATAGAGCTCGTTAAATTTCGCGACACCGTAAAGACGTACGATGGTAAGTAATCAAATATAACGTGATAATGGCGAAACGCAAAAAGAAGACGAGTCAAAGGTAACGAAGGTGAACCTCACCGCTCGAATGAAACATGAACTAAAGCACGAAATTGTATAAAAGTCAAAATAAATTACTGATACATCGCATATGTCGATTAAAATAAGATGAAACCGTCTCGAGATTGTATCGTGAGTAATAACGCTTATGCGGCCAAGTAAGGTAATAAGAGGGTACTCACCAACTGGACGTAGCATTGGTGGCAGTCTTGAGCTTTCGAATCTCCTTTGCAGCCCAGCTCGCCAGCTGTTTAGTTTTATGAGTGCGCGACTTCCTGCCCTTGGTCAACAGCTCGTTGAGTGGCTCTGTTTCCACCATGGGCAACAGTTTGACTCCAAATACTGTAACGAGATCACCCAACAAACCAACCGCTGCGGACACATTACCTTCGGAGTGCTCGCGATCTTGCGCAATTGAAGTGATAAATTGTATGATAAATGGCACGTGCGGCTCGATCAGTGAGATGGCGGAATCCGAACAATTATTCCCGTCACCGCGAAGACCCTGCACTATGCCGGTGTAAGCCTCGAGCACGCCTTCGCGCAGCTCGTTCAAGTAATCAATCATGTCATAGTCGCTCCGGTCGACATTAGCTTGGGAAGCCTGTACCAGAGTCTGCAGCACGACCTCCAGGTATTTCTTGAACTCGGGCCCGATACTCAGAGCGATGTCTCCAAAAGCTGAGAAGATCTGAGGCTTGACCGAGCGATGGACCGCGTTGTTACTGAGGTTCTCGAGCAGCAACGTCATGATCTCGTCGCAGTAGGGCAACATCTTGCTCTTGAGCGCACGGCAAATGTCACCGGTGAGACCAACCGCCGCACAACATACTTGATACTCGGCATGATTTTTCAAGCCGAGACATAGGTAGGGCTTGAACGCCTCCATGTACTTGAGGAAGCCCTCGCCCAACACCTCGACGAGGGTCGAGACCGCGATGAGCGCGTCCTCCTGCACGCCGCCCGATTTACAGGAATTCGAGCTGAACATCGCCAGTAAAGCGGTCATAATCACGTCGGATATTTGGGGAGCATCCTCCACGGTAACTTTGCCCAACACCGATTGCAAGGTCGCACAGAGCAGCGACTGAAGGTCGTTGTACTGCGCGCGATCCGAGTAGCTCTGTATGTGCGACTCCATCTGCAACACCTGCTGCAACCTATCGAGTATCACCATTGTCGTTTTTTGCACAGTCGTGTAACAGTCGCGCGGTGAGTTCTTCACCATTTTCATGAGTGCCTCGTAGGCAGCGGATCGTAGATTCGCCTGCGCCCCATCTGGTCGGTCTGTGGTCTCCAAGAGTCGTTGAATGATAAAATCAAAGTACTGCGACATGCAATACGTCTCCGGCTGATTGCCATCTTCAGCCTCGGCCGACTCGTAACTCGCCTCCGCCAAACTGGTGAACGCCCAACAAACGTTAGCGGCGACCCGTGGCTCCGCCTTCAGTCCGTTCACCAAGGATTCCAGCAGCGGTTTCAGGTAGGTCTCGTTAATCGCCGCGTCCGGTATCATCTCGCATATGCGGCCGAACGTCCACGCCGCCGTGTCGCGAACGACCACGCTGCTGTCGTACATCAGTTCGATGAGAGTTGGCATGGCCTGTTCGACTAGCGGTTTCAACGTAGCGGGCTCTAGACCACCGAGAATAGATCCAAACGCCATCAGAGCGGCGTCCCTATACCTCCAATCGGGACTCTTGATATTATCCTTAACAAACGGAAGAACGAACGGCACAATAGCCTCCTCGCAACTACTAGACAGAAGCATCAAGCAAACTCCAGCGGCCTTTGATGGATTCCAATCATCCTCGTCGTCAAATTCCTCTTGCTTGGTTAGTTTTTTCATCAATACCGGTACCAGATATTGTAATGCTCCCTTGGCGTAATGTCGAGAAACTTTCAGTGGCGGCCGACCTTCCTCTGTCGCCTCTCCCTCCTCCATTGATAAGTCAACTTCCTCGTCCGAGACGTTCGACCAAAATTCAATTCCCTGCAACGCTACTTCGTCAGTCTCAGACTTCATAGCCTCCAAGGTTATCTGCAACAAAAATTTCGTCAGCAAATGTGTGATACGCAATAATATATTAATAACCATATATATATATATATATATATATATATATATATATATAACAATAAAAATATGCGACTTGAGTTCATTAATTGGTATTTACAGGAAACAGTGCTGGCGCCATGTACGGTTCCATGTATTGGTAATACAGCGACATAATTTTCACAAGACACTGCAACGCAGCTACTTTGATCTGAGTGTTGCTGGATTGAGTAGCCTCGCACACGACTTCCATTATGAAGTTTCGTTCCGTCTGCAAGTGAGATTGATATCGATTATCGTTTATCGGATATTTATATTTTAGCTCATTACTCGCGCCACTTATCACAATCACAGATCATCGCAGCGAAGCGGTACGAACCTCCTTCTCGAAATTTCCTTTGGTGAATTCCAGAGAATTGTACAGAGCACTCGTAGCCGCCAGTCGAACGTGATTCGACGTGCTGGAACCCTTCATACCGTGAATGATAGCGGTGAGAATCTCGTTTGATTGCGACACCAGTACTTCGCTCTCAATTTCCTGGCAGATATACCCAATAGTCTCTAGCGTAGCCTCCTTCATCATTTCGGTACTGGACGGGTTGACAACATTATTGACTAACAATGGAATTAATTCGCTCCATTGCCCCACAGGCAACTCGGCAACAGCGACATAAGCGACGCATTGCGCCGCGGAACTTGGCCTATTGGTTTCCGTTCCCAACGCTCCCAAAATCTAACAGAACAAATGCTTGCCGTTACATACAATGAAGAATTATGTGTAGTCAACTGTTTCTAAATATATTTAGAAAACAATGTCCAAGTTTTATTCTTCAAGTCATCTTAAAATCGTACACTAAAATATTGCTAGATCAAGGAATAAAAATAAAGAAGCGTAACAAAGAAAATGTATAATGGGAATATTCTTTTCTTCTCAAATTTATAATTCCTACCTGTCACGAAACATACAAGCACACATATTATAATTCTAAATATATAAATTACTTAAAAGGTTAAGTTAATAGGGAGAGAAATATATCTTCTTACATTTTTCTTGATGTATTCCCTAGTTTCAGCGGGAATAGTAAGCCAGCGTTGCTGGTACTGGAACTTCATGTCAGGATCTTTGGAGGTAAGTTGGTTTTTGAGCTGCAGACCCGCTGCCATGCGGGCGACGGGGCTCGCACCGACTGTGACCAGCACGGCGCTGAGTCGTTGCACGAATTCATGCTGAAACACATATGCCGTAACGTGTTACAGTGAGCAACAACATATCTTGCGAGTCCCATTACACGACTCGTTGTCACGTTTACTCACGAGATTAGCCTCGGCTGCCTGTTGGAGGAAGTTCTGCGCCGCCACCAGTTCATTCTTATCTAAAAATACAGACAGAGATGCATTAACATCCGCACGGGCGGTGGAAAGTGGTAGAAAATTCGCGAGGGATTGTAGGTTAGACAAACGCGAGATGCCCGCCGCGAAACGGCGACGTGCAGATAGGAGCAACCGTCACGCGGGACAATACTTTTCCGGCGATGAACAAAGCGCCTAGCAACAGCACGACAGGCCGCGATATCGCGTGTAAACCTACGCGAAACGATCGGCCGTCTCGTCGGCGAGGCGACGACGACGGGCGCAGCGTCGGAGAACCGCGGGAGAAGTCACGAATCCATGACGACAGCGAACACGTTGCGAGCTCGCCCGCCGGAGCGGGAACAGCGACGCGTCCGTGATTCACGCGACATGAATTCATCACGCGAGCCCGAGGGATCGTGGAAGCGTGGCCGCGCGCACGAGCACGAGCACGGGCTCTCCCGATCCGCGGGATCACGCGGGAATGCGTGATGTCGAAAATCGGAGCGGCCGCGTGCCGGTGCCCGCGCGACATCGCCAGCGCGCCCACGGCATGTCGGTGGCTGGAACACTCACCCGATGAGACGGTCCTTTCAAGGACCTGGATCAGCTGCAACGTCGTCGGATCCATCTGCATGGTTACGGCAGAATATTACTCGATTTACGGCGCGATTCGATTAATGGGTCCCGTCCTCAGCGATTCGACGCGAGGAGATTTTACGCCTGCTCCCTTGCGACACGAAAGTTCTCGTCGCGACCGGCGGATATCCACATGTAACCACCACCGACTCAACTGCCTTCGACGTTCCCCCTCCTTGCCGCCCACTTCCTGCTGGCAGCCCGTCCTCTTCCCTTCTCTCCTTCTCTTTCACTCTCTACGAATCCGCCTCGCCAATTGTCACCTTACTCACTCTCGCACTCTTTCTCTCTCTCTCTCTCCCTCTACTCCTCGCGTTCGTTTCCTTCGCGCACAATGTGCGGCGTAGTAATACTCGCAACCTTCGTAGCCTCGCGCCGCAACGCGATTTTTACCGAGCGAAGACGCGATCCCTCGCGAGCCAGTGACGCGGATTTGACACTGCTGCTGCGACGACTGTCTCACGTGTGCAACCACCGTCGCATTTTTTCGTCGATCGTGTCGTGTTTACGCGAGCGTGGACTATTTTCTTGGTGCGCGCGTCACTCGCGTCACGCGCGTGCGCCGCTGCATGCGCCATCTCGATCTGCCGTGGAGCAATCACGTTGCTGCACACCGTATGCAACATTGACCGTTACATTGGCCAGGGAGGGGGGCTTTTGATTTGAAAGTTCTGGATTTTCCATGAAAACTGATTCCTGATTTACGAACGTTACGAAATGAAAAGAAAACTTGGGAAGTTGGTGAGACTGATGATTTGATAAGACTCGAGGTCGCAGTAAACTCCATCGAAGCCTGGTAAGACTTGATAACGTTTGACAAGGTACTACAGAATCAGAAAATGTTGGTCTACTTGCTGCCCTTTCATATTCTATAGTTATCTGCGACATTTCCATCAATTTAATATTTTTTATTTGTGGAGATAAAATATACAAATTTATTGCATTATATATAAATTGACGTATATTTATATAAAATGTTGACGCATCATTATCATAAGCTACCGAAGTATACTTAATGGCTTAATTAAGTTATTACGTCTTATATAAAGTCTTAGGTAAATTATGATTAATCTATCTTAAATTCTTTCTGTATCATAAAATCTTTTTCTGACTTCTTTATTGTCTCTCTTCACATAAGAAATAAATAATAGTAATTAAATGTAATTTTATATATATAGGAACATTGGTGACAAAATATTTATGTAACTAACAAATTAAAAAATGAAACTATATAATTGAAGTGTGTGCGTGTGCGTGTGCGCACGCGCAGCTATAATTAAATTGTAATGCAACAATCACTTATTGGCCACAACCATTATTTCATCGTACAAGGTTCATTTTTTCACAGTGCAATTCTTTGAACTTTTCATAACTTTTATTTCTGCTCACAAGTTATAGTTTATTATTAATAAATTTCATATTGAAAGCCTATCTAAAATTGAAAATATATTTAATGAAAATAGAGATGCATTTACTCTTTATCTCTATATATACATATCTGTGTGTGTGTAAAAAGGAAATCTTAAAAATTTAAATTCTTTGCAATATATTGTATTTGTAGCAATATTTGCGGAAAGCATGGAAAATATCATTTTTAAATTGCATTATCCAAAGTATCTGTCAGTTTTATTTTCGAATAATTCTCTTGATTAAACGAGGAGTATCATTTGTGATCATTTATTAAATTAAATTAAATTAAATTTAGTAAATTACGGGATATAAGGAAAGTGACAGAAGGAAAAAGGATATTTATAAAGGGAAAAATAAATGAGAAACGAGCCAACCAGTCGTTTTAGTAGATTTAATGAAACGATATACAGAATACATTTGCTTTCGTAATGCAACGCATTCTCGCGTGCCTTACCATCTATATCACATGTCAATTTTTTTATTTATAAAATATAATCGTTATAATTTTTTTCTTCCACGTCTTGCCTTTGAACTACCTCTTCGTCATATATATCGAAAGTATATCTTTATATATATATATATATATATATATTTCTATGTATATATATATTTATTTATTTATTTATAATATATTCATTTTATATATTTGTATTTATATATGTATATATTTATATTTATTTATATATGTATATTATTCCAAGCGAGAGGGAACTGTGTTGTGGCTCGGCGCAAGAATTAACAACGAATCAGGCCGGAAAGAAGGTTTCATGAATGTGCGCGCGCGTGTGTGTGTGCACGTACGTGTGTATATCAATATTGAAATACGGTATTACACAGTGACATATCATGATATTATGTTACGCATCACCCCTACGATCGACTGTCGTTGATGAAAAGATTAGCGATCGACGTCGAGTTTTTTCTTCTCACGACCTTCCTGTTGTCTCAGCCACTAAAATTACACCTGCTGCATATTTCTCTTCATCTCTCGCTTTCTTTATCTCTCACGCATTGCATAATTACACAGTGAGATCACACGATCTCTCGGTGCAATTAATTTCAAGTGCAATTATTTTCGACTCGACATTTCTGTCATTTAATACTTTGACTTTCCCCATTTCATTTTGCATAAATTCATAATTCTCGCATAAAGTCTGCATCGCATAAAATAGCATAATATATGTAAAAAAGGAAAGGAGAGGAAAGATTCAGTGCTTTTTAGTCTGAATGGTCTTACAGTGCCTACATAGACGTACCTACGTTTGTTGGCTGCTATTCGCATTGTTTCTCTGGCTGTGTAGAGGTGCTTGTTTGTGGATTTATTTTCGGTGCAACGCTCAACCTTCAAGGTGCATATGTGTGTTAAACGCCTTAAACATTTGTCGTACATTTATAAATGCGATTGTCTTGGCCGAGCATGCGGACGTTCATATGACAAAGTAAATTAAGACTGAAAATCGATAAAAAAAATATAATTCTTTTAAATGTAACCATTAATATTTCTCACATGTAAATTTGCTCTTTTTGCTAAAGCACAATATTTATTAGATGATAACGTTTATTGAATTCGAAATTGAAGATTTAAATATAATATCATGAATTGTAGATTGCATTTGTTTACAAAACATATCGTAAGAAGCTAGTAAGAAGAATGTTTATAAAAAAAGTTCCGAATGCATTATCCATATCTTAGTCAAAATGAGAAAATCGATTGTAAATTTTATTTTGATAGAGAAGAAACAGATATTGCATTTGACAATAATCATAGAAAGCAGATTGCTGTCATCTGTTTGTCTAAACTGTCTAAAAATTATTGTAACTTAAACACTTAAAGTTGCTTAAATTTCAAAATTAGTTCTTTTTCAAAATAATGAGAAAAGAGAAATTTCGGTTGAGAAATAGCAATATAAAAACTTAATCGCAAAATTAAAAAAAATAAAATTTAGAGAATCTTAAAATTTTAGAGATTTAGAAGAGATGTTATAAAATCTATAATTATAAGGCATATGTTTTCAAACATAGTGATTACCTTTCCGTCATTTTGACGAAGAACCATTAATTTCCGTACAGTTTTCATGGCGGAGCACTCTGTACACGAACGTCCGCTGCTTTACCAGAAAATAAATATACCCTGAATGAACTCAATTGCGATGTCGATCGATAAATAATTTATTAACAAAACTTCGGAGAGAATTAAATAATCTGTTGATTGAACATTTATTGTATACATTGATGAAACGGGGAAAAGGGGATAGAGATTTACACCTAACGGAATTGACTGGTATTTCGTTACAGCAAAATGACAGATAATCGGTTTAAACAACAAATGTCAGGACGATCTCGTTTCGTTTCGTCGTCAAGACGATTTCACTGTTCACGCCCGAACGATCCAATCTTGCTCTTTTATTCCTCCTCTTTCTCCTTTTCGCGTTTCCTTCTTTCGCCTGTTCTCCTTATTTTCGCGTAAAAAATAATTCACCGCAGCGCTGCGTCCAGGGACGATTTTCTACGATCAGGAGCGGAAGACGTTAGTCTCGCGCTTTTCTTCCACACGCGAACTCTCGTTAAGGAAAAATATATAGGAACAAAAATATGTCACCCAGAACTTGAACCGTCTCCCACTTGGATACCGGAACATTCGGGGTTTTCTCGTTATAGTCGTGCCCTCCGAATAAAATTCCGAACTCGACTTTCTTCCGATCGATAATTCCTCTCCCGAAATCTCCTCTGGACTCAACACTTTATTCGATAAAAAAATTATTCCCTATGTTCGAGAATTCCGTTCAAAGATGAAAACTGATATGAAGGTAAGGCGGATCTCAGGCGAAGCGCTCGTTCTCAAAGATCGCACTAAAATACTTGTTACAAACATGTAAAACGATTTTGTTATATTGGCTGCAGACCAGTGCCAATGCCAACTGCCTGATTCTATTATCAATACAAAATTACATTTTTGTTTTCAATTAATATTATCTCCCGAAATTGTTCTCCCAATTCACTCAAGATCATTATCAAATATCTATCTTTGCAACGACGGACGGACCAAAACATTTATATTTATACCAAGACATTATTTTTTAATTTTAAGTAAATATTTCAAGCTCAACGATTAATATTGTTTCTATATGTCTAGGAGTACCTGTTATAATCTCTCATAATTATGCTAAGAATCTTTATATGTTCTCAAAAATTACTTGTTTTTGGAAGTCCTAAATTCTTCCGTAAAAACTTTACTTCTCTTTTGTTAATCCAAAATATCCTGACAGTGCATTGGCACGAAATCTGATATTTTAACTTTCTTGTCTTATTGCTATCAATTTTTACAGTGTCAATCTGTTATCCTCATGGGGACGAGCGCTTCCGAAATTTTATGTTCTTTGCACGATTCTCGAACAAATTGAATGGAATCGACATTCTCGTCCGCGTTATTCTAATTTTGATCGCAAGGGTTGCCAATGCCTTTGCACCCTCGGATCCTGTTTTACCTTGCATTCTTACCGGGCATTTTGTCTTTTGAACACTTGCATGCGTATCCATCCGCAAATGTGGACGTGTTAACGAATCCGGTACATGGAAAGACAAAAGCACGCTATTTTTTATTAAAAAATTTGACAAATTATCCATTGTTTTGTGACTCTATCAAATTTTGTACGCTGGAAACGGAATGAATAAAGTTCTTTGTTAAGAAGGTATTGGAGCATTAGCCGTTTATCATTTATATGATAACTTGTATAGCACGTGATCCTACACATATGGTATAAGAACTGTCGTGCAGTATCAATTCTATTTGCCATGTGCGATAAATATATATTATGATTTATAACACATTCCATTTATATAAGATATTTTGAATAGATTTTCCAATACACATGTTAAATATATTGCTGCAGAATGCTAAATAAAAATTTCACAAAGTATTATTTTACGACGACTGCCATTAGTAAAATTTTATCAGTAACATTTTTATACGTGTAATTGCCAAGATCAAATATAAATCTGAGTGACTAAGAATAATATTTTGTTACAAATCTGCAAACATTATGATAAATTCTTAGTTAATCCGTTTCTTTATTAATTATAATAATTGCTAATAATTATTAGCAAATACTAATATTGATATTAATATTAAAAGTAAAATATTAATTTTTAATGAACAAGAAAATTTGCGAAAAAGATTTCGATATATTCCAAAAACTAAGAATTGTAAAAAATATAAATAACTTCCGTTTCCAGAGACAAAATTGAACGCTTGTCTTCCTCCATGTACTTTGCCATGTATAACATTGCATATCGAGAATATTACGAGAACAATTGCGAAACAAAATATCAAAAGACATTAATTTGAGGAATTACAATTGTAAAAAGCTTATGAAAGCGGAATCTCGTCCAACATCGATTCCGCTTCTTTCGCGCAAAGCGTCAAACATTTGCGGATAAACACGACTTTAGATTAACATATACACATGTAATTATCATTATCTATTGTGCACATATAGGTAATTAATGCAGTTTCATGTATATATGTGTATGTATGTGTCTGTGTATGTATGCATGTTTGTTTGTATGGTATGAATCACGGTGTGAGGACAATGCCTGTTGGAATTCGGATCACGTTGCGATAGCGACGGTGGTTATTGTAAGATTATGCTAGAACAAAAACAGATCTCAGGATTATCTAATAAAATATAAAGGAGTAATCACAATCGAAATAACCGTACAGATGAAAGCTAGTTCTCTTTACGCAATTATCCTTATTTTCATGAATCTTATAACATTTGTATAGAGAGAAATGAAACTCTTATGAACATTCAAAGTCACAAAAGAAGTAGAAATAAGTGATTGAAATAATAAGAAAAAAATTCTCCATAGTTTTAAACAATTTCGGAGGCAGATAAGATGTATTCGAGAAAATAATTCAAGAATTCGATTTCCGTATTCAGCTCAAGAGTAAACAACCATGAGATCCATTTTTATTTCCATGCAGAATCAGTCGCAACGAATCTTAGTCGATTTTACGGTATTTGAACGTGCTTAAAATATCAAGATATACATCGAAAAAACGGAGATGCGTGTCAACTGTAGTGATCCCGTCGGCGCGGAGGACGCCTACTTGAAAAGGCTTGACCAGCATCCTCTGTCCGTCGCGTCGATCGAAGGGCACTGGTGCGATGAAGGACGCTTTAAACGACGATATCGACGACGATGACGACGACGATGGCGGCAACGACGGTGAAGCTTATTGTAGTGAGATAATGGTAACACAAAGTGGTAGTAAAAGGTAGCGCTGGTAACAGTGGTAATAGTGGTAGTAACGCCATAGAATAGTAACGCTATCAATGAGTAATAGTAAGTATAACGATATAGTAAAGTAGTAGTTGTAATAGTTAAGTAGTATAGTAGCGGCGCGTTATACGTATATAAATAGGACACTCTACGTTAGTTTGATTAAAAGTAAATGTCATAATACGTAATAATAGGTAACTTTAAGCCGGGCCCGCCTCGCCGTCGCACTGGATTATTAACTCTCTGCTCTCTCGCCACATCGGACGAGGCGAGCCCGTAGTTGTTCGCCTTAGCTCTCTAAAATCACATAAACGCAAGAGTAGTGGTAAAGGGTCGATCGGTATCGACCACGCGCCTCGGACAACGCTCTGGCAATGGCGCTGACGATGCCGAGTTTGATTTGCGAGTGCGTAGCAGGAGGAAAAAACCGCGAACCGCGCGAAATCTCTGTGGGATATGTGAAGATTCTCCGTGGTGAGATTGAGCCCAACTGAGTGGCAAACTGAAACCCCCATTTTTAAGCAAGTGCCATTCTGTTCTGTCGATATCAAAATATGTATGGAATTGAGTTAAAAAATGCGTCAAGTCTTTCCTATTCTCTCTAGCTAATATTTTATAAACGGTGTAGTTTAAAGTTACTTTTGGATTTGTGCCTAGTTGCGTGTAAAAAATGCATGTAAAAATATCTATAGCAGGTATCAACAACTTGTAATTAAACATCTGAAAAATTTGCTGGATTCTCGTTAATCTCTTTAAAAATTCATGCAAAACGTGTAAAAAGTGTCTATAAAAGTATTCTACAATTAAAATATATCTAGTAGAGTAGAATTCTCAATCTTTCTACAGTTTAAACTCATAAAATGATATACACATATGTATATATGTAGTGCCACCCCTAAATTCACTTTCCCCTAACGTAGATACCCCAAAGATGCGTGGTGTGATCCGTTGCAGCTGTTGAATGCACGTGAATTCACGATTTTCGCTTCGTATATTCCAGTTCCCATCCGGAGAACCCAAGAAAGCACGCATCATTAGCAAAGATATGGCCACAATGTAAAGCAATTAGATAAATACGAAAGGATATACCTAGTTTAATATAACACAGAGTAGCATCGGTTCCTTCGTAGACAACCGATGCGTCTGCACTCGGCATCGTCCGGCCGTCGCGAGCGCGACCGAAATAGTCACATCCTATGTCTACTGTCAAGACGGGAGAGCGTCAAGTCCGCTCTTCCTGCCCTTGCTCTGATATGTTGCGAATCGCCGATGCGTTTCCCCGCGACGGGCAAGGTATTGCCAAAGATATTACGCATGTTCGAGAAGTGGCGGGTCGCCCGCGTCGCCCGTCATGAGCGACGAGGCGAGCCGAGCGCGAGCACGCGAACGGAGAGACCTCGTACAAACTAGGTAGAAAAGTGAGAAAAGTTCGCGTTCATCACGCGGATGGCACGCGCGAGAGAGGGAGCCCCTCCTGTCCACCCAAGTCCGCACGAAATCCGCCACGGCTAGAAGAAGGAAGAGTACCGAAACCGCCGCGGCCCGCCTTGTATCCGCTCCTTGCTCGCGTCAACCTTCCCTTTCGCCAGCGACAGCAACAGCAACAGCAGTAGCTTCAGCTACGGCGATAATACTTACTACTAGAACGACGGACGACGTTCGACAACCCGCCACCCGACACGTCGCGCACGCAGAGACCGCCCAAGCGCTTTGTACGCTTGCACTCACGCATGTGACACGCACACGGTGGTTTATTCACGCGCCCATGCACACACGCAATCATTCGTCCTCTCACATTCACACATACTTTCCCATAAGATTAGCGTTCGCATCGAATCGCACGGACAGCATCCGCGTACGATCGATCACGATCCAGTAACGGCTCTCTTCGCTTCTCTTCCTGCTCGACGAGCCGTTCAGAGTGCTTCTCGCGGAGTGCGAGAAGGTATCACCAGGGCGTCGTCGAGGGCTGAACGTACCCGCGGGTTACGTTCCCGCGCGAGGTATACACGCAAGAAGAGAGTAAAGCTACGCGTAATACGAACTAAGAGAAGGATCCAATCAGAACGAAGGTAACGCAACCGCAACCGGGACTGAGAAAGTAATTGTTCTATGTACTGACGAGCCCTAGGCTGCTCGACTTGGGTTTAGAAGGGCAGGCTACCGACGAACATCGTCTCGATCAACGGTGGCGCCGGCACCAAGTCCTCCAGCTTCAGGTAGAAGATCCGTTGGAGACCTTGGACCGAGAGGCTCCTCAACTCCGGTAGCTTCCCCAGTAAGTAGGACAGGTACTGCGACTTCCTCTGCGCCTCGGCGTTGTAGGTCACGTGATCGCGCAGAGACGAGATGATTTTCATTTGCAGCTGCTCCATGCGCTGCGGCTCCTTCAGTCCGTACCTCTCTGAAAGTTTGAAAGAACGAATGTGAGCTAGTTTCCTTCGTATATTTGTGGAGTGATCCAATTTCATGAATTGCCACTTGAATTTTATTAAATTGTAATAATTTAAATAATACGCGTGATTAACATTTAATAAAGAACATCATGACGCCAATATTGAAATAACGTGTGGATTAAACATTACATTATAATTTTCTCGGAAGTTCAATCTCAAAATTTCTTTCCCTTTCTATTTTTGGACAATAAAAATTAAAATTTATTTTTCAAACAATTTGCCAAGATTGATCTAAGATTTTATTATTTGATTTAATTAAATAGCTTTAATTCCCGATCGAGATCAACAGACATTAATAAGTCAATTAAACTGCAATAATATTAGTCACGCAACCTTCGACACTATTCGTGGCTATGGAGACTGCGATTGAATGCGCATGTAAGCCGCACACCTGCGCGTCCAGTTACCAGCGGATCGCGTGCAAAACGAGGAATATCGTCGTTCTTTTCGTCGGAACATCAATAACTAATTGTTTCGACGGATTAATTATTTATCCCGTAGATAGACCATGGTATAACCAGAATGCAGGCGGCGTAAACGGAGTGAAGAAAGATCGAAAGTGCCGTTAAGGCAATCAAGCGACAAAATTACGAAGTTCCAATAATGACGATTACTGATCATTGTACAATGATTTACAGCAATACCGATTAACGAATGCGACAATTCATTTAATTGTGCAACTATGATGTAGAGTGAAAGGATCACTCGGATGAGCTATAACTAATTACTCACCAGTGACGAGGGTGAGAGCGCACAGACAGGCGAAGGCGCTGATATCGACTTCCAGGAAGTGAAGAGCCTTGCAGAAGTCAAGGATGCTGTGCAGCCAATCGCCGAAACTGCGCTGGCACTGTTCCAGCGCGAGAACAACGCCATTACAGAATACTAACTTCGTGTCATCCGGGTTCGTGCGGTACGCCAACCTGAGCACGAACAGTTCCAGACTGGCCGATTGGAAGAGCAGTTCCTGGAAACAGATCATATTGCGAAATTGTTATTATTATCGTAGAAATATATTATATCAATGAAGTACGAACTAACTGTGTTAGAGAATAAGCAGTCTTATGTATGTATGTATGTATTTATGTTATTTGCAATTGTAAACATTTTATTTAGGCAACAAATAACCAATCCAAGACGGCAAAAAGTAGTGATATATTAATCAATTAACTTCTATGATACCATACTGATAATATGAGTATAATAGTAGAGGGATTCTATACTATAGTGGTACTATTCGACCAAGCAGTCTACCAGTCAGCCAAGCGGCCGAAGCGTCGAAAGCTCGTCAAGATTGACCTTTTAGAAAATGTATGAGCTATCGATCTCTATAACCACTAGTTCCCAATGGATATCGCCCGGAAGTCGATACCTGACCGACGATATAACGGCTGTAAAGGACGGCGTGCATCTCAACGACAAAAGAGATTGGGAAGAACAAGAAAGAATTGGCAATGTGAACACGTGAACTTCAAATTTCCCAGATTTTATATGAAAATTTTTAAATTCAGCTTTTCCTTAAATTGTTTTTCAATTTCCTAATTTCCTAATGTGTTTGTTTCTTGAATTTTATCTTATTTATCTTTGGATTGTTAAGTAGACCGCTCACCTGGTCTTCCCGCACTAAATCCGTGAAACCGGGGATTTTGTCGGCAAAATTTCGGATAACATCGATTGAGGTTGTCAACAGATTGTAGAATTGTTGAATTTTGTCGGCTTCGGTGATCGGAGGATCGCCTGGTCGTGGTTGTCGATACTGTGAGTAATCAAGGCTCGCCTTATCAGGCGTTGTGTCCAGATGGGCGCGGACCAGAGCAGTGATCAAAGAGACCGGCGGACTTGGTGGAGATTCTTGCGGTGATTTGGGTTTGGAAGGCAATCTGCCTCGTCGACCTTTCAGAGAATCTGTCCTAACGACCTATCCGACAAATTAAACATTATTGTAATTATTTTACTTCATGTCTTACGCTATTTTTTATTTTTTAAATATTGAAAAATGTATATATATTAATATCATCGAATTCAATTTAATGATCTAAAACATTGTACTCTACTTTTTGTACTTTTCGATTAAGTAGCATAAATTTTTTATATTTTATAATTTTATAATTTATCAATCTCTTACTTACTTCTTTCACCATGCCGACCATCAGGCACTTTTGGAATCGGCAAAACTGGCAACGGTTTCTTCGACGCTTGTCTACCGGGCAAGCTCGCTCAGCCAAGCACACGTATTTGGAGCCCTTCTGCACAGTCCTCTTGAAGAAACCCTTGCAACCCTCGCAGGTACGCACGCCGTAATGCTGACAGGCCGCGGTGTCGCCGCACACAGCGCAAAGCTGGCTCGGACTCGGGGGTGCGCGTTCGCCGCTGGTGCCACTTCCGGGCGACGGTGAACTGACGGTGGAACTCGCGGTGCCACCGCTGCCGCTGCCGCGCGGCTTCGGGGACTCCGTGCTCCCACTACTGTTAACACGACACAGGACGCGCATTGATCTATAACCCATCGCTAGTTAGAATGGAGATTCTCCAAAATTATTGCGTCTCGTGTCCTCGAAATGCAAAATTATACGTATAAAATTGAAAACGTGAGAAATGGAACTCGTGTTGTCCACAAGATTTGCGATAAAGTCAAAAGATCTACGTTATACAAATTTAAATAAATTGCACATAATTATTTTATTTGTTTACATTAGAAATACTAAATTTGAGCTCCATTTGTCTGTGCATCCCTTAAATAAATTTAATTAAGCAATTAAAGATTGATAGATTTAAACATAATGGCAACAAATTTTGTGTTGCGATATCAGAGAATTTGATTTAAAAGTTTTGAGGAGCAATGAGACTTGAAACTACTTTTAGTGTTCACATCGTAGGGTCTTACCTTGCCGACTCTGATCTCTGAGTAGGAAGTGACGCCCTTCGCGATCGTGTGGTACCAACGACGACATTAGTGTCAACATTGGGACACAGATCTGTAGGAGATACGGGTGTAGCGACACTGGCGATGGCTGGCGGTGCTCCATAAACCATAGGCACAGTAACAGCTACTCCGTACGATGAATCCATGATCCGATGATTCGAATCGTCGACTTGTCGATTGTTTGCAGGCGGTGCAACTGCCGTTGCCGGAGTAGGTGCCGATTCCGTAGAGAAGTAACTGTGATGCGGTGCTTGCTGTTGCTGGTGATGTTGCGGATGATGGTGTGGGTGCTGCTGTTGCGGCTGCTGTTGCTCGTGATAGGACACTGTGGCCGAGTACTCGGTCGGATAGTGACTGCTGGTGCAGGAATATACCGGGTTGTCGTAGCATTCTTCATCCATCTTAATGCCGAGGCCCTGGAGCTCCTGTCTGGTAAACCGCTGCACCGTATAGGTCTCCTGGAAGCTTGGCAAAGGCGTAGGACTGCAACCAAAAATATGTCGCGTCAGATCTATACGTTAAATTATCCAAAAGTTTCGATAAACTAATGATAATAGTAATAAAAAAAATCAACGTCAATACTCGGAATGCTCGGACAGATCGGGAGTTGGGAATTGACTACGTACCTAAGAGAATCAGCTTGAACGTCTTCGGGTAGAGGTGTAGGTGGTGGTGGCGGTTGCGGTGGTTGTTGATGATGTACACTCTGTTGAGATTGAGCAGACTCGTCGACCGAAGGCACGCCTTGCGGATTCCCGAGCTGCAGTTCCGGAAAGGGATCCAGCTCTTCGGGCAAGCTTCCGGCATCCGCAGGGTCCGTATAAGGAGCACTCAGCAAATCCGCGAAACTGCTACATCCGAAGGGGCTCTGTAATTAAAAGCGACGAGCACATTTATAAACAAAACCGTAAGTTTAATATATAATAATAATAATAAAATATAAATAGGATATAAATACTGATGATGATTTATAATTACATAAATCAGACAAATTATACAAAATAATAAGTATAATTAAGTAATAAAACATATAAATAATAAGAATTTTCATAACTGGACTCGAGAACAAATAAAAAAGATAAACGGAATATATATAAATAAAAAATACCTGCGTCGCATAAACGACGTGAGCCAATTTGGACACCATATCGACATATGAATGCCAATTTGCCAATCTTTTGTTTTTGAATTACATACCAAAACGAGAATTAATTATTAACTTTAAACGCCGCTGTTTTCCTTGGCGGAGCCGTCACGGTCTCCGGAGAGCCGCGCGAGCGGTAAATCGAAGCACTCAACTGCAAGGCGGAAACATTGTTCGACCACAATTGCTAGCCGCGGCGTCGAGACATCGATGTACAATCGAGGTGCGCAGGAGGATGTTCGAGAGAGGATTGGACAAGCCGAGCTCGTATCGCGTGTTGTCTATAAGCTAGCGCTCAATAGAGGCTTAGAGTCTCTTTCTCCCCCTTTGCTCCTCTCTTTCTCTCTTCCATTCCAATCATTGATAGTCGATAGCCGATAGGCGGTAAAACACTATACCGTACGAGTTTGCAGTTAAATATTCGCGTGGCAATGGGATAATAATAAACGGTAGTCGATGTTGATACACTTTGAAAACTGATTCGACGAGAAACGTGCATTACGAGACACAATGAATTATTCAAACGATGGTCACTCATTTGGATTTTCGAAATGAATAATTCGTTACAACGCGATATGCGGAACGATATGTGAAATTTTACAAAACTAATATACCTTTGATTTCCAAAGAAAAACTGAAATCTAATAAATTAATATAAACTATTAGTTCAAATTTCAACTTAAGAATATAATTTTTAATAAGATTTTCTACAAGATGTTTAGTATAATTGTATAACGTAATTATTTTTATGATATACAAATTTGTATTTGATATACTCTTTGCATATGACATTATCTCTGCCAATGTTTGAAATAATAGTATCTATTCTTCAAAGTTTTAATAATTTTAATATACATAAATTATAAAATATCAGAGATCCGATAATGAAAAACAAAAATGCCGTGGTTGCATTTTGCGGTAGGGGGTGCCGCTGAAGGATAGCATCACGAAAAGAAGGGGGACGCAGTCGAGGGTGGATATTCAATTTGCAAGTGCCGGTTCCGCTTCGGGCTGACATTTCGCTCATCGCTCCCTCGAGGACCGGCGATCGAAACCTCGTCCTCCCAGACGGTGAATAAATAGCCTGCTAAACGGCGTGCTAAAAGCCTCCTCGCCCCTCTTCACTCTCTCTATTTCTCCCCGTAAACCGCCAGGACAATGTCTTTGGCGTTGCTCCACTAATTCCCGTTTTAGCAGTTAATTGGCCGCAACATCATTTCATCCTTCTCCACGGAAGGAGACAAAAATTGAAATGGAGAAGAGAAAACCTCAGAGAAGGAAAAAAGGAGAAACAAGTACAATAAAATAACATCCGGGTACACGGAATGCAGATTGCACGTGATAAGTGTAGATGACGATCGCAAGAATGTAAAAGGTTGGATCTTGTTACAGAGGTACAGAGCCCCAAGTATAGAATCATCACGAAATCTGAAAGTCCGATGGATCAATAAAAATCGTGTTTATTGATAAGAAAAAGATGCATGACATCTTGATAATAATGCGCCACGTAGTTGATACGAAATATTAGTTTCTTTACTGCGATGTATGATAAAGAATAATACAGACAAAAAGAAAAATGTTCTACCGTCATACTAAATGTTTTAAAGAAGCGAAAAAAGATCAAAAAAGGGAAGACAAATAAATCTAAAGCCCTAATCTTATTTTTGAAACAGTTTCCTAGTACATTGCCAGACAATAATCGCACTCGATGCTATGGCATTTAACCAACTTCAATTTACACGCTATGTTAAAAAATTTAAATAAGGCAAACTATTATATAAATTAAAGAGAATAATAAAAGTTCGCTTTCAAATCGACTATAAATTACTCGAAGCGCAACGGACGCTTGTTCATGGGGTTTACTTTCTTACTTTGAAACATTACACATCCATATTTCTTGTAAGACCTTCTTGGAATTATTTATGAGAGATGAGATGAGATGAGATGAGATACGAGCGTTTACACGAACGAATATTATTACGTAAAATTACAACTTGGATTGCATCACGTCGGCATGCGAGTGCGAAGGCTTAACCAATCCGTTCAGTTGACACAGCTGCAACCACCACCAGCTTTGTAGCGCGAGCAACATTTCAGCATGCTGATTGTCATCATCACGACGTGAATCCACTTTATTTGCCGGTAAGATAATTATTTCATGTCACAAGTGCTTTCTTTAACGTCCTTCCCATTAATAATGGATAAATGTATCTTTCACATTTCAACAAATCGCTAAAGATGGAGTGTATCACGAAGTGAATTAGAGTGAGGAAATGGGAACGAGAAAATGAGAGTAAGAAAATGGGGCTAACCTGTGTCTGCAAAAGAAGCATGCTTGATGCCACCGTGAAGGCGGTCGTGGTCGTGGTGATAGACGATTGATTAGTACAGGCGAGAACCGGAACGGTAGCGGTCGCCTGACGTTGCTGCTGCCGTTGGCGATGCGGTTGTTGCTGCTGTTGCTGCTGTTGCTCTACTTCGCTGCGAGTAACAGCCACCGCACGCTGGCTACCGTTGCTGTTGTCGCTGTCGCCGTTCGGCGAATGCAGTTGCCCTGCAACATCCAAAAAGGTACCCACGGTTATTACATCTGTCTATCAAGTAATAAGAAAACATTATTTAAGTTATAACAAAGTAAAAATTTTGATATAATATATAACAAGAAAAATGTTACAAAAGTTTCCTTTTAGTTTAATATTTTAATATAATAGGGCATAATATAATAGACCGAATTGAAAAATTATTTCATTGTTACTACTGTCAGTTATTTTTTAAATGTTTTTTTATATCATTAAAATATATACAATTAATTAATACTATATATAGCTTTAACAATAAAGAATGCAAACATTAGTTGATGCACAATACCGTCCACCTTCAAATGTTAGCAAATATGAGATACAGAACAACATCATTCATTATGAGCGAGGAGACAAAAATGGACCGCAACCTCGTTTCTCGTTGCGGAAAAACTTTCTGACGTATCAATTTCAAACGATACGCCGGGAGGATGCACAGAGACACTTTTTATATGGTACAAGAATGCGGTTAATATTGATTTTCAGCATTTCATCGTTGCATAACGCACTTCCGGTGCCATGAAATACAACTCGGTCACTTTTCAATGCTTAAATCAATCTACCGTCAATTTTTCGACGTCATGATAAAAAAAAGCACTTTTACAATACCTATCAGTAGTGCATTTGTTACGAAAATATATTTATAACATATTTTTTTCCCAATGGATCTGCTTCATTAAAGTCTTTTAAATATTTATATATATATATATATATATATATATAAACAAAAATAGATATCCAATCTGCAGACAAGGAGATAAATTGTATTATCGCATACTAAATGATATTTAAACACAAGTAATCAATATCCAAATGTAGATGTTCCCTTCACTTCTCAAATCAGTAACACAAAACTTTTAAAACCCGAAATAATAAATTAACTATACATAGAGTATAACATACAGTATCTGCGATATTGAGAATGTCCGTCATCCATAGCGATCATGTCTGCAGGCCACTGCGACCGAAAATTACTTGATTACAAGATCGTAATAATGAATTGCCAAAATGAGTTACAAAAATAACAAAATTTTACGTGCTAACTCTGAAAATTTAGTGACAAATGATAAAAACAAGACCGACAGCATTCGTTAAAATTTCGCAAAAAATTTACGATATCACTTTCACTCTCGACCAAGAAATTCGCGGTGGGTCTTATGAATCAGCGGATCCCCGGCGAAGAGTCGACTGAGCGCTTGGACGCCGCTAGAACGTCCTATATACGATGGTCGCAGATACCCCGGGGAGACATGAAATCATTGGCATTTAAAATACTACCACCCCGTTCTATACAAACACCCGCGTGCCACCCCTTCCTGATTATTATTGCACAATATTACCCCCAACGATCGAGGGACAGACACTCTCACACCAACGACGGTGCTTCTGAGACGGCCTATCGAGGCTAGATAGATGTCACAACTTTCTCCGCATAATTAATAGTAATTAAACATTTAACTAGGAGCCAGTAATTAAGAGATTAGCAATTCTACAAATGCAGAAGAAATTTTATAGAAATTTCCTGAATTAAGCGTTGCAATTTGTATTTCTCAAAATTACATACAAGTTACTTATAAGAGAAGTAACATTCTTTAGTCAACTAAAATAAAATAGTATTTTTCAAATTATAATTGAAGAGAGATTTTTTTAATAAAGTGAAAATAATTCTTATTCAGCTAATAAACGGATTATATTTTACGATATATTTTGATTGATTGATGTAAAAGGGCTTATAATATTTAATATTTCATCTCCCTTTACATCGTTTAGATCATAGCTTGTTTTTATATTTCTTAAGCTATTTATCTAATTGTACGAAACAAACAGGAAGAGAATCTGTGCTCGCGAGAGCATCGATGATTTATCGAGTCGACCGGAAGGGGTGCGATGCGCGAGTAATCCGATACGCAACGACAGCCGGACGCAGTCCCGGGCGCATCGCCCATCGAGATGCCGCTCGTTGATAGTCATGGGTGCCGAAGTCGCATTCGATTTAATTTCACGATCGCACCGCGCCAGGGACCACCCACCGCGATCACGAAGCATCGCTCGTAAGCGATTTCACCGTGACGCCAATCGATTCGTACGGGGTGTGTTGCGAACGTAGAAAAAAAAATGACGATTAGGCACAATAGAGCGAATTGAAGGCGCGTACGCGGGAGAAGAAACCGGATTTATTGTTGTTCCCAATGTCGCAATAAAGCGAGCAGGGAGAAACCGGCAACCTCTTTCGCGATCAATGAAGCATCGGTTTCATCCGACTTGGGAATTCCCGTTAATTATCCCAGGCTCGTGAAAGGTGAAAATGTGTGATTACCGCGAGAGGCAGAGAGATGCATGTCGTTGAAAACATAAATCTTCGGATTATGGGTATTATGTGTGTCTTACGTCGCAATGGAATTGCCGGTTTCGGAAATATTTGTTGGTATGGTGCTGTGGGAATGTAAGCATGCGGAAAATGCAGATTTCTCGTCTAACCGCCAGCCGGAAATGCGCATGAAATTCCATTATTGCGTAATTGACCATTGCGCACTGCAGAATATACGTGAATCACGCGTCACTTGTCATTTAGTGCTAATTAATTTATCTAATGAGTCCACCGTTAATAGGCACACACATCTAGAGAAAATATGCCGAGAATGCGTTTATAAATTCCAATAATCTATATATATATATAAGCCATACCCAATACAATTTCCTTTTGTCAATGGCAGATAAAGCGAATCGATCGATTCAAAGAGATGTCAAGAATGCCCGATTACTAATTGCATCGTAAACAACGACTCGATGCAATTAGCGGTGGAGTTACCTGTCTCTCGATAGTCGCGTGCTTCGGCGAAATAAAAATGCGCTTGTGCATTCCCGACGCCATAAAATACAATGTCGTTATCGCCACGCAATAAATTAGTCGATACCAGGAGAACGTCAACCGGTAACGTAGCACGTTACAGTTACAGTTAATTACGGGTGAACACCGTTGTGTACCTCGTTCGCGGTTATTTTTACGTGCGAAAACGGCACTCAACAGCCCGTCCGCGAGGGGATACCATAAAATCCGTAATTTAAGATTGCGTAAGGGCGAAACGTGCGATTACACGCAATCTCCTCTGCAAGAAGTATAGTGGAAGTGAGCAAGTGCATACTATAAAAGGCGCAGTAAAAAGAAACTGGATATAACACATATGCATACATGCGACATACATGACTATGATTAATTTTAAAAAATTCAAAGACACTACTAAACGTGATATTTGCGGTAGTAGTTTCGGTAATAATATAATCGCAGTACTAACTAACGCAGTACTACTACAGAGAGAGCATTATATTAATAACTTTATATAAAAATAACATACATAAAATAAAATATAAAATTACAATTACTTTATCATTGATTTCATCAAATTAACATGTCGCAGTTTGATAAATCAATTAATTCCATAATTTAAATTAAAAATTTCAGAAATATGACCAAGAAGGTTGGTCCCTAAATAGCCCTTTGTACTCCAAAGTGTAATTTGAAATTTCCAAAGTCACATAGTAGCCTTCTCCTTCCTCTCTGGCTTAGTTATGGAGCCTATCTATCGCGAGCGACGAATCGCGCCCACGGATCGCATAACGGATCGGGTCCTGCACCTGAGGTGCATGGTGGTGCACGTGCACGCGGAAGAACACGAGGACGGCGCGGCGGCAGGAACCGCGCGCGGCACCGCCGTAGGCCGAGTAAACGCGCGAAGGCACCGAGGAGACAGCAGGGTAGGGTGGCGAACGGCCGAGGGAAAAGAGTAGGGCTCAGCCAGACAGCGTGTGCCAAGTGGATTGCAGCGGTCTGGTGTGCACGGCCCTCCCACGAACCACGCCTCTCCACGTGCCACCACGTGCACGCTCGCTTGCTCGCTCGCTCTCTTCGCTCCGCTCGGCTGGTTCCATTCTGTGCACCGGCCCGGTCCTCCGTCCATCGATCTCGTCTCCCTCTTTCCTCTTCCGCTTTCTCATTTCCTTACCGGGTCTTGCCTTCCACCTTTTTCTTACGTCACGCAAATTCATCTCTGATGGAAACGAAGATGCATACACCCGTAGGAAAGCGATTTCCGCGTTGCCTCACGTGTGATGACGCGTATGTGATGATCGTGCATGAACCAAGTTTAATTCAAATCTGTTGGTAATGATAAATTGACATGCTGAGATACGCAATAATCGCGAGCGAAGTAAAACCATCCATCATCTGTGAAATGCAATATGCTTTATCCGTGGAAATAGAAAAATAGGGCAATAGAAAAATGCTTAAACATCGAAAATGAGATTTACTTCTTGACGCTTATGTAATTTAATGCTATGTAATAAAAGGAGAACATTATTTTTCCGCGTATAATGTTACAAAAAATTAATCAAGCGTCAAGTCAGCTTTTACCTCGTTTTGTTATTTAAATACAACAGATTCGAAATATAAACCGATGAATTTTATCGCCTTAATTTACAAATCAATTTTTGCATGTATGTTAATTGCGCAGAACGAAAAGTCATTGCAATACGTTGCATTCCTGGAACAAGACGCAGTCATACGACGCTGCCTTATCTTAAAGGCACTCCGGAGACTTTAATGCCCGCATAAGAAATGACGTATGTGCGTTTCGCGCGTATCGCTTCACTTGGTGCGTGTGCCACGCGCGATAAAAAACAGATGTGAACCAAAAAAAACTTACCAATTATGAATTTAAATTATGATGTTGAGTTAAGCATTAGACTTTCTCCGATGGTCCACAAATGGAAATAAAAAAAACACTGGGACGTATGAACACGTGTTTCGCGCGCGCCTAGATTTGGATGTACCTTAGTCACAGCACGAGATTATATCCGCATGTCGTAATATCGTAGAAAGGCAGGAAAATAGAGAGAATAGAAAGGCGGGAAAGATGCAAGGGAAAAAGATAGAGAAGCTATGTTGAAGATTGCCAATTGGGAGGATCGGCTGTTGCCGTGAGGACCGTAGCTATAATTCTGTTTCGCGTTTATACAGCTATAGAGATAATTCCATCCTTACAATGATTCTAGTTGCCATAACTAGTAAATTACCGTGGAGCAGATTATTTCTGAGAGCCGCGCGAGCGCATCTTAAGCGCCGCGCGTTGCGCGGCGAAGAGAAAGGCCATATTGTTGCTGATTACCGAGCAACTCCTGCGAGATTCACCCATTATGCAAATCATCCGGGCAATGCTACGTAAGCTTGCATGCTTCAGTGATCATAATCAGTTTTTCCGTCATTAACGATCGATTCTCGGTCGTTGTGTCTATCGACTGGTATAAGGAAAATGTGTCCACGCGCGGAACGCGCGTCCTTCTTGCGATCGCGATGAAAGTGCAATCATCCCGATGTATAAATATAGTTCATACTTCGAATGAAATTGCATTAATACTTTGCAAGATAATATCGACAGTCGATGCGCCCGATACATTGCTTCTATTTTAACTACTACTTCAATGCTATCGATGTTCCATGGTAATGGAACAGAGATTGGAAAAATACGATTTGCTTTAATTTCCCACATTTAAGAGATACTGTTTGAGATACTATTGAAAACCTGATACTGTTCATTTCACATACAAAGAGATCACAATTAAGCGGAATAATACGTCACACGTTGGGACAAGCTTTAAAGCTCGCTGAAGTGCACAGATTACATCATATCGTGCGACATCGCCGAGGCACTTGTCAGTCCGTCACAATTTCGTGAAGAATAGATCTGAATGTAAAGTAGCAGAAAGCAGACAGTGTCTCTTATTTAGCAGTGAAAGGATTAATTATAATCGCCGGCATCTGGCGCGACAGACGGGCCCGCGGGGTCCCTCGCAGACTGGCCTCTGTCGTGTGGGCGAACGCGATGGGGCCTTAAATCGAGAGGATATCCCAGCGGCCGCGGTTTATGTGCCGTGGCGGCCGCTGATATCGGGTCCCGCTTTCTCTCACGCACGCTCGCGCACGCACCGCGGCGGAACGTTAGGTGTGCCCGCATACGAGATGAGTCCATTGATCGCAACAGCGACACGGCCACGGCGGAGGAAAGTCTCCGTCGAGAAAATATCTTCTCTACGCCCCTCGCGGCACTAGTCACCTCTCGTTTTAGACGCGCGGCTAAACGATCCTGTGAAAGAAATGTCGATAACACCTCTCGCTATTTCTTTCCTCGCGGTTTCGAAATACGATAATTTCCTATAAATATAGCTTCTAACGTTTTACGACTTTAAAATCGTGAGAGCGTAATGACAGGAATTGATAGATCGTAAAACTGTTACACTCTAAAAATATCCACCGATCGGGGCAACAGGATTGTAATTACCGCATAACACGCTTTCAATTTTGGTAAGATTAAAATGATTACGACGGAAATTGCTCCAGTTCTGATCGCAATGATTACGGTGAAAATTGCTCCAGTTTTAACTGAAGGTTCTGAATTATATAAAGGCTATAAAACTAGAATTCTGCAGTCAGAACAATCCCCAATAAACACGGTCGATGATAAATGACACAGCACAAAATCAGTAGAATCACCATTTAAGGTCTTAATTTGATCACAGATTGATAGAATGATAATTGCCAGCGGATCTTATCTGTGTCAGGAGTAATAATCCTGCGAGTGATGAATCAATCACAGGAACGATAATAATTCAATTCCGTGAGATATCACACTACGCTCCCCGAGTCCCTGCATTTGCATACTGTGTTTGCGTCCGAAATGCATTACGTGCAATTTACGCGCATGCAAGCATCATGTTCGAGTTACAGAGTCGATTATATATTATATAGACGCTCATCGTCTCTCTTTACCTATACTTGTTATTTTGAAAGTCTCCAGATGCTACGCGTCGGTCAGACAGTCGTGTGAATTTCCGATGTCAGGCTACTTTCACTTTAATTAAATTTAGCGGGAGATTAATGTTAATGTGCGTTACTACCGCGAAGTAACGCCTCGAATACGCGTAGCACATCTACCAAGCTATCTCTTACTTATTTCTTAACTAATTTGGAGTTGACTTTTTCTCCATAAGAGAACGTCAAAAGATTACTCGCTTCTAATCCGTAAATGATGAATAACAGCTTTATGAAAATGAAAATCAGCTTTCAGACAAGTAAATCGATAAGAAAGCCTTGATACCTCTTCAATGTTAAATATGGAGAATGCAGAATTGACAAGTGGAGTCTTTGCCCTCGATGTCTTTGCAAGAGAAAAATAGAATTGATTATT
Source organism: Ooceraea biroi (assembly GCF_003672135.1). Lineage (NCBI taxonomy): Eukaryota > Metazoa > Arthropoda > Insecta > Hymenoptera > Formicidae > Ooceraea > Ooceraea biroi. The sequence goes on from NC_039512.1 coordinate 7,741,676, forward strand.
CAAGATTGATCAAAGAATCCATAGACGAAAGGTGTGTCGCATAACTAGAGAACGCCATGTATATTCGATGATTCTGCGTGCGTATTCACGAGCGTGTCGATCATCATTTCTCCGAAGGAATTAAGGATGACGGTACAAGCTTGTTACCTTTATCGCCGGCTATTATTCAATGTATATTCAAGGAATCCAGAGAGTAGCCCACGTGATCCCATCGTAGATCTTATTACCACCGTTTATATGGCGTTTACTTCTAAATCTAATGGGAGGCACTCGACTCTCTTGATCGTCGCCTGCAGTTAAATTCATCGATTACATGTTCTCCAGTTCGCGCGTCTGCTTGAGGTTGTAATTAAATTAATAGACTGCTTGATTACACGGTATTCTCGCGATCGGTGTCTGACGAGAAATACGAGAATCAAAGACCTCGCAACAAAACGTTCCCTCGAGTGCGCATTCGCAATAGAACGATGCAACTTTTTTCAGCATCCAAAAATGCGACACGTTTGCGCCACTCCGAAGCCAACTATCACACGTCATTTCCTTCTGCCAATAAAATTTAATATCTTCAAACACATAAAAACAGCTAACAATGCAAATTGGTTCTGTTTCTCGAGTTTCGCACATTTGCTTATCATTATCTCGCTAGTGCATCCCATCCGCACGAGTCGTGCGCACGCCTGCTGCGGTTTCCCTGAGCCGTGCGCGCGGCCGGGTTAGAGCGTGGCGTTGCCAGAGTGGAGGTGAAAGAAGAGGGTCGAGTAGGAGGAGAAAGAGAAGAAGGTAACTCCGGAGAAGGAGAAGGATGGAAGAAGGATACGGAGAGGCGCTTGCGACACGCGGGCTCGAGCACAACCGGCCCGATAGGTAGGTAGGTAGGTAGGTAGGTAGGTATATCGCCCCCTGACCCCGAAGAACTACCGTGAGACCGGCTTAGCTCCGGCCGGCGCGGAGCACTCTCCTTTGCTCTCCGTTCCGCGCGGCGTGCATCGCGTGCATGCACGTGTACATGCATGTGTGTATAAGTATGTGTGTGTTCATTCGCGAGAGGCGCCGCAAAGTAAGGAAGAGAGGGCACGCGTGACACCAGGGCGAAGGAGAAGGGAACGACACGACGATGGATGGGAGTCTCGTGGGCGCAGTCGCATCCGCGCGGCTCGCCTGTACTCCCGGGGTGCATCGCTGGTGGGTGGAGGAGGGAAGAAGGGAACGGGATGCTGAATGGACCACTTGGATTATGCCGCGAGCGGTGGCGCAAGCGTTATAAATGTTGCTGCACAGGATCCCAGGATTTATGGACACCCGCGAACGCGGATTACGATCGACGGCCGCCGTCGTCGTCATCGGCCATCGGTCGTCCATCAGAGAATTCATTGTTTCCGGAGATCGTTAAGGGAGAAATCCATCGCGCGACGACGAGTGAAAACGGATCGTGAAATGCAAATGATCGGGTGACTTCCTCAATTTGCTATTTCCTCTCATCTTGGTTTATTTATTAAATAATAAAATAAATATGTAAATAAAATATGATGCTCAGATGCCTTCTTCACTTCGTTACTGCCTCATCTTTATTGCTAATCTTATTAATATTCAGTTCTTTGTCATACTGTGTAGTGTCATCAAGTGATTCACAAATTTCTATAATTATTTTCTTATGAAGGACATCTAATACATCGATAATGTAAATATATGTCGATATATTTGATTTTTCCTGATAAAACGCAGAAAGAGAAAAATAGAAATAAAAATGTTTTCGTAACAAATTGCCTCTGTCATATCTCAGTGTTCTAAACTACGTAACAGATGATCATGTGCGGTTGTACGCTATAACCCGGAACATTTCGAGGAGCTATCAAATTGCCATAAATACTTCCAACAGGAGACACCACGATGAACTATGCCAAACGGGGTTAACCAGCGGGCCAAACGCGCGAAAGTTTTTCGACGGCTGTTGAATCTCCGCTTCGAGCGGGAATCATCCGCGCGCGGATTTACAGCCGCCGTCCGCTCGTTTACTCCTAATTTCAGTCGCGATCGTAAAATCCTAGGTGTGCGATTACGGCAATCGTTTTTTCCCCGCTTCTCTCCGGGCATCGGGTGATTTACGCCCCGAGCCCGTCGAACCCACTCTTTCATGTTCACGGTTCATCGGCGATTTATCGCCGGCCGAATCTCGCCGTCGTATGTTGCACCGGGAGATTTTCCGCCGTGAGAGATTTACCGGCGGACTTTCGCCCGGACCTGGTGCATAGGGTGTCCCGATAGCAGCACTCGTGCAAGAACCTTTTTCCCGGACATCGCTCTCGGGCGTTTCGCGATCCGGTTCCGCTTACGGGACGCGCGATGTATCGAACTCTTCGTTATATCAGCGGTTATAGATTGACTTTCTCCTATTCCGACCAGAGATTTGCCAGTTCAGTTATCCGAAAGCCATTAAATCCGACGCTTACGCGTTTATGTAATTTCGTGGCGTACGCTCTCTTATCGTACAATTATCCTTTATCTTCACATAAATGCATGGTCGATACAAAGATAAATTTTCTATCTTTATTTGAGGTAATCAGTCAATGTAAGTAAATAAATTTCTCCGCTTTTCACTTTCCGTTTCCTCGAAATTTTACATGAGTTATATCCAGTTAAATAGATCGCTATTTAAACGCACTCATAAGATTTATACTTTTCTTCCTTTTAATCATTCGCAAATGAACATTAACATGGAATTAAAGAACGACACTCACATAGACGATGCAATTCTTTTCTTTTTTCAAAGTAATCACGCACATTCCGTAGATGAAAGAGTAAATAGAAATCTATCCAGCCATTGCAACTATATATATCCTGTACACAATGTGTTATGAAAGATCCAACTTTGTCAATAACATTTGTCAAGACATGCAAGAGATAAATAGAAAATATCGGAAGCCGTAAAATTTCTGTTAATTAAAATTTACATGCGGAATTAAGTAAAAAGAGAGAGAGAGAGAGAGAAAAGAAAGCGTTCTAATTCAGAGATTAATAATAAAATATGAAGAAAATTTTGAATTAAAATTAATTGCATGTTGCTTTAATAAAAATCGAACATGAAAGAGAAACGAACATGAGCATATAAAAGACCAAAAGGAGATGGATAAAAGTGTATGTTCCGGAAAGAATGGCGCGTAACGCAAGATGGCCGTGAGAAAACGGCTCCACCCACATCCCGATGCTCGCATGCGTGTTCGTCGGCCTCATATATCGATTCACCGGACCCTTTCGACACCGAGAGCAATGGTGGCAAGTTCTTCGGCAGGCATCGAGCTCTCCGCCGCCCAAAGATACCACGATTTCCCGAAAATAACGTAACACGTGTCGCCTTTCCTGCTCGAGTAGTCAGACTCCAAGAAAGTGTCGCCTCAAAAGAATTCTCTAAGATGTATTTTATTTTTGATAATCAAAATAAACCATTAATCGAATAAGTACTTAATCATGTGATTGACAAAGATCAAAATTTGGCTATTCTTCATGTAATGATTTTCTATCAAAATCTTTGCTAGGAAAGAATCAATTGTTTCGCATTTGAAAAATTTGTTTTTCCTATTTCACGCAGTCTAAATTAGATTGCTTTTGTATATAATTAAAATGTGCAATTTTATTAATTCAAGAGTTCTATTCTACTAATTAAATAATCAAATTCATTAGTAATCAATTAATTAATAAATTAATTGATCAAAATTATATGAGTAAATAGAACCTAAAACGCGATTTTCAATGCGTATATTTCAATCACTCAATTTAAAATAATAAAATATTAGTCGAATGTTTTGATGTTTTCAATCCTTTTCAGCGAATAGCTAAAACTTAGTCTTTAATCTTTAACACGAAGCGTTTGACCAACATTTTACTACTTTAAATTAAGTGATTGAAATATTTGCATCGATAACCGCGGTTTAGATTCTACTTTCCCCTATACTTTTGATTGAAATGTAAATTAGAAGTCTTCTTTGACGATTTGTGGCGTCAAGATTGAATTGAGATTGAATTGTAATAAACGTATCGCGAGATATGTTGCGCCAGAGACTGAACGACGAAAATTATGACGGTTATTAATGATCAGCAGCTCAACATATTGCATATGATTGCGATGGTTGCGCGAATCTTAATAGCGGCCAATAAACGCAATTATCGCCTCCCTTCGAAAACCTGAGGAAGTTTACGATCGTTTACCGTGTCTCATTATAAGCAAATTTTTTCGTCAATGCACAATCTGTCGAGCGACGAGCAATTATGTGCGATGCAGCTGTACGTTTCCTCTAGTAAAAATTGTACAATTAAGTAAAAAGATTGGGAAGAAAGTGGATTAGTTCACAAAAAAATTGATATGATCTGCAATTAAATTAAATTAATACCTAATGATAAAATATAAACATTATATAACTATTTTATATTTGTATTTATATAATTCATCGTGCAGAGTAAACAGACGACTGAAGTTTCGTTAACGGCTCCTCATCAGCGAATAATTTTCCGCGTTTTAGTGACGTAATTTGCGTGACGAGGAAATTAATCAAATCAATGAAGAAACGCTATTCAAAGCACTATAATCAACCAACCGCTATTAATAATTGCAAATGAACTACGCGATCAGTCGTTCAGTCAAATCGTATTACCCAATCATATTTTATACTAAAGGATAAATAAATCAGTACAATTACAATGTGGAGCAACATTTATGAAAATAGTAAACGGTATAATTGTAGGTATATCGTATTCCAAAGTATCAAACGTTCGTGCTGCAAATTTACAAATAACTTATACAAGTTTTCTGTTTCATATTAAGCGCGAATTTCTTTGGGTTGCCGTCCACGACAGCCGCGTATCTGTATCGACCGGATCGTTCCTCGGACTCGAATATACTCGCCGTTATATCAACGCGCACGAGACTTTTTCACTCACGCGGACCGGTAGCTCGCACGGACACGTGCCGGCGTTAGATAATTAATTAAAATCCGCCTCCCCTTCCTGCCTCCCCGCGCACCTCTCGTCCTTCATTCTTTTTCATGCAGAACCACAGAACCGACGACCAAACCGACTAGTTTTAAAGTCGCCAGGCGGCTCACTCGTAATTAAGACCGGTCGAACCTGCCTCGCCAAACGCCTCGCGAGGCCGCTTGCATAACCATGTGCGTTTCGCAGGATGCGCGGCTCCTTTTCGTGATCGGATCGTCTCTCGTAGCGAGCAAGTGATCCTCTCGTTGCGCCAGACGGAAAGTGATCCGGCCAGTTCGTGGCAGTTGCGCTTTTTCACCACTCTCGATTAATCCCCTCGTTTCTCGGGTAACCATATGGTTAGAGAATTAATCGTTGACATGACAGAACTGAAGAAAGGAAACTCAAAATCGCATTACACCAAGTATCAAATACGATAAATATGAACATCGATGCGAGTAAATCAGCAAATAAATGATCACAAATATTTTAAGATAATTGTTTGTAGTAGTAACAATTAAAAACTGTTTCTGTATGTTAAGTATTCTCCGAGTTGGGTCACCGTAACAAGGTAAACCAGACGATATACGTATAAGTAATGAGAAGGCATTTGTAACCGAAATTATGCGTTGCCGCGAGTCAATCTATTTCTGGGGAGATGATTGCGACATTTTATTTCCGAAAGAGGCTCAAGGGAATCCTAGTATATTCAAGGACAACGTGTACCTGTTATAAAAAATTACAAGCTGTAACTATCGGAGACACATTCGATTCGAAATCAGAAAGCCATAATGTTACGTCAGAAAAGACCGCGCCGTCAGACACGTGCACCTCTATACGTGTTTTCGTCGGGATACCGGTCCTCCTTTCCCCGTCGTGCAACACGTGGTACCGGTTGCTCATCCTCTCACTCTCAGCAGGAAGATGAGAGCATGAGAGGCACCGTGAGACACCCGGCAGACGACCGGCACTTTCATCGAAATTGACGGGGGAACGAATTTTAATCCGGCGCGTCGGATGTCCCGCGGCGGATTTGCTAATAATTTTTCACGAGAGATAATGATTACTCCTATCTTCCACGGACATGCGTGTTATGAAAGCTTGTGTCAGTGTCGTGAAAGTTTCCGATATTCCGAATAAATTTCAGCTTTTGAAATCAAACGAGAAGGATGCTGTATTATGCAACTTTTTCAAGAGACACGACGACGACTGTCAGCATTTCCCTCGCCTGATTTTCATTGTGATTACAAAGCCTGGCGTGGAATTTATTTTCCAGTCGAATGCAACGCCCGCTTTCAGAGCGCGGAGCGTAATAACGCGTTTATCAATCATTCGGGTAACAGCTCAGAATCTCGAAGACTCGAGACTCTCTCGCGTCTTCCGGTACACGCATGTGAGCGTTTATCGCGACAGCGATGGAGTTTCGGATCATGCCATCAATTACCGTGCGGATTGTTACACGACCATGCGTTGCCAGTGCACAACACCCGCGCATCGCGGTACATCGTCGACGGTTGATGGATTCGAGCAAACATCCACGTAACCATCCACGTAAAAAAACGCCGCCGTGCGGAGAGAAATGCCTATCGCGCGCTTATCAGCGCGTGTGCGAGCGTGCGAGCGTAATCGCGGTGAATCGACATGCATCGAGTGTCGCGAGGTGAGGAATGGTATAGTCAAGATTCACGTTAGACGTAATTATTCACAGGCACTATCCTCCTAAAAATTAAGATATTTTGCGCGTATTTCGCAGCCGTGGAAAGGTCGAGCGGAATTTCGAGCGAGCAGAGCGAAGTATTCGCTCGAATCCGATTATTCGCGATTATAAAAGCAACTCTTATTAAATATTGTTACAATGTAATATATTTCTTATCATGTATATTTTTTATAGTTTATTAATAACTTAAAAAATTCAAATAATTTAAATATTCCAAGGAATCAATATAATTAAAAATATATTGAAAATATTTCATTTAGAGATGCCTTGAAAGCACTGACAGATAAATTGATTTCAAAATTCTAGTCTTTTAATCCGCAAGATTTCCAGTATCGCAATAATGTCGGCACGGCTTAGCAAGTTGTTCTTGGCTTAGAAGACAGCAGCAATTGCCAACGTCCCAACAATAATACGACAACGCTATATCCCAAATGGGGGACTATACTATCGCTGGCAAGTACCGCTACGAGGAAAAGAGAGAGAGAGAGAGACACACCACATACAGAGAAAACGTGTGCACTTGGAACCTAACGAAGTAAGTACGCCAAGTCGCGCTTTCCGCATTGCATAGTTAACGAGCAACGAGGCGCTACCAACAAAGGGGCCACCGCATGCTACCGCGAGGTGAGCGAACACTCACGTCCCCGACGTCAAGTTGGGTCCTGCGCGATAGTAAGAAACCTCGAGTACACGTACTTGGGGTACACGTACTTGGGGTACACGTACGAATATATGTGCCCGACACCTCAACCGGCCACAGAGAAGAGAGTTTGCAGCATCGCTGCAACGGCGAGATGCACCTCCTCGACGGTGACGTCGTTCGAGGAGAAAGGACTTTAGCCGGGGTCACCATCGTCTCCGCGCGGGACACCATGGGAAAAGATAACTGTCGACTAATAGGGTCACTCCGGGCCAGAGTTTACGCGCCGGGCCAGGGAAAAATTGCACCGGGATTTCCCCACATCGCCGGTATCGATCGATGCAAGCTCGGCGATCGCAGGATCGATCGGTTAAACGTTTGATGATTCAGCTAATTAACTCTCTCGCATGAAAGTTGAAATAGCTATTTAACGCCAATGCTGATGTTCCTGAAGCATTCATGCCAAATTTGCTGACTGAATGTGATATTTACGTTATGGTTAGCATACTTATCCATTCATTCAAAAGTTTCTCGTAAAGCTGATTAATTCTCTACTTTACATTTACGTTGCTACGCATTATGCATGTATCGATTAAGGAATTACATGAATTTGACGTAACTTTTGGACTAAATATCATATTTCCGATAACATTTATTTTTCTCGGATTACAAATGATTATAAATACTTCGATAACGAAGTATTAAAAACCACATGATTTAAAAAATTTAAAGTAATTTAAAGAAACTAATTTTGTTTGAATGTTAAATATAAGTTACGATTAATAAAATAGATTTGAAAGTAATTTTGGGATAGAAGAAGCAAAAAAGCATATTTTTACCTTATGAGATTAATAAAAGATATTAATATGGTATTTAAATATATCTTCAATATTTTGAAGTACTATAAAATAAATTATTATCGCACCGTAAAGAAAACGTTGTGACTTTAATGTCTCTATAAGAGATAAGAACCAAATCTTCTAATCAATCATGGATCTCATCGAGCGCCGATCGATGCTACTAGATTTACGTTGAACGTCGAACGACTACAAGCAGATCGATTCAAGACAGGCGCACGTGTAACAGCATTCCTTTCTGAGATTATTTCCTTTCGTCCGTCTATAGATCTCACATCAGCCGACTGTTTGTATTGCTAGTCATCGACTTGAGAACTCAAGCATGTATCAATATGCAGGACAACTTCTAGCCTTTAAATCACATTCCGCGAATGTAGTTAAGTTGCAGAATCATTTCACAAATCTATTCGTTCAATTTGTTCACACTACAAACTATCTAATCTTTATACGTGAATATTTACTAACGGTTATATTTTACAAAAACGCCTAGTAATTATAAATAATTCTTAACAGTGATTAATAATATATAGAAGAAGAAAATTCATCCAATTCCAATTTTATACTGAAGAACTTAACTATATAGTAAGTTCTGTGTGTGTTTATAAAGTTAAATAAAATAAATGAAAGTAAAATAAAACTGTTTGCAATCCGAAGATAAAAGATATTAATGAAATAAAATTTGTTATTAAAGTATAACAGCGTGCAAGTGCAAGAGTTTGCTGCATCTTTGCACTCATCATTGTTCACCTCACTCGGAAGAATCTACGCTGACTCGTCCTGCGATCCAACCGGCTCTCCTCCGCACCACGCGAGCGAACTTAACGTGGGCGAATTCGTGGCGGAAGTCAATGGACGGGCAGGTAGACGTAATCGCGCACGGATATCGTAACAGGTACCCTAATCCCATCCAGCTTTCTATACCGCCCGTGGCGAAGAATCGCTCGTCGTGTACAAACGTACACGTAGCGGGACTCCGCCGAGTAACAATATACTTTAATCACTCAAAATCCATGATACGCTATAATTATAATACGTTTATGCTTCAAGCGTGAGAACTTGTGCTATTTTTTCGATAAATATGCGTTTATGTGTTTATGATTGATACTCTTCTTTCGACGTTGCAGTATCGATATTCCTTTATTATCAAGAATAGTGTATCGACAGCTTATTGATAAACAATATCTTGTTCGAAGTACATTTGTTCAGTTTTTTCACGAGTCATCAAATTGTATGACGGAATATTTTTGTGTGGTTTCACCCTCGCACTGCTTTTCACAGGAATGGTTTTCCGCGGTGCATAAAAATGCACGCACGTGCGTAAAGCACAGAGAACAACCGCGTAAATTATTGATTTTGTCGAACTTCCAAGGCGAGCTTAATGGCAACTCACCTGACCCTTTATTGCGCACTTGATCTTCGAAGGAGATATTGCAATTTGCAAGAAAAATGTCAATGCATTAAAATAGTTAAACTTGACCTTGATAACCTTCTTTATAATAAAAAAAAAGTGAGAACAAGTACTGAAGTTTATCCAGCCTGAACGTGAAAACTAATTGCAATTACCACAATATTCACAAAAATACGAAATCAGAGATTCTCGAATTCTTCGAATTTCGACTTTCACCGATAATCGAATTACGGCAAAGCAAGACAATCTTATATATCTTTAGGCTTTCGTATCCTCACACAAATTTTCACTTTTTACGATTTCTGTTGCTTAACGCCACGCTACACCACGTGCGCCAAACTTTCATCTTTCGGCATAGATATCAGCAGAATCTAGTTTAAATTCGGCAATAAGACTTTTTTCTTCCGACAATTAGCGCTCTCTTGACAAATCGTGGCGATCAATTCGCTCGTAATTGGCAGCTCTTATCATTTTCTCTTTAATGTATCGCCCTTAATGTTCCACACGCAAAATCCATGACTTTCCTTGATTGTTTTTTTACGCGAACGCCTCATTCATCTTTTATGGCTTGATAATCGCCACTTGTTTCTTGCTCGCACTTTCGACAGATTCACATGAGAAGAGCCGGCGGCGGCGGCGGCGGCGGCGCTGGACTATCACTGACTTGAAAGTTTCTGTATATACACTTTCCTTCCTTGTTAATCTTGCCGAACGATTCGACAATGAATAATATCGTAGATCTCGCGGCTACGTGGCTTTCAGAATCGGAATATTACCTCCGAGGAAGCGTCCGCATAAGTTTCCAATTTATGAGAGTGATTAATTTTCAAGCCGGACTTCTTGTTCCTCTACGCAACCACATTATGTCACAATTGTCCACTCTCCCTCTCTCTCTCTCTACTTCTCCGTCGTGAATGCGTGGGCGAACGCCCAATATATGATTTATGTGCACGAAACCGTGCGTAGGACGAACGGGGTGTTAATAAATAAAAAATAAGCTTTCGTTCTCTGGCTTGTCAAGATGGTTGTTGGGGGAAATCGTGAAGCGCCTGAAAATCTTTTGTTTCATGCTCCATCATCAATGTTTTTGCAAGGATTATATTATGAACAGTAATGTACGCTCAATATATTATATAATAAAATAGATATTAATGAACTATGTTACGTTGGTCATTGTGACTCATCAGTATGCAATCTATTATCGGTTATCTTTTAGTTAAATATATAGTATAAGCTATATTAAATCAATTAACGTAACTGTCATCGAACTTATTAATCTCCACACATTCAATTCACTGGGTCAATCATCGCTCGATCACGTGAGATCAAAATTCCTGTGCTCGTCAGTTCGACGATTTCGCAGTAACCGGAAAAATCCATGATCGGCTTGACTTAAGCATGAGGCAACGAGATATTAAACGTTTCTCTCGAGCATGTTTGCTCACATAACTCACGTACTAATGATACGTTAAATCGCTACGAGGGAGTAATTACAGAGGCGCCGAGATCACAGTATGCGAGATGTATGCACACGTTCACAATGCAGAGGCACACCGCGAGAAACACACCGGTAGAAGCGGTCGTGTACGGCATGTCGACGCACGTGGCAAGATCCCGGCGCGCCTCTGAAGACAATCGCCCATCAGAATGCAGTTAACCCTCCTGAGCGCAGATTTCCTTGCCTTCCCCCTCCCCCCTCCTTTCCTCTCCGTCAAGAGTGCGACAGGATAACACGCCACGATAAGGGCTGCATCGTGGTCAGATTATAGAGTGCGAGTAATTATTGCGAAATACAGGCAACACGCGCGCGGGCCGCACAGTTCGCGTGCGAGAGATCGGTTAATGCATCTCGAGGATATTTTACGAGTTACGATAGGCAGTCAGATGCAATGCTCGGCGAAATTTTTCAGCGTGCGAAAATTCATTCGGAAGTGTAAAAGGAAAACCGAGATCTAAAGTATGTCAAAGAATGTTCATATTTAATCACGTGAAATTTAAATAATCACGACTTTAAAATTCAAATATCAAAAGAAGTTTGTTATAGTATTTGAAGATCTGAAGACCTGAAGAAGTGTCTGAAGATCGATCTTAAATGTTAAACATAAAAAAATGTTTATCCTCGAAAGATTGAAAAGATGATAAAATATCAGACCTTCGGTATTTAATTATTGAGAATGTCAGGATGCAAGTGTCTGATGCGCAACAAAATAACAGACAGCAGAATCGATAATGAATCGATACCAAGGCGTGCTGGAGAATGTGGGCATCACAGCCTGGAGCATATCGCCGCTGCCGATGCAGCGATATTCTAGCGTAACTCTCGAAAGACAATCGCCTGTTAGCACGCACAGCCGAGACGTCTGATCGCGGCATGCATTTTCTACTGACATGGTCGCAATGCTATAGACGTCAGGCAATATCCAATATCAAATCCATTATTTTTAATTAGTACGACAGATTGTTTTACTATTTTTCATATGTAAAATCTGTAAATAAATTTAAAGATTGTCGCTCACAACGTTTGCATTTGTGGGCACATTTAAAGGAATTTTACTTACGTCGTTTTTTTATATTTCTCGAGATAAACATTCTGAAATTATTCATTTTTTCTTATAATTTCCGCAAAATGGAGAAACAATCACATCTTGGCAAGCAGTGAAACCGATCGTTCGTTCACGAGAGAGGCACAAGTTGTGGTCGCGGGCGTGAATGTTGCACAATCGGTGCACGTGCGTGCGTGTGTTACGCGCGAGGCCGATACGCGGACGCTGGACCGTCCCGTGCGTTACAACGTTGCACGCAATTAGAGACACGAGAGAGAATGAACGTGCCGGCGATGTTAATTTATATAGGTAACGATATAGCGCTACTGTGCTACTCGAGCTGGAGCCCGCATTTTTTTCGTCGCATTTTATTACTGCGTAGAAATCACTTTATTATCGCTGCTATTAATGTTTAACAATTTTTACGCTCGCACAGGTAGGAAATAATCAGGCATAATACCAATTATCTCCATAAGAAACGATCCTAGAAAAGTTGCATATATTCAGTACATAAGTATGTTGCACAAGTTGATCGTCAGTTTTAATCTTTAATCTAGAAATCTGGAGATCATGCATCCAGGCCGCTTGGAGGCCGATAAACAAAATGTTTAAATGGAAAAAGAAAACCGCAGAGAAACAAGTTACGGTAGATAATTATCTAGAATCCATATTGCTCCGATTATATTCAAATTAACAATCACGTCTGGATACTAAATATACAAGAGACATTTTAGACACAAATACAATAGAAATTTGCATCAAATGAGGTTGCGATCTTCAGTTATTCTTCATGACCTGTACTGGCAAGCCGATACAAGAGTCACAATCGATTTCTCCGAATTTGTGGCCAATCGCGAGATGAATCCTCCCGATCTACGGTCGGGACGATTGAACTTTCCAAAGCACAGCAACACGATAGGCCGCTCGCGCACACACACGTGAGAACCTAGACAAAAGAGTCGCTCCTACAACCTCTGCCTGTCGTAATGCATGCCCGCGAAGACAATCGCCCGTCAGAATGCAGGTAGGGCGTCCGATCACGAGGGCACCTCCGACACGAGCGCAATGCGAGCGCGCAATAGGCGCGATAGAACGTGCAACGCGATAAAAGGTCCGTTGTGTGCATCGCCGTGCACGCAGATTGCACTCGCGCGACTCGGCGCGGCCTGCAATTATTGCGAAATCCGCGGGGCACGCGTGCACGCCGGCGGGCGTGAGAGATCGGGACTTTTCATCTGCTGCACTTTTCCCTGCCGGCGCTATTATCGGATTTTTGGAATAGCGCAACGCCCTCCCCGCATTATAAATCGGCGAGCAGGCGAGCGGGCGAGCGGGCGAGCGGGCGAGCGAGCGAGCGAGTGAACCGATTAGCACGTCCGTGCGTTACTTGGCCGCTTAGCTTTATGATCAAAGTGTGCGTTTGCACGATCTCTTGACACGCATCTGGTAATGCTAGGGTGATTTGTACGACAATATTCTTTTCGCGCTCAAAAGTGATCTTTATGTAAGCTGCCAGCGCTGTGTCGTAAGCCATAATTGCTTTTGTATGCGAAAGACAGGAGGTATAATATAAAGACTGGAACTATTCTTGTCACACGAGATAACGTATCTCTACAAATACCGTAGCGATTGCTTAATGGGCAGCGTTGCAGTAAATTAGTGCTAGTTAGTTTGTATTATTAATTCCCCCGATTGGTAGAAAATTCATAATAGACTCATGCTGGGTTATTATAAACAGTTCTAATAAATGCGTTATAGAAAATAGATAACGATATGACATTTATGAATAACCGAATAACAAAACAACAAAAGAGCGCTAAGTTCATGCGATAACAAGAAAGCGTATGCTAGAATAAACAAGCAGCAAACGAGATGCGTTCGCGGGATGAAGTAATCATAAATAATCGCTAATTACGGGGCAACGTTCGTTCGCGCGCTCAATCAATTGATCGATCGATCGATCGATCGATCGGCCGAAGGACAGTATTGGCCGGTGTTCTCCGCACGCAATTATCGTGACTTCCGTGCTTCTTCGACGTTGACGTCGCGCAAACAATACCGGGCAATTAATACTCCGGGATCGTCGTTTCCGCGGAAAGGACGTCGATCCTGCGACCGCGGCGGCGCTCGATGGTACACGCAGTGAAATGCCGAAACGGGAACCCAGCTCGGCGGAGTCAATGGAGCGCAGTAGGCAAAGCCAGAACCGGTTACGGCGCTAGCTATAATTGCTACGTATGCATTTAGACAAGGAGACGAGGAACGACCGCGGCCGGCCGTTGCTGGCTGCTTTTCAGAGCGCTGCAGCTGCGAGCGAGCGCATAAGCGCGAGCCGCAGCCGCTGCGCGCGAGGATCGCCACGATGTTGCTGTCGAAGACATCATCGCCGCCTTCCGGGTCCGGGCGTGTTATAGAGCGTGTTTTCCGAAATTCAGAATCGAAACGAGCCGCCCACAATGGACGTATACGTGCATGTCATCGCTCATGCATTATGCATCTTACGAAATATGCCTAATCGAAAAGAGCAGCTTTCTTTCGGCGATTGCGTCAACATCTCGCAACCTGCAGTGATCTCGGACGTTCCGCGTCTCACTCTGTCCTGTAAATCAATTCATCGCAGCGAATGAATCAATCTGAGAATTCTGGAAATGTTAATTGTCGCCGTTTCGAAACAATGCATGCGACACTGTCATTCGCGACGGCGCACGCGCTTGCTTGATTAATATTTATAAATGTATAAGATACTACGTGTGTGCATAGCGTATGGATTTATCATGTCCAGATCCATTGAAAATATGTATAATATCCAAGTACAAATACGAGAACGCGAACGTCACCACGTGTATCGTCGTCCTTGTGCGACATCGCCATTACTGTTTCGCGAAAGTTGCCGGAAATGTGCAATTTAATCAGAAGAAAGAGAAAGAAAGAGAGCTGTTGATACGCGCTGTCTGTTTACGGTGTCGATAGATAAAACAAACACGGAAGCGCGTTTCATTACACGGGCGTGGACAGGACCTGTCCACGGGCAATATTATCGGTGCGTAAAATCCGTTATCCGTTATGAGGATAATTTTTATCAATCTCTCCGTGGCTTGGAAACGCGATATCTTAACAACTTTAGAGTTCAACGCAATATCTGAGAAACTTTTAATTTCAAATTTGCAATGTCGAAAAATTTTATGTTTTATAAGATTTATTGGATTCTGATTATATTGATACTCATGCATTTATTAATTAATTATTAATGCTTGTTTCATACAAATTACGTATTCATATAACATGTTTCTGTCACTCTCGTATACTTTATTCTGTTTTCACATTATATAATTATTTATATACTTACGCATAAGTATAAATATTTAAATATATTACTATATCAAAAATTTCAAACCTTCAGAATCTCTATATAAAAAATTATTTATTATGTTTATGAAAATTTTTATTACAATTTAGTTTGTTTCTTGTCACGGTTGGTCGTAAGAATTGAAAACATGTTTCTTATTATAACTTTATCAGATTTATATATATATATATATATATATTTTTTTTAATGGATTCTCGCTGTCCACTATTTCTTATAAAATAACCTCGCATATAACGTTATTTGCACTTCGCACGAAGGGATTAATATCGTTTACTGGCATCGTGAGCGAACAAACCGTCCTCTTTAAACTACTGCTCACCAAAACGGTGAAGTCATAGAATCACTAACGCCGGCGTCCTTGCGCCGGGTTACGTGGTAACGACAACGAAAATCGATGGTGTAGCTGGCAGTGGGTCGTCGCAGGATAGGTAGGAAACGTAAGCGAAATGGGTGAAGGTGAAGGACACGGAGTGGCAAAGCGAGTGATACAAATATTCGGTAATCGTCTACGGCGATCGTCCTTGCACCGGTCGGTAAAAATCGATTTGGCGAAATGGTCGAAGCGGCAAAGATGAAGTTAACGATGCGAATGCCTCGTGATAACGATCTTGAAGTTCCCGGAATCATAGGGACATTCGAAATACCGGCGCAACGTGTGGGCAAATTTACGAAGAGAGCACTTGTTTGATCGAACGAGTCTAACGAGCTCGGCAATTTGTTGCGATTTCAGATAACAGATACCATCGTCTGCAACAAAGAGTAATTATTTTAAATATACTCGTTTATTATTATGCAGTCTGCTCTTTTTAACATTTGTGAACTGAACGCTTTGAGCCATACGATCGCCTTGCGCTCACGTTCGCTATAAGTCTCTTTCGCTCTCTGTTATCGATTTTTCTGACTACCCACACACACGCATAATCTTCCGCCCATCTACTCTCCTTTCTTCCTGCTCGAACTGACTTTAACATCGAGATATCATCACGCGCAATATCATTCTAATTTCAATGAAATTAAAAGCACTCAACAAGGTGGCTCACGATCAATGCATATAATAGCTTGTTTCCTGTAATAACGAGTTGAATCCTTCGCATCGACGTCTCCCATCTATCTGTTGATCATTGTGACTGAGAACTTATTTCTGAAGATAGCTAATTAAGCGACGCGCAAAATATAGAAAGCGATATTAATGCAGTTGTACAATTTTTTGTCAGATAATTACAATAAAAAATGAAACTTACTGACTATATAAAGAAAACCCTTTATTCTTCAATTAAACTACCGAGAAAACTGTTTGTGGCTAATTAATTACAACACTTCATGGCTAGTTAATTATAATGTATAAAACAACTATAACGATAAGCACTCGAGCAACGATTCTTCTAACGACTGATAGTCAAAGGTGATAGCAAAACTTCTGATTGACAAATGAAGTTTTTCAGGAGAAACCTGCGTTCGCCAATCGGCGTGCGAGTGTACAACTCCTCCAGCTAATTAAACGGCACAAAGCAGAGAAAGCGATATCGAGTGCGCGGTACAAGTCCCCGCGTTAGAATACTCACACGCGAGTCCACGTGAGTTATTGGTCGCATTAATCAAAGGCACAAGGTGGAAGACGCGCGCGCGAGTCAGGACGAACAGCTGGCAGGTTCGGAGCTGCGGAGGCAGCTCTCAACGAACTCGTTTGCCGCGAGGAACGCGCGCGGGTGAGATCCGCGAGGAGATGAGGAAGACGTCGGGACTGATTTAGATTTCTCCAAATACACACGAGACAGAGCCGATTATGAGAGCGGCGCTAATGCGCGCGATTTATGGGTCGCCATTTATCGGCCGATCGCATCGCCGTATCGCCGAGCGCACGTCGTTGAATCAGCGCGAATTACGGAGCGCAGCTGTCAAAGACGCGGCTTTCCTCGGGAGCATCTGTCGAAGTGCGGAGGCGCGCATTTGCGCAAACCCGGCGTGCTCGATGAGCGTCATTAATTAGCGGCGCGAGCCGCGTAAATTGAGACGTACAACGGAGCCTGTCGATATGCCTGTCGGAGAATCGAGAGGATCGCAGCAGTCCCGAGGTGAACGGCGGTAACGAAAGCGGGAACATCCGCCGTGTGCCAGATTACGCGAGCACTCGCGATTCGCAACCTCCCTCCGCTATTGTCAACAAGTGCTCTTCATATCGTGCATCCTGACGGAACGGTTTTTACGCTATTGCTATATGTATTCCCAACGATTCCAATCCCATCGCGATTATGCTTAATGATGTATCGAGTGGTGAAAGCGTAAAGATTCGGCGAGACGTGGAATCGGTAGACTGAAATGGGATATCGCACATATACGTTCTATATTATATTATCTATCTATATTATGTGCAATATTATGTAGAATTATATATCTATATATAATATTGATGGATGAAGATAATCAGTTATCGCTATAAATGTGTCACTATCGTTGCAATTACTGTTCCTGCGCGTTTTAGATATGAAATCCGAGTATATTTCGAATAAATAGCTGGGACAGGCGAGCTACCTATTTCCATGGACGGTAGGATAACTGATATGATTAATAACTATTACCTGCTACGAGGCAGAGAAAGAGAGATATATCTAAACAAGTTACAGCCCGTACCAAGAGACTAGCGATGATGGTCATCGCGAGGAGTCAGTCGCGGGTCAGGGCGGCTCGTATATCTCGACGTAAGCGACGAGGAAGGAAAAGAACGCAACAGGATGGAAACGACTGACAGAGAACCGCTTTCGGGGTCGATCTGCTATCGATTTCGATTTCTCCTTGAAATTTCTCTACACCACGCTGCTCCCTGATCGACAAATACGCCTGATACGGTAATCGGAAAAGATAGAAGAAAGTAGCAGGAAATGGGGGAAACACGAAAAGAGAGAAGAAATGAGGAACGATAGAAAAATATATAGATATAAAAAAGAAACAGATAAAAAGAGAGATTTTTGTGCTCGTTTAGAAATAGAAAAAATTTCGGATGAAACAGTTATGTATAAAAAGAAATGTAACAGCGGAGTTAAAAGAGCAATGAACATATAAATTTTCATACATATAAATTGACATATAAATTTTTAAAAGAAGAAGAATTTACATTGAACAGAAATAGTTATTTATCAAAATTCACTGTAGTTATTCGTTCCATTTACCTACATGTGAAAAATTATTTTAAAAAGACAAGAAATTAATTGACTCCAATGACGAAGAGATGAACGCATTAAGAATGGAAAATCGCGAGGAAAGGATGCGGAACGGAAGAAAACAGGAGAAAACGGAAGCGAGACAGACAGAACACAAAGAAGAAGAAAAAGGTGTGGCGGAGAAAGTAAGACGCAGACAGGTCGAGAATGAAAAAGAAGGAGCTAGGTCCGAGAGCAGGAAAAAGAGAAGTAGAGATAGAAGAGAGACGGGAAAAAGAGGCGAATGGTAAAAAGGAAGAGCAAAACTGAACTGGTGTAAGTGCATGCATGTCGGCGCGACACGCGGCAGATAGAATCTCTCTGGTTTCGTATGCATCGGGGCGACCAATACGCGACACTTATATCGTGATCGAAAACAGAGCTGCAGGTTTCGTGACCCCGAAACCGGGGATCCACTTGGTAGGAAGATCCCTGGCAACGGGAAAGCGAAACCGAGTGTCCGATTTTTCCGCCTGTGCCGAGTTCCAAGATGTTCTTTCGCTCGTTGGAACGAGTTTCGCCTGGTTCGCCCTCGGCGCTGAACATCTCGTAAAGACTGATGCTTTTTCCGGTATGTTGATGACGAAGCTGAAGAGATGCTTTGATTATTCCCTATTAAACGAACACGCTAAAAAATTACTATCATTTATGATATGATGGCAGATGTGATGCGTCACGTAAAAGGAGCACTTTCAATGAAATTCAAGTTATCAAATTGACCCAGAATTTATATTCACTTGTCAATAATTTTGTGCTATCTAGATACCGACTGTCAATTCATACAGAAATGCAAACACTACTAAATTGGTGGTGACATTTGGAATAATTTTCATGATATATTCAGATTATATTAAACTCAAATTATTCTATCAATATTCGTCAACTAAATGCAACCGAAATCGTTCTGGCAAAAATAAACGTCGAAAAGTAAGAGGAATAAAAATTCGTTACCGCACCTCCTCCGCGATAAACTTCCCGGATGAAGTTCGCCCAAGTATGTGTGTTGATTACATACAGATCTCAATGCGACACGTATTTGCAGAAGATATAACCGCGTATACATCGTCCAATACGTGCAACCAGCATCGTTAACCTTCGTTTGAGTTGGCGGAAGTTGCGGCGGAAGCCAGCCGCGACCGAAGTCGATTTTCAGTGAAACATACACCCTCGCGGGTGCCAAGAGGTATCCGATCTTCGGATCTTCGATCGGAGGTATAGTCGTCGAGACTGTTCGTTCGTACACGAACGGCGTAGCGTGCAGCGGCGAGCGGGCGGCAGCGAGTGATTTAGCCGCTTTAGATCGAGGTCCGCATACCGAACAACTGTGACCGAGTCGCACAGGACGACGTATCGAGACCCCGTTGTTGAGGCCTCGAGGCCTTCAAGGCCGTCAGGCTCGTAAAGCCAATTCGTGCCTCTCCCTCGCATCGCCACCGCCACCGCCACCGCCGCCGCCGCCGCTGCCGTCGTTGCAAGGCGGATTTCCAGCTGGAGACACGAAGACGAGAACGAATGATGAACGCCCCCGCGACCTACCACACGTACCCTTACCGTCGCAGCGCCGTCGCCCGTGAGATTTATTAACCCCTTTCCAAATCGCACCGAAGATTTGCGGACATTTGCGACATTCGCGTGTGATATCTCGTTTGGTTCTCGAATGAATTAATTCAGAGCGCAAAAGTTTTTTGCGAAGAATTGCATCACAATCATTACACTGAGAAAAAAATGTAATTGATCTTACGAAATGTTTTGTCACGGGCTGCCAACAAAATATATACTTATTTCAACAAGTTATATGTATATTGAATCAAATATATAATTGTTGGATTATAATTCTCATATGTGTGATTACACATCCATATCCATAATTCAAGAACTACATATTTGTTTCAATATATAACTTGTTGAAATAAGTATATATTTTGTTGGCAGCCCGTGACAAAACATTTCGTAAGATCAATTACATTTTTTTCTCAGTGTACATTTCCATAACAAAAATAATTTTTTTTAATATGGTAAACAATTGATAATGAAGGATTATTTATACATATCTGTCACAGTAAATGGAAAAATGACTCACGTTTAAATCGAAATTATTCATGTTTCTGTAATATACATATGATATCGAGATTTCAATCAAGCATCTCTCAGATTTTGGAAAACATCGTTTAGTCGCACGGTGAATGAATATTTGAGACATTACGCGACATTTATATTCGGCGTGAAGATATCCGGGAACGTTTTTTTTTACGAGAATCACTGTGATATATGAAACGTAGATAGTTTTCAGCAGATGATAAAAATATCGGAGCGAGAGATGACACAATTTTATTGCACACGTATATCCCACGTGCAATATTCCAAAATCGAATAGAAATCGTTCAATGGCGCTATTTACCGAGCAAGGTATATTGACAATTGTTATTTGATTTACCGTATTGTTACACGAAACAATTGTCACTGTAAAATTGAAGATTCTATTGAACCGTGGACGCACGTCGTGCCGATTTACCTCACTATGAACATTTTCAGCCAAGTCGAAAAGGACGTCGGTACTCATCGTCTGGCGGAATACCCAAATAGTTCGCGATTGCCCTGGCGAATGGCCAATTTTGCAGTCACACATTCGTCCCGAATTCCTCCCTATTCCCCATCAAGTCTTCATTCTTTCCCTATTATCATGTGTCTGCTTCATCACTAATCGCGCACAAGCAGTAGTTACACAAAAACATATCTTTGTAATTGATGCAATGTGAAAAAATTCGAATTGAATAATGAAAATTTTCTATGTCCTGTACTTTGTCATGTATGTACATAATATTCATGCTGTTACTCGCAGAATAATATACGACACATGAAAGTAAGGCTGTCAGAATCAGTCAACACAAACGAATCTCTCGTATCTGTACAATTTCTGCAATCTTTTCCTCCACCGACTTCCACCGACCACCGAGGTCATGCAGTGACATCGGTCGTTCTCGTTCCGAGATATGGAATAGCATATCGCTAATAAAATTATATCGTTCCACTCGTCGAGAATAAGTCGCGCGCCACCGGCGCGTTATTTCAATCTGGCGGATTTAGATCAGGGGATGTATGGTTAAATCTACCCTCGACAAATCTCGACAAATAAAATCTATTAATGAAACGAAGCGGCGGAAAATGTTGCCGCGTTACAGTGCAGTGCCAGGTATTCCGCGAAATCGATTCGATCGCAGTCGCCGGCGTGGATTAAGTAGACAGAGTTAGATATATAATACTTGACCAGGATCGCACATACGAACGAATTAAACAAGCTATCGCTTGTAGGTTGTCACATTACTCGGAGAATCTCGGACTGCCGATTGGAAATAATAATTTTCAGTCATTATTTTTACTTATGGCGTTATTCATTACGTGTCATTTTAGTGAGCACCTCGCATTAGAACCGTAGCAAGTTCAAACTACTCGCCGTGGAATGGAAAACGACAACGGATCTGATAAGTCCAACTGTCGTGAAAGAACCCGAGCATTTTCACCGACCGGTTCAGATATACAGCGCATGGTTAAGCTAAGCCGCCGCTAAGCTCAGACAACTTAATGGCGTTAATTAAGATCTCTAGAGCAACACTAAAAAGTCTCACGAAGGATTTCACCTGACGATACGTGTACGTGCGCATACATGTGTATACGTTTTCCCTCCAGCAAAGGTAATATAGATATTTATAATAATAATGTTAATATTTCCAAAAAATCGCCCAACAATTCGTCAACGAATCCAGAACAGCTCCAGGGAATATTATTAAATTAATTAACTGTAATGAAAGAGAGAAGCTTTTAGGAAACGCTTTTTCTTATCTGATTAACGAATCGTGTATCACGCGATTAACACACAAGAAAAAACAAGCGTATGCAGCTTGACTCGTGCGGGAGAATTAGCTGATTTAAAGAGTGTAACTATTCTATTAATTATATAATATTAAATGCCACATCAACTTTAAAGCACTGATACCATCTTATCACACCTGAGCTTTCTTCAGCTCTCTGATTACACAGTAATGCATACTGTGTTCTAGAAATTGCTCAAAGTTAAAAAAAATCACTAACCACAAATCTTTCAGGCATCTGGAAATCCATCGCAGACTTCCAGCATCAACAGCATCTAAAAAACAAACATATTCGATAGATGTCTTTCGAGATATTTTACCTGGCGTAGCTTAAAGAGAAGGATACATTACGTTCAAGATTATTAATATCTTGACGTCACTCCACTGCTACGATTTTATCTCGAAAAGAAAGCTTTTCATATCGAATATTACGTTAAAAGCAATTTGAAGTATAAATCAAAGACACGAATCCTATAATCCTGCATAGCGGTGATTAATAATCCTCACCGATGCGATCGTCTTTCAGTCAAAGTTATCTTTATTTAATGTCTGAAGAACTCTTCGCTATCGAGTGCATTGACTTTTCAATGGATAAATAAGCAACGATATACGATGGCAAAATTCCAATTCCGATACAAACGTCACACATTCACGGGGACCCTCGCGAAAGCGATCAGCTGCGCGCGTCCACCTGTTAAAAACCGTTCGATATCGCGGCGTTCTATCCGCTTTAAGCGGCGGCCTTACTCTCTCGCCCCCGTTATAAACGCACGCGCACACACCGACATGCCGCAACCCCCCCAAGTGTTGGTCGACAATACACAAAGAAAGCGGCCGCCGATATCCACCCCTCTCCGACTGATCCGACGCTTTGCATAGTTGCTTCTCCTCCCCCGCCGCCCCCGTTCGCGGCCTCCTTCCGCCATGACCAACCCCGCGGCCAGTAATGACGTCATACTGCGACGTCGTCTATGACGTCACCGTTGTGCCGCAGTTCCGTTCATCGATCGGCGGCCCGCGGGCTCGCTGCAGGGGCGGCGAAAGGGACGCACTAGGATGCGCGCTCTCGAGAACTGATCGCCTCGCTCTCTATTGTGACGACTTCGTGTCGCTTGCGTTTCTAACGGCAGCCGCACGTCGCAGCCCACGCCTCTGCTCTCTTATTTTTATTGCTCGCGCGAGTGACGTAACGTGTCGGCGTGATAATCACTGACGCGTCAAAGGGATGCCGTTCCTAAAGCTGACGACACGAGATTGGAAGTCGCAAGAAACGAGGAACAGAAAATAAAATTAAAATTGACGATAATACAATGAATAATAAGATGATCGATGAACGAATACAAACGGAAATAAAACAAGTCTAGATTATGGAATCTAGATTAAATCAAAGAATAAAAAATACAATTTTGATACGCACGAAAGTGAATTTTTAATTAAATTATGATTACCGATTTAGATTGTTTACGGTAGGGAATTTCTTATCTCCTATGTCTTATTCTTGTTACTTTATTACACGAAATTATAAGAAATCTATCTCTCGGTCCTCACGCGATGGGTTCACGGTCAACTGGTCGCGCCCTATGCAAGTCCGACTCCGTTAACTAAGGTCATCTAATTAGCATTGCCACTCCGTCCACTCTAAATGTTTCGTAGACACACGACGAAATACATTCGCCTTTCGCTCGTATATTTTTACAAATAAAATCTCATTTTATGTAAATGACTGAAATTTGACGTAAAAGTATATATTTTTATACCGTACTTATCAGAATTAGTGAATTAATGTATTTCGAATTTCGAAATCTCATATTTAAAACATAGTGACCGAAAATTCTTGCACAGTTGAAATTTAGGTAACACTGTCGCACGATAGCGCAAGGCAAAACAGGATAATTAGATTTGATTAACAAATTTCTTCCGTGATGTTGCATTTTGCTTAAGCGATGTGAATGGAACCGTTAAACGTGGGCAGAAACTCAAGGAGCCTTTTACCGCACGATTTCCTGATTCCGGCTCATTTTTTCCGCTACTTTCGTGCGTGTGATGTAACGTCAGTGGAATTATTATAAGCGACTGTATCACGAAGGCTCGGAAGGGCTGCCTTTGCCGCTTACGACACGAACTATTTACGGTTATTTCATCCCTCTCGACTCACGTCGAACGATACTTTTTCCTTTCGCCTTATTTAGATCTACGTGCAACGTGAATAAAGTATAATAGTTAAAAGGGAAGATAGAGCGGAGGCGAATTTACGCAATTTCCTGATTACGCTAACCCTTATTTGTTTCTATTTTACGCGAGTGTGTAATTTATCGGTCGGCAACGTCTTGTCCTTCGTCGCAACAGAAATATGAGATTGCCGCCTTTATCCCTGCTATCGATTTTTAAGTATTTTTCTTTTACGTATATTTTTATGCGTGCGTATTCGTCCATGTAATATTCCCTTGAAGCAAATCCTCCCACGCCTTCTCTGATGACATTTTCTTTTTATTTTCTATTACTTAACTGATTTTATAATATGCGCATACGATACTCGAGCTAACATAATACAACATAAACGCTTTGTTAGATAAGAAAAGGAAAAAATAGAAAGCTTCTCCGAAACTGTTATAAGCTCACCGTTCTCTTACTTCTTGAGAAAAGAAATGCCGTCATGTTGTGTATCACTGTCAAGGATACGACAATCGTGACTAAAGTTACTTTGCACGAAACCGAGTTATTCCAACCCTGCCAGCGCTTGCAGGATTTGTTGTTTCATCGTCCTTGAAATGCACGAAGAATCCGAGACATAGCGTTATCAATTATCAATATGCCGCACAATTTTTAGAAATTCACGCGATGCGAATAGCGTTCCTCATTAATAGTAGTAACTGACTAATTAATTGCACAGACATATAAAATCGTGGACGGATATTTTATTCCAATTTTAGTAAGATATTAAAGTTATATGTGATAGACGCTAAGAAATACTAGATGCTAAAAATATAAAGTAGAAAAATACCGTAGCTGCCGTGGTGCAAGTGCACGAGACGGTAATCGTGAAGGATTTTATCAAGAATAACGCGTTATTTCCGCAATAAATGAGAGATTTAGCGCGCAAGAATGACGCGAGTCTATAATTTATAGGGTCCGTTTTAGACAGCACTTCACATTAAAACTCTTTGAGATCGCGGGTTGACCTTATTCCTGCATCGAGCGCTTAAATTCGCGAAAACGTATTCTGCCCGATGCATGTGTTCAGGAATCAGCGTTCGTCTGTCGAATTAGCGTCGAACCGGCAATTAGCGCTTCGACGAAGGATGCGGCACGCGTGTCGCAATGTTTGCGTCACGCGTCGCTCCGCGTTTATTCGCGTCAGCTCTTAATTGAAATCCTTTCGGTGCGTACGCGGAGCGTGTCGAGCTGATCTACGAGCTCGCGGAGCATAGGTGACACGACGATTTAATATCAATGCGAAAAAAGTCGTCGTCCTCCCTCGCCGTTGCGACCTCGTCGAGGAATGCCAGGACACAGTCACCTCTCGAACGCTGTCGATCAGAGACAGAGAAAATATACACCGGCCGATATACACTAACTAATAAATCGCGATGCACCGTCATCGCGACGCGTCCACGCCACTGATTTATCGCTTGCCTTAATCATCGGCGAAGACGATATTGAAAAACAGGAGACTCGGAGGAGTGCGGATAAATTGACACGAAAGTCGGCTCTTACCCGCTCTATCATCATTACAACAGAGTTATATTTACACCGGCTGGTTATGTAAATGTTTATGTAAATGTTTATGTAAATGTTGCAAATCGCGCTCGTAAGAGTTGTCTCTTAATTCTCGCGATGCGACTCTTGAAAGATTCACCACTTTGCCAGGCTAGCCGCGCCACGATCGACACGACGACTAACGGCAGCGAAAGATCGATACCTCCTCGGTCGCACGATTCCGAATGCGTTTCGCGTCTCTCGACTTTAGCTGGAACCAGTCCCACCGCATTCTTTTACGGCGCATCGTATAATCGTGAGATTATTGTGGGATTATTAACGGGCAATCGTTGATATAATCATAACTCACCGGAGCTTTTTATCGAAACGATGTTGTTTATCGAGCTAAAGAACGGTAATTGTGAATACATTGTGTCACTCAGATTATATATCTTGAATTATGGCTATTGTAGTTCTTATTTGTGAACAGACAATTGTATTTGCAATCCGCGTATACCGTTTTCTGTCATCAAACTGAGTATAAACATGTCAATTATTTTTCGTTCCATGCTGGTCTGAATTACATCTTAAAAAATAATATCAAAATTGGTAATACCAGTAAACTGGCAAATCTATAATAAGACTGAAAACTAAATATCTGATAAAATAGCAAAGTATTTTTCGCGATTCCAAAAAGAGATGATTCATGAATGGGAGCAAAATTGGAGGATTGCGTGGATGGCACGAGGATATAAATATTTGGAGGTAAAAGTGAAAGCCCGCGAAGTGGGTCATCGGATGAAGGTGGTACGTCATCGAGGGATTATCGGCGACGTTTCTCGATCGATAGCATCGAGAGGCGTCACGGCGCATCACGGTTGATGATTGCCTCATCATCGAAATCGCAGCTTCCTGTACGAATATATTTGATTTGCGCGTTCGTTAGAGTCAACCGGATTACCGCGTTGAATCAATACGGTACGCTTCGTCAGTAGCATCGTCAGTGCCCTCGTCGAGCAGTCACTCTCGCGCATATCCCGATATCCTCTCTCC
The DNA here is from genome assembly GCF_003672135.1 of Ooceraea biroi. NCBI lineage: Eukaryota > Metazoa > Arthropoda > Insecta > Hymenoptera > Formicidae > Ooceraea > Ooceraea biroi. The sequence continues at coordinate 7,768,979 of NC_039512.1, forward strand.
TTTTCACGCAAGCTTAGAAATAGCTTTCGACTCTAGCATCGACGAGCTTAAAGAGGTCTCCTCATTTCCTTCGCGAGGACACGCAAACCGAGATACACACACTCCGGAACTTTAAATGAGAAGCCGTCTTCGACAATAAAAGTGACCGCTAAGTCATCAATCAGTTCGTTGGAGGATACTCCTCCTATCCAGAAGTGCTTCCAGGAATTTTTTTCTTTCTCGTGCGAAGCATTTCTTTTTTACATTTCGAGTCCGAATGAATTGGCGATTGGGGCTAACGCGATCTTTTTTCATGCCGGCTATTCACCGATGCGCTATTTCTGTGTCGTCACTGACCAGCGCGCAAAAACCTCGTGAGGAAGCACGTGCGCGATGCGCCGCAGATGCAACGCGCGCGCGGCGTCCCTTGCGGCGCTCTATCGCGCATTACTGCACAGTGACATCACGCGAAATTACGCTCCGTATTGCGAAAGGTATTACGTTTATAGCACGGCGCAGAGTGCCGAGGTGTTGCGCAGCTGTTGAATTCGTAGAGAAATTATACGTTGCGTTTGTTCAACGTTAAATGCACGCATATTCAAACAAATCAAATGCGCTCCGAAAGTCGACGTGAGAAAATTCTCTCATGTCATTTTTTCTTTGACAGACATTGCCGTCATCATTGCAGATCATCCTTGCTGTTATATTCACTTAAACTGTATGTAACACAAGATTATAATATAATATAATATAATAAAATAAGAAACTTTAAATTTTTGGCCATATCAAATAGAATTTTAATTAAATAAAATGGAATTCAATTAAAAACAAACAATTCCGATATACGGATATATGGATAATAATGCATTAAATTATATTTTCTTTTATCTAGATCACTATTAATAAACGGAAAGCACGTTCAAGCATGTGGACGAATTTGTTGACATCTGTGCACCGAACATTTAACTCGACGTTGGTGAAACAATTATTCGCTAGCTTTCTCTCTCTCTCTCTCTCTCTCTCTCTCTCTCTCTCTCTCTCTGTTTCTCTCTGTAGTTAGTATTAGCGGCGGATTGTAAACGTTGGAAGATCAATATTTTGGTAGTGGTTCTCATGCTGCACGTCCGCCGTGTATGTGCAAATTCGACGCGATTAGTTCGGTCAATTGATTGACTGGACTTGTTCCATTTAACAATCATTCGCTGCCAATTCAGGAACGCAATCGGAATTACCAATTTTAAATCGTTCATGCATTAATGATGAATCGATATCAAATAAGGAATTTAATCGACACTAAAGTGATGAGTAAGTAATAATCGATTTTGATAATTTTGCTTAGAAGTGTAACGAAATATAATTATTGCACTGTAATGCATTTGGTGGCATAAATTGGTGATAATTGGTGATAAAGCTATCTCAAAAGAGATTTACACACGACGTCATTCTGTTAACAAAAACGTAATTTTTCTCTAATTTCACTACTTTTCCCTGATATTAAATAAAGCATTTTTGTAATGCATTTTTATACGCGTGCAGATTTCTGTTGTGCCAAATTCGCATAAGCTATCTCTTCACTTTTTCAACGAGCGATGCGTTTTCTTGCCTTTGTTTTCTTTGACTTGGCAATGATTGGTCCAGTTTTTCTCGGCACTCCTTTCTGCAAATTTCTAGTCAGCGTGCTCCTATCTCCTCGCGACTGCATTGTATAATTTCATTGCGTACGCTTTTAACCCGTTCTCCACTGCGAAGTCTGACGCAGCGCACCGCCCACTATATGCGACACACTGTGACAGTAATGCACGTTCTCGCGAACGCAAGCGGCTAAACTCCGCCAGAAATATGCAAGGTGAGATTAGTCAGCACATTGAGACATTTTACAATTTCAATTTTTTTACGATATGAAGATCTCTCCTCCCAAACCTCACAAGTTGTATTCGTCTATGGCTGCGAGTAAATTACATTTTCAAAACTAGCTTAAATTTAGAAACCACAAATTTACATACGTCATACTTATTTATTAAGAGAGCAATACATTAGTGAAATCAGGAAGTTATAAGCATCTAAACTCGACTTTATATAAATTATTTTGTATATACAGACAAGCGACATTAAGTAACAATACGTAGAAGAGAAAACTTTACTTGGAAGAAAGAAGAATAATAGTGAGAGAAAAGGTAAAAAAATAAAGAAACAAATGAATAAATCGGTATTGAGCCGATCCTGAGAAATAAGTGCAAATTACATAATCGAATTTTTAATTCAGCCTTATTTAGAAAAATCTCTCCCTCCACCGTCTCAATCTCTTCAGCCAGAATGGAGTCGAGAGTTTTTCCTGGTGCGGTCATTCACCAAGTCAATCGCCGTTCCGGTATTCACGATTGCGACGCCCGAGAGACCAGCGGCGTCGAAAGCATTCATCGTCATCGGCGTCTTGGCACGCGCCATCCGACGTCGTCGCTGCGGCGTCGCAGCGTCACGCGCGCTCGCTTCACCACCGTTTAAATTTAGATGCCGCCTATTACGCGAGCAGGCTCGTGCGCCTCGACGCAACCTCGACGACGTTGCCCACCCCACCGTTATGACGACGGCATAACGCCGGAAGCGGTTGCGCCAGGAAGCTATCGCGAAATCACGAGATGCCGAAATGTACAAACCTTCACGTGTCGGGGTGAGCAGTGCGACACATGACACATTTCGTCGATGTAACAATTTACGCCTACTGCAGGTATTATTCAATAAATTGACCATTATCATATTATCTAATTAATTAATTACTGCATTATTTAATTAAGTGTTGCGTCTATTAATTATTCAACAAGTCCATTATTTGCAAAGTTTAGTTTAAATATCAACTATGTGGTATCTAAAATAGACAATTACAAATTATAGACTGAAATGTTGTGTTAATGCAACAGCGCTGATAGATAACGCTGGAATTCGAATATTTCGCAACAGTTGAAAGCAACTGAGGAATTTTTTAAATCACTTTATCAATTTCAACTAGGTCTATAAAGTCCATTTTAGTCGTATTTTAATTGCCTACTTTGTACACAAAACAGATCTCGTAAATTATAGATCTGCTCTTGTATCGTATAGAATGCCTTAATTTAATTCCTCTGAATTTTTCGATATAACTTGATTATTATACGACTTTTATTACCGTATTATTTCATGATATTATTCGTGAAAACTCACAATCGTTTAACAATAAAAGCACACTACATGTTACATTATAGCCATGCTTGCATATAAAGCAACGTGTATACATGTATACATTTCGTGCATATATTTGCGTGCATATATTTCATCAATTGCGTAATGCTTGACTAACCCGTTTTAACGGCCGTCAATCGATCGTGACATGTATCGCCGAATTTCCATAGTTTAGCGCATAATACGCGTGAAGTTGAAGAAATTTCTAAACCACCCCAACGTTGCGTTTCGTCATTTGTCGAATCGACTTTTGCACGATCGATATGGCACACCGCATATCTCGTACCGCCGAGTCACAAAAACGGCAAGGTGTGTCGGATCACGTCGATTACCGCTCGCAAAATCCACTCAAGGAAATATCTGGTCATCAATCAGCAATCTTCCAATTCCCGTTCAATATCTTTGAAACGAGGTATTAAACCAGTCGATAACAGAAAATTATTCTCTTATTACATTTATGTATTTATTACGCGTTTACTATGTAACGTTATCGTTTATCAAACAATTTGAACGTTGTGAAAATATATCGACAGACGAATGGAATAAAAATTTCATTAAAGAGATTGAGATTTCGAATCCAGGAAAAAATCTGTAAATAAAAATATAAAATCGTGGGTAGTTCTAAAATATCGCCGTACCGCGTTGAAATAAATTCTACAATTGTTTGGATTGATAGAAAAGTCGATTTCTATAAGTGTGGATAATATGTTTGTTGAAAAACCAATATTTTAAAAATACATGAAATTCTCTTCATCAGAGATTTAATCCGCGCGACATTTAGTAGCTTACACCGACTACTAAATGTCACAAGTGATTAACATTAAAGCAGCAATTCATAACAATCGCTTCTCCATGAATCGCAGTAGCCGCACGATAACATTACATAAATTTTCATCTTTACTTTTGCTCAGATTTCCATAAACAAAATCCCTTAACGTGGGAGAAAGATTACAAAGCTAGACTAGACCACCTATATACAACAAGTTCAAACGCTGGAGTGATAAATCAAACGCAAACAGCGAAACTTCCTTACCGGAAGAAGCCGCCTCGGCCAATGGATCGTCGGAAGGCTGCACACCTAGCCAGAGGTCGATCGAAGCATCCCGCGCCACAATCGAACGAGAAGAATGAAGTATCGACGATCTGCAGACAGCGGCCGGGACAGACACCGGAAACGCGGAACCGTGTGCGAACGCAGGTGACGACGAGAGCTAACTGGCGGTGGCCACGTGGAGGAGGAAGGTTCGACCGTCACTGAAGCCGCGACGTCCGCCACCTCCACCACCTCCAGCGCGGCGGCAACGACGTCGACGGCGTCGACGACGGCGATGCATGACGCCCGAAATAGCGTCGTCCTTGGCGGTACGCGTGACGTCGTCATCCCGCCGCTCGGTCGATGACGGACGGGGGCGGCGTTATGACGTCAGCGCTGATGCTACCGCCGCCGTCGCCACCGCCGCCGCCACCACCACCACCGGCTCGACACCGAGCTTGCGCGGATAGTATTAAACGGAGCAGGCACGAGACGCGGCTTTCCCTCGGGGAACGATCGATGGAGATCGATTTCAACTTGTCCACCGTGCAACGGTCTTGCTTTGTCGCAAATTAACCGGCAGAATCAACGGCATTACGCGGCGCATTTCGCAGAAAGTACATGATAATGACCGTCTTCATTACATCTTTCCTATGCGAGATCCTGAAGATGGCCTTGAAAGTTGTCTTCTGTAATATATACAGATTCTCAAGTTTCCTTATCCTGTTTGCTATCTCGATTTTATGTCGAAACTGATTCCCACTTGACGAAAGTGTCGAGAGCTCAGTAATCTTTTACGTAAGAAGCTGAAGGAAAACGGATTACAAAACAAATTAAGTTTCAGGAACGCAATCATTTTAATTTCGTTTTTTAATTAATCTTCAATAAACCTATTTCAACGAGGATTTCTTAATCTCAAGCTCGAAATATCTGGCAACAAGAAGTAAAAAGTCATAAAAAAATCAGATAAAACTCAATCAACCCTCGTTAAAGGAAAAGTACTCCGAATTAGTACAAGAGTTCCTAAATGAAAGCGGTGACGTCAGATGTTCTGTGCATGCAGAAATAAAATATCTGTGATATTTTAACGCGCCCAATCAATGACTACCACTGTATATTTTCAAAAGAAATGGTCACAAACACAGAAGATTGCTTCTCTTTACGCGATTTATTTTCGGAACGACATAAGAAACTGTACTCTGGATATATCCTATGTGTCTCTGAAATACATACAGTACGACATCCCACTAGTTTAACACCCACTACTATGTAACATAACGTTATCATAAACAATCTATAAACGAGGATGGCAAATGCGACGATGGTGAAAGTATTTGCGACTATTAATATGACTACATCAACATGCGGCAATATATAGCGATTATGAAAGTATTTATGATGATTATTTGTGATTATTTATTGATTATGATTATTAATCGGATACGCGATTAATTCATTTAAAAGAGATTGCACAAAAAGTAGTCGCATTGACGTATACGCGTAACACATTGCCGTCTCTAACAACCGTGTGTCTAAGAGGCTTATGGTAATTCGGGCATAACGCGGCAAAAATCTGTAACGCCGCGCGCTGTATGACGCACGTGTTTGCTTCACTTGAAATAGACTTTACTACGCGAAATCGCGTTCTGACTGAATTTCGAGCAGACGGCACAAATATCCGTACAGGCCCAATTTATTCCACCGTACAATTATCCCCTTACAAGCGGCCTTCGTGTTTGCAAGGGAATCAGAAGTTTCTTTCACACCTTGTGAGACATATAAAATGAATATATTATAGTGAATATCTTATATAATATATGTAGTATATTGTTAAAATTAGAACTCGCGTATATGTTATGACAGCTACAACGTGCATTACATCCCGCGACGTTAACATGACGATGATAGGACTGGTAATCGACTGCTTTCTGATCGTTTCTACATGAACCGATACCAAACTACTACAAGTCACGATACCGAAATCTCACCCTTTGACGCAAGTCTCATAACGTCACGGTAACAATAGCGTGCGTTAAATATTTCACGAAGTTTCGCGGTGTAACATTTATGCAATATAAATCACGTTGGCTCGCATGCGTCTAATTTCTCTACGCTTTTTTCCTCTATGTACACCCCATGAAAGTTCGTTTCTTGGTCACGCGTCTGTTCTAGAGAGAGGGTTTGGCTTTCGAAAGATAACAAGTGGATTTATCATATATAGCATGATTGAATATTCATCTCCTATAAATGCATTTCCTTTTTCACATGTATATTATTTATCTCAAGTATAATTTGCATTCGCGAAATATATTTTTATTATTGTGCGTGCTTAATCAAGCAATATCACAAATATTTTTTTCAACAATATGAAAACATGCATTGCAGAAGATTGATATTTGATTATGAAATTTAATATTTGTTTATTATTATAGAAAGAATTTACAATTGTATTGATCTACATTTTATGAGTTAGCGAAATAGAATAATTACTAGCAAATAATATGATATAATTACATATTAATAAGTTGAATCAAATTGCAATTTGATGTGCTATAGATATTAGATACGAAAGTCAATTATCCATTAAAAATGTGTTATTGTATATCGTGATTGCAAGTAACTTTATAATTAAATTAATTTATTTCACAACCTTTTTATTAAATATCTCCAATCAAATCAAAATTAAAGCATTAAACAATTTAAAGCATCTCATATCATATATAAAATGTAACATAACATCTTTAGAAAAATATCTATTAAAACGTAATCATTTATATAAACCTTCAATTCCGTTGGATCGCTTAATATAATTAAAGAATTTCTATAGAAAGTTCAAAGTATCGTGTATATAAAGCAAGCAAGAGTTGAGTTAAATTTAAATAAATATCAAAAGATATTTACTATAATAATAATAATTTTATTACACACTATCGCTTACTTCCTCCACCCTCCCGCCCACGTTGTAATCCCATAAAAAGAACTCTCCATCTCCGTCGCTGAACGTTCCCAAAAATTGGCAATCTGCCGTGTATATTATCCGTTATTATCTCACCTCTCGATTATGCAAAAAGATACGTTTTATCTCGGAAAAGCGCGATATGAATTCCGGATCGAACGTGATTTACAATCCGCCGGCTGTCATCGACTAGCGCGATAAACAAATCGATTGGCGAACGAATCACAGGGCACCTTATCAGTGCCAGAGTATCGCAACGTTACGAGCACATAATTCACGGCGGGTGTGCGGCGTCGCGACGCTCGTCAGCCGCCGCATCATCAGCACGCGCAGACTTTCGGCGTTCTCGCGCGACGCATTCGAGACGAGAGGTTTATATCTCGCGTGTGGTTCGACATCGCTATAGACCATGTTGGAAACGTGAAAAGTGTACGCGGCACGTGATGCGTCAGCCGTCTTCGCCGCCGCTTTCGTCTCTTTTGTAGCTCGGCCAAGTAGCCGCGGATCGCCTGCCTCGCACGTATATTTAGTTTGCCCAGCAAAACAATGCAATTGGCCTCTAGGAAGCGCTCGGCTACTCGGCTCTCCGCTTCAGATCAAAACCAGAACCTTCTTTTAACCCTTCATACTTCGACTGCCGTGTCACGAGTACTTGGGCGATGTCTTTTTGAGAATACATGATGCTCGTACAGGATGATGCCTTAATTTATAATTACCATCGAGGAATCAAATTAGACGCAGGAGTTTGGCTACTTTAGATCATGACTTTCATGACGAATACAGGTACTTTTTTTAATACGGTTGCTATGACAGTCAAAGCAATGGACAATTCGTAATCAAATAAAATTTGATTTTTACAAGGAGCGAAATATTTAACGTAAGTTTTCCTAGCTCAAGTTTTGCACATACTTTCCTAATATAATTTCTTTTTAAATCGCGCTTATATATGATGTTACTTCAATAATAAAAGATAAAGACGTGAAAATAAAGAAGTTACTAGAAAAAATGGAGCGACCCAGAAATTATTCTAGGAGTGTCAATTTTCCTCGTTTAAATGATGCGGAGCAGCTCTTCATGAACATCGTTTTTATATGCCAATACAGGTTTTTGTCGGAAGATTAATTATGTTATGTATAATCGAACTCCTTTAAATGCTAAAAATAACCAACAACCCCTGCATAAGATTCTTCTATAATGCAATCTCATACGAATTATACAGGTGATTTCTTATCCTTATACAGTACATGCAAACTAGATTACTAATAATAATAATCAATTAATGTAAATCGAGTGCTTTATCCCCAAAACTGGCCTTTCCGCATAACTTTAAGGTATTTAAAAAATTATAACAGTGAAAAGATCGATTAATAGCAAAAAAAGAACCAACAAGAGAGAGGCCCATTGTATCTAGTAGCCAAATGAGCGCAGCTATGGAGAACTCGCGAGGTAACGGAATATGCGCATACTAATTAGCCGCGACGCGGGGAATCCGCCCTGAAAATCGACACGCGAATCGCGTACAGCTGGTCTGTATAACGCGAAAATAGAGGCGTGAGCGTGGAAAGAAAATAGGACGGCGCGGCACGGGAGAGTCGAGAATATAATATAAGAATTTTTATACGCGGGAGAGAGAGAATATATTTTCCGATATCACTTTAAGCTGTCCCTTGTGTGCACTGCTCAGTGGCTGCGTGAACGAGCCCTACGTTATAACGGGTGCGCGCGTTACGGTCGCAGGAAAGCACGCGCGCGCGACGTCGTTATCTTGGTTACGGCACACGCGTACATAATAAACACGTGTAATGCACGTATATACGGCACCACGGCTGTTTATGGAGCTCTGGCCTTGGCGAGTCAAGGGACGCGGGATTTGTCGCCCGTAACCTCCCTGCATCCCTCCGCCTTCTACCCTTCTGACATCGGCGCCTCCACAACGTCGAGAACAACTCATTCCCGGACACGCGCGGCGCTCCCTTTGATCGCGCGATCAGAGCCTTCGATCTCAGATAAATCTCTTTCCGAGAGGCCGATTAAATCCGGTCTCGAGAAAGTCTGACTTACGCATGTACGGAACACAGACGCGCAGCAGATTTATGCGATGTCCGCGATCCGAGAACGATGAGTCGAGTCGTTACTCTTCATGATCATCGCGTGAGCAAGGTAAAAGAAGAATTGTACGGATGACAGTTCTGCGGAAATGATCAATTATCAATATCGAGTGATCGACAAAATCGAGATTTTTTTACTATCATTCATCTTAAAGAGGGATCATCAGTGAGAGTGCATCGTGATTATTTTTATGGGACCTGCTACGTAAGAAAATATAAATTTTTCCAAAAGAGAAGACGAATAATTAATAATTAATTTTGATAATTTTATAAATAAATAATTTTATAATGATATTATGGTGCTATTGAATCTGTCGAGTGCAGAGTAACTGTTTTCTTGAAAATCTTGAAAAAGATGAAAGGTTTAATAAAAGTAACGATGATGTGCAGTATCTCTCATTCTGATGTGCGTTTATGGTAAGAGAAGGTATTTTTGCTATTTATATATTTTACTTTTCTACAAAGTTGATAAGGTCAGCGTGATATTCGATTAATTAAACGGTTACGGTTATGACCGATCGAACTCAGACGTCATGATTTTTACATGCTTGCCGATATCAGAGTATGGATGCAGTTTGTTAGACAACATCCGCAACAACATCTTCGATAATTTGATTAAACTTAATTGTGTTGCTGTGTAATAATGCAGTAATAATGCAATAATACGAAAGTTCCACTGCAAGAATATTATAGTACAAAAATAATACGTGGACTTGTATTACGATAAAATATTAATTTTGTGATTCAACATTTTGCACAAACATGCAGCCCAGGTACTGGATGCCTCATACATAAGTAAACACAAGCGTTACATATAAGCGAGTAGAAATGCATGTCGTGTAATTTAGTTTGTAATTACGATACTTCCTATTATGTTACAATAAGTCATATAAATTTCTGACTTATTAAAATTTCTCCTCGATTTTGCACATTACATTTTACAATTAAATAAATAAATAAATAAACCTCGACGGCATGTTTCAAATAACTGCAAAACAAGATTTAAACAGTACGGTATTTATTAATAATCCAGAATATTAACCGGGAATTACAAGTTTCGAGCGATCGAAACTTTCGCTTTTGTCATAATTTTTCTTCTTTTTTTCTAGCACGATCGCGCACCCCCTAATGATCCCAATGATGCATAGCGTCAGCCAGCTGACTTAAACGGCGCAGCGCGATATTTAACGGTACGGAGGAAACCATAAGCACTGATTTACCATTGTCACGGCCGTTACTCTCTCGAGCGAGAGCGTTACAATCAGCGGCTGTTGCAATTCGCGCGCGGCAGTGCTGCGAAACCGGTGACCGGCCGCCCGCCTCGCCGCTTCGTCTCGCCGCGCCGCGCCGCGCCGCACCTGCACCCGCTCTCGGCGGCAGCGTGCAAGTGGTTATATTTGTAGTCCTCGTATATACTCTCTTCTTTCCCTGCAGTCTCGTGCAGGCCAAGTATGTACGCGGAAAAGAAACGACTTGCACTCGGCCGACTGCCAGACTATATTTACCGCGACGTGCCGATTACACCTGTAAAAAGTCCCGTGGGAGAGAGGAGAGCGCGGGTCTCCCGTGGTGCCTCTTAATCACGGGGAATCCGCGAGACTCCACCCAACATACACCCGAGAATGTAACCCGCGGCATCAATTTATTTATATACGTCTATCGATCGAAAGTAAAATGATCGCGGTAGCCATGGTGAAGATGAAAAAATACCATGAAGGTGAAAAAATACCTGGAATCGTGTATAAAGTACGTGGAATCTTTCAAGTATTTCTCGAGTAAATGTGCTTGATTTAGAGGTGCGATGGGGGTGATGATAGTAACGGCGATGACTTTAATGGCAACTATTAATTATCTAAATTTGAATCTTTAGTAGATGATACACCTTCACATATATCTTGATGTAATTTTTTCATTGACATGTTTTTTTTATTAAAGATGTATTAAAAATACTAAAAACTAACATGTTATTAATTAGATTTGGAAATCTACTCTGTACAATTTTTCAAAATTTGAAAAAAAGGAGATTTTTCCTAATAACGTTGAAATAACAAAAGTAAAGTCTACATTAACTAAAGATTCAAACGCTAAAACATTTAAAGAGTCGCGACAACTTGACGTCACAATTTTTACGCGGTCGTCGATCGATGCCTTCAGGTGAATTGTGATTTAATTGGCAGACGGAGAATAAGCAAAGTGGACCACCGCGATTGTCTAGGCGAAATAATAACAATGATATTCTTGTCCGCTACCTACGTCACGGCGGTGACGTAAGCAAATATCGGGCACACAAACGGTGACGAGCGTTTGGAAATATCGGTCGGGCGCGAGGTGGTGATAACCCAAATTGTAAGTATTCAATTATTTATCTGCCGTTACTCGATTAACCACATATGGCACAAAAAGAACCTCAATGATGAAATATGACACGGTAAAATAATTTGTCATTCCATTTCCAACAAAAAATTTAATGTATAATTTTCAGGCAAATATAAGTTAATAGACAAGGGAAACCAATAATAAAAATTAAACATTTTGCTTTGATCTTGTCGAAATAGGACAAATTTATAATATTATCGATAAGAAACAAGGCTTAAAACACAAACAAACAAGGCCAAAATGATTAAATGACTAAATGACCAAAATGATTAGTGTCTATGAAAAGTGTATAACACTTATCTTAACGATTGTGATATATAATATAATGTAATATAAAATCTCTCTCATGGTTGTTTGATATTATCGAGTTGAAAACTGGCGCACCAATGAATCAATATGTAATAAATTATATTAATTCCGATAAATGTTTATTTTTGCAACCAAATTTAATGGAATATAATGATCCAAATATCGCACAATATGCACAGAAATAGATGTTTTGCAACTATAGTCATGTCATTTAATAAATCTCAATTGTGTCATACTTAACTGTGTATAATAATCACAGCCACACACAAATTTAACAAGTCTGTAATAAAGGACTGCACAGTGGAAATATAATAATATAATCGTTAATAAAAATTCAATATTTTAATCGCACATATTATCAAGTATTATGAAATTCTCTACCGCGACTATTTCTTAATTTTTTATCATTTTTAAATAATTTGATATTTTATGAATAAAATAAGTTAACATTACATTTATTCTATTATTTAACGTTTCGTACATATCTCAACAATAAATTATTAAACTTTACAAAGTGTTTCTATACGAATTTGTCATGTAATTTCTCCACTTTTGTTATAAATTCATTAGTTAATAATCTCGCGGTGTATGTATTTTGTTCACTAATCTTCATTTAAAATTTCCCTCATTAATTTCTTGTTTTTCAGTCATTAATTAGTAATTATCAAATTATTGATTAGACTGCATGTGGAGTCCCGATAATCAAATAACATTTGATAGGGGCATATTGTATTATTTAAATGTATACGCGTACGCGATAGAAAGAAGAGACCGTAAAATCATGAAATTTTCATTGTACGTTATATCAATACAGATTTGTAATCCGCGTCAAAGAGATCGCGATCAAACGAATAATGAGTTTGCGCACCGATCGCGACTTCGCACTCTCAGCGCGATTATCAGGGCGTCGCGATAACCACCACCATCACCGTCACCATCATCATCACCGTATAACACCACCACCATAACCGTCACCAGCAGCGAGCAGCTTACGGGGTAATCCACGCGATCTTGCGCGCGCCCCCGTTTTTCTCTGACTTACACTTATTCCAGTGATCATGGCGTTGTGCCGCGTGGTGCTCGAGGTTCCGATGATGATCATGATTGTTGTTGGTGTCCGCGGCAATGGTGACCTGGTGATATGGCGTGGCGGTGGCCAGGTGGATCGGCGCCGCCGCCGATCGCTCCTGTTGCTCGACGCCCAGGTGCCGGGCGGCGGCAGCGGTGACATCGGCGGCGCCGCGATGCTGCTGCTGCTGATGATGATGATGATGATGATGATGATGATGATGATGATGGTGCGCCGCGACGCCGACGGCGGCGGCAGTCGCTTCCGTGCTGCCGGTGCTGTCCTCGACGGTGGTACGCATCGCGCGTACGATCACGGCGGCGCTTTGGCGACGACCTCGCGTCTACGTTCAATCGCGATGACGGCGACTGCTCACCGGGCGCGAACGCGAACGATCGCGCGTGGCATCCCGCGCGATTCGCGACCAGCACGTGCGGAATCGATCGCGACCGGAAACCGCGAGCGGAGCGCGCGGCGAACAACGAAGCGTCCGAGTCGTTGCACGTGCTCACGATCTACAGATCCGCGCGAGCCGTCCCTCGAAACGTCGTGGAGAGGCTCGCGAAGGTCTCTCGAGTGAATCTTGATACAGCGGCGAATTGCTCGCTCCGATCGGCGTGAGCATTGAAGATCCAGATCCACTTGGACAGCGAGGGATCCGACGAGGAATGTTGCACGTGACGAGATCGTACAGAATGAGATCGAGATATCTTATACACGGTCCACGCCGACCGATTATTACAAACAAATCGCGTCGAAGAGATTGCGAAAAAAACTGACGTTCAGTATTGGTATATCCCTTTAATTAAGCATGCGCGCCGCGCACGCCGGCTGGCAAGTAGATGGCAGGAGAGAGGACAGGAGGACCAAGTGGAAACGGCGATAAACGGTCAGACCCTCGACGAGGCACAGTGGAAAATCCTCACGCGAGTACTGGTCGACCGAACGCGTGTTTTCTCTTGACTGTCGAATTGTCGACGGTCGGAGGGAAAATTGTATGAGAGAAACAGGATGAAAGAAGAAAAAAAGAAGAAGGAAGAGAAAGAAAAGAACTGGAGCAGAAGGATCTCTTGCCGTCAGCCGATGAAAAAGGCGCGCGTCTCGCGGTCTCCACACCGCACACACACAACACACAGGGATCAAAGTGGCAGCCTCCCCCGCGCAACAACGAATGAACGAACGAGCGTGAGGGCACACGTGAACGTATCACCGACCTGCGTGCGTCGTCGTAGGGCAAGGCGAATCCTTCCTGATGATGTCGTCGGAGGTCAGCGCCCCACCGAGGAGCCCGAATACTTCCGCCCTGGGCACTCGCATCCAGAATCGCTTATCGTCGCTGCAGCGACATCGTCGCTCTTCCGGCGCGAGCTGGTCCTTGAGTACACCTGCTACTGTTGCTGCTGCTGTTACTGCTGCTCGAAACCGTACGATCGCCGAGGGGGCCGATAACCGTCGCGATTACCATCCAGCACTGGTAGATTAATGATAGATCGTCACTCTGCGGGAACACCGATCACGGCGGCGATCAACACGCGGAAATTCGAAACGGGATCGCACAGGTGTCCGCCGTCGCTGTCGCGAAAACGTGGAAACTACCCCTCGTAGGTACGTTCGATCCCGCACGATTCCGCACGCGGTTGACGGTGTCCGCTTTCGGCAAGTGCCTGCGGACGGTGTCGAGGTGAAGCTCGAGACGGAGAGATAGAGAGAAAGAGAGAGAACGAGCGAGAGACAGGTGAAAGATCCCGAGAGAGAGTGAAACCTCCGGTTACCCTGAGGAACGGTACACTCGCACGGGTGGCCGGCCGCCGCGTAACTGAGTCCGGATCGCGCGCGTTCCTCCACTATATTAAAACCGTACCGTGTGTAGCGAGACGGCGGCAACGGCGGCGGTGGCGGCGGTGGTGGCGGCGGTGGCGGCGGCGGTGGCGGTGGCAGAGCAAAGTGGAGGAGAACGGAAGGAGCGGTGACGGGAGGCGGACGGCGCTAACGATGACGTCACCGCGGACGTCATAACCCGGTACGCGCACACGGCAGCAGCCAACCGGCGGATCGATGGATCCGGCGCGAGTGTGTGAGCGCACCTATTGGCCCACGCGGTTGATGATGCCACTACGGTGACGTCAACACACCACCCACCGGCCGCCCGACTATCCTCCCCCTCCTTCTTGCTTTCTTGCCGCTTCCTCGCCACCCTCCGGCACCCGTTCCAACCCCACGCAAAAGCCTCGAAGCACCGGTGGCATGCGAATCCAAACGTCGCCGTATCATTGCAAATGGAGAACGAAGGAAATGAATACAGAAAAGAAAAGAAAAGAAATATAAACTTGAAATTTTCTTTGTTCAGGATTTTCCCTTGCTTTCTCTCTGCTTCCTCTTTCGATATTTTTCCAATAATCGCGGTCTTTATGGACATAAGATGATCATGTCGCAGAGCTATTCATTTTATGTCCTATGGTCAATTGAATTTTGTATACCATAGTTACAGAAACGTACTTAAGAATGTAGCATATGATTATATTTTATGTGTGTGATTGTGATATTATGAGATTTATCAAATTTTCATAATTTCCATTGTTTTTCTCATTAATGGCTTTCTAATGCTTTAAAATAATTGTTTTAAATAAATTTTCATTGATATGACGTGTGCATTCTACCTAAGAAATACTTTTCTAGTAAAGTAAAATCTTACCTAGATTATCAAAGGGCTTTCTCGATTAAAACTTTGGTTTTGGACTTAAGAACTTATTACAGCTTTATTTAACTACCATTCGACATAAGAGACTTCTTATATAAATTCCCTTCGCTAATAAAATTAACGAGCTTAATATAAAATTTACGATTAAACTATAAATCATTGCTTTTTTTACGAATTTTAACAAGATGACATTTGATTCAATTCGTTGATTGACAATAATTCTGCAATGCATTAGATTTTGTAATGTCAAGCGTTAACGAATGTACCATCATCTTTTTTGTTCATTGTCATAAATATACCGAGATCGATCTGATGGTGAGCTTATGTCGGTTATAGCCGGTTTTGTAATATCGATGAGATGGAACTACGAGAACCGATACTCGTTGTTCGTACGTACAGCGATGCACTGGAATGCATCGAAGGCACGCAGCCGTGCTGTCGTTATTAACCTATGACCTAGGAACGCGCAATCTGGCCAAACCCGTAATATAATCAGCCGATAGCTAATAATTATCGCGTAAGAATGTGACGGTATTTCCCCATTTTGCAATTGATCTCAAACTTAACAAGATTTAACTATCGTGTAAGCCGAACAAGTTCTAAGGATAGCTAACCCCCTTTGTTTCATCCTTAATTTATAATATTTTATCTTTGTGACGTAACGAGTGAATGCAGAATTTAAATTTTTATTTTTAACGGTAATTGTAATTAATTCTGCTTCATATTTCGTCAGAATTTCGTCTTGTAAGATTTCCTCCATTCCTGTCTTAAATATCTTTAAATCATCGCCTTCTTTCATATAATTTGTCAATTATCGCAACATTTATGAGATAATTCGCTTCATAACGAACCAGATTAGAATTCCAATAAAGCGCCAAATATACTTCCGCCGATATCCTAGCGAAAGCTATTCCTTGCGCAACTTATACTAAAATCTTTAATAGCCGTCCCATTTTTGTAAATATGCCGTCCATACCAGTAGAGCAAACTCAATTAAAAGTTTCCGAAGTGCACTGCAACCAGGCCACAGAGAAATGTTTTTTGTGTCGCGGCGTCTGGATTCTCGTCTCATCGTTCAGACTGCCTTTCGAGAATTCTCTCGCGCAGACTCGACCATACGGAATAAACCGCTTAATACGTCATCAATTTATCTGTGCCGTCACTCGAGGGTGAAACGACGACGTCATTGTTTTCTCCCGCCACGCAACTCTATGACGATACCCACGCCACTCTTATCGGACGCTTCTGCGCGTGGGGTCCGCCACGGAGGAGAGCAAGAGGGAGGGTTACCACCGAGAGGGAGAGAGACGCAATGCATCGGAGAGACAGAGAGGGATGCGGCGCACCGAGCACCGTTCTTCCGTTGTCGATTCCCACCACCGCCGCGGGGCCTCCATTCATGCATCACCCGATGCACCCCGCGCGCCCACTTGGCCGCCTCGCACCCTCCTGCGCGTTCCCGTTCTGCACGCGGTGCACGCGTGGCAACACGGAGGCGTCAGCACGAGCTCGCCCCGGTTTAATCAGACGTAAGAGCAGCACTTCGACACGTGACGAAACGCTAAGAGCTCGTGGCCGGCTCTGTGATGTCGCTGTCATACCGTCACCTGTGTGAAGTGACCGCTGATCCGGAAGAGCGCTGACCGAAGGGTAAGGTCGACTTCGATCCGGTCGCGACAAGGTGAAATCGGCGATACGCTCGCCGTCAAGCGCAAACTCGAGCTAGCGATGTTTAAGATCGCTCGTTTTCCAAGGCGCTTTGTCCACGAACGGAAATGTTATTGTTTTAGAATCAGAAACAGCGCACGTGCAATCTTTCTCTTTCAATGATAGGAATTTAATTATATTTCTCAATTTCATCACGCGTTTCTCGCAGACATTCTCTGAGACTCGGCGAATTTATCAAATGGAAGCAAATGGGAATTTATAGACGCGAATGAACGCATGAATAAATTTATTACCTCTCGTGATAGACATCGTAACAATGATTGCGAAAGCGTAATCGACAACGCGAGGCAAGAACAACGCACCGTAACAAGAACTGACTGACATTCACGATAATACAACGAGCGCGATTATCGCGACGATCGTGTTGTGAGATGCACATAAATGTCGGTAATAAGATAAAGGCGGATAAAGTCATTCGCCTCTCGGCGGAATGGCGTTGATTTCGACAAGGCAAGGAGATCGCTGATGAACAACGCGTATCCTCAGGCTAAGAGATCATATGCGGCGCGGAGATAATATGCATTTTCAATAGGTTCGCTATCGGCGAACACACGAGCGCAAGGTAATATGGACAGGCTTAAGCAACTTGAGTTTTGACAATCGGCTGTCATCGGTGATAATCCCGATAATTCGACGATGGATTCTATAATTGAAATTATCTGTGCACGCTAGCGATATTCGTCCCGTGGATTGCACGTCGTTCGTTACAATCGCAATCCTTCATTATGTCGGTAGACCTGTCTGATATTAATGACGGAGGCGTGCAGAGTGCTCCAACACCATCTTGATTAATTAGCATGCCCAATTAATTAACAACCGCGGTAGATGTAACAATTTCGAAATCAATTAATAATCTTTGATGGTGCCCCTGGTAATCTCAATTTTCGTTCATCATTTAGATACGTGATAAGTGAAAGATATGTTGGTAAAAAACGGGCACAGTCTTGTGCTGTTATGTCACTTAGTTAGCATCATTTTATCATTAATTTGCTGTCATTCGTGAGGTCGAAAAACGAGAAATGCATACATATTAATGTATTTTTTATTTATAATAAACTAGATAATTATCTCATCTGGGTCACGCAATTTTTCTTCCACGTTAAGATTATAACTTTTCACTGAATTAAAGAAAATAGTATATCTGTGTATGTGGTGTATAATTCATAATAATTATTTCTCATAAAGTAAAATTATAATTAGTTAAAAGATAAAAATGTTTATATAAATACTCTTCAAGTTAATTCGCAAAACCTTATCTCTTGAGCACTAAGCAATTTTAAGTCTCGACATTAAAGCTAAGATAGATACCGCGACATTAAAGCTAAGAGCACCACTTCTTTTACATTGACCTCTAAGCACCACTTCTTTTACATTGACCTGTAAGAGTCTGATTAAAAAGGATACATGGATACTCTATGATTATATTTATACAAGTAATGTCATTCAGAAATGCGAATCATTGTGCCGTGTAAGGTTAATTAAAACGATATCCAAGAGTGTAACAGAATTTTTTAACGACTCAGAGTTGAAAAATACTGGAAGATCTAAAAAATATCATGCACATCAAGCATTTAGTTCTTCATATGGCATATTTATTTGTTCGTACTAATAATGGAGATGAAAATAAGAATGACATTTGTCGCGAGACACGTGTCAGAGAGGTTTTTCAGCAGTGACCGAGAATGATGAGACGCTCTGAAAATCTTGTCGTTCAACTCGCAAACGCGACAAACTGCACGGACACCCCAGCGGATAATTTGTTTTTATTACTCGACTCTCGGGATCGGTGTGTGAACTGTTTAATGATTTTTTAATAAACTTCCGGGCACTTTGTGCCGTGTCCTAAAGATCGTTGTACCGTGTACGCACGGGAACCAACGCGGCGCATAATCTTTTATTATATTGTGTGATGACCTTTCCTCCGTAAGCTAGTAATGCGCTCTATCAGTACACATAAAAGGACGAGCACGACGATGCCAGTGAACCTCCTCTGCCCGCGTACCACCCTCTTAGTCACCCTCCCCCTCTTTCTCCGTCACTTTTTCTCTTTATTTCTTTCTCTCTTTCACTCTCTCTCTCTCTCTCTCTCTCTCTCTCTCTCTCTCTCTTTCTCTGGTCGGTCAATGGAGAGTTATTTTTTGCGGCATTTATAGAACGTGACTCGCGCGCCGACTCGCATAGAGCAAGGCGTGCGATTAATAAATATAAATCAGTCGGCATATTTAAGAGAAGTGCACTCGGATACGACGAACAGCGAAGGGAGAGAAAGCTTTTCGCGAAAAGCTACGCGCTGTCGTATTTTTCTCAACGAGACCGTTCGACCTCCGATTTCCCATCGACACGGCATACGAGTACATTCTTCAGCATCATATCGAATAACATGCGACGCAGGTTTTATTTCAAGTGCAACGCAATACAGATCGAGAGCAAAGCCGGATTTCTCATTTTTGGTAACAGTGAATAGAACTACGATCTAAACCGTTATTGACAAAATTGCAAACAATTATACTGAATCTTATAGAATTACGTAGAGAAACTCATACAGCTATATAAATATAAACATTTTCAAAAATTAATTAATTTCTAATCTCTATTTTTAGTTGGCAAAAAATGAAGTACTTTATTTTAGACAAAAATAAAATAAAGTACTTTGGTCTGCCTTAAAAAATTGATTTACATTTATTAGTAGAATCATTTTCATAAATAAATAATAAAGTAAATAATTCTATGAGTTTTATATTTTCTAAAGATCTGAATCATTATATTATTAAATGTAGATATTACACGCATTATTATATATAAAAATTTTACTTTGCACAAGATTCCTTAAATAATAATAAACATTAAGCAAACATATGTATAGTAATTAAAGTAATAATCAATAGAAAATATATCACACACATAAAACATAATATATAAAAAATAAAATGAAATTTTATCTGCCAATTTTCAGTGTACTACTCTACTCGCAGGATTTAACACAAATTTAGCCGAGGGTAAAAGCACTTGCAAACCTGTCATATCGCAGACCAGGCATATTTCATCTCCAGTTTCATCGACCAATAAACCCGCTGGAAGGGATGAAAAAAAGCGAAGTCTGTCATATTGGGTCTTTCGCATCGTTTTCAACACGATCGGATGAAAACTCGAACCCAGTGCTGCTGCTAGTTTCTGGCACGTGACACTCGCATGATTGTTCGAACCACGGCTGGACTATTCGCCGCCGTTGAAAAATCCTGTCGTCCATCGACTATGCGATCTGCCCAAGGCAGTTTCGAAGGTCTGATGGAGGTCTTTTAGAAAGTGGGGTGCGATAAACGAACAACACGATGAAAAACAAGACGATGAGCAACCGATTCGAAACAGAAATAGCAGGGGACGTATGTTCATCCTAAAGAATCGATTCGTTTCAAGAACTTTCGACTCTTGCGAGGAAATGTTTACGTGAAATGCCTGCAGTTGATGCAAAATGGTTTTTTCCTTAACAAACATATTCAGGGCATTTCGTATAGAGCAAATTAGTTAAACTAGTTCATATCTCCTTGCGTAATCACTTGAAAAGAATATTTTATCCCGAATCTAGCCGAAGGAAGTTGACCCTTCCCGCGAAACTGTCGCGGATCTATTGGCTATCACAAATAGCTGACATTTCCGCAGAAATTTATACGACGTCACTGTTTTCGGCACTATAAATTAAAGAAATCACGTCTCGACGACGTGATGATATTTAACTAGAACGCAATAATGTGAAGCGAGATAAATAATTATTGATAAATCAAGTATTATCCAGACATGATGTATCGATTTTACTGTCGATTAAAGGATATTAAAACTTTAATACTAAATGAAGAAATTACATAAGCAAATGAAAAATAAAAAAATTAAAACTAAATTGATAATTTTAAGAAATCATAATAAAGTGGAATCTTTAAATTTTGCGAGTATTTATAATATTCGAAAATGATGTAGCTAAAAATCAGAGATCTGTCCTCCGGGCTCTCGGGTTCGCGAGAAAGAAGGAAGCTCGTGTGTTGCAGGATTCAGTGAGAGAAAAAGACGAGGGGAGGAGAAGGAACCGGTTGCCGGTTCTCGTACAGTCAGGAAGAATCAGGCGAGGGTGAGAGGCCGATATTACGCAATCACGTGCGAGGTACAAGTCGCGGATTGCACGATAAAAGGTATACAACTATAGTTGTCATATGAATAGACATACACACATTTATATAGATAATATTAACATATATGTTATTAATAACACAATAATTAATATTGTGATATACTAAATACTACTATAATAATTTCGTAATATTCCATACATGTAATATATAACGTAACAAATTAATATAGTTTATAGTCCACTGATCGATGTAATATACTTTAAAAATGATTTCAATTTATAGAAATATATTCAGTTTTGAGCATATCGTCTAAAATCTCTCGATTTGAATATATTAATACGGAGATGCATGTTTTTCAATAGTAAAACAATTTTTAACTGCACCTATAAGAGTGACGAGGAAAACTTAAATACTTATTTGATGTTTAATTACTTAGGGCGCGTGAATCTCTTCCGTAGCAGCGCGCGAGCAGTGAATTCCAGAAAAAGCTAAAGATGTAGAAGATCCTCCTACAGATTATCCTAATAACATGTGTTCAAATATAATTATACCGTTATTGCATAACGTAAAAACTTTAATTGCAATCTGGGATCTTTTTATTACCACACTAATTATAGTAACATAGCTGTTACATGTTCTTGTAATCCTAAATAGGACTTTTAATTATATGCCGCATGTGATGTATATATATTTACCGAAGTATTCAACCGTCAATAGTTACATTGTATAATATTCGATTGTCATGATTATGATTTATGGACACCGATATTCATGCACGAACCTGAAATAATAACTAAGCAAAATCACTCAAGGAAGATATTGGGTCGGCCAAAAAGTAATTGCGTTTTTTTTTTATATAAATAAAAGGCGAATTTTTCATGGGAAACAAAAACTTTATTAAACAATATATTGTCCATTTTGTTTGATTATCTTTTGCCATTTTTCAGGCAACTTCATGATTCCGCGCTTAAAAAAGTTCTTATCTTTTTCAGCAAAAAACAATTCCAAGAACGATTTGATATCCTCATCAGCAGTAAAGATTTTACCATTCAAGGCGTTTTGCAAAGAACGAAACAAATGGTAATCTGATGGTGCCAGGTCTGGCGAATATGGTGGATGTGGTAACACATCCCATCCAAGCTGCAACAATTTTTGACGAGTGACCAAACTTGTACGTGGTCTAGCGTTATCATGGTGAAACACAACACCTTTGCGATTCACCAATTCTGGACGTTTCTGTTTGATGGCATCATTTAATTTATCCAGTTGACGACAGTATACGTCTGAATTAATGGTTTGATTCTTTGCAAGCAGCTCAAAATACACAATGCCTTTAAAGTCCCACCAGACTGACAGCATAATCTTTCTTTGGTGAATATCTGCTTTTGAAGTGCTTTGAGCAGGTTCATCACGCTTGCTCCACGATCTTTTTCGTTTGACGTTGTATACGATCCATTTTTCGTCGCCTGTTATCATACGTTTCAAAAATGGATCATTTCCCTCACGTTTCAAAAGAGAATCGCAGATGTCAATACGCTTAGTGAGATGAATTTCTTTGAGCTCATGTGGTACCCAAATATCGAGCTTACTAATGTATCCAAGTCGTTTTAAATGGTTTTCAACACTCGATTTCGATATGTTAAGATTCTCAGCAATCTCTCGTGTCGTTAAACGCCGATTGGAATCGATCAGTGCCTTTATTTTGTCATCATCAATTTCAATTGGCCTTCCTGAACGTGGTGCATCTTTCACATTAAAATCTCCAGATCGAAATTTAGTAAACCAATTTTGACACTGCCGCAGTTTTAAAGCATCTTCGCCATATACATCACGTAACTTTTTATGAGCTTGCACAGCGTTTTTCCCTTTTCGGAAGTAATAAAACAAAATATGACGAAAATGTTCTTTTTGATTTTCCATTTTGAAATCGACGGCAAACAAACAATTATTAACGAAATCGTGTACTTTCTTTTTCTAAAACAAGCTTGAACTGTGAGTTGTTAACCTATATAATGAATTTGCGGTTTAGAATGAAGTTAGTTACATTTCAAGACATGTATGTCCATCTATTGGAAAAAAACGCAATTACTTTTTGGCCAACCCAATAGAATGAAATAATAGTATGCAAAATTGAAATCGATTTTGTTATCCGTAAGAAAACAATTCTTGTTTCGAACACTACACGGGATGAAGCTAGTGATTAGCGAAAATCATCAGTAATTAATAAACATCTCCTAATATTCTTTCAAACATGCTAATTAGATAAATAATTATGTCCTGACAATTCTATGGCAAAATTAGAATATCATAATACACTGCATATTACGTTCCGTTTGATTTGAAATAAAATAAATTTTTTTAAATGTAACTAATAAACATTTATAAAGTCAAAAAAGATTACTTGTCCACGTATTTCGCGAAATCTTGATTAAAAATATGAATGTCTTATTAACATTATTATCGTACCCGATTTGCTCTTTGAAACCCTTCAGCTACGTTCTAGAATTAGAACCACACGTTACATGCGTATACTTGGGAGAATGGGGCACGAGTGTACCTCTGGTAAAGTAATTTTGCGATGCAGCGTAAGAGCGTAATTTCCCTTTCAGCGTGAATGAGATTAAAGCGTGGCGCGCGCTCAATGCGTGGGCGCTTCTCCATAATGAGTCCGCGACGCGTGTCAGTGAATCGGTCTACGAGGCTAGCTTTTTCTCAGTATCGCATTAATAAAAAACGGTTGTGTATTATCGTCAAATCATCGTGATCTTACATACATCCCTCTATTTTAAATGGCTATTTTGAAAACTTACTTTATCAGATCAGACTGCTATTATTATTACCTACATGATTTATCATTAAATAACATCGAACTTGAGAGGACGTTTATTCTCATTGAGAACGTTCATTTGTGGATTGTTGAATATCGAAAAAATAAAAAAAGTTATCAAAAAAAGATTCAATCTATGGTAGTAACCAATTTTAAAACGATGATTCTTATTAGTTTGTCACAATTACAATGATAAAAGGGTATATCAAAATTCAGGACAGTTGTGCTAAAAAAAAGCAGTCCAGGTTTTACAAAAATAATCTTACATATTCATTTTCTATCAATTGTGGGAGACTGTAATATAAATATACTGTAGAAGTCGAACAATACACGTACATGAGTGTACCTTTGATATTTAAAGAACATGTTATTTTAGAGTCGAATTGTCTGCTTTTTAATTATACAATATAATTCAGTTAATACCAGCATTTTAGAATAACAAAATCAGACTTTAATTAATTAATAACGTGTTTCGAATTTTTAATTTATATTCCTGTTAAAATTACAATAAGATTTAATATGAAATTTAAACAAATAGTGTCGACTGATTAATGAATAATATCTTGATTTTATATTAATTGATGTAAAACCGATAAATCCAGTCTGCAAAATAGTTTGCAGTTGCAGTTGCTTTTCTATTGTGTCGGTGAAGCATCATCACGTGTCACAGATGCAAAAGCTCAACAGCATTGAAAAAATAAAAATCGCGTGGAGTATCAAGTGCAAAGAGTTCAATCGACCGAGCGAAATCGAAACAGCAGAGGTGTAAATGAGTCGTCATTGTAGTGACGATCTTCCTTTCGATACGTCAGGTATACGTCGATTAATAAAATACATCAACGCGTGGGCATCACACGTGGGTGTCTCGATTGCACATGTGCGCCGGCGGTAGCAAGGAAACGTGAGGGTAATTGCGCAGGATCGTTTCGCGCGGAATGAAATCGAATAACTACCCCTTTAACGCTGCTTCGATTCGAATGTGGTGATTACCCGCGCCGGAAAACTATTCGCCGAACGAGCGACGTTTAAAATTGCAGACGTCGTTAACCCCCTGGTTAACTGTCGTCGCGACCCGCCGACTTTTCATTCATGCCCAGTGGTCACGAAAGTGCGAATTAATTCGGCAAAATACGTCGAATCGATCGAAGTGTATTTTATATCGGCGAACACCGTGAAATGGCTATACGCGACGTGTGGGCGACGTGTTCATGAATCTACTATATCGATTAGTATAACGTACGTAGAGGATAATTCAGTCCAGTTATTTAAACGAACTCCATTTGGCCTGTCATTCATCACTAGCGGCTATTTTCTGCAAGGACCCATATGAAATTCAAACTATAACTTCTTACAAAACTTCTCAGTTTTTCCAATTGGAAAATACTAGTGAGATCTTACGATAGCGTGTATTATTAACAATGTGCTAATTGTATTGTACTTATATGCTACATTTATTCAATTAAATAATCCTTTTTAATTAGATGAATGAACAGTAAATAATTCTATCTTTCTATAAATAAAGTGCAATATCAGATGCCGCGTGACTCTCCGCCTCCGGAAGAAAAGAGCATGCGCGATCGAAGATGCGAGATAATATAACGATGATCGTTATGTTAATTACGTTACGTTGTTTATTTTAATATCTCCTGCGTGCAATCAGGTATAGTCTTCTCGCCTGCGTATTTCGCCGGGAAGAAGATCAATAAATCGCATCCCCCGGACTCGCGCCTTTTGACTGCGAATTGTCATCTTGCCTCGTATAACTTACGTCCCTATTAACATTCTAAGCATTGCCTCCACAATCCCGTCTCAGCTAAAATGTTGTCGTTGTGTATTCATGCACTCGCTTGCATCCATCTTTTTTTCCAGAGAATTTATAAACCACACCGCGTGCCTGGAGGATTATTATCCACGGGTAAAATAAATCTCACTATATTATACTCTATTCTCTCTCTTATCGTTCTCTCGCTCCTTCTCTCTTCGGCTCGATAGATCAGAGAACGATGGGCGATTAGCGCCGCGTGTGAAAGGGAAAGCGAGCGGTCGACTTCACGGAGGAGGACGATCGCGCGCGCGCGCGCGCGACCCGGCGGCATGGTACACAGCTTGGAACACGACTCTCTCCTCCGTACGTAACGCGCATTCGCGATCTCTCTCTTTCTCTCTCTCTTTCACGATCGTTTCCATCAGTCTCTCTTCCTTTCTCTCTCTCAGGCTGTCGATCGCTCGTCCTCCCTTCCTGCGCGCATCTGTTGATGCTTTTTGTGGCGTACGACTCGAAAATCGATGAATAGGTAATTTGTCGGCGGCTTCGGACAAAGCCGTTTTGTGGGGCATGAGATTTGCGAGCTGCCTATTGTTAGCTGTCAGCTGATGCTAACGATCTCAATCTTTTTGTATTTTGAAATAGAAAGATGGATTATATTTTCGATAATAGAGAAGAGATCAAAATGCAGAATAAATGTTCTGATATAATCAGCGATGTGCAATATAATTTCTCAGTGTTCGAGAGTTAGGAATTAAATGTTGCATAAATTTGTAAAATGTGATTTACGAAATCAGAATTATATATTTTATTTTGATCGCTTTACTTTTTATCTTCTAATTATCATAATCAAAAACATAGTTTTATGTTTTGTATCAAAATTGTTGGAATTCCTTAAAATTACACATATTCTAAACTATGTTTTGTGCGGGTTTGAATACCTCAAATAGTAAAATATTAAAATTCAAATAAATCAAAATGTTATAACCATTAAATTTTTCCAGTCTTTTATAGCTACTAGTACATAGAAAAATCCTAATCCAGGTACTTCGAGAGGGTGTTAAAAGAGATTCCTGCATAATTCTGCGAACATAAATCGACAACCATGTAACCACACATGTCTAATATACATCTATAATAACTTATAATATATTAATATTTCGTATAGTATATTAATACTAACAAGTGTTCTAAATATTACAAATAAATAAAAATAAAAAATATAACACAATGTGATGCGAAAAAATTCGTTTACGAATGTTTTACGACTTTATAATGGAAAAAACTTTCTTTAATTATGCGCATTCTTTCATACGATTGCTATGCAATCGTATAAGCATAGATATAAATTATTTTAAGAATTCGACATTTTCATCGTAACCGTGTGATTCGTGAATCTGCAGGAATGAGCCGCGAGAAAAATTATGAATGAACCGTAATTGCAAGGTTGGGATTTTATGGACGGGATTACCATACTAGCGTTATGTGGAGCCATGCAATTGCTTGCAGGGAAAAGCTATTCATTATAATTGGCTGTGCTATGATTAATGGGTGGTGTTACGGGGTGGCGAAGAATTGTCGGATTCATTGCAGCTCATAATCAATCGGTTTATATTCTCATAATATATGCAGTTGTTGTAATATTAATGTTGTCGTTCTCTCTCCCTTCTAAGCTTCTCTCTTCAATCAAATATGTCGATATACTTTATTTTCGACCTTTCGCTAAAATTATAATGAGTAGAAATATTTTCGCCGACACAGAACATTTCTTTTATTTATTTCTTTTATTTTAAATTATTTTATTTTCTATTAATTGAATGACAGTTAAAAGAAAAAATAATAACTCTCAAAATTTTAAGTTAATAGCTGCATCAAGCAAAATTAAAATCATGAAATTGATCAAGAATTGAAAACATTTTTTTCTCTTTTAATTTTATCAACATGTACAGGTACGTTTCACTTGCAATCATTCTCCCCCATTACATTACGCAATATTTCTCTCTTAAATACATCTCATTTCCCCGATTACTTGGACTGGCACGGGCAGTCGTAAAGGGACACATATACTCGTTTCACGCCTTTACGGAAAAAGCATACTCCCAACGTGGAAGCGCTATTATTTACGCTGTACGAAGCGCACGTCCCGACGTTTTCTATAATTTGCCTCGCGACGCTATCTCCATCAGCGATCGATCGATCTCCCGTGACACGTGTACGCATCGGGAATCGCTGCGCGACGCGCGATTGCTCATACACGGATGTATGAGACGCGTTCGACGTATATACGTGCGAGTATGCGCCCGCACGCACTCACTCACGCTTACACGCGCGTATCCGAGAGGAGCAAGGATAAGAGCACGAGTTTCGCGCGCGCACACATGCATCGCCGTTTCCGCGTTGCTATGCTAATGAGAGAGCGTCTCCCGATCGTCGGAGACCAACGGCTATCCTTGGACGGATTTCCAGCCCGCGACGTCGGGACTCGCGTCTTGACAGGATTACGCTCAAATCGAAGTTCTACGCGGCGATGGACGTGGGAAGCAAGCGCGTGATTCATTTGTCTTTATATAGAAGCTTGACGAGATTAGCCAGACTGTTCGCAGACAATGCGAAATTCTATTTTGGCAGTTTTATAATCCTATCGATATCTTTTTTCGCGTATTTCTTAGAGATTGTTTGTCTCTATTTACGAATAGTTAATAAATTTGTTAACGACAGAGAGGAATCTTGCAAAGTATTCGACATATGAAAAAAAAAAAGAGTGAACCGGGTGCGTGTCGCGGAGTAGAAATTTTGCGCGACACCGTTACTTCGTGTAGAGTTGACCACTTTTGATTTCAACCTAGCGATGTTGTAAAACCGGAATGAACGGAGCCGTAGTATCCTCAAAACAGCTTGATTTTACCAGTCTTGCCTCATAGAAATTTAAGACTCTCTTTATAGAGTGACTATGCTAATGGGAGAGCATCGTAAAGATCGAAGATTATCCTTGGACGAGATTCGCAGTAGGACACGGCGATTCAAATTTCGTTTCCATTAAAACTCGAGATTTTGTCGACAAGAAAGACCTTTTGCGTATATAAAAGGATATGCCAAATATCATATAATAAAAATGACACTATACTCGTAAAACGTAATATACAACGTGGACGAAAACAAATAAGATGTTGATAATATAACAAATACAGTTGTAATAAATTAAAAACGGCTTACATAACAAACCATGACCGAATTATGAATCAGTTAACTATTTAATATTTTATTCGGTTAAGTAGTAAATAGGAAAATTAATTGATTTAAGAAAAGTTGCTGTAACGATTTGTGTAACGTAATGAAAATAATGTAATATTATATTTAAAAATCTATAATAAATTTTCTGTACATAACATAGATGATACGTTTCTCTTCAATTGCATGCAATCTAATAAATCGTAGACCATAATGGCACAAGCGCGTTGTCAGACACATATGAACTTTAGATAATGAATGGTAACTATAATATATTATAGATAGGTACACATATTGACTTATTAGATTCCTTTAAGACGAGTGTGAAATTAAGAGAGAAACATCCTATGAGATGCGTGAGTCTCGAGTGTTCCACTCGACGACACCAAGATGACGAGAACTAAGATGACACTAACTAGAAGCGGATAAGCTCTTCTTCTTGTATAATCAAAATCTCTCGTGAGTATAATAACATAATCGCGGATACATGAAATCTGGCTAAACAACATGGATAAAGTAGCTTGCAGTATTTGTCGAGTATTACTCATGACATAACTTCATTATGCTATACTCGCAAAACTGGATAAAACTGGCTAAATTCCCGCAAATGTTTGCTTTCGTACTTTTCAGAATAAAAAAGGATAAAAATATCTATAAAGGAGATATTTTCTGGATCACGATATAGACTTTTACCTATTTAAATAAATCTCCAATTACTCTCTCTCGAGAGTTAACAAATCTTTTATTATCTATTAGCAGGTGAAACCGAAAGTATCCATTAATCACTCTCATGGATAAACGTAGTCTCTGAGTGTTAATTCACGATAACATTACGTACGACTGCACTTAGCGCGCGTACATGTTTTATGTACAGGAGATACAAAGTATAAGTACAAAGAGTGAGTTCGATCCTGTTGCTGCTGAGATGCAACTTCCGGATTTCGGCGCGATCGAGCGTCAAATCAAAGCTGAACCGCCCGCGCGAGTTATAAGGAGGCTGCGCTCGCGCGAGTGTTTTAACTAGCGTCGGTTTTCTCCCCAGAAACGATCTCGCTTCCCGGTAGGCAGCGGAGTCACGATTATAATGCCATACAGAGAATCGACGTCGAGTCGTGGGGTCACACGCGGGGTCGCCGTCGGGTTGTAAACCCCCGACGGGTGCGACCCGCGAGAAGAAGGAAGAAGAATACGCTCCCTCCCCCGCCGCCGCCTCCTCCTTCTTCTTTGACCCGCACTCCCACCCCTCCACCGCTTCGTGGGAGAGTCGATATACGACCTGCAAGTAACGTCGTCGTCTCCGATCTGCACAAAGTCGTTAACGAGTCTCCTCGTTATCTTTAGCGCTTAGTTTTATACATGCAATATGTACATGTATATACATATACGTGTACGTGCACGTGCATCTCGCTCACCTAGCCGGCCGATTATAAGAGAATGGCAAAAAGTGGGAGAAACGGAGAATCCGAAGGGATGGGAGCGGGGCGCTGTGGAGAGAGAAAGAGAGCGAGATGCGCTTGGACACGAAGCTGGAGAACCGCGGGAAGGTCGTTTCCTCCCCTCCTTCCCTTCCTTCTTTATTCACCCTCCTTTCACCCCACGCCATCGCCAAGATCTTCTAAGATACACAGGTACTTTCTCCCACAGTTTTTCGGTGCCGTCTTCGGCATGCACGGAGAACGACGATGACGACAATGACAGCGACGTTGTAACACCTATAAGACGCGCGTGGAAGCTGTCGCTCACGAATTGTTTGCATGTATCTTGAGATTCCACTCGTCGCCCGGAATGTAATCCAAGGAGAAGTAATCCGAGGAGTTACAATTTACAAAGAAACTTGAGAGTGAGCGAGGAATCCGAGAGGGTACCACCCGGCTTTTCCTTGAGTTTTCCCAGCTCTGTGTGAATTGCAGTTGAACAAATATTATATATATATATCTTTAGTAATTTAACGCTCGTTATTTCTTAAAAACTATTTTGAATAACGACAGTAAAATAAAAATTATTATTTCCAGCAATAATAATATATAATAATCTATTATAAAAGAAACGTGAGGTAAAACAAATTTATAATGAAATAGGGCAAATGAATTAATAGAAATCTTTTATTTTATTATACAAACACTGTCAAGAGAGTTAAAGAATAAGTCCTTGTTTGCTTTATTTAAAAAATTATATGAGATCCTGTTTTTAACTGGTATAAGCATACAGTATTTATAACTAAAAATGAGCGAAAATTATTCTATAAATTATTATTTGCGATTAGAATCGTAATTGAATAAAAAATGCAAATATATGTGAAACTAAACTGCTCATTATAGTGAAAGTTGATCAATGCCGCCTATAAAATATTGCGATAACTGAGTATTGCTTGAAGAACGCACTATCTTTTTCAGTATACAAACCGTTACACTGATCTACGCAATAAGAATATCGACGCAGATCGAAACATAGTCATGATTTATGTAATTTATGTAAAAACGCTATTTGTTTCCCATATCGCTCAGATTCAAGGTGAACGCATCATAATCTATGCGAATATTGCGTGTTTTAAGATAAAAAGTGTTTTGAGCAAGAAACACAACTAATTCTTTTTGGTTTTTTGGAAAGTTTTTAGTGACGCGTGACTTATGTAGCCTGAGACTTGTTTTTAATCCTGGAGCAATCTCAATGATAGAAACTCCACGGAAATGTAGTTTTGACATGAGTGCCCATATTTTTGGACTCGCGGAATACTCGTATTTTCGGCAGGTATCGACACGAGCAAACTTCGCGGCTTTCAATAACAGAGTTTATTTATACAGAATAATGTAGCTGCAATTTTCATTTGACACGTGACATGACAAGTTATATTTTCAGCGCGGTATTACGTTAAAGCAAAGAAACAGCAATACTACTTTCAAACCAACACGAGACACGATATTTGATTTATATTGAACGATATTGTCTTCATATTTACCACGAATGAACAGCGTAATGATCTATTTATCTAGCAGATTTTTATGTAGCAAAAAATAACCAAGATATCAAACATATTACAGCATTTGAAAGTTTCTTGATATCTGTGTATCTTCGTAGATGTGAAAGACAACGATGGCAAATTACTGAGCAGAAGTAACACGAGGATCAAAACTTTACGCGTTGCGCAAAGCACCTCCGCCGGCGAATTTTTTCAAAAGCGTGCGCGTTTTAAGATTTCGTTACGCCATCGTGCAATTTCGCTGATTTACGATCCCTTCTCTCTATCGTTCGCACAACCGATCATCTAACGGAGAACAAAAGGATCTGCTATACGGCTGTTACTACTAGCCGGAGAAAAGCGGCGGAGACCACACAGCCCATTATCTGTTCCTATAGTTGTGTGAAATTATACGAATTTATCGCACGTACTAGTGAATTTAGAAAATTCTCAATATATTTTTTAATCAAAAACAAAACCTTTGAGAGAGAAGATATATTTTATTACCTATCATTATATTTCATGAATTTCCAAAATAACACGATAAATCTTAGTAATAAAGAAGTAAAAACTTTAACTAAACTTTCCAAAAAATTAATAGCGTAACAATTTATTTACATAAATAACAATTAATATTAAATAATATAAAAATTCATCATGCCGGGAACACATTTTTTGAGTCGACTTCTTTTAGCAAGGGAAAGTTTCATATTTATGTAAAACTGCATTACACAGGTGAAAAATTTGTGTTAAATTTAACAGATATCACATGTCCCAAACGGTCCACATACATTTTTGTGTTAATTTAACATAATATGGATATGTTAAATGGTGACACAAATATTATGTTAATATTTTAACCCAAAATGAATGCAAACTGCAAAGTAATTTGAAATAAATTTTATGTAAAATCAACATATTTTTAATGATAAAATTAACTCGAAAAAAAAATTATTTTTACATACATCTTTACTCTCAACATAGTTTTCTGTAAAGTTTAACAGATAAAACTTGTCACTAATAATACGGAACATATCTATTGTGTAAAATTAAAAATAGGTGCACAATGTGTAATTTTTACACTTTTTTTTAGTTGTGTTAAAAATTTAACACTTGAGTTGAATTAATACAACAGCAACATGTTAAATTAACACATGAATGTGTTAAATATTTAACATAAAAATGTTAACCGGCATATTTTTTAACAAGAAAACACAAATTTTCCAACTGTGTAGTACAAGTGCAAGGAGTAAAGATAAAACTTATATATATTATTTCTAATTAATCGTAGGGTTATACCTGGCGCATTGTCGACTGGATCGAATCAATCCTGCCTCGATAGAACCCAGCGCATCTCATACCGAATGGCCATCGAAGGCATACGCTCTGGGAAAAAGTGAGGATCGTGAGAGATTGTCTGCACGCCTGCACGTAATATGGGTTTCATCGTGTTTGACAGATGACTAATGCAGAACCACCGCGACGGACGTACGGGCACCGGTTGGAAGCCGAGCCTACAAAGTCGTTAACAACGCTGCTTGGCCTTGGTCAGGAGTCGTTGGTTAACGGGTCGAGGAATTTTTTCCAGATCCCGTATCTGCTTCCTGCTATCTACTTTGTGGCTCCTGTACGCGCTTTATCATTGTCCTCGTGGCGTTTTATCTCACACGCACCGGGCGTATATTAATAATGCCCCGCGTCTCTTTCTCTTGCCGTTTAGAGCTCGTGTCGGGACCTCCGCGAATTTCCGCTCGCTAAAGCGCGATCCTTTATCGATCGCGTGATTTATTTTCGCGCGATTCTCGCAGGGTTCCTCTTTCGGATGCAAAATCGTTTGTCCTACTAATGCGTTTTGTTGTGCTATTGGAGAGTTCCAATTTTTCGAAAATACGTTAATACGAAGATGTTGTGCTTCGGGTTTATATTATCGAGAATCAACTTATTTTTCGCACAGTGCAAAGACAACCGGTTTGATACATGTTAACCCGGTTTACATTTTTTCGATAACGTTCTGATATCTGTAATGTTCGGTAATACGAATATCTGTATCAACACATTACTCGTAGAATATGATGAAGTTTGTAAGAAATAACGTGGTAAAACGGTAATAATAAATACATCGTAAAAGAAAATAATCTATTAAGCGGCATTTGCCTTTTCTCGCAGCAGACGCAATAAATAGAAGGGGAAGATGTGCAAGTGATTGTCGCTGAATAAAAAAAAAGTTTTATTCGCGTCGTTTAAGGAGACGCGCTTTTCAGGAGAAACGTCATTTGTGCGGAAATACTGCACACAACATTAAAAATAGAAAACGCTTACAACTGTTTATATCGCAAAAGACAGGCTGTTAGTTGCACTTTCTTGAGTACGGAATGTCTGTATAAAACAGATAGGATGTCAATGCACGTTTATTAATTCCGCTCGTAAACATCGATGGGAAAACAAATGGATAAAAGGTTGTCCAGGTTGTGCGTTCTCTCACGTGCGCGATACTTGGAGTTGCCGCGTTAGATATTCCGGGAGCCTGCGGGGTACGCGTTTTCGCAACAAGCGTGTCAATTATCTTATCGATTTATCGTACACGAGTCGCGTCGGCCGATTAAAACAAACTGCATCCCTTCTTCGGCGCGGTCCCAGAAAAAGCTGCGATTAATTAAATCCACACATGAACAAATTCTGCATGAACAA
Source organism: Ooceraea biroi (assembly GCF_003672135.1). Classification (NCBI taxonomy): domain Eukaryota; kingdom Metazoa; phylum Arthropoda; class Insecta; order Hymenoptera; family Formicidae; genus Ooceraea; species Ooceraea biroi. The sequence continues at coordinate 7,804,030 of NC_039512.1, forward strand.
AAATTACATTTTTCGCCTAGCTCCGTGTCGCGAAGAAAAAGAACTTTCGGCTATATTTGCCTTTATGATCAATTAGAGAAACAGCAATATATAAAGTTACGGAATTATTAGACAAACTAATATTTTATTAACTTTATGCGTGTAAACTGAAATTTGTTGCAGCACCTAGTGCTCAATATGTTGATATAAAATTGAACCGATACTTATAACACGTTAAACTTATTAATCTCCAATTGATCTCGGCTCGATATCAATTTCCGTTGCTCGCAGACCGCAAAACGTTTCGAGGCAGCGAACATCACGACCTTCCACATTTTTCTACGATTGACCATAAAGCAGATACGGATCGCATGAATCGTCCGATTCTTCAGCCTCAGCCTCATAGCCGGTGCATGCGGATCGGAATACGTTCACATCGATTCGAAAGACAGCGGCGGTGCGGTGCCTGCAGTTACATTAAGTAACATTACTCGTTCTCCACGCCAATTACTTGCGTTAAGTAATCGTAAAAGATTCCTATTTACCAGCTTCTGATCCTGCCGACGACGCGGAGACAAGCAGTAATTATGCGTTTACGAGGACGCACGCGCGCACTTACTACCACTTTCGCCTCTCTCTCTCTCTCTCTCTCTCTCTCTCTCTTTCTTTCTCTTTCTCTCTCTAATTACAACAGAAGATAGGCCACCGCGGCTTAGATTTGAATTTAATGGAACGCACAGGAAACTCATGTACGCGACTCATCGATCGTCATTGTTGGAGATGCGAGCGAGTGATGCACATCCGTGCGTCTCACTTGGAATATTGCAAAATCCTTGTTTATACATCGTTGTAATGCCGCGGCGAATGACGCGCGTGTTAGTCTATTCGCTAATGCGCGCCTTCGTGTCGTTGCCTTTGGCGTGCCACTGCTCAAAAAACGATTTTTATCCGCCGGCAGAAATGTTAACGGAGGGTAATGCGCGTGTTTCCTCAGTCAATCGTGCGAAACGTGTTATCACTGAATTCCCGGGACAAAATGCGAAAAATCGAAAACTCTTGCTCATTCTTCAAAGCTGGTTTTTTCTCCTCGGAGGATATTTCACTTATCGCTCGTTATCATTAGAATGAACGGTCTCGTGTAACGTATATTTCCACTACTGAAAATATCGATAGAATCGTCAAAAGAATTAAGTCTGGAAAAGCCGACAAACATGAATAATCAATTTTCATTGAAACGTGTTCACAGTTATTCCATATTACCATGATTTCTTTCTTTCCGTTTTGACTTACCTATTCATATATCTATATTTAATGTCACTTTCTCTCGTATTATGTTCTTTCCGTTTTTCAAGCAAGATATTTTCCCTTTTTAAGTAATTCTTTAATCTCTTTTATCACATTTTCCACTTCATAAGATGTCAGTTAGGAGATCAGGAGATACGAAAGAAATTTCCTTTCCATATACAGACAAGAAATCCATTCGCAGGGAGGCTGCAATATGACTCGAAGTGTATAAATCACGTCCCCCGGGTCTAATTTCGCGCTTGCATCGATCACGAACGCGCCCGATATTCCGATCGCGATCGGTTTCTCCTACGCTCTAGGCCAGGTATTCCCATCGCTCAGAGAAGAACCTCTCGATTGAGTATCTCTCCTTTTCTACGGAATTGGGTATCCTCGGCGAATGGTGCGCGCGACCTCGCTGTCCTGCGCGTATAGGTCGTTTCACCTGTCACCTGCGCAGAAACGAAAGAGAGAGGACGACCGCTGCGGGCGAAAAAGGAAAGGACGAGCAAGCGAGCGAGTAGTCGCAGACATCCCGACTGACCGAAATCGCTTTACGGCGAACGCTTCGACTGCGAGACCCGTAGGCTCCTCCGTAACCGATTTTAATTGTGGCCGACTAAAAAAAACGAGGTCGTAGGTCTACGTCGGGGCGTCAAGCGGATCGATCCACGTGCACGTGTCAATCGAAAATACTTTAGAAATATCTACATGCCAAATGATTCATTTCTGTATACAGAAACAAACGTCTGATATACGGTTACCTATATTTTCAAGAATTTAGTCCTTTAAATAGGCAACAGCGAAATGGTAACGATATAATCGAGAAATATCTATCTACAAAAATAATAGAAAAATTTCTTAAATTATAAAAAAGATGAGAAAAACCTACAAAGTCTACAAGTCAAGTAGCATTGTTCTGAGCTTATTCGCGCAAAGAGACAGAAAAGAAATGCTGACGCCACATGGCGGATATGCATATGGTGGAAATAGCATTCTGCACACACAATCCGTACAAGTTCGAGAAAGAGCGAAAGAGAAAGATCCTGCATTTCGACGTTGCCTCGTTGTAGGAGCTCGCCTCGCGAGGCGTAGGCGTGAAAGATCGCGGTCATTAAATCGCCACTGGAAATCTAGCGGAACTCAAAAGATGCGAATGGAAGGCGACGACACTCAAATCAATGGAAAACGCTCGTACGCGTAGCGACAAATTCTCACGAATTCCGGTAACAAGTTAAAAAATATAATGTAAGCAACGATATAAATTATAGACAGACAGAACGAGAGTCGACAGCGGCAGACGGCATGTCGGTCATTCAACTTTATTACGTTCATATTTTGTACTTGTTTTGTCAAGAGATCTTTTTTGTCTCGAGACAGACATTGTCTTCCCGAAACGGCCAAAATATTAGTGCACCAAATATGACCCTCCAGCGAGACGATGAATAATCAAATAACATTGATATTTAAACACTTGAATTATTTCTGATCTTTCCGTGTGTCCCGATGATCAACCGTGGAAATAACTATCGGGATAATTAATTCACAATAAAAAAATCTACGAACATGCATGAAAACTCTATGCGATTCAGTACTCATATTAAAAAAGCTTTTTTCCTTTTATTTTTTTTACAATTCGTGTCGTCATACGTGCTTGTCCTAATTATATTTTTCGCACGGCTGACCATTCCTCTCACCGGCGGAGTTGCGCGCTTTACGGCGGCATTTATGTCCAGGAAGCGAGATGCAGACACACGTGATCGCGACTTCCTTCATATATCTGAAGTGGACGACAGGAGCCGGCCACGAGCCGCGACGAGCCGGAGAGACACGCTCGTCCGCAGGAGAGGAGGCTCTCGGAGCAGCGGTCCAGAGCGAGAGATGGATGGTGCCGGGCGGAGTAAAAGCGCGTTATAACGACGGCGAATAAATATTGGAGTAGGTACACGGGCGGTATTACCATACAATACGCATACCGCGTAGAGTCGCGGGCCATGCAAGGGTGCGACGCACGCCGTTGTCGCTCTTAGAGCTGTTTTCTGCCGGGTGCGCGTACGTGTGTACGTGCGCGGCGTGTCTCTCTCTCTCTCTCTCTCTCTCTGTCCTTCTCGACAGCCTTCTCTCCCTTTAATCTCCCATTAATCACCACGATCTTCCACCTAGTCCCACGCAACCGTGGCGTCGGGTACACCGTACGCGACATCGAAATACCGGAGGAAAGGCCTTCTCCCTCGGCTAACTGTAAAACAGGACCTCGCGCAACGCGGATATCGCTTATCTCGCACTGCGCGCTGATCTATATCGACCTCTCGACACTGCCGGGCAAACGCGTACGACGCAAACTAGTTCTCGCCAGTATCACGGTCCTTTAATATCGCATACAGCTTGTTGATGAAAAATAACCGAGGAAAAAAAATCAAGTTTTAGATATGAAATTATTCCGTGCTACGCATCCAAAATACTCAATTTGCGTGTCATTAATCTGCATCCTTTGTGTCATTCGCTTGCACATAATTTTAACCCTCTTTTATAATTAAACATAAAGGATAATTAAATATCAGGTCATGACCTGACTTTTAAATCCCTCTTGGTGCTGCTATTTCCGCGATGCTCTTACGCTCACGCAAAGCAACGCTAAACTGTTGTTGATCAAAAGTAAACTTCAACATAATCATAAGAGGAATGTGGGACATAGGATCATTCAGCTTGGTGATTATTAAATTATTCCGAGAGTTCTCAGTTACGCCTCACTGTAACGCACATGAACGCTCCAGTAGACGCGCACCCTACATAATCGATCGTATAACAAATTTACCCGCAAATCGATTAAGCTTTAAAGAGGTTCGCGAGTCTCCTTCCCCCGAGGTTGAACCCTTCAATCACGAGAATCAAGAAAACCTCTATCGCGCTGGTCTTTGAGGACGAGCGTAAGTCTACAGATGCGAGCGAGCGAACGATCGCGCGTTCGCGCTCGCGCGTCGTTAGATCCTGTTGGCCTGCTGTCTCGGCTCGACGTAACGTTAAGCTTGCATCCCGCCGACGCTGTACGACGGAGACGCGGCGACGTCGGCGCGGCCGCGTCGGACAAGGATGGCCGTCTCCGGAGAGACAACGAGAGCCGCGAGAGAGGAGATCGGTCGGTCGAGAGTAAGAGCTAGAAGAGCTAGAAGAGCGCGGCCGGGGACGGGGACGGGGCCGGGAGGGGAGTGGGTGAGCCGACCTCTGACCCGACGCGGCGAGGGGAGGTCGGGGACCGCGGCACCGTGGCGCATAGCTCAGGCATAGCTCGGGCATAGACACATAGCGCGCGGCATAAAGCGGCGCGGCGACTCGCCCGCCTTTCACTTCGCGAGGAGACGAAGGCAAGAAACGTACATGGAGATAGAGGCGGCCGGGGAGTGCCCCGCCGCGCACGCTATTATCATATTACAACCGATTCGCCATCGCCAACGACGACGCCGAACGACGCCGGCGTCGACGCAGCGGATGCGCGCGGAGCTGAACTGCCGATTAACCGGGGAATTAGGGAGATCGATCGATTGCTCGTCATTTCGCTTGTAATTGAGTTGACGGAGAACCTAATTTCAATAATGAGAAAGAAAGTGGTATATAGGAAGAAAGAGAGAAAAAAGGGTGCGAGAAAAAGAAAAATTGTTGTCCTTTTTTGCTCATTCAGATGACCAGAAGTTTGCAAGATGTTTTCCAGTGCACTCGTTGGGAAAAATGTTCACTACTTCATAGATGAATGATCTATATTTAAGGGATGATTCTAAATTTCTATGAATCTCGCTGTGGAATGCTTGAAATGATAGTCAAAGCATGTTTTAATTCTTTTACCCGCGAATTTCTTGCTGTCAACGCGCTTTGAGATAAAATTATCATACGTGACCGCGGAACAAATATTTCACACTCGGATTACGTAAGAAATAGCGTTGAGGCGTATACTTTAGGCGGCATTCAATCAGTCAATTTTTGCAGCGCACTGAGGAAAAATAAAAGTCAGATTGCTGCCGCCCGCTGCGAGAACGCGATTGACGCGCATGATCTCACGAGGCGAGACCAAAGTGATCTCGTTTGCGCCGTGAACGGGACGTTTATTATCCTTTTTATCGCACCTTTATCCTTTTTCCCGCGCGCGATCCATTCTCGTAACCACCGCGCGATTATTTCTGCAAACTCCCCAGCGTGACAGCATAATTATAATTTATTGAATAATTATAGTGGTAGCAATGGTGATGGTGTAGTAACAGAAACAGAATTTTTATTTTATATAGTAGATCTTTCACCCCTTTAGGAAGACATGCAATTGTAAAAGAAGAATTGTCTAGTGCGATAAAAGTTCAAACTTAAACTAACTAGAATAAATAATTAAAAATAGAATAATACTTAACTTACATATAATCTAGTTCAATTAATTATCGTTTCCGACAATAAATTTTCTAGTCTTCATCGACTAATATCTAGTATCTAATATCTATGTATATTTCTTAGGAGCGCACGTGTTACGCGATTTCGTTGGCGCAACGAAAAATAATAAATCACTTATTTTCGTACACGCGACACTTCAATCTCGAATGTATCGCGAATCGGTAATAACGGTAAAACCGCTGTCAATTGTGGGTGTCGACGAGCTGTTCGCTAGAGCGAGCGTGAGATTGACGGCATAATCGCTAGGCGAGAAGCGAGTGATTTCGACGCATGGTAGATGGGACATTCGTTATCATCTTTATGAGTGACATGCTTTTTTCTCTCTTTTCTTTTCTCGACATTGATCTCGCTGTACAAATCACCGGTATGCAATTAGCAATTTGGTGCTTTCACCGCTACTAAAAAAAAAGAAAGTTGCTTTATATTTTTGTCGCGGTAATTTGCTGCATATAACTCACTTGTTGCAAATAACTGTTCAGCTGCAAATATGAGTGGCTGCTAAACAGATACTATTTTTATAAGCGATTCATCAAAATTTTCACGATAACACCAGATATGGCATGAAACAATTCCGCCGCTTTTATGAAACTGATGTACTTTAATGTTTAACGTTCCAAATCTGCGAGGAAGATAAAATATTAAACCTTAACAGAGATAAAGTCATTTCTGCATTCAATATTCCCTGTACCTGTTGTATGCATTCGATGTAATAAGTGCTTCCTCTCTGAATGCTGATGACAACCTGACGACGTGACAACTATACGACACATGTCCAACGTATGACTATGTTATGCGGAACGCAGACTTAATTCATCAACGTAGAACTCGACACGGGAATAATCGTCGATCAGCGCAGAACGACGAGATGCGCTTTCGCGTATCTCGCGTCTCTCCAGACAGGAGGACGAAATCACTTTCGTCGCGGACTCGCAGCTTCGCTAATCGCAGCGATGGTGCGATATCGGAGGTCGCGACAGCGAGGTCCGACCCCGGGTATACTTACCGGTACTCCTCGTGGCAGCCGAGGACATCGGGCCGCCACACCGGTCGCGCCGTCGAAGCTTCGACGTAAGCGCGGAAAGAGAAGAAGAAGAAGCGGTCAGAATGTGAGAGACCAAGCGCAAGAGAGAAAAAGAGAGAGAGTGAGCGAGAGGCGAGGCCTAAGAGTACCGGTGAGAGTGCACGGTCGTAACGTACGGTATGGTACAGTCGTGCCGGCATGCCCGTAGGTTGACCCGCAGCGCGCGCGCGACGTGTAATTATCATCTCCCAAGGGCCTATCCCACGCTATCCAAGTTAAGTGGGACACAGCCGATTACTGCGTGAGCGATTAGAAGAGGGGTAGCGGGAAGGGATCCGCGCGGCCTAGCTCTGGAAGAGGCTGGCTGGCTCCGGGTTCCTTCTCAGGATCGCGGACCGGAGAAGGATGCGAATTCGTCGGCAACTGTTAACATGCTGAAGCACTATTTTAGCTGTGCGTTAATCGGAGTCCCAAGTAGAGATTGCCTATTATTGCCCATCATGCCGAACGTGACACGATTTAGTATAGGGGTCGAAACTAATTTTATCGTAATCATTAGGTTGCTCAAATTTCTACGTAGTAATCAGTGTGATCAACTAACTTGCCTTACTGGGTACTATGCGATGATAGTATGCAATAACGTACTGTACTTCGTAAAGGAATAATTAAAGTCCATCAGTTTGCAGCGGCGGGATTGCGAATACAAGCGCGGTAAATTAGGTGAATGGAGGCGAACCGTTTTGCAAACTGATGAATGGGACTTGATAGAGCGGATTGACTCCTAATTAATTTCCGTTTTATTTACGACTGTCTTATAAACGATTGAAACCTGAGATCACCTTAGATATGCACAGATGTCTAAGAGGAGAAAGTATCTTGACTGTTGCGCTGTAATACGAAAAAAAAAGAAAACGAGAATTCCGCATTTATTATAATAACAAAAACTGTATTGTAATTGAAGAAAGAACGTAGGAGGATATTATATTAAAATATTGTACAACAAGAATCGCAGGACCGTTATACGAAAATACTTTGAGAGAAAAACTCCATATGTTAATAAACTATTTTCGTCTCGTCATTGATAATTTTCATAAAAGAATATAGAGTAATAAATATAGAATTAAAAATAAAAGAAGAGGTACAGCTTTCGGACATATTAACACATTAACGCTTTTACGATTTTGCACCGAAATAATTACAACGCCCGATGGTGTTACGGATTGCGGGTATTCGAGTATGTAAAAGCTTGCGTCAATTATTAAGTGTGGGCGTACTCAGCAAAAGGTAGAGTACTGATGAGCCTCTGCCTGCAATATCGAACTTCTCGCCGAGCGTAAAGAGACGTGATTAAATTAGACGCAGCGTAGCTGATCACCGCGTGAGTGATTAGAAGAGGGATGTCAGTGGAAGAGGAAGGATAAGCACGGCCAATGATTGATTCGTGTTTCTCTTGTCGAAGAACGAGAAGGAAATGAACCTGTCCGCGTTAACGCGGCCGCGGCTACTTATCATTTCACCACGCATAATTGCACAATAATGACGATGCTCGATTATAGCAATTACGTAAAAGAAGATTCAAAGGCACGAAGCGAATTATTTCTCACAGAAACGTAATGCGATTGTAATGGACTGCTTGAATATGTAGCTCATACAATTCGCAATGAAATATTATGATTTAGATAAGTTACTTTAAATTTCAAGCATTAAATAGATAAGACTAGCATACTGAAATATAACTTGTCGATCTTCCTATAAAATATACAATTTTATATTCTAAATTAGTGACTTTAAGACAGTTATTCTCAATAATCTATGATATCGTTTCATGGAAAATAGATTATAAATATGCATACACACAGATATCTTTATTTCTTATAGTGGAAATAATTAACGATCAGATTAACATACATTTTGTCATCGACGTTGTTCCCGCTGCACAGTGAATCATTTGCATTGGTAGCACATGATGAATTTTGTTTATGCAAACGAGCATATGACTTAAGGAAGGAAGATTTCGGAAATACCCAGTAATTTCTCAAGTTAAACAGACAGACGTCCTTGTTTTTAATTACACGATGTTTGGACCCGCTAAATCTTAATTAACCGATCGCAGATGAGATAAGAGAAACACAGTTCACGAATGAAGTGTATGCGAACGGTGCGTTATTCATATACAAGCATACATTAAGGCGTTACGTAATTGTGTTTATGAATTTATGTTTGCTAAAGTTTGGTATGTTGCAATTCTCACACTAGAGTAAGTGATAATTCGCATAACACCGGGGTTAATCGGAATCTAGCAAAACTTGCGAAAGTCCAATAATTATCTGAGACGTTTACGATATTTCTTAATACTCTTCCTTGTACATCTCAAATTACGATGGACTTTAATTAATACTATAAAGTCTTAATTCTTAAATTAGCGTATTGGCATATCGATTTCTCAAATTTTCTCTTCTTCTTTTTGGATTATGTAACGGGAAAGCATGAAAAAGTCGTTTGGGTGATCAGATTAGCCCCGACTCTGATCGCGAAAGCCATGAATGAGGAAAAATAATGGATGGCTTAAGAATTAAGCATAACGAGAGAGGGTGGAACGCAACGTGAACGGGTGGCGAGTCAGCGAACGCTCGTAAGAGACCTAACGGTTCTCTCTTTACCGGACTAACGTCATCATAGGTACTTTCGACGTCTATAACTCTTTAAAATTTACGTAAGTGCGCCGATGATAGGCATACCACGGTCAACAACTGAGAGATCTTGAGCGCCGATAGTCGCCGATACTCGCAGGGAGACTAACATAAGAGAAAGACGCGGTACTCCCACGCGCGTAAATCGCTATTGACATTGACCAGTTTCCGTGTGGCTTAGTATGCACATGCGAATGACTTCGAAATGACTACGAAATATATTGCATCCCCGCAAAATAGAAAGTATCCTAATGAGCGTAGCGCACGAAATTGATCGTTTTGCGAGATAGTCCGTTCTCCAACATTCGATAAGAAGGAGAGACAAAGAATAAACGTAAATCATTTTAAATTTAATTATCTGTTAACCCTGTCAAGGATAAGCTTCGCCAAATAAATTGCTAAACGGATATTATTTTACAAACACGTTTGTAGTTTCAATTGTAGAAAAAGATTTCTATGACTTATAACTTACACTCTTTGTGCAGAAGCAGACGAGAATTTAATCGCGAAAGACACGCGACCGATGCTTGGATGCTTCATAATGCGCGAGCGGTCCTCGATTTCGCTAACGCGAACATCGTGCCTAATTACAAGAGTGATAGTACGAAACGATTGTTGCAGAACGATGGTGGTGGCGGCAATACGTTCAGAGGCGACTCGACCTCACTACAGAGCTACGGTAGGTGGGAACCATCAAGAGAGAGAGAAGTCGTGCGCGACGTTGGTGGCCGCCACCACCCGGAACAGACGACGACAACGGCTATGGAGCCATCAGATTCCCTTGCACTCCATTCATCTGAGATCCATTGTCATCGTCATCGCTAATAACACGAAATGAATCCCGACACGCGCGCGCGCGACACACCGCTAAATGTACGCCGATAAAATCATTGGTGACGCGCGAGCGTCGGAGTGTCCACTTCTTTAAGCTCAAGCTCGGTTATTTGTCATATTTACGTGGCAGATAAATTTATTCACTGGAAAAGAACAAGGCATAATATCGTCCTTGAATGCGAGTATTTCCTGCATCGGAATACATGACTTTTCATGACATTTCTTTCACTCCTACTGCTAAGACACCGGATGGCGTTGGTCGTTTCAATCTAATGTCAAGTCATTGATGTATAATACATTAAGTCAAAAAGATATCGAAAAGTAGAAAACCACTGAATTTCTCCCCCACTTTTTTACCTCGTAGGTATATACATATAATTATATATTGTAGTATGTCAATTTTATAAAAATCTTTATTTTAATATAGACTGTGATATTAATAGAATTGGCAAGACCTTGTAGATATTTATAATTCTTATATATATATATATATATATATATATATATATATATAATATATTTATATAATATTTAATAAGAAAATTGTAAATTCGTCGACAATATTCTTTAAACAGGCATTTCCAAGGACAGTTTAATCAATTAAAAAATTATAAAAATTGGTTAAATATAAATATTTAATTCTAAAATAAAGTGTGCCTACAGTACGATATATATCAATATCGTCAAATATCAATTTGATATGAACTTTCTTAAATATCAAGTTTCTCAAGACTGCGTTTTACTCACTGTAAAAAGTGCAAGAGTAATTTCGGCGATTATCGAAATTTGATAGAATACACCATGCACATATGCACATATGCAATATCGGTCGCATCATTAGAAAAAAGGACCGATGCTCTCGCTTCGATTCCTGCGCGGCAAAAAAATCATTGATCAATGTGATGTTTAATCATCCATGATGACCATAAATTAGAAAGACGCAAGAGGATGGGGCCTGACGTCATTCGGTCTAACGAGATTAGAACCCGTTTGGTACTGGAATCGACAACGTGAACCTATTGCAAAAGAAAAAAAGAAAGAAAGAAAGAAAAAAAGGTACCCACTCCGATGCATCGCGCGTGCGAAAAAAACGGTGATCGCTCCGACGCACAGTGGTGCTGAGGCGGAAAACATTGTTACCCAAACCTCCCCAAACTGTGTTTTTTTGTTTACAATGGAAGATAATCTTTCTAATTTAAAGAAACATCAAGATCTAGCTACGCATATTTGCGCCAATGATAAAAATTTGAATTTTTATTCCGAGATGTTATACTTGGATGCGTCACGTAACTAATTCCACAAGCCTGCATGAAGTAATTTGCCGTAACAAAAAGTTGTTACAAAATATTTTACAAAATATTTTATGAAAACTTCTCATTTAATAATGAAAATTTCAAACAGCTTGAAAGAATGCGGCGTCTACGAATATTATTCTATAATATAATATTTTTAAAAATATAATATCTGTCATATTCATTAACACTTAACACAGTACTTTGTACTGTATTGAACACAGTAAAACATTATCTTTAAATTAAAAAAATAATCATAACTCTATCTATTTAAATATAAAAGTTACATAATTTTTTCCGGCAATATGCATTTTGGCACCACTGTGCGACGTCGTGTCTGAAAATAGTATGTTCTGGACTTTTATCATTTACCAATAGATTAATAACAAATACTTTACGTCAACGAACACTGATGTGCAAAAAACCTGATCTCTAAAACCAAGTGAGAAAACTACCATAAAAGATGTACATACGCTCGTAATATTTTCATTACCAATAACAAGAGGCATTGGAAAGAAAAAAAGCTCGATTCAAGCGGTTTCATAATGCAACTGTAAATCGAGCAAAAAAGTTTGATAGACCAAAAGAAAATTATACATCGACTAAAAAAGTGTCAAAAATGTTTGTACTATTTTGGAGTTTAGATTTTCACGATCCTCTAATTTCGAACATTGAGTATTATTTAATGATTTCGATTGAAACACTCGCTGAGTTGGCTTCACAGCCAACAGTCGAGGAATATGTTTAATAAAATATTTCATATTAATGCATGTATTGGGTCAGTCAGAAAGTCCGGTTCGATTTTCAATATCAAAACAGCACATACATGTAACAATACAGGCAACAATGTTGACCGTGTGTAATCTCTCAACAATAGACAACAATGATTACTTGGCTGATAAATAATTTCTTTCTATAAGTGAATGCAATAACGTAAAATAACGCAAAAATCGAACGAAACTTTTTGACTGAGTCAACACAATCATTTGGAGTGCCGTTCACAAAACGTGAAGTCTCTTCAGCCAGCTACAAAGGTAGCTGTACGTGCTGCAGCTCGCTTGATCGCGCGAGGGTTAAACGCGCCTTCGCAATCACGGTTCACTTTGTCAACCCGCGGTTAAGACACCGATAGCCCGTATGTATCCCTATTGGCCATCGCCGCTGGTGCACCTTTCTCTCTCGCTCAAGAAAACGGAGTATCGGTGCATCCCGCGGGCGAGAAAGGGTCGGCAGGCAGGCTCTGCGCTCGAGCGGGACACCGTAGGCAACTCGCGTCCTTTTTCCCGCGGCGCACGAAAGCGGAGACAATGGATACGTGGGCGCAGCATCGCGAACCCTAACCCCGGGTGATCCCATATTCTCTGTTCTATCTTTCTCTCTCTCTCCCCCCCCCCCCCTTTGTCTCATTCTCTTCTCGCGAACCGGCGAACGCTCTCCTCCGTGTCTGTTCTATCGGCTAAGTCCGTATCTCGAGCTCTCTCTCTGATCGTTGCGGAGTCTACGGAGCCGATACTCGCGAGTTCTATCTCGATCCCTCCGTACCCTCTTTCGAGCGCGCAGCTCTATCTCGTGCTCTCTCTTTCTCACACACGTACATGCTGTCCGTCTTTCTCTCTTTCTCTCCGACTCACCTGCACCTTCTCAGGTATTTCTCTTTATCTCCGGCCCCCAAGTGTGCTGCCGAGCAGTTGCGAAATCCCAGAAGTCTCGCGTATGCTCGCGCTTAGGCTTCTTTAGCACAGCCGTGCCACCGAAGCGCGCGAGGAGGGCTATCTGGGGGCAGCGATCACGCGGGCCCTCGGAAAAGCTCGCGGACGTATTATGTTTCGTCGAGACGGGAATCGCGCGCCCGGGCTTTCTCAGGAAGCGGAAGGACGCGCGAGCTGGCTTTCGTAGACGACGCGATAGAGTCGTATCGCCTGCATTAAGGGTCTCGTAATATTAACGGTCTTTAAATTTCTTGTGATATCATTAGAATGACATTAACTTCATGCAATACTGATAATACAAAACCTAATTCTAAGAATTAAAAATTATTTTTATAGCCTCTAGAAATACGTGTACTATATATGTACTCTTTGTATTTCTGACTTTATTTAAAGCAGTTGTATTCTTAGGAGAATATTCTCATGACAGAACAAATCTCTCCTTCCAGCATTATTGTCATATCATAATCTCAAAATTAATGCGAAACCTATACGCAAGGATGCCGCGCGGAAGAAACAGAGAACCCGGGACAGAATTTCTGAGGGAAGGTTTCTTCGCATTTCCTTTCTGGCGAACGGTCACGAGCGGACATTGCTGCGAACAACACGAACGAGGTTTTATCGGATCAGTAATCGTGGTCCCTGGGAAGAGAGCTTAGTCGTGTTTGTTTTTGGACCGCGACGAGCTCTAATTTTGCTCGATAAATGTAGGAAACGGGACGATTCGCGACGAAGAACGACCTCGCTTCACGTCCCAACAAACTCCCTTGCTCCGTGATTGGAAGCAAAGAATGCGACGTAGCGGATTCACCACTTTAAACATCGCGTACCGTTACTTTCTCGCGGCAAAGTGCGACTTCAAAATGATATATTATAAATGTTCATTTTTTAAAATCAAATGTAACAAATTGCTGACTCATGACGTAATTTTAAAACTTTCACTTATTTAAAAGAATTATAAATACATTTCCCCTTTTAGAAATACATGTATAATAAATGTGAAAGTAAGAAACGTAGGTCGGCTTTTTAGTAATCTATCTTAAATAAAAAAATGAGCGCTTTCTTTCGAAGAGAAACAGTTTCATACATAGGAGGTCAAGATGTCTGCGAGTGAATAGTCTCTCGATAATCGATCGTCATTGTCATCGCAAAAGGGTTATCGAAACCTAGTAGATCAAGAGCTACATCATTCTGCATTCAGTTTCGGGGCGGGTCGAGAATCTCTCGCCATCGCGTTCTCAAGATCGGAAGCGCGATGCCGGTTTTGCAACAATGCAAGGCATTTCTGCTACGGTGTTATATAACACGATGCGTATTTGTTCGTATTTCTCCCAGCAGGAGAACGGTTAAACCGCCACAAAATTTCTGCAATATGACCCGTTTGCTTGCGAGCACATTGAGGCCAATTCATTTGTTTTGGTACCAAAATAAACTCAAATACTTTAAATTTTTATTAACTCTGTTGCTAGCAGTCAATATTAAACTTTTTACGATGTTATGTCTCTAATACAATCTCGTTTCGTTAAACCATCATCAAGATTTTTAATTATTTAAATTTAAGCTTTCTCTTTGCAAAGTTGGACTATTGAATGGCCGAAAACTTTCACGAACGAAAATTTTCACAACTTTTCTTTACTACTTTATTTCTCGCAATTTGCAATATGAATGCGCAAATTGGAACTCAAAACGTAACAATTCTGGATTGCAACTTCCGGTTCGATGAACTTTTTTTCGAACCGGATCGACGCATCTGCTCTTTCGTGACGAGTGTTACACAGGTGTTATATACATCGTTCGAAGTGCCACGAAACATTTTGTTGTTCGATTAAACCAAGGGAACGAGGGGACATCGGGGTACGATCGGGGTACGGCAGATCGGAGGAGAGAAGACACAATTGAATGTTGGCGGATCCGTGGGCGGGACGCAGTTCGATTGTTTCTTTATCGCGATCATCCTCGTTCCCTCTTCTGCGCCCGGCAATGGCGATCTCACCCGGCACGGTGTTCTCGTAGATTTATACAGGGTGTTCCTTCAGTCGTAAATTTCTCGATAAAATTTTTGCACGTCAATGAACTCATATTACGATAGTCTTACTTCTTTATTTTATCATTGAAAATCTCGAATAAAAAATTATTCTTTACGTTGAATTTCGGATTAACTGAAAATAACGCTTCGTTCTTCACGTTCGATTTGGAAAGTTAATTAGTCACAACCTAATATATTTAACAAATGACATCGTGATTAAAAAATGATTATCCATATTAAAATTGCTATTTTTAATATTAATCTTTTATTCTTAGTTTGCTATTGCAGCTTTCAATTCGCAATCTCGAAGGAGAAGCAAGAGTTATCGTTTCCTCCAAGATTTAAGTAAAAATTTGTTCGGCTTTTATCGAATAATGTTGTCATAGTTAATAGGTCAAGATTATAAATAGCTATCAATTTTTCTGAAGCATCCAATGCACAGGTGGTGAGACACCCTGTAGATCACGTCTTTGTCCCCGTTCGAGCTGGCCGATGTGAGTCGATGGTACTCCGGTGGGTGCGCTCAGAATGCGCCTTCTCCGCGGCATACCACCGAAGGAAAGAAAACCGATCGTTACCTTTGCACAATTGCATCCCGTGCACGCGAAACATATGCGCGATCGAACGAACAACGAGAAGATCATCGATTCGTTTCGGGCCAAACTCACCCGCGCACTTTCAATTATCGTGAAAACGAAAAGTTCTTCATTATTCTGACGGGTGATTGTGGCCTGCGCTGCAGTTGCGCTGCGTTTATTTATGGACAATGCGAAAATCGGCGGCATTTCACTTTCGCAAGTATAATCATTTGTAGTAAGATAATATTATCGTTCTCCAAATCAGATTAAAGATCCAAAAAGTAAATTTAAAGACTAATATTTTAGTTCTTTTTTCACAAGTCTAAATAATCTTTTATTCAATACACATAAAAATTCTATGGATAAATTATATGTAATTAAATTAAATCTAAATTTTACATAATTTACATAAATAACATTCATAATAAATTTCTTTATTTCCATAAAATATATGTAATGTTTAACTACATAAAAGTAGATATATTTATTGATGTAAAGTTTTTAGATTCAAACGCAGCGTCGCTCAGCCACTTTTGGAAAATAGGTTGTTCAGATAAAAGTCAAGAGGTATTTCTTAAAAAAGCATCTCCGTAATCAGATCATCGTCGTCTGTCTTTTAGCATTAAATTAATTTTTAATTAACTCCGCTTTCCAACTCCTCGATTCATATTGCATTTTATAATCAGATATACATACCCTCTTATCAGATTAAATGCGACATTAATATACGGATATCAATGATACGAAATAAAGGATGACTCACAAGTTTCTAGATATTTATATCTGGATTAACGCTATAATATTCCTTCGATTACTGCATGGATACAATTAATGATGAAAATAGTTTTAGACTTCAACATTTTGAAAATTAAATATAGGTCAAATTATTATATTTGACTTTGCATTAACTACATACGCCTTATGTATTTATGTATAAAAAATAAATTTTTTATTTTATGTGTTATTATAGTAAAATTTCTGTAAATTATATATAAATATATTGCATTAATTACTGCTATACAAATTATTACAAAATCGTTTCGTAAAAGCAATTCTAAGATGCTGAAATCTTTGAAGTTGCATAATGGCTAATAGATCTAGAAGCCACAGTCTTATAGAGTTAAAAATATACTACCCCTGAGACGGAGACAACACTAGTTCATCAACTACCGTCACTATTTCTGGACTCATTGATGCTGTACATAACTTAAGGCGCGCACTAACAATAAGTATACCGACACACTTTCCGCACAATATAGGTTCGGTAACTACTATTCCGATGACATAAGACTCACCGGAGATCGAGAGGAAAAGAAAGAGAAATGAACAGCTCGAGTTCTAACAAGGGGGATGACGTCGACTATCGAAAGAGGATCCTCGGAATTATCGACAGAATGTAAACTCTTGTGAGGCGGATTGCTTGATTACATAACGAGGAGATCGTGCTGGATAATTGAACGCTAGATATAACATGCCCATTTCGCTTTGAATCGTGATGACAAAAAGAGTCACGTAGATTGCTTTTACAATGTCTTGCTGTCATTTCCTGCCAATTATCGAAAATTTCTTAAATATGATATGTTATTTTCTCAATTTTAATTCAATTAATTAATTTAATATTTTTAATATAATTGTTTTAATGTTCCAAAATGCATCAATGCGTATTACCTTTTGTAAATTATTTAAAAATAATTTAAAATAAGAAAAATGATCATAAACACACACATAAGGCCTAAAAAGACCAAGCTTTTAATAAATAAAAAAATTTAAAGAGAAAAAATTCCATAAATTGAATAAATCGTTTATATCCTCTGATTGTAGATTATATGATATGATTGTATGACATACATATAGTCGCTAAATTACTTCTACATTTATTAAAAATAGAAAGTATTCCTTGAGAAAACTACATATCATATGTAACTCAATTTATTCGTAACATAAAAATCTATATCAATATATTAGTACTTCATTTGACTCAAAAAATAAGATTATCTCATTTCTATATCCTACTTTCTTTCAAAACTAACAATGTACAACGTATAAAAATAAATTCTCTATAATAAAAATAAACACATGTTCTCTGAACTTTTCTATCGTGTAAAACCTTAAGGCACTTAGCAATCAACGGTAAAATAAGAACATTAACATTTCCCCGATTAATACAAACATTACGCTATCTTTCCAGCAAAAGTTTGAGATAAGATAAATGATAAAATAAGAAAGAAGGATAAAAAACGTCTGCAATTATGCAATCTTTATAATCTCCTCTCAAGTTGACGTTCCCCGCAGCTTCTAGCCAGCAGAATCTTTGTCGAAGCTACAGATAGCTAAAACACGATGGACGAAGGTACGCCATGATTGGAAGCGACGGCGTCGCCTCGCGACGCTCTGGACCGTGCTCGCGTTCTCCGATTAGGTGAAAAATCCGCGCCGCGCGTGGATAGTGCGACGCAGATTCTTATCGATCACATCATTTAGAGGCAAGTGCAAGTAGCGCGCGTCCCGCGCGATAAAAATATCCAGCAGTAGTATCAAGAAGAAAAGGTCACTCTGAAACCTAGGCGCCCTTTTCTCTGGCACGGTATAAAACGAACCACCATCACCGCAAACACCATCGCCTTTAATTCTCCAAAATGCGCTACATATGGAGCACATTCGCACCCCTGACTCGACCCCTGACGATTATCCTGTGATCACCAAGGGGATCGGAGAAAGACGGGGAGAGGGAGGGAAGTCGGCGAAGGGGAATCCTCATCGAAGGCTCGCTCGCTCTTCGCCGGCCTTCCACTTCTTCTCTTCTCTTCATCATTATCATCATCCACTACCCGTCCTCGGCGTCTCACCCCGACGGCTCTTCCGCCGTGTGCGAGGGGACTTACGAAATCGACTAGTCGCGCGCGTTCGTTCGATTCGTGCCGCTCGCTCGCTCCGCTCGCGCACGGAGAGCATCGGCGTTTTCCGCGACGCGCAAAGGTCACCGCGAGCTCGCTCGCTCGGGAAAGAAGACGCGAGTCACCGGCGCGTACTCTTACGAGGGGAGGTCAGCTGAGGTAACCGGTAACCCGGTGCTGGCTCTTCCCTCTCGCCTCTCACCTTCGCTTCGTTTAATGTTGCAAACCGATGCTCGCTTGTCTTCGCTAATACTCTGCATCGCGCTGCGCCGAGATAGTCATGCGGTCCAGAGAACCTCTAACTGAGAAATCGAGACTGATACTAGGGTAGATCGTAGGATAGATGCATCGAACAGGGTGCCATTATTAAAATGTACCGTTCGAGTTAATTACCGCAAAGATTGAATTTACTTTTACACTTATTATTAATCTTTATTTTTAGCATATTTAATATATATATTTAGCAATTTAATTTTAAAAGAATTATATCAAGATTATAGAGCAATTAAATAATATATATAATATGTTATTTAATTGCTCTATAATTTTGATATAATTCTTTAAAATTTATTTCTTTTCGTTCTAAAACGAGTTCTTATTATCCTCCTTATGCCTTATAATTTTAATAATTTTTTACTACAATTATTTTGTTCGCAGTTTTCAAGACAGAAATAGAACCAAATTGCATCGGATATCGTATTCAAACATTCCCGAGAGAATTACCGAGGATGTGAAAACAAGATATTCTCTATTCTGGAATTATCGATGATAGACGATCGTACGTAATGTCTGTATTCGCGACGATTCATCGCGAAGACTCTGGATCAATGTTCTCTCGCTGCTTGATAGTCGCTTCCATTACATTGCCATGGGGGGAATAGATTACGTTCTCGTAAATCATCAGTGCATCGTTTGCAATTGCATTCCTCACATCAGTGAAGGAATTCAGTGTAAACGCTAGTCGTTACGTTAATTCCACGTACGTCTTCTACAAAATATCAAAGTTATTATCGTCTTTATAACTTCTACAGTTTCTGCGGTATCTGCGGTCTCTTTTAATTTAGAGAAGAATTCTAATCGCATATAGTTCCTCAAATGAATAGTTCGTTCATCAAGTACATAAATATATTCAACATTTTCAGCCGAAGTTCGACGTATTCAAGTCTATCTATATTAATTATGTCTCAATTATATTTACCTGTATTAATCATATCCCATTCTACAACATCTAATAAGCAATTATATTTTCTATGAATGACTCGGAAATTCGAATTGAATATGCACGACAATTAATGGATCTCGCCAACGTGTTAAGCGTGTTAAGGGCTATCCATCTTTCCCCCGTTAAATCGCAGATTGCAGCTCAATCGGCTGCCGAGACGCGGCCAAGACAAATTCTCCCGGACCCCAGTAAGGTTTCACCGAAAGGTTAACGAAGACCGATAGAGCCGCGAAGCGTTCGACAATCCGCGAACAAGGCGCGAACGGCGGGCATCCTCCGCAGGCAAAACGTCCCAACGCGCGGAGCGTTGTTCGTGATCGTTCTCTCTCTCACTCTTTCGTCACCCTCCGCGCCATCCCGAGTTCGGCGAAAAAGAATATTGGCCACGGCGGTGCGATATCGCGATGCAATCATCGCTCGATGAATCTGCATTATTCGACGAAGAGGTGCGCGCAAGCGGACCTCGTGGAAACAAGCCTACAGGTACAACAGGCCCGGGGTCGGGCCCCGTCATCGCGGGCCTTACGTCTTGTCCGGGGCCACATCCCGCACGCTTTGCAACCCCCCGCTGGTCTCGCGCGAGAGCGCCTTTTTCGATACCGATTATTGCGCCGATTGCGCGTTCCCGATACGGAACGGCGCGTCTAGGATAGGCTTCGCGACCGCGCGCCCGCTCTTGTACATACGTACAAGAGCGCGTTCGCGTGGGAACACGCCTTCGTTCGCCGCACGTTCGACAGGTTGGACGCTTTTCTACGAGCATTCCCACAGATAGGAATTAGCGCGCGAAAATTAGCTCCGATGATTTGGCCGATCGTGTTCTAACGACTTCCTGGATGCGCTCGTCACGAGCAGGACGGACGGACAAAAGGCAATCTTACGCGCCAGAAAGGTGCGGATATTGAGACGTCGAATTGCAGAAAGTACTTCACGTAAAGAATTCATTCCTTCGGTGAGATAAGATATTGATGATAAAAGTTGTTTCATTGAGATTTAACTCTTTGCAACTCTATAATAAAATTTGCAGAAATTGGAAAAAGATGAGGAAGGACTCATTACACTTCAATTCTTAAAAAGTTTGTAACAAAAATTAATATATTTAAAAATATATTAATATATTTTTAAACTCTTTTCAGGTGAGATTTCTGTATACTACTATTTGCAAGAAGTTCAAAAGTATCCTCAATAAAAACATATTTCAATCTATGCTACAAAAAAGCAACGACACAAAGGCTTTCACCTCCGTGACTCCGAAGGTACTAGCATGATATGCATTCTATCCGGCATAATAGAAGCGAGGGCCGACGAGAGCGTTTCAACTTCTCTCGTTAGTATGCATATTCCTCGCGAAATATCCGTGATCCCCGCGCGCTCCGATCGAATAATGCACCGCGCGCGATCCGCGAGATCGAAACAATCGCGTTCGCGAGCAGAAATGAACGCAGCAGATATCCATAGCGATTCTCACGTTTCTCGACGCTCTAAGAAGCCGGGACCATAGGTGTGAGAATCTGTTACAGGGAAGCTGTTGGAAAGCTATATACATATCAACTTCGTTTACGACCGTTTTGATCAATGTTCCGTTAGCGAAAATTTCACCTATCGTTTTTTAAATTTTGTTTTTCCATATTAAATATCTGTACCATTAAATGTTACATTACAATTTAATTAACATCAAAATTAAACGAAGAATAAAAGATTGTTGCTTATTTATTGCAAAACTTGTGAAAAATTGGTCAATTATCTTACAAATTAAAAAAACTTCCACAGACTTTTTGATTTAGTATTAGCATCGTATGGTCAGCATCACAAACGAATTTAATTAAAATAAAACGTTAAATATATTACTGAATATTAATATTCAAATAACTGACATTACACATATCTATTTTAAACTTTATATCTGAAATAATAATATATACGGCATGAAAATTCGATTTACATATATGAAATACTTAAATGAATGAATCCACATGCGACCCATCTACGAAACAAAATGTATCTTAATTATCACTAAACCGACATAGCTCGTTATCTTTTATTATGTATTTATTATGTAGAGGAATACAGGCGTGGCGCGAATTAGTGACGCGCACAAGAGCACGCGACTGTATGCGCGCGTGTAGAACTAATGATACTGGTGCAACAACTTTCTAGAGTGGCGGCAAAACCCAAAAAAAGAAAAAGAAAAAAAAAAGAGCAAAAGCCTCCGCCGAGTGTCGGTGCCGGGAGAGACCACGAGTGCTACCTGCCCGTGCCGCAGGTCTCGAGAATACCCGCGAGATTGCGTAATGCCACGCGCGCAATTGGCGGCACCCGTGCGCACAACAATGCCGGCCCGGAATCGATTTCATAGAGAATTACCGCGCCGCTCTGGAGTGCGGTATCCTCGCCTGCATATCTGTCCGCGCGGCCGCGCCGATTTTTCCGAGCGCGGATTCGATCTGCGTGACGCAACTCACCCGTCGCGCGAACCCCGTGAGCGCGATCTTTTTCTTACTCATACGACTTTCACGTGGACAGTCGTGAACTGCGAAGACGCTTGCCTTTGCGGTCGAATGCATCTTATAAGAATAAAATTTAATGTGATTCTGCCGAAGTTACGTGTAAAATAAAATTCAATGCCCATTCGAGATCAACTTTGTTAAAGTGTCGATTAATTTTGATTCAACCATTTCTCGTACTTCCTAATTTTAATCGACAACTCCAAGAATCCGTTAAGCTGAGATTAAAATTGATTGGAATTAATTGGAAAAACCAAGCTTTTACAGATAATATCAATTATATCGATTAAATATAGTTGACATTATTATTCTTTATAAATAATAATAATAAGTCTTTAAGTCATAAAAATGAGCAAAACGTTGATTTATTCCTTTTTAATGAAGATATCATGAAAGTTATTTGAAATTGATCATCGGTTCGTAACATCCTACAATGCGATAGTTTAGGACCGCACGTATAAGGAGGGGGAAACAGTACACGAGGATCAATAATGGTAATCTGTGACTAGGAAAAACAAATACAAACACTCACTTGCTCTTATAATAACACTTTATCAAAATCCAGCGAAGCACGCCACTTGAAACAGTCCTTCCCAGTTCTTCTTTCAACGCCACGAAGAATCACGTGTGAAAATTGTCCGTGAGCCAATTGTCCGCGTATCCGAAGAGAGGCACGTCGCACGTCGTGGTCGCGCCGAGGAAACGTTTAACGACTACTCGCGCGATTCTTACTGCGGCGATCCACTTTGATAATTATACAACGATGCAAACAGTCGCGAACGGCGTATATTTTCAAAGGATCCACGTCCATAGGGTAGGAGAGCAGGAGCATTAGGTACGAGCAAGGGCGGAAGGGAGAGGTGGAAAATTGCTCCTCTCTCTCTCGATAGATAGATCCCGTTTTGCAAATGCCAGTCCGCCCTCTCGCACGCACAGCTGATTATCGATTAATATAGTTGTTGACTCCACGCTTGTGAGGAGCTTCATTGAATTATCCTTCCGATCAAACGGACAAATCGCGTGGGCAGTTCTCTCTCTGTCTCTATCTCTCTCCCTTCCTTCCACCTGAGAGAGGTATGCTTATTTTACGAACACGAACACCGGGGATGCTACCTTTGGCGCGCACTTCCTCCTTTATATAATAGGATTACGAGACGAGATTGCGAGAAGAGCTCCAAGTTCGTTATCGAAACTGTACGGTGACTCGATTTCATATAGCAGGATGAAGGTGATGACGAAGTCACTTCTCAATTCTCCAAAAAGGACACGAACTCCGTGAATTTGTGCAGTTTCTCTTCCGTCATAGCAAATTCGTTTACATTGTTGTGCACCTCATCGATATATTTGCACGGCTGCACGATAGTGCCGTCGATTATGTTCCACCTCATGTCAATGGCAGCCTGCCGCGCCTCGTCCAACGAGAGCCCGCTTATGGTCGCCATCGACGTCAGGTTCAGCAAGGAGTACGCCTTCGATATCAGCTTCATTACTCGTTCTCGAACCTTGCCTGTAAAAATCGGGAAGTGAGAGATTTTTTTTTAGTACAAAAGTGCTACCCATTTGATTTATAAAGAGCGAGAAGTTCAAACGAAGAACTTTGTAGCGGTTGATAGCGGTAGGATAGATTCCGCCCGATTAATTGATTATCGGTCGGCGTTTACGAGCGATAATTATGGTGAGTTTAATAACAATTGATTGCTGGTAATTATAATAAAGTACATATTTAGTCCGTACTACAGATGTAGGGGAGCTAAATAAGGAAAATGATTGCCCGCAGTTATAACTCGCAAAGCGCAAAATCGACAATCGCAAAAAAAAAGTATACATTATCGCAGATTCTTTTCTTTTGCAGGATAATTTAAATTTCCAGGAGTTTTATTCATATAATTAAATCATTCATAATTTAATTCATATAAATAATTCAGAGATAATTAAAGAGAAAAATATATGAGCTGAGACATTGGCTTATTCAGAAAAATAATAAGAAATTAATAAAAATTTCGTATTCGTAAGTACAATAAGGTATTCCGCCGATTGCCAATATCATTTTTTTTTTCTAAATTCGAGAGAATATGAATGTTGATCGTCTGTTGTATTAACTCACATTTGAGCGATACCATAATTTCCTTGACATCGTCGCTCCACTCTGTATTGAGGGCTACATGCACCGCGGGCCAATCGCGTTGCCACATGCGTTGCGCTACCAGCCATATGCGTCCAAGTTCCTCATGAACGGCCTTTATATCCGAAGGAATTCGTTTCCAGAGGAACTTTGCATTACATCTGTGACAATAGATTGGTTTCATTGAAACAGATGGATCGATGACCAGAGCCAGCAGCGCGCTTTTTCGTACATCGAGTACGATGCACCGTACAAAAATAGGATCGACTGTGAATAGCTGTTTCGAATCATTTCGGGCTTTATTTTAAAATATTTCATACAATTGATATGAAACAATTTTTCCGAAATGATTTTAGCACTAAATGAAACAAAAGTAGGTACCTCAAAATTCTAAATCGGTTCCGAAAAAAAAGTAAATTAAAAGCGAGTAATATAAGGCAAAACTTAATCTAATCATAGACGAATAGATCTGAATAGATTTGCAGCCAAGAATATAAAAGGAAATAAAATCATATTATGTGGCAATATTTAGATATAGAAAAAGATTCGACTGGTTTTTTATAGAATCGAGTATTTTTGAAATCTAAAAAGTACAAAACTTTTAAAAATATGCTACACGAAAATCAAATAAGAAATCACAAAGAGAAAGATAAGAAATGAAAACAATATTCTAAAATGTATATCACAATCAGTAATGTTATAAAGACAACGTATCTAATTCTTTAATCATAACTTCTCATATACAATTTAATATAATATATAAATTTAAAAAATGTTCCACTGCATTTTACATGCATTTCCCTCACATCTTTTATTAGATTTCATTAAAATATAATATAAATATTCAATATTGTAGAACAAAATAAATGTTATATCCTCATGTATCTTATATATTGTAACTTGTCGCAGCAATTCTAATATCTATGTACATATAAGCAGTGTCTTTTTTAATTGTCAATGAAGCAATAATAGAAAAGATTATTAGAATATCTACTTGAAAAGTACGCATATATCGTCCTTAAATTACGGATAAATAGTGATGTCACAATGGAAGAGCTTTTACTCACATCTTGTCTTGATAGAGATAGATGGTCAACAATTGTGCATATTCCCGTGCACACATGATCCCGTTCGGGGACTGCAACAATAAAATAGAAGCGTAATGATTAATTAAAAAGTCAATCCAAAGCATGTGTGTTGTCATCAACTCCATCATGAAAAGCATGTACGGAAAGTGAATAGATCGACGACGGTCAGTATAACCTGCAAAGCAGGTTTGCTCGCGTTTTACTTGAAACTAACCTCCAATTCTCTCGTTTCTAATTCGTTCATCAATTTGTTAAACTCGACTGTACAGCTCGGCACCATGACGATCTTGTTCCAAGTACACGAAGTCTCAAAAATGCACTAACTTGGATACAACAAACGTCACAGGGAAAACACAAAACACAAATAGCTCGAGCTGTGTGCATGCAACATAAACCAGCTGTATAACGTGATTGAAGTTGAACGTGATTGACTAGCATGACTAGTTTTGCTTATTTCAGCAACATGTGCGCCATCATACGACATATTCATGGACATAGCGATACAAAATTTGTTTGTTGAACGACAAACATTTCAATATCGACGAAATATTCGCGAAGAAGCGTATTTTACCGATTATTGATAAAAGTAAATGCAGTAAATCGATTGAAAATAAAATAATGAAAAATTAATTACATTTGAGCTTATAATTAATCAAAATGATTCATGAAGTAATATATGTATACATATATATACATGTATGATATACATATGGTGATATATACATATGTATGCACATATATAGCTTTATAAATTTCTAACCATGTAAAATTTTATATTAATCTTACATAATCGACAATTCTGTACACACAACAGTTGTTGGATTGTTGTGTGATTGGTTTTATAATTTTCTTCAGCTTTGAGATATTTTCCTATTATTTGTCCAGATGGCGCTACGAAAATGGAACAGCGCTCGTCATACGTTTTCCTCTCTATATTCACTCAACGCGTTTGTATGTTTCATGACTTGTTTGTTCTTTGGCATACTCTTGTCCCTCTTGTCCACTCTCTTGTTACTGTAGTAGTACATAGTGGCAAGTAGCATCCTGTTTCGAAGTATTCTAGTTAGATGGCAAGTTAGAACGGCAATATTTTGTTCGCACTGGGTAAAGTGCAAGTCGAGATGTAATTAATGTAAATACCTTAGAAGTGCTAAGTGCCCGAATAAGATGACAATGACATGGAAGCGGGTTAAGGAACAATTTGGAGTAGGTGAGGAACAGTTCGTGTAAGATTAATAACCTTTTACTGCGAAATTCCAACATCCTGGGAGGTGCCCCCGTGTGCAGATAAAATTTTCACTGCATCGTCTGATCGTATAAATGGGCTGTGTATATATCTGCACTTTGTGGCAGAGAGACACACACATATTATATTTACATTGTAATTTATTTATATATGTGACATTTTTTTTCTTATGATGAATTTATGCGACAGTACATTATCCAAGTTAATATAAATAACGAATTATTACATCATAAATAATGTAATCGTATATTTTTAATATATTGGTTTAGGGCTGGTTGGATAAATTTCTCGTTATTGTGATGCTAGAAAACAATATTAATTATGTTATACATTCAATTTTATGATACTAAAAATGTATATTTTACACATAAATATATAGAACGCACAGATACCGCATGATTTATAAGTAAAGAATGCTACATTTCCGTAAGCTATATTGCATATTAATACTTTCTAAATTTCGTATAACATTATACATACTATTTAAGTCTTCAAATAAAATTTATATATATATTTAATTAAAATTATTTCTAAATTATTGTGTAAAATAAAGCACAAATAAAATGACAAGATTTTGTTGGCAAATATATAAACATTCTACAGAATTTCGAAATTAGTACTAAAAAGTGTGTATTGTCCCAAAATATAATTTCAAAAATAATTTTGAATATCGAAATTTTAAAAAATATAAAAATGTACGAAATTTTTTAAAATTTGTTTTGGGATTAATCCAATGTTTGAAAGTATACAAAATCTAAAAAATCGTTGAAATGACGAAATTGAGCACACATTTATGTTTCTTAATTTTTTTTCTGTAGCCATCCATAATTTTGCCGATTCAAGCCCTCATGCAATATGCTTAACAGTAGGAGAGGTTGTACAGATAGTCGAGGAGTGCGCAGATTGGTATTACGGCCGTAGCAAGTCTAAGGGTACATCCGGAATTTTTCCAAAGTCTTACATACATATCCAGCAGAAGTCAACGAACACAGATAATTTAGTACATGAGATTACTAACGTTTTGAGAGAATGGGGACATCATTGGAAGCATTTATATGTAGTATGTATACAACGCTTGTTCAGCTATGACATGATTCACTTTTTACCTTCAACAGAATCAGCTATATAATTATATAATCTTATCTGTACAATTATAGACACATTCCGAGCACTTCAGGGCAATGCAGCAGCAAATCTTGGATGCGGTAGGGTACCGAAGCAAGATCTTGAGTGGTACGTTAACGGTGGACGAGTTAAAGGACATGAAGAGATTGGCGACCGCGAGGATAGACATGGGAAATCAGCTGTTGGGTTTGGACATGGTGGTCCGGGATGAGCATGGGAACGTCTTGCATCCCGAGGAAACGAGCACCATCCAGTTGTACCACCATCACGAGACTGCTGCGGAGCGAATAAGGAAGGCATCTAGCGACACCAAGAAAAAACCCCATAAGCCACAAGTACCTGTATACTCACATATCTTTTTCGTCAGTGTGAGAAATTTCGTATGTAAAATGGCGGAGGACGTGGAGCTGCTACTGACCTTGTACGACGGCAGGGAGATGAAGGCTATCACGGAGAACTACGTGGTGTCGTGGAGTAAGGAGGGGCTCGCAAGGGACATCGATCAGTTGCATAATCTTCGAGTACTCTTCACGGATCTCGGCTCGCGAGATTTGACCAGGGATAAGGTTTATTTAGCATGTTACGTGATTAGAATAGGCGGTATGGAAGCCAAAGAACCGGACCATCGTCGCTCAAGCGTCGCACAAATTCATCAGAACAAGTCCAAGGGTGCGGAAATAATGAGAAGGCCGTTCGGCGTAGCTGCCATGGATATTACTCCGTTTATTACGGGCAAGCTTGAGGGAGACGTCGAACAACATCATTTTATACCTTTTGTACAGTAAGTACATGTTTGGGATAGTTTTGTCTGCTTTATTTTATTTTTAATTTTTAATTTTATAAGATTTTTATTTTTTATTTTTACTTTAATTAAAATTAATTAATTTAATGTTTAATTTTATAAGATTTTAATTTTTTATTTAATTAAAATTAATTAATTTAATTTTTAATTTTATAAGATTTTTATTTTTAATTTTTACTTTAATTAAAATTAATTAACTTAATTTTTCATTTTATAAGATTCAACAGTGTTACAGCTAACACGTCAAAGAAAAGTGTTACAGTAATCACTACACAATCGAGGTAGAACTGTCTTGTTGGTTTTCCATCTTTGTTTCAGATGCTGTGAGAAAGACAGTCTCGACGGCACTTTACGTAGAATTATCGCGCAAAAGGAAGCAAATATCCAAAAACACGTTAATGGTAATATCACTAATGTCACGGGTGGACAAGGACTGTGGACTAGTTTAAAGTTATTAAGGGGTGATCCAAAACAAGTGAATATTAAAACTATTCCGTACTTGTAATCTGAAAAGTAATATGTATTTATCTCTAATTTTGGGACATTGACCTAGGTGCGTGATGAAAATCCACATTTGGTACTCGGTAATGTAGCTATTGCGCGTAAAATGGGCTTTCCGGAGGTCATCTTGCCAGGTGACGTCCGCAATGACTTGTATCTGACTTTGATTAGCGGTGAATTCAGCAAGGGCTCAAAATCTACCGACAAGAATGTGGAAGTCACGGTGAGTAAAGATACGGACACGCAAAAGGAAGAATACAAAATTGTTATCCAGAAATACCCCTGCACGATGATTTTCAATAGGTCAAAATTTGCAACGAACACGGCACAGTAATTCCTGGAGTCATGACGTTAGGTGGCGGCGCATCTCCAATTGACGAATATCGTAGCGTTATTTATTACCACGAGGACAAGCCTAGATGGTGCGAGACCTTCAAGATTGCCATACCCATAGAAGAATTTAAGCAGGCTCACTTGAAATTCACGTTCAAGCATCGCAGTTCTAACGAGGCGAAAGACAAGTCCGAGAAACCGTTTGCATTGAGCTACGTCAGATTGATGCAACGCAACGGGACGACCTTGCAAGACATACAGCACGAACTGTTGGTTTACAAATTGGAGCAAAAGAAGTACGAGGAGAGCGATATAAGCTACTTTAAGTTACCGTCGACACGTGGAGAATTGGTATATATTTACTTAATTAATAAAAGTGACAGAGGTATTTTATAGAAGTTTTATAGAAGTCACACATTTTATCTTTTTTAAATTCAGGCTGAATTAAACATGGAGAAGAAACCGAGCTTAGGATCCCTAACGTTAAGCAGCAAAGACAGCTTTTTAATAGCGACTAATATTTGCTCAACTAAATTAACTCAGAACGTAGACTTATTAGGTTTACTTAATTGGGCGTCGCATAATACTGACTTGAAGGAATCCTTAGCCGCTTTGATGAAAGTCGATGGGGAGGAAATAGTGAAGTTTCTGCAGGTAAAATAAATGCGATGAGACTCCATAAATATGCATAATATTTGTGAAAAAGGAAGGAAGGAAAAGGGGAAACAAATTTTTATCGACTAATTATTTTTCAGGATGTTTTGGACGCTTTATTTAACATCTTAATGAGCAATTCAGACAGTGATGTTTACGACGACATGGTGTTTGAGTGCCTTTTATACATTATCGGACTTGTGTCCGATAGAAAGTATCAACATTTCCAACCAGTATTAGATTTATATATCTCAGAAAGTTTCTCCGCGACTCTCGCGTACAAGAAATTAATTGCGGTATTGCGCAAGCGTATAGATCACATTGGAAATAACGACGGTCAGGAGCGTGATTTGCTGCTCAAGACAATGAAAAGTCTGCAGTACTGCATGAGATTTATCGTAGAATCTCGTCTCTTATTTACCGAGTACGTTATCTGTTATTACATAATAATAAATCGTGCAACATATAAATAGCACATTTAATAAAATACTTTTCGTAATAAATACAGTTAAGAGTTTCACAACAATAATAAACGTTCGTAATTTACGTTTTCAAAGGTTGAATCAGGACGAAGAAGAATTCTCACAAACCTTGACTGATCTGTTACAATCTATCGTCAATCTCATGAGTTACGAAACGGATGGGACTTTGTTGGTTCAGGGGGCCTGCCTGAAATATCTGCCGACAACGATACCTCACTTGCTGAGAGTTTACAGCGGTAAACAATTGAGCACGATTCTGACAGACTTACTCGTCACTTTACCAGCAGGTAGACTAACCAAACAGAAGATGATGACGGTGAATGACATCGTTCACAGTCCACTGTTTTTGAATGTCGAGTGCAGAGCGATTCTACTGCCAAGAATTACCATACTCGTGAGAGATTTATTGGAGGCTAAAGAGGAGGTAAGGACGTTATAAAGTGTACTATCTATCCCTTACGATTTCTCGATTCGCAGTTTAAGCGAGAAACAATTTGTTTGTTCATGTCAGTCTCACGAGAAATAATGTCACACACACATATATATTTCCGCGATATTCTTCATTCACTGAATACTAACTACACATTTGCATTATGATACTAAATTGTTAAAACTCATAAAATATTTACTCACATTTAATACCGAACGTGTAACGTACGATAAATGTCATTATTTGTGCTTTCCGTGATACTCCTGCCAGCCTGTGATACTCTCGCCACGCATCTTTCATGTATGAATTATCTTATGAAAGTTTTCCTCTTGCGGAGAATGTCTTTTCATTTCTATCTTTTAAGTTGCTTGTGATTTCTATCATGATCTAATCATTTATTGAACTCTACGAAGTCTAATAAATTATTGTACTACCTGAAAATATACAGCATTATTTAAAGGACATCCATTTTACCTGGTCTCGGTAGAGCATGTAAGAAAAGATGTATGTCGATTGAAAGAATGAAATTTAGAACATGGCATGCGTTTGTTTAATGATACATTTTGCATAATGTTTGTTCCGTCTTTTATGCAGTAGGCTTTTAAAATGAGAACGTCTAATTTAATATCCTGTCAATTTATTACGTCATTGTGGTATAAAAATTTTATATTTATGCAGCTATATTGTTGATATTATGATATTACAGAGTTTATGATGCAGAGTATATATAAAGTTTAAAATAGAGTTGAATTTTTTCCTATCTATTGTCACATATATTACACATACATATATCCCGTTACTATGAATGTACTGTATGAATATACAATATTCTCTGCTTGTTACGCTGCATCTTTACTGCATGCGGTTCTACTTATACTGGTGGTGGTGGTGATGGGAAATCTTCGAAAAAAATGTTGTATACGTCTTAGAATTTTGCATTGTTTTTTTTCTAACTAACAAGGGTTATTCCATTTTTTGTGTTCGGTTTGGTTTTGGTTAATGGCGTTTAAAGGGGCTATCGAGTACGCCTGGAAAGAGCGTGGCGAAGGTAGCCAGGCTGCTCGGAGAAAATCGGCATCGGCTCAACCAGCATCGCGGCTACTCCGAAGAGGTAATATTTGTCATAAGTGCAAGAAATTCTCCTCAAAATCTCGTACACACAGTATTATGTTTTTTTATGGCGCGTCGTAGTACATATTCAGACTCTTCAATGCAGGACTACTTTAATGTATTTTGCATTTGTGCCTGTTTTGTGTTGCATCACGTTTTTAGGGTCGATGATTCGCGTGATGTGAATTTATTTGAGTGTATAGAGTGCAGGATGTATATCGCTCACTAACGTAGATATGTAAATTATATATTTTATATATTTTTTACATAGACATAATGGATTTAGCCTTATTCAATATTTCTTTATACTCGATAGAAGTAAATGTAACTGTCATTAATCTACTTCCTATCTCTATTTGTTTGTTTCTACAGGTGGAATTATGCGTCAAGATATTATCTGATATTCTGGAATTGACTTTTAGAAAAGATATAGGTAGCACAGTTTCAGATGTCAAGGAGATAATGCTAACTGCGTTACGTACTATTATACAAACTGTTATATCGATGGACAGAGAGAATCCGTTAGTCGGAAATTTAGTCTCAGTTATGTTGGCGTTATTCAGGTACTCCTAAGAATCGTGAAACGTAAAACAATCACACAGAACACTGCGACAAGAACGAACACTACACTTTTTTATATTTTTGCAGACAAATGACGCAACATCATTATGAAGTTTATATCAATCACTTTGGAACGAAAATTGATTTACTCGATTTTCTCATGGAGATACTGCTAGTTTTTAAAGATTTGGTTTCCAGAAGCGTATTTGCAGGAGATTGGTGCGAGATGATTATGCTGCAAAACAGCGTTATTTTGCAGTCCTTAAGATATTTCTCAGGCACAATTAGGGATTACTTCTTCACCGAATTTGAACATCAAGCGTGGTCAAATTTCTTTCATTGCGCTATTGCATTCCTCACTCAATCTGCCTTACAATTGGAGACATTCACACCAGCTAAACGAAATCGCATTATTGCACGGTACAACGATATGCGCAGGTATATAATATGATAATTGACACACACAGATTCTATTATAAAAGATTACAGACTTAAGGAATCTCTTTGCAAATGAAACCAATCCTCAGCTAACGTCTAATCTATATGACATCTATATAATTATCTCTAAGTATACATTTTTAATTATTTTATAAAGAATCATTTTGATTATGTATATTGCAGAGAAACTGCATTTGAAATTCGATCAATGTGGTTCAATTTGGGTCAACACAAAATACTCTTCGTGCCTGCTTTGGTTGGCGCAATCCTCGAGATGGCATTAATACCTGAAACCGAATTGAGAAAAGCCACTATACCGATCTTTTTCGATATGATGCAATGCGAGTATTACAGTTCACGTATAGTTGAGGGGTATGGGGATACCAAACGTGATCCTGCTCATATTAAAGCTAATTTTATGGAATATGAGAACGAAATGATCGCAAAACTGGATATCTTGGTACATAATCTTTGAACGAGTAAAACTTTTTTTTCTAATTATATCAAAAGAATATTACTGAAGTATTATTCGCCTCTAGGTCGAAGGAGGCAGAGGGGACGAACAATTTCGCACACTTTGGACTCATGTTATGGGTTCTTTGTGCGAGAAGCATTCCACGATGCGAGAACAAGGCTTACGCTTTGTAGATACTATTGCTAAACTCATGGAACGCTTATTGCAATATCGTGACATCATTCATGCCGAGTCCCAAGAACATCGTATGCTATGTACTGTGAATTTATTAGAATTTTACTCTGAGATTAATAGAAAGGAAATGTATATCAGGTAAATAAAAAATCTAGCGTATTTTTATAATTAATTCTAAATATTCAGATTATTTATTTTATTAGGCCGATATAAACAATAATAAACAAGGAAATTATTGGCCAATAGTTTAAACACACAGTTTATTTTTCGTATACATTTTAAATTACAATTGCAAGCAACGTAACGCAAATATACACGATAAAATATATCGAGCTATTTTTTTTTCTTAGGTATGTGAATAAGCTGTGTGAGTTACATTTAGAATGTGATAATTACACAGAAGCAGCTTACTCGTTAAAGCTTCATAGCCAATTATTAGCATGGAGCGATCAGCCTCTGCCACCTTTGTTAATATCACACAGGTGACATTATTAACTGAATTAAATCATTTCGACTTGTAAAGCAATAAAATAAATGTGCCATTACTTCGTTCTTTCAGATATCCATTATGCCAAACGCATCGCGAACTGAAAGAAGCATTGTACAATGATATTATTGATTACTTTGACAAAGGTAGAATGTGGGAATGCGCTCTTACCATTTGCAAGGAATTGGTATCGCAGTATGAAGAGGAAACATTCGATTACCTACAATTATCTGTACTATTAAGACGCATGGCAAAATTCTATGATTGCATAGTAAAGCAGCTGAGACCTGAACCTGAGTACTTCAGAGTCGCATATTACGGCAGAGGACATCCCGCTTTTCTCCAAAATAAGGTATTTTCGCATATCATAATTATAAATATAAATTATTATTCTTCACATTTATTTTACTTTTATTTATTTTTGTTCTTTATAAATATTGTCGTTGCGTAGGTATTCGTTTATCGGGGAAAGGAGTACGAACGGCTCAGTGATTTCTGCTCGAGGACGCTAAATCAATTACCGAATGCGGAGCAGATGAATAAACTGTGCCCACCTACTACGGAAATGCTAGAGTCCAGTCATCAATACGTGCAAATTAACAAAGTGGAGCCATTGATGGATGAAAAGAGACATCGCCTAAGCGGCAAACCAGTTACTGCAGAAGCAGTATTGAGGTACGTGTATTTATAATATCGTATCAACGTAGCATCATAAGTATCATAGGAATTGTATCAATTATTTATCATATTATTGTTAATTTTGTGTTTCAGGTATCATCGCGTAAATGATGTGCAACGCTTCAGATTCTCAAGACCCGCACCGAGAAAAGAGATCGTTGCGGCAAGTAGCGACAAAGAAAAGGAAACGAACTCGAGCGCTAATAATAGCAACGAATTTGCTTCTTTGTGGTTGGAAAGAACAGTACTTGTCACGAGCTACCCACTGCCGGGAATTCTTCGATGGTTTCCGGTGACGTCCAGCGAGACATATTTAGTTAGTCCCTTGAGAAACGCGATTGAAACTATGGAAGCTACAAACACGGCGCTGAGAGATCTCATTATCGCTCACAGGTTTCTGAGATAACAATATTTTTCTTATAATTCTCACCGAATTATTTCCTACATACATGTTGCTTTTATTTTGCAGGAGCGATCCGAGTCTTCCATTGAATCCTCTAAGCATGAAGTTGAATGGCATATTGGATCCAGCTGTCATGGGTGGTATCGATAACTACGAAAAAGCATTCCTCAATGTGGAGTACAAGGATAGTCATCCAGAGGAGAGCTCGGATCTCCTTAAATTAGAGGGACTTATCGCGGAACAAATTCCTCTACTCAGTGTCGGCCTCCAGTTGCACAAGGCACGAGCGCCAGCTGAGCTGGCGCCGTTCCATCAACGTTTAGAACAGTGTTTCATGTCGATGCGGAATCAAGTGGAAACCAAGTATGGAAAAAGGGTAAGAGATTTAATCGTTCGAATTAATTTATTTATTTGTACGAGCATTTTTTAATTATTTTTTAATCTTTTATTACGTTTTCTGTAACAGACGTGCGACTTGCAAATTGAAAGCCTGACACAGACTGTAACCATGCGAAGACCTCCAGCTTCAAGAACAGATAATCATTGCCTGTCCGAATCAAACGTGAATAATTCAGAGTAAGTTTTTTTTTTAATATCTATAAAACGCATGTTCGTTTTTTACATTAATAAGTCTATATATTATAACTAACGCAAAATTAACAACTGCATGTCAATGTTACATCACGCAATCTTATCATTATTAACATAATTTGTTGAAAACATACACAAGATTAATATGTTATAAGAACAAATTTATCTTAATATTAAAATAACGCGAATTTTCTATGAAATACTTCTAAATAGTGACACTCGTACTTAATATCAAATAGTACGAATTGCTGTGTATGTATGCGATACAGAAAGTCTCAAAGCATATTTGATCTGGACATTCTGTATAAATTGTGAAATAATATCCGCTACTTTGTAATTACCCCGTTCAGCTATATAACTCACTACAGGGTATCCTCACTTACAAGATCCCAAGTCGCAACGTTCAAGTCACTTGCATCGTTCAATTTTAACAACAGCACACTCCCGAGTGGTGCTCAAAGCCAAGTCAATTTGTCAAGGTAAAGTCACACCATCGTTTAACTTGTCCTTCATTAAGATTTAAATTCTTTCCTCCTATATATATATATATATATATAATATATATAGGTGTATTTAGAAGGCGCAATGCACATTTATCTGACATTCATTTAATACGATATACTGAGAATTACGCGCATGTACGATTAAAATAACCATGTAATGTATATATAATATAGAGAGTGCCATTTTAAATATATGATAGAATAGAATATAAAATATGATTTCAGGAATATTGCTGTTGGACCTGATAAACTTTCGCATAATGCCTTATTATCCTTTCTTCGCACTTAGCATTATTTATGTTTTTTTATTTATCTTATTTTTTTAATTACAGTATCAATTTTTAAATCAATTAAAATATAATATTCTCCAGTTATTTTGTTCTTTCAAATTTTATTCAATACGATGATTACATTAAAATACATATTCTCTTTCTATTATATACCTATACTAGTTTAATTTATTTTATACATGTGAGTTTCAAACATAAGTAACATATTTATACAAAAGAAAGAAACGATGAAACTAAAATTAACAGTAATAAATAATATTATAAAATCCCCATATAGAAGCAGCATTGTAATGCAAATTTTTTAATGCATATTTCTTTTTTTACATCAGTATCATATACATATGTAACAAGAAAAACTGCTTCCTGAAAAATACTATTCCTGTATATAATAGGAATTATATCTAAAGTCTGTCTACATATTTTCATATATGTATAAAAAATATGTGCATTTATTTTTCATATTTAATAATCTTTATATTTTTTTATATTTTTCGTTTATTTTGCTTTTCATCTGCATGTTTCGCACTTTGTATAATATCATCATGTATGTTCCTGGATTATATATCCTTCAACTGGCAATCTACTAAACTAAATCTACAATGTCTGCGATAGGTAATTAAAAATATGCACTTGTTAGTTGCGAAATATAAATCATACTTTTAACCATTTTATTACCACTTTATTAAACATTTTTCCTTCTAAAATTAATTTTTACATTAACATGTTATAGTAAACAAGGTAAAACACTGCTTTCTATGACTTTTCTACTTAATCATAATTTATACATCGTCCACTCGCTAGTAGTTATTTATCTATCTATTTAATTTAATTATAAAATCTTTTATCGTTCTTATAATTGACAATTACCTCACTTTTAACAGCACATATATATTTACAGAAACAACTCCATGCGTTCGCATATCTTATCAACGGCCTCTTTGCAAAAGGCACTGGGAAATCCGAGTCCAGGAACGTATAAGAAAAAAGATTCAAAACGTAGAAACTCGCGAAAGAGCGATTCCGCTACGGTGACGAAGACCGATCAACCAACCAGCCAGTGGTACACCACGACTGAAGTATCCCACAGTTCGACATCATCCATTACGTCGTTATTATCCAATCTACACGCGACACCTGTATTCGAGCTTCGACAAGAGGTAACAATTTTACAAGTGTTTGACACAGCTCCTTCATTCGCATTTTTATGCACGCTTGTATATGTGCACTTTTTAACACGTAGCTCACACCGAAGCGTCCTCTGAGATCGGAAGTGGAGAAAGAACGGAGGATAAGTAATCGGTGGTCCGGCCAGTCTCAGCACTATCTGAGGAACACCAACAACGGAATGGAGCCGAGCGGTTTGGGGAAGGGAAATAGAGATAGCGTCGGGACAACTGACAGCACGGCATCCGAGGACGATCCACCGCCGCCTCTACCGATTAAGATGCGCGAAGCTGATTACTGTAATCTACCGGAGGAATTATCCGCGCAACGGTGCTCAACTGACACTTCGAGTAATTTGAACAAGGCCTTGGCGCAGTGGAAGAACAAGTTGCCGACACCTACCGACGACGATCTGGACACTCACGCTAAACCACCAACGCCTCCGCCGAAACCGAAAAGACCGATGCAGAGCTTGAGTAAGATCGTGATCTCGTCTGGCGACGTCGAAACCCCAAACGTTGAGGATTCGTCGGCCGCGTAAAGGAAAATATCTTGCAGACACCTCACGTCCATCTTGTCCGTCTTGCCGAGACTTGCGAACAAAACGAGTATTCATCCACGTTGTTCGTTCCCTTTTAATTTCGATATGGTTTCGAAATCCTCAGAAGAGTTACCACCATTTCTTAGCGTTAATTAATTATCTCTTAGCATGTACTTCTTTGTGCCTTTTTCTTTCGCGCTTTTCGAATATAAATAACGATTAGGTAATAGAAACGCCACTACGATATGAGAATCTTTAACAGATGTATTCTGTAACAACAAAAGATATATTACTACAGCGAATGAGCTTTTGTACTCGACAAGCAATATTATTGACAAAGAAATTCAGGAAGTATGTAGGTATGAAATTCAAAGGACATGGCATTTGCTACAATCTGCAATGTGCAAGTAATAAAAAATATATTGGTAAGCCATGATCTCTTTAACATATTATATTAACATATTTACTGAATTTTTACTCTTATATACAGCAAAATATTGTTAAAAGAACTCGAGGTTTTTGTAGCACAATTAATAACAACGTAAGAAAGTAACCGTGCTTATGTAAGAATGAAATTTTACTCTCGTTCATTCGACAGGCCTCATTCGCTCTATGAGCATGTCTTTTTCGAACATTCTAACGTTACCATTACATTTCATGTTCTTGCTGTAACATTCATTACAACACGATAACGTCCATTATAGTTCTTTGAATCAAAAACATAATTTTAACATGGCTGAAAACGCATATATCTTGACAAATACATATTTTTATAAAATCTGATATATGAAACATATATACACATAGCTTTAATTGTAACGATAAAAACTTTGGAAACTTTTTACATTTTATACTGATCATTTTTGAATGCGAATTTACTAATTAATTAACACTATATAAACAGATATGCATTAAACGTAGCGAAAAATGGTTAACTTTTTCCAATGTGTTACAAGGCACTAATTTATTTTCATTGAATCCGATTTTTATAAAATATAATTATAGTAGTTATAGTTTTTACCGCGACATAGTTACTATTTAAATATTTACCAAGCCATTGTGATCTAGTGGTTAAAAAAGAAACTTTATATGAGTTAGTGTTTACATAAGTCATTCACACTTGTTAACAACGAGACTGCAGTCTTATATGTTAACTTATTTTAAATATATATAAAGAAATATTGATTGTTTAGAAATATATTCCGTAGGAATAAATATGCAGCGGATGATACTGCATATAGTTTTTTTGCATGCTTGGTTCATAATCCAAATAAATTATTTACTTTTTATATTATATACTGATTACGTTCATAATATATGTATGATTAATGATACCATGACAAGCTGCTTTCTAACTGAGCACAAAATCAGAATAAAAATTTAAGTGGATTATGAAAAGTTATAATCTATAATATTATATAATTGTGAAGATACTTTATAATTAATCGGTATATCGGTTTGCATTGCCTTCTAGTTACAGTATATTTGCAAATTTATGACAAATAACCGTTTATATATATATAATAACCATTTATATATATATAATAACCATTTATAACGTTGGTACAAGCTATTTATTACAATTATTTCATCATTGTCATTCAAGTTTCATACCAAAGAGATTAGTGCTTTATTTATTAAAAGCTTTAGAAAATTATAAATGTCAATGGAGAAAAATATTATATATGATATATTGGTATATTCACATCTGATGCACGATAACGAGGATAGGAACTAAAAGATAGAGGATTTTTGATAGAACATATTAAATACTTATGATGGCAATTTGTTTTTATGCAGCAAAGATCTGTATTCAAAATTATTATTCTAATGTTAATTATACGAGTTTACGGAATTTGTTTAGTTGTCTTTGCGGAGTAAATTTCTCTTTCTAAAATGAGATATGCATGATATGATTATGCGTTTTTATATTCGTAGAATATTCATGAATACAGTTCTTAGCTTTATCATTATAGTTTTACTTATCATCTACTGAAAAAACAAAAAATGACAATATATATCGCGAGCCTAAAAATTAAAAAACTTAGTATAGTGCCATTTGTGTGCATGCTTTTCTAATTAGACTACTAATTATACTCTTTATTTTTGGGATCAATGTATCATCTTGTATCTAAAGTGAAATGATGTTTCATTTTTTTATTCTTGTATACAATATATTGCAATACTTCCATATAAATCAATATATATATATATATATATTTATTTAATATAATTACATCCATATTAACAAACCTTACCACCAAATGAGTGCCATTCGAAGTATTAAATCATAGAGCATTTTTATTTTCGCGTTAACATTAACAAATATATACATTCTCTATGTA
The DNA here is from genome assembly GCF_003672135.1 of Ooceraea biroi. Lineage (NCBI taxonomy): Eukaryota > Metazoa > Arthropoda > Insecta > Hymenoptera > Formicidae > Ooceraea > Ooceraea biroi. The sequence goes on from NC_039512.1 coordinate 7,845,031, forward strand.
ACAAATCAGTTCTCCTTACAAAAAAATGAACTAACTTTATATAGTTTTAGAAATATTTTTTTTAATATAAACGACATAATAATTACATTTCTCTTATATTATTCGCTAATTATTTGCTATGAAAAAATATATTTTAGTATATTAAATATATCATATTGTGTTTCTTATAAAAGAAATTTCACAATGATATTACAAAAATACCATAGCGACATTAAAAACTCGACTCTCTTTACAGAGAACAATGCATTTATATTCATATACATATATATACATATATTTTATAATTAACATATAAGTTACGGTAAAGACCGAAACTAATTCAATTTATTGATTTATTTTCAGGTAAGTGTGGCGTTACCTAATTAATATTTTCTATAATGCAGTTAATCGATGTTATCTTTCTTTTTATTTTCACAATTGTTCTCAGTAAATAAGCTTAAAATATATAATTAACAGGGCGATGATAAACTACAGCTTATTAAATTATCTCTTTTTAATTGTAAGTCCGTACGCGCTCTAGAAAAAAAAGGTAGAAGTTACTTTTGAGCTTTATTATTTAAAGTAGTTCAAATTTATCGATTCTTTATAATGTCGGTACAAGCTACAAAATACATGTTTTGTTTTTTAATTAACAGCAATTAGGCCGAATTGTGGAATGTGCAACAAACATTATGTAACATAGATAGATGTACATGTGTCTCATCTTCATTAAGTTAATAATATAGATAATACTCTAAAATTACTAATACCATTGATAGTAAAATACCACTTATTTTAAACCTGCTGTTTTAACTTTGGTTGGAAGTGTGAGAAAATACATCTCTTGATATCTATACATCTGATCTTCCCTTTTTGCATTTTTTTTAACATAGTCTAACGTCAGATTCACAGATATGTCACTATACAGATTAATGTTTTTCTTTCCGTTAACATTAAATTCATAACTGCGTATTATTCGTTCAATGTGTTATATTGACATGCATCGTAATAGAACGCGAAGCTTCGCGTTTATTCTATAGATATATGAAATATAAAAGTAGAAAATATATCGAAGTGCCATTCGATCTTAATAGAAAAATAACGTAATTCGGTGTTCCTAAGCGAGTACAGGTATAATCTGGAGTGCTGAATAGCTATAGCGCTTAATTAATTTTCATGAGAGAAAAATGAATAAATATTTATTGTTTGCTTTAACTGCAGCGAAAAGAAAATTAAGATTTTCCCTTACTAGCGTAACGGGTAAGAGAAAATTAATGCACTGGCTGAATCGTTCGACCGTCCAATCGCCCCGGTAATTCCACAGTATGATAGAATAGTCGGGAAGGTTACATTAACGCTACATACACTCATACATGCAAAAAGTATCACACGCTTTAACACATTACATATTTTGCATATAAATAATAAACTCGTAATGCCTTCGTATATATAATTATTGAACTTTACTCTTAAAAATTAAGCAAATATCACGTTTGCACTTTTTCAAATGAAATTTTGGATATCTCAAGGGCAGAAATCAACCGCGCGGAATACAAGTTTTTGCAAGTTACATTAAAAACGTTAAATTACGTTTATCTATACATATATTAATTTCTTTATATAACTGTGTAGATATATAACATTGCATTACTAGGCGTCAGGCGTCAGAATTATTATCTTATAATTGCCAGTTATATTTATCTCTGGGAATATCCCAGAAAAGTGCAAACCGTCACACTTGCGAAAATACCTACATGTAAAACAATGAGGGAAACTCTGATGGGACGTAGATTTTTCTGATATGATAATGCATGACAGATTAGTCTGTACCAACGGAGCCAATTGGATGAAGTGACCTTGTTTAGACAAACAATATCACGCGATGTGTGTATTGTAAAATGATTATGACTAGAAACGATGAATTTGTTTATTCGACTTTCAATCGTTTACTAAATTCTTCTTGCTGCTTTTCCCTCCACTCCTTCTTCGGCTTCATCCTCTTCAGTTGACCGTCCCTGTCATCCGGGAAACGAGAAAAATCAATATTAATTAATTTGTCATATATATTGTAATAAAAAAACCATAGGTATATAGCTTTTGTTTTCGATGAAACCTCTTAAATCAACATCGAACGTACCACTGCAGGTCGACAAGGCCGCCTCGCCGCGCTATCACAGATTTTACTCGATTCGCAAAATCGATGGCACTCTCACCTTCCTTCTTGTACATCGGAGGAAGATACCACACATCACAGACTATCGCCCAGCTCGACATCATCATGTATAAATATTGTATCATTGAATATCGACTGCTGTTCCAAAATGCATCACCGAACCTCGGATCGTACTGAACACATATAAAAAAAAATTAAAATGTAAATATCTCAGAGAAATATTACGAACAGGCCATTTAAAATTTAAATTAAATTCTATGCAAGAGAAAAGAAATTACTTTTATGGCCACTGGGTAAATAACAGTATCCACTTCGAAGCTGCCTTTCTTGAATTGCATAACCGACGTATTATTGATGCACGTGCCCTCCGGAAATATGAGTATTGGTGGTTTCGTAGGATCTGATACGTGTTCTTTTAATCTGCGTAAAATACAGTTTTGTATGTTGAGTGACATGAAATGTGACAAAATGGTATAATATTGCATTTGAATAATCATACCTTCTCGCAACCGCTTCTCTATCTTTGACCTCGGAGCGTTCGAACCATATGTGTGGGGAAGCGCGAGCAAGAGCTCGTTGTAATATTCCCAAGAAGCCACCGTGCCTTTGACCTATCTATAATAAGAAATGCAAATGAAATGAATTCATCTACATTTAAAATAAATTTTATATTGTCTTTTAGAAGTCGTACACTTCCTCTGAATTATTTAAATGACGACTTACTGCTGGTCATCTCAAAAATAACAATTATTTTTCTATCATATTATTAAATATGAGATATATCATGTGAGATAAAATAGAATATCTTCTATATTAATAATCATTAGGTAGATGTTAAATATTCCAAAGGATTTGTAGTCAGGGCACTTGAAAAGCATACGATTTCCAATAGACACTCTACTATTATATCTATTCTATCTATTATAGCGAAAATAAAGGTATTATGAGGCAAATTATGAAGCGCCAAGTTGCAAATGTAATTTTTCGCAGTTACAAAATAGCATTATTTTGACAATGATCTCTGTAAGAGGATGACCATTCGCATGAAATTTTAATGTAAAGCGTAAATCCGATTATTTGCAAGAAGCAACTGTAAAGATAATCATGTATGAAAAACATACCAAGGAATAACAATTATCACACATGAGCACAAGTACGTCAATGGGAGATGTGTGATTAGCGACACATATGCCTCTGACAGGTCGATTTTCTGGATTATGGTAGGTGATGACTGAAGACAGAGCACTGGATAAGACAGCAAAGCACATTATGGAGACTTTGTAGTTCAGCCACCGCTTGAAGCTACCCTCGGGAACGTAGCCCACCACTGCAGTGCACAGTGTCAGCCACATCACCTGTAAACCACAAGCTTTGCACCTGAGAAACGCGGGATTCCTTCTCAATCGTTGCTGAGGTAGGTACTACCTGTAAACCAAAGTTACAGGACACGTTACCTGTAACATTTACCCAGTAATGCGCAACAAACTTCTGTAATACTAACAATAAACATTCGATACCTTATTCTTCGTACGAAAGGGAATCGAAACCGAGAAATCACGTTGTTACGCCCACATTGTTACGTGATGGACATGAAGTATTATCGTAATTGTTTACAAGTTTGCTGTTCGTTGTTTAAAAAAAAAACAGCATACTTGTCCCATTTAGCTCGCATGATATGAATTATAAATGTTATAATTCCATAGATGTTACTATGTTCGAGTTTCATTCCCGAAAATGCAGCATGATGGAAGCAGCACAAGGAGTTAAAGATACATTCGGCACTCAGATGGAAATTTGAACACAATCACTAAGCACGCCTAAATTTCTCAGCTTATTATCTCGTCCACGACCAATATTAATTACCAAAGAGAAAGTCGTCTGTGTGGACAAAATGCAGACGTCGAGAGTAGTCGTATGATTTGACACGCAAATCCCTCCGTTCCCTGGTTTGTACTCTGGATTGTGGACCGTGATTACGCTCGAGATAGAACGGGACATTATCCTGAACGAAATAAGGGTGCCCTGGTTGTTCGCCCAACGTTTTACGCGGCCGTTCGGCAGAAAGCCAATTAAGGATGTTACGACTACGAGATACATTACCTAAGGAACTTTGACATTAGTACGTATGTTTCTAATTTTTTAATTTCCGTTGATACACAATATGTGTGTATCTTAATAAACGTTGCCATGACATAAATTTAAGAAATGCATTTAAAAATGCGTAAACAGCAAAAATTGTACATGTCCTTTACCAAAAATTAAATTTTTACGATTTAAATTTGATTAACCAAAATTAATTTTAGATGCAATATTTTATATATGTATCTTTAGGCAAAACTATAATAACTATAACAGCTGTAGATTTCCTTCTTTCTTAAAACTGCTATATAATAAAATATAATATAGGAAATGCTTGATATACTTACTCCTACGAAGCAAATAAATATCCTTAACGGTAGAAGGAAGCAATAGCGCATGACGAATCCGAACATCCATATAAAAGTTAACTTCCAGGAAATAAATTCGTAGTATCTATTTGTCCGTGTTAACAGATTCCAATTCTATAAAAAAATGTATTAAAACATTATTTAAAAAGTATAAGTTTCTTCAAAACGTTTACCGATCGTAAGTTATTAAATGATAGATATCATTCATTCAAAAAAATATTACCTTAAGTTCCTCCGCTTCGAAGCGTGACGTCACTTCGTCCTCTATAATAGCTTCGACGCCCGATTTGATGTAATCTAAGCAAACTGTCGCGAATCCGGTTTTGAGCGTCTCAAAAGAATTCTTCTCGTTGAGGCCATCCTGAAGCAGCAAGTAATAACAAATAACAGGGAATGTTAAAAGCCAAGAAAAATATAATTAATTTATTATGCATAAAATATAACAAAAAGTACTTTATGTTCTCCTTTTATAAATTTACCTCTTTGTCGTCAATTGTTGAAGTTTCGTGACTGTTCTTGAGTTCTTTCGATTCGTCAATATGATTCTTATGATTTTGCGCTTCTGGCTCGGGGACTAAAATTAAGTCCTTCGATCTGGCTATCACCGAATTACCCACACATCCGTTTTGCGTCTTTGGCGATGTTACCGTTAAATTCTTCTCCATGATTGCCGGAGACTCGCATTCCTCTTCTACGCCAGAATCCTTATCCGGATCTCGAGAACCGTTTCTCTTTTTTACATTTTCAATGTTTTGTCTACCATACTGTAACATAATAAGCATGACCGTTTATAAAATACGTGTACTACATCGATTATTTGCGTTTTTAATATTTGTGGTCTTAGCAAAAAGTATAATTTTCGGATATAACTTCATAAGTTAATGAACAACTTTTCTCTTTTGACTGTTATTAAGATCTCTATGCTTTTATTCTCTTAAATCTTATTTATCTTAGAAAACCTGTTCCATTACTCAAAATTTCTTGTAAGACCTGATTTGAGTTTGCAAAGTAGTATAAAAATAAAGAAAATATTATATGTTTTATTAAAAATGTTGTATAAAAAGTATCAATATATATATTGTAACGTATATTCATCCCGTCTTTTTAGTGTTTTTAATAATAACATATATTAATTATTAAAAACACTAAAATAACCAGGACGAATACATGTTACACTCAAATACCTAACTTTAATTAAAAAAGTGTTTTCAAATATTAGTATTAAATGCAAAAATATGCAATAATGCTTACATGCGAACAACATTATTACAGCTGCTTTTATAAGTAAACAAATTTATTTTTCTTACACCTTTTGATTAATAATACGCAAATAGATGCCAATGTGTTGTGATTGTGTAATTTTATTACATAATCACAAAGTAAAATATTAATTTTTTTATTACTACTATTTACTAGTTTCATAAGATACAACATAGCATTTAATCTCAACATTTTACAAACATATTCGCATTATCATATACATGAACAAACAATAGAAAAAGCATTGAAGTCAATACAAACTGGAATGAGCACCGCCGTATAACCAGCCGAGCTTGTGCGTGAGACAAAAAACCTTTCTCATGCATTCTATGTCTCTTTATCGTGCTATAGTCTATTAATAGAAAAGTTAATTTGTCTATTCAAATAGACTATATAGCACGACGATAGAGAGACAGAGAACGCATTATCCCTTAGGAAGCTTTTCTGTCTCACAAACAAGTTCGGCTGAGCTCGGCTGATTATACGATGGTGCTTGTTCGAGTTTGTATTGAGTTCAATGAGAAAAAATAAATTGCTAAATTGATACAATCACTTAGAATTTGATTTTAAAAATAGATATTCGCGGTACAGAGAGGTAGATGATTTTGCTATTATAGAATCTATAATACAAGGAGGAATGAAACGAGAAGGCGTTTCACGGCACGTTGCATAATATGAAAATACATCATTATTGTAAAGAATAGGAAAACAGATGCACGCAATGCTATCTATACATGTTCTTATGTATAGCGTATCTTATCAAAGATCGGCACTCTTGAACGAAGATATATTCAGCACGAGGACGTGCTCACCGGAAAATGGATTTAATAATTGTCCTATGGCTCCATTGACAGACTTTGATCTTTGTTCATCGATTATAAGGTTTAATAGGTTCATTCGCGATGATCCATGACGCATTAAGAGGGCAAACTTCAAAAGAAAGTAATCCAAAACGTATGGGCATCGCGTGCGATGATGTATCAGACATTTGGATGGTTAATATTTCCAGTTTATTCCGATCAATAGTCATAGCGTTATCTTTAATGCGATATATTTAGTACCCGGATATTTTCATACAATAGAAATGTGATCAATTAATAGTTAATTACCCTGAAAGTTAAACTATCCCGGATATTTTCATTACGATAGAAATGTGATCAATTAATTACCCTGAAAGTTAAACTATCTATAAATTATTCGTAATTTAATAGTTAATATCAGAATATTAATTAAAAAGACATATTTACATAATTTCTGTGAAGAATTTAGAAATACCGATACTTTAACTTAGGCGCAACAAGATTTTATTTCAATAAGGATATTTACATAATTTGTATAAAAATTGTTTTTTTTATAAGAAAACGTCTTCTTACTGATTTTTTCTCATACATAAACTATTTAATTTTTATTCTATAATACATTTTAGTTTAGTTCCTTAAATAAAAAAAGACATTGATTTTAACACGAACATTTCTTAAATGTATTTTATATGAAATGCACTTAATGTAAATTGTGTCAATACGAGTGCATCACAATGCATTAATTCATCCGATGCAGATATAGCAAATTACCTTTACTTCCTACGTTCATTGAACTGACGCTTGTTCGGTGCATCCGCACCGGATAAATTTATGTCGCGTAAATCCATTTGTCTATACTGCTCAGAAATTATTAATAATCATGTTTTAAACTGCTACAAATTAATATTATAAATCAATATTATTAATATAGATTATAACATAAAATGAATCATAAAATGAAAATCTATACTTAGATTCTTCGCATCTTTTTAAATTTGCATGCAAGAACATTGCAACTTGATATTTTAATTTTGTATTAATTTTGTATTTATTTGATATTACAATTTTGAAATTGTATGTGATCTCAATCCACATGATTTGAATTAGAAAATATAATCTTTGGTTTAAAACATATATTATTGATTTCAATTGTATTTTTAAAATTCAGATCTATTAGTGGGTACAATTCTGCATGTTAAATTGATGAACGTTAAGCAACGTTGGATATTTTACTCTATAACTTGCTATGACGTTGCATTTATTGGTATGACGCCAGTCTTGACAGTCATGTATAAATGTGTAATATGTTTTCTATACGACAGCTACGCGAAAACAACTATCAACATAGTGACAGTTTTATCGATAATCATTATAAAAATAATATAAAATGGTAGATAATAAATCCCTATTAATTAACAAATCAATTTAAAATATATAAATATAAACATTAAATACAAGTTTAAGCTTGTATTTACATATTATTAATAATTAAACACTTTTTTGTAACTTTTTTCAGTAAGATCGATACTCTATTTTTAATCATACATGTTTCAAGGATTAAAAGATAAAGTTTTTCAACATAAATTGCGCAAAAATTTTCTCTCTTAAAACTATATATTTGATTTATATAAATTGTTATTAGAATTACTCTGCAACCGAAATTATTAGGTATAAAAATTTGTAAAAAAAATAAAACAAGAAAAATATTCTTTACAGAATATTGCAGACATAGCTTTTGAATTAATTTTTAAGTAATGTAAATTGTCCAATTAATTGTGTCAACAAGATATCTAAAGTGAAATAATATTTCACCTTTGTTACATAAAATAATCTCGATACTGAGATCATATATACGATATCTCAAAATGATCAACATCTGAGTAGCAAGCCATTTTTAGAATTGTGATATAATCGATAGTGTTGGCTCTTGGTCAAGGAATGTTGTTGCTCTTGATACATTTTGGAAATAATTTTGGCAATTAAATGTGAAAAATAATAGTCCAGAAGAGAGAGCATAAAGCGCCAAACTCACGTTTCTGTTTATGTGAAAATTGGTAATAACTTCTTATGTTTCAAACATAAGATTGTTTTGTACCATGACTTTATTGATGACACTTTTGCAACTTTATCTAGAACTCTTGAGAAAATGCCAGATTCCTGAAAAAATATCGCATCCGTTTCACATTTAGAATTATAATTATAAGTGTAAATTATCTTCATATCATCCATGAAAAAAGCTCGGATTCATGAGATTATCTATTAACTTAAATTGTAATTCAAAAGCATATTGCATAATAAGCATAAATGAATTATACAAAAATCTCCGTACTTTTTCCGTAACATGATTTCATGAGCGGAAGTTCTTGCATGTTGCAGTGTCAGTGATTGAAATCTTAGAGCCATTATCTAAAATAAATTCATTACAGTGACTGACATGTTGCTTGTTCACTTCTCATATTAAGGTTTCTGCTACCACGTGTCACGGGTATGTAACAGGTCGGTATCACACATATATAATGCGATAACGTTTGTTAAGATTCCATGTAGATTAAACTATCACATCAGTTTAGGAATAAATATCTTAACCAGGAAAGAACTTCGTATATCGTTTTAAAAAACAATTGCGTAATAAATAAAGGATAAAAATAATAAGGGATAAAAAAAGAAAAAGATATTCTTGCGGTCGTTACTTTTTTTAAAGATATTATAATAATAATTTATAATATTATAATATGTATTCTATATATAGCAATTTACGATATTCCAACATATATTCTACATAGTAAAGTACATTTTATACTTGTTTAGTTACATAAACCGCACGTCCACATTCTATAAAAAGAATGATACAAATTACAGATTATCGGAATGCTAATCGATGTTTCACGCGTTTCAAAGCGCGAAGTGCAGCATCGATATTGCATTTGATGACGAGCAGCACGTGACGCTAACGTGCGAGAGAGCATTCGAATCACGCGATAATAATGTGTCCACGAACTTTCTCCCAAGAGAAATTGCAGGTACCCTCTCACTGACGTTCGAAAACGGAAATCCGAACGATTCGTAATTGCTATGATGCTGCGAACTTGCGCAGAATAAAATTTATATATTAGATATATTACTGGACATTTCTTGTCACGATATCAGAAACTAACATATTTATGTTACTTAATCATATACATGAATTTATGTTGCAACATAAATATAAATAATTATATTTAGATATATAAAGAATCGCATATTAAGGAAAATAATATTATAAATAAGAATTAATTTAATTTTGCAACATCTTCAATTTAACAATTGAAATAAGTTATCACTTACATGAAAATTTATGTATAAAAATGCAAAAAAAGTTTGATAAAATATTTTAGAAAGTAACGTAAATAGGTTGTCTTAAAAACCTTCAATTTAATCTTATGGCAATGCGCAATTATTATGCGCTTTCGACAGTGAAAATTACTGCTTACGTTGTTCTTAATCTTATTAACATTCAAGTTTTGTTTCAGGTTTTATCTACAGTTTTACACAGTAAAAACATTTCTTTAAGAAAGTGTCAAACAATGGATATTATTAGACAATGTGCGATTAAAAGAAATAATAAATCTTTTAGCACACCTTTAATGTTTTTCAATACATCTACCTTTCAAGACTCTACTGTTATAACAAAGTATTCAACCTTTGCTCGCAAACAGAGATCACGGTGCACGAAGTCTACAATAATATTTTCGTAATAATAGATTGCATTAGTATGATTATCGTAAAATTATCAATGTTAACATGAACTATTATTGACGACAGTTTTATTATATATCAGTGTATATGAGTTTATAATAATCAATGCTATTTTTTGAAAATAAATTGATAAACGAAGCAGTTTTTTTCAATTATACAATAATCTATCTATAACAATAAATTACAGAATAATAAATTTTGATTTCAACATAAGCTATATTGGCTGTTTAGCTCAGTTAACAATAAAAATGAATGTTCGAGTGATCAAGTACTCGAACAATCGACCATACAGATAGACCATATTTAATTACGTGAATCTCTGTTCTGCTGAATGAACTTTGTACAGATTATTATCATTCTTATAAGATATCAGCTGTCATCTTATCTACCATTACCACATCTCTAAAGATTTCCTCAAAGTGATCAAAAATCTAAAAAGGAAATATATTAAATACAGATAAAACTTTTGATAGATGCTCGACTTTTTTTCCTCCATGAATTGTCTCAAATCAATCATGTCACAATATATCTTCGTGCACATTTTTTTATATTTAAATTGTGTGTGTGTGTGTGTGTGTGTGTGTGTGTGTGTGTGTGTGTGTGTGTGTGTACATATATATATATATATAAATGCTTACATTATGTTGCAATTATAGCTTTGCTTCATTTAAAGAAAAAGAAATATTAACATAATTCTATACAACATGGGCAAATAAAATAATTTTTTCAAAATAAAATTATTTCGTAAGTATTGGGTCGTCCGGAAAGTTCGTGCCGATTTTTAATAGATGGCGTTGGAACATGTCTAAATATATCAATGTTATTGAAAACATACGATTTATATACATATGCTTAAAGGTGACATTTCAACGCATCTTTAGGAAAAAAGTTGTTTCAGATAAATTGATTCGTGTCAGTTTTGTACTCTTTTGAAGATGGAAGAAAACAAAGAATATTTTAGACACTTGATGCTTTTCTATTACCGGAAAGGCAAAACTGCCTCACAAGCAACAAATTCGGTATGTTCTGTTTACGGAGAAGGCGTTTTAGCTGAAAGAACCGTACGTAAGTGGTTCGCTAAGTTTAGAGCTGGTGATTTTAACCTTAAAGACCAAGAACGCTCGGGCAGACCCTCTACTACTGATGATGACCAAATTAAGACACTGATCGAGAATAACCCGCGCTACACGACACGCGAATTAGCAGAGATACTGAAAATATCGAAAACCACTGTCCACGAGCTTGGTTATGTAAGTCGCTATGATATATGGGTTCCGCATAATTTGGCCGAAAAAAATTTAATGGATCGCATTTCCATCTGCGACTCGCTGTACAAACGCAACGAAAACGTACCATTTTTGAAGCAATTAGTGACGGGTGACGAAAAATGGATCATTTACAACAATGTAGAACGAAAAAGATCCTGGGGTAAGCGAAATGAACCAGCATTAACCACTCCGAAAGCTGGCCTTCATCCAAAAAAAGTCATGCTCTGTGTCTGGTGGGATTGGAAAGGAATCCTATATTATGAGCTCCTACCACACAACCAAACGATAAATGCAGATAAGTACTGCTCGCAACTGGACGAATTAAAGACAGCGATTCAGGAAAAACGTCCAGAATTAGCTAATAGGAAGGGCGTCGTGTTCCATCAGGACAATGCCAGACCTCATGTTTCTTTGACTACCCGACAAAAATTGTTGGAGTTTGGCTGGGATGTGCTACCTCACCCACCGTATTCACCAGACATTGCACCTTCAGACTTTCACTTATTTAGGTCTGTGCAAAATTCTCTTAGCGGCAAGAACTTCAACTCTTTGATCGACATAAAAAACCACCTTGAGGAGTTTTTCGCCGAGAAACCTAAGAAGTTCTGGGAGAATGAAATCTTCCAGTTGCGTGAAAGATGGACAAAAGTTGTGAAACAAAACGGTGCATACATAAGTCAATAAATATTTATCGACATAAAAAAATGTTGCCTTTGAATTTTCCTTCAAAATCGGCACGAACTTTCCGGACGACCCAATATATCTTACGCAACAATGTTTTCACATTTCGTGATTGCAATAGATTTTGAACTAGGTCTAACGGGTCATTTGATGTTTTGCAAGTCAGACAATAAATTGTATTGATCAATGATAGAAAACACAAGAGCCTAGGCAAATCTAGGTTGCATGCACTTATATGTGCATTCTATAGATCAAAACAGGATGCTTGTGTAGATTTGTGCATAGATTTAACAAACCAAAATAGTAGTTCTATTTTTGGCAACACTATGTGTAATGTGTACTTCAGCTATGAATAATAATCCAAGAAATAGTCACGTTGTTAATTTAAATTCATTAGAATTCAATGGAAACTTATTTCAATTTTAATTTGTTTTCCTTCAAAGTAAAATAATGTATTGCTTGACACTTCAAATAAATTTAAGTAAATATTATTGTAGCAATGCGAGTGTAATATTTTAATTTTTATTTTATTTCTAGTTGCTATGAAAATATATAAATATCTATTGGTTGCAAAACGGTAAAGTAAAAAATAAGAATATGTAATATTAAAAACAGCTGAACATAAAAACATAAGTATTTTGCTAAATAATATCGACAGTGATAATTTCATGATTATAAGTAACGTTTTTCAAGACAAACTTCGAAAATAAATTTGTTAAAATCAACATTTACGTGGATTTCAAGATGGAAATCATATCACTGTTTTTCTCAAATAAAAATATCTGATAAAGAAAATCTTGCAGAATAAGACTGAATAAACAACACCGAGCATTGCTCTGATCGTCATGCATGATAAGAACCATTATTTCTCTTTATATAAGGAAGATACGCACATTGATTATTCAGATGTTGTTCGCATATTGGCAATCATATTTATTTGTGCAGAATGCATGGAATACTCCAGTATTTTTCTTTGTTCTGAGAGATTATTTTTAAATCTTCGAGTATATTTAGGTAATTAAAAAAAAACAATGAAGTGTAATAATACAAGAGACATTTTTACACGCTTTGTAAGTTTAATAAGTTTAAACAAATATCATTAACTTCATTTCGATAAATTAAATAACGTTCTCTCTTAATACAATATCACAGATTGCTCCTGAATTCGAACGAACGTTTAAAATGTGACAAAACTCTTCATATTAATTATATATCTATATTATTTAAAAAGAAACAAAACAATTCTGTATATCACACATGTACCTAGTATGTCTTAAGTTTCAAACTAACTAGGTTTTTACTTTCGAAGTTGTTTAACGATTCCAATGACGTATGATGTGTATCTGTCGCACATATCTACATGATATATCACCCTTGAAAGAGTAGCAAAGTATCTATATATATTCTTCTTTACAAATCAGTCTTATCGAACGAAGCAGAATACTAACGCAAAATTATTTCCATAAACAGAAATTATAAATATACGTAACTTCCTTTTACTTTTGATGTTACATTGTAAGAGTTTAATTTAAAGTTCAAGATTTTTAGGATATGATTTGTCTTTACAAGCAGTATCGGAAAGTCACAGGCATGAGTCCTCTTATCATTAAATATCATGTGTATGCGTCGTGACACAAAACTTTTTGTATCTAATCGCCTAAGTTACGACACACGTTAAACGAAAAAAGTTAATTAAATTATTATGAATAGTATTATGAATGATAAATCGCAATGGAATCATTAGAATTGCGAAATAAGTCACGCTTTCTTATAGCGTTCAAAACATTTCGATTAGACCTTGCGGAATGTTTAACTGTGTAACTCAATAAGTTTTAATTATAACAACAAGATAGAGACATTAGAAGATAGTAACATACAAGATAGACATTACAAGATAGTAACATATTATTTTAATAACTTTTATATGTTGAACCATTTTGTGTATGTGTGTGTGTGTTTATATACAGAATATACATAAAATTATATAATTACAATTTATATCGAATTCGCGATGAAAAAAAGAACATCAATTCTTTTATATAACGATAACTATTTTAAACGATACATTTTAAGCAATTGTGATCTTATTTATACCGGAAGTACTAAGTACTGTTGATGACACACGATGCATGCATATCCAAGTGTTTTTCGAATAGGTGAGCCTTTACAAGTCAAAGTATAATGTAATGTATGATAATAATATTCATCAAACTCGTTTGTCGAAGGTAACATGATTTTGCTGCGTTATGTTCTCGCTAATGCCTAATAATTGCCAAGTTCCCCAAAAATTTGCATTTTAAAGTAAATAAATTAATTTTCCTAGATTTTATAAGGATGTTACATATAATTAAAAGATACCATCTTTAATCTTGAAGCACATTGATTCAATTATTAAATTATTAAAATAACTTATTACTATAAGTCCTAACTTTTAAAGTTATATCGTTTTAAAAAATAATATATAGAGAAGATTATAGTTTTCAACAAAAACCACTAATTTTTATATATACATATATGAGTCTTATATATACATAAAATTAAATAGTTACTAGATGTTATGTATTATTCACAACACAGTCTAGGTTACTTATTTACTCCCATAAAACCAGTTTCAGCAAAGGTCATTCTTAAAATAAATTTTGTTAATAATTGCTTTGTTCACTCAATTATCATGCGCGTAACGCCAGGAAGTCGCTGAATACAATCATGATGCACAGCATAATTTCAAGTAGAAACTTAAGACAATCATAAACACCACGCAATTCAAGTTTTATAAATATTCAGATCTCATAATCTTATTTTAAGATTATTTTACGTGGATTACAGTTATACATAAATTTAAAATAAAATTCCAAGATAACCTTTTCTGCGAATGTTATCGCGCAATATCTTTCTTTGATATAAAACACAAAAATATCTTTCTGCATCCAGTATTTTCAGTTTATCGAAAATATCTTTCATTACATCCATTTTAATAGATAAAATTGTAATTGCTTCATCAAGATTTAGATCCAGTCATTACCATTATTATCATTACCATTAGCATTAATGCTCTGCAATCAGATATTCAAGCAAAGTTAGATATTATTTCACAGTACCGATTTTTCTCATCTAAACAAAAACTACATTTATATAACATCGCGAAAAACGTTCATTAACATAAAAAAACCGTTTCACAGAAAGAAATACTCCTCGTAACTCGTGCTTGAAATTCGCGGTGTCTAAAGTTTTACATACGATGCATAAAAAATTAACCGTCTCGCGCATTTAATTAACCGCGTTTGAAACTAAAGCAGCAATTTAATTCGAATCCGTATCGATGAACGATAAGCGAGAATCTCACTTCGCTGTCGCAATAATCAAAAAGTTTACGAGACCCCGAAAGACGATCTTGCTCCCATCGATTGGCAGATCAGCTGTTATTGCACTTCATTACCGAAAAAGGCGGTTATCGATATTGTACATATATACGTGAAAGGAATTACTCGATACGCGAAATATACATTTCCCGACGCACGTGCTTTAGGTGCGAATCTACAGGAAATGGTTCTTCCGGTGAGAGATGACGGCCGACAATTTCATCCGTAAGGTCGGGGCACGACCGCATGACGTTCCTCTCGACGTCACGAGAGACGCGATTTGCATCACCGCTAGGACGAAGGAAGTGCTCTGGGAACGTGCCGGTTAATCACGGGGAACTCGACAGAGGAACACGCAAATTCGCACACTCACCTCGAACAGGGCCAGCAGCAGCTTGATGTACAACCTGCGTACGCCGAGGGACTTGCCGATTGATGCGAGGAATATAATCACCAGCAGTAGCATGAGGAAAGGTGTCATCATCAAGGAAAACGCGAACGAGACCACCGTCCACAACGACGCCATCTTGCTTACTGCCGAGGATTCGGTGCACCGGGCCTCTTTTCGTCTATGAACGACGGAGCACGGTAAGGAAGTAAGTGGGGGTACCGTTAAGTGCGCATTCCAACGGGCGAGCAGTACTCGCGAGTGAGAAGCAAGAGAACAAATCTGATTGGCTGTGAGATAGTCAGCATCGATAAGCCAGAGAAGTCGACAGTTGTCGACAGTCCTTATTTGCGAACAAGATGTCGACCGCCGAGTTAAATCCGAGACCTTTGCGAGTTTCTCCTTTCATCAAGGTAAAACAAGCAACTTTACAAAATATTTTCTTCCTCTATTTCATCACGTATCATCTTGATACGTATTATTATGTAACAAGCTACATTTTCCAGATAATGTAAAATTTTAACCTCTCCCGTCAGTCGAATTGATTTTATTACATAAGTTTTCCACTAGTGCCAGAGAGTATGTGGGATTAATAATTATGAATAAAAGATGATTGTGTCTTATTGATACGTGTTGTTCTTGAAATTGCAAGGAAAAGATCTTTATTTAAAATAATCTCCAATTTTCTAACCTTGAATAGTTCGAAAATGTTTTAACACAGCAGCTAGAATACTTGCAAAATGTATTGGGTCGTCCGGAAAGTTCGTGCCGATTTTGAAGGAAAATTCAAAGGCAACATTTTTTTATGTCGATAACTATTTATTGACTTATGTATGCACCGTTTTGTTTCACAACCTTTGTCCATCTTTCACGCAACTGGAAGATTCCATTCTCCCAGAACTTCTTAGGTTTCTCGGCGAAAAACTCCTCAAGGTGGTTTTTTATGTCGATCAAAGAGTTGAAGTTCTTGCCGCTAAGAGAATTTTGCAAAGACCTAAATAAGTGAAAGTCTGAAGGTGCAATGTCTGGTGAATACGGTGGGTAAGGTAGCACATCCCAGCCAAACTCCAACAATTTTTGTCGGGTAGTCAAAGAAACATGAGGTCTGGCATTGTCCTGATGGAACACGACGCCCTTCCTATTAGCTAATTCTGGACGTTTTTCCTGAATCGCTGTCTTTAATTCGTCCAGTTGCAAGCAGTACTTATCTGCATTTATCGTTTGGTTGTGTGGTAGGAGCTCATAATATAGGATTCCTTTCCAATCCCACCAGACACAGAGCATGACTTTTTTTGGATGAAGGCCGGCTTTCGAAGTGGTTAATGCTGGTTCATTTCGCTTACCCCAGGATCTTTTTCGTTCTACATTGTTGTAAATGATCCATTTTTCGTCACCCGTCACTAATTGCTTCAAAAATGGTACGTTTTCGTTGTGCTTGTACAGCGAGTCGCAGATGGAAATGCGATCCATTAAATTTTTTTCGGCCAAATTATGCGGAACCCATACATCATAGCGACTTACGTAACCAAGCTTCACTACATGATCGTGGACAGTGGTTTTCGATATTTTCAGTATCTCTGCTAATTCGCGTGTCGTGTAGCGCGGGTTATTCTCGATCAGTGTCTTGATTTGGTCATCATCAGTAGTAGAGGGTCTGCCCGAGCGTTCTTGGTCTTTAAGGTTAAAATCACCAGCTCTAAACTTAGCGAACCACTTACGTACGGTTCTTCCAGCTAAAGCGCCTCTCCGTAAACAGAACATATCGAATTTGTTGCTTGTGAGGCATTTTTGCCTTTCCGGTAATAGAAAAGCATCAAGTGTCTAAAATGTTCTTTGTTTTCTTCCATCTTCAAAAGAGTACAAAACTGACACGAATCAATTTATCTGAAACAACTTTTTTCCTAAAGATGCGTTAAATGTCACCTTTAAGCATATGTATATAACTCGTATGTTTTCAATAACATTGATATATTCAGACATGTTCCAACGCCATCTATTAAAAATCGGCACGAACTTTCCGGACGACCCAATAGAATGATTTTCTTGATACAAAATAAATCTGAGCATATTATATATATATGTACAATATATCATTACATATATCTTTACATATAAAATATCATGTATCAAAGAATCGGTTTCTTAAATGCACATATTTTTATTACAGTTTTGCCGTTGGAGTTTACTTGTTACTGGAATTGCTTATGGTGCGTTCCATCATAGGAGATACAGTAAAAGAGAAAATGCACGCAGAGAAGAGGAGTTGAGACTTAAACCTATGCGCGATGCCAAGCTAGCTGAAGAAAAGAGACTTGCTAAAATAGGTAAAATATTTGATTGGTTAAGCACGTGCCTAAAAATATATATTAATATGTGATGCCTTATCAAGAATGTTAACTGTTTTATACAAATAATTACATACTTTATATTAAATTTGGAACATAAATAGTAAATCATTAAAACATTAAATGTCTTTGATTATAAATTTTTATGTTAATCTGAGATGTATGCTTCTTCCTTGATAATTTTCAAAGGGTGATAAAGTATTTTGTGCAAAATTTTCTTACAACAATAATACTTTTATATTAATTTAAAATGTGACGCAGAAATACATTACGTATGTGTTGCATTATATAAATAATATCATCATAAATATTTGAATATGTTTAATTATATTATATTTTAATTATATGTTTCATAACTGTCAATCTTTTTTTTCAGCGGAAGACAAAATGCTGGAAGAGTTGATGACACCATCCAAAAAGACATAAGCCCTACCTGTTTGACGTTACTAGTAAATTTATTCATGAGTTATTGTTCGATTGATTTATTTGCATCTGTACAACTAGTCGATGTA
Organism: Ooceraea biroi; assembly: GCF_003672135.1. Taxonomy (NCBI): domain Eukaryota; kingdom Metazoa; phylum Arthropoda; class Insecta; order Hymenoptera; family Formicidae; genus Ooceraea; species Ooceraea biroi. Next base: position 7,863,978 of record NC_039512.1, read on the forward strand.
TCCTGACAGCATTATGTCATACAATAAAATCTACATTGTACAAAAATATTAAATAAAATCTCTATGAAGATTATGAATTATACATGATTTACAAGTTACACTTAAAATAGAATGCATGGTTTTTTAGGCTTTAAACGTATTTGGATATTAATATATCTCTAAATTAAACTAGAGCGCAGCGTAATATCTGGTTTTACATAACAAAAAAAATGCGCCCGAACAGGGACTCGAACCCTGGACCCTCAGATTAAAAGTCTGATGCTCTACCGACTGAGCTATCCGGGCTGATGTCTAATGTTTTTCAGCTGCAGTTAGTTGTAGTGTGGATACGCATTTATTCTTTACTAGAACAAAATTTATTATATCATTATTATAAATATAAATTAGATATAAACGTAATGGCTTCATGTGTATTAGATCATATAAATGTTTTTTTTTAAGAACGGCTTATGACGAGACATTTAGCAAAATTTCGAAAAAAATCGTTATTAAAAATCCAATTAAAAAAATTAATTTTTATAAACACTTGTTTCAATATTTTTAATTAAAGAGATTTTACGCAATCGCATTGGCAAGCTTGACAACGGATACTGAAAGAAAGAAGGTGCATGATAACGATAATTGTTTCTTTGCAATATTTAATATTGTGTATATATATATGTAACATCATTAACAAAACATAGACATGTATATCAGATTAATATATATGTATATAAGAATTATTTCCTTCTTTTAAATAATTAAACAACGTACAAAAATATATCACGCTGGATACTTGGATAAGAAAATTGATTCTTGATAGAAAAATAAGGGTCCTTTTAGAGGACTTGCCTCTGAACATATATCAGTTTTTCTCCCATAGGTAACAACTTTTTAGGTAACAACAAAAGGAAGATACACATTATATTGTCATAAATGCTTTGAGATTTTTGTTCCCAAGTCGAGTTGCCGAGTCGTACTCGTTTGGCACTATTTAAGCCGCGATCAGTTCCGTCTTATTGTCCTTAGTAACGAGTTGCAGGAGGGCACCGTTAACGGGTCGATCCTGCTTCTGCGACCACTTCCAGAACAGGCTAGAAAATAAACAAAGGGAGATTTATAAAGCAAATTGATAGATTCTCATATTTTTATATGCAAATATATAATATTAAATAATTAAAATAAATATGTAATATTTCACCTACTTTGCCACAAACTCGAGCGGAGTCCATGTGCTCGTGTCAGCTTTGGACATCCACTTCCTGTTCATTGGCGTATCCAAGGTAACGGGTAATATGGATGCCACCAAACTGTTGGCAGGAAGGCCACTGTCTTTAGCCGCCAGAGATTTCGTCAATTGATGAACAGCTGCCTTTGCCATGCCGTAACCTATCATACCTGATCGAATAGAATTTTTGTAATCAACTGTTGAGACAACTACGATACTCTATTATTGTGCTATTATTCATTAAGAAACCTGGTGTCTCCGCTAACGCTGCCTTAGCACCAGTCAAGGAAAGGAAGCCGCCTTCCTTCAGATACTCCGTCGCGATGCTAGATGCTATAACGGAACTCCAAACACTCTGTTTCCACATCAGATCACTGCTCTTCACGAAATCTTTAGACGCCGCATTGCCACCGGCCCAACCGCCCGCTACGCAAATAATACCATCGACCTTTTCTTCCTTCAATGTATTCTTGATCTGTGTCATGATCTCCGTTTGCTACGTAACAAGAAGTTAATCAATGTTTATTATAATTTATATAATTTTGTGCAAATGCAAAAGCTGCGAGAAAAGAGGTACCTGCTGCTGCCAATTATTGTCGGGATTCACAATTATATTTGCATCAGCTTGGTCATTCGGTTTCATGTCAATAGAGCCAACCCACTAAAAATTGTAACAGTGGCAAAGTATTTAAAATTGTTGCTGCACAATGGATTATACAATACTCAAAGGTTTAATAATTTATAGTAATAAATAAAATGATGACTAACGTGACATTAAGTGCGATTATATATAAATAATAGTTTTATGATTTTATTATATAATAATTTTATTAATATATTAATACAGCAAAAAAATATCTGTGCGCTAGGATTTTCGCTTCGTCTACATCGATAATCTACACTCTGTTTAAATGCACGTTCAATACAGGCAAATAGTTTGTACAAGATAACTTTCTGTGAAAGGTCTTGCTCCGTTGCTAATAACCTTGGTATATAAAGTTTTTATGCAATATCCTTCATCATATATGCACATACATCTAAGAACAGAATCTTACGTAAACAATTATTAATTCCAAACGTGTTAAAAAATTCCGAGATTAATGTTTATTAAAAAAAATTACTATTTTGATATATATATATATATATATATATTACTTATTAATTAACATTTAAAAAACCTATCACACATGAACGAGAGAATGAAATATGACGAGATGCTGACTGTGTAACGTACTAATTTCAAATTATCCCGCAAAAAATTTTAAGTAGCAGTTTAGCGGAACCGGGAAAATCGATAACGAAAAAAGTTGACCGCTTGCTTTGTACGAATCATATGGTACTTGCTTGCCGCCCGAAATGGCTTTCTAATTATCGTGGAAATACCATATTCCAGCGAAAAGTAGTTTCCACTTTGCAAGAAATTATTTCTGTGATAAGAAACATCGAAAACATGAAGATGTGCGCATCACAATATTTATACGCGTAGCGATCCGACGTAAGTCACCCCGATAAGTCGAATAAAAAACACATACTTTTGCATTTTTATTCTATCATTTAATATTAATGATGTAACAATGCAATTTCATATTTAGTAAAACATTTAATACATTTTAAACATCGAAACAAAATAGCACGTAATACAATTTTATGCAACCGATAAGGTTCGCCGATAAGGCGGCTAATCGTGCGATTAATCGTGTCTGGACAGGGGTAACAGTTTTGCGAGTTCCGTTTACTCACCCAATTCTGCGATTTGAATTGCGATACGCAAGCCGAGCCGAGGGCACCCTTGCCCCCGTACACAATTACACGTCCAAGTACCGTAGCCATTGTTCGATAAATGATGCGATCTCTGCGAGACGTGATTCGGAAGTTCGCGACCGTCGACGAAACGATACGAGTGCCGACGGAGCGGCTTTCGGAAAATTTCGTGAAAGGATTGCTAGATTGCCAGATCTTACCATAAACTATAATCGTAGCACAGTATATGCAGTAGCGCAACTCACGTAATTTTGTGTGTCACGAGATGGAGTGCGCATGCCTGAAGTCCAGGCACTGTACTGGTATTGCCATCTAGTCTTGCTCGCTTCCTCACTCACTCCTTCTGTTTCTTACTCCTTTGCTCTCTTTTTAGCATATTATTGCATCGAAAATTGTAATAAAATTTCATAGAAACGAGACATCAATGATATAATATATGAATATAATATTTATTGTATATCTACATACATCTTAAATTAGTTAAAGTATATACATATATATAAAGTGCATTTATATATAATTAATATATATATATACTTACACATTTTTTTGAACATTTTAAAACATTTTTATATTTATCGCTTATTATAATTAGCGTGGTGCGCGATCGATAAACGACTATTCTTAATTTTGTTTTTAACCTTTTCGTTTTATTTATACGGCTATACTAATCGCGCGCGTACTTCAGAGCGATTACGCAATGCGCTGGCTCAGAAAACGCAAGTTTGAAATACCGCAAACTTTTTTTTTCTTATGAATAATCAATATTTGCCTTCATTCTCGAATACCGCTCGTACTTATAAAACTTTGGCTGAAAGTTTCGACGAGTCTATGTACATTGTTTTCGAGAGATCGTTCTCTTTCTTTTCCGCCCTGTCGGCGTCATTGTCAAAAAATTGTATAGGCGGAAACACAGACTTTTTCACCCCTTAATAAAAATGGAGGATTCTGATTGGTTTATTTCCTTACGCGTTATGCGTTATAATACAAAAGTCTGTGCTCCCACCCTGTCACTTCATATTTTCCCGCGAATGTTTCCCAACGAATCGCGGCAACGTCGCGGCGATCGCGCGGCGGCCAGTAGGCGGCACCAGGCGTCACGCAACGTTCACCGGGAGGAGCGTAGGTCGATCTAGCGTGACGTCACGTTCGTCAGCCTAGTTGGGTTAGGTTTTACGCTGGAAATTCTAACGAGACAAATTTTTTGTTTGACGATTGATGTTTTCTCCGTGTCGTGTCCACCGTGGTTGAACGACGCCGTGGTGCTCGCACAGTGACGGCCAGCAGTCGCGTTCACCGAGCAAACCATCGCGAGGGGCCCGTGCAGCTCGGCGTGTATGAGATTTTAAACGGAAAATGAGTCGACATGAAGGTACGTACGTGCGCTGCGCTCCGACTAGCAAGTCAGTTCGCGTAACACGGGAAATACGCGGATTTGTCGGCGCAGCGAACGGAATCGTTCAGCGCTGTCGTGCATGCCAGAGCGTTCACCGAGAGTCCGCGCTGACCTGCGACAGTCTCCGCGAAATCATCGGGCTGCGGGGTTGTCCTTTTAACACGGGACATGTCCCGCGAGCTCGCGTAGCCGTGGGGGCCTAATGTCAGGGACCAGATGGCAGCACGCGGCGAAAATTCACGCGAATTTCTGTAGATTTGTGACGTTTTTCCAGACGATTTCTCGGGATTCGCCACGATGACCGATTTCGGTCAATTTTGGCCTACCGTCTGACCACCGATCACTACGTCCGATCAGCTGTCAGACCATCCTCTCCCGTAGTTGACACCTCTTTTCAGGACAGCCTTTTGGCTCAATCCCTTCTCTTGATGATGATGATGATGATGATGGTCTTTCCTTTACAGAACATATTGCAAGCTTTTTCCAATATCATCATCTTCTTGAAATTGTTTATGCAAACAGTTAATGGAAGTTTGACACAGCAAGCTGTGCTCCCGTACAGATTCTTTGTACGCTGTGTTCTTAAGATTGTATCATCGCTGATGAATGTGTGTCACAAAAATAATCCTCCACAAGCGCTTAAACCTCTACTTTTCAAGATTCTAATAAATGGAATCATGTTTCATACATATTTGCAATACAAGCAAAATCTGTAAAATTTATCTTTTTGGAGGCACAACATGTGTTACGTTCGTTATATAATTGTCACTTTTGATACGGTACATTGAATATAGTTGAACTGTTTTGAAATTTTTTAAGTTATTGCATCATTAGTTTCATTACTAATTGAATATTATATATTACATAGAGTCCGTTCACTAATGAGTACATACCTAAATATAAATTTATATAATGATTAGACCTATATCTTTTCACGATAGATTATTACTTGTATTCATAACATATTAATTACTCGTTCTCAAATATTTATACTTAACTAACATATTATCTGGAATCTTGCTTTTCATTGTTGTAAGACGATGACTTGCTTTGCCATGTATTGCTATTTATAGTTTTATAGTCATCTGATTTCTAATAATAATAATATCGTATTGACAAATTAAAAATATACTTAGGTTTCTACTTCCTATAATATCATTAGAACATACTTTCTTGAGACAATTAACACAATGTAATTTATATGTGTATATATTTTTTAATAATATATGCATATTAATAACGTGATATTACATGCATGTTATCTCATTATATTAAAGCTTTAGTCATTTAAAAATTATACAACAAAATGTAGAATTTTTTAAATATTATTTATAAGTGATTATTGCAATTAATACATAGATCATGTTTCCTTCCTCTCTGATTCACTAATGTCCTTCCTTCTCATTCACATATGTACGTTTTTACAGTTTTTCACTAAAGATAAGTTATAGTTATTTTATATAACAAATATATTAGTAAGAAAACAACAGTTTACAAGTATTACTTTTAATATATTGAATGCTATGGTGTTTAATGTTAGAAAAATCTATGTACATTATTCTGTTATTACTTTTTTACAAATTATTTCATTATAATTTCTAATTATGACTTATTAGTAGATAATTAATTTATTTCTTTACTTATTTTATATTATTATTATATCATATATGATACAATAATTTAGCAAGTGAATATTATATAACAACAAGATATAATAAATATTATAGAATAAAGTTATCATATGTGACAAGTTTTGATAAATAAGCATGTGATGTAATTACAAAATATATTCGAAATGTAGTTAAAAACAGATATAGTTAAGCACTACATCTAAAATAATTTGAAATAAATCTGTAAACTATATATGAAGTTTAATGTTAATTTAATGTGCTTGTTTAGGGGTAAGCTGTGATTCCTGTTTGAAAGGGAATTTTCGGGGTCGTAGATACAAGTGCCTTGTATGCTACGATTATGATCTATGTGCCAGCTGCTTTGAAGGAGGCGCCAGTACTACACGCCACCTCACAGATCATCCTATGCAGTGCATACTTACTAGATCTGACTTTGGTAAAAATGACACGCACTTATCGTCGCATTAGAAATATAGCGCACAAACGGAGAGAGTTGAATATCTCTCAATCCACTTTCCTGACGCTTGATCTTTTCGTAGAATTATACTATGGTGGTGAAGGCGTGAGCGTTGAACAACCTCAGTCCTTAACTTGTCCCTACTGCACGAAAATGGGCTTCACCGAGGCTACATTGCAAGAACATGTGGCTGCTGATCATCCTGATACGTCATTTGAAGTTGTACGTATATAAAAAAAAAAAGTTTTATATCCCTATCTCTAAATTATTATAATAATTTACGAGTCCACTTGCAGAAATGGAATGTAATGGTTTACATATCCCTATTGCAGGTTTGTCCAGTTTGTGCAGCAGTGCCAGGTGGAGACCCGAATCACGTGACCGATGATTTCGCTGGCCATCTGACATTGGAGCATCGCAGCGGACCAAGGGACCTGATTTCTTTTTTAGATGAACCATCTGCAAGTAGACACGGCGTTAGGCGGATACCGCATCCGTCTAGAGCTGTTGGCGCCCCGCGCGCGCGTAGGTACGTAACGAGATTGCAAATACCTGTTAAATGGGTGATTCATTCATTAGCATGCAATGTTACATTTCTACGCGATTACTACTCTTATTGAAAATATTGGTGGTATTATATTACAAATAATTAAAATAGTTACGTTGAATTTTCATTTTAATTATTATACTTGCCGTTTTTTTTTATCATGATTGCGATATTATTTTTTTTAATGGAACTTTTTAACAGATATCTCCTGTAAATTTACAAATATTTTATTAATAGATTATAACATGAATTTTAAATATATTTTTTTTTATTGATGAAAATGGACTGTTCCTCTGAGAAAAATTTTATCAGAGAGTACAAAGCTTCTTTCGGTCCTTTTCTTTTTCCATTAGTCATCTTGTTTTTATCCGCTACAGTTTTTTATGCCATGAATTATAGCCTAAGGTTAAACAGAATATATTATCATCAATAGAAGAAACGTTCTATTGATATAAACTATGAACTGTTGCAATACCGTGTAAAAAAGATTACGGTTAATATTTTGGACCTGGGCCCAGGTAAAAAATGTATTACCTGCGTCCCCCTCCCCATTCGTAGACCCTGGTACTTAAGTACTTTTCGTCATCTCGTCATCATCTTAGATATTGTTCATTGGGATTCATTGGACCTGCAGGTCCAACATGCATTTCAGTTCATCTGGAGGATTGAGTCCGAGCACTCGGGAAGGTATAGATCCAATTGCGGAATTGCTGTCCCAATTATCGGGCGTACGTAGAAGTGGAGGTAACAGTGGACAGAGTTCGTCGGCACCTTCGCAGTTACAGCAATTACAGATGCAGTTGCAGTTAGAACGACAACAAGTTCGGGTAAATTTATTTATTTTTTATCGCAAAAAGTAGATGTTATGTATAATTCTCTTCTCTGCGATCTCTATTGACTCACACACGACCAACATCATGAAGAATGTATGCTTTCATGCTTGAAGTTAGGCATTTTCAAGTTGAATTATTATTGATATATTATTGTGTTTAGGTAATTGATTTTTGTATTGGAGCGCATTTTCAGATTCAGGTTATGTGATATTTAAGAGCACACATTTGCACTATTCGTGAGTTTTAAACGTAAAATTAAGACAACGGATTAATATTAGACAGCGTGAAATTAATAAATTAATAATAAATATTTCTGTAATTTTTACTAATATTTAATATTAAAACTAATATAGTTTTCATTTATTAATTATTATTTAAATTAAAAATTATTTATTAATTATTATTAATTATTACTTAATATTTAAACTAATATATTTAAAGCATTAATATTTTCAGCATAATGTTGGAATACATAAACATATTCAGAACACGCTTCAACGATAAAAGTGTCTCCAATGTGTCTTCTCAGCCAAATACGTGGTTTTTAGAAGCGCTTTTACCGTTGTAAGCGCGTTCTGAATATGGCCATAATGCTGACATGAAAGTGCTTGAACTTAGATATAAGTAATACATAATTGCATGTACGTACATTCAATTTTATGTATTGAACAGCTAATCCTTTGCCACATTCGTTATTACGTATCCAAACCTCAATTTTACAAAATTCGATTTATCGAAATATTCGATTTGTCGAAATAATCGAAGTAGAGATTGTTTACGTGTTCTGTCTTCAACCGAGTCTTGGTATGCTTTTTTATATATCATACGACATTACATCTAGGCTGTCCAGTCAATACTGCGAATGCTACAAAACACTTTTTATCCTTTTTCTTCTTTCAAATAAAAGGAAAGAAAGACAGTGTTTTGTAGGATTCGCAGTGCTAACTGGACTACAGCCTTATTCATTTGAAATGTGAGAGCAAATGTTGACATACAAGCGTATCAGGACATTAGAGAGATAAATAAGAGCCGAAAAGATAGGAGGATACACAAGAGAAGCTGCATGACCACCTTTTAAGAATTTCATATTATCGGCTTTAATTTACGATTGGGAAATATATTTAAACAATGATAAAATATTGTAAATAATACAAGTGTAGTAAAAGTGTTCAATGCAGCTAATAATTTGCTAATAATGACCTGTTGCGTCAGCGCAACGGAATACAGTAGCGTTTAAATTAACCCAGTGTAAAGTACTTGGACGAATTCATATTTCTTGACTAAATCAGTATTTTCAAATGAGTGAGATATATTTGAACAAAATCCGAAAGAGGAATGAAACGATGAAATCAAAGTATTGAGTCTACAACAGGTATTTATGAAGATGTAGAAAAGAAAACTGTATTAAAAGTATACGTGTGTGTGATAAATTTTATGTTGTTACGTAACGTTATTCGAGTATCATTTTGTTTACACAGCTTTACTCTTCTTATACATTTTTGTGTATTATGAGTTGTCTATATAATTTATTAGTTTTTTGTGTAATACAAATATTGAGCAGGTAGTCACGGATCTCTGTTCGATATCGATTTTAATAATCCCTGTTGTAGCAAAGAGATTAATAATTTTCACACAGAATACTCAAAATAATAATAATAAAATATAATAATTATATTCAATATATATAGAAGCAATACACAGTTACTAAAGAAAATTATTATCTCTAGGCTGCTAGACAGCAGCTTGAACGATTACCCAGGAGACAGACACAAGTGATCGGTTCGGTGAGCGGTAGCGGAGCTGGCAGCGGTGGTAGCGGTGGTCATTCTACTACTATGGTGGCATCGAATAGTACGAGTAGTAACAATAATGCGACCAATACGGCCAACCCGTCCGGTGTGTCTTCTGTTAACTCGCAGAACGTCATGTTCCTGTTACCCAGGTACGTCCTTCCGTTTTACATTTATATCTCTGAATAATGGCATGTATTTTTATACATGTGCGGAGTCGTGCAGAAATAGAACATGACATATATATATATACACATAATTTTTAAAAAATGCACTCTAGATATTTAAGTATCTATTTTTGATATCTCTGCTTATTTTAATCTGTATATTTTATATAATGATGCTTTTGGTTGATAATAAACAAGTGCTATATATAGAATAAATTGTGTTACAAAAGATGAGAAAACAAATGTACAAAAGTACGTTTTACAAAGTACAAAAAAAATATAAATAATTTATATAAAATAATTAAATAATTTATAATAGAAAATTAAAAAAATGAAAATATATATACTCGATAGTAAATGGTACCAATATATATTTGATTAAATGCAATCGCTCTCCTTCGCATTTTGCACAGATGCATTACAACCACGCTGTCTGATTCGCAACTACAAAGTATTGAGCGCGAGAGTGCAAACAGGAGCCTTTTTGCACGTGAACTTATCATTGGAACGCTTTCTGAAACATTGTCGGAGTTGATGCAACAGCAGTGCACTGTGCAAACGCCTGCGTCAAGTGCGACTACTGCCACGACCAGTCCTGAGACACCAAACGCCAATACTTCCATCGTCTCTACGAAGAAATTAAGTTTAGCTCAGGAAGCAAAGAGGGATCAAGCGACAAGTAAACACGTGACATCACAAGCATCCGCGCAACAAAAAGAATCGCATATTCTGCAGGCTGCTGCCGCGACTGCTGCTGCTGCGACTGCTGCTGCTACTGGCAGTGTGAGCTCAGGTCTACAAAATCAGGGCTTACCCCCGAATCCTAATAGCATTGCGACGCAAAATCCACCTATAGTTCAAACATTGATGCATAGCGTGTTACCTCAGCCATTGGTAAGCACTCGTCCTTCTGGAATATGATCGCAGTATCTATAGTTTTTTTTTAAACAATTTTGTTTCTTGTTTTGTTGTGAAACACACACAGAAAGGATGGATGCAGTGGTGCATCAGGACCTCGATGCAATTGTATTCGGCATTTTTTTTGTTTCGAATTTTATTTGTTACTTGTTACGCCTATTTATTATATTGTTACCACTCACATCATATAGAAAATGTGGATACGAAATGTTTCTCTTAGTATGATATTACCTTGAGACACGAGTTACATCCGAATTCCAAATGTAATAGTACAAAAATAACTAATAAATCTGACCTACACGCAGAGCACACGACGACAATGGATGAATGTCCTCATGGGATTTTCTATGACGTAGGTATTGCAGCAACCACTGCCGCCGCCAGTTAGGAATACCGGTACTGGAACCATCAGGGAACCGATCGCGGCTTCGGCGCCGACTTACCTCAGAGGCGGGGTGGGTTCGGTCGGAGTGACAGGCTCTTCGCGTAGAAAGCCGGTTAGAGCTGTAGATGGCAGGAATCAATCTACAGAACCGCCACCCCCACACTAACCCCTCCTTAGCCCGTGTACCCATCCACCCTGATTCCTCACACAGGACCCCTAGCACTAGTCCTAGCACTGTTTAGAACACCTCATTATTATTGTTATTATTATAATATTATATATTAATAATTATTCAAAACGCCTTCTCCATTCTCTCCCCCCTTCCGCCCCCCTTTCTTCTCTACTTCCCCATTCTCTTATGTCCTACTACTAGTACTACTTTCCCCGAAACTTTAATCTCGCCATTTTTGCTGTTATGTGACATGGAACAAGGGCAAGGGCTGATTCGCTGGCCGCTGTGACATATTTGCGATTATAACATGTACATAATTCACTTCTTGCAGTCGTGCTCGGAATATATATATATATAATTCGGTCGCGTGTGCTGTCCTCTTGAAACGAGTCTTGCCACGTTCTTCCACGCTGACACGTGCTACCGCGATACGGCGTTACCTCTTATATCCGCTGGAGAGCAGGTGTTTAATGAAAAGTGCTGTAAAAAGAAATCCTTATTATAAAGGCATAAAACGGCATTAGCGTTCATTGTTCGATTATTGTCAAAATATCAAAAGACGTAACGAAGATACGCGAGTACATATTGTGATCCAGCGAAGCTGGACGAATATGTTATGAGTCGTACGGACTTGTTATCGCAATGCATATTAAATGTCGAGTCTTTATTGATTTACACGTATACCGCAAATTATGTCGAACACTCAACTAACTAATGCGTTGCGTACCTTTAAATACCGATAAATATGCGTCCCATTTTGCAAATAAAAAAAGATACATAAATGCAAAAATCGTGCCTGGGTTGGTCCGTGATACTAACACGCTTTAAATTATCCCAACTTCCCGATAACTTTGGCGCACTAATTGTGGAAAATGGATTGTAGTGACATGTGACAGATTGTATAATAGCGCAGAATGATTGCTGCTACATATTTTTCATTTACTTAGATTATAAATTCCGTTATAATAGACACCCTCTACTGTGTATGCTTTGCAATCAATAAATCAATGGTATAATGTATGAGAAAACAAATTATTTATATGATCTACATGTAAACTTATATTATTTTTAACTCGTTTTAAGTAGAATCTGTTTGCTGCAGTACTTTGCACATGTCAGATAGAAGATTCACGAGAAAAGAATGGAGAGATATTATTGAAAATTAATTTTATGTACGAGACTATCGCAAATAAACGTTTAATCGAGTCAAATTTAATTTAATAAATCAGCATTGGCGGACCATCCCTTGGCACTTACACATCGCATATAAATATGATGTCATAAAGTGGAGAGATTACATTTAGCTATATTAGAAATTGTTTCAACAGCATTATAAATTAATATATTAAATTATCTAATTGGCGCTTAAACGGTATTTAATGTTCTACTGACATTTAAATACTTTATCAAATTATTATTTTTCTCATTATTCTTGTATATTATGTAATTGTACATTATGTTTTGACAGTGGAATAAAGTTTTTTTTTTAAATTAATCACTCCATTTTTAAGGCATTGAATGATTGTACTAACTATTTAAAAAAGTTTATTTCTTTATATAAAATCTTATTTGTGTTAGATATATATATATATATACAGTTACATGTTTGAAAAGCGTAAAATAAAAAATTTCCTTTATCAATTGGTCATAGTATGGAAAATCTCCAGATTTTCCTTTAAACTTTGTCAAAAGAGAAAAATTCCGCAAGAGAACATTCAATATTTTCAAATAAAAATATGATTACTTCTGCTATATATGTAAAGCAAACATTAATAATATTATATCAGAGTGTGTGCACGCGATGCATACAAATGAGTTTCTAAACTTTCTATTGAGAGAAGATTTCAAAAACATTCGTACATAAGAAGTTTTCTTTTCGGATGTAACTTTACTTTCCTTTTCTTGCATGTTTGCACATAAATATATAATCTGTCTTGTCATTAATTTAATATTTCATGAAAAAAAAACTTATTAATATCTCATGTAAGGATGTATCTGCAAGATGAGGATTGTATAAACAATCCATGCAACATTTTAAAAAGAAAAGTACAGAAAAGTATACGTACAAATAAACATACATACCATGCAAATTCATGAGAAAAAAGAGAAGAGAATTCAAATATCTAGCGTCTAAATACGACGTAGAGAACTTATGGAATTCAGAACTTGGTCATCATATTTTCCGTGCGTAAAATCGAACGAGTCGAAATCCAGCTAAATCCAAAGATAGAGGGAAAAATCATAAGGGACACATATTTTGATTATCATTCCTTCGATATATTGTTAACTGGATGTTCTGCTAGTCATTTTATTTGTACTTGATATATGTGTATTTCAAGCGAGTAATCTTTTTGGATAGCTATTTATTTGATCCTTGATTTGCAATCGCAATTTATAAAATAGATTCAAAATAAAACAAATTGGAATGTAATTAATTGCCTTAACGCTAGATGCCTGAAAGATTAATGAGAAGAATTGATCCTTGAAATATGGATGTGTCTGTAAAAATGTTCATGCATAATGTTCCAACGAAGTGAATGCTACAGTGGGCTAATCTTAATGAACATGCGTATGTAAAATTATCAACTTGTGAATATCGTACGAATTTATTGCACTATCATATGTTTTTGATTGGAAATTGATTGTTTAGATTAATACATTGCGATAATTCACGCTTAAATTCAAGTCTGTGTTCAGGAACGATGCAAGACTCTAAATTAATAAAAATCTAGTATCCTGATTTCTGTCCTCTGTCAATAAATCAGTTATAATTTTATCACGCTTATCAATGGTCTTACATTAATTAAAAGTTGCGTTTTTTACAAATAGATTTAAATTTCAATATTGCGAAATTTTTTTTTATGTTTTTTTACGAATGGATTTAAATTTGAAATATTGCGAAATATTCTTTACTCGTATTACGTTTCTCTTGTTTCCACGTTACTTTCGTATTGTCAAACTTTTCCTGTTTTTCTTATTCTAAGTACGATTCGCAATGCGACATGTGTTATTGTTGTTTTGTGAAAAATTCGATAAGTTCAAATTTTCTCAAATTGAAACTTATCATTTTTTGTGAATTAAATCAATTTGTGAATTGAAATAATTTGAGAATTTAATTCGTGAATTTATGTAAATTACATGAATTTAAGTATTATATGTAAATTTAAGTAAAGAAGATAAAAAATCACTATTTATGCAAGTAAACAGTTTGCGCAATTATTACAACGAATACACTCAGAGCAAATTGGAATCAGACCGAATCATTGCAATTCCTAAAAAAAAAGAAACATTTTCCTTCCTCTCTCTCTCTTTCTCTCTCTCTCTCTCTCTCTCTCTCTCTCCTCCCTCTCTCTTGTTCCTCTTTTTATTGAACAAAGACGTCTCCCTCTGTCTATGAATAATGGTTCCATTTATATTAACTATATTTTACGTACCGTTGTTTACCACAATAAATTATATATATATATGAAGAAAATTATATATATATAGATACATATACACAGAGCAGATGCACGTGTTTATATATACGTCGATAGCAATATCACTTCCTGAATATGCATCACGTAATTATGTTTGCACACGTGCTGAAGTAAATTCAAAGTAAAGATGCAGTTGTAGATGATAAAAATGATATGTGATGGATTTAAACAAAAGGCAAAAAATATAGAGCTTAAGAGTGAGCATTTCAGAAAAATTAATTCCGTTAAACCTTGGTGATTCATTGACGATTGTATTATTGCGCTCTTATTATCATACTGTTTCTTACCGTTATAATCGATTAATTAATCTAATTAATCTTAAGGCTTGTATATTTAGATTTGTGGCCCAATATTGCAGATGGTATCTGCAAATGTAATATATTAGATAATTACCAATCATTTTAAAACAGAGGGAGTATTGTCAGCGTTACAACATTGTTTTTACATATAAGAATAGAAATCAGGCGAGATCACGCTTACGCAACGATCTGTTTTGCATTGTAAACGTGGAAACAATGTTCTTACGTAACATATATATTTTTGTCACCCTTTGTTAAAATACTTCATTTACGTGTAACGTATTTATGTTACAATAGCACAAACATGAAAGGAAATGAATGAAAGAAAATTACTGCAGTTACTTTTCTCTTCGTTTAGCTTTGTTATTTTAAAAATACCATAATATTTTGTTCGTTTAACGACTTTGTTAATTAGTGGAGAACGCAACGTGTTTGTACGAAATGTCAAACAGGAATAATGTACATAGGACATAAAAACGCTTTGACACGATCATGTAAAAGTGAGATGGCGAGCATATATGGTCCTTATCTAAGAAATCACAATATAACACTTCAATTTATCATTGTGTGACTCATAATCATGTCGGTCGAATTATGATTTGTTGTAATGCGATACCTGCATTGTCCTTTTTTAGAGGCAGTGACGAAGAATAATTTCGTGAGAAAACAAATATCAAATGTAACTAAAAATTTCGATCATTTTTAGTTACATTTTTATTTTATTCTCTTAAAATGATTCTTAAAATAATGTTCTGCTTTTAAAAACGAAGCGGAACTGAAAGGAATAGAATTTTGACTGGACAGACTCGTGACTAGGAACTATTACGTATTTTAACGCTAATTGCTTATAGAGAATTCTAGTATTCCTAAAAGATTCATTAAAATTCTTACAAGATTTTTATTATCTTGTAGCAGCTGTCTTGTTTTGTATGACTGAATATATAGATGAACTATAGATAATTAATGAGTAAATGAGATAAATTATTTGATTAGTTAGTATCAAGTTTACTTCAGTATGTGTCATCTCAGGTGATTCAAGATTCTTAGTCACATAGCCTGTTCCTGCTTGATTAAAATTTGCTCATGATTAGTATTAAATGTGCAAATTGGTATAATTCCGATGAGTTCAATTTATTCCGATGCTACGTGTATGTGAAAGGACATCTTGTGTCTTCAAATGTCAAGATTCTGTTGTTCCGAAAACTTTGAGAGCGATTTGAAAAAATTTAAACTCAACAAAATTATACCAGTTTTTTAAAATGCATCGAAGCCGAGAATGTTAATGTTCAACTAATTTCAATAGCAAATTTTTCTCACGAGCTGTAGTCAAAGTACAGAAAGGAATGACGCATGATAAAGAATTGTAGAAGCTAGAGATGCTGTATGTAATAGATGTATAAACGGTAAAGAGGAGAGAGAGTGCTGACGATGTAGTTACTGATGCGACCCTCTAAAAAAAGATTCTAAACGTAAGTTTGCCATTGTTTTACTCCTTCGAAGAATCGGGGTGCAATGTGTGGGACCGGAGGGTATATTACAAATATGAATATCCTGGGCGAGTTTACGCTCAGAAAAGTCCTCCCTTAGGACATAAAGATATAAGAGCAAGAAACGTGTGAAAATGTATGAGTCGGGATGTTTGTTTCCCATTTTCTTTAATGCAATGATTGTTAAATGCCTTACTTATCTGTCCAAGTACCTATTCAAATGTGGGAATCCGAAGTAAAAGCATCACGCGCTCTAGGATGAAACCAATCTTTTCCTTAATGAATTAAATTATTTATTAATTTAGTATTTATTTCTTGAATCAAACATTTTACAGTATTAAATTAATACTTTTAAATAGAATTAATATTTCTTCAATGATTAAACATTGAAAGAGAAAGAGGGAGACAGTTTGTGATTTTATAATAAAAAACAGTACAATTAAATAGAGTTGAATAATTACGGATAATAATGCAAGAGAAGGAAAATAACAAAATGTCTTGTTTGTTTTAAAATTAAGTCTATTTGAATTTCTTATATCTATAATTATGATATTAAAAAGTGACTAAAGGAGTGTCGGAAGTCTTTCTAGAGTACGTATTATTGATTTCCACATTTTAACAGATATCTTGTACGGTTGATCGATTGATCGAATCGTGAAACGAGGAAAGCAGTCGGTGACTTTTGTATTATTCACCCATGTGAAACTAATTTCGATTTATATATATAAATCAATATTGTTTGTTTCTATCCTGATTAATACCGCAAACAAAATGATGATACTCGACAGGATCGTTTTTAACGGCACGGTCGAGTTAAAGGCGTTAAAGAAGTAACAGCACATCGCGAGTGATGATTAGAAAAGTAAATTGGTTTCAGCACGAGAAGTCGAAAACTATCGTAGATGACTGTGTGTCATTTGGTAGATCGTTATCTAGGCATTCTAGTTGAATCACACAAGGTACTTATGCAATAGCTGATGTTAATTATAGAGTTTGCACAGTTTTCGCACTCACATGGGATCACTTTAACACGGCCGCGCCTATATTAATACGTGAGATTCGACTTTTGGTTGGTGACATTAGTGAACGGAACTCTTCCTATCTCAATATTAATCAATGCATGTTAATCATTCGGCAAGAGAACGAATATAAATTTATAATATGTTGAAGTCTTCTTAGAAAATAAAATTATATTAATTGTTTGATTAATAGATGAAAGTAAATTCTTATGGCGATCACGTTTGAGTTCGAAGTCACCAGTTAAACCGTTGAACTTTCTCGCTGTCATAAATATATATAATGCA
This sequence comes from Ooceraea biroi, assembly GCF_003672135.1. Taxonomy (NCBI): domain Eukaryota; kingdom Metazoa; phylum Arthropoda; class Insecta; order Hymenoptera; family Formicidae; genus Ooceraea; species Ooceraea biroi. The sequence goes on from NC_039512.1 coordinate 7,881,811, forward strand.
TCTACGAAACTGTCCCTTCGAACTGCAACTTCCGAAAGGGATCTCGGAGTTTCGAGCGACGTTTTGCCAAAAACTTTCCTCTATATGTTGATCGAGCATATAATTGCGCGTATTGTCGCATGAGATTCATCGCGAATTTTTATCTAATACTATTCGATCGATGACGCTACACGAATATATACGAAGAATACATGAGCGCAAAATGAATGAAAGTGAGAGCGAGCGATCGATCGAGCGAGAGTGTGTGAGAGAGAGAGAGAAAGAGAGGGTGCGTTGATAATCGAAATTGTGCGTGGTACACACGCGTTGAAGCGGGCAATGTTTCGAGCATTGCTGCTAAGTACTGATAGAAAGAAAATTCAAATGGAGAGTCTTATACATAATAATGATATTGAAATGTAAATTGTGTTTGGTTGTATTTTGTGTTATATGCCTCTGATGCTGAATATAAAGGAAATTCAATCAAAACTCGCGTATCTCTCACGATATTTCTCCCTTTCCAGATTTATTGTAAAATATATAGATGTATTGATGGCGTAAAATTCGCACTACAAGAGAAGTTTTGATGCAATTATAATTTACAACATTACTTGCTGTTCTGAAGATGGAAGCAAAACATTTACTTTATATCATTATTATATCTTCTTTTTACTATTAATATATAACTATTTACCATAAAATATATAATAATTAAATTACATAATTAATAATTAAATTGCTAATATATAATAATTAAACCAGTTAACTGTTAAAAGCTCTGTATATTGCAATACTCCACTCTCTTCGAATATCAAATCGCGATTCGAGAGTCCACGCGACGTACTGCGAGTGCGGGCGCATGCGCAGTATGTTTATCGATTCCTCCGTCTCGCATCTCCAAAACATGAAAAACACCAATATCACGTTCAAAAATTTAATTACCAAGATAAATTTGAGAAATCAATTTTTTTTAAGAGAAGCTCGATAAAAAATCGATTTCCAATTCATCCACTCGCAAGTCTATGATGCAAAAAGGCATTTTATATATTACCACAGTTTCTCAACTTTTCTGTTGTTGCATGCGAGATAACGGAGGTAACTTGAGAGACGTTCGCTCCTGATGAGCCGCTTGTCGGTTCACGTGATTGCTCGATTATTGCACAGTGTTTCACGGACGTCGTCGAAGATGGGTTCACTCGAGAACGCTAAGAAAATCGCGGCTTACAATGCCGTAGACAGATACGTCCAGGCAAGTGCGAATTGTACAAATACGACGACCGGTCAGTTATTGGAGGTTATATCATTACCCCGGTGAATCGCATTATTTTCCAGAATAACACCGTCGTCGGAATTGGTAGCGGATCCACCGTGGTCTACGCCGTTCAGAGGCTAGGTAAGCGCGATTCTCTTTTTCTTTATTTTATAATTGACTTTTGTTTATAGATCTTATCTCGCGAAGTGTCCGTCTCTTATTTATTTCTTATAAATCACATATTTACTTAATTTTAAAGGAAAATGTTTGATTGTAATATAATAAAATTGTGTCGAGAGAATTCATCGTTGCTTGTATATGTTTAAATGTTTTCTATCTGAACGTGCATTTATAAAACAAAACATGTATAAAAACCATTTTATAGGTAACAGTAAAAACCCATTTTCTTGCATGTACGTAATGGTCATTTTTAAAGCGAGCGATTAAATTAAATTAAACTAACAATAAGTGCACAATGCCGACGCGTTGGCGTTGATGGCGTTGATAAATAGAATATTATTTTTCTACTCTCTTAATTTAATTTTAAAATTTAAACTCTGATATGACAGTATATTTTATGAATTATTCCTGGGATTGTTTTACTGAAAAACACATATGGCTGGGTCAACCTCTGACCTATTGCATGATAACACGAGTATATTTTTTTACTCTCATTGCACCATATAAAAAAGCCCGAGTAAACTCAATGTTTTATATAATTTCTAGTAATTCTTTATCCGTCGCACTTTCTGAAACATATCCTCGCTTTGTACTCCATAAAAGTAAAAGCTGCAAAAACATGCCGGCTGTTGATATTAATTCCTGAGTGAATACTAGAAAAAAATGTTATTTCTAGCTGAACGTGTCAAAGAAGAGAGACTTAACGTAGTCTGTGTCCCTACATCGTTTCAAGCTCGTCAGCTCATATTGGACAATCGTTTAACCCTGGGCGACTTAGAAGTTTATCCCAAAGTAATTCTTAATTGCTCCACTTGCTTTTTATCGCAGTACATATTTATGGACGTAATATTTTAATACACCTTGATACATAGTTGGATTGTGCCATCGATGGAGCGGACGAGGTTGATGCTGAGATGAATCTCATCAAAGGTGGCGGAGGATGTTTGCTACAAGAGAAGATCGTTGCTTCATGTGCCAAGCAATTTATCATTATTGCAGATTACACGTAATGTCGTTTTTTTATTTCACTGCTATCCATATATATCATTATTATATGTCATTATATAATCTTATTTTGTTTCAGGAAAAATTCGGAAAAACTCGGGGAACAATATAAGAAGGGAATTCCCATTGAAGTAGTTCCCATGGCATATGTACCGATTCGACGTAAAATTGAGGACACGTATGGAGGAAGTGCAAAAATCAGAATGGCTCTGTCAAAAGCTGTAAATACATTTTTATTATCCAAATTATTATTAAATTGCGAGATATAAATGTCGTATAAATAATATATATCTATTGTTGACAGGGTCCAGTAGTAACGGATAACGGCAATTTTATTTTGGACTGGCAGTTCCCCGGAAACTTAACTGATTGGAACAAAATTAACACGGAAATATCTCTCATACCTGGAGTCGTAGAAACTGGTCTATTTATAAATATGGCAGAGAAAGCGTTTTTTGGTATGTCGGACGGCACCGTAAAGGAACAAAGTTCAAATGTTCAGAAGATTTAACGCCGATGTGAAACTGCATTTCGTCATATCTGGGCTATCCAGTGACTCTTGATAATACTGTCGAACGAAGGATCCTCGATAACCTTTCTTTGCAATCTTGACTCCCATCTTATTGCGTATATCGTACGTAATAAGATTATTTTATTGCGTATCATTATTCCCTTTTTAGCGAATTCTTTTCTACATTTTTCATGATTATTTCTCATGTATCGATCTAAATATGTGCACATGTTAAGTTTGTGATTATTATTTTATACTAGTATTTTACCGATTTATAATTCACGTTATAATCAACCAGCCAATATCTTACTGTTTAATTTTTACAATACTTTCCAGCAGTAATAAGTCGTTACTGTATATGAAACGTAAAGTACAAAACGTAATTCGTTCCAATGTATAAATTGTTCATGCATTAAAAGAGATTCAAGAGATTAAATAAATATATTTTTTACACAATGTTTGTATTGTTTTGGTCAGTATTAAATGTACAAGATAATCTATAATATCATAAGTGAATAACATCTTAAAGATCTTATTTCTCACAATTAACGTAAGTAAATAAATAAAAATTTACAGTATGCTAAATTATACGTATCGAATTGTCATTGAATATCTTAAATAAAAAAAAATACGCCCGAACAGGGACTCGAACCCTGGACCCTCAGATTAAAAGTCTGATGCTCTACCGACTGAGCTATCCGGGCGATTCTGACAGTCTCTTTCTCAATATCGTACTGGTAGGCCTACTAGTTAAAAACTTATAAATATATTCATATACATATGCATATTTGACTTGACACATGATAATAAACATCAAATTATGCTTCCTATTAATTATAATGCCTATAATAAAAGTTGTGCATATAGTTTGAAAGATGTAATATCAATATAAATAATTTTTTTATATTTTTTCCTGTCGTAAAACTAAGTTTGAAAGAAATTGATAATTTATTTTGCGAGATAATTAAATTCCTTTAAAATCAAGTGTTGAGTTTAGGACTTCTTTAAAAATTTTTATATTACGTTTTTTAATGTATTCTTCAACGAATATAATTGGCAAATAAAAAAGTTTATTTTTAGAGTTAAAGGAAATACCGTGTTAATGAAAACTTGCAGAATGATTGTTTCGTTGAGAATATTCTGATATAAATGTAAATTACTAGAAACGTATTTATTTTCTTTTATGCGAGGGTTATTCAATATTTTGCATAAAGCGCATCTCTTATTCATGAGTATACTATTATCCAGTAGTAGCAATGATTTACTGTTTCACGTTATTCAATTTAAGAACAGCGTTTATTTCCACCATAAAATCTCAACAACCATAAAATTAAACATTATTGAATTAGATTAAGATAGTCTACTTACATATTAACTTCTTATTGATTACAATTTTAATAACACATTTTTCATATGTAAAGATCTCTTTTAAACAGATATACTGTAAAGTCTAAAGTATTTCTATTTGCTTATTAAATCATAAACATCGTTCTAAATATTGCATGTTTGATCGAGATGATTAATATTACGCCTATTGTAGTCATAAAATTTTATTTTTTTTATCTATCACGTCCTTTCTATTCAACTTTTTTAAAAATTTCCAAACACTTGTCATTATGTTAGATAAGTAACAAGATACAAAATATCGAGGAAAATAAGAAAAAAATAAATAAATAAAAATAGTATCGAACTAGGTTGAACGACCTAATCATAGCGCAGCAAGCTCTGATGTGAAAACGCTGTAAGTACTTAACTCCAGCTGTTTTTTCTATGATTTTTACACGTAGACTCTTATCGAACCCCTGGTCTGGTTACTTCGCTTCCTGGCACCGATTTAATCGACACTAATCCCCCAGTCTCTCGATTCTCTCGCTCTTTCGAGCTTTTTTACATGTAGCCCAGATTCTCGTTTGTTGTATATAAGTATCCAATAAATCATCACGCGTAAGATGCGCTGCGAAGAAAAATAATGTATTTACATTGCTGCATTATTAAAACTAAGGTAAGAATCATAAAATTGAGGCGAAACCTTTATCGTCATTAATTATGAACAAAACTATCGTGTCATTATACATGTATTGCGATATATCAAACGCATTTCTGTTGCTTTTGATTTGCATCTAATGATTGTTCGTAAATCATGTTAAGTTTACAATCTTTAATATAATATGAAAGTATTCCAAAAAATTTTGTGAAACAAAATATAATATAAAATATAATAAAAATATAAAATATAATGCATAAGATTTAATAATTTGTTATAAATGCCTGTAAAATACTGTTTGCCAAGTTTAAACTATCATGAAGATTCTGTCTCTGTGGGAGCAGCGCGTAATATATAACGTCGCAATATATGTTGCTAGCAGTTTATGTGGTACAGCTTAAGTAACTGATTCAATTTCAGAGATTTGTAAAAGTAAATATTAGTTTAGCATTTCATTTTAAAAGAACGCTTTTGCCTTGATTTTCGTGTGTGGAAGCGCGAATTTACTATTTATGCCGCTGCTTATACACATACGGAACGCATCGCTTCAACTACATTAAATTTAATGATGATTCCTTTGATAGTGTCGAGTTATGTACGGAAAGTTGGCTTTGTAACAGAGACCATTATTTGAATGCAATTTTTTTAATTTTCAATGTACACACAGCATCAAATATGCCCTACCGCATGAGATGCTTTGCTTGCTATATGTACATATGCAATGTACATAATTATGATGCCACATCAGCTCATATGACAAAGTACTCGTTATCATTTTTAACTACTGTTTAAATGTGTATTAAATTAATATAGTACGTATTCATTTTGCTCGCATATCTACAATTCTGTTCGGAAAATTTACTTCTTTCTTCATTTACTCAGTTACTTTTAGCTGCTTATTCCTATCTACGATTTATTGATCTCACGTATTTTGTTAATTCCAATATTTAAAGTAGTGAATAAATATATTATCAAAATGTAATATAAAATTTAATAACATAATATCGAAACAAATGCATCACATATCTATTTGGTCAAATATTTTGGTCAAATACCCAAATGAAAAGTTTGCTTGTACAAAATAAAGAAACAGATTGGATTAAAATCAGTGCATTGATTACAAGAACAGACAGTACAAATCCGATAAACGATAATTTAGCAACGCGAAATAAGAATAATAAGAAAACTTAACATCATATTGATTCACAACAAATTCGATATTATATTTCATGAAACAATTAATATATTACATAATCGCATCATACACTTCGATAACTTATATAACACGTAAATGTTTATTTCGGAAATATTTTCGACGTAGGTTGATCTTTATAGGTCACTTTCTGTGAACTACACTCTGCACGAAAAAAATATCAATCAATCGTCATTTTATTACAATAGATTTCGATGCATGTATCTCGAATTGTTTTGAAATCTGCAACCAATTAGAGCAGAAGCATAACGAAGTGCAAGCGAGAAAATTCTGTTGCATGCGATAAAATACTCAGAATACGTCACTGCCAATATACCATTGAAGCCCCCGTTAAATACCCATGTAACCCACGACAACTTATGATCCGTGGATCTTAAGGGACAACGTGTGCTAGATCTGCCCAACTGCATAAGATGCATATCCCGTGAATAGTCACGGAATCGGAGTATATGTAGCTGTAGCTTGCAGCAGAGAATTATGCAAACTAGAGCGTTATGTAAACATGTCTCCTTGAAGAAACAGAAAATAAATTAATATCTTGCAAAATCATCCTTCACTGTTCTGTCTGTTTATCTCTATAATTTTATATACTTTTAATAAATAAAAAAGAGTACCGAGGAGCATATTATTATAATCTTTTTACTATATTATATTAATTAAATTATCGATTGTATCATTTAATGCACAATAAATTCTAAAATTCCAAGTTTTCTTTCAATTATGTTTTAAGCAGATGTTCAATTATATTTTGGCAGAAATTAAATTAAATTATCGATTATATCATTGAATTTAATGCGTAATAAATTCTAACATTCTAGGTTTTCTTTCAATTATGTTTTAAGCATTGGCAGAAAAAGAATGTGAAAGAAGATTGCGTTATATTCTAATAATTACGGAATAATCGTTACATATTATCATATAAAATAAAATATAAAAAAATGTTACTGTGCTTCTATGCGAAATTTCTGTATACGCCCCCGCCAGTAGAATCCAGAATTCGTCGATAAAAGGAGATTGTCTTGAGAAAGGGTTCAACCGGATGTGTACCGGACTGCAAGTCGCCCACGAAATCATAAGTCTGGACGTATTGTCCAGTGAAGAAGAACATCTCAGGATGTGAAATACGTCTGTCGCCTGCGCTCTTGCGGTCATGCGTTCTTCAAGCGCATGCATTTACCCCCGCGGCACTTATCGCAAGCGGGGTGGAGGGAATGGTCGGCGGGGCTTGTATTTGAAGAGCCGTCGCGCGATTTTCGCCCTCAAACGAGAGGGAGAAGCCACGGCTGCAACCGCGCGCGGCAACCTTTTGGCGATCAAACGTGTCCTGTACCGATAGTTAATCATAAAAAAGCATCACTTTTTGCTTTAAGAGGTGTCGTTTGAAGGGTACGTTGTGAAGAAGCTACGGATCTTCGGAGCTGCTTAACTGAAACAAGATTTCGATATGAAGGTTGGTTGGTACATTCAATATTTTCGCAACAGGTGCACGAAATGCTAAATTTGATTTCATTATACGTGAATAGTAACTGAAACACTATTTTTAATTAAAATGGATTTCAATAATTCCTGATACTTTAATTGCATTTTAATTACATATGTTGTCTTAAAAATTATTTTAATTAATTATTTCAATTAAGTGATAATACGTACATGATACTATATTTTAGATCCTTTTATCAGTTTCTCTGTATCTCAGCATTATGTACAAATATTTTATTATAAATGCAGAATAAAATATAAAATATTGTATATTTACTATTTGTGAATAGATAAAGCATTTAAAAATTTTTATATACTAAAAATTTTAGTTAATATTTTAAATTACAAGGACAATTTATTTAATAAATTTGTAGTAATTTTGATTCTGATTATTTTCTTCAAACATAATTAAACTTAAGCTCGCATATAGCGACACAAGTTAATTATTTACATAAAATATTGATGTACAGACCGCGATTATCAATTATTAAGTAACAAGTTAACAAGTTTTCCAATACTTTTTACTAAGATAGCTGTATATATTGAATATTTACATATAGCATAAAAAATAAAAATTGCATTTTTTTAGATTATATGCAAATCGATTGTAATTTGTTGCGAAGCACATCTATCACATTAAGAGGCAGTATCTATCACATTAAGAGGCAGGTTGATGTATGAGGGAAATCGTTACCGATTATGTGCATTAAGTTAATTAAACCAAATCAAATGTGTTTTATATAGTGTGGCAAATAACGTCATAACTTCACTAATTGTTAATTAACCGTAGTGTAAAATTGATCTGTAGAGCGCCTAAGCAGCTTAAGTGTCGGGTCTCTTCAGAGCGCTTTGTATAATGATTATATAATGGAATATTTATTACATTTATACATCGCCAACCTATCCATCATTATTTTTAGTATAACACAGCACTATTACAAAACGGTTCTAAAGAATAAATTAATTCCTTGTTTCATTTCGCAGATTACCGAATACCTTTGCTGTGTGCTAACTTGTATGTGTTTGCTGAAAGTAGCAAATACTGAGGTCTCAAAAGATAAGGTAAAAATAAAAAGAACATTATATTGAAAAATCTTTCTATTTGCAGTAATCGAATTCAAAATTAATATCGTCTAAAACTAAAATTCTAAACTTATAAAGAATTTAAATCTAATATATATCTAATATATATCTGTATTAGAAAGAAATATTTAATTATAAAGATTAAATCTCTATATATAAAATAATAAACTTGGGAATTATAAAAGGTCTGAAAAATATCTTTTCAGATTTGATAAATTAGATTATATTCAGAAATATAGGAAAAACAATTCTATGTAAATGTATTATATACTTCGATCATAGAATAGCACAGTACGTGTAGGCATATGTGGAAATATGTTGCATAACTCTCATATTAAAGAGTAATTAAATTTGACATTCTTGAGAGAGAGAGAGAAAGATAAAAATACTTTCAATAAAAATCCGTGGGTAGAATTCGCTTTTGCAGCTTGAACGTCAACTTCTGGACGCCCTTACGTCGGAGAAGACAGTCAAACCGAAGAGACCATTTTGCAATGCTTTTACAGGTGAAGAACAAATAAGTTTGCTATTTTTTTATTAATAATATTTTCATCAATATTATAAAATATTAAATGTTTCCTAATATTAAATAAAATAGAAATACATCGCTTTTTCGTCAAATCACTGTTGTGTAAAATAGATCATAATAGAATTATCTATTGTTGTAGAATGATCTTGAAAGATCTTTGTAATAAAACAATATTGATAAAGAATAATAAAGTAAATTCTTGTACTTACATCATAGGATGTGGCAGATTTTTCCCGGACGAGAAAAGGAGCTTTGTTATAACTCGGCGGGATTCGCAGGATTTCCAGGCGACAAGCAATAGCGTTCGACTTCCGATTTCGTTATACAAAGCGCTGCTGAATGCCGCTAAAGAAAACACTTGGAATAAGATCGGTCGTGAAGAAAACAATTACCGATTACAACAAATGCCACAAGCTTATCTCCTAGATCGAGTGCCCCTACGCGATACATTGGAAAGCTAATTTTGACGCAACTTGATGTATGGGCGCCACTAGAAATTCCAATCCGTCAAATGGAATCGCAGATCTTTTTTTATTTCCACGTGTATATTATATATAAAGTTCAGCTATAATAAATGAAACTTGATGTTCAATGAATTGTTCAATGAAAATTATATTAACAAAACTGTACTATTTTAACCGAAAATCTCTTTTCTTTTGCGCAAAAAAAATCGATAGAACGCAGTTGTATTTTCTATCTACAACCACTTTACGGCACCTTGATACAAACATTTATTTTCGCTTATTACTGCGTAATAGTTATAGATAAACATAAATGTAAATCAGAAAAATGTACACGATTGTATGACATTTTATTTTGTATACAACTTCTACAGAAAGTTTATCATTGTTACTGCACTGTCCATGAAGGAAGCATATAAAAATGAAACCGCTATATTAATGCTAAAAAGTATTAGCTTAGAAATCTTCACTTATCTATAAAAACATCTCGATGGCTATGTATTTATTTGTATGTACCCGATTGACGGGATTGTAATTATTTACTGCTAAGTAACTTTAAGTCGTATAATTTTCACATAATTGTTAAATTCGATCTGATTTGTATTCAATAAATTATACAAAACCTGTTATCTTTACTTAATTAATATCCAAATCTCCTATTTTAACTACTTTGTTTTATTTAATATGTAATAATTTTTTTTTCAAATTGTAATTGTAAAATAATATATATTAAAAGTAAATATTAGCAAGAACATTGCACATAATAAATGACACTTTTTTATATACTTATCTTGAATAGTTTATAAATAAACAACAAGTTTTATTAGCAGATTTCCGTTCCACATATACCTGCGTTTTCTCAAATATTCCTGAGATATGGTTGATAACGAGTTTGATACAATGAGATACCTGGGTATACTTAAACCGACACACTCTGGATTGTCCTTTGCGTTCGCTGGTCTTCCCCAAAACTTTCCCGTGCAAATTGTTGCTGGATCCCAAATTCGTGATCGCCGGTCCTCACGTACATTTTCCGGAGAATGATCTAAAATCTGCCAAATCTCATTTTAATCACGTACGTTTTATTAATAACACGAAATAATTCTTTAATACAACTTATATATATATTTATATTAATAACTTTGTTTTAATTATTATCTTGACTAATCTTAAATAATCTTAAACATTTTGAAAATTTTGAAAATTTATCTTTTATATTTATCTCTTATGTATTATAATACGTAAAATTTAAATACGATGTAAAAAGTATTTCTTTATTTAGTAGGCATGGTTAAATTATTCCACGATCTTTTAATCAGTTCTATCTCTATGGTATAACTACCTATATATAATATACCTATATATAATATGTATACCTAAATTAACAAAAAAATATATAATTTAAAAGAGAAAGTAAGATAATTACAACATTGAAAAACCTTTATTCGTTCTTTTTATAACGAGATTCGAATAGAAAAGGATCGTATGTAGGTGGGACTTTTTAACTTCGTTCGAAATTATTTGATCGCGTTAGAAACTTTCTTTTACGGCCGTCTTGAAAAACTTTTCTATATAGCCATGATGAAATACAGTATTCCCCTCGATTCTTTTTTCCATCGATAGGAACTGTGTGTCTGCGCAGGGCCTCTTTTGTACTTTTCAATTACATTATTCTCGATCGAAAAACCTCTGTGAAATTTTATTCCACTCAAATACGTCACATGTCGATATATTCCTCCTGAACTCCTGACTTTTTCACGTCTTGTGCTCTTATATACGTATACCTCTAGGCGGATCCTATGTGGAAACGGCCACGCGAGAATGGAATTGTAACGACCAGCAGTCAGTCCGACACCAACAAAGATCGTACCATCGGGAAAATATTTTGGCGTAATTTTCAAATACATGGCGTAACCGTGTTGACCCACGTAGAAGATAGGGCTGCGCATTGAACGACCAGTATGCCAATTCTTCAGCATTTCATTAAACTGATTCACCTGCCAGTAGTAAATGAATGCACTTGTCGTATCTGAAATAAAGAACACCCATAAAATTTCAAAGTTGCGACTCTTGATACACTCTTCGACGTCTTTGGAGTTGAACTTTTCTCGGCTAAAGCTATAATTGCGAAGGGACATCGCAAGTTATTAGATTGCAACTAGTTGTACGATAAAGTCTAATGTTTCAGTTAATTTGAGATAAATTTTGCTTCAATATATAAGTAATTAAGAAGTTAACGGTCATATGTTTGCTTGTTATTCAAAGTTAACTTTTTTTTTAAACTGTAATATTCCCAATTTCAAATATTAATTTAATCAAGTCTATGCTACTTGCTAAAATATTTGTGTTCGAATTATTAGAAAAGTCGTTATTAAAAATTAAAAATTAATATACGTTCAATCAAATTATTTTATATATATGTACAATAAATAATTCTTTTGCAAACATTGATCATTTGCTCCTATTCTATATTCATTACATAACATTTCATTGCGTAATATAGTAATTTACGTTTAATGTTTGATAAGCAATGTTTAATAACATAATTATAACTAGAAGTTTAACAAAGCGATTGTGTCACGTACATCTACGAATATCTCCGCGGATTACATGATGCTTCCGCTATTCAATGCAAATGCAGTTAATCATTTACTTGTAACACAGAATAAATCTCAGTACTTCGTTATACCATTCATTTTGATTATATTATGCTTATCCCGACTAAGCTCAGCTTTGTCGTTCCATGGACAAGACGAACTTTACGCAATACACCCTCGACATAGATCTATATTTGCATAAAACCACACATCTCTTACATACAAATGCTTAGCTTAGGCTCCGTAATAACAATGCACATTGTGCGGAAAATGCAAGTATTCTACACGCGTGACAACCACATTGTATTTTTGGTCGCTATTCTAGAACAGCATACATAACAATAATACATACAGAATTCAAATATCACGTCTTGTAGTACATTTAATCTTAGCTTCCTAAAGAACAGATTACACATTTTTATAAAAATTATATGAACGATCGAAGCTGAAATTTTTTGTTATTTTCATTTTCTCACGCGCAATTAATTGTGAAGATCCATTCATTTATTTGAATTAAAAAGTGTCCGTTTCTGAATTTAATGCAACAATATTTTAAAGTGGATTAGAGAGAAATAATAGTTTGTAAAAACTGAAAAATCTTTGTCTTCCTAAAATTTTAACATTTAATAATATAAAATATTAAAATGCAAAACTAATAAATGTTATTTAAAATTCTAATTTCAAGAAAAATTTGTACTAAAAATTTGTTGTGTATTAATCAATATAATGCATTTTTTATATTAATATATCGAAGTATTGAAATAGAAATTCTTTTTTGAATGTGTAATTGTGATGGTTGATAGGATTGCCGTTTTGTCAAGTTTATTTACGTGTAATCGATGTTACTCAAATATCAGTCGCAGGACACAACTGTACTACTATGTAGTAGTAAAGGCACTTGCAAAGTTTCGATAACTTTGATAACTTAGATCTCCCAGTTGCTGAAGAACCGTTTCGTGTTTGAACCGTGTTGAACTTAAACTGAGAGCATAAAGTTAACTTCGGACTATTGTAATTATAAATTGTACGTTGCCAAACATGCTCTTTTTGTGTTAATTATCTCAAAAATTTCCTTATATATATTAAATTTATTTATATATATCGCAGGATTATTTTGCTTCTCCGAGTTTACCTTGAGAGTAATCCTTAATCATTGCACTAACCGTTTAATGTTGACAAGTTTTGCACGGTATTGTTGAATTTATCGATCTCGGTCTGTCTCGGCGATACATAAGCACAGGATGTTGTAACGTCGTACAGATTAGCATTTCGTATATTTTTCAATTGATTCGGTTGCTGCTCCAAAACATTGTGGAGTAACCACTTGATATGTGCGAACTCTCCCATCAACTTTCTCTCTAGGCTCGCGAATTTTTCGTCCATTTTCTCTGTGAAAATGAGCAATTAACTTTTTATAGAAAGACATAGTTATCTGTAATGAAAAGAAAATATTTAATCAACTCCTAAGATTTAACTTGGCTGTGGGAGCAATTTTTCTTTATGTAATTATAACTCTTTATGATCTCATTTGATGTCACTATTAAAATTGTCATACAACTTCTCGTAAAACATGACATTTTCCAATATAATTAAATGTAAGTAAAATTATTCACGATTGACATTTTATTTCGACATAAATAACGAATTGCAACAAGTTTGTGTTAACTGAAATTTTTATATATGCCGTATTTATTTTGCGCTTTGAGAGATATTCGTGTACAATGTCTTGTGTCAGTAGCATCAATCCGCCAGGTCGATAATATTAAATTTTTTTTCATTTTCACTCACTTGCTTTACAAGTCCCGGTGAGTACCGTCGTAACGGTCGCACGTGCATTCGCAACCATCTCCTCTGTTGCGATCGTGCATGCGGTATGCTGCGTTTCCGTGACATCGCCGCTATTGACACTGGCCTCGATTTCGGCTAAAAATTGCGCGAAAATGTATCGCGCACAGACTTGCGCTTGTGCTTGACGAGATCAAGAAGTGTATAAAGATGTAAAACATACTTTTTAATGATTTGTTTTAATTTCTTAAATAAAATCAGAATATTTTTATTGAAATACAGTTAGAAATACATTCTTCGTATAGTTATATTTCTATCTTTATGTAGTTATAAACATAACATTTTGCAATTAGTGTACTTTTTATTAAATTAATGTACTTTAAATTAATTAAAGCCCAATTATATACGAATACACACACTTGACTTGATTGCGAAAAATTACGGAGCAAAAGAAGATCGCTACTTTCAAAGGCAACAAACCAACGAATACCAATAACTATGGCTGTGTCTATTATTGATCGCCAGTCTAGCAAAATTATTTCTTCTATTTCTATTTCTTTTATTCTGTTTTTATTATTGAACGGAGATTGAGTATTGAAAATTGAGCATTGCTCGTAGTGGCAGTAACTACGAAATACAGTCTGTATTTTTAGTGAAGTTCTCACTAATTGTTGATGGTCCAGTAAAAATTAAGGTTTCAGTTGTTACGTATCACTGATTCAGCCAATAACAGACTGGTAATAATTACTAATTCAGGTCAAAAGAGTAAAATTTAAAAAAATGTTTTATATAAAATTATATGATTTTATAATAGGTCTCTATCCCTTCAAATAATAAATTTCTTATCTATTTGATTATTTATAAATTGTAAATGTAAAATTATTAAATTGACTGTTTGAATTGAAAAATGTGTAATTAACAGTTTTAACAATAATTTCATTTAATTAACAGTTTTAAGAATAATTTCATTGTTATCTGAGATTATTGCTTCTGAACATTGAGACCTAAATTAAAAATTGGAATTTATCTGTATAAAAAACGAGAAGCTCATGTTTCTATTGTAAATTGTATTATCATGCCGAGTTCGACCGGAAAATGTTCGCGCAAGATAAATGAAGTTTTTCACTTACGCAGTTTCCGCAAAGGTTCACTTGCACCTCTGCACGCCAAATAGAGCGTACTGAGATAAAACAATGATATGGGAAAACTCACGATCATCGACATTTCGTTGTTGCACGTCAACAGCACGTTATGAATTCATCTCGCTCGAAATTACGGTCGACCGCGAACGACGATGTAACATCTACAGCATACAAAAATAGATTTTATCGCCCTTTTTACTGCCCAGTTTAAACAGAATGAAGACAAATTATATAGACAATTAATATAATGTATTTTTATAAAGAATCGAATTCTATTACGCACACATGAACTGTACAAGTTTTCAATATTATTTTTATAATTTTTGATCAGTTATTGTATCTATTTAATAAAATAAAACTGAAAAAATTCTTTGAATTATATATATAAAATCAACAAAGAACTCAATAGATAAAACATGAAATATTGTTTGTTAAATTATAATTTACAGATTATACGAAAGTGAAAGAAAATTAATAAAAATGAAAATAAATAAATAAATAAAAGCTCTTGTTACTTGTTAAAAAATTAAACAGATAATAATACAAAGTTGGAAACTCTTAATAAGAAAAAGCATGATAAATTATTAGATTCATTAAAATCAATAAATTTATTAGTGCACTAATTAATTTTTAAGCAGTGTCCGATTTATGACAAAAGTCGTATGTAATAATATGTAAAAAATGGACAATTCAATTAAATGTTTTAAAAAAGAGGAGTTTATGCAAATTGAAAGCATACGCTCGATATTTAGCTAACAGGACATTTTCAGTACTCGAGTTAACCTACTAGTTACACCGTGATTCATGTAACATACAATTCGGGCGGGCGATTCGTAGCAGTCAGCTGGTATATCGTGATATCCGACTTTATCTTTTTATTTATATTGACTTTGTGAAAAATGAGCGAGAATATACAAGGAACATTTGTATCTGAGAAAATATCCAAGATAAGATGGCAACATGCAGATTTTACGGAAGCGAAACATTTCTTAACCGGCAGTTGGGATAACCCGGTGAGACAGTTTTTTATATACCTAACCTAAATTTATAGATATATTTTACAAGACGTAAATTTTATATTTCAGAGGTGTCATGCTTTTAATTTTAATTTCATAACTGTCTCACTGTTCTCAATATTATTTTCGTACAGTCTCTAAAGTTTTATTAAAATAGGTTAAGAAAATTGTCACATGCTATTGTCAAATTATTCGATGAATGTTTATCATTGTGTAATATTTTGTATCATTTCGTCTAATTAGAAAACCTTCTAACTCACAAAACTACAATTTTACAAGAACTTTTCTAAACGATGCAAAATCTCAAGATAAGTTGGTCGAAATAAATATTTCAATTTTGTAAAAAATTGGAGTTAGAAGGTTTTCTAACTAGGCCGACGATTTATTGACGGAAATATTAAAATTAAGTGGAATATAAATAAAGTGAAGTAATATAGTTTTAAAATCTACTATACAGGTAAATAAAATAACGTATTGGACATTTAGAACAAGTTACGATGAAGAACCGTCTCCTGCAATCTTATCATCGTATTCATTCCTTGGAGATGTCACCGAATTGAAGGTAACATAATGTTATTTTACGATAAATAAAATAATTTCTTGTCTCGAACATTAACTGAACGTAAATATATATTTTTTCAGTTTATCAGTAAGGATTACTTTGTTGCATCCTCATCTTTAGGTTCAGTGAAATTGCTGCAGATTGATGAAGATACCTGTACCGAATTCAAAGAACATATGGCATGGGAGTTTATACATAGTTTTAAGTAAATAATTAAATTAATTTCCTTTAAAACTAAAATCCTTAAATTGTTATCTTCAATATGTTGTTTTTTTTACAGAACAACAGATTACGCATCTTGCACGGCTCTGTCTACGTTTGAACAGGATGTGGCTTCTGTTGGGGAAGATGGGAAGCTTAATCTTCTCACTGCTGCGGAGAAGAAACCAGTCAGGATTATTGGTAAATGTTGCAATAAGGAAATTTATATTAACATACACTTTGTTTACAGCGTATATGATTAAATTAGTATGCTTGGAAGAATATTATTAACTTAAATTTTGTAATCTAAATATTCAGAAGATGCCGATAGCTGCTCGATGTACTGCGTTGACTTCTTGAGGCACAGTGAAGTGCTTACGGGCAATTCGAGGGGCCACATGAAAGTTTGGGATCTAAGGAACGACCGGGACGTGCCTGCCACCACGTTCATGCTCTCCGATCAAGTAAAAGTAAGCTGTGAAAATAGACGTTCCTCTAATTTCTCTGATATCGAATCAAGTCTTCGGTCATCTTTGCACTTGCAATTCTGTACTGATGCGACAAACACTTTTTGCAGACAGCAGCTACAAGTATCGCGCATCATCCTACACAGAGGCATATCGTGGTTGCCGGTGGAGGCGATGGGAGTCTAACCATATGGGACTTGAGGCAAAATACTTACCCGATCTCGCAGCTTAACGCACACGCGAAAACTGTCAGTGAGATATTGTTCCATCAGGACAGGCCTGACAATCTCTTCACTTGTTCCATCAGCGGAGAATTGTGGCACTGGAATAACGCGCAAGCCTCAAAATTAAAGCTCGGTAAGTAAGCTTGAATAAATATTAATTAATATAGAGTGTATATATGTTATATATTATATAAATTAGTATATATAATATTTTTATTATAATATTAAGTAAGGACTAATTTGGAGGATCTATTTTGTCATGTCAGATTCTATGGACACACATTGGTTAAATACAATTAGTGCAAACGGAAAAGTTAATGTAACCTCATTGTGCACTGCGATGCATAAATCAATAAATAGTATCGATATTGATAGATCGATGCTGCTCTTCGGGTGTGACAATGAAGCTATATACGTTGTAAGAAATGTGCTTATTTAATAATAACATGTTATTTTTATATCTTTAGTATACATAAATAAAATTACCAATTTTTCTTTATTTTATGGTGTTATTTCCTTGGATATATATAACCTAGACTTGATTTTGCTTAATAACTTTAATTAAATACTTTTTCATAATTTTTAAATCTTCGATATTAAGTATTTTTTGTGATCAAATATTAGTTGGAGTTATATTTGACTACACACTTGGAATTAAATGAAGGCCCTCGTTAAGTTGATACAAATTGCTTCAAGTAAGCCCGTTTATTTTTACAAATACAAGATACAAACCAATCACATACCTAAAATTAGACAGCATAGCCGATTCTTCTTGTACATTATACTTTACGCGATTAGACGAATTTGCAATCCGAACGTGACGCGCCAATGATCGTTACGGATGGCTCCATCTGCTGTCACTTTCCGTTACTAGAAAGATGGAAAGCTTCGAGGTCGCCGCTGGCGCTTATTTGCCATTTTGACTGACGCCTTGCCTGAATCTTCATAAACAGTTTAGCTTACCGTTCCAAGTGGGAAAGGACGCTATGTCGAAGCGCAGGATCGAGGTCGTGGACCCGTACGTCAAACGAAAAGCCACGTGAGTGCACCAGCGTATTTCCCGTGTATTTCTCGAGTGACGGGGCAGCCCAGCGTGATCCTCGTCGATCTCGGAGTCCCTTGCCATGTGCAACATCGTGCGCGTATATATTTATCGCGCGGAACGCGCGTGCACGTGAATTTCAATGACGTGTAACTCGCACGTATCTAATGATACTCATTAGACGTCATCGATAAATTCGGTGGATCTCGAGTCTCGTCGAGACTGCAGACCCTGCCCGATACTTCCGGCGGTTACAATAAAGACCTCGGATCGCTGACTCCGACTGTAACGGTTCTCAATCTGACACACGCTCTTCGTACTTGAAATTGTCGGGACAGTTATTCCGCGTGGTCATTCCGTCCGTTGTGCGATTGCAAACACGCATACAAGCTCATCGTCATCTCGTTGATCTCGTTGCTCATTGCTCGTGGATTAATAATATCTTGAGAGAGTTTGTGTCGAGGAGGATGCGTGTTCTCAACTTGATGCGTTTGTTGTCAACTCGCGGTTGCTAATGAGGAACGCATAAGTGTCTCCGTTACGCATCGTATATTTACACGCTGGAGTAATAAATGATACAATGACTGCTTTACAGGGACGGTTCAACGTCCAACAATGTGGCGACCACAGCGTCGACGGCGACGAAGAGCCAAGTACAATTCAACCCATACACCATGCTGCCGTACACACCGAAGTACTATGAACTTTATAAGAAAAGAATAACTCTGCCTGTGTTCGAGTATCGTGCTGATTTCATGAGATTGGTGTCCCAGCACCAATGCATCGTTCTCGTCGGAGAGACAGGATCTGGCAAGACCACACAAATACCGCAATGGTGCGTCGAATATTCAAGGAGTATTGGATCCAAAGGAGTCGCCTGCACACAGCCGAGGAGAGTGGCGGCAATGAGCGTCGCTCAAAGAGTGTCAGAGGAGATGGATGTTGCCTTAGGTAATTATATGTCAGAGAAATACGAGAATGTATATTTTTATTAATAATTTATATATTTTATTTCAAATTAAAAGTTTAATTAAAATTAAATTAATATTTTATTTTATTTTTAATTAAATTTAAGTAATTTTGAATTTTGCTACTTTTTATTTCTAACATTTTTTTTTTTAAATTGCTAAATATTCTATATTACATAAATATAATAAAATTTGTATTATTCACGTATATACATATATATATTTGTGTTGACAGGCCAAGAAGTAGGATACAGCATCCGTTTTGAAGATTGTAGTTCCCCGAAAACTGTGTTGAAGTACATGACCGATGGTATGTTACTTCGTGAAGGTATGTCCGATCCCATGCTGGATGCTTACCAAGTGATACTGCTCGATGAAGCGCACGAAAGAACGTTAGCCACCGACTTGCTCATGGGTGTTTTGAAAGAAGTGATTAAACAGAGACTGGATTTGAAACTTGTGATTATGAGTGCCACCTTAGACGCCGGGAAGTTTCAGCAGTACTTCGATAACGCACCTCTCATGAACGTACCTGGTAGAACGCATCCGGTCGAGATATTTTACACGCCGGAGCCGGAGAGAGATTACCTAGAGGCTGCGATCAGGACCGTCATCCAGATCCAGATGTGCGAGGAGATCCCCGGCGATCTCTTGCTGTTTTTGACTGGCCAGGAGGAAATCGAGGAGGCGTGCAAGAGAATCAAACGAGAGATGGACAACCTGGGACCTGAAGTCGGCGAACTGAAGTGTATACCGTTGTACTCGACGCTGCCGCCGAATCTCCAGCAGAGAATATTCGAAGCCGCTCCACCTACCAAATCTAACGGCGCTATCGGTCGTAAAGTCGTGGTGTCGACCAATATCGCAGAAACATCGTTGACCATCGACGGAGTCGTCTTCGTTATAGATCCTGGTTTTGCCAAGCAAAAAGTAAGTAGCGTTGATCGATTAGGATTCTCATATTCAGGAACTTTAATCACGGGTTTGTTAATCTCGCACGTTTCTTTTTTCATTTAGGTGTACAATCCGCGAATCCGTGTCGAGTCTCTCTTAGTGTCGCCTATCAGTAAAGCCTCCGCGCAACAGAGAGCCGGACGTGCTGGTAGAACGAGGCCCGGGAAGTGTTTCAGATTGTATACGGAGAAGGCGTACAAAAACGAGATGCAGGATAACACGTATCCTGAAATCTTGCGTTCCAATCTCGGGAGCGTGGTGCTGCAACTGAAGAAACTTGGCATCGACGATTTGGTACGTTTCTTCAAATTTTATAACTATTTTATAATTTTATTTTACCATTTTATAATTTTATAAATATTATTTATAGCCATCTCGTTATTATCAGTCTCATATTTTTTTTACTTTAAATAATATAATATGAAAATATTTTATCGTGCGCCGCTACGCAGGTGCATTTCGATTTTATGGACCCGCCCGCACCGGAGACTCTCATGCGAGCGTTGGAGCTCCTGAATTACCTGGCAGCTCTCGACGACGATGGGAATTTAACGGACCTTGGCGCAGTTATGGCAGAATTCCCATTGGATCCCCAGTTGGCGAAAATGCTCATAGCGTCTTGCAATCACAATTGTAGCAACGAGATACTCAGTATCACCGCTATGCTTTCAGGTAATGTATCGAGGTTTGTCGCTTCATGCAATGATAATTGCGCATAAGCGCGTAATAATAATTTATCAGCTTCGAACAAATAAATTAATTCGTAAATTGTTAAATCGTTATTTGTTAACTATTAAAATTATACGTGTATACATAAAAAGTACAAGTGATAGAGTCAGAGTCGTGTTAAGATGACATGCTAGTATATTGATGATTGATGTGGTATTAGTCCCACAGTGCTTTGTGAGACCGAACGAATCGAAGAAGGCTGCCGATGATGCAAAAATGAAGTTCGCGCACATTGATGGCGATCATCTGACGTTACTTAACGTGTATCATTCCTTCAAGCAACGTAAGTAGTTTATCTCTCGACGGTTTATTTCTTACAGCGGAAGCGTACGCGTTTCAAGTCAGTTCCACTTATCGCTGACGAATAATCTTTACAGATATGGAGGATGTCCATTGGTGCTACGACAATTACGTGAACTACCGGTCGTTAAAGAGTGGCGACAACGTGAGACAGCAATTGAGTAGAATAATGGATAGATTCGTGTTGAAGCGCACGTCGACGGACTTCAACTCGAAAGACTATTACATCAACATCAGGAAAGCTCTCGTCAATGGCTTCTTCATGCAGGTGAGTTATCGTTATTTTTGCGTAAAATAAAATTGATAAAAAAATAAAATAAAATAAATAAAATTGATAAAAAAGTTTCAATCACGCTGTTTCGTTTCTCCGTTAATGTACTGTGTCGTTACTGACGTTAATTCTGTTTTTTATTGTTCGATCAGGTGGCGCATTTAGAGAGAACAGGACATTATCTAACTATCAAGGATAATCAGATAGTGCAATTGCATCCGAGTAGCTGTCTGGATCATAAACCGGAATGGGTTATTTACAATGAATTTGTGCTCACTACCAAGAATTACATTAGAACGGTCACCGACATCAAACGTAAGTTTCTTTTTTTTATTGCGAACCATGCGCAGTGCTTCTTATTTAATCCATTTGTTTTTTTCGTTCTAATAATTTGTTAATTCTCCATTCCTTTATTTTACAGCCGACTGGTTGCTTATGATAGCACCACAATATTACGATCTACAAAATTTCCCCCAATGCGAGGCGAAGAGGCAACTCGAAATGATTCAAGCGAAATTAGACTCGAAGCAATATCAGGAAGGCTTCTAACCTCTATACATTTTAGACATGTTTGACATCGTTGGACGCGAAATGTGACGCAGAATGCTCAGTCAAGCTTTTATCGTAATAAATGGCACACGACTTTTTCATGTATCAAAACCACATCACATACAAGACATCGTAAAACACGCAACGTGAAAAGCCACTTTTTGTCTTTCACTTTAAAAAAAAAACAATGGAAACAGTACGTTAAAATATTTAGGTTTTTTTTTTATACAAGCCTGCAATCGGCTTGTACAATGTAAAAAATTGAGAATATTTAAGTATTTTCAACGCTTAAGCCAAAAGAAAAGGAACAAAAAAGACGAAAATGGAGGATTCATTAGTTCGAGACGGTAGAGACGGTAGTTAATCGAAAAGGGTTATTTATATACACTTAAGAAAGAAACGTAGCCTCTAAGCAATTTTAAGCAGCAGAATTCGTTAATCTACGTTTACATTCGACGTATCTGGAATCACTCTAGATATAATAGATTAATTTTTGTATTAAACGTTGGCCGTATAACGTGAGGAAGGGATATAAAATGATCACTATATTAAGTATCGCTTTATAGATAGTCGAAAGTCGGCAGGAAATTTATATTTATTTAACTCCCTGGGCAGAAGGTTCGTTTTTTATTGACGCCAGCACGTTTCTCTTATCGCTACGATGATGGATCATGTACGGCTTGAAATTTCAGTTCTGGA
Organism: Ooceraea biroi; assembly: GCF_003672135.1. NCBI lineage: Eukaryota > Metazoa > Arthropoda > Insecta > Hymenoptera > Formicidae > Ooceraea > Ooceraea biroi. Next base: position 7,904,993 of record NC_039512.1, read on the forward strand.
TTCTGTGCTTCTTGAATTTGAATTTGAGTTTAAATTGTGGCAGCGCATGTCTACGAGACTTTTCCGAATGAAATGTAAAAGAGAACCAATGCACGATTTTACATTGCTTATTATACGTAAACACAGTTTCCCTAGACCTGACAGAATCAAATTACAGAAAGAAGAATGATGTAATTAAAAAGCGTAAGCAGCAGGTAGTTTATAAAACACCAGCGTTTAGTGTGAGAAAACTATTGTCTTCAGTAGCACACCTGAAGAACACAAAGTAAATTCGGTATCCTATATGTTTATTGTTCATTATTGATATTCTACACGTATTAACAATAAATATATGGATTTTGCTTTTGACACGAGAGTTCATAAGTGATTCCTGTGTTCACGAATTTTGAATTTATTCTCTGTTTAATCACGAGTAGGTACCAGCCGCCTATCACACTCTGATAATGCTTTTGATTTTGTAAGTAAATAGGAAGATAAAAAATTAATTTCTAGAAATTTATATTGCGCAGGATGCTATCTTATTTTATTTATATTATTTTCGTGACACGTATAATTTTTATAGATAAATAAGCTACTTTTAGGTCCAATCTATCCTAGATAACTCGGGAGGAACAAATCACCGGTTGCGAAATTTCACTATAGCGGCGACAGTGATATTTTTTCGACGCGTCAGGTGAGGTTGGTACGGATTTCCCGCGCGCGTAATTCCGTCGCATAATGCTCGTTGCATCTGCCACCTTCGGTGACATGTGTTACGGCAAGTGGTGTTAACAAGTATTTATCGCTATTCGATAACACGAGGACGCGTCGAGCAATCAAATATCGTTCTGCAAGGTTTCGGTGAGGTATTTACGGTATTTACGAACAGGCAGCATGTTCAGTCTAAGCGAGCTCAACGAGCAGTTGAAAGACGCCAGCCGAAAGTGTACCGGTACCGGGGTTTCTTTCGCCGGCCAGTCGCTTGTACTGGATACCGCAGAGGACGGTAAGAACTCAGTATTTTTCCCACAAATTGCCTGTTCAATACATTCTCCGTCCAGAGGCGTATGAGGTTATGTAAACAAATGTGTGAACTTGGTTCTGGGTCTCACAAATATGATAACAATCATCGTTTCACAAACTTTTATTTGCCTCTATAAAATTCTCAATTCTATTTATAATAGACCGCATAACGTTTATAGATAAATATTTAATGCTATAATTTTGTAGATAACTATTTAATGCCGTAACTGGTAGACCAACGTTTACAATAAAGCTTAAAATAAAGTTACTTTGTGTACTGCACAGCTGTTCGAGTAGTGGAAGCGATAAAAGCATGTCCGTGCTTAGAGTACCTAGATTTAGAAGGAAATACGCTCGGCACACCGGCGGCGGAAGCCATTGCTGAGGTGTTGAAGGAAAAGGGAACCTCCTTGAAGAGAGCATTGTGGAAGGACATGTTCACTGGCCGTTTAAAAACAGAAATCCCAAAGGCATTGGAGTATCTAGGTATAGCATTGTGCACAGCTGGCAGTCGCCTCACTGAACTCGACCTGAGTGACAATGCTTTCGGCCCGATCGGTATTCAGGGCTTGGCAAATCTGTTGATGTCGAGTCCGTGTTATACTCTTCAAGAATTAAGGTTGAACAATAACGGCCTTGGCATATCGGGTGGAAAGATGCTAGCTAAAGCATTGGAGAAGTGCCACGAGAACAGCTCGAAAGAAGGTAAAGTGTTGTAAAATATTGCGAGCATCGATGTGCCAGCAAAATTTTCGTACAAGTATTTAGCGAAACACATTTTATTGCACAGGCACGCCGCTGGCACTGAAGGTTTTCATCGTCGGCAGAAACCGACTGGAAAACGAAGGTGCGCAGGCACTGGCATCCGTGTTCCAGAAGCTGAAGACGTTGGAGGAAGTGGTGATGCCGCAGAACGGCATATATCATATCGGCATCGCGGCACTCGCGAGGGGACTGTCCGCCAATCCCGGCCTGCGAGTATTAAATCTCAACGACAATACGATCGGATTGAAAGGCGCGAGCGCGCTTGCCGAGGTCCTACCGACCTTTCGCAGTCTGGAAGAATTGAATCTCGGGGATTGTTTGCTGAAAACTAAGGGGACGTTGGTCTTAACGGAGGCGTTGGCAATCAGCGGTAATCACGTATCCCTCAGGTGCCTGGACTTGAGTAACAACGAGATACGCATGGACGGCGGGAGTGCCATCGCCAGGGCCATGAGCGACAAGGCTCGCCTAACGAATCTGCAGTTGGACGGCAATTGCTTCGGGACGGAGGGACGTGAGAAACTTCGGCAGGTTCTTACGAAGTTGGGGAGGATCGACGCGCTGAACTCCTTGGATGAGGATTACACCGAGGATGAGGAGGAGGAGGAGGATGACGCTAGTGAAAAAGAGGATGACGGTAACGAGGAAGAGGAGAGCGAGGAATGCGAGAGCGATAACAACGAGAATGAGGCAAACGAGAAAGACAACAGAGTGCACAACCTCGCGCAAAGCACGGTAACGGTGGCAGAATTCTTGAAATCACCGACAAGCGAGAAACTATTGTTACTGCAGGATGACAGTACGCAAGCTTTCATTGACCACGCGATGGTACGTATTAATATGTGTGCGTTAACATATCTCATTCTATTTCTAACAAAATTGACCGTATTTTATAGAATTTGGCAATTCAGAGCGATGCGACTACGGAAGGAAAATATATCGAGGAATTTGTACAGATAATTATGAAGGTATCGGCGTTATGCGACAGCGGTTACATGGTGGTGAGGCTGAAAGCAGAAACCTTGTCGGATGCATTGTACGTGAAGCTGTTCTCTTACGCGGTAGAGAAGGAGAAGATCTCGAGTTTAAATAACGCGTTGTTAGTCAATCTTGGTTTAATAAAGGTAAGACAGAAATTAGAAATCATACAATAAATTGTAATATAACTTATACATGTATTGCATACAGAGAACAGGTAAGCTACATAAGCATTTTTTCTTTTCAGGGTGAGGACAAGAGTAAAAAAATTGATTGGAACTTGGAAGGATGTTTTAAAGCTCTAGAGAAAATTAGTCAGAGGGACTATTTCTTGGGACCAACGAGGAGTATATTAAAACTATTTATAGAGAAACCAATGAAAACTAATCGCGCTAACGTAGTAGATCCGTTTCAAGATTCCAAGGCTGCGCTTAAAGCTGTCCTAGACAGCACTCAGGTTACGTAAATTCATTGAAAATTTCCCCTCTATTGGTATGTAAGGTATACTTATTTATTTTTACATGTCGCGCGCGCGCATATATATATGTGAAAAGTGATTTCTCACGTAAAATTATAGGCGTCATTATTGTATAATAAATTTTGCAGAGCTTGCAGAAGTTTATAGCAAACTGATGAACTTTATAACGAACTTGAGATTTTAAAGTACGATTTTGTATTTTCGATATTAAAACTTTTTTAATTCACATATTTTTTTTGCAACATTACTTTTATATCCCATGATGTAATTTTTACACAAAGAGTTTATACAATGAGTAATAATAAAAATAAAAAATATGTTTATTACCGTACATCGATATATATATATATATATATATATGTATATATATATCCTATATCAATCATTTCAGAGTCTAGTGCACGTTGCTTCCATATAATTCTCAATTTAATAATTGGAATAATAATTGCGTGAAGTAATAACATGCGTGAAAGCTCATTCATAAAATAAGTTTGTATTATTTTTTTAAGGCAATGTAACAAACGTATATATAATAAAAATAAATTTTCCTAAAATACGTAATATTTTATATCGCAGTATAGGAATCAATTTTGTATAAAATAATACTTGATGTCCGATTTTGTATAATAATCAATTTCAAGGAAGTGATTATTGTAACCTAATTAAGATACTAGCAGCGAAATGAAAGAGGATATCTAGTATGTAACATTCATCACCAATCCAAACAAGATCAGATAATCAGTTTAATGTGAAATAAATAATGCTTGCGTGTGTACGTGTAAAGCTGGCGCCAGACCAAGCGCGATTCGTAACTGGCGATTCGTGATTCGCAGAGATTTATTGAGCATTCGGGAAAATTCGTCAATTCAGGGCCCGATTAAGGAGGGACAACCCCGGGCCTCACCCAAGCATCATTCAAGAATATTTATTTTCCGAATAACTGAAAATGGGCCTCCCTCAAAAATCTTAATCCGACCCTGCGCCAGTGTAAATCTTACACTTATTCGCGATTCGCAGTATATCATTCGTAATTCGAGTCAGTGCGAACGGCGAATCGCATATGAGGAATCGAAGAATTTCCCCCTCCACACTGTTCACAAATGTAAATTTATATTGAATTACGAATCGCGCGTAGTCCGGCGCTGGCTGAAAACTTGATATGAAATGCACTGAACGTGTTATTCCCACCTTTGTTCGTTTTCGTACTGTACGATATTCATAACAACTTTTTGCGGAAAGCCTGTTTTAACTTATAACATATAGCGTCGTGAGACCTATTTCGTAGCAGCAACCGCGGACGTTGGATCCCAGCCTGGATGAAAGAGATCAACCGACAGCGGTATGCAATGTGACGATGACTGATCTTTCATGTACATCGTTGCCTGAAAAACACGAGATAATATTTTCGAAACTTGATTACGTTACCTTCTCTTTTATATATATATTTCTATAATACATACGAGAAATAGAACCAGCTGTAATTTATCTTTGATGCTACAGTCTTGTCCCAAAGTAGACGGATAGCTTACTGCTCCATCGTCCTCTCGTACATCAGCCGCTATTAATTCTAGGCATCGTTTCTCGTCTATTCGAAACGATTGCAATATCGAGGCTACAAATTATGATTATAAAAAGTATGAGTATATTTTTTTGTTTAGAATTTATTTGGGTAATAAAGTACACTTACCTCTGTCAGAAGCTTCGGCGGATAAAAACCTCTTTAGAACCGTGCTAGCATTAGCGTTTTCAGAGAACAAATGCGGGTAACGTCTGAGAAGCAGTTTCGTTAGCAGCATATTGCCACGATTGCCAGCTAGACTGTTATTAGGTATACAAATTATTTCGTCCTCTGTTCTTCTCACTAGCAATATAGGTCCATTATACCTATCAAATAAAAGGTTCAACGATACGATTAAATATACATTGAACAAAGTAGACTACATATCGTGTAGAAAATATCCACGTTATTTACGAAATATAATATTTATTTAGCCTACCTATTAAGTTGTTCTGCTATATTTAAATTGAAATAACATCTGATTATATTGCGAACTAGACCTTCGAAGGACGGTGGCATTGCTTTAATAGCTAATGGAAGTATGTCATCGAACGTGGCGTCTAACACCTGCGGAGACGTAATTTATCCGTTGCAAAATTTTATTTGATATACGTGGAAAAATAATGCGATGCGAGGTAAACGGTATTACCAAACTTTGAACAGAAGGATAATTCATAGCGGCCCAGGTGGATGTGTAGCCCCCAATGCTCCAGCCGTAGAGGATGATCCGTCCCTCGGGGAACTCGAGGCGCTCGATCGCGAATCGCATTATGCAATCGATCGCGTTCTCCTCCTGGCTCGGATACGGCGCACCCTTTGTGGTCATGAGTTACTGTTATACGAGATGCAGGAACCGAGGCCCGAGGAAGACTTGCCATTACCTCAATTTTGCATTTACTGTCTACACACGTGAGCGACAATGGACTGCAACATCCGCAAAGTTTCAACGTCGCGACAAGAGGATCCCGTGAGAAAGAGAGAGAGAGAGAGAGAGAGAGGAGTAATAGCAATTCTTCTCGTCGGTTTGTTACTGCAAGGTATCACATGAGGCTTATTGATTCTTTGGTTTTCGGAAAGCACGTTACTCACGGTACAGTCGGCGAAGCCTGGGTGATTCCAGCCCAGCACGGAGTAGCCCTTGCTCAGGGGAGTGGATATAATGCCCGTTTCGTAGAAACCACAGTTCCCCTCGCAAGTTATGACCAGTATATTGCCGTTAGCGCTCCTGCGAAATCGCGTACGTCGGAAAATATTTTGTGAGACGCGTTAAACTATTAAACTGTAATTTTGAACTATTTTTATTGTTTATATTATATTACTTGTTGCGTCGATCGATGAACATGGCATCAATTTGATTCTTATCGGCCGTTATCAGCTTGCATCTTTCTCCACCCTGCTTTATCAAGTCCATCCTCCCCTTCAGTAATGCAGAGGCTTTAACATTGTAATATTAAAAATTTTTAGAAAAATCATAACATAAATGATTGGAGTAATAGTAGTAGTAAATGTTTTACCGAGCGCCCAATTTATAATGGTTAAACTGCCAGGATAAATTAATTTAATTGCGAGAGTGTGCGCTACTATGTAAGAGAGTAATTTACACGGTATAGCGTACAGAAATTCTTTGCCACTCTGGCGTCTCGGACGTCCTTCAGCCTTCGCAATTTTTTCCAACGTTAGTTTAGCTTTATCACTGAAAAATACATACGACAGAAAGTTTAATGCCAATTAAAAGATAGGTGAATTACCTCGAAATTCTAGCTCAGTTTAGTTTTAATTTGACAGAGTCAATTTAAAGTTCAATCAAATTTAGTTTTAATTTAATAGTCAATTTAAAGTTCTTCGATCAAAAAATATATAGAGATATTTATATCTTTAAATGTTTGAACATGATTAAATAAATTCTCAGCACTGTGCGAGATTTAAATAATTCCAAATCCAAATCTCAAAGAACGTAGCATTTAAAAGTAAACTGGATACTCTAGAATTTCTTACATGATTATTTACAAGATGTATGACTTTTTAACCTTCTTAACTGTGATACGTCAAAGTCCACGGGCCACCCCCAGAACTCAAAATCATATTTAAGAAGCTCTTGCTTCGTTCTCTCATTATAGTCCAAATGTGCTTCGTTTAAAGTCTGCACAAATCGTGCGTACACTGGATTGTTGACTCTGGAGTAACCCCGCGCGGCCAATGAAGTTATGAAAAGTAGACTAGCACCGGCTGCCAATTTACTCAAATAAAACGCGTTGTCTGTCAAGGAATAGTTACGGTGGTACATAAACGTTGCGATCAGTGGTACGATGTAGACGCTTATGGACCACATTGCTGCGAACTGCGAAACAAAAAACAATTGGTGAATTCATATATTTTCCTGACCGGAAGACTGCAATTAAAGTAGCAAAATGTGGATATAGAGTTCTGTTCACGCAGAGCTGGTCAAGGTTTCATGAAAATTCTCAGCAACACCCGAATAGTCTAGCAGTGCAGGGGACACTTACGGAAATGACGATCTGATCGGTCCATCGCTCGAGGTTCTTCGGCTCGTACGATTTCTGCAACGTAGGTACGTAACCTCAAAACACGTTATGCAAATTTTCGCGCTGGAAACGCTGGGCAAGTACCGTACTTACGTCAACCATGTGATCGATCCACGGTATCTCGTAAACCTTTAAAAGCCGCGGGCTGAACGCACACCTCCATAACGTCTTGATCAACGACATAATCCTCCTCAAGCCTCGGAAACGATCGGCTTGGCCGCCGTGTACGAATACGCGTTATTGCGGAGTCACAACACGGCTCAAGCAGCTCGAACCGCACACATGACACAACCGTATCAGACTAATCAGCCGAGGCATTTCTGACTTCCGCTACGTCCGTCGAGCAAACGCGTCGCTAGATGGGCGACAAGCGATGGAAACGACGAAAGCGTTTAAATAACGGGTTCTTGATAGTCGAATGGATCATTTCATTGGCTACGGAGTATCTGCAGATACACTTAAGACGGTCTTAAATACAATAAGACCGACTATGAATACCGGCCAAGTAAACTAAAGACCTTCAAGGACTATTTTGGGACTACTATAGGACCCTTAAGGAATTCTGAAGTAAACTAACAATTATTAGTTCTTAAAAACTCTACTACGTCTCTAATATTTTGATATATTTGATATTTATATTTTTATCAAAAAGCGGAGCAGTAATACGACTCAATATCGAGTCAGTCGAAGCTTCAATTTTCGTGTAGTACAACTCAATACTACGAGCTCTTGTTTCAAAGTAGTATGATTGAAAGATGCGCAAACGCGGATAAAGTCGAGTAAAATGAAATTTTTATTTTTAGATATACTAAATCGTAACAATGTGCAAAGTGTTTTTATATATTTATATAAATTTTATGTATTTTATATATTATTTTATATGTTTATATTTATATTATATTATGACTAAAGGTTTAAAACACATCGTGCCGTGTTTTAAGATCGATATGCAGAGGTATACATCAATAATATATTTTTCCAACGAAGCATCATGATTATATTCGTTTACGCAAAATAAATGAGATGCGAGATTATTAGATTGCGAGATTGTTAAATTTTTACAGATTTTGGTGAATAAAAATTGCCCGCCTGGAACGTACGTTTAAAATAAATGTCTCATTGAAATCGGTTGATTCAAAGTCTCATTTCTTGTTTCTCTCTCATGAAAAAAAAAACCTCTGTGTTTATGAAAAAGCCGACGATCGACGCGAGTTAAATTCCTCGCGTATGTATACAGTAAACAGAAATGAAATCAACCGAAATTTTGACAGTATATTTTCCTCATTAATCCGGAGCGGTCCGAAGTAACCTTTTTCGTTACGTCATGGGTCGCGAGTTCGATTCCAATTTCGCAGCTGACAACGTGCGTAAATCCCGCAGACCGTGACGACGCAGTTCTGCATCCGAGATTCACCGAGGTGACCGAGGTGGCTCGTGAAGAGCAACGAGTATTCGCACCGCATCGCCGAGGCATGATCCGATACTTGTGAAATCGCAGCTTCGCGCCGGTCGATCGAGCTGCCGCGACGCATGATTTTCGGAACGAGCTGCCGCGACGACTTGCTAGAAAGCAACACGAAGCAGAAACAGCGCAGAGGAACAGCGCAGCTATCGCGTAGTTACTGGAGGCTTCCTTGCAACGTGTTGACACCGCTACCGCGACTGACGAGTGACGGTCGGAGCAGCGATTTTTTTCAACATGTCAGACTGGGACACTGCGCCTATTACTCTGCGAAAGCGTGCCCCGAAGTCATCCACGTTGAAAACCGAGAAGGTAATCCATCCACGCGAGCTCGCCGCAACACGTTATCGCGTGTTAACACCAGTCAACACGGTCGCCGTGCATGCGTCGCACGATTGTATAATCGTGTTTGTTTGCAGGCGGTGAACGACGCGAGGCGGCAAGGTTTCACCGTAGAGACGCAGGCAAAATGTGAGTACAGTAAGTTTTCTTGTGCATCATCTGAGCTGCGCAATTTTTTCTTCTATAAACAAAAACGTTCCATACGAGCCGTACGTGAAACGTGCGGCTTCACGTACGTACTTATCAGTGATAAGAGCAATTTGGAGCCGTATTGCAATCTCATAAACAGGATTTTATTATAAAGATATTATTAGATTTTTTTTCAGAGAGTGAGAGAGAAGATGTATAAATCTGATAGCTCATTTTATTATAAAGATTATTAAGGATTTTGCTATAAGGATTATTAGTTTTTTTTTTTCTCGAGAGAGAGAGAGAGGATATATAAATCTGAGAGCTCATGTTACTATGAAGATTATTAAGGATTTTACTATAGAGATTATTAAGTTTTTTTTCTTGAGAATGAGAGAGAAGATATATAAATCTGATCAAGCTCACATTTTTAATTGTATCAGTTTTAATTAAAATTGTACTCTGACTCATTGTTGTGTTATATTGTGTTATGTTGTTTAAATCACTGATAAAAACCTTAAGATAATGCAAGAAGTATGGATATACATCTTATGCATGAATATACATTATGGAGCATTTGCATGCATACTACGCATGTACATTCCAAAAAATACATTAGTATGACATTAGGTCTGTTCTTTTCAGCTGCACTGCTGAACTAGTGCAATACATTAAAGTGAGACAAGTATACTTTTTCTCACTCTAACTTATTGCACCAATTCAGCAGTGCAGCTGAAAAGAATAGACCTAATGATACTATTGATAAATGACAGAAAGATATAGAAATTTTCATTCAAGTATTCCCGGTTTGACATTTGTGTCATGATAAATAGTTTAAAAATATTTTCTGGGGTGGGAGTAGGGGGTGGTGGTGCAAACAGACAGCACGTAACCACAAAAAACACTGCAAAATTGGATCGTGAGACAGAGGAATTGAAACATGATCAAATTCCTCTTGAACTTGGCAAACTTATACAACAAGGACGACAAAGCAAAGGATTGTCTCAGAAAGATCTAGCTACGGTAAGTATTTGTGTCTTTATACAAGTATACTATATACATAAGTTTTATACAGTTCAATTTTTTTATAAGTAATTATTACGCAATTTTGTATTGATAATAATTTTCGTGCGCATTTTGTAGAAAGTAAACGAAAAGGCGCAGGTCATTAACGACTACGAGGCAGGACGTGGAATCCCGAATCAGATGGTGATTGGCAAGATCGAGCGAGTGCTTGGACTCAAGCTTCGCGGCAAAGATCGTGGCAAACCGTTAGCGGCCCCCGGGACGAAGAAGTGAATCTCGGGGGAAGCAAGCTCTACTTTCGATCCTTATATATAATACCGTTCCCACTGTGAGGAAGAACTGTGAGAAGGATGGTAGAACGGATGCAACGGACAAACCCCTACCTTTCTTTTCCTTGGTTAATTTTGATATTGCAAACGATGTAAATGGGTTATAATTAACTTGCCTTTATGTATAAAATGATGAAAGAAAGATATTTTAGGGTATCACAGAATACGTACAGAGTAACATACGATGCATACATACAGTGAACACAGTAAGCGTAACTTAGCGTGTAAACACTCTAAACAAGGCTTATTAAGTTACCTTCGCGTATAATTGTTTGTTGTAGATTCTAAAGTGTACATTACTAATGCTAATTATGAAATAAGAGCGGATTCGCGTGCTTGAGTGACATAAATAAAATTCTTAATTTATAATGAAACATTTTCGATTCGTTCATTGAGCACCGTAGTACAGAAAAAGGAATGTAACGTGAAATTCATCGTGATTTCATAAAATTAAGTATAACTGCAAGATACGTACCAAGTAGGAAAAATATAGTGTTTAAATATAAAGAACACCTATCCAAGTATCATTACGTGCATTTGTCCTCTATATATACTCACATAGGTCTTGAACATATTTTTCTATAATTTATGTATATATTTTGATTTTCTTATTTCTTCTCCAGCGTACACTATCCTTTCCAAAAAAATATATCTACGTATTATCCAAGGAGAGAAAAATTTTTAAATATTCAAATAACTTTATTTTCGCATACATCATAATACAATGAATGACAGAATAATAAATGCCTTTGCACACATCCGCTAGTCCTTTCTCAGCTCGAAATTGGTTTCTTCTGTTCCATCTTTCGTGATAATTTTAATGGTTATTCCATCGCCGGTGTATATGTCTCTCTCAGCCGCGGAGGTAAAAACATCCTTCAGAACTGCCACAGCTTTTTCTAGAGTCAAGGGTGCGGGAGTGACGCCTTCCTGATTCTTGTAGCCAATCTAGAAATAAGTGTTTTATGATGATTAACGATACAATTTTCTTCTTAAGGCTTTTATGCATTTTCTTACGCTATGAAGATAATTTACATGCTGCATTAAAATGCGTACCTGATTATCGAGAAGTGGTTGCAGAAGTGCACCAGCGGAACCACCTGCCCTATACGTAGTTCTTTCACAATGACCAATTGGATCATAGCTGTATATACAGCCTTTCCCATTTTCATCCAATCCGGCGAGTATATTGCTGACGTAGTAAGGGAAGAATCTTTTGTGATACAGCATTATTGAGAGCATCTGTGCTGTCGCCGGAGTTGTCATCTCCTTTTGGTGTTCATGTTTGTACATCTGAAACAAACAACATTATAATGATTATGTCATGATAATGATTATCTTATGTGTGTTTCGATGCTTGAATAATTATGTGACATTTGTGCTACCTGCATGCGAGCAGACAAGAGACGAGTTAAAGTCAAGGTGTCGCACCAGCAACCACAGCATCCTAGGATGGTAGATTTCGACAGGGAGAACAATTTATCCTGGTGTCGAGTGTAAATTGAAAATCCTGTACTGAGACGCGTATCTGCGGCTATGACGCAGAAATCATCTCCTGCTAGAGCCACTACGCTCCTGAAAACGAGCTCTCGCTAGTATTATGTGTTTCTCGAGTACTCCCCAATATGCTCCATTAAGAGATATATAACATAATAATAGAAGAAATATATATAATAATAATAATAATATATAAGTTTCTTCTACAAAATATATTTCTTAGTGGAGCATGTTGGCGAGTAAAATAATATTTAGTTAAAATAATAATTAACTACAACAGATTAAAATTATCCAAGTTTAACAGGTAAAACTAAGAGAGATATAGGTTATTTCCACTTGGCTTACCCTCCGTTGTCAGAATACGGACTAAAGCTCACTTTTCTTGCTCCCTGTACCTCATAATCGGGTAAATGTCCTTTTCCGTTGCTTGCTAGTAATGCCATTATTGTATTTCTCGCTGAAAACCTACTATCCTGTCAAATCCTGCCAATGCAATCACTGTGTCAGACGAAACTGAATGACGCTACAATTTCCAGCTGAAACGGAACATAACCGTAGTGCGCATATGCGAAATAAGGAGGATGCCCAGTAACACGTTCTGAATTTTCTACCTTTCTTCATTGTTTCTCTCAGCGCGCTCAGCATTTAAAAACTTTATTGAATACATTATTGAGCCGTACTATTTCAAGATGACAAAAGAGAAAATAAAACGCTGTAATTGTTCGTCATTGTTGAGTCATGTTACTTAAAGGATGCGCATTGTGATGCGGGGGCAGCATGTATTAATTTTAATTCAACATTATATCAAAATTTTTTAATTTACAATTATTATAGCGAATCAATCTTACGACATTCTGAAAAATCTGACGACTTCCTTAAAACCTAATGGTTTCATCATTCTGGAAGAATATGTTGCCTACACACACGTGTACCTTTATAATTATGAATTAATTTGAATTAATTTGAATCAAGAAAAGTAGTAATGGAATTTCCTGTATTGTTCACTTTTTTGGGAGATACATGAATCATAGTCATGTGATGAGTATCGTGAAGGCCAATGGATTGAGAATTACCTATTGGCCTATTATTAGCTTTTTCTGAGAAGTACAACAATAGACATATTATATGGGGGCAGCAATACTACTAGTTGTCCATGCAATCAGCTATTATGTTCTTTTTTTTATACAATTACATTTACAATTAAAAACTGATAAAAAAAAGTACTGATTACATATAACTTAATTTTATACAGGGTGACAAATTTCAAGCGTAACAGGCTAAATATTTCGAAATGTCAACCAAGATTTTACCTGCCTATATTTAGTTTGAAAAGCAATTAAATGATATATTAATGGGTGACTACAATTTTAGAATGTTTCACTACAATGATTATCACATCAATAAAGTTGATGTATATGATATCATCAACTGTATTACATATTAATAAATGTATATTAATAAATACATAAACATGTTTTGTTTCGCACAAAATGTTTATGTATTGAGGAAGAAGATATCTCGAGCAAAACTGCAACCATAAATATATAAATGTAACTATTAATGTACTAAAAATAGATTTTTGAAATACTATCTTTTAAAAACAAGGTAAAAGAAGACGCCAAATTATGTGTCGCAGATTATTTGAATCTATTTTAATAGAGGAGAAAGAAGAAAGAGAAAGAAAAAAGAAAGGGAGAGAGAGAGAGAGAGTGCAATAAGAAAATATTAGGTTGTTGAATAATTTCTGTCACATTTTGTACGCTTATCTTCAACACGCAAAAAATTATTAGATTTGATTTTAACTGCGCTGCTAGATTGGTTGCATACTACCTATGCACACTATTTAGTAGTGCAGTTCGAATATCATTGCGCATTGACGATAAGCGCTTAAAATACGACAGAAAGTATGCAACAACCTAATAGTTAAATAAGTAAAAAGAAAGTAAGAATGCTTACTATTGTGGTACTTTATTTACATGTTACTCGATCTAATGGCATCGCCTTTTGTATTTAATATCTTTTTAATTTTGCAAAATTCCAAATTTTGGTATCATTTTTTTCTAGAAAAATATAGCAAGTCAAGTAATCTGCAGCGCATGTACTTGGCATCTTTTATCTTGTATTTTGAAAGCAGTTTTTAGATAGAACTTATTAAAACATCAGTATCTGCTAATGGGTATTTAATGAATATAAATGTAATTCCAAGAATTTTGTAATTTTTTCTTAGAAATATAAATAATTCTTAGAAATTTGAAAATATTACCGTTTTCTTTGTAAAGTTTTTAGATATATCTTATCAAAATATCAGTATTATCTGCTCTAATGCGCGTCATATAAATATAAATAATTTCAAGAATTTTTTTATTTTCGAAATCCAATAAAAATCATCTTTATACAGCTGCTTAATATAATGTACCAATTATGCGTTAAATGAAATGTGTGAATGTTCCTTCGGAGTCATTTAACCTTGGTTTGTGTCTTAATTATTTCAAAACATGAGATGTTAATGAACAGTCTTCCTCTTTGTGATGTAGTAGGGTAACATGACTATATATAATAGAAGTCTCTGAAATGGAATTCAGTTTACCGCGTGTTCGTGAGTTGTCAGGCTATCGTCATCGATCAATAATGTTGATATACATGCTTTCTTACGTTAGCATAGTAGTATTGTTAGGAATATCAAGTTCGCACAGCTTTGAACAGTTTGAACAGAGCTGTTCCGCGCTGAAACAATGTAAAACGAAAAATTATTCTAACAAGTGGGCAGATCCAAAAGATATTTCAGAAATTAATTATCATAACGAACAATATTTTATACATAAGAAAGTATTTTATCCCATGAATTTACCATTATTACCTATAACTTTTGCTCAGTCAGAATACTTGCCAAATGGACAGTGCAAAAAAGATGTTCGACTGTTCTTAAAGGAGTTACGAAATGAAACTTTATGGGCTATGCAAAGTAAGTTACAAATAATATTAAAGTTTGCATCAATAAATCATATTATCAAAACGAAAGTTTTCATTTCAAAAACTTTTGGAACAAGATCTTTATCAGGGAAAACTATTCAAATATTTCTGTAATATAAATTCTATTCTAAAAATATTTAAGATATTTAAATATTTTCTAAATTCTATTGGCCTTCATTCTCTTTATAACGCGCTTCGTAATATATTCACAACATAAAGCTATAAAATTAATCTTTAGTGTTCGATGCTTCATCAAAATATCCGGATGGGATATTGTACGGTAATACGAAACATTTGGGTAATTTTGATGAATGTTACAATTTGCAAGTTGATGTTAGAGAAAATAGTGGCAATGATAAAATTACTGGTAGATATTGTTTAGTCGATCTTCAGCATCAAAGGAAAAAGATATCAGTGTCTCGTAACATTGTTCATAAGCCATTTACATCAGATTTCGATCCAAAAGGATCTTTCTGGGACGCAATAGAGGTATATGTTATCATGTGTGTGTGAACTATCTACCTAATATAATTTTGATATGTATCGCAATTATATAGGCAAATGAAACAATTTTTTATTTTATTTGATTCAATTGTGTAATGGTATATATAGGAACGAGGAAATCCTCATCGTATTCGTCGAGATTTCCTGCAATTAGCTCTCTGCGTACCATCAGCTTGTAGTGCAGAAGACGTGGAAACAGTGCTAAAGAGCTCTATAGAAAAGATCAATAAGAAAAATAATATCGAGATACAGATAACTGTTGACAAAAATTTTTGCCAAGCGGCTGTAGAAGCATCTAATTCTGTTGCTGGCGCAAGGATTTATTGGTAATGGATGATATTAACAAAAGTTATACAAACAAAATTTATTCTTACACTTTATATTAATTATTCAAAACTTTTACACAATATTTTACAACATCCGTAATCGTGAAAACAAGTGTAATTTACAAGTTAAAGTGTAATTAAGTGAAAAAATATTCTAATTTAATTACTGTGCATAAGGTAAAAGTCCCAATAACTGGCCACTTTAGAAATACAAAGACAATATATATCTAAACTTTAACGAAATATTAAGATTTTTATTAAAAATAGCTTGCATATACAGAAAGATATTACCATTTTGTATCATATAGAAACAAAGAACTTTCACAGTTTTTACAGTATTGAAGTAAAATTTAATTAAAATGTAAGTTTCCAAAAAAAACGTTAAAACGAAGCTCGAAAACTCGAGCACATATCGGTAGTTAGATATTAGGACATGCGACCCGAAGTTGAAAGCTTGCCCGATAACTAATCGATTCGCCCAGTCAGCCAAACCTGCGAAGAACAGACATTGGCAAAATCTGTTCGACAAAATATGTGAGCAGAGAGGCCACAGATTGGGTACAAAATCCACCCAGTAAGTACACTGTCAGCAGTATGCCGACAAATTGGCAGCAGATATGAAGCAGAATAATGCAACAGATCCGGTACCATCTGTGTCCGCATTAAGCTTGTGTTCTGCCAGCAGATCCTGCTTATAACATGATCTGACAGCAGATTGGCGGCAGAAACTGAACAGAGTCTGCCGACATAACCTGGCGGCAGATTGGCGGCAGAAATAGAGCAGGATCTGCGCAGTGTAGTTGGCAGCAGATTGGCGACAGAAACCGAACAGAGCCTGCCGACATAACCTGGCGCCAGGTTGGCGGCAGAAACCGAACAGGATCTGCAGCTTTTGACACTATTCAAATTTACACGGCTAGGAATATGCGTTTTCGCTCCGCACCGCTAGGTGGTGAACATGTTGAGTTCTTACTCGACGTTAAGATTTAGCCTGACAGTTATATAAGTTAATATATGTGTCTTGACATAATAATATTAATTTTTCTAAGAATTTTTGTACTTGCGGCACAGAGGTTCTCATGGACAACGTCCACACACGCCGCAAGCAATCTGAAGGCATTAAATTTGCCAATTTAATCAAATTAAGTATTGATTAAAAAAACAGATTACTTTACAATAGTGGACCAATATAAGAAATTAATTCATACCCCACATAAAAAATTAGATTTATATTGTTAACCAATATTGCTCCAATAAATTTGTACTACTACGGCACTTTCTCGCAGAGCCTGCTCGATTTCTGCTCCAAATCTGCTGCCAACTACACTGCGCAGATCCTGCTCTATTTCTGCCGCCAATCTGCCGCCAGGTTATGTCGGCAGGCTCTGCTCGGTTTCTGTCGCCAATCTGCTGTCAGATCATGTTAGCAGAATCTGCTGGCAGAACACAATCTTAATGCGGACACAGATGGTACCGAATCTGTTGCATTATTCTGATTAAATCTGCTGCCAATCTGTCGACATACTGCTGACAGTTTGCTTACTGGGCAGTTAATTATTGGGCAGGCACAATTTTTTTGTACTGATAAGTAGGCCTATTATTTTTGATCGAAGTTCGATAACTTCGAAGCTTCGAATGACTTCGAAGCAACGAAGGAATCTTCGAATATATATTATTTGAAAAATAATTTAAATATCAAATTTTTCTTTTTCTACTTACTAATTATAATTTTAAGATTCTATAGCTATTTTATTTACGCAGATTAACCTAATATTATGATAATTATCATCTTAACAAGTACTGCACTTTTCTTAATAAAATTGCAAGGAATCTAACAACATTCGCGGTGCACTCGTTTGTGATAATAAAAACCATTCTTCTTATATTTTAAACAAAACGTTTTGAAACACAATTTTTTATATAAGACACTTAATAATCGAATAAGATAAATCAGTAACAATATCTTCCTAATATTGTATATACAGCTTAAGAAAAAATATAATTCCCATCAATGGCTAGGTAATGGGACGTGGTTAGTCATTGGGACTTTTACCTTAAATAATCTTAATTTTGAAATTTATAAATGTAGAAATGTACATTTGTGCTAAATTTTATTAAGATTTATGTAATTTATATAGTATGAAGTTCTTAATTATACAACGCTCTGATAACTTTTGGTTTTAGCATTTTAATGTTGAGCTTGCTGATTTTAATAATCGTTGCAACTTGGTTGGACAATGAAGTGAACAATAATGAATCAAGTATATCATGGTTTCGAAAGACTATACTTTGCTTCTCAGCTCGGAGAAATTGGAAAACTATTTCCCAAAAGAATTACTTTCATCCAGGGATGGATAGCATACATCTATTGCGATTTATTTTGACCGTGTCTATAATGACTGGACATTTTACGCTACAATATTATGCTAATCCGACGAACAATTTCTTTGACATTGAAAGAGTAAGTGCTCTGCAATTTTAGACATAATATAGGTAATAATGTAGGTATTTCTTAATATTATAATAATATTTTAACGTTCTATATTTCATTGTTAACTTGTCCCATGTTCTGTGTTCTATGGCATATTGTCTGAAAAAACTAAATGTTTGAAGCAATTGGATATAATATATTATGACATGTAAAATTATCAAATCTTTTTTTATTATGAAATCGATATCATTATGTTTTATTGAATAGCAAAGAGAAAGTTGCAATCAGGCCCGGTTTCACGACCTGTTTTAAATTTAATGTTCGATTCATTAAACTTGACTTAAAGCAAAATTATTACATTCCATAAATGTCTTCGGTTAACGTCAATTTTCTGTGATTTAAGTTAATCGCCGAATTCGGCACTTTTCTGAAAAAATTGAACCTTCATTACAAAAAAAAATAATAAACATGTCAATCTTCGAAATATTCGCCATCAGTTTTATCCAACTATCAGGCAGTTGACGAATCTTCTTTCGAAAAAAAGAAAATAAATGAAGGCTCAATTTCTTCAAAGAAAAACATCGAATTTGCACATCTAAAATCAACTTTATTTAGCTGTCAAATTTCGTCAAAAATGTTTCGTTTGATTTTTATAACATATTCTTAACTTATTTTACAATATATTTTGTAGTGTTCCGTTATGCTAATATATATTTTCTATGCAAATGGCGCTGTGATAATAGATATATTCTTTACCGCATCTGCTATTTTAGTCACATATCAATTATTAAAGAACCTAGATCGAAAGAAACAACTCAATTTTTTCAACAACGTCCTATCCAGATATTTCAGGTAAATATGACAGCAATGATTCTTTTATTTGGTTTCACTATTTAAAATCATGTGTGCGCGTGTGTAATATTTTATATTTCAAAATCTTAATTTTTTTAAGTTATTAAATAAAAATACTTCACGTTAAAACTATTTTTGTTTTATGTATATTGACAGATTAACGCCATCTTACATGACAGTAATCTTTTTTCACGCTTGGATCTTGCCATTTCTCGGTTCGGGACCTTTTTGGAAGCATGAAATCGAAAAAGAAAGCATACGATGTGCTACTAATTGGTGGACGAATCTGTTATACATTAACAATTATGTAAAATCGACAGAAATGGTAAGGAATATGTGTTTAAATTAGTTAATGTACATGCGAAATAATCGTTGAAGTTATTTATACACATATAGCTAAATTGTGTTTATCAATTTCAGTGTATGTTTCAGTCATGGTATTTATCCGCGAATTTTCAATTTTTCATTCTTAACCAATTTATAATTTACGCATTCTGGCGCATGTCGCGTAAAATTGGATATTTTTTTCTCGGGACGCTAACGATTGCTAGCTGTTTGATACCATTTGTTGCAGCATATTCTTATAATATAATGCCTGTTTTGTTGATATTACCACGGTAAGTTATTACTTATTACATGATCTAGGGTACGGTCCAAGTCACGCTTCGAAGCGCTTCTAGACACTTGCTATCTTCTTTTCATTTGACAGAAGGAAAAGGATGGAAAGTGTTTAGAAGCGCTTCGAAGCGTGACTTGGACCGTACCCCTAAGCTCTGATGCGACTGATACCGAAAAATATACAAGCTATCAATTATTCTTTCTTTTTATTTTCTTTTATTGAAAATATACTCCTGAGTCAATGCAACACTGTAAGCGATTAAAAAATTTTTTAAAGCAATCTCTGTATTCCATTTTCGGAATCGTCTGCAAAATCGATCGAAATCCTTTGGGTATCCTGAATAGTGTAACGATTTTCTTTCGCCAATTTAAGTTTTGAAAAGTGGGTATTTTAGAAATCACACGGAGCTAGAGATTAAGCTATATAATTATACAAGCATTGTGATGATTTTTCTAGCCAAGAAGTCGCATATAATCTTGGATTCATTACGTCGGTTCATTATTGTACGAAAGCGATCAAACGACCTTGACTTTCAGGTAGTATAGAATCCCGTTTCGCACACGAGTCAGAAATCCTAGATAATAATTAACCTTCTAGTATGAATATCTTGACATAATTCCTTTCGAACCGAAAGAAGTGGTGAGCAATATCTTGATTCGATTCTTTTACGACCACTTTCTTCAGTTTTGGCTCATTTAACCTTCAAGCGGTTGCGCTATTAGAGATGAGAAATCCCTACGATGCGGCAAGAGGCAATATTTTTATTTAAAGGAATTTAAAGGAATTGCCGGGTGCGGTCTTTTCGACGCCGCGCGACCGCTTGAAGGTTAAATTCTGTCATTTCGTACTCTGCCGTTTTTTAAGTACCCGGTAAAAAATTTTGCATGTATATTCATGCAGAATTGAATATACTTATACAAGATTATACATAATCTGTGCAGAAAATATATAATTATAAATGACAAAGTATAGAACGTTATATATATTTATATATAAATGCAATAACTGCTACATATAAGATGCGCACTTTGCATACTTATATATAACGTTACAATGTTTTATATATAATTATATATGGATCTGTATTTGTCTAATATATAATTATATATAAGTCTTGCATCATGTATAAATATACATAAACACAAGTATGATTCAGATGCCTTCATATATAATTGTATATGATTCTATATAAACTAGGAATATATGTTTTCGCTCCGCACCACTATGTGGTGCACGCGTCGAGTTCTTACTCGACGTTAAGGCGATCCTGGAGTTGCTAGTGAACTTTTTTGTCACTAGCTCTCGTTACAGCGATCGAGCGGAATCACTAGATTTTCCTGCACGCTAATCTTTTTATTAGCAGAGAGAAGCCTGAGAGCGGTCACGCTCGCGTTTTAACTGTAACGCCTCAAACGTGGACATATGCGTTCCACTTGACGCTCCCAACGCTCGCGGCGTCATTCTATCTTTATTCAATATTCAGTGAGCAATAAAGACAGAATCACTTCAATCACTTCAATATCCACGTTTGAGGCGTTACAGTTAAAACGCGAGCGTGACCGCTCTCAGGCTTCTCTCTGTTATTAGTTGCACAGAATAATAATTCCTTCTCCACGATTAAAGTACACACAATAATGAATTGTAAGCTGGTCGTTTTTATCTTCAAAATGAGGAAAAATTTGACAGTTACAGTTTTGTTATCGGCTAGCCGAATTTTTCTTCATTTTGAAGATAAAAACGACCAGCTTACAATTCATTATTGTGTGTACTTTAATCGTGGAGAAGGAATTATTATTCTGTGCAACTAATAAAAAAATTAGCGTGCAGGAAAATTTAGTGATTCCGCTGAGTTGCTGTAACGAGAGCTAGTGAACTATTTTTTCACTATAGCGATGGTAATTGCAGTTTCGTAAATTCTCTTTATTGCTTGTGCAGAATAAAAAATCCTTTTCCACAAATGAAGTATAGATAGAAAGAAAGCCCGCTCTACAGGACTTTATATTCAAAATGGAAAAAAGTTAGAAAAGACAAATGCAAGTTTTTAACTTTTTTCCATTTTGAATATAAAGTCCTGTAGAGCGGGCTTTCTTTCTATCTATACTTCATTTGTGGAAAAGGATTTTTTATTCTGCACAAGCAATAAAGAGAATTTTCGAAACTGCAATTACCATCGCTATAGTGAAAAAATAGTTTACTAGCAACTCCAGCATCCCCTTTAGATTTTTCTGTATCTGTGTGTATGTGTGCGCATCATCTATGTATGATTCGTCCCCAAGGGGTTTTTGTAGATAGCGCTCGTGCGCAAGGCGGGATAGAGTCCTAAATATTAGAGAAGCGCGAATGGGCACCCTCTTTCTGATTGGTCGGCCGCCATGTTGAGGCACAATGCCCCGCGTTGTTGATAATCGTGATGTGCAGGAGGATTGTCGCATGTACAGTGCTCCAGCAACCATCTCCCATCCTGTGACATTCGTTCCCCAATCACGAAGCTCTTTAAAAGATATCTCTAATATAAATGTGAGTACTGGAGCAGGCAGTAGCATATATATTTGTGCCTCAAGATGGCGGCGTGGGGGTATCATTCACGCCTCTCTAATATTTAGGACTCTAGGGCGGGATGGGCTAATGCCCGCGCCATCTTTGTATATACCTGAATAAAAAAAAACGACGTTAAGATTTAGCCTGACAGTTATATAATAAAGTTAATATACACTCCTTGGCATATTAATTTTTTTGAGAATTTTTGCGCTTGCGGCACAGAGATTCCCATGGACGTCCATGTAGTTCACGCACGCAAGCAATTTGAAGTTCGAAAAATTCGGACTTCAGATTACAATAAATAATATATTTTACTACTTACATATCTTTAATAATATACAAATATATATATATATATCCATTTGTACATAAGCATATCCATTTATATATAAGCATATCTAGTTATATATGGACAAAAATGATATATAATTTTGTATAACCATGAGTTTTGTCTGATTATATATAAAAAAGTTTTTACCAGGTAGTTTCTATTGATGACCATGTTTCGTTACCATTTACGGTGCTTCTTATAAAATTCAAATGAATATAAATATATTAATAATCTCCTTGATGAATCATATAAACATACAGCAGTCTGATCTAAGAATTTCAAGCATTTTTTCATACGGAAAGACTTGTTTTTGATAGTATTACTCGTGCAACGATTACGTTTTATTAGCGTTACAAAATCGAATTAAATACGTTGGAACGATCCAAACTATCAGTGTCGGATACACTTTTCATCATTTTGTACGTTTCGTCCATTGTTTCGTCCAGTTTAAAACAAAATTTAAATTTAAATTACTGGCTCTTTGTTTCATATAGTATGTTTTCGACGAGCATCAACGGTATTATCACATTTATCGTCGCAATTAAAATATACTAGCCCTATATACTTGAAATTTTTTATGACTATAGCTGGAATGCCAAGTTTCATAATGCAATCACTCATCAAGAGATAATGCTGACGAAAACAATTTTTTTTAAATTAGTCGCATCAGAACCTGGAGCCCAATTCTGTACTCGCCTACCGATGATTGTCGGTGTCGGTAACCAGCGACAGCCAATGGCAAGGACGCCTTTGGAGAAAAGCGTGGCTCTCATAGGCTGTCGCTAATTAACGACACCGACAATCATCGGTAGGCGAGTACAGAATTGGCTCCTGGAAGGACGGCGTATAGTTTCTATTTTCACTTTATAATATTATAGAGTGTTTTAATATAAAATATATATCTTCTTATATATTTTAATTATTTAGAAACAAAGGATTTACCATATACAAAAAGAATAGTGATTCATTATAACTTTTTTAGCATGCATAAACTAGAAGATATACCTTATTATTTACAATATTACATAAAACCACATATGCGCGCATCTGCATATCTCATTGGTATAATTGCTGGTGCAATAATCCATGATCATCAACAAATAAAGTGGCGAATGTCGAAAGTATGTGACTTGTGTTGTTCTAATATTTATAATATGTTTTTAAACCAACCAACATATAGAAACTTATAGCTCTTTATATTTTGCAGTTCTGGTCACACATGCTAGTCATACCGTTGCCGCTAACTGTAATCATTGCTTTTCAATTATGGTCATATAGAATTCTTGTACCATATGCTGAGTGCTCACTTTTCGAAAATGCATCTTACGCATTTTGCTTTAGATTAATACCTGCGTTGTCTATCTGCACAATAATAGTTGTACTATCTACTGGCAGCCAATTAGGTATGATATACTAAAATAAATCAATAATTAATGAGTAATATGTTGCGTAAGTTACATCTATTTAATCATATCATATTCATAATAAAGAAATAAGGTATTAAGTAATTAATCATAATTTTGAATCAATTTATCAAGATATTAGTGAATTCACATTAATTAGAAACCAAGAAAGAAAAATTCTATTTTATGTTCTTAAAAGTAAATGTGCATTCCTTGTGTAAATACTTACGCTACAAGTTTTTCTCAAGTTAAATATTTATGCCAAGATGTTCTTCCTATTCACTATATAATATATGCTCTTTCTCTCTGACAGAATTTTATCATAATATTTTTACACCTCGTTGGGTTCAACCATTGGCAGTATTAACTTATGGAGTCTTCCTCATAGCTGATACATTCAACGCTTATCACACTGGACAAGCCAGAAGCGCCAAAATGTATTCCTGTTTTAATATAGTATGTATATGGCAAATTGTCTTACATGATTGTTTATCACATTATATATTAATTTCTATTTTTTCTGCAATATCTTTAAATAACCTTATAAAAAGCTGTTATTATTCGAATTTATTAAATGTTTTTTTTGTCTAGGTATGGGAAACTATCTCAAACGTAGTTATATCCTTTACGGTCTCTTTGTTTATGGTGATATGCGTTGAGTTACCATTTAGACAATTGGCAAAACAATACTCTCTTCGAAAAAATAATGAGGCTAATACAAAATATTAATTTATTGTTAAAAATCGTACTTGTTATTTTTATAATTGACTGTAATGACCCACCTAAATTGTTATAATGGATTAGTGTAAGAGAAAAAAAGAAACAGATATGTTTACAGGATTGCATAAATAAATAATGTATTTTAATTTAATAAATTGAGAAATAATGTATTGTATTACTTAGGAATACATTTATCGCGAATTGCAGATTACTCGTAAGATAGATAAGGTAGAGAAAAAGTATAATGATATAATAATTGTTCATCGATATGATCTGCATTTTTGACAAGTTTGTTGAGTTGCCGGAGAATCAAGTTGAATTTCCCACCATTTCCATCTCGATACTGAACTTTCGCCGGCTTGTTTGGGTAAAGAGATAGAAAAAGACAGAGAAAGATATCACGCTACATAAGACAGATGTCACAGGTATTATTGATCGCATCATTATTTCCTCGGCTAATCAATCCTCAATAGTGAAGAAAATCTCGAAACACTTGCTGGTAAGCCGCCTTCTGACTCGAAATCGGAGTATCTCGCGTCTCAGGACGTGATCCTAGCATACGCGGCCATTCGAGTGCGTGACGACAGATCATTGAACTCGGAGTAACTGCATGCTCAAATAACACTTTAAAATTCCTAATCAAAGTAAATATCGCAATGTTGAGGACACATATTATTATTCGCAAACACGATGAATATGCAGCATAAATTTCACGCGAGATACCTATATGCGCTGCGCGAGGAAACATTCCCTCCTTCGCAGGACCGTAGATTGAAGGGGAACTCGAGTTTTTGTGATCGTTCGAGCCGGCACGAGTGTAATATCTTTTTCGGGCACAGGATTGATACACTGGACATAAATGATTTTTTTAATAGCACGAAATAATTTATAATTGTATAAATTCCATTCGATATGACGCTACGTTGCATAACATCGTGTTACGCTGGATTAATTATATATATGCAATTATATATATGCATTCATAATGCAGTCATGTAATAAGCATGACTACAAGCATTTTACGTGGAATTTTCAGTGACTTTATATTTCGAAAATTGAAAATAGTCACTACATGTAGACGTGGAGCGGACTTTAATCCTCAGCCGACAGAGCGCAGGGCGGGCAGGCAGGCATGCCGTAGAGACCAGTGCCGCTCGTCATTTGGTGACGCCGGCCCTGTTGTAGCTCATCAAATTTTCACTTCGACGTGATGCCAGAACGCGGCCGTGACTCGCGGCTTATCGTGACGGAGGGGCAAGCGAGAACCGCGTACGCGTGCGCTCAGCGCTTCGCTGATTGGTTCATCGCTTGGTGCGTCGTCCCCTCCAGTATGGTGAGCCGCGGCCGCGTTCTGGCATCACCGCATTGACTAGCGCAGTTGAGCGTAGTCGAACGTGTTGAAACCGGAAGTGACGCGCGTCGCTTCGTTACGTTTACATTCTGTTCTCGATCGCGTTCATTGTGCGGAGCCATTACCCTCGTCCGCGCTTAGGATCGTGCCATATTCCCACTCGCGCCCTCACATTAACAACATTCTCGTAGTTTTAAGTGAAATATTATGAGAGTGAAGACCGAAATGGACGACGACGAAAAGGGGTAAGTGTTTGCGGACCGCCGCGGCCGGGCGAGTCGCGTCCTACGCCGTGGAAATCGCAGATGTGCACCTCGGGCTCGCGGGGCCATCATCGCATCGTGTGTTCGCGTTTTTCAACGTATCGCGCCGCGTGATATCTTTCTCACGATCCTCCCGCACCCGCGAGATCTTTTCTCGTGACTCGTGTTGTCAGCGTTATCGCCGCTATCGTCGACGGCGAGACCGCTGCGTGATTCGCGCAGGCTAGTCTTTTTTTTCGCGACGAGCGTTTCCCGTCGTGGAGGCTCGCGCGCGAGGAAGTCTACGCCGGAAACCCCGAGAGGCTACAATGGACGTGTTCGTGATGTGACGTGATGTGATGTGGAACGCCGGCACCATCTCGATCGGTCTCGCGCGATCTTGGAAATTCGGCGATTGCCGAAAATTCGGCGCGCGTTCGTCTTTCCTCGAGTTCTCTCGCCCCCTCCCTCCCATACCCCTCTCGCGTGCGCATTCTTTTATGGATAGCGTGCGCGTTCTTTTATGGGCAGCGTGCGAAAGCAGCTCGCGATTCGCGCGCTCGCTCGTCCTTAAGCCCAATCTACACAAGACGGTGAACGCGAGTCGCAGAGAACATAACCAAGAATAGTGAACAAAATTTTCAATTTGGTGTTTGGTCGACGCAGTTACCGCAACGCGAAACGTTCAACTCGTTGCGAGTGCGTGCACGCTGCGTGGCGTGAAACGTCAGTTTGCTGCGAGCTGCGTCTGGCGGCGTAGATGGGCCTTTAGGCTGTTAGGTTCTCTATTTTTATGCTCTAATTCCCGATAAACGGGACGGCGTCGCTCGCGCCTGTCTCTGGAGGATTTCCATAGATTTCGCGCGTTTCAAAGTGCGTATAGCAATATAAACATATGTTAGATGGGAGCTAGGTGAATCGAGTAGCTTAAAATTTGAGGTTTTAAAATGGCAGATAGCGAAAGAAGATACAGGGAAGTGTTGTAAGATATTAATTGATTTTTGTATCTTTCTCCGTGACATCATTGGTACTGATTTTAGTGTAAATTTGTATATCACGTGACATCACAATTTATTTTTCGAGGAAGCTGGTATTTGTCCAAAAAATTTAGATATTTGAGATAATGAAAATTGTATTCCTACTGAAATACAAATGCAATGTAAAATTATACATGTAATATTATATGTGTTTATTATTATCATTCTTTCATTCGAATCGACTTAATGTATTTTTTGAAAAATAATTGTGTTATGCTCTAAAAAATACTTTAATAGTAATCGTGAAAGAATGAAAAGAATGGAAAGTAGCAGCAAAAAAGATGGAAGAATGTATTCATGACTCATGCTCCAAGAATCCCAAACACTTTTTCTTATCGGCAGAAACGTTCTGAAACGAAAGTAAATTCCAGTAAAATTGGGCAACAATCATATTTCACGTATTACTCTTATCACAATGTACATTATTCCTTAGATTATGCTTCCTTCTTTTTATTAAATT
This sequence comes from Ooceraea biroi, assembly GCF_003672135.1. Lineage (NCBI taxonomy): Eukaryota > Metazoa > Arthropoda > Insecta > Hymenoptera > Formicidae > Ooceraea > Ooceraea biroi. The sequence continues at coordinate 7,932,886 of NC_039512.1, forward strand.
ACAAATGGAAAATGCGCATAATAGTTAAGAAATATTCTTATTTTGTTACAGTAAATTATTCGTCGGTGGGTTATCATGGGAGACGACGCAAGAAAATCTCCAACGTTACTTCGGCCGCTATGGCGAAGTTATCGATTGCGTTGTTATGAAAAACAGCGAATCTGGGCGCAGTCGTGGATTTGGCTTTGTAACATTTAGCGATCCCGCTAATGTTTCGTTGGTCCTGCAAAATGGTCCTCATCAACTTGATGGACGTACAGTATGTACCTTAACATTCCAGCAATGTTGAACAGATTTCAATTACAATTTTAATAGAATGCTGAAGAATTGAACAAATCTAAAATTGTACTATTTTAATATCAAAATAATGAGCTTGGTCATACGCAAATGACAGCTTCGAGAAAACATGTCTTGTAGATGATTTCGCCTTACAGATTGATCCGAAACCATGCAACCCACGCACTCTCCAGAAACCAAAGCGTAGCGGTGGTTTCCCAAAAGTTTTTCTAGGTGGCTTGCCAAGTAACGTGACCGAAACTGATTTACGATCCTACTTTACTCGCTTTGGCAAGGTGATGGAAGTAGTTATTATGTATGATCAAGAAAAGAAGAAATCTAGAGGTGAGTGCGAGTGAATTTGTACACCAAAGTTCCTATGAGCATTGCTCTTTAAGGGAGAACACCTCTGTGACGGTCGGACAAAATGGACCATTCTCGTGAAGTTTTTGCGCGAGACATAATACACATCGTCGGCCTAATTAGAAAACCTAACTCAGAAAATTACAATTTTACAGGAGCTTTTCTAAACGATGCAAAATCTCAAGATAAGGTGGCCGAAATGAATATCTCATTTTCAAAAATTAGAATTCGAAGGTTTTCTAATTAGGCCGACGATATGATAAAATTTTATTTTGCTGTCTTTGACGTACACATCTTAGGCATATTGTAAAAAACAATCAGTTAAAACTATTTATATTTGCGGTACTGCTGCATAAAAATCGGGAGTGCGCGGCCATAAATTTTGAAACTTGTCACGGTGGTGTTCGCCCTTAATAGTTCTTACGCTCTATTTTTAAGATCTTTGTTAGTATCGCAGAAGTATCTTATACGTGTTTTACATAGTTTCTACTATCATATCGCGTTGTACGTTTCAAAAATAAAACAACTTATAAAAACCATTAAATAGTGTTAATGATATTACGATAAATTATGCGCTTTTAGGAGATCTCTTTATTCATAACATTAATAGAATTGTAGTCAGATTTTTTGAGAAATGTTTCATGTAACATTTTTGTTTCATGCCAAAAATAAAATCTAAGTTTTACAATTTATAACAATTTTGTTGACGTACGCCGAAAAAATTAAAATATAATTTCATTAAATCCGGTATCGCGTGTATATCAAAAATTCTGACTAAACTGGACTACATATATCTATACAATATATCTGGAGTACATATATCTGTACAATATATCTGGAGTACATATATCTGATACAATATATCTGGAGTACATATATCTGATACAATATATCTGGAGTACATACATCTGATACAATATATCTGGAGTACATATTCTGATACAATATATCTGGAGTACATATATCTGATACAATATATCTGGAGTACATATATCTGATACAATATATCTGGAGTACATATATCTATACAATATATACAATATACAATAATATATAATGAAAGACGGCTGGAAAAACTTATTTTTCGACCTTTATCTGGCACATATATTTTCTCTTCAAATTTCAATTTCAGGTGAAATTTGAAGAGAAAATATATGTGCCAGATAAAGGTCGAAAAATAAGTTTTTCCAGCTGTCTTTCATTATATATATACTCCACGGGCGAAAAATCGAAGATTAACCACCTCATTTTATAATATACAATAATATGCAATAGAACTGATAGTAAGAGATTAATGTAATGTACTTTTAGGTATTAGCAATGTTTATTGAGTATCATATAAAAGGAAGCAAAATTTTCATTTATCTAATATTGCACAATTTTTTATTATTATAATAAATCTATTTTATTTTTTATAGGAACGTATTTTATTCCTAGTTTGATTCCTTTACGTATGTTGCGATATTTCATATTAAATTAAATTCATAGTTTGTGTAGAATGCGTGATTTTGAAGTGTAGTTAAGGTTTGTTAAACATAAAACTCTGTCAGAGGTGCGATCGTAAGTTACACATGGCTTAAGCTTGCTGTGTGTAATGAATGATAGTCTACAAATTCCATTTTTTTTATTAGATATTGCTCATTTAATATATTATCTTTAGAGTAACTTATTTATATAATTCCAAAAAAATAATCATTTATATAATTTATATAACATTGTTATGATATTCTAGAGGTATTATAGTACTAAACTTTGGAAGGTCTAATTTATCAAAGAATGAACGAGAATTCTTTAGTCAACTCACTGGCAGTTTATTCTCAAAATGTGACACGTTTCGACCGAAATCCGGTCCTTTTCAAGTGATATGTCTTTTTTGGTTGAAAAAGACAAACGAATCGGTACAAGATAAAGAGACCGAACACAGTGAGAACACGCTCGCAAACTTTTGCGTACCGATTCGTTTGTGGTTTTTTTCAACCAAAAAAGACATATCACTTGAAAAGGACTGGATTTCGGTCGAAACGTGTCACATTTGAGAATAAACTGCCAGTGAGTTGACTAAACAATTCTCGTTCATTCTTTGAATTTTCTGGATGACTTGAATATTTGGTTATCTTAATTTATCAAATGTAATTTTCAGTAAATAGACATAAATTCAATAAAAATATAACATCTTAGAAAAATAGTTGTTATACATAGAACTCAATATAGGTAAAGTTTTAATTCTACTAGTTAAGCATTGTCACTAATCTCATAGATATAATGTTATAATTATCTGTTACAAAATTAAATAAGAAATACAAGCATTTATTAACTCTCTCTCTCTCTCTATTTTAAAATATCTTTTACTTACATAATGACAGCGTTTAGTGACAGCGTCTAAGAAATTGGTAGTCTAGTTTCGTGGTTTGTTTATTTCTAAGACTAATATTTAGAAAAATTTTTTTAAAATTAGTCATTCAAAATCAGCTAAATTATATTAAAATTATAGAATAAATGCTACGAAAATTATATAATCTTATAAAACTTTTATGCAACATTTAAGCATTTAGTAATATCTGTTTTATTTGCATTATAATATATCATGATTTTTATTACATATTGTATGTAGAATATTTACATGATTAGTGATTGTATGACACTATAGTATGACAATATATTGCTATTTTTATAGATAGGACTGCTATGAGTAAAACAATATCTATAAAGTAGATTAGAATATTGCTATTATTACAATTATTATTTGCGATTATTTATCAAAACGTTTGAATAAATAATTTAATCTATTTTAGATATAATAATTATAATTATAATTATATTATACGTTATAATACATTAATCTTATAAAAAAATAAGGTTAGATTTATGCAGAATTATGCAGAGTCAGTAATTAACAGTAATAGTATTGATTAATAAGAAATAAATAATAAATAAGAAAAGACGAATAAGAAATAAATAATCAGTTCTTATTTTATAATAAATTATACTAAAATAATTTAAAAAATATATAAGTAAATAGAAGTAAATAGAAGAGATACTGATTTGATCATAATTGAGTATAAACATTCCGTTTTGTCTGATGATTGTCTTTTCAGACATTAATGCAGTGAGAGGGAAGATGCTAATTCTTTTTTTTCTCTCTATTTGTTTATTTTTAGTATCTGGTTTTTTCTCTTATAAAAAACATGTTGCATTAACATAAAATTTATAAATTAATAATATTTTAATAAACTTCTTAACTATATTTTTGTAATATGGTATGTGAGAAATACAAAAAAATAAAAGAAATACAATAAATTATAAAATTATTTATATTGCGCAATATAAAAAAATGATTATGGCGAGATTATTTATTAATAGTTTAGTTTATTTAGTTTATTAATTCGATAATAGTAGCAAAATATTATCCGATAAATATTACTATGCTCATCTGTTTGTGATTGTATATTTGACACATTGTGTCAAATAATCAAAGAACATAGAATCAAAATTCTAATTGTAAAGACTGGCGAACATTTTTTTGATCATGTTCTCTCACCTTTGGACGACAGGGTTTGGCTTTCTCAGCTTTGAGGACGAAGAAGCAGTGGACCGATGTGTTGCCGAGCATTTTGTCAACTTAAATGGAAAGCAGGTATAACCTTAATACACCATCAGATCATGTATAACTAAAAATATATGAATTTACGCAGCAGGTAGAAAATAAGTATATGTACATAGTGTATAAGAACTTTCGACGTAAAGTTTCTAATCTATTAGTATGATTATCTGTGTAATGTGTAATGTGTTATTTATACTCTAGACGTTGAGAAGTGACGAAGAAAGAACTATAAAATTAATTTTATAGTTTTCGCAATATATTAAGAGTCTAATGTGATATATATAAAAACGTTTATTATATATAAGTATTATATATTTTACTAAAATATATGCTTACAATATGTACATATAAGTATAATATCGAAATTTGTTTCATAGATAGAGTTAAACGTTAACACGGAGCGGTATAGACACTAGGGCAAAATTGTAAAATAATATCCATTTAATTAACTACTATTAATAACTATTAAAGCACAAATTTTGTAATTATAATTCATAAGATATGTAGTAAGATCCAAAAGTTTCCGATCCAAGAATATTAATGGGGTAATAGAATCAAACAATTTTTATTTTTCAATGTAATCACTCTTTATTCACATGTTTTAGGACGACTAATTAACTTTTCTATACTACTAAAAAACTAATCTGAATTTCTGTCCTTAAAATGGTCTAAAACTGCAGAAATAACTTTATTATTTGTAAAGTTTCCTTTAACCTATTTGTTAACCGTGAAATATGATGGGGAAGATTTGTACACAGCATTTAAACGTCATTTAAACCCTATCACACAATACAAAAGAACAGACAATAGGAATGTAATTTCTTTTCTTAGGTCTGTTCTTTATTGCTGAACTCCCTGCACTGGGTTGTACTAGTTCAGAGTTTATCCTTTTCCTCCTAATATGGAGTAAAAAAGATAAACTCTGAACTAGTGCAGTCCAGTGCAGGGAGTTCAGCAATAAAGAACAGACCTCTTGTTTGGACGCGTCGGATTTCTGTTCCTTATTGTCTGATTGACCATTAGTCAGGTACAGACGATTAGACTTGTCCATTCCCATTCTATGTTCGGACCAGAAACTGTCGGATCTTACTACGTAATTTTCGAATCCGCTTTAATTCAGGCAACTGTAAATAATAAGATAAGTGTTTACAGTTTTTAGTTTTCATAACATACTTAATATTTAATAGTCAAATTAATATTTAATTTTCAAAAATATTTCAGTACGTCAAGACTAGTTTAAAGTTTCTTAACTGGTTTGATGAAGAAAAATCCCTATTTATATTGTAATACATTTATATTGTAATATCTATTTTCAGGTTGAGATTAAACGTGCCGAACCACGGGACTCATCCAGCAAGATGAACGATAGTCATCAAGGTCAGTGGGGTCCACCTCAACAGGGTGGTCCGCCTATGGGGATGGCTGGGAATATGGGGCCTATGGGTGGACCGAACGGACAAATGGGAGGACCTATGATGGGAGGACCTATGGGCCCACCTGGCAATATGATGCAACAATATCAAGGTTGGGGTACCAGTCCACAAACGGGTGGATACGCTGGATACAGCACTCAGTACAATGCTCAGGGTTGGGGTGCACCTCCAGGACCACCTCAACAGCAGCAGATTCCACCGCCACCCCCTCATCAGTGGGGTAGCAGTTACAATGTCCAGCCTGCTGCAGCTACTCAAGGATACGGAAGCTACGGTGAGTTTGAGTGTAATTCCTAACGTAAATATTTCCTTTTCTGCTCCCACTTTGCGTCACATTGCGATATTAACAAGTGCAATTACTTGTATGAGAAATCACAGTTGAATAGCGTAGACGTAGCAATTAAGATCTTGGTTTAATCGTTGATTTGGTGATACAAATCGATCGACGGTAATACAAAATGATTTAATTTAATGTTTTACATAACTCCAATAAAACTTCAATAGCACTACTTTCTTCATTGATAACACAAGCAAATTTTAGGAAAGTTTTATAACATACAAGAAGAAAGATTGCATTTTTCTCATTTCTTTTTGTTAATTTTAAATATAAGTAAGTGGTACTTTATAATTTAACAAACGGGATTATAATATAATTTGCATTCGGCAAATAACATTAAGAGATTTGTGTGAAGGTTCATGACCAAGCGCGCTTAAAATGCGATAATTTTCTGGTTTTAATATTTTCTTTGTGAGATAAATCTTTTGATTAATTGACAGTATAAAGTATAGTTTATTAATTAAATTTAGCTTTGAAATATCGGATTTATGAATATAATATAAAATTGTGTGTTATGCAAGCACATTTAACATTATATAAAGTTATAAAATTTTGGTAGGTATTGTCAGTATTATTAAAATATTGAATAAATTATTGTAGTATTTTATTATTTATACAGGGTACATGAAATAATAAACGAGGTTGATATCGACTTTACAAGAAATTGTAAAGTTTGTTGCTAGATATGTGTATTTAATTAGAATGCTACACAATTCATTGAGAAACTTTTAATTATATTTTATTAAAATTAGTAAATTTTCACTGTGTATCAACTTCGTTTATGTTTGAAATACATACTTTACATAAGTCTATTACGAATAATGATTTAATAAGGTTTTAGCTATAATTATGAATATAACTTTATTCCTAATCCCTTCCCCTTCCATTCTGCTTGGAGTGGTTAGAAAAAGAATGAAAAAGATAAGAACATGAGAAATCTGTAAAAACGCAATACTGTATAATTATGTATGATTATGATCAAGTTTTATGATGCCCCCTGGAGATTAATTTAGGAAGAAAGTACAATAGAATACTTTGATGCAAAGGAAACTAATAAAAAAATAGTTCCGTCAGTCCAGACTTGTGCTTTTATCTATTATTATCTATTATTATTACAATATATAGTAAATTATAATTATTTAATATTATTTTAAGATAAAAAGAAATATCAAATATGAAGTTATAACTTTTTTTTAGAAATAACTGTTTTCTGTATTAGATTTTATATTAAATTCTAGTTATATAGTTTTTATAGATTTTTATAATATAAACATAAATATGCAAAACTAATCTATAACTGATAATATATAAGTCCATAATCATATATAGTATGTTGCAAAAATTTTACACAATAAGGCAATTTAAGTATATATCATGAATATTAGGAATAAAATTTTAGCACGTGGTTTGAATTGACGCATAATATATATTTACAAAAAATATATATATATATATTGTTAAATATTGAACCTCATTATCTTATCTGTGAAGTTTATGCTTGATTCTCTTCAATCTTCTTTAATTCTTTAATTAATTCTTTAATTCTTCAATTTTATTCGTGTTTCTTTTATATTAAATTTTATTATCGTATTAATTTTTGAAGTAATATTATTTCTATTTTATATTTCTTTACACTAAATTTATTTTGAGATAGGAATTATTGTTTTAAAGTTATAATAATATGCCTTAACATGTACTAACATTAATAACGAGTATCAGCACGCTTACGTATCACTATCATACACAAGTATCATATGTATTATAAAATAGAGAAGCTACATGCTCTGTCATGGTTGGTACAATGTCTTTCAATTTTTGCATATAATTATTGTCTGCTTCTTCCTTCTCTCTCTCTCTCTCTCTCTCTTTTTCTTTTTCTTTTTCCGCTACTTGCCAAGAGAACCAAGCGTGAACGTTAAACTGTCGAAAATGCATTCTTAAATAAATAGAGATATCATTGAAATAGTTTTTACAACAAGTTAGAGAAAGACAGTAGTAATATAAATTAAAAACTGATATAAGCAAAAGAGAGATGTTGTATGATATGCGGTCGGTGATACGTGTTTTGTGTGGTTGATGATCGCAGGTGGGCCGGCGGCGGCCGCTTCAGGGGGCTACGGGCCCACGGCGGGTACTGGCGGGGCTGCGGGGGGCGGGCCCGGGGGTTCCTGGAGCTCCTGGAATATGCCACAGAATGGACCTCCTCCTGGGACCCAGCCCCCACCCCAGCCCCCTCAGCCCAACTCCTCGCAGCCCAACTCCAACTCGAACCCCTCTGGCCCGCAGGGTGAGTCTTCAAGCACAGTCAAACAAATTTTCCTCTGTCCACCCTTTGGTATTGCAATTAGCTCCAGTTTGACCTAATTGAGCCTAACTAAAGTAAACGTAATCTGTTTTGTTCTTCTTGATTTTCATTTTTTAAATATATATATATATATATATATATATATATATATATATATATGTATTAGTCGGATTTTGTGCAAAATTTTTAAGTGTCTAGTGTATGGAAACATTAATATTTCCAACATTTCCTTAGATAATGTTCCCTATTCTCTTCATTTGTGATGGAGTAGACTTCCTTCAGTTCTCATAACAGATTGTTAACTGAAAGTTTTATCTAAATAAAGCAAAATACGATTTATAATGCCTCCTTAGATTTACTATTTTAACAAATGCTTATAACGTTTCATTGCATTTACTTACATTTTTATAATTCATAAACGAGTAGTTTAATTGTAATAGTAACCACATTAAAAACAATTAGAAAATAGGAATTATTTCGAGTAAGAGTTATAATTAATTTAGAAAAACACTAAAAATTTGTTATGTTCGATGCGTGTGCAATTTAATAATTTCTGAGGAGATTGAAGGAAGTAAAATAAAATTCTTATTGTAATATGTCTGCAATGTTGAATAATGTGTAAAGCTCGGGAAGTACTGCACTTTATCTGAAAGATAACTTTATCATTTGCTGAATATAAAACTAAACGGCGAACTGTGCAAAAGAAAAGAGTATAATCCTATTTGAAACTAGATCGAATGAGGATCATGGAACGTAGCAGTACACTCATTGCATATTGTTTTTTTTTTGTTTGAAATGCTTGCTATACGCTTGATGCATTATTGCTCGTCGTTATTCGTATCTATTGCATTATCTCATGTATTATCTGCTAATATTAGAAATCACGCTTTAAGCATTAAGAACGGTAATTTTTGAGCTAACAGTAAATCGTGATTTTTTTATTTTTTTTTTATTCATGAAGTCCTGCGTGATATTCCCGCATATTCCTTTCCTCACAGACCTTTCACTGCATTCTGTTTCTTCGGATTTTAATACGTTTTATTTATTATATATGTAGGTGCAAAAAGCATGTACCCTGCAAGAATACAACTTAAGTTCATATTTGATATTAAAAGAATTATTTTAAGAATATGGAATTTACATTAGAAATAAAACTATCGTTGTTACTTAACATACATTTCATATATATTTGAAAGTATATTTAAAAGTATATATAAATATATATATATATATATATATATAAATAGAAAGTGATTTTATTTATTTTATAGTATTGCTTATTTATATTTGATTAGCGCTTGAAAAAATAGTTTTGTTAGTTACACGGTTAGTGTCTATTATTTATTTCTGTATTAATAATTCATATATTAGTATGATGCAGTATATATATAAGCATAGTTTAGCGTATGATTTTCATTTTGTTATCTATAGTATTTTCTTCCTATTTTATTTATTTATAAGGTATTTTAATGTTATTAGCCAATGTCTCTTTGGGTTATTTCTAATTATATTTATTATTAAAAAATTATTTACTTTACGTTGTATTACTATTTGTATAACAGATTTATAATAGATTTTACAGTAAATTTTATAGTAGATATCTTCTCTGAAACACGTTATAAAACTAATAATTCCATTATAAAAATTGAAAATTAAAAAGTATTAACGAGATTAAAAGGAATCCAATGATTATATCTGTGACATAAAATATAATCCTATTTTCTCTCCTTTTATTTCCTTTATTGCCTGTCTCAATAATGACGAATTAATGTCTTCCGTAATAACAAATAATCTCTTTTGTAAACATTAATGATTAACATTTTTACGTCAATATGTAATAATAAATTGTAGGTATATTAAAAAAAAGGATAGATAAAATTTATAACCGGCATCAATTCGTCTTTGAGATTCTTTATGAATTCAATAGTTTTAATATATTTGCTTGTGTGTGTAATATACGTATATCTACTTAGTGCTTTTATTGTCATTCACACAGTTTGTATTTAGTCTTGTGTATAGCAAAGACAGAGAAACATAAAATAATGTTTTTAGTGATATTATCTTATTAAGAGTATATTTTTATTTAATCTCTAATTCTTTTAATATTAGTACAAATATGAGAAAGTAAGGTAAATAAAAAAATTCCGAAAATGTGAATAGCAAGTACGCACACACACACACAAACAACAGTAGAATATATGTAAACTATATATATTTAGTGATTTTACTTTATATATAGAAGATTGTGTACTTGCTATATATATGTATTCCATTAATTTATTGTTCTCTCTAATTTACTCTAATTTTAAATGTTTACTTTCTTAACTCTTTAATATTGTGTAAAATGCTCAAACAATGAGAACATGAATATCGTGTAATTATATATTGCAAGTAATTACATTGAGTAATCCTTTATTATTAAGCACACGGAAATTTAATTCACTTTACTTTCTGTATACATGTTTCTTGTTCTGTATACATTGAACCATCAACGTAATTGGACGATAACGATGTAGGTGATGTCGTATTACGAATGAATGTTTCAGGTGATATGTATTCACGGCAAAATACTGGCTCGGGTGCACCTGGATCCAGCAGTAGTTCGGCAAAAACTCCGGATTACACTGGATACTCTGCATATAGCAATTACGCGGATACCACTTACCCTCAACGTTCGTATCAGGGAGGAGAAAGCAACCAAGGTGGGTATGCCGCCAGCGCCCCTAAACCCGGCCAGCAAGGCTTTGATTTCAAAGAGTGGCCCACCTCATGACCATTTTAATTGAACCGTGGTAGGGAAATGCGCTGAATGGCTTGGCCTTGCTCGTGGGTTATTTCTTACTTCATGTTCAAGACAACCGCAAAGTGTATGTTTGACCGTAAAGTCTGTGTTGTGACACGAGGTACTTCTTGTCGTTTTGTGTCGTTCGCGTTTTCCGTGTGCGTTAGATACGATACTTTTAGAAAGAACTTTTAGTGAAAGTTATGTAACGAATTCGTAAGTGGTTTGTGTAGATGACACTGATTACAAAATGGAAATTAATTGTAAACTAAAGTACTCTCGTTGAAAAGTAGCTACGACGTATTGTAGATGAAATTGACGATAAACTAACGGAAGAAGTGCCTCTTGTTCAAACCAGCATGTCGTTCGCGAGCGGTCGCATCTATATCAATAATTATTTTTTTGGTTAATATTGGTTGCAAAGTTAAAAAACGGAAGCGTCAAAGAATAGAGAAGGTGCAAGATGCTTCATGCAAGGTATTAATTTCTTTATTGATCGCTCGCGAAAACGGCTCGTGACGGCTCACTATCGGATATAGAAAGATAGAGAGAGTACATTTTTAGAATAACGCTAAATAAAATAAAGTAAGCATATGACAAGTTAATAATATATGATTCGAGATACACACCCATGATGCAAGCGAAATTTGTATGGCACTGGGATAGAAGGAAGAAAGCGCGATATAGAAGTATTATAAGAATGACACACAATGGTCGAATCATAAGAATAAAATAAAGCGATGAGAAGCAAGTGGAAAATGCCGAAATCTTAATGGCATTTTTACGGAGGTGAATAAGATGACATTTGAGAAAATTTTCTCAGGGCAAACATGGCACAAATTTTAATGCTTGTTCACCTCCTTAATCGCTAGTGCGACACTTCGGTAAGACGCAAACGATAAGAATAAAACGAAGGAAATATTTAAACTTATGGTCTCCGATGGCAAGTCAGCGCGGGTGACTTACATTCGAGACACTCGTCCCTCCACGATCTTGTATTTATTAAATAATTGTTATACCGGATATAATTAAAAAAAAGATAACGAGAGTAATTAATGAGATAATTAAGTAAGATGATCACACAGGCTGACCTACCGACTGCAGAAAATAGTGTAAAATATATAGATCATTTTAAAATGGTGTATTTATATCTATATAAATCTCTTGATACACAGTAGGATGCGGATTTTTGCGAGCGTCCTTTTTTACTTTCATGTCATATCACTAGTAGTATCTTAAATACGTATTCGTCTCAGTTCCTTTCTCTTCTACTCTTTCTCGTTTACGACTAATTCCTTAAATTAGTTTAGCGACTGCTTTTCTACCCTCTTCCAACGATTTGGAAATAATATCAATACGCGAAAGGGGAGGGCTTGAAAAGGAAAAAAACAATCATGTATTTTTACAAATTGTATTATAAGAACTTAATGTGGTCGTCGGACTGGTTTCCGTGCGACCACGTACCATACACCGGAAGTGAGAACTGGTTTATTTTTTACCTCCGATTTATAGTAGCTATTATTAGAGAGGCACGATTAAGAGACTACGATTATTGTTACTATTATCATTACTTCTATATTATTATTACTATTGTATACAACTATTATTGCTATTATACTACTTATCACTATTTACTATTGCTATTACTGAGAGAAACTACTATTACAGAAAACTGCACTATTACTATTATACTACTCTATTATTACTGTCTATGATAATTACGGAATATTGTAACGATGATGCTTATAAGTGTTTAAATTTTAGATCGTTAGAACCAGATCATTGATAGATAAGGTGGAGGGAAGAGTACACTGTAATCGTGTGGATATATCTCGTTGGGGGACATCGATCTGAAAAGTTTACCTGATTAAATATATGACTTAATTGTATTTACTCTGTAGGATTTACCATAGATCTAAATGACGAATATTTCGGAAGAGTGCTCTCCAAATGCTCACGTTTAATTGCCGAGCGGGTCGCGTTGTGTCTTACTTTGTCGATGAGAATGACGAATATATTATGCTATAATTCAGCAATATAGAGATCTTACCACATAAAGATATATAACTAATAGATTACAACTACAGGATCCAGCGATTTTGTTAAGCACGTTAGATGTGATCTCATATAATGTAATTTACTATTGTTCATGTTTTTCTTTTGTTCATTAAATGACAGCGTAAGACTTCATTGTATCTTAAGTGCAAAACGATCGATTCTTATTTTTAATATTTTTCTTCCTACTTTTTACTGTTCTATTTCGCTGTTCGTACCAGTAACGTTTTGTTATATATATTTTGATAAAGTGTTCTATCATTGCATTCATTCATTGCATTCAGAGCTATAAGATAGACCAATATTCTATCATATGCATATAATCATATAATCGATATATCAATATGCTAATTTCAAATTTAGGGGCATTTTGCATTTTGTTACAAATTTCATAGAACTTCGTTTACGATGATGCCGTGAATGAGAAAATTAGTGTTGTAAATCACAATCGATCGAAGATAAATTATAAACGGAACGTTAACAAACGCGACTCGTATAAACTTCTGGGATCAACGCAATAACACGATTAAACACGTAATGAAACGAAAATGTGCGATTAGAGAGCTCAATCAAACAACCAATTTTTACACACTAATTGTTACGGTAATACAAAGAAGACATTCACAGGTCACATATACACTTGTAAACACATTTACACGTACACACATTCTATGCGCATAAAAGAAGTAAATTAAATGAAAAAAAGCAAAAAAGAAGTAAATTAAAAGAATAAACTAAGCAGGCCACATATTATCAAACATTCAAGCGATAAATTTGTAAGGAAAAACACTGTGTAAGTGAGAAGTGATGATTCGTTTGAGTAAATAACACGTATTTAATAATTAATTTGCAAAAGAGGAGCGGACAAATAATAGTTTTTCATGTATGGCTGTTTTTTCAGAATTTCTTTTTATAAAATAATGCCGGTATGCATAAATATGACGATAAGAACCACTAATATATCTATGAATTATAATTATTACTATTAAATATTATATTCCTTAATGCTATATCGATTTTTAAATAAAGTTAAAGCGTGAATTTTAAAGTCTTTAAGTGTATGCGAAATGTTAAGGAAAAGTGGTTATTATCTTTTTGATTTGTACAGGACACGGTATATAAATATAATCGATACGTTTGTTAAAGATTGATATAAAAGCCAATTAATTTATTATACATATTAACGAGAGAGTCTCAGACGGATAAAAATAAATTTAATATTAGTGTGAAGATGAGGGAGGAAAAAAAAGAAAGCATTACAAAGAATTAATATGGCTGCCTTTGCCGTAACTGTACATATATATATTTTAGATTACGACGGTGGTATAAGAGAGAGAGAGAGAGTTGAAGTATATGCGAGCGAAATGGTGGTAGCGCAATGGAATTTTAAAACACACAAAGAGTACAGGATACGGGGAGTTAAAGCAGGACTATTTGAATAATTGATTATTACTAATTATAACAGATAATATATTTATATTTAATGCTATATTATTAGTATTTTTAAATACAGAGATGATGCATCTAATTAATGTAATAGGTAGTATATAGGGAAAATATACTCTTTGATTCTAGCCGTGTTGTTACTACCTGCCTCGTTCGCGGTTCCGTGAACTATACGGCTTGCTCTCAGGGTTGTTGTTATACTCTTTCTTTACGATTATCATCGTACTAAATTTTTTTTCCTCCCTGGCTTTTGCGTACATCTATTGTCACTGTTTGTATGTATCTTCTATCTTTTTTTTTTTTTTGAGTGAGCTCTTTACATATTCGCAGAATATTCTATAAGACCTGTAGATTCAATGCTGAGACACTCTTTGTGCACTACTTTCGAGACAACCCGTTATCTTTATTTATATAAATAGAAAGAAAACCTTCTCATTTCTGCTCTGTAAATTAAACGTATTTGAAAAACATTTACGCGTATTCGCTAAAAGACCGTTAAGTTTGTTGTTCTGTACGATAATCAAGATATCGAGAAACGGAGAGAGGAAGCTGAATTTTTCCAATTTAACGAGGCTCTTTTAGGATTATTCTAGTAGTAATTCATTGGATTCCTTAAGCTTATTGCTTAGAGCAAGTTACATTTATCATTACAAATTATTTTAATCTAATTTAACTCTCTACTTCCTACCTAATGGTACACGTACATGTATTCCGCTAGCTATTCCAATGACTTCCATTTCCGTTTTTAATCTAATCCAATCTAAAGATGCAACAAACAATTTGACAATATATTGTTTTGCACAAACGCATATATGCAGATGCCTCTCTCCGATTTTTATGCATTTACGTAATTTTATGTTAAATGATTTTTTTATACATACGATTAATAATGAAATAGAAAATAAAACTAAAGTAAACTATAAATATAACAATCATTAAGTTAGATCGTTGGTTTTTTCTCTAATTTAATTAAATAATGATCGATCTTTTTCATACTATCAATAAATGCGTAGAACGCGAGTTAGGTTTTGCAAGACGAGTTAAGTATTTCGATATTTAAAGAAATGTCCTTAAATGTATAAATAATTCCGGGGACGTCGCGAAATGTTTTAACGTTAAGCACACGTTTTAGCGTCCCATACACTAAAGACTGGTTGTATAATTAAATATTACACTTAACTACTTATTACTATCGTATATCGTAATCTATCGAAAAACAGTTTCTATTGATATAAATGAGTTTTTTCTGCCGTTTTTATCTATTAGTATATATCTTAGTTGGTACTACGTGACGACATGTAATTATTGGCAATTGCATTTTTATTGAGAGATGGTTAAATCCTTAAAGTGATGAGTATCTTGCAGTTCCTCTTCTTTATTATTTCTTTTACAATTATACCACTATTTTTTCTCTTAATAGTGCCTTAAGTTACAATTTTTTATGTAAATTTGAATTTGTATCAGATAGGAAATATAAAATACTTAATATTTAATATCTTAAAATACGATTTCGATAACTTTCCTTTCCGTAAGTTTACATACAAAATAAAGTACTATTTCACCATCGTTAGTCTGTCTGATTGATTTTGCTTTGTTTCGTAGGCAATTTATGCTAATCGATGAATAATTATTTCTGCACAAATCCGAATTGTCAAAATTGATTGTGTGAACTTCTTCGGGAAATTCAAAAAATTTTCATTAATTGTCGATTAAGACAGACGTAATCAGGTCAGATAATAAAGAAGAGGTTACTAGCATATTGTACTCAGGTAGTGTGATAATCGTCCACGCATTGTATATGTATTGGGCGTGAATATAAGGCAGTAAAAAGTAATTTCAAACAGGATAGCGAATTAAAATATATAAGTGACAAATGTGTTATACACACACACACACACACGAGATATTCTAAATTACGTTACGTACATAGAAGCAGTTAAGATGTTAAATTATAATTACAAAGTGATTTTTCTCCTGCGGATTTGATAGGACAAGATAATTATTGTCTTAAACGTATAGTAATGCGAATGCAATATAGGATTTAAACAGTGAGTTTTATATAAGAAAGATTCTAAAGTACATTATGTTAAGATTTATGAAAATTATCTTGACTTTACAGAAAGACTTGAATGTAAAAAGGAGACAACGGATACTTAGACACATACATACAGACACACAACTACACGGTTTTTACACACGCATTCATAGATTCATTAATATATATACCGAACTAGGAACTAACGAGTGTATCCGGAGAGTGATCAGTGATTTTTGACAAAAACCACGAGTGCATTAGCAAATTGGACAAATTAATTAGATCGTGAAATAAATAAAGTCTTATGACACGTACAATGATTTTGATTATCGAATCTCGAAGCACGTGATCGAGAAGCTTGTGATTCTCAGATCCTGGATCACTATTCGAGAGAGCCGCTAAAAGGCAAAGAAAAAATGCATTAAAAAGAAATGCGTATTTCATTGCTTTGATGAAATATCGCCTCTGTGTCGTTTAACTTTGTTTAAGAATGATTATTTCGATTTTAATGAAATGGAATTCCTACAGTCGTGGAATGCTTTAAATGATAACTCGCACACGATATAAGAGAATCGATCGATCTACTTTTATCATATTTTAGTGTGAAATAATAAGATAATAGACGTAAAGTTCGTAATTGTGTAACGATAATGGATGAAATTATTAACTGTAATAACATGACCTATATACTTGTAAACTTTTAGCATTGTATTGGTAAGGTCGTGTCCCCTTACGAGCTAATCGTGAATAGAATAAAAAATAGAGGGTAAACGAGGAAAATCTATGGTAGGAAGCTTAGTAGTATCATGAGTGTATCGCATGCGCATTTGGCTATTACATATGCGATATGTGATT